>NC_136919.1:28276424-30676424 GCF_949752795.1 Hyperoodon ampullatus
CTGAGGTGTTAGGTTGAGGGAAGGTGGCTGGCTTACTCCTTGTTTACCTTTTCCCCATTGCTCTCTTCTCCCACCATCCCATACAGGAAAGATCTGAGAAAGAATGAGTGGCTTAAAGATTGCCATTAGTTTGTTATTCATGCATTTACTCAGAAAGCAATGTGGCAGATGCTGAGATGTTCTTTCTTCCTTCTTGCCTAGTTTTAGAGATTCTGCATCCCATTTCTAGTGCTGTACTCTTTCTCTACTCTTTTGTGTATGTGAATGGCAGTAGCTAGAGTAGGCAGGAGAAAAGACAATGAGATTCTCATCTCTGCATTTAGTGGTGCCACTAAAGTGTACAATACCTTGCTATGAGAGCTCCACATATTTGCCTAGGGCAATGATACTCAAAGTAGCTGGTTTGCAAACTGTTGTCTATCCAAGATGAGATAAGGAGCTTGTGCCAGTATGAACCAAATATGAACCAACACACTGCCTTCTTCATTAAGAAAGACTTGCCAAGAAAATAATGTCAGATGAGCCGAACAGTGGGCTTAGTGGTGTGGTAGGCAGAGTTGGGGTAGAGAGGTTAGACTGTGTGTCCGTAGTCTCATGAGGAATTTACTACAATTTCTCCTATAGGAGAAATGAGAGAGACCAACATTTCTGAAAAACCTTGGGCATCTTATTGAAGCTTCTATGGAAGTACCTAAGGCTCTAGAAACTGCATTGATGATGTGCATTTATAAAGATTTGCCATTGGTATAGAAACAGTACCTATGGCATGTCTTCTAATCCTAGGCAAGGGTGCAAGCTAGTTAGGAACATAGTTCTTTTCAGGGGTGGGTGCTAAACCCACTTACTTTTTTTTTTAAGAAAAATAAAATGAGGGAGTGGGTAGAGAGTAAGGTGGAAGATGAAGACATGTTACACTGTGAATCACATTCTATTTTGATTAGTAGCAACTAATGGAGAATTAGTGGTGAATTAGGACTAGAATGATTCGTATCAGATCAAAACCAACACCTCTCTACTGGTTATTTAGCTAACACTATAAATTTTTCCAAAGTACTTCACTTTCTTATTTGATTCACACAACAACTCTGTCAGATTGGTAAAGTAACCTTCTTTTGATTGACAAGCTTAGATGCTCACAGATAGAGTCACTAAGATTCCATGGCCAGTAAGAGGCAGAGGTACACTGAGTCTTTTTTTGAGTACTATTTAATATACCTTCCATTATGTCATGCTCGTTTAACCAACATGACTGGAATTTGACTGGAGGTATTCATGAAATAAAATCTAGTGGCACAAAATCCAAGGTGATTTCTGCCACACCAGAAGATAAAACATTAAGGAATTAGACACCAAAATTGGTTTTCAGTTGATTCAATCATAAGTTAACTCCAAGATGTAATAGCCAAGGAGATCAAGACCCAAGATTCTCTATGACTATTCTATGGCAGGCGCAAAGAAAAGGGGTGAGACAGATTAATTGCCCAATGAATGGTGTGTGCTAGTCTCTTCTGCTCTATTTATCTAGAAAAATAAGTAAGCGTTGTAAACAAAATTCCCAGAATAGAAATAAAAACTTCCAAATTAATCCCAGGTCTCTGTTTTTCAAGAGGAACCTGTAAAAGATCACTGCTAAGAAAAGTTTTGCATCACTTGACATTTAATTTGAAATCATTTATCTTCAAGTCAGCAACAATTAGGTGCTACTATCAGCCATTCATCATGAATTGCAGAATACATTTCCCCCAGAGGAGAGAGAACAGTGCCTTGAATAGAGAAAGTCAAGGAAAACCATCACAGTTGAGAGCAGATGTTTTAAAAATAAATGTCCTTTACTTGTCCCCTCATGAGGCACGTAAGTTATATTGTGATATCATTGCTTTGTCCCTTGTACCATACAAAAGTGGCACCATGCTAGCGAAATTCTAATAAACAGAATTCAGTACTTTGCCCTGTATTATAAAAATGGACCATCCAAAACACTTATATTTCCATGGGAATAAACATATGCTAATTAGTTAGCATATATGGCTCTCGAGACAGGCACATGGTACATTCAACAAGAGAGGAAGATAGTAGTGTGGTCACCTTTTAATTGCATGGGTTTGAACCTAAGCCAATTATATTACTCCATTAACTCTGCCTAATGAAACCAATATGGAATTAACATGAGATACACATTTTAGAAAGAAATGTGTATCTGTCACTACCTCAGTAGGTAAATTTGAGGCATTAACTTTGGAGAAACAATACAAACTCTCAGAAGAAAAAGTAGTGGGGGGAGTGAAGAGAAAGAAAGAACTGGAGGAGCTGAATGTTACTTAAATGTAAATGTTAACTGCATCCATGTGCAGAATCATTATTTGAAGGTCATGGGAACAGAATTTAGTTGGCCTCAAGTGGAGGTTTGGGTGTGATAAAGTCAGAATTTTTGGGGTAGAAGCATGCTTTGACTCTATCCTATATGTAATGTTGTATTAAGCTTTTATTATGTAGTGATAATACACATACTGTTTCCAAAAGTGGGTAACTAACTATCTTATTTTAATGGATTTCCCTGATTGAAGGAAGTTGGTTCCTTCCAAGCTGATGAACCTATGTGTTTATGTTTCGAATAAATAGTATACTGAAATAAAACGACGATGCTACTCTCAGGGGTTTGATCATATCAGTGGTATCTCTTTCCATTCAGGAGTTGTGGCAGGATGCTACCAAAACCATTATTTACTAATTAAAGGTTTCATATGAAAGAAATCAGTAGCCCAAAAGAAAGTGGGAGAAAACATTGTTGCTGCTCCTGCTCTAAAAGCAATTTTGATTTGTCTGATTGTGTGGACAAGTCCACTCTCTTCTAGAATCCTTTAATCATGCACTGGCACAGTCAACAAATTAGGTCACTGGGCATAGATTCTAATAAGGACAATGGCTAAATTAAGTCAATTTGATTTAATGTGTAAAATGACTTCATCATTCTTTTATATTTAGAAAGTTTAAAAAAAAAATCACATCATTGTATTAGAGAAAGGTCCACTTTTCAGAAGCCGGGGAAGATCAGTTATTATTTTTGCTGAAAGCAGATGGTGGTCATATCCTAAAGTTACATGTTACAGTGACTTGACATTGAGCTGGACATTTTAAATATAGGACATTATAGAATGACATTTAAATTATATACTAAAAGTAAGACAGGTTAGATATGTTTGAGTTTAAAATACAAAGATAAATGAAAGAAAATGTCCTCAGTTGGCCAAACTAGATCTGAGTTAATAAAATAATCCCTCCCTTTCAAGATGTGTGCCATGAAAGTAACAATGACAACAGTGATTTAAAATACAAGGGTTGCAAGAGTTGTCCCTGGAGGACTCTTCATCCTTCAGTGGTCCTAAAGCTTTGAAATTTACTTATTCTAGATGCTTCTTCACAGTTTCTCTGGTCTCCAAGTTGTAGTGTGCTGTATACTACAAAAATTCATCATGGAGCACAGACAATTTCACTGCTAACTAAGGAACACTACTTTTGGGGAAAATTCTTGCTCTTTAAGACTCTTGCCAAACAATCTACAAATGGAAAGGAGTCTGGAGAATGTGAACACTATTGGCATGTATGAAGTATTAGGTAATAAAGAAGCAATGATGAGAAGCAAGTGATGCTGACTCTTGCATTTGTTAGATCTTATTCTGCATATCTATTAATAATGATACACCTTATGGATGCAATTTCATGTTTATAACACTCTGGGCATTGGCAGCATTGTGCACCTGTGTTTTCCATGCCTTCCCATCTGCTGCCTACAGCCATTCAGATTCAGGTGACGGAAATATTTCAGATAAAAGTTAATTAGCCTGCACTCTGCAGATCAAATCTCTACAGTTCAGCATTAAATATAAATCTGCTGGGCAACTGCTGAAAGTAGCCTGAGGCTGCCCTTCCTAAAATTAAAAATGCAAGATTCATTTTTCTAGGAAAAGAAACCTTTAGTACTCTCTTTATATTTTACACGTAGATTTGATCAAACTTTTCACATATATTTGCTCTTACTCATTTTATTTTTTTATCTCTGTATATATATCGAAAGTGGAAGAGAGATTAGAAATATTTTTTTTCCAGCTACAGTGATAGAATGAAAATGATATAGAGTTAGAAATTTTCCCGAGTCTGGACTCTATTATTAGTACACCAACCAATGTTGATCAAGCCCCAGAACTTTCCTCAGTTTCTCAGTTTTTAAAATGGGACCAACACCAACTACCTATTTGTTTCATAAATACTTTGTGCAAGACTCAATAATGCTTGATATTTTATTAAAAACTAATGCACAAAATGCAGAAAACTCCCTTTGCTAAAAGGACCCCACCTTCTCCGTAAATATTTATCTTATTGTCAACAGTTAAGTTCTCAAATAGCTTCCTTTATTGAAACTATATATATATATATATATATATTTTTAACCCATAGGAAACTAAATCATTATAGTCTTCTTTACTTCTAGATAATTGGAGCAGAAATGGGCTGAACACAACTAAATATAGCCAGTCTTTGAACCCACATCACATAGAGAGAGAGTAGGGACAAAGAAACAATCCCAAATGAGTCCTCCCATCTATTTTTATGGTATCAGATAATACTTCTAATGCCTTTCAATACCCAAGACTAATTAACCACTCTACCTATTGCTTCTGTACTAATTGCAGATTTCCTGTTTATTCAAAGGAATTCAGAGGGAGGTGTTTTCTTCTTTACACCGTCGCCTTAAAGCTCAGGGACATCGTCTAAAGAAGTCAGAAGGGGCAGGTGCTCTTTCCGACAGGTGCTTTTAGAGTTCCTCAGGGGAGTGAAAGACTGGAAGTCTGGGATCTTCTGTGCCCATTCCCCGCGCTAGTCGTTAGAACCTCGACTGCTCTCCACGCTCCTGAACTTCGACTTCTATTCAATACTTCCATAGGGTATCCACTAGGTATCTCCCAACTGGTCAAAACGTGAAGATTTTTTCGCATATTCTCCCACTTCCTTACTTCCATCTGCTACTCTACCTCTCATTTTATTTCCATCTGCGCTTTAAAATGTTTTATTTTACTTCTACTGAGATCCTTCTGCCTATAACCTACGGATATGATCCGATCCTTAAACAATATCAAAGTTGCAAAGCCCCACGACCCTCAGGTCTTCATCCGCGTTCTCTTCCTCCGCCCTCCCTCCGCCCCCGCTACCATCCCGGCCCCCAGCGGTGCCCATCTCCACTCCACGCGCCAGACTCCTCTCACCTGACTCTCCCGCGGAAACTCGTGGCGCACGATGCTGATAACTGGAATGTGCAGGACGGAGCTGACCAAGTCGAGCTCCATCATCTCGCCCAGGCCCTGGGGGAAGGCGAGCAGCGCCGATACCCCTTGCACCACCACGGTGTGACACACGCTCTGCAGAAAGGAGAAAGGGTCACTGCTCCACGGCGAGCTAGGGGAGGAGAAGGGCAAGAGCGGCAGATCGCCCAGGCCTGCCTCGATGGCCATCACTACTTCCAAAGACAGGTTGTAGGGCAGCAGCCCTTCCACTCGGTTCAGGTTGTCCACGGCGAAGAGGAGGGCATCCCGAGGCCACAGGGTCTCGGCCCGGTCGCCCTCCCCGGGCTTCCGTGCGCCCGGCGGCCCCCGGCCATACAGGGCGCTCCCCAACCAGCGTGCGCCCGGCGAGGGCGCCGGGGGCCGCCAAGTCCCTGGCTCAGGTTCATCTCGCTGGGCGCCTGTCCGGCTGCCGTCTGGGGCGCGGCTGGCCGTGCGGGGGGCCGTGGTCCAGGGCTGCAAGTGCACCGCGCCCACCCTCACCGCGTGTCCGATGCGCTTGAGGATCTGGCAGGGTTGCGGGTGCGAGGAGGAGCCGGGCACCCCGGCCAGCACCAGTGCGCAGGGCGGCGGCAGCAGCAGACAGACCCTGCTCAGCAGCCACCACAAACTCAGTCTCCTCATTACTGAGACCCGCAGGGAGAAAGCGCGCCCCCTCCTGACCCCGGCTCTCTCCCGGGCAGCCTCCGCCTAAGGTCTCCGCCCCCAGGTTCCGCTGGCAGCTCACTCCGCGCTGCGAAGCTGTCCCAGGAGCTGAAGCGGACTCCGGGCCATCCAAGTTGGAGCCTAGCACGCCCTAGGCAGTCTCGGGACCTGCTCCCAAGTCCCTCCGCCTCGCATCTTCTGCCCGCCCGGTCCCTGCGCTGAGCGGGGCGGGCGGCGCTGGTCACCCGCGGCTTGGGCGCTTGTTCCCCGTCCGCCCCATCCGCAGGGCGGCTTGGGCACTGCGTCCGGCCCCACGGGGAAGCAGGACTGAGAAGCGGCTGGGATTCCTAGGGGGCAACGGTGACCGAGGAGGCAAGGTTCTCACTTGGATTCTTGTCTCGCCCAGGCGAGACCCACTTATTTCCTTGGGGTCGCGCAGGAGAAGGCGTTCACGCCCGGGGTGCGGAAAAGCAGCCAAATCCTCCTTGCTCCACCGTCGGCCACCCTCTCGCGGGCTCTCCCAGCGCTCGCTTCATTTTTCTTCTTCCTTCGCTACTTCCTCTCTTCCTTTCTTTCGTCCTCTTTTCGCCCAGTCGCCGCTGCCGCTGGCTTCCTCAGAGGAGCGACGCGACTGGCCAGCAAAGGGTGGTTCTGCTGGGAGCGCAAAGTTCTCCCCGCCTCAGCCGGCGCCTCTCTGCTGCTGAGCCCTGGCGCCAGCCTGTCGCTTGGCTGTGCTAGACGCCCACTGTTCGTGAGATTCCCGGGTGGCGCTTCCCGCGCCCCTGGCAAGTTCTCTCCCCTTCAAGGCTAGGGGTCATAATTTGCGAAATTTCTTGCGACCTAAGAGGGAGAATTCTGGATTCGGAGTTGCGCCTGAGGATCTGAAATCCAGCAGGTTGAAAGAGGCCGTGATTTTAAGAAGCTTCTCTTCGATGTCTTTCTTTAAAGGTTTTTCTAGCTGAGGGTATTAAAGCAAGAATCATATACACGTTGAATCTCGGCTTCCTGCTCTCTGGCGCATGGACCTTTGCCAATTTTTAAGGATCCCAATGTTTTGGGGTTCTCAAAATTATAATAGTGAATTCGAAGCAATTATTTGATCAAGAAATTAAAGAGATTTAAAATACTTTGAAAGTATACTTTCAAGCACAGTCAACAGCAGTTTGTAGTTTAGACCAAGGGTCCTCCAAATCACTGTTACTAGTAAGTGCTTTCATTTGTGTGGTAATACAATGAGGTCAGTGAGTTATCATTTGATCTTTACCTCCATGATCTGAAAGATCTGGAGTTAGAAGGAAGGAGAGGGTTAAGTGTAGGCCTGTGGTTTCCACACATACAGTACATTTATTTTATTTTATGCCACAGTTTCATTTAGAAGGAGAGTAGGAGAGGTATCCATGGGGCAGAGCAAGCACCCGGGATCAGGAGTTCTGAATTTCAATAACACTTCCAGAGAACCATGACCTTGGCGATTTATTTTACCTGACCTTGCCCTGCTGTTTGGATCTGGTAAATTGTTATGCAAATACAGCTAGCTTTTAGCTCTGGAGAGTTGTTTTGATTCATGAGCTACAGTTTCCATCTTGCTTTAAACCCTTGGGATGAAGAGGCTCTAGGTAAATAAAATTCCCAAGAAGCTTGCAAAGTGAATGTTGTTTTCCTCAGCACAGATCTTGAAAGTCATCTCAGAGCTAACCTTACCTGACATTCTAATTAGCTCTTGCAAGACTGGGATGCCGGAGAAAAGACTCCCATGAGGCAAAAGTGGAAATCACAGGAGAGTCTGAACCAGAAGGGAAGGATTCTTCCTGAGGCCATAGAGAGGCTCTCATGCATGGACGCTGGAACTTTCTTCTTGCTCCAGATGATTCCACTGATTGGGGTCTGAATAAGAAAACTATAGAATTTTGTGGTCCTTGCCTTACAGGAAGACTGGGACTCAATTAATTGTGTAGTAAGGAGGTGTGTTTGTCTGTGTATGAGTATGTGTGCATGGAGGAATATGACATTCCACATTATGACCGTGCCCTCGAGTGATTATCTGAGTACTTGGCATTACATGTATGTTCAAACCAGATTCCGAAGAAAGTAGTCGGTGATGAAGAACAGTTGGATCTCATCTGTTAATGGCATTCGAGAGCCGTTGTGTTACTAACCATTTCCAGTCAGGCCCTAACAAGGGTCCTACTGCCCCGTGTCCTTGGAGCCAATAGAACAGACCAAGTTCAGTTTAGAAGCAAAGTAAAGTTTTTTTCTTTGGTCAGAGAACAGCGAGGTGCAGGCTCGCACCCCAGAGAACGTGCTTTCCCTGACAGGCTACAGGTGGGGCTACTTTATAGGGATCTCGTCAGTGGGGCGGGGCAGAGTCCTCACCGGGCAGGCACAGCTGTGCTGCTTACGCCCAAGAGCACGCAGGGTCTCTGGGCGTGGCCCGCTGCCGCCATCTTGAATTGAGTAGCCCGCGCGGTTTCTGCACACCGCTCCCGAGCTGAGGCGTCAATGCAGCATTTCTCACAGGGAACTCTGGTCTGAAGTGCTGAGTGTGAGGCCTCTGCCCCGGCACCCCATGAGTAAGTGAAACTGGACTAAGCGCCGAGGAAAGAAAGGTTAGACTTTATTTTATTACCCGGGTTCCGTTTTTACTTGCCGGGAATTGTTAATGGGTTCTGCTGGTGCCCGTTGTGTGTTCTTTAGGCCTCTCACGAGTCCTGGACTACTTGGGGGGAATGCCTCCACTGGTTGTTCATAGAATAGAGGATGATTCCCACAGTTCTGAGGACAGTGCCGCCCTGGCTCATGATAAAACTATAGCTAAATCTTTCAAATACTGTTTGAATGGTAAAGAGCAGCCCTTCCTTCTTGGGCTTCCTCTTGTTTCTTTGTGGGTTTTTCAATTATGCTACCCAGATTTCCTTCCCATTTCCTCATGCTGCTTGGTTCTCTTTTTCCATATCACTGTAATCTGAACATCTCTGACATGATTCTTTTCTCTCCTTTCCCCACATCTTCCTTTTTCTTTCCCCTTTTTCACACTTAAGTGGTCATAATTTTGAAAGCTTTTTAAAGATTCAGTCATGAGTTCAGTGACCATTTATGAAACTCCTACCATGTGCAGGCATTGCTGTAGAACTGTCCAGGGGAGTAGACGAATAAACTCTAGTTCAGAGAAGTTGAGGATATTTTTTCCCTCCACAAAGTCACATAGTTAATGAGTGAACAAAATGCTAACATCGAGCTTATATTTTAGTGGGAGAGACAGACAATAAAACATACAAGTAAGTAAATGTAGGATGTGTTAGTTGATACTAAGGGGAAAAATAAAGCAGCAAAAAAGAAGTATTATGGAGGAGACTGGGTAGTAATTGTAGATAGGGGAGCCAGGGTAAACCCCTCTGAGAAGATTACTTTTGAATAAAGACATAAAGGTAGGTGAGAAAGTGATTCATATGAATACTTAAAGCAAGAATTTCCGAGCAGAGGAAACAGCAAGTGCAAAGGCCCTGAGGCGGGAGTGTTTCCAGTATGTTTGAAGAGTAGTGACGGGTCCAGAGTTGCTGGAGCAACATGACCCAGTGCAAGAGTGATGGCTGGTGAGGTCAGACAGGCAATGAGGAGGCGGCAAAGTAAGCCAATCATTAACTTTGACTTCTACTCTGAAAGGGATGAGAAGGCACTGGGAAGGAGAGAGTTAAGAAGAACTTATGGACTTATGTTTTACCAGGACCACTCTAGTTGCTCTGTTGATAAGTAGAGGAAAGATGGGCTAGGATGGAAGTCAGGAGACCAGGTATGACGCGGTTGCAGTTATCCACGAGAGATACTATTACTGTCAAATCGTAAAATAACTTTATTGCATTAGTGTTATTCCCATTCTATAGAATAGAAAATCATATCTGAGGAAAGTTGAGTTATTTGCACAAAGTCATCACATAGTGAGTGGCAGTGTGGATTAGAAATTTTAAGTTCATTCCAGCTGCATTGTTGGTAGTAAGAATCAGATTTTGAAATTGGCTCACTCAGAGAAGATGAAGCTCTTTTTATTACCAGATTTGAAGTGAGAACTACTAATCTAAGAACCCACGTTGGAGAGTCAAATAAACAAAAACAAATCCAAATGTTCACAATTTAAAATGTGCTTTTGCGCACATCTGTGTTTTCTGGTACCCATCACGGTTAGACTGAAAGTTGAGATATTCGGAGGTAGCCCAGGAAAGGCTGCAGTGAAGGATGCTGTGTGAGTCAAGAACTTGGATGCTGTTCTCATCTCTGTTTCCCTATGGATGTGACATTTAACCTCCTGGAGCTCAAGCTTTCACCTGTGTCCTGGGGTTGTGGTGACAGCTCTTGGTAGTTGTGTGCATGGCAGTGCGTGGACTCCTGTGAACCCTTTCAAGTTCCATGGGAAGAGGAAGCTTCTTGTAGGGCTATCAGTTCTGTCACATTTATAAAGGTTTGGAAAACTATCTCTTTTTTTTTTTTTTGCCTATACCCTGACATATTTCAAGTTCTATCCATATCTAGCTTTGTTTTTGTAGATGGCAACAGTATTAAATGGCATGTTTCTATCTGGGTCTGTCTTTTATGCAATAGTAACTGTGTAGGTTTTTAAAATCAATATTCAGATGAAAAGTGTTCTCACCTTTAACTAATAACACGCATGAGCCCAATTATGCCCTCTCCCACATCAACTTCTCTGTCTCTATTGCGAGAGACCTCATGGTTATAAGAAACTTTCTGGGTAGAAACAAACAAACCAAAAAATATGTGGAGTTGGTAGAGGAACCATGGTAGCAGAATTTGAGGAGGGAATGTATCTAGAGAATCTAGAAAAAAAACAAGTCAGTTTAGAGGAGCAGACCCTGAGGGCTCATCTATATAAAGCTTAATTATTTTTTTCTTGTTCCCCTAGTTAAAAAAAAAGGCTATGTCGACTTGAAACCTTGTAACATTATCCTATATTCTACTAATTAGGCATTAATTTTGGCAGTAGTCATCCTCTTCTAAAAATGCAAATAACTCTCATGATTATGGGACTATCCATCACACATTAGTGTAAATTATTTTACCCCAGTTGTTGAAAAATTAATATCGTGTTGGGAATTTTGGTGGGGGGGGAAAGGAATTCATTTTGTATTATAAGGGAATTTGGGGATATAGAAAAGAACCAGTGGGATTTCACTAAAGACGTTTTGGGCAATCTGAGGGACTGGAAACAGGAGAAAAAGAGTATTAGGAACTAAGAAAATGGGGTGATGAAAAGGAAGCAAAAAATTATTAGTCCATCTTGACTATTTCAAATAGTGCTTAAGCTTTGCCCTTATACTGGAAAAATAAAGAGAAATGGCTTCTCTTTTGTACCACATGATCACCTACACCTGGGAAACCAAATTCAGTGCAAAGTTATTACCAACATATAAATTAGGAACTGCCAATAGTTGTCTTTCAGCTGTGAATAAGAACACAGCTGTGGTGTCTTCAGACTAGTTGTTGTCAGGGCAGTAAGTTATCAGCTGTGACAAGAGCATGGCCTTTTCAACATCCACCAGGATTATTAGCTGAGTGTTTGGATCTCCTGATTCTTGTCCTAAACAACCCACCACAGGGAACTCAAATAGGACTCTGGAGAGGCCAATATGGCAGTCTCCCTCCATCTCTCTCCCTCCATCTCTCTCTCTCTCTCTCTCTCTCTCTCTCTCTCTCTCTCTCTCTCTCTCTCTCTCTGTCTCTCTCTGTCTCTGTCTCTCTCTCTGTCTTATTCTAATCATTCCAATTTAGTGTTTATCCAAATGAGCTATAGAATAAAACTTGGCCCATTACAGATTGTGACATTTTTAAAGGACTTTTTCTTGCCCAGTTTGTAGCATGAATTTTATAACTGTAGCCAAAAGAATTTGGGAATTTTCTAAAGGCTATTTGCCTTTCTAGATCTCATGCCTTACATCTGTGAAAAGCATTTTGTTTTTAAAAAATAGTTTTTGTTTCTTTAGAAAGAGATTTTAAGGGAGGTTTTCAGAACATGCACAAGAATTGGTAAATCTTCATTATTCTAGAGCTTATTATCTTGAGTGTCTTTTTCATGTCAGGCACTTTGTACACATGATATGCTAACGTTTTATAGATGATGAAACTGTTGCTTCGTGAAATTGAGTCATTTACAAAGGACTGGGAGGCAAACCTAGATTTGATTCTCTGACTCCAAAGTCCATGCTCTTTTAATTTCCACTTCAGCCCTGGCTGACTCTTGAACCATTATCTAACTAATATATAGGGATGAACATAATCACAGAGCTACTTGATTATCACTTGTCAGAGTATATAAATGAAAACTCTAAAAGTTTTAATATTGAAGGAGGTCTTAGGGAATGGTTTTCTCACTGTTTAATAATGCACATAGGGCTTCCCTGGTGGCGCAGTGGTTGAGAGTCCGCCTGCCGATGCAGGGGACACGGGTTCGTGCCCCGGACCGGGAAGATCCCACATGCCGCGGAGCGGCTGGGCCCGTGAGCCATGGCAGCTGAGCCTGCGCGTCCGGAGCCTGTGCTCCGCAGCGGGAGAGGCCACAACAGTGAGAGGCCCACGTACCGCAAAAAAAAAAAAAATAATGCACATAAATAGGCATGAATCATAATTTTCTATTCTCATAGTGGGCCACAAAATATCCAGGAGATATATTATCTATTTCAGTTGTGAAATGACACCTACCATGGCTGCAGTTGGAATGTCATTGGAAATATTATCTCATAACTCATTATCCTCCTTAGGATCTCTGTTCAGCAATGACATAGTCAGGATATCAAGAAATATTTCAATATGTAAAAGTTTAAGTGATTTGGGATGGTGCTTCTGGAACGTTCTTGGGAAAAGTTTAGTTCAAGGGCAACCTTTATTCTCCATAAGGAAGACCAGAGTCTTTTCTTCATAGACTGTAATTGACAAGTATTCTATCCTGATCAAAAGATTGAAGAGTTGGCTTGGTATAAGCTAGCTCACTCAAAAATGAGTTTGGATATACTTTATATTGTGATGTGTGAGTTTTGGCTAAACAGAGTTATCCTCTGTGCCATTTCCAAGTGCTACAATTGATGCAGACAGAAAAGAAAAAGATCTCATGATTTTGCTGAAGGATAACCTCCTGGGAATTGAACCTCTCTTTGAAATGAGAGCTAGTCATCTAGAAATTGTTAGTGAAAGAGGAATTACCTCTTCCTGAATTTGAAATCCCCTCAAAAAACACTGTACCTTTTTCTTCTGGGGGTGCCATAATTGGGTTAAAAAATCAATTGCTCCCCTCCCCAACAGTTCTATCACTGCAGTATACACTATGGAGGGCAGACTGAGAAAGACTGAGACAGTAGCAGCAGTGATTAGCTTACGATCACATGGAATTCTACCAAGAGCTCAATGGGAAAACATTCCGTCCATTAAAGATGCTGGTATAATGAGACCGATTAGGTTGAAAATAATAACTACTGTATTCTGGAATGGGATGACACCTCTTTTTTTTTTTGAAGAGCTTAATGCATTTTTGCAAAATTAAAAAAATTTCCAAAGTAAGAAGAGGGTAGACATATTAATATATTTATGTAGTTTTAAATCAATTATAAATAGCTGATGCCTGCAGCAGAGACTCCATAAGTGAATAGCCCAAGGTTCCACAGCAGAATTAAAATCCCATTTCTTTTATAGCAGTAAAAATGGGAGGCAGAATTTACTATTGTGACCACAGATGGGGGAGCTGGTGCTGTGTAGTCTGGTGTTTCTCCTCTGATCTACTCTCAAGCAAAAAGACACCTATTTGGTTCTGATATTTGAAGCCATTAAGGTGAGGGCTGAGCTTTTCTGGTAATGAAAACACTTGCAGCCCATTTGTTTATAATGGCCATATCTGCCTTAATCTTCACTTGTAGTTTTTAGCTGAGAGGCTTGCAGTTTCCTCCAGCCTTAGTATGACTTCTTCCTGAAGTCCTTCATCTGGTTGGTGGCTCAGTCATGTTTCTGTGGAGTTTTGAAAATGGTCTTCAGCAAAAGCAATCTTCCTTTGCTATTGTACCAGCTATTCAATCTTCCTTTTTAAGACTCCCTGCTGCTTTCTAAATCAAGCTGTGATTTTCCTGGTTTATCAGCCTCAACATCTTGGGGTTTAAATTTGCTATTAGAGACTTTTTTTTTTCCCCACTGGTATGTTCTCCAGTGCTGAAATATATTATCTTCATTCCAGAAGTGGGTGGCCTGGCAGCATCCACAGTTAGTGGTGCAGGCATCTGTGTGTGCATGGGATACAATCTGTATGTATATGGGATATAGTCTCCCATTGTCTATAGCTTTTTTGCTTTTGCATCCATAATTTTCAAGTGACTACAGTATCTGTAGGTTGCCTGTATATTATTTTGTTCTGATTCTGTAATGCCAGCAAGTCTTTGTCTACATAGTCAGGAGCTGTGGTGTAAAGAAATGAAACTAGCTAATGCAATCTTTGGCTATATTTTTCACAAGGTCAGAAAATATGATGATAATGAAATTACACTGAATCCTATGAGTATATTAGGAAAGTCTTTAGTAATGTATTCATATATAATGTATTATGAAATAGATGTGTGTATAATAGAAATATAATTTAGCAGTAGGTACAAGTTGAATTATTAATCTCAATTCTCTGTTCCCCTGTATTAGTAACATGGCCTCATGCTAGGTGCAATATATATCTCTAGTCCTTGATTTGGGGCTTGGCTAACCCATTGCTTTGACCAATGGAATTTTAATGGATATGATGCAAACAAAGGCTTGATATGTGTTTGCACAGTTGGACTTGTTTTCTTGAGCTCCCACTTTTCACCCAAAGAAAAATATTCTTTGGATATCTGCTGGTCCAAAGACCATGAGAGGTTTGTAAAACAGACCTGGACCCAACTGCAGCTTGAAACCAAGTCCAAATGACTTCAGCCTGGATCAGCTGAATTCCTGTGAACAACTGTCTGGTAAATGAGAAATAAGTGCTATGCTTTATGCTGAGATTGTTTTGTTATCTGTTATGCAGCAAAGTGACTGATACACATGTATAAATCTGTGGGAAAAATTACTTAGATGCATTGTGTTCACTTTCAGGAGAAACATGCCAAAGATAAACCAGAGATTTATAGGTTAAGAAAAAACTCTCAAACATCTCCATAGTATATCCTGGGGTTAGCCCACATTCAGTCCAAGCTCTTACATTTATTGGGTTGGCCAAAAACTTCATTTGGATTTTTCCCTAAGATGTTACAGAAAAAAAAGAATGAAATTTTTGGCCAATTCAATGCTTCTGTAACCTCACACCATGAATATTCACACTCTTTTCATGACCCAACACAATGAAGATATTGTACCGTCATGAAATTGAACATATTCATCAAGTACTTATGAAAAACAATTACATAAATTCATATAGTGCCTAGAATAAGCGTTATCAAGGTTAAAATGAATACATCTAGTCACAAAATAATCTTAAAATAACATATACTTTATTTGCACTTTTCAAATAGCATGAAGAGAGATACATACAGTGTAGTAATATTAAAAATTTTTTTATCTTTCCCATTAATTTCCTTTATTCATTGCAACTTTTCCACATTTCTTTCATTTTAAATTGTCCTTAAAATCTCCTTTTCCCTGTTTGAAGATTTTCTCAGCCATAGACTGTTTTCTCTGCTTCTAGCATTCTTCCTGGTCCTGCATAACAAACCCTGAGAGAACTGAGCCCAATCCAGCTGTCAGGAGACTGAGGACTTCAAGCCAGAATCTTCTTTAGTGCCCAGAGTTAGGATAAAGGCTGGGAACACTCATAATTTAATAACTGTTGACACATCACTTGTGGAAATGAAATCAGCTCTGTGTTAGGGATATGATAAATGTTTGGTGTAGAATGCAGACACAAGTGAAAAGGTCCCTGCTTTGGTGTTAGAGAATTTTGTTGTTCTAACAAAACATTAAAAAGATATGAGAAATAAAGCTTGAAATGGAAGATACTTCCTGAATTGCTAGTGAGTTCTTTGTAAGAATATCAAACATAAAAGAATCAACAGAAAAATGTTAGACAACAGAAAATACAATATATGCCAGAAATCAGAAAGTGGGCCTAATAGGATAAAATAAAGCCTAAATATATTATTAATACACATATATACATATAATATTGGTGTTTTTTTTTTTCGGCACGCGGGCCTCTTACTGTTGTGGCCTCTCCCGTTGCGGAGCACAGGCTCCGGATGCGCAGGCTCAGCGGCCATGGCTCACAGGCCCAGCTGCTCCATGGCATGTGGGATCTTCCTGGACCAGGGCACGAACCCGTGTCCCCTGCATTGGCAGGCAGACTCTCAACCACTGCGCCACCAGGGAAGCCCTAAATATTGTTTTAAATTTGATATAGTAAATATAGGGGTTCCCAAATTTTATGGTCTCCAAGTCAGTGGCATTTTGGGTTGTAAAAATGCCACTTTACTTTCTATAGTTAAAATTTAATATACCTTTCCAATTTCCATTCCTACTAATGGTGAAAAACAAAATAGGCCAATTTAAGGATATTCAATCTGTTTGATTTAACACAATCCCTTAGGGTTCTTTCTCTCCCATATTCCCTTCTTCCCTTTCCTGGGGTGGAAGTGGACTTATGAATTGTCCTCGTGTTCAGTGAGGGGAGTTAGCTTTGTGGGCACCTCTCTCTCTGTTCTGGCTTACACTGGCATCTCCTGATGTGGGCTGCATCTTCTTTTGAAGCCTTAAGCAACATGCCTTCTGTGTCCTCCTTGTTCTAACTCCAGGATTCTTTGAGCCATTGGCTTTTCAGCCACTTCTACACATCTCTTAAGCCGCTATGAGAATTTTCTGATGCTTGTCCATACAACACTTGACAGTGTGGAATATGGGGAGGCTGCCCTCAGGCCTCTCTCTAGGTGCTGCCCTCAGCTACTGTTCAAATGCTTAAGGGCTTCTCTACAAGGCTTCCAAACCCATAAGTTATGCTCCAAGTTCCTAGGGGATAGTTCTTCCTTCTGTGGGATCCTCTTAACCTATTTGGGGTTCATATAATCAATCTTTCTCCCCCTTAAGGATTTCAACCCCATATTGGTTTTCTCTTGGTGGTAATAACAAATCACCACATATTTAGCTGCTTAAATTAACACACATATTATCTCACAGTTTCTGTGGGTCTGGAGTCCAGGCATGGCTTACCTGGGTCCTGTTCTTAGGGTCTCACCAGGCTGCAAGCCAGGTGTTGGCCAGGCTGTGTTCTTCTCTGAAGGTTCAACTGGGAAAGACTCTACTTTCAACTGATTCAGGCTGTTGTCAGAATTCAGTTCCTTGGTGCTGTAGGACTGAGAGCCCTGGTATTTGACTGGCTATCAGCTGTTGGCTGCCCTCAGATCCTAGAGACCACCAGTAATTCCTAGAAGCTGCTCGCTGTTCCTTTCCATTTGGGCTTCTCCAAACTGGCAGTTTATTTTCTCAAGGCCTCAAGGAGAGACTCAGCTAAGATAATCTTATGTAAACATAATCAAAGGAATGACATCCCATTACCTTTACCATAAAACATAACCTAATCATGGGATTGACATCCTGTTAACTTTCCATATTCTATTGGTTAGAATCAAGTCACAGGTCTTTCCTTTACTCAGGGGTAGGGATTATTTAAGGGAGTGGACACAAGGAGGTGGGGACTATGGGGACCACCCTGAGGTTTGTTCATCACAGACCCCAAAATGAGGTAGAGAGCTGGGTACCTTCAGAGGCCCACTGCAGAAAAGTTGTAGTCACATCCCCTCTACTTCTCCTTTTCCTGTCAGCTGGTAATGTTTGTATTTCTTCAACTAACTCTTTCATCATTATGTACACTTTTCTAATCTATCTATGGATAAAATTTATGACCTAAGGGCTGGTCTCTAGATCTTTCAAGTTTTTAGAATTCCAAAACAAAAACAAAAATTTTCTCTCTCAAGCCTGGCTCTTGAAAATATGGGCTTTAAGAATGATCCACTGTGCTATAATTTTGCAAAAATCTACTCAGGAGCTAAAAAGCCAAAATATGATTCTATCTTTTCTCTTTCTGCCTTAAATTATGCAATAAACCTCTTTTCTTTGTCTAGCTTTAATGATGGGATAGATGCAAAATTAAAAACAAATTAATTATCAAGAAGGAAAAATAGATCAGGTGATATTTCAAAATATAATTCTTGTCCATAGGCCTGAAAACAGTGAAGAATGCTGTTATTAAATGACTACTTCTTGAAAGCTTGCATATCAACATTAGAAAGCTCACTTTTTACCTAATATAATTCAGTTGGATTAAAGAGCTGAGTATAATTACATAGGAAAGTTAAAATATATATATCAGAGTACTTAAGGCTACATTGTTGATGCTTTGAAGAAATAAGAATATTCCTATGATGATTATAAAATCAAGCTATCAACATATATGGAGGGCTGCACACATTTTTGATAAAATGATCTGGTATATGGAAATTAATACCAAAAAACAAGAAAAATAAGGAAGAAAGGAAGAAAAACTAAAAGTTGTAAACAGAAAGATATTTTGCAGTACAATTGAAACACTGTAGAAACCTGGAAAGCAAAATAAATATTTAACAAGAGAGGAATGATTAAGTTATTTATGGCATATTAATTCTATGTTATTTCATTCAGTCAGTAAAAATGATGAACCTGAAAATTTTAGCTTTTGGTAAATCACCTACAAATATGAAAAAAAACTGAGTATGTATTGCATATATTTTGCTTACAAATCTGTATACGGACTCTACATGTTACCGAACAAAAGTTCCTTTGCCTGATGCGCAGTGAGGCCAAACAAACCAAAAAGTCGGAGTTTGGAGCAGAGAAAGGTTTATTGCAGGGCCAAGCAAGGAGAATGGGTGACTCATGCTCAAAAAAACCTAAACTCCCCAATAGTTTTTTGGGGAGAAGTTTTTAATAGGGAAAATTTGGGGTGAGGGCCGCAGGGCATGTGACTTTCTTCTGATTGGCTTGGGGATGAGGTAACAGGGCAGTGCACCCGGCATCTTGTGCTCAGCCTGAAGTTGCCATCCTCCACCTGGCTGGGGGCCTTAGTTCTGCAGAAGAACTCAAGATACTGTTATGTATATTCCTTGAGGAGGAAACAGGACCCTGCCCCAAGGCTGCACTATTGTTTCTTGATTGCTCCTCCCTTGTCTTTATTCCCTCCCTTCCCTGATTAGGAACTGTTTGAATCTGCCCTTTGGAACTCAGGGAAGGTTAAGGAGGCTGAATGAAGCCTATTTCCTACAAACAAGAAATGGGGGACACTGAAAGGATTTGTACCAGGGAGGACCCCACAGGGTTCTGCTCCATTTCATACACATTGATAGAATGTCAGAAAAATACTAATAAAACTAATAAAACTTAATGGTTGTTATTTCTTTTAAATTAGTAGTGCCTCCAAAAATAAACTCAAAATGGATTAAAGACCTAAATATAAGGCCAGGCACTATAAAACTCTTAGAGGAAAACATAGGAAGAACACTCTTTGACATAAATCACAGCAAGTTCCTTTTTTACCAACCTCCTAGAGAAATGGAAATAAAAACAAAAATAAACAAATGGGACCTAATGAAACTTAAAAGCTTTTGCACAGCAAAGGAAACCATAAACAAGATGAAAAGACAACCCTCAGAATGGGTGAAAATATTTGCCAATGAAGCAACTGACAAAGGATTCATCTCCAAAATTTACAAGCAGCTCATGCAGCTCAATAACAAAAAAACAAACAACCCAATCCAAAAATGGGCAGAAATCTAAATAGACATTTCTCCAAAGAAGATATACAGATTGCCAACAAACACATGAAAGGATGCTCAACATCACTAATCATTAGAGAAATGTAAATCAAAACTACAATGAGGGCCTCCCTGGTGGCGCAGTGGTTGAGAGTCCGCCTGCCGATGCAGGGGATACGGGTTCGTGCCCCGGTCTGGGAGGATCCCATATGCCGCGGAGCGGCTGGGCCCGTGAGCCATGGCTGCTGAGCCTGCGCATCCGGAGCCTGTGCTCCGCAACGGGAGAGGCCACAACAGTGAGAGGCCCGCATACCACAAAAAAAAAAAAAAAAAAAAAAAAAAAAAAAAAAAAAAAACTACAATGAGGTATCACCTCACAGTCAGAACGGCCATCATCAAAAAGTCTACAAATGATAAATGCTGGAGAGGATGTGGAGAAAAGGGAACCCTCTTGCACTGTTGGTGGGAATGTGAATTGGTACAGCCACTATGGAGAACAGTATGGAGGTTCCTTAAAAAACTAAAAGTAGAGCTACCATATGACCCTGCAATCCCACTACTGGGTATGTACCCTGAGAAAACCATAATTCAAAAAGAGTCATGTACCACAGTGTTCATTGCAGCTCTATTTACAATAGCCAGGACGTGGAAGCAACCTAAGTGTCCATCAACAGATGAATGCATAAAGAAGATGTGGCACATATATACAATGGAATATTAGCCATAAAAAGGAAAGAAATTGAGTTATTTGTAGTGAGGTGGATGGACCTAGAGTCTGTCATACAGAGTGAAGTAAGTCAGAAAAAGAAAAACAAATATATGGAATCTAAAAAAAAAAAAAAAAAGGTTCTGATGAACCTAGGGGCAGGACAGGAATAAAGACGCAGACCTAGAGAATGGAATTGAGGACACGAGGAGGGGGAAGGGTAAGCTGGGACAAAGTGAGAGAGTATCACTGACATATATGCACTACCAAACGTAAAATAGATAGCTAGTGGGAAGCAGCCGCATCACGGGGAGATCAGCTCCGTGCTTTGTGACCACCTAGAGGGGTGGGATAGGGAGGGAAGGAGGGAGATGCAAGAGGGAGGGGATATGGGGATATATGTATACATATAGCTGATTCACTTTGTTATACAGCAGAAACTAACACAACATTGTAAAGCAATTATACTCCAATAAGGATGTTAAAAAAAATTAGCAGGGCCTCATTTACATATTTTAAAGTGAAAAAGTAATATGCAAATTAAAGTTATAACTAATCTAGGGAGTGATTACCCAGTTACCTCTCATATTTGAAACATGTTTAGGAACCAGAAAATAAGCAAAAACATACCCCAGGAGCCAAAAAAGAAAAAAAAAAATTGGGAATGCTGATGCTCTGAAGTTCACACATTTTATTTATAGAAAAACACTTCCAGCTGTTACTCAGAGCATTCAAACCAGCCTTATTCCTATATCACAGCAGATTTGAAGAGATGGTCAGAAGACAGGGAACAAACCTCAGAAAACTAATGATAATAATAAAATCCATACAATATCTTGTACTGTTTATAAAATGCATCCACATACTTTGTTTCATTTGATTCATACAAAACTTTTGAGATACTATTTTTAGAGTGTGTCCAATTTACAGACGAGGACATTGAGACTTAAGTAGTTAAGTGTGTTTGCCCAAGATGGTAAAACGTGACATCTGACTGTCTTGCAGCTTTTCAGCATAGTGGGTTCTGGATCAGTCAGACTTGTTTTGCCTCCTGGCTTACCAGCTTTGTGACAATTCTTAGCCTCAGTTTCTTTATTTATAAAATGGGGAAAACATTTATTGGGCTGTTGTGCTAATTAAATGAGAAAATGCAGGTAGAGTGCTTGGCCTAGTGTCTAGCTAGTAATATGGAAAGTTTTAAATGCCTACACTAAACATGTACTTCAAATTAAAACAAGTTGGAATAAATTGAAGAGACAGATTACTGTCTATTCACTTTGGAATTTGACATTATTTTAAGGCAAAATGGCTTCATTGGCCACATTTGTATGGATGTTGGTTCTTTTAGAATATCCTTGTTACTCTGAATCTTCATCGTTCTCTTAGCTTCCATGGTTTTCATTCTAATCACGAAATTAAAAAGTTAGGAACACTGTGTTTTTTCAAATGCAGGTGACAATTTTCCTTCCAGAAAATCTTAATGACTGGAAATACGTAGAATTCTACCTGATGTTACTTTATATCGTGGATTTTTAGAAGGAATACAAGGCCCTGAAAAAATGGACATCAAAAGCTTCCATCCTAGGAGAAGATTTCTGACCTGTAGAAACGAGTCAAGGGGTACTCCTTTGAAATGAGCTTGAGGCATCATGTTATTCTTTCTCATGCTGTCTTTTGACTTCATGAAGTACTTAATATATTTTTTAAAGTCCTTCTGGCCAGATTAATTGGTATTTTCTAGATTATCTTGCACCCATAAAAGGGCCAATCAAGGAAATAGTTTTGGTGCTGGTAATTTTTTCACACACACACACACACAAGCACACACACACGCATACCACACATCCTTGGCCTCGACTGTCTTGACTGCCCTGTATCGAATTTTGCGGTACGCGGGCCTCTCACTGTTGTGGCCTCTCCCGTTGCGGAGCATAGGCTCTGGACGTGCAGGCTCAGCGGCCATGGCTCATGGGCCCAGCCGCTCCGCAGCATGTGGTATCTTCCCGGACCGGGGCACGAACCCACGTCCCCTGTGTCGGCAGGCGGACTCTCAACCACTGTGCCACCAGGGAAGCCCCATGTCTTTGTTTTAATAGGTAAACCTTTGAACCCAGGGAAATAGGCCCGATTGTGTGTATAAAAAGATAATGGGATCTGCTCTTTCTTGGGTCATATATATGCACTTAACTCTTTGCTACCTCTCCAAAATTGCTTATGGTACCAAATAGGTGTGCAATAAGTAGTGGCAAATTCAGACTTTCCTACTTCCAGCAGACCAGGTACTAGCTGAATTAACCATATTTTACTTGCCTTCTAGCAGTCAGAAGAATAGATGTATCACATACTGGGATGAATGAATAAATGGCAGGGGCCACTGAAGGTTTCAGCTCTGGTCCTCCTTCCCGCCCTCCACGACTCATCCGCAAGAATACAAAAGTGATTCATAAACACTTCTGAAAAACAAAACAATAGAACAACAACAAAACAAAAATCCTCATTCACAAACAAACAAGACAGAGAAGCACCTGGTAGAAGTTACTGGGGTTAGGACCTACAGATGGAGACAATCTTTCTAAAATGCCAGGCTGTGTCCTCCCTTTTGTGATACATTTGAGCTTATGACTGTGGCCAACTAGACTAAGCCACAGCTGGGATCAAATCTTAGATTAAAATGTTCTAATACATGTTTCTTTGTGTTAAGGTGACAACTGATGGGGTATATATTACTGGTGATTTTAGAAAATTCATATAGAGAAAGTTAACCAAGTGGTGTGTAGAGGGAAAGGAATGGATTGAATATCAACAAGAGGACCTAGCATCTGAGTGGGAAAGAAGGCTCAGATTTTTAATGGAGAAACCTTTCTGAACTTCTGAATTGTCACTCTGGCACATACTGTGCGCTCAGTATTAACTGTAATTATTACTGACTGAAAACAAACTCTATATACCATAAAAAAAACTAGAGAAACAACTTTGAAAAGCATAGGGTTTTAGTATATAGGCAAGTTGTATTAGTCTTCGAAAGCATCTCTCCATTTCAATAGAGTACAGTAGACAGCTGTTTATTCTCTTTCAATTAGATTGAATCGTCACAAACCTGTACAGTTGGATTGCATTAGTTTATTCCTTTGAAGAACTGCATATAATGAATTTTATTTAGTATTATGCACTTGTCTTTTTAAAAAAAAAACTTTAGAATTTATTTTTATTCATTTATTTTTGGCTGCATTGGGTCTTCGTTGTTGTGCACGGGCTTTCTCTAGTTGTGGCGAGCCGGGGCTACTCTTGGTTGCGGTGCATGGGCTTCTCATTGCAGTGGCTTCTCTTGTTGTGGAGCACGGGCTCTAGATGCATAGACTTCAGTAGTTGTGGCTCGTGGGCTCAGTAGTTGTGGCTTATGGGCTCTAGAGTGCAGGCTCAGTAGTTGTGGTGCGTGGGCTTAGTTGCTCCACAGCATGTGGGATGTTCCTGGACCAGGGCTCAAACCCTTCTCCCCTGCATTGACAGGAGGATTCTTAACCACTGCGCCACCAGGGAAGTCCCGCACTTGTCTTTTATTTTAATTGCTATGACAAGATTTGCTAAGCATTTTCTGGAAATAAGGTTGAAAATTTTCTCTACTACCTAACTTAGTTGTGCTTATATAAAATTCTCTGAGTGATTCTTTTAGAAATAATTTATAGAAAAATCTTGGTTTCCCTTTAAGAACTGTGATACCCCTTCCTTTCTAGAAATGAGAAATATGATGTGTTCTAATACCTCTTTCACTGTCTTTACCAGGAAGCTCAGTAGTACCAACTTAGAAATTTAGCTAAAGCAAGCATATTGACATTTTTTTAGCCTTTTCAAATACCAGTTCCTTGATTTTTGTGTTTTATGTAATTTATATTCCACTATTACACTTCATGCTTTTTTTTTTTTTTTTTTTTTTGGTGGCCTGTTGTCTCAAATCCTTTGTGGAAAATAATCCCAATTATTTGTGATCAAAATTTAACCATGCAATCAATCAATTCCACCAAGTTCTGTGTATTTTGTTTGAATTAAGAGAGAAGTGTGCAAATGATGCATTTAAAATGGACACATGCATTTATCTAAACTTATTAAATTTGACAAGGGAAATACTCAGCCAAAATGCAAACAGAGAACTTCTAGATGTTAGACCCTTAGGATTGAAAGGACTTTGGAGGTCACCTAGTTACACCTTTAATCTCTTAGCTTTTGCATTCCTGTGGACATGATTTTCTGAAAATTTTGTAAAACTCAGTGTACAATTCTTCCATTCTTAAATCTTGTGATAAATCAGCATTTAAAAAATACACTCAAATTAAGGTAGGATTGTTCAATAATGATAATGTACATCACAGCATGTCAAATAATTTTAACTAAAAGTGAAGTATTTTGATCTCTTTTATTTTCCTCATAATTTATACATTTATAAATATCCTAAGGCTCATTCAAACCACTTGTTTCTGAATTATTTATATTCATCTAAATGCTAGTAAGAGTTATCTTCTATCTAAAAATAACATCTAATTTGTGCCTTTGTAAACTTTTCTAAGCTTGAAAAAAAAGAGAAAGCAATTTATTTCATTATTATTTAAATTTGGGTGTGAGCTGAAAATGTAGTAAATTTAAAAAATGTAGAAACTTAGTAAATAGTTAATCTCAAACACAGGGATCTGTATACCCTTAGCTGTAAAGAGTAACAAAAGTGAATTGTAGTTTCAGTCAGTAACCTACATCCCACCTCACCTAACACTCTGTCAAGTTGCAGACAATATGGAAAGATTGTTTAGGAGCCCTGGAAGATCTAACTGAGGAACTGGGGACATCTGAATCATAAAAGTAGCTGCCAAAAAAAAAAAAAAAACCTGCTAGCTATGGTTGGTTTTGTGTAGGAATGGGCAGTCATCACAGCTGGGGTTGCTAGACTGTGTTGAGAGAAGATGTTTCCACTAGTTGTTGTGGTAGTATCCTGCCCATAGAATCATCCACTTTCCTGATTCAGTGAGCCTCTTCCAATGCTTTGTCTTGTGGAAACATTTCCTACTAAAAAAACTTGAGTCACGTGCAAATGGTTGTGACGTTCCCTTTCCCTGAAAAGGAAAAGGAGAAAAGCTTCACTCATTTACTTTGGGTAGACTTAAAGTACTCCTTTGGGTGCCTAGAGAAGACTTCTTTAGAGGTGAGAACCCCGTCTTAGTGTGTTTGGACTGCTTATGACAAAATACCACAGGCTCAGCAGCTCGTGAATGACAGAAACTTATTTCTCATAGTTCTAGACTGGAAGTGTGATTTCAGGGTGCCAGCATGGTCTTCTGGGTTGCATACTTCTCCTGTATCCTCACATGGCAGAAGGGGCTAGGGAACTCTGTGGGGTCTCTTTTATAAAAGCACTAATCCTGTTTCTGAGGGCTTCACCTTCATGACCTAATCACTTCCCAAAAGCCCCTCCTACTGATACCATCACATTTGGGGCTTCGGATTTCAGCGTATGAATTTGGGGGTGGGGACACATTCAGACCATAGCAAACCTTTTACAAAATATCCCTTGTTTCCTCCAATTTAAATTTATACCAGTACCAAAAATAGGCTGAGAGCTTTCCAAATGGAAGACCATGGGCATTTCTTCATGGGCAAATGCTGCATTTCCTTTGAGGATTGCAGTCTTGGGATGACAGCTTGTGTTTGCTCTTCTCTTCCTCTGTTGTTTGTGCTTTGTTAGTATCACTTCAGCACATCACATGTTCAATTAGCCAATTAGTGTAAAATTATTGTCATATGTGGAAGTGTTTGGATATAGATAAAAACACACAGGCTTTTTATTTTCAAAATAATGTCCATACAAGGTCACTCAAATATTAATATTCCAACCAGACTTGATCAACTGTCGGGTGAGACAGTATCACTTGCCAGAGCATTGCAAGTGACCCACACAATTCTGCTAGAATTGAGTGTGGATCATGATGTTTTTATACTCAGGCATTGAAAAATCATGAACATCTTTTTCCTTATTTTTTTTTCCTGATTAATTCTATTAACCTATACATAATTTGCATGGAGAAGCTCTAGTCAGAAAAGCTCAATTCAGGCAATGCAGAGTATATAAAAGTGCAGCCTCACTTGGGTTCCATCATGGAATAATCTGAGATGGAGATTTTGTTTTTACAGTAAAATTTAGGGAAGCTGTAAGGTTATTACCACCTTTCTGTTAATGACTTGAATTTTTTTTTTTTTTTTTTTTTTTTGCGGTACGCGGGCCTCTCACTGTTGTGGTCTCTCCCGTTGCGGAGCACAGGCTCCGGATGCGCAGGCTCAGTGGCCATGGCTCACGGGCCCAGCCGCTCCGCGGCATATGGGATCCTCCCAGACCGGGGCACGAACCCTCATCCCCTGCATCGGCAGGCGGACTCTCAACCACTGCACCACCAGGGAGGCCCTGACTTGAATTTTTAAGTTACAAACATGACAGCTGATCTTTGTGCATAAGTCATATCGAGATTATGTTGAGGATGACGCCCCAATTTAGGCACCAAATTTAAGAAACAAATATAAGGCCATTTAAAATTGGATGCAATTTTAGATGTCCTGGGAAACTCTAATTTTGGCATGTTTTAATGTTTTTATTTATTTTCATTATGCTTGATTAATTGACCCCATACTTGTTAAGTACTTTTATATATTTTTATCATTGGTTTTTCAGTGAAAAAGATTATGACAGATTCAATATGGAAACAGGAGGGTAGAGAAAGCTATGTATCAAGAAAGGTGTTTGGGCAGGAATATAACAGTCAAGGAAAGATGATGCCAGAAACAGAGTGGGCCCATCATGGGTAAGTCCCACTCTTCATGGTCTGTAAGAGATCTAGAATACATTTCTCTGTGAAAAACCAAACACTTGTAGAGCATCTTGTGGCTTCAGGTAGCTGTGAGGCATTGTGGAGTCTTCTCGTGAAGTCCTAGGCCAGGTTCTCCAGAAACATGAAGAGTTGAATATAGGAAATTTACTGGAGAATGTGCTTGGGAACAGCACCTGTTGGGGGTGAGGAATTGGGCAGAGAGAGAAGGTGATGTAGTTGCAACAGAGTCCTCAATAGACCCACCGGGAGCCCTGGAGCAGGGCTGGCCTCTCAGAGCTGTCCCAAATTGAGGCAAGGGGACAGGGCCTTTGCTTTGTCTCCTCCGACCTCCTCCGACCTTCCCTTATCAACCAGGCATTGGAAGAGGGCTGCCTCAAGACGGTGTGAATCTTGGGTGGGGTTGCTCCCTTTATTACTGGGCATTTGCCAAAGACTGTCTTGGTCATGCGCTATCAGTACTCCTGGTAGCTGGGATAATGAGGTCTCTGTTCTGAAGGGGGATTATGGTGGCCTGACCACAGCATTCTTTGTGATTACCAGGCCCTGTTGAATGTAGAGCATGCAATGATTATATTACTATTGTTATTATTAGTGATCAAAGCTAACATTTATTGAGACCTCTTCATGCATTGGGTACTGTGCCTAATGCTTTGTGAGGCTGGTCACTTTAAGCATGACCTCATTGTGAGGCAATATAGAGCAATGGTTACAAACACAAGTTTTGGAATCAAAGTGTTTGGGTAAAATGCCAGCTTGGCGTTCTGCTTTTTTACCTGTGCAACCCAGAACAAGATACTTAAACTTATAGATGCTATCTCCCAGAGCACCTTGAAATATTAAAATAACGAGCTTAATTGTATAAAGCATTTAGAACAGTGCCATCATATAATTTATACTTAAAAAATGTTAGTTGTAAGTATTGTTTTTCCCACTTTACAGATGAGGAAACTGAGGCTTGGAGAGGTTAGGTAAATGCTAAGGCACGTGAACTCAGATAATTTGACTACTGAGTCCATTCTCTTACCTTTATTGAGCACTTTCTGTAATAAAGTGCTAAGTATATGTGATAGGTAGAGGTCCAGGAAATCTAATAAATTGTGTTTTCCATGCCTTTTGGATAAGAGGGTCCAACTGTGTGAAGATTAACTCCATAAAATAATATGAGAAAATAATCATTTATTTATTCATTCATTATACAACAAAACTGTTTTTGAGTTGGGCCATAGTGTTTCAGCTGTTCTGCTGGACTCTGGGATTAAAGTGGTTAGCAAGACTCATTGTTCCTCCCTTGAGGACTTATGATCAAATCAGAATAGCATGCTAAATTTTATAAAATATAAGTATAAATTATGTGGATATGAGAGGAAGAGCGAGTTTCAGATTTAGTTAATACTTAAGAACCTTCTACATTTATGGCAAAAACTGCCACTCTCATACTCATAACCTACAAGAATCACTAATGATCACCCTATTTCCGCCTGACCCTTGATGTGGCCTCACAGCATGTAGTAGAAGCACATTACATGTGCTCAAAAGGAAAATAAAAAAGTGAAATTTTCGTAGTACCGGTGAGCCATTTCATTCAACGGCTGTATGCCCTGGAGAGAGCGTGAAATGGGAAACATTAGTTTGCTATTCAGTCAGTTGGCTTCAGTTTCCATTTATTTTCTATGATATGAACACTATCGAGCTGGGCATGATTCTCATGTTAAAGACACTTACTTTTCAAAAATATAGCCTCTAAACATAAACTAACTGTTTAATCTGTGCTGAATTGAAGAAACAGCAATCTGTTCCAGTCCTGAAGGAAAAATTTCTGCTGTTGAACTTATTGGTCTCCAGTGTATTATAAAATATGCCCATGTATGGTAGGCATGATCTGTGATGACAGGGATTTCTAGTGGTAGTTTTGATTATATGCAATTTTTGCCTTGTATATTGACTTTAGAACTTAACCCTTGAATATGATGTGACTTCATATAGTATTGTCCTTAAGTAAATGGATCCTGCAACCAGGTAAACTTGGGTTCAAGTCACAGTTCCCACATGACATTTGTGATATTGGGGAATTCAATTAACTTCTCATGCTTCATTTTCCTCCTCTGTAAAATGGGGATAATCTTACAGCATAGGATTGTTAGGAGAATTAAATGAGAATATATGTAAAACCCTCAGCACAGTTTATTGAGCAATAAGTGGCATTATTTAAAAAATCCTTGTGAAAGGTAGAACTCTAGAGAGTCAGAGTTGGCACAATAGCTAAAAGTTATTTTTGTGCTGATATGCATATTAGGAGCCAATAAAACATGGAAGAAAGTAGTGTATAAAACAGTGATTAAGTTTAATTTTGGAGTTAGTGCTGAGCTTGAAACTCCACTTACTACACTTACAAGCTTTGTAACTTTGGGCAAGTTATTTGACTTCTCTAAGCTGCTCATCTGTAAAATGATGCAACTAAGAATTCCAAACTCATAGGGTTGTTTTGAGAATTAAATGAAATGATCCAAATGAGGCACTTAGCTGAGTTCTGGCACATAGTATGCCCTCAAAGCTGTTAGCTCTTATTATGGGAAATTTTCATACATGGTAGCTTTTTTTTTTTTTTTTTTTTTTGACGCGCAGGCTCAGCGGCCATGGCTCATGGGCCCAGCCGCTCTGCGGCATGTGGGATCTTCCCGGACTGGGCACGAACCCGTATCCCCTGCATCGGCAGGCGGACTCTCAACCACTGCGCCACCAGGGAAGCCCCACGGTAGCTTTTTAACTCTCACAGTTTTTTATTTTACAAATGCAAGGAGGGAAGTTCAATGATTTGTCTGGCTAGTAAGTGGTGACGCTGTCTCAGTCATGGATCTTTTGACTCCCAAGTTCAGGGCCTTTCCCACAACCTGCTTCTGGTCCCTCCTCATACTCCCTTTCCCCTCACCCCCAGCCCCACATCTTGTCCTAACCTCCCCAACAAAACATGGGTAAGTTGCTGTTACAGTTGATGCTTCTGATGTAATTGTAATATAATTGCACAGACCTGATACTCAAAATGAATCCTAAAACTAAAATTAAACTCATGGAAAATCCCAGCAAGGTTTCAATAACATACAACTATGTCAAACTGTGGAAGGCCACAATACCTGAATGAATCTCCAGAAATAATTCAGAGGATATGTCAAGTTTAAATATTCAGACAGAATTTTAAGCGGAAAACTAAAGATAACTTTCTGTAAATACAAAGCACAGATTAGAAGTGGCAGAAGAGTATGAAAGTAAACTTTTCATTGTGGTTGTTTTAGTTTAGGAAGGATTCATGATAATTGCACTTCATGGTTTAGAAAATCAAATACAGTCTCTTGTTGCCTCCATTTTTTTGTAGTTACAGAAGCCTTTTAATATTTACATCTTTAAAATCCATTTTAGTCTTCACATTTATTAACTGGGAGTGCAGCGTTTTCTTCAGTGGAAGAAACAAGTTAATCCTGGATGTCCACTGCTTCAATACCTAATAAAATTGACCCATGTCTTTGAACCCTGGAATCTAGTGTGATGAACAGGTCCTTAGCATCATATTCAGAGACATTAGGGTGCCTGCTGCATATCGTGTTTGTGGCATAAAGGAACATGACACAAATTCAAGGCCATGGTGGTTTTAGTCTAGTCAATCTGGATCACAGTGATTCTCCACTTTGTTTAGGTGTTGAATCCTTCTATCTTTTGCATTTAAGCCTGCCTAACATCCACTAACTCCAAAGTGAGGCGTGTAGTTTCAACAAGATTGACACAGTTGTCCCACTTCCTCTTCTGTTTTTCTATTGCTGCCTGTTCTCATTCTGACTCAACTGTTCAGTTCCTGGCACCGGACTGAGTCTCTCCACCTCTTTACATTGTGTCTGAGGAGCTCCTGACTTTCATGTCACCCTCAGAGATTTTGACTTCTACATTTTACTGCTTTGAATGTCCTCTGTTAGGATACCCTGCCCTACTTTGCTTTCCTGCTCCTAACTTACTTACCTACCTACACTCTAGGAAGATAATACAACCCAAACAGCTGGTTGGTGGCATCAGGCAGACTTCTTCAGATATTTGCCCCACTCTTGGGGGATTTCACAATTATCACCACCCCATCCCCCAACTCACATGATAAATCCATATATATTATATACAATTCTTGAATTGCTTTGTGCACCACCATTTCTTGCATAAACTCTGCTCAACTGCACACATGTGGTATTATTTTCACACTTTTCCTCCTGGAAATTATAATAATAACTAATGTTTATATAGCACTTACTGTATGCCAGGTACTATTCCAAGCACTTTATACACATCAAACTTATGTAATCCTCAAACAACTCTGTTGGGTAGGTAATATTATCTCCATTTTACATATGAGATAACTGAGCTGCAGAGAAGTTAAGTAATTCATCAAAGGTTACCTGAAATATTACTAAATGAAACTTATACAGTGTTCTAACTATTGTTAGTGCATTAAGTCTACTCAATCACTGACGGTATTGATTCTTTATCCCCAAGTGGGATACAATAAAAAAAAAAAGTGGGTTCTGGGTTACAATATTCAGTTACAATGTAAGATACATTTGTCTATTGAGTTTCTCATTTCCCCATTGAAGTACCATCCTTCCCCTCAAAGCCCAGTTCTTTTAATTGTCTTACTAGGAGAAAATCCTAATAGAGCAGTGGTCCCCAACCTTTTTAGCAGCAGTGACCGGTTTCGTGGAAGACAATTTTTCCACGGATGGCGGAGGGGGGGTGATTCAGGTGGTAATGCAAGTGATGGGGAGTGATGGGGAGTGATGGGGAGTGGCAGAAGATCACTTGTGTGCCGCTCACCTCCTGCTGTGCAGCCCAGTTCCTAACAGGCTGCGGACCAGTACTGGTCTGTGGTCCAGAAGCTGGGGACCCTTGTAATAGAGGATGTATAGTAAAAAGTAATGTGACTCAGAAGAAGAAATGTAAATGCTCCATAAACATATGAAAAGATGCTGAACCTTACTAATAATCAGGAAAATGCTAATAAAAACAATAAAATATTTTCACCTAACACATTGGCGAAATTTTAATCATGATACAAAGTTGTGGGAAGTCCCATTTATGCTCTGCTGCTGGATGTACGCATTGGTATAGCCTTTTTTGGATGGCAATTTGGCAGCATTTTATAGACTTAAATATGTATAATCTTCAAGACAGCAATTCCACTTTTAGGTATCTGTCTTAGAGAACTATTCAGATATGGACATAGTAAGTAGAAGGATGCATACCATAGCATTATTAGTAAAAGCAAAATCCACAAATTGATAATAAGTTAAATAAATTGTGGTACTTGTATTCATAGAACATCATGTATGTAGCAGTTCCAAAAAATCAGGTAAATATTGGGTTGACCAAAAGGTTTGTTTGTTTTTTTCTGTAAGATGGCTCTAGTAGCACTTAGTTGTCTTTAACTTCATTCAAAACAATTTTGTTGGGGCGGAGCTGGCCGGGATGAGCGACGGAGGGACGGAGACCCCCGAGGTTTATGAGGCCGCCCTGGCTGGCGGCGGCAAGAAGAAGGACTCACTGGGGACCGCGGGCTCGCCAGCCCACCTCATTATCAAGGATCTCGGAGAAATTCATTCAAGGCTGTTAGATCACAGACCAGTTATCCAAGGTGAAACCCGTTATTTTGTGAAAGAATTTGAAGAAAAATGTGGTCTTCGAGAAATGCGAGTTCTTGAAAATTTGAAGAATATGATCCACGAAACAAATGAACATACTCTTCCCACGTGTAGGGAAACAATGCAAGACAACTTAAACCAAGTTCTCCAGAGATTGCAAGCAGCTACTGACTCGGTCTGTAGACTCCAACAGAGGGAACAGGAGCGAAAAAAGATGCATAATGACCATTTAATAGCTAGTGAGAAACAGCATATAATGCAGTGGGAGGATTTCATGAAAGAACAACACAGCGAACAGGCTGAAGTGGACGAGGAGCACAGAAAAGCCATGGAGAGGCTTAAAGAACAATACGCCGAGATGGAGAAGGGCCTGGCAAAATTTCCAGCCTTTGGAGAACTTGAACCATAACAGTGACAGACTGATGAGAAAACATTGCCTTCCCCTCAGAAACCGCTCCCACCAAACCGCTTAGCCTCTGCCTCAAGTTTAGCAGTGTATTCAGTGGCACTCCTCTGCAGAAAAAAGAAACTGCTACCGGAGTCTTAGCTGTTTCCTAGAAGAAGAATGCCACATCTTCCCGGTTTTAAGTTCCTGTATCTGCCTATATCTCTAAATGGGGAGAAGTAGGAGGAAAATGGTATAAACGTGCTCTTTGTTAATGAGAAAAAAAAAAAAAGACAATTTTGTTAGACTGTGTGTGACAGATGTCATATCAGCGTGCATTTAAAAAAAGACATCAAAATTGGTGAATCTTTGTGTAACCATTTAAATATTGGTGATGGAAGAAAAAAAGCAACATTTTTGGCATATTATGCTTTATTATTTCAAGAAAGGTAAAAATGCAACCAAAATGCAAAAAAAAAGAAAACTTGTGCAGTGTATGGAGAAGGCGCTATGACTGAACGAACGTGTCAAAAGTGGTTTGTGAAGTTTCGTGCTGGAGATGTCTCACTGGACGATGCTCCACGGTTGGGTAGACCAGTTGAAGTTGATAACGATCAAGTCAAGACATTCATTGAGAACATTAACGTTATACCATGCAGGTGATAGCCGACATACTCAAAATATCCAAATCAAGTGCTGAAAATCATTTGCACCAGTTTGGTTATGTTAATCACTTTGATGTTTGGGTTCCACATAAGTTAAGTGAAAAAAACCTTCTTGACCTTATTTCTGCATAGGACTCTCAACTTAAATGTAATGAAAACATTCCGTTTTTAAAACAAATTGTGACGGGCGATTAAAAGTGGATGCTGTACAACAATGTGAACGGAAGAGATCGTGGGGCAGATGAAATGAACCACCACAACCACACCACAGGCTGGTCTTCATCCAAAGAAGGTGATGTTGTGTATATGGTGGGATTGGAAGGGAGTTCTCTATTATGAGCTCCTTCCGGAAAGCCAAACGATTAATTCCAACAAGTAGTGCTCCCAGTTAGACCAACTGAAAGCAGCATTCTATGAAAAGAGTTCAGAATTAGTCAACAGAAAACGCATAATCTTCCATTATGATAATACAAGACCGCATGTTTCTTTGATGACCAGGCAAAAACTGTCACAGCTTAGCTGGGAAGTTCTGATTCACCCACCGTATTCACCAGACATTGCTCCTTCGGATTTTTATTTATTTAGGTCTTTACAAAATTCTCTTAATAGAAAAAATTTCAATTCTCTGGAAGACTGTAAAAGGCACCTGGAACAGTTCTTTGCTCAAAACGATAAAAAGTTTTGGCAAGATGGAATTAGGAATTTGCCTGAAAAATGGCAGAAGGTAGTAGAACAAAAGGGTGAATACGTTGTTCAATGAAGTTCTTGGTGGAAATGAAAAATGTGTCTCTTATTTTTACTTAAAAACTGAAGCACTTTTTGGCCAACCCAATATATATGTACTGACATCTGAAAAGCTCCAAAATACATTACTATGCAAAAAGGGAATTTTTATTTATTTATTTATTTATTTAGGCTGCGTTGGGTTTTCCTTGCACGCGGGCTTTCTGTATTTGTGGCAAGCGGGGGCTACTCTTCATTGCAGTGCGCGGGATTCTCATTGCGGTGGCTTTTCTAGAGCCTCGCAGAGCAAGGGCTCTAGACGCGAGGGCTTCAGTAGTTGCAGCATGCGGGCTCAGTAGTTGGGGCATGCAGGCCCTAGAGCACGCAGGCTTCAGTAGTTGTGGTACGTGGGCTCAGTAGTTGCTGTGCATGGGCTCTAGGGAACTTGGGCTTTAGTAGTTGTGGCTCGTGGACTCTAGAGCGGAGGCTCAGTAGTTGTGGTGCATGGGCTTATTTGCTCTGTGGCATGTGGGATCTTCCTGGACCAGGGATTGGACCTGTGTCCCCTGCATTGGCAGGCAGATTCTTAACCACTGTGCCACCAGGGAAGTCCCAAAAAGGCAATTTTTAGAATAATAAAGGTACCTGTTAATCTAAGAAAGACAAAATTACACACCTCTGTATGAACATGTATACCATATGCATATAAACCAAATAGAGTAGCAGCTATATTGGGGAAAGCTATCTGGAAAATGGACATACTATTGTTTGAAGTTTTTATATATATACACACAAATACATTCATGGCTTTCTTTTTGTGTGTACGTTTAAAGAAAACAAATAAATGTATGTCTTTTTACAAAGAGTTTGTGTCTACCATACTATTCCTCCCTGTTTTATTTGCTTTTTTGAAGAGGACTGCAGAAGAGGACTATTCTTTGATCATTTTCTATCTACTCATAAGAGGCTATCCTATGATCAAGGCAAGTTAACATCAGAAGTTTCCTAGTGTTTGTATATCACCTCCAAGGCAAAGTGGACTTAAATGACAGGGGGATAGCAACAATCATTTAGCACAATTCATTAGAATTTCCCAAGGTCCAAACCCTACTGTTCTTATCTATATTACTCAGTTGCCCAATATTGCAGCCTAACTTGACCCTCTAAATGTTGGGTTTACTCTTTTCCCTTTATGTGACTAGCTCATCTGGATGCCAAATAGGCGTAACCCTTGGATTTCAGATGTTCCAATGATATCTTTGTTTTTTGAATTGAAAAAAATTTTTATTTTATTTTTTTCTTTTCCATTGTGATTTATTACAGGATATCAAATACAGTTCCCTGTGCTATACAGTAGGACCTTATTGTTTACATTATATACAGTAGTTTGTATCTACTCCCAAACTCCTAAGTTATCCCTCCCCCAACACCTCTCCCCTTTGGTAACCATAAATTAGTTTTCTATGTCTGCGAGTCTGTTTCTGTTTCATAAATAAGTTCATGTATGTCATATTTTAGATTCCACATATAAGTGATATCATATGATATTTGTCTTTGTCTGACTTACTTCACTTAGTGTGATAATCTCTAGGTCCATCCATGTTGCTGCTAATGGCATTATTTCATTCTTTTTTATGGCTGAGTAGTATTCCATTGTGTGTATATACCACATCTTCTTTATCCATTCATCTGTCAATGGACATTTAGGTTGTTTCCATGTCTTGGCTATTGTAAATAGTGCTGCTATGAACATTGGGGTGCATGTATCATTTTGAATTATAGTTTTCTATGGATATATGCCCAGGAGTGGGATTGCAGGATCATATGATAACTCTATTTTTAGTTTTTTAATGAACCTCCATACTGTTTTCCATAGGGGCTGTACCAATTTACATTCACAACAGCAGTGTAGGAGGGTTCCCTTTTCTCCACACCCTCTCCAGCATTTGTTAATGATGGCCATTCTGACTGGTATAAGGTGGTACCTCATTGTAGTTTTGATTTGCATTTCTCTAATAATTAGCAGTGTTGAGCATTTTTTCATGTGCTTATTAAACATCTGTATGTCTTCTTTGGAAAAATGTCTATTGAGGTCTTTCCCCATTTTTTGATTGGGTTGTTTTTTTGTTATTGAGTTGTATGAGCTGTTTGAAAATTAAGCTCTTGTTGATCACATTGTTTGCAAATGTTTTCTCCTAGTCTTAGATTGTCTTTTTGTTTTGTTTATGGTTTCCTTTGCTGTGCAAATGCTTATAAGTTTGATTAGGTCCCATTTGTTTATTTTTGCTTTAATTTCTATTGCCTTGGGGGACTGACCTAAGAAAACATTGGTATAATTTGTGTCAGAGAATGTTTTGCCTATGTTCTCTTCTAGGAGTTTTATGGTGTCATATGTTGTATTTAAGTCCTTAAGCCGTTTGGAGTTTATTTCTGTGTATGATGTGATGGTGTTGTTCTAACTTCATTAATTTACATGCAACTGTCCAGCTTTCTCATCACTGCTTGCTGAGGAGACTGTCTTTTCTCCATTGTATATTCTTGCCTCCTTTGTTGAAGATTAATTGACCATAGGTGTGTGGGTTTATTTCTGGGCTCTCTGTTCTGTTCCATTGATCTATATGTCTGTTTTTGTGCCAGTACCTCACTGTTTTGATTACTGTAGCTTTGTAGTATTATGTGAAGTCTGGGAGGGTTATGCCTCCAGTTTTGTTCTCTTTCCTCAGGATTGCTTTGGGAATTCTGGGTCTTTTATGTTTCCATATACATTTTAGGATTTTTTTTTCTAGTTCTGTGAAAAATGTCATGGGTAATTTGATAAGGATTCCATTAAATCTGTAGATTGCTTTGGGTAGTATGGCCATTTTAATAATATCAGTTCTTCCAATCCAAGTGCATGGGATATCTTGCCATTTCTTTGAATCACCTTCAATTTCCTTTATCAGTGTTTTACAGTTCTGAGCATATAAGTCTTTCTCCTCCTTGGTTAGGTTTCTTCCTAAGTATTTTATTTTATTTTATTTTATTTGGATGTGATTTTAAAAGGGATTTTTTTTTTTTACTTTCCCTTTCTGATATTTCATTGTTAGTGTAAAGAAATGCAACAGATTTCTGTATGTTAATCTTGTATCCTGGTACCTTGCTGAATTTGTTTATCAGTTATAGTAGTTTTTGTGTGGAGTGTTTAGGGTTTTCTATATAGAGTCTCATGTCACCTGCATATAATGACAATTTTACCTCTTCCCTTCCAATTTAGATACCTTTTATTTCTTGTCTGATTGCTATGGTTAGGACTTCCAATACTATGTTGAATAGAAGTGGTGAGAGTGGGCATCCTTGTCTTGTTCTGGATTTTAGCGGGAAGGCTTTCAGCTTTTCACCATTGAGTATTTTGTTGGCTGTGGGTTTGTCATAACTAGCTTTTAGGTTGAGATAAGTTCCCTCTGTACCCACTTTTGTAAGAGTTTTTATCATGAATGGATGTTGAATTTTATCAAATGCCCACCCCAGCCACAGGAGCACCAGTGTTCCATTCAGATGTACCTCAGGCACTGAGTTTACAAACAAGCTGTGGTGAGTAAATCCTTGGATCTCACAGTTGCTGGGACACTCAGATTTCAGCCATGCTCCCAAAGTTGCTTGGTCCCTGAAGATCCTCTCAGGTTTTAGCCCCACCTCTGCGTGCGGGCAACGTGCCAGTGCTTGCGTGCTGCCAGAACTTGTAGAGGCAGATCTATACTCACTGGGAGTGCACCTAGAATGAGGCTGCTATGGCAGACTCTCCCCCTCCCTTCAAGCGCACAGGTTAACAGTGGGACTTCAATGGCATACCCAGGCTCCTTCCTGCGCACAACCCTGGTTGTGGCCTGGAGCACACTCCAGCCCCTTCAGGCTGTCTCTACGCAGCCAATCCCAGTCCTCTCCCTGGTCTGTCCTCTGAAGCCCAAGTTTCAGCACCCAGCCCTGAAGCACACCAGCAGATGTATGTCTTGGGCTGGAGACTGCAAGGAATTGGCTAGGGCCCTCTGTGCTATTCTCTTTCTGTTCTGCCTGCTGCAGACCAGCTGCTGTGCTTTCCTCTGAGCCATTGATGCTCCCTTTCTATCCTGGCTGATATCCCTGCCAGCGCGGCAGCTTCCCAGTGTGAAGGAACTTTTCCTCTTTCACAGCTCCCTCCCAGGGGTACAGACACCATCCAGATTTCTTTTTTTTTTTTCTTTCATCCTACCTGGTTACATGGTGATCTTTCTTATAATTTTAGCTTTATGAGATCTGCCAGCATTCAGCAGGTATTCTGTGAGAATTGTTCTACGTGTAGATGTATTTTTGATGTATTTGTGGGAGGAGGTGAGCTCCACATCCTTCTGTTCCACCATCTTGACCTGCCCCTTCCCCCAGTGATATCTTTGATAGCTCTCAATACTTTTTCTAATGAACCCACTGATAGTCTCTCTGATTGCCCATAATCTTGTGCTTCCAACCTCCGGCAAAACCATGATCCTAAAATGGACTAGGCAGGCTTCTGAACATTGTGGACCTCCAAAGGCTACTGTGAAGGACTTCAGCTCCTTGAAACTGGGAGACATGGGAGGTCAATATGTAAGAAGCAACCATTGTACTTTGGTCCCCTGTCCAAGAGGAAAAGTAGGGATAATGTGAGTTGTGCTTCCCAGGCCACAGGCCAGAAGTTTCCTGAGAAAAAACTATGAATACAGTGACAGTGATGCCAGAGACTGGATGAGGGAACCACAAGAAACGTGTGGTAATTAAAAATAAGGACATGGGATATGGTTGCTAAAGTGACCTTGTTCTGCTAAAGGATGCACGTTTTTCTCAGACTCAGTGTGCTCACGGCACACTACTTACAGACATTGCTTAGACTGCTTCATTCATGCTCCATTAAACTCTTCATTGTGGTCTCCTCTTGCTCCCGCACCGCCCCCTACCTGCTGCCTGTCTTTTCTCAATATGATGGACAGTGTTTGTCTTTGGTGATAGCAGGGTTGTTGTGCTGAAGGCATCTTAGGCCCATAATCCTGCTTTTTATTTCTATAGGCAACCAACAATCTGCCCAGGTGCTCCTGGGGATCTAGTATAATGGAAGCAAAAGGACAAGGTGATGGCAACATGTTGTTAGGCTTGGTGTAACAGGAGAAGGAAGAGCACTGGCTATAATAGGAACCAGACTGCAGCCTTTGTAGACTCTATGCTTTCTCTTTACACTCAGGAGTATTTTGAAATCTCTCAGCCTGCTTAACTATCCTAAAGAAATAGAAGAGAAGAGTTATCATCTATTCCTGAACCAGGGCCTTAGTGAGAGAATAGTACAATCTCCAAAGACTGGTGTAATGGTGGCTGCAGGAATCCAAGGGTGAAATTCAAGAGGGAAAGGCAGAACCTAAGAAGAACCTAGCTGTAATCTCTTGGTCCTATTTGGAGGTATATTCTAAGGTTCTGGGCCTAGTTTAGGAGAGGGTTTCAGTTATCTTTAGTAATAGTAATTTCCTTGCCATTGGGGGTGTTCAGACAGAGGCAGGATGACTGCTCCTCAGGCTTGACATTGAGAAGATTAAGGAAGCAGGTAAAATAGAAACTGTAGATGATACCACAGGAAACTGGCAATCTTAGGATTTAGAGTTATTGAATTCTTGGTATTAGTCAAACATCATATGGAGTCATGAAATATAGCATAGTTTATTTTGAATTTTTGGCAAAAGAAATGCAATAGTCTATCTTTAATTTGGGTAATTGATCCTAGGATAATGACTTAAGTGATTAAACTGATACCCTAAAAGCTCACGAACAAATTCAGTAGAGGCAAGCATTTATTTATATGGTATTCTGCCTAATTGTGAAGATCTTATTCTTATAAAAGTTTTTTTTTAAATCAACGTACATGCATATATCCAATGAAGACATTCTTTGTACTTCTCAGAATCAGTAATTTAAGAACAAATATGTACAAAATGTCTTCACGTTATTGTCTATATGATCTTTAAAATAACTAAAAGTGTTTAAACCAAGGCATTCACCATACTTTTTTTTCTGTCTACAGTCACTGAACTTTTTTTTTCCCTCATTTTGATTTGTAAGATTTGGCCCAACACCCAAGTCTCTGAGTACACATGTTAACATGATTTGGAGGCAATTGAGTGCTTAGAAACCGTAGTGATTTGTGTTGTTAAAACGGATTTTTAAAGTAATAACAACTCTTGAACTTAAGCTCCACTCTGGCAAAGGCTTGATTAAAAAGAAAGCATTTGCAGTTTTCAGATCAACTTATTATTTGTGCTCTAAGAACAATGAAAAGAAGCACTCAGCATAACCAGCCATCTTCCAAACTTAATGAATGAAATGCAATGAGAGTGAAGCACAGTTATGCAACGTATCCCATTCCTAGAAATTTAAACACAACGAACAATCATTGTTCTCACAAAATATAACTCTTTTGATCATTCCCTCTTTGTCCTTATTGTTTCTATCATACATTTACAGGGTCATTTTTCAAAGACAATGAGAGGAATTAAAAATGATTTTTTAGCCCCCACTAGGAGACACCTCATTTTAGCCCTGATTCAATTGCAATGCGAGTCAAATAATTTGCTCTTTGGACATAATTTACATGCAGCTTTTTAATATGATGTGTAAAGTGTCTAAATGCTTGGCTTGGCTCTTCACTGTAATGGAATATTTGCAGTTCAGAGACAGTAGTAGTAATAGTAATAACAATAGTAATAGCAGCTAACATTTATTGAATGCTTCCTATACGCCTATTGCTTCCATTTATAGAATATATATGTATGTATATATATGTGTGTGTATATATACACATATATATTTATTTTAGCAACTGACTCTTTGGTACTGGCCTCTCTAAGTTGGCAAAGGCTTTCTTCCTGAGAATTGCTCCTCTTATTTCCAGACTGGGTCCCATAAGGTTGAACTTATTAAACGTGTACTCACCCTCTGGTAGGTGATAGGCACTTGCATTATCTACTGAGAGGCATGAGAGTAACAGTTGCACATTGTGATTTATAAGAAATATATATTTAATCTTCATCCCCTTTTCTGTCACAGAGTTCCTAAAACCTTTGGAATTTCCTAAGTGGAGAGAGCAAAAAGGTGTGTTTTGTTATGCTATGAGGCAACTTTTGGAACCTATGGAGGGATGGGAGCTGGTTGCCAGGAGAACCAATTATGTGATGGGAGGGTTAAAACGTTTGTTCCCACACTCCTGATCTCTAGAGAGGAGAGGACTGTAGATTGAGTCAACTGTCAATGTCCAGTGATTTAGTCAGTCATGTCTATGTAATGAAGCCTCCATCAAAACACAAAAGGAATGGGTTCAGAGTTCTTCCAGATTGGTGGACACATAGAGATCTTGGGGAGAACGGTGCCCTTTCCCCATACCTTGCCCTGTGCTTCTCTTCCATCTAGCTGTTCCTGAGTTATATCCTTTTATAATAAACGAGTGATCTGGGCTTGTAACTGGCCTCTGAAGTCGGTAGTGGGGGTAGGGGGATGGGTGGGTGGAGGGAGTCTTGTGGAACTGAACCCTTAACTGTGGAATTTGATGCTATCTTCCAGTAGATAATGTCAGAATTGAATTGAATTATTGGAAAACCAATTGGTGTTCAGAAACTGGCTTTTTGGTATGTAGAACTACCACCCGCAAAGTGGAATTGGGTCCCAGAACCTAAAGACATATGGTCACTGCCTGCCATGAATACCTACTTAGGTGCTGTATATTAAGGAAGACATACAAGCTGTTATATGCTTAATACTGTTTAGAGGTATAGCTTTTTAGTTGACTGTCTTTCTGGTTAAACAATAAGCTCCTTGAGTTTAGAGACCATTCTAAGCTGTCTAGTGTTGCATATCCAATTCCTAGCATAGTGCCTGGCTCAAAAATTGTTTGCTGAGTTAATGGTCTAGTGGAGGAGATAGAGATATACACAGATAATATGATAAATGATATAGCAATAAGAAGTGAGATCATGATGAAAGTGGAGATTGAGATCACAAGTATTATCCTTCTCCTTTAATATATTATAGCAATATGGTGGAATTCTATTGTTATATCTTTAATTTGATAATGACATTAATAGTATATTAGGTATAATAATACCTGAACCACAGTATATGGCTTTTAACTTTTTTAGGTAATTTCACAACCTGAGAAAATATATTTTCTCTCATTCTGTAGGTATGCCTTTTCATTTTTTGGTTGTTTCTTTTGCTGTGCAAAGTGTTTTAGTTTGATGTAGTCTCACTTATTCATTATAATCATGCCATATTTTTGGAGCAGGTAAAAGTGTCATTGCCCTCATTTTGCAAATGAGGAAATTGAGGTAAAAAGGGTTTTAACAGATGCTGTGTTTTCTAAGCAGCATTGCTATAGATACAATCTATGCTGAATAGACAGCCCATTGGCTAGTCATATTTTATTTTATTTTATTTTATTTTATTTATTTATTTATTTATTTTTTTTGAGGTACGCAGGCCTCTCACTGTTGTGGCCTCTCCCGTTGCGGAGCACAGGCTCCGGACGCACAGGCTCAGTGGCCATGGCTCACGGGCCTAGCCGCTCCGCGGCATGTGGGATCTTCCCGGACCGGGGCACGAACCCGTGACCCCTGCATCGGCAGGCGGAATCTCAACAACTGCGCCACCAGGGAAGCCCTGGCTAGTCATATTTTAAAACATTTATTTTTCCAGCTTTTTGAGATATAATTGACATGTAACATTGTGCAGATTCAAGGTGTACAGTGTGTTGATTTTATATACTTATGTATTGTGAAGTGATTACCACAGTATGGTTAGTTAACACCTCCATCACCTCACATAATTACTTTCTTTTTTATTATGAGAACACAAAATTTATTCCCTTAGCAACTTTCAAATATATAATACAGTATTGTTAACTATAGCCACCATGTTCTACATTAGATCCCAAGAACTTATTCATCTTATATCCAGAAGTTTATACACCTGTGACCAACACCTCCCCATTTCTCCCACCCCTCAGCCTCTGGAAACTACCGTTCTATTCTCTGTTTCTATGAGTTTGGCTTTTTTAGCTTCCACATATAAGTGAGATCATACAGTATTTGTCTTTATCTGACTTATTTCACTAGCATAATGCCCTCAAGGTCCATCTATATTGTTGCAAATGGCAGAATTTCCTTCTTTCTTGTGGCTAATACTCCATTCCATTGTATACACACACACACACACACACACACACATTTTCTTTATCCATTCATCCATGGATGGATATTTGGGTGTTTCCATATCTTGGCTATTGTAAATAATGCTGCAATAAACATGGGAGTGCAGATATCTTTTTGATGTAGTGATTTCATTTCCTTCAGTAAATACTCAGAAGTGGTATTGCTGAATCATATGGTAGTTCTATTTTTAAGTTTTTGAGGAACCTCCATACTGTTTTCCAAAGTAGCTGTATCAATATAGATTCCTACCAACAGTGCACAGGGATTCCCTTTTCTCCACATCCTCACTAACACTTATTTCTTATCTTTTTGATGAAAGTCATTCTAACAGGTATGAATTGATATCTCATTGTGGTTTTGATTTGCATTTCCCTGATGATTAGTGATATTGAACATTTTCTTTCATGTACCTGTTGGACATTTGCATGTCTTTTTTAGAAAACTGTCTATTCAGTTCTTCGCATTTTTAATTGGATTTTTTTTTTTTTTTAACTATTCAGTTGTATGAGTTCCTTGTAGTTTTTGGATATTAACCCCTTATTAGATATATGATTTGCAAATATTTTCTCCTATTCTGTAGATTGCCTTTTCATTTTATTGATGGTTTCTTCTGCTGTACAGAGCTTTTTAGTTTGATGCAGTCCCAGTTACTAATTTTTCCTTTTATTTCTTGTGCTTTTGGTGTCATATCCAGAAAAACGTTGCAAAGACTGATGTCAAGGAGTTTTTCCCTATGTTTTCTTCTAAGAGTTTTATGGTTTCAGGTCTTATTTTTAAGTCTTTAATCCATTTCAAGTTAATTTATGTGAGTGGTATAATATAGGGGTCCAATTTCATTCTTTATCTCTAAAGTATTCCCTTATCCACAGCTTCATTTTCCACGTTTTAAATTACCTGCACTCAACTGCAGTCAAAAAATATTAAATGAAAATTTCCAGAAACAAACAATTCATAAGTTTTAAAATGAATGTCGCTCTGAGTAGTGTGATTAAATCTCATTCCATCCCACTCCATCCTGCCTGGGCCGTGAATTATTCCTTAGTCCAGCCTCTCTTGCCTGTTAGTCACTTAGTAGCCATCATCTCAGTTATCAGATCAACTATCCAGTATCACAGTTCTTGTGTTCAAAGTGACCCTTATTTTACTTGATAACTGACTCAAGAGTAGTTAAGCTGGCAATTCAAATATTCTCTTACTGTGCCTAATTTATGAATTAAACTTTATCATAGGTAATTATGTGTAAGAAAAAACATAGTATATATAGGGTTTGGTACTATCTGCGGTTTCAGGCATCCACTGGGGGTCGTGGAACGTGTATGTCATGGATAAGGGGAAACTACTGTATTTTTATGCCAGTACCATACAGTTTTAGTTACTATATAGCTTTGTGGTATAGTTTGAAATCTGGAAGGACAGCATTGTTTTTTGATATCAGGCGCTATGCCCTTTGGACATAGCTGATGGAATTAAGGGATAGCCTTGATCCAAGGTCAACCAATTTATAAGCTGGTGTGATGGAAAAAAGATAAATTGAGCCAATCTGATTCTATTTCTGGAGAATACTGAGAGAAAATGGCAGAATCATGGAAAGCTAAAGCTATGAGGGAACAGAAGTAATAGACACAGGATATAGATACAGGGTAATGGACACAAGATGGGTGACAAGGCTGGTAGAGAAGCAGGGAGACACAGGTAGGGAGAGAGTCGCTGAGTCATGTAAATGGATGAGCGTTTGAGGAAATAGATGTGAGGTCCCTTGAGCTGCAGTGGACTCAAATTAAGTCTCCAGTTTATGCTGTTCCTGAGGCCAGATGTTCAGGTTTTCATATGCCCCTCTTGTAGTTTCCAGGAACTTGAATGAATTGTTGTTTTTGTAACCCTACAGCATAGGAGAATATTGTTTAACTATAGTACCAAGGTTTGACGATCAGCTCAAAGGTATTGCCAGTGCCAGGCTGACCCCAGGCCCAGCAGAACTGGCTACCTTGATGGGAGTCCAGTATAAGACTCAGCCAAGGAGTAAAATGGCGGTGACCCATTATTCACACTGGGATATAAGGTTGGAGTTGTGACCATGGAGATGTGAGCAGAGTGAGTATAGCAGAAAAGTCATGCTACCAGTCGGTGAATCTGCTTTGAGGCCTCCTCGTTCTTCCAGGCTGAGAACAGCAATGGCTTCTAACCCTAGGGCAAGACTGAGATAGTTGCTAGGATCTACTTGGATCCAGTTGTAACTCTGCAGTCTCATCTCATCCGTCTTTGCCCTTACTCGTTAAATTTTCTAGCCACATTGGCCTTTTTTCAGTTTCTTAAGTGTTCTGATTTTTTCCGCTGACGCCCTTACTTTCTCCTCATTAGTAATGTCTACCCATTCCTTCGGTTTTAGGTTAACTGTCCCTTCCTCTTAATGCCACCCTTGACTAATAGTTTTAAATACTCTAAAGTAATTCTGTACCATCCCTCTACCTTGTCTCAGAACAATTTGTAGTTTTTCCTCAGGGCACTTAACAAAATTTATAATTATATATTTACTTGCATGTTTATATGTTAAATGTATGTTCTCCCCACTAGACTTATACCTCACAAGGGCAGGGCCTATGTTTGCCTTAGTAACTTCTATATCCCTAACACCTGGTACAGAATTAGACTTTAATAACATCTGATAAATGAATAAGTAAATACATGAGAGTTAAAGCAGTGTATGGGTAGGGAGTTGGGCAGTCTATTATTGAACCAAGTGTTTGCTTTCCTTCAATACAAGATCATTATTGTTACCTAATGATAATTTTCTTCTTACTATAAAACTGCTTTGTATTTTTAGTGATTTTTAGTCTCTCTGAATGCCTTTTTTAAAAAAAGCACCTAATCAAGGAAATTTCTTTTCTCAGGTGAATTTCTTGGTGTTATGTGACTGACATATATTGAGTGATACTACTAATGACAGTCTTAAATAGTTGCCTTTTAAATAATTTTTCAAAAAGCTTTCCAAAAGAAAGTCACAGAACACACAATGTCATTTGTAAATGATGTCACCCTTTCCTTAAAAAATTCTGCATTTTTAATTTCAGTTGGAAATCTGAGTATCATGACATTTTTCTTCTTTTAGAATGAGAGTTTAATCCTGATAGCCTAGTTTTAGCTGGCCTTGTAGAATTTAGCATGTCAAAAGCAATCTTATCTGTTTTTCATATCAGATTCTAAAGCAAATTCACAGTTGGATCTCGCAGAAGGGAAGGCAGGGATGTCAAAGAAACAGATGTTGGCATTGTAAAAGCAGATGCTCTGTGCTTAATTTTACATGCCCAAAATTTCTATTATTAAAATTCAACGTCTGTCTTTTTAGAGGAATTACTCTCAGCCAGGTTGAAAGTAAGCCCTAGTATTCAATTATAGGTATTCTGTGACTCTGAACATTATACTTTTGAAAATCAAGCCAATAAACCAGATGAAAACCTCTTCCAATATTAGAAGGCCTTCCAGTGATGTATGCAAGTAGCTTCTGACATGAAAAGTTTTTTATATGATTTGCATCTAATTTCTGCCCTCTGAACACTCCCTTGTCCCTTGAAGAACCTGGCAATGACAGGGATACTGGTGTAAGACTACCCATTAGAAGGAAGACGAAAAGGAACTGAAGTCTGAGCCCAGGAGTGTTCCTGGAGAGACTTTTGATCAGTAATGAAGGGAGGCTTATCTGAGCCTGGGCTTTGAAATCCTGCATCCTTGATAAGGTCAAAGATACAGAGCTGGCTGCCCTAGAAACCTAATTAAAGCCCTGCCTCTCTGAGAGAAATTAAGCATCGGCAGGAAGGAAGGCACCAGCAGCTGTCAGGAGGTCATTTCTTCAAGGACAACCACACCTTGACAGTATTTTAAAAGTGTTTCCCTCATCTGCTCTGTGAACTCCTAAAACTCAGTCCTTTCATCTCTGATTTGACAGCTGGCCTTGAACAACTTAGTGAGTCTGTGCTGCTTTTCCCATGCAGGAAACTGCATTCATGCACAGGCCTTCTCATTTGTGGCAACTCAATTAGTTGCAATGATTGGACAGCGAGTCTATGGATGGCCCATTCATTAGGAGGGAGGTGAAGGGGAAGCATCATATTAAACAAGGAACCTGAGTTTCCAGGGTCATGCATTTCTAAATTAGACAGTTGGAGTTTCAGTGCAGCTTTTCAAAAATTTTTATTTATTTATTTATTTATTGCGGTACGCGGGCCTCTCACTGTTGTGGCCTCTCCCATTGCGGAGCACAGGCTCCAGACGCACAGGCTCAGCGGCCATGGCTCACGGGCCCAGCCGCTCTGCGGCATGTGGGATCTTCCCGGACCGGGGCACGAACCCGTGTCTGCTGCATCGGCAGGCGGACTCTCAACCACTGCGCCACCAGGGAAGCCCTCACTTGGCTTTTAAGGAAGAGGGTTGGAAAATCCATTTAACCCCACAGAAACTGGATGGCGGAAGGGCACTTAGGCACTCAACATGTGTTGATCTGTTTTCAGACATTCTGAAGTCTTGGAGGAAAGTGTGTAACACCTTGTAGGTTTCCATAATACTTCCCACTGTGGGTTCTGTAAGTCCACTGCAATTCCCATCAGGAAATGCCAGGAGTAAATTTCTTTTCACCTGTGGATTTGGCATCTAGATATTGATGCCTGTAAGAAGGATTTGGATTTGACAATGACTAGAGGATGAGAAAATCCACAAGGGAGTTTTCTGAGTACGAAGGAGAGAAATCAAAAACTTGTTAGGAAAGGCAGAGAAAAAATATATTTCTACTACAAGAAACCATCAAATATATACTTCACTTCTGGTTGAAGACTGAATTTGAAACTTGGGAAGCACGAAATTGATAAATATGCAAGATTCTGAGGTACTTGAAAGAAATTCACTTGGTAATGACAGTAGTGGGGAAGCATGTCTCTCAGGACCATTGAGAGGGTCTAATAAGAAATCTGTAGCTCTCCAGGATAGTGTCTGTTACATAACGCTGAGATCAGCATTAAAAACAATAAATAAAAACAAACAAAATATTGTACAGCCATTTCTTTTAGCACTTGATATTTTAAAGCTCCCCTTTTGACTCATATATGCTGAGTGTTAGGATAGGTTTGCTCTAGCATGCTGGCTTTTGACTTTGACCTCTTTGAGTGTGCAACTGATTCTTTCATCCAGCTTCAACTTGAGGAGCTGGAGTAAATTGAGACAGAGTGACAGCACCAGTATTTTCTCTAGTATACAAAGAAACATAACACAGACACCAGAAGTGTGCGTTGTTTTCTGATCCTTCCAAAGGATTGTGGACTCTGACAGCTTGCTCTGATTCCCTCTGATGCAAGAAGGAGTACTCAGATCTTCCTGGGTGAATGAGAGAAAGCTTCACACAGCTCCTGTTTTGGCTGAGATCTAAAGTAAAAGTTTGAGATCTGAGTAAAAGTTTGCTGAAGGTGTAAAATAGAGAGGCATAGGCAAGCGTGGTATGACCCGATACCTATAAATTCTGCTCCTATATTTGGTTACTGTAATTCTCTTTTTATCCAGTGGCTGAAGTATTCTTTTTGAAACATAAAAATCCGGTTACATCACTCCCCTGCCTGGTACCCTCTCTTGGCTTCACAATGCCAAACCTCTTATTTCTCCTGATCCATTCTCCCCCTGCCCATGACTTTTCAGACACACTGGACTTCTGTTTCTTGAATCTGTCAGCCTTTCTCCTCAGTCATTACGCTTGTTGCCTCTGCTACAAAGTTCTCCCTCCAGATTTTCAAAAGTTGGTTTCTTATTATTCAAGCCTTTCCTGAACACCTTCCCAATCTAGCTACTCCTATAATATTTTTCTGTTATATTGTATTCATAGCATTTATCCCTTTCTGAATTTATTAATTTTGCTACTTACTGTTTCAGTAAAGAGAACATAGTACCATGAGACTAGGGACATATCATCTAGCTTCAGTAAATTTGTTAAGACAGAATTGTCACAGGTGGTAGGTGCTCCACAAATGCTTATTGAATGGATGAATGAAGAATGAAAGAATGAATATTTTTGTAAAGTTGAAAAGCAGTGAGTGTCAGAAAATAAAGCTTAAGAGGTAGATAGACACCTGACAATTAAGGCTGAGTGCTGTGTTAGGAACTTTAAACTTTATTCTGGAAGAGTATAAAAGGCATTGAATAATTTTGAGAAGGGGGTTAGTATCAGAATGGATTTGAAGGATATGAAAGGATGGATTGATGAAGAAGGCTGGAAATAAGGAGATGACTTAGACATGTGTTCCAATACCCTTCGAAGGAAGGGTGGTAGAGGGAGGAAGTGTGTCATGGTGATCAGTTGTGTAAGCTGTGAGGTCACACTGCATGGGTTTGAATAATGGCTGCCTATTTTTTCTTCTGTGAAATCATGGCAGATTACCCATAGCCTCTGAACCATTTATGAAAATGTGCCTTTCAGATCTTTGACTGCAGGGAGAGAAACAGCCTCAGCTGCTGCACTCTGAAATCGATCACTGCATTCCCACCGAGGCTGTATTTCCCTGGGCTGCTGCTGGCTAGTGACTGAGCGTGCTGGGGACACTAAGGCAGGTCCTTTCCTGGGAGCTGTGGGGCTCCTCTGAACAGTGAATTTACTTTGAGGGCTCCCTGTCTGCCTTTCAAAACTTTTTTAGGACTGCACTGTGGTCTAAGCAGTTCCAACTCAACCTTTCTTCCCTCCCTCCTTCATTCACATAAGTTAGATCTGCATCTTGGTTAGATTCCTCTTGCAGCCTCCTCTGGCTTCCATCTACTTTCCCCTCACATGTGTATTCCCCAATAAGTATCTTGCTAATCCTGCCTTGATGCCTGCTTCTTGAAGACCTGAACTGACACACTTTTAGTCTTAATTCCCTGCTGTTGTTGTTTTTGTTATTTGAAAGGCAATTTTAGAGAGAATAGATAGAGCTTGGTGATTGCCTGGATGTTTGTAATAAAGCAGAAGGAAGAGTGTACTCCCAGGTTTTTGATCACATGATCTTAAGTAACTGAGGCGAAGGTGTTTACTTGCACAGATAAGGAATACAGGAACTATGTTTGAGGAAAAAGGGAAGAAAAATGGGTTTTGTTTGGACATATTACTCTTGAGACCCCTCTAAGACATCTTGAATAAATGCCTGGTTGGTCATTTGGTCCATCTGGAGCTCAGAGAAAATTTGGGCTAGAGATTATGAGGTGTAGGTGTCATCAAGGTATGAGTACAAGTCATGGGAATGGACGAGACTGCACAGGAAGAGCAGGAGAGCTGAGAGAGCTTCCGGGAACAGCAATTCTTAGTGTGTAACGGAGGAGGAATCAGCAAAGGACAGAGAACAGACAGTTGATTATAAAGCTGCAATTAAGTTCAAGAACAGAAATACAGATTAATGCAATAACAGAAAACTCAGGAAATGGCCTTGATTTACATAGTATTTTTTTATGTGACAATACAGTGGAATTGGAAAGATTGTAGGAATCTGGGAAAATATAATTCAAATTCATACCTAACATCATAAACCTAAGTATATGTGTAAGTAGATAGATTAAATAAGTATAAGCCAAACAAAACAAATTTAGATTATCATATACCCAACTTTGATTAGAGTTGATAGAATTACTGAATTTTGGAGAGTTGACACTTTTCTATATATTACATGAAAAACTATCAGATTCAACTAAATAAACATTTAAAATATTTGTAAAATTAAAATAAATGTAACCAAAGCAAAAATGGAAATCAACAAATTTAGAAATATTTAGAAAATTTACAGATCTTTAAAAAATTTACATTTTAAAAAATATTAGAACATTTAGAAATATTAGTAAAATGAGAGACAAAGGATTCATACCAACAATATTCTATAAAATATGAAAAGTTCAATAAATTGGCAAAAGACATAAAAGATATAACTATAAGCAAGCATGTGGAAGATTTCTACCTCATTAGTGATGAAACATATGGATGAGTGTTCAACCTCTTTATTTATCCAGGTATAAAAATTAAAAATGTTTGGAGGTACAGTTTTACACCTATGAAAGTAACAAAATGAAAAATAACTTGCCAATTATTATATTGAATAGATTCCTTTATTTCATTCCTCATATTTTATCAGTCATTAAATTTATTTACTAATTTAGCAAATATTAAATAGCACCGAGTGCTAGATACTGCTCTAGGGACTAAGGATATATGGTGGTTAAGATAAGGTCTTCCTTAATATCACTCATTAGAACATCCTCTCCTTTTTCTCTCATTAGTATTGCCTTATGCATTTATTAATCCTTTTTTTCTTGCTTATGGTGGTAATATTCTGAATCTACTGGGTCCACACTTTTTTCAATCAGTTTTTTACCTTGCTACCAGAGTGATATTTTTAAAATATATTTTTGTGAACTTCATTATACATGTCAAAGAGTATATAAAATATGAAGCTTAGATTTCATTTTAATTTCCATTTTATTATTACTAGTGAAGAAGAACATCTTTCCATCTGATTAGGGGCCACTTGTGTTTTCTTTTCTATGAAATGCTTATTCAAGTCTTTTCTCCCCTTCTTGTGGCCAACTTAATTGTCTTTTTCATAATGACTTGAAGGTTTTTATGATTTATACCTACTAATCCTTTGATACTTGTGTGTGTGTGTAAACCACCCCCCCAAATACATACATAAGTACGTTTCTTTCTCCCTGATTAGCAGTCCTTAATTTTAATTTTCACGTGGTCAAATTTACCAATCTTTTCCTTAATGGTTGTTTGTGCTTTTTGAGTCTTTTTTTTTTCTTTTTTTTTTTTTATTAGTTTCTGCTTTATAACAAAGTGAATCAGTCATACATATACATCTGTTCCCCCATCCCCTCCCTCATGCATCTCCCTCCCTCCCACCCTCCCCATCCCACCCCTCCAGGCGGTCACAAAGCACCGAGCTGATCTCCCTGTGCTCTGCGGCTGCTTCCCACTATCTATCTACCTTACGTTTGGTAGTGTATATATGTCCATGCCTCTCTTTCCCTTTGTCACAGCTTACCCTTCCCCTTCCCCATATCCTCAAGTCCATTCTCAAGTAGGTCTGTGTCTTTATTCCTGTTTTACCCCTAGGTTCTTTATGACATTTTTTTTTTTTTTTAAATTCCATATATATGTGTTAGCATACGGTATTTGTCTTTCTCTTTCTGACTTACTTCACTCTGTATGACAGACTCTAGGTCTATCCACCTCATTACAAATAGCTCAGTTTCGTTTCTTTTTATGGCTGAGTAATATTCCATTGTATATATGTGCCACATCTTCTTTATCCATTCATCCGATGATGGACACTTAGGTTGTTTCCAGCTCCGGGCTATTGTGAATAGAGCTGCAATGAACATTTTGGTACATGTCTCTTTTTGAATTATGGTTGTCTCAGGGTATATGCCTAGTAGTGGGATTGCTGGGTCATATGGTAGTTCTATTTTTAGTTTTTTAAGGAACCTCCATACTGTTCTCCATAGTGGCTGTACCAATTCACATTCTCACCAGCAGTGCAAGAGTGTTCCCTTTTCTCCACACCCTCTCCAGCATTTATTGTTTCTAGATTTCTTGATGATGGCCATTCTGACTGGTGTGAGATGATATCTCATTGTAGTTTTGATTTGCATTTCTCTAATGATTAATGATGTTGAGCATTCTTTCATGTGTTTGTTGGCAGTCTGTATATCTTCTTTGGAGAAATGCCTATTTAAGTCTTCTGCCCATTTTTAGATTGGGTTGTTTGTTTTTTTGCTATTGAGCTGCATGAGCTGTTTATAAATTTTGGAGATTAATCCTTTGTCAGTTGCTTCATTTGCAAATATTTTCTCCCATTCTGAGGGTTGTCTTTTGGTCTTGTTTATGGTTTCCTTTGCTGTGCAAAAGCTTTGAAGTTTCATTAGGTCCCATTTGTTTATCTTTGTTTTTATTTCCATTTCTCTAGGAGGTGGGTCCAAAAGGATCTTGCTGTGATTTATGTCATAGAGTGTTCTACCTATGTTTTCCTCTAAGAGTTTGATAGTTTCTGGCCTTACATTTAGGTCTTTAATCCATTTTGAGCTTATTTTTGTGTATGGTGTTAGGGAATGATCTAATCTCATACTTTTACATGTCCCTGTCCAGTTTTCCCAGCACCACTTATTGAAGAGGCTGTCCTTTCTCCACTGTACATTCCTGCCTCCTTTATCAAAGATAAGTTGGCCATATGTGCGTGGGTTTATCTCTGGGCTTTCTATCCTGATCCACTGATCTATCTTTCTGTTTTTATGCCAGTACCACACTGTCTTAATTACTGTAGCTTTGTAGTATAGTCTGAAGTCAGGCAGCCTGATTCCTCCAGCTCCGTTTTTCGTTCTCAAGATTGCTTTGGCTATTCGGGGTCTTTTGTTTTTCCAAACAAATTTTGAAATTTTTTGTTCTACTTCTGTGAAAAATGCCAGTGGTAGTTTGATAGGGATTGCATTGAATCTGTAGATTGCTTTGGGTAGTAGAGTCATTTTCACAATATTGATTCTTCCAATCCAGGAGCATGGTATATCTCTCCATCTATTTATATCATCTTTAATTTCTTTCATCAGTGTCTTATAATTTTCTGCATACAGGTCTTTTGTCTCCTTAGGTAGGTTTATTCCTAGATATTTTATTCTTTTTGTTGCAATGGTAAATGGGAGTGTTTTCTTGATTTCATTTTCAGATTTTTCATCATTAGTGTACAGGAATGCCAGAGATTTCTGTGCATTAATTTTGTATCCTGCTACTTTACCAAATTCATTGATTAGCTCTAGTAGTTTTTCGGTAGCATCTTTAGGATTCTCTATGTATAGTATCATGTCATCTGCAAACAGTGACAGCTTTACTTCTTCTTTTCCAATTTGGATTCCTTTTATTTCCTTTTCTTCTCTGATTGCTGTGGCTAAAACTTCCAAAACTAGGTTGAATAAGAGTGGTGAGAGTGGGCAGCCTTGTCTTGTTCCTGATCTTAGTGGAAATGGTTTCAGTTTTTCACCATTGAGGACAATGTTGGCTGTGGGTTTGTCATATATGGCCTTTATTATGTTGAGGAAAGTTCCCTCTATGCCTACTTTCTGCAGGGTTTTTATCATAAATGGGTGTTGAATTTTGTCGAAAGCTTTCTCTGCATCTATTGAGATGATCATATGGTTTTTCTCCTTCAACTTGTTAATATGGTGTATCACATTGATTGATTTGCGTATATTGAAGAATCCTTGCATTCCTGGAATAAACCCCACTTGATCATGGTGTATGATCCTTTTAATGTGCTGTTGGATTCTGTTTGCTAGTATTTTGTTGAGGATTTTTGCATCTATGTTCATCAGTGATATTGGCCTGTAGTTTTCTTTCTTTGTGACATCCTTGCCTGGTTTTGGTATCAAGGTGATGGTGGCCTCGTAGAATGAGTTTGGGAGTGTTCCTTCCTCTGATATTGTTTGGAAGAGTTTGAGAAGGATGGGTGTTAGCTCTTCTCTAAATGTTTGATAGAATTCGCCTGTGAAGCCATCTGGTCCTGGGCTTTTGTTTGATGGAAGATTTTTAATCACAGTTTCAATTTCAGTGCTTGTGATTGGTCTATTCATATTTTCTATTTCTTCCTGAGTCAGTCTTGGTAGGTTGTGCATTTCTAAGAATTTGTCCATTTCTTCCAGGTTGTCCATTTTATTGGCATAGAGTTGCTTATAGTAATCTCTCATGATCTTTTGTATTTCTGCAGTGTCAGTTGTTACTTCTCCTTTTTCATTTCTAATTCTACTGATTTGAGTCTTCTCCCTTCTTTTCTTGATGAGTCTGGCTAATGGTTTATCAATTTTGTTTATCTTCTCAAAGAACCAGCTTTTAGTTTGGTTGATCTTTGCTATCGTTTCCTTCATTTCTTTTTCATTTATTTCTCATCTGATCTTTATGATTTCTTTCCTTCTGCTAACTTTGGGGGTTTTTTGTTCTTCTTTCTCTAATGGCTTTAGGTGCAGGGTCAGGTTGTTTACTCAAAATGTTTCCTGTTTCTTAAGGTGGGATTGTATTGCTATAAACTTCCCCCTTAGAACTGCTTTTGCTGCGTCCCATAGGTTTTGGGTCGTCGTGTCTCCATTGTCATTTGTTTCTAAGTATTTCTTAATTTCCTCTTTGATTTCTTCAGTGATCACTTCATTATTGAGTAGTGTATTGTTTAGCCTCCATGTGTTTGTATTTTTTACAGATCTTTTCCTGTAATTGATGTCTAGTCTCATAGCATTGTGGTCGGAAAAGATACTTGATACAATTTCAATTTTCTTAAATTTACCAAGGCTTGATTTGTGACCCAAGATATGATCTATCCTGGAGAATGTTCCATGAGCACTTGAGAAAAATGTGTATTCTGTTGTTTTTGGGTGGAATGTCCTATAAATATCAATTAAGTCCATCTTGTTTAATGTATCATTTAAAGCTTGTGTTTCCTTATTTATTTTCATTTTGGATGATCTGTCCATTGGTGAAAGTGGGGTGTTAAAGTCCCCTACTATGATTGTGTTACTGTCGATTTCCCCTTTTATGGCTGTTAGTATTTGCCTTATGTATTGAGGTGCTCCTATGTTGGGTGCATAAATATTTACAATTGTTATATCTTCTTCTTGGATCGATCCCTTTATCGTTATGTAGTGTCCTTCTTTGTCTCTTCTAATAGTCTTTATTTTAAAGTCTATTTTGTCTGATATAAGAATTGCTACTCCAGCTTTCTTTTGATTTCCATTTGCATGGAATATCTTTTTCCATCCCCTTACTTTCAATCTGTATGTGTCTCTAGGTCTGAAGTGGGTCTCTTGTAGACAGCATATATATGGGTCTTGTTTTTGTATCCATTCAGCCACTCTGTGTCTTTTGGTGGGAGCATTTAGTCCATTTACATTTAAGGTAATTATTGATATGTATGTTCCTATTCCCATTTCCTTAATGGCTTTGGGTTCGTTATTGTAGGTATAGTCCTTCTGTTGTGTTTCTTGCCTAGAGAAGTTCCTTTAGCATTTGTTGTAAAGCTGGTTTGGTGGTGCTGAACTCTCTCAGCTTTTGCTTGTCTGTAAACGTTTTAATTTCTCCATCAAATCTGAATGAGATCCTTGCTGGGTAGAGTAATCTTGGTTGCAGGTTTCTCTCCTTCATCACTTTAATTATGTCCTGCCACTCCCTTCTGGCTTGTAGAGTTTCTGCTGAGAGATCAGCTGTTAACCTGATGGGGATTCCCTTGTGTGTTATTTGTTGTTTTTCCCTTGCTGCTTTTAATATGATTTCTTTGTGTTTAATTTTTGACAGTTTGATTAATATGTGTCTTGGCGTATTTCTTCTTGGATTTATTCTGTATGGGACTCTCTGTGCCTCCTGGACTTGATTAACTATTTCCTTTCCCATATTAGGGAAGTTTTCAACTATAATCTCTTCAAATATTTTCTCAGTCCCTTTCTTTTTCTCTTCTTCTTCTGGAACCCCTATAATTCGAATGTTGGTGCGTTTAATGTTGTCCCAGAGGTCTCTGAGACTGTCCTCTGTTCTTTTCATTCTTTTTTCTTTATTTTTCTCTGCATCAGTTATTTCCACTATTTTATCTTCCACCTCACTTATCCGTTCTTCTGCCTCAGTTATTCTGCTATTGATCCCATCTAGAGTATTTTTCATTTCATTTATTGTGTTTTTAATCGATGCTTGATTCATCTTTAGTTCTTCTAGGTCCTTGTTAACTGTTTCTTGCATATTGTCTATTCTATTTCCAAGATTTTGGATCTGGGAAATAGAATCTTGGATCAGCTTTACTATCATTATTCTGAATTCTTTTTCAGGTAGACTGCCTATTACCTCTTCATTTGTTAGGTCTGGTAGGTTTTTATCTTGCTCCTTCACCTGCTGTGTGTTTTTCTGCTTTCTCATTTTGCTTATGTTACTGTGTTTGGGGTCTCCTTTTTGCAGGCTGCAGATTCGTAGTTCCCTTTGTTTTTGGTGTCTGTCCCCCGTGGCTAAGGTTGTTTCAGTAGGTTGTGTAGGCTTCCTGGTGGGGGGGACTAATGCCTGTGTTCTGGTGGTTGAAGCTCGATCTTGTCTTTCTGGTGGACAGGTCCACGTCTGGTGGTGTGTTTTGGGGTGCCTGTGGCCTTATTATGTTTTTAGGTATCCTCTCTGCTAATGGGTGGGGTTGTGTTCCTGCCTTGCTAGTTGCTTGGCATAGGGTGACCAGCACTGTAGCTTGCTGGTCGTTGCCTGAAGCTGGGTGCTGGTGTTGAGATGGAGATCCCTGGGAGATTTTCGCTGCTTGATATTATGTGGAGCTGGGAGGTCTCATGTGGACCCGTGTCCTGAAGTTGGCTCTCCCACTTCAGAGGCACAGCACTAACTCCTGGCTGCAGCACCAAGAGCCTTTCATCCATCCGGCTCAGAATAACAGTGAGAAAAAGTAGAAAGAAATAATTAGTAGAAGAAAGAAAGAGAGATTGAAAGAAAGGAAGAAGGGAAGTAAGGAAGGAAGGAAGGAAGAAAGAAAGAAAGGAGGGAGGGAGGAAGGATGGAAAGAAAGGAAAGAAAGGAGGGAGGGAGGGAGGAATGAAAGCAAAAGGAAGAGTGAATGGAAGAAGAGAGGGAGGGAGGGAGGAAGGAAAGAAAGAAAGAAAGACAGGAGGGAGGGAGGGAGGGAGGAAGGAAAGAAAAAGAAAGTGGAAAGAAGAAGGGTGGGAGGGAGGGAGGGATGGAGGAAAGAAAAAGAAAGAAGGAAAGGAGGAGCGGAGGGAGGGAGGGAGGAAGGGAAGGTAGGAAAAAAAGAAAGAGCAGGTAAAGTAGAATAGAATAAAGTATGAAATATAGTAGCGTTATTAAAATTAAAAAGTAATTATTGAAAAAAAACACGGACCGAAAGAACCCTGGGACATATGGTGGAAGCAAAGCTATACAGAGAGAATCTTACACAGAAGATTACACATACACATTCACAAAAAGAGAGCAGGGGGAAAAATCAAAAATCTTGCTCTCCAAGTCCACCTCCTCGATTTGGGATAATTCGTTGTAAAAAGAGGAAAAGGGCGAAAAGTCTGAAATCTTGCTAAGTCCACCTCCTTAATTTGAGATAATTCGTTGTAAAAAGAGGAAAAAAAGGGGGGGAAAGTCTTAAATCTTGTCCTCAAGGTCCACTTCCTCAATTTGGGATGATTCGCTGTCCATTCATGCACTCCACAGACGCAGGGCACATCAAATGGACCGTGGAGCTTTAATCCGCTGCCTCGGAGGCTGCACAGAGAGATTTCCCTGTCTCTGCTCTCACAGCTCCCGGGTCTCAGCCTTGGACCTGGCCCCGCCTCTGCGCGTAGGTCGCCGGAGGGCGTCCGTTCTTCGCTCAGACAGGACGGGTTTAAAGGAGCCGCTGATTCGGGGGCTCTGGCTCACTCAGGCAGAGGGGAGGGAGGGGAATGCCCTCTCCTCGCGCAGCAGGCAACAAAAGGGAAAAAAGTCTCTTGCCTCTCCGGTAGCTCCAGACCCTTTCCCCGGACTCCCTCCGGGCTAGCACTAACCCCTTCAGGGTCTCTTCCTGCCGCCAGCCCCAGACCTCTCCCTGCGCTCCGACTGAAAGCCGATACCCGAGCCTCAGCTCCCAGCCCCGCCCGCCCTGGCGGCCGAGCAGACAAGTCTCTCGGGCTGGTGTGTGCCTGAGGGCACCGATCCTCTGTGCCAAAATCTCTCTGCTTTGCCCTCCACACCCCTGTTGCTGTGCTCTCCTCCGCTACTCCGAAGCTTTCCCCCTCCGCCACCTGCAGTCTCCGCCCTCGAAGGGGCTTGTAGTGTGTAGAAACCTTCCCTCCTTCACGGCTCCCTCCCACTGGTGCAGGTCCCGTCCATATCCTATTGTCTCTGTTTATTCTTTTTTTCTTTTGACCTACCCAGGTATGTGGGGAGTTTCTTGCCTTTTGGGGGGTCTGAGGTCTTCTGTCAGCGTTCAGTAGGTGTTCTGTTGGAGTTGTTCCACGTGTAGATGAATTTCTGATGTATCTGTGGGGAGGAAGGTGATCTCCGCGTCTTACTCTTCCGCCATCTTCCTCCGGCTCCTTGAGTCTTTTTATGAGATATTTCCTAGTATACATTTTTGTTTCATTTATTTATTTATTTATTTTTGCAGTACCCGGGCCTCTCACTGTTGTGGCCTCTCCCGTTGCGGAGCACAGGCTCCGGACGCGCAGGCTCAGCGACCATGGCTCACGGGCCTAGCTGCTCCGTGGCATGTGGGATCTTCCTGGACCGGGGCACGAACCCGTGTCCCCCGCAGCGGCAGGCGGACTCTCAACCACTGTGCCACCAGGGAAGCCTCCTAGTATATATTTATAAACATATTTTCCTAGATTGTTTCAAAATATTTTATGAGTTTATTTTTCACCTTTATTTTTAATTCTCTGGGAATTGATTTTCATCTATGGTGTGTGGTAGAGATCCATTTTCATTTTTTTCCACATGGATAAGCAGTTGTCCGAACACCATTTATTAAATAGTCTAGCCTTTTCCTACTGCTCTATAATACTATCTTTGTGATAAATCAGTTTCAATACACATGTGGGTCTGTTTTGGCACTCCATATTCCCTTGGTCTATTTCATTAGCCCTTACAATGCACCAAACTGGCTTAATACCCATAGCTTTAAAATAAAGTATTGTTAGTAAGTAGGGCAAATCCTCCAACCTTGCTTTCTTCTATAGGAATATTTTGTATAATTTGGCTCTTTGTTCTTTCACATGAATTTTAGAATAGCTTGCCAAGTTCCATGAGAAAAAAATATCCTGTTGAGATTCTGACTGGAATTGCATTGAATCTATAGATTAAGTTGAGAGAATCGACAGTTTTATGATTTTGAATCTTTCTATCTAAGAACATCGTTTGTCACTCTATTTGGGTTGTATTTAATAGCTTTTAATAGTTTTATAGTTCTATCTATAAAGGTCCTGCACATCTTTTGTTAGATTTATTCCTAGCAACCTTATATTTTAGCTGCTGTAATAAGTGGTTATATTTTTAAAGCTACATTTTAAACAGTTGCCAATGTCTAGAAATGCAATTGTTTTTTGTGTATTGATTTTATATTCAGCAACATTGTTAAAATCTTTTAGAATTTCCAAACATCTGTCTGTAGTTACTTTTTAGGGTTTCTACAGAGCCAATTATAGCATTTCCAAATATTAGCACATTGGTTTATTCATTTGTTATCCTTATAACTTTCATTTATTTCCCCTTAAGCCCTGCATTAAAGAACTTCTAATACAATGCTGCATAGAATTAATGATAGTAGATTTTTTTTTAATTTTACAGTATAGGGAATGCTTTCAATATTTCACCATTGTGTTTGAAGTTTAAAGTAGGTTTTGGTAGTTACCCTTGATCAGGTTAAGGAATATTATTTCTAGCCTTGTCTTCTATGTTTTTTAATATCATGAAAGGAGAAAAATGATTTCTCATCTACTGAGATTATCATATCATTTTTCTGCTTTAATCTATTTATGGTGCATTACATTTTTTGATTTCTAATTTAAAACTAACTCGCAGTGTTGAATATAATAAACCAATTTGGTCACAATTTAATCCTTTTAAAGCGTTATTGGATTTGGTTTAGTAAAGTTTAAAATTATTTTTTGTCTATATTCATGCATGAAATTGACTATTATTTAATCTTCTGGTTCTGTCTTTGTTAGGTTATAATAGCCTCATAAAGTGAATTGGGAGAATTTCCTCTTTCTTGTTTTTTCTTTTTTTAAAATAGATCTTTATTGGAGTATAATTGCTTCACAATGTTGTGTTAGTGTCTGTGGTACACCAAAGTGAATCAGCCATATGCATACATATGTCCCCATATCCCCTCCATCTTTTTTTTTATTCAAACAGAAAGTCACAGAAATTATAATCATCCTCATCAGTTCACTCAGTCCCATGTAATTAATTTTTTTTTCATCTTGGTCTTTTGTTAGCACTTTTATGAATTCATTAGTTTTCCATTAGAGTTCTGAAAATGCTTCTTCATTCAGTTCAGCAGTATAGGAGTTACCAGAAACCTGTACTTGTCAGCCTTTTCCATGAATTCCTTGAAGATGAAACCCTTTTATAGGAACATTTTTGCAACAGCATCAGAGTACACCCAGAACTGTCATTAAATGACAAAAGACTTAAAAATGACCATGGTTAAAGATTTGATGAAAGTTCATAATAATGCAGTTGACAAGGAAATTTAGTCATTTCTGAGATATTCATTTTAAAGTAAAAATTAGAATTATGACTTATAACATTATAACAGAACATATAAGACTTTCAGGAATTTCATGTAATGTCTGAAATATTTATATTGACATATTTCCATACAAATAACCCAAAGTTTAGTATTAGTTTTTTTTTTAATTTAATATTATTTATTTTTTTTATACAGCAGTTTCTTATTAGTAATCAGTTTTATGCACATCAGTGTATACATGTCAATCCCAATTGGCCAGTTCAGCACACCACCATTTCCACCCCCCAGCGGCTTTCCCCCCTTGGTGAGCATACGTTTGTCCTCTACATCTGTGTCTCAACTTCTGCCCTGCAAACCGGTTCATCTGTACTGTTTTTCTAGGTTTCACATACATGCGTTAATATACGATATTTGTTTTTCTCTTTCTGACTTACCTCACTCTGTATCACAGTCTCTAGATCCATCCACATCTCAACAAATGACTCAATTTCATTCCTTTATATGGCTGTGTAATATTCCATTGTATATATGTACCACATCTTCTTTACCCATTCGTCTGTTGATGGGCATTTAGCTTGCTTCCATGACCTGGCTATTGTAAATAGTGCTGCAATGAATATTGTGGTGCATGTGTCTTTTTGAATTATGGTTTTCTCTGGGTATATGCCCAGTAGTGGGATTGCTGGGTCATATGGTAATTCTATTTTTAGTTTTTTACAGAACATCCATACTGTTCTCCATAGTGGCTGTATCAATTTACATTCCAATCAACAGTCCAAGAGGGTTCCCTTTTCTCCACACCCTCTCCAGCATTTGTTGTTTGTAGATTTTCTGATGATACCCATTCTAACTGGTGTGAGGTGATACCTCACTGTAGTTTTGATTTGCATTTCCCTAATAATTAGTGATGTTGAGCAGCTTTCATGTTCCTCTTGGCAATCTGTATGTCCGCCTTGGAGAAATGTCTATTTAGGTCTTCTGCCCATTTTTGGATTGGGTTGTTTGTTTCTTTAATATTGCGCTGTGTGAGCTGTTTATATATTTTGGAGATTAATCCTTTGTCCATTGATTAATTTGCAAATATTTTCTCCCATTCTGAGGGTTGTCTTTTCACCTTGTTTATGGTTTCCTTTGCTGTGCAAAAGCTTTTAAGTTTCATGGGGTCCCATTTGTTTATTTTTGTTTTTATTTCCATTTCTCTAAGAGGTGGGTCAAAAAGGATCTTGCTGTGATTTATGTCATAGAGTGTTCTGCCTATGTTTTCCTCTAAGAGTTTGATAGTGTCTGGCCTTACATTTAGGTCTTTAATCCATTTTGAATTTATTTTTGTGTATGGTGTTTAGGGATTGTTTTAATTTCATTCTTTTCCATGTACCTGTCCAGTTTTCCCAGCACCACTTATTGAAGAGGCTGTCTTTTCTCCATTGTATATCCTTGCCTCCTTTGTCATAGATTAGTTGACCATTGGTGTGTGGGTTTATCTCTGGGCTTTCTATCTTGTTCCATTGATCTATGTTTCTGTTTTTGTGCCAGTACCATATTGTCTTGATTACTGTAGCTTTGTAGTATAGTCTGAAGTCAGGGAGTCTGATTCCTCCAGCTCTGTTTTCTTCCCTCAAGACTGCTTTGGCTCTTTGGGGTCTTTTGTGTCTCCAAACAAATTTTAAGATTTTTTGTACTAGTTCTGTAAAAAATGCCATTGGTAATTTGATAGGGATTGCATTGAATCTGTAGATTGCTTTGGGTAGTATAGTCATTTTCACAATATTGATTCTTCTGATCCAAGAACTTGGTATATCTCTCGATCTGTTGGTATCATCTTTAATTTCTTTCATCAGTGTCTTATAGTTTTCAGCATACAGGTCTTTTGTCTCCCTAGGTAGGTTTATTCCTAGGTATTTTATTCTTTTTGTTGCAATGGTAAACGGGAGTGTTTCCTTAATTTCTCTTTTAGATTTTTCATCATTCGTGTGTAGAAATGCAAGAGATTTCTGTGCATTAATTTTGTATCCTGAAACTTTACGAAATTCATTGATTAGCTCTAGTAGTTTTCTGGTGGCATTTTTAGGATTCTCTATATATACTATCATGTCATCTGCAAACAGTGACAGTTTTACTTCTTCTTTTCCAATTCGTATTCCTTTTATTTCTTTTTCTTCTCTGATCGCCGAGGCTAGGACTTCCAAAACTGTGTTGAATAATAGTGGTGAGAGTGGACATCCTTGTCTTATTCCTGATCCTAGAGGAAATGCTTTCAGTTTTTCACCATTGAGAATGTTTGCTGTGGGTTTGTCGTATATAGCCTTTACTATGTTGAAGTAGGTTCCCTCTATGCCCACTTTCTGGAGAGTTTTTTAATCATAAATGGGTGTTGAATTTTGTCAAAAGCTTTTTCTGCATCTATTGAGATGATCGTATGGTTTTTATTCTTCAGTTTGTTACTATGGTGTATCACACTGATTGATTTGTGTATATTGAAGAATCTTTGCATCCCTGGGATAAATCCCAGTTGTTCATGGTGTATGATCCTTTTAATGTGCTGTTGGATTCTGTTCGCTAGTATTTTGTTGAGGATTTTTGCATCTATATTCATTAGTGATATTGGTCTGTAATTTTCTTTTTTTGTAGTATCTTTGTCTGGTTTTGGTATCAGGGTGATGGTGGCCTCATAGAATGAGTTTGGGAGTGTTCCTCCCTCTGCTATAGTTTGGAAGAGTTTGAGAAGGATGGGTGTTAGCTCTTCTCTAAATGTTTGATAGAATTCACCTGTGAAGCCATCTGGTCCTGGAGTTTTGTTTGTTGGAAGATTTTTAAGCATGGTTTCAATTTCATTACTTGTGATTGGTCTGTTCATATTTTCTATTTCTCCCTGGATCAGTCTCGGAAGTTTATACCTTTCTAAGAATTTGTGCATTTCTTCCAGGTTGTCCATTTTATTGGCATAGAGTTGCTTGTAGTAGTCTGTTAGGATGCTTTGTATTTCTGCAGTGTCTGTTGTAACTTCTCCTTTTTCATTTCTAATTTTATTGATTTGAGTCCTCTCCCTCTTTTTCTTGATGAGTCTGGCTAATGGTTTATCAATTTTGTTTATCTTCTCAAAGAACCAGCTTTTAGTTTTATTGATCTTTGCTCTTGTTTTCTTTGTTTCTATTTCATTTATTTCTGCTCTTATCTTTATGATTTCTTTCCTTATGCTAACTTTGGATTTTGTTTGTTCTCTTTCTCTAGTTCCTTTAGGTGTAAGTTTTGATTGTTTATTTGAGATTTTTCTTGTTTCTTGAGGTAGGCTTGTATAGCTATAAACTTCCCTCTTAGAACTGCTTTTGCTGCATCCCATAGGTTTTGGATCGTCGTGTTTTCATTTTCATTTTTCTCTATGTGTTTTTTGATTTGCTCTTTGATTTCTTCAGTGATATCTTGGTTATTTAGTAATGTATTGTTTAGCCTCCAAGTGTTTGTGTTTTTTACGTTTTTTCCCCTTGTAATTGATTTCTAATCTCATAGCGTTGTGGTCAGAAAAGATGCTTGATATGATTTCAATTTTCTTAAATTTACTGAGGCTTGATTTGTGACCCAAGATGTGATCTACCCTGGAGTATGTTCCGTGCGCACTTGAGAAGCAAGTGTAATCTGCTGTTTTTGGATGGAATGGCCTATAGAAAACTATAGTATAGATCATCCGATGGATGATCTGTCCATTGGTGTAAGTGAGGTGTTAAAGTCCCCCAGTATTATTGTGTTACTGTTGATTTCCTCTTTTATAGCTGTTAGCAGTTGTCTTAGGTATTGAGGTGCTCATATGTTGGGTGCATATATATTTACAATTATTATATCTTCTTCTTCAGTTGATCTTTGATCATTATGTAGTGTCCTTCCTTGTCTCTTGTAACATTCTTTATCTTAAAGTCTATTTTATCTGATATGAGTATTGCTATTCCAGCTTTCTTTTGATTTCCATTTGCATGGAATATCTTTTTCCATCCCCTCACTTTCAGTCTGTATGTGTCCCTAGGTCTGAAGTGGGTGTTTTGTAGACAGCATATATATGGGTGTTGTTTTTGTATCCATTCAGCAAGCCTGTGTCTTTTGGTTGGAGCATTTAATCCATTCATATTTAAGGTAATTATCGATATATATGTTCCTATGACCATTTTCTTAATTGTTTTGGGTTTGTTTTTGTAGGTCCTTCTCTTGTGGTTCCCACTTAGAGAAGTTCCTTTAGCATTTGTTGTAGAGCTGGTTTGGTGGTGCTGAATTCTCTTAGCTTTTGCTTGTCTGTAAAGCTTTTCATTTCTCCATTGAATCTGAATGAGATCCTTGCTGGGTAGAATAATCTTGGTTGTAGTTTCTTCCCTTTCATCACTTTAAGTATATCATGTAACTCCCTTCTGGCTTGTTGAGTCTCTGCTGAGAAATCAGCTGTTAACCTTATGGGAGTTCCTTTGTATATTATTTGTCATTTTTCCCTTGCTGCTTCCAATAATTTTTCTTTGTTTCTTTGTCTTTAATTTTTGCCAATTTGATTACTATGTGTCTCGGCGTGTTTCTCCTTGGGTTTATCCTGTATGGGACTCACTGCGCTTCCTGGACTTGGGTGGCTATTCCTTTCCCATGTTAGGGAAGTTTTTTTTACTATAATCTCTTCAAATATTTTCTCTGGTCCTTTCTCTCTCTCTTCTCCTTCTGGGACCCCTATAATGCGAATGTTGTTGCGTTTAATGTTGTCCCAGAGGTCTCTTAGGCTGTCTTCATTTCTTTTCATTCTTTTTTCTTTATTCTGTTCCACAGCAGTGAATTCCACCATTCTGTCTTCCTGGTCACTTATCCACTCTTCTACTTCAGTTATTCTGCTCTTGATTCCTTTTAGTGTGGTTTTCATTTCAGTTATTGTATTGTTCATCTCTGTTTGTTTGTTCTTTAATTCTTCTAGGTCTTTGTTAAACATTTCTTGCATCTTCTCGATCTTTGCCTGCATTCTTTTTCCGAGGTCCTGGGTCATCTTCACTATCATTATTCTGAATTCTTTTTCTGGAAGGTTGCCTATCTCCCCTTCATTTAGTTGTTTTTCTGGGGTTTTATCTTGTTCCTTCACCTGGTACATAGCCCTCTTCCTTTTCATCTTGTCTGTCTTTCTGTGAATGTTGTTTTTGTTTTACAGGCTGCAGGGTTATAGTTCTTCTTGCTTCTGCTGTCTGCACTATGGTGGATGAGGCTATCTAAGAGGCTTGTGCAAGCTTCCTGATGGGAGGGACTGGTGGTGGGTAGAGCTGACTGTTGCTCTGGTGGGCCGAGCTCAGTAAAGGTTTAATCTGCTTGACTGCTGATGAGGGGGGCTGGGTTCCCTCCCTGTTGGTTGTTTGGCCTGAGGCAACCCAACACTGGAACCTACCTGGGCTCTTTGGTGGGGCTAATGACAGACTCTGGGAGGGCTCATGCCAAGTAGTACTTCCCAGAACTTCTGGTGCCAGTGTCCTTGTCCCCACGGTGAGCCGCAGCCACCCCCTGCCCCTGCAGGAGATCCTCCAACACTAGCAGGTAGGTCTGGTTCAGTCTCCCCTGGGGTCACTGCTCCTTCCCCTGGGTCCCGATGCACATACTACTTTGTGTGTGCCCTCCAATAGTGGAGTCTCTGTTTCCCCCAGTTCTGTCAAAGTCGTGCAGTCAAATCCCACTAGCCTTCAAAGTCTGAGTCTTTAGGAATTCCTCCTTCCATTGCTGGACCCGCAGGTTGGGAATCCTGATGTGGAGCTCAGAACCTTCACTCCAGGGGGTGGACTTCTGTGGTATAAGTGTTCTCCAGTCTGTGAGTCACCCACCCAGCAGTTACGGGATTTTATTGTACTGTGATTGCACCCCTCCTACCATCTCATTGTGGCTTCTCCTTTGTCTTTGGATGTGGGGTGCCTTTTCTGGTGAGTTCCAGTGTCTTCCTGTCGATGATTGTCCAGCAGCTAGTTGTGATTCTGGTGCTCTCACAAAAGGGAGTGAGAGCACGTCCTTCTCCACCATCTTGGTTCTACCCCTCTTTTTTTTTTTTTTGTGGTACGTGGGCCTCTCACTGTTGTGGCCTCTCCCGTTGCGGAGCACAGGCTCCAGATGCGCAGGCTCAGCGGCCATGGTTCACGGGCCCAGCCTCTCCGCGGCATGTGGGATCTTCCCGGACTGGGGCACGAACCCATGTCCCCTGCATCGGCAGGCGGACTCTCAACCACTGCGCCACCAGGGAAGCCCTACCCCTCTTTCTTTTTATTCTCTGGATGAATTTGTATAAGATTGGAATACCTGTCTTTGAATGTTTGGTAGAAGTTACCTAAATTTCTATCTGAACTTCCTATTTTCTTGATAAGAAGATTTAAGCAGGTTGTTTCTTTAATTGATATAAGTGTATTGGGATGTTCTATTTCTTCTGGATAAACAGTCTTGATATGTTATATTTTTTAGGAATTTGTTCATTTCATATGTTTTAAAAACACTTGTTCATAATGCCTAATCTGTTTATTCTCTGCTACATCTGTGGTTTATTTCCTTTTTCATTACTAGTATTTTCACTGTGTTTTCTCCTACATGCTCTAATTTTCTCTTCATTAATCTTGGTTTTCTCTTTCTATTTATCTTTATTAAAAAACCCAACATTTTGCTCTGTTGATCTCTTTATTTCATGTTTGGTTGCCGTTTCATTATTTTCTGATCTAACTTTTATTTCTTTTCTATGCCAGCTTTGGCTTTATTTTGATGATCTTTTCCTAATGTGTTACTCTGTATGCTTAGATCATTGATTTTGAAGTTTTTTTCCTAATGAAAGCAATTAAGTCTTCATATTTCTAAGTACTACCTAGCTGCATTCAACATTACTCCTTTATTTTGCAGCTGGAAGTTTGTAACTCCTAGTCTCCCTAATCTATTTCTTTCCTCTCCCCATCCCCCTCTCCTTTGGCAGCCACTTATTTGTTCTCCTTATCTTTAACTCTGCTTCTGTTTTGTTATGTTTGTTCATTTGTTTTGTTTTTTACATTCCAGATATAAATGAAATCAAGCAGTGTTTGTCTTTCTCTGACTCATTTCACTTAGCATAATGCCCCCTAGATCCATAAAGAGCATGTTGTCTTTTTTATGGCTGAGTAATATCCTATTATATCTATGTATGTAGATATAGATATATATCTCACATCGTCTTTATTCATTCATCTATTGATAGGCACTTAAGTGGCTTCCATATCTTGGATGTCTGTTTCCTGCCTCAGGTTAGACAAATTTTCAGCTGTTACGTCTTCAAATATGTTCTCTAGCCCTTTCTCTCTCTTCTCCTTCTGGGACCCCTATATTGCAAATATTAGTATGCTTGATGTTGTCCTAGAAGTCTCTAAACTGTCCTCATTTCCTTTTATTCTTTTTTTCTGTAAAGCTTCAGTGATTTCCACTACTCTGTCTTCCAGCTCACTTATCTCTTCCTCTGTATCATCTACGCTACTTTTGATTCCTTCTAGTATATTTTTAATTTTAGTTATTGTATTCTTCAGCTCTGGTTTTTCTTTATGTCTTCTAACTCTTTGTTAAATACTTCTCATGGTGTTCATCCATTCTTTTCCTCTGTTCTTTGATCATTTCCTTTAACTCTTTATCAGATAACTTGCCTATCTCCACTTCACTTCGTTCTTCTGCAGTATTATCTTGTTCCTTTGTTTGGAATATATTCCTCTGTTGCCTTATTTTGCCCAATTTGCTATTTTTATGTCTATGTATTTGATAGGTTGGTTACGTTTTCTGATTTTGGAAAAGTGATCTTTTATAGGGGATGTCCTGTGCATCAGTGTACTCCTCTCTTGTCACCAGAGCTATATGCTCTAGGGTACCCTCTGTTTGGGCTGTGTGAGTCCTGTTACGGCAGGCTGACTACTGTGGGCTATCTGGTGGGCATGGCTGGCCCCCAGTCCCATTAGATGGTTGGCAGGCCCTGCCTTGTGTGTAGGCTGCCAGCTGCTGGTGAGTGGGGCCAGATCACAAGGTTGCTGGCTGTGGGCTCCCAGGGGCCCCAGGGCTAGTGCTGGCCAACTGGTGACCAGAGCCATGTTCTGGAGTGGGTGGCTGTTGGCCTGGGGTCCCAGATCCCCCAGATGTCACACAGCTGGTGGGTGGGGCAAGTTCCTAACATGGCTGGCTGCAGGGTTTGGGGTGTCCCAAAGTTGGTGTTGGCCAGCTTGTGAGTGGGGCTGGATCCTGGGGCAGCTGGCTGAGGGGTCCACAATGTCTCAAAGTGGTGTAGACCTGCTGATGGTTGGGTCCAGGCCCCAGGGCGTCCTGGGGCTAGTGCTGGCTCACTGGTGGGCTGAGCCAGGTTCCCGGGTCTTTGGCTACAGGTTCCTTGGGAGCCCTGGAGCTGGTGTTGGCTCTCTGGTGGGTGGGACCAGTTTCTAACATGGCTGGCTGTGCCATCCAGCATGTCCCAAACCTGGTGTTGGCCTGCTGGTGGGTGGGGCTGAATCCGAGACGGCTGCCTGAGGGGTTGTGGTCATCCTGAGGCTGTTTTCTGCCTGCTGTTGGGTGGTATTGGGGCCTAGGGGATCCTGGGGCTGCTGCCTACCCACTGGTATGTGAGGTCAGTTCCTGGGGCTGGTGCCTACCACTGGTGGGTGAGGCTGGTACTGTGGCTAGTACCAGCCCACTGGTCATTGGAACTGGGTCCTGGGCCTCTGGCTGCAGTGTCCTGCATGTCTTGGTGTTAGTGCCAGCACACTGATATGCAGGGCTGTGTCCTGGGGCATCTGTGGGCTCAGGAGTTCTTAGGCAGCAGGCCTCCTGGTGGGTGGGGCTGTGTCTCTGCTTGGCTATCTGCTTGGCCTGAAGTGTCCCATTACTGGTGCTGATAGGCTGGTGCGGGACTGGATTCCTGTGCTGATAAGCTAGAGGGAGGATTCCAAAATGGTGCTTGTCAGCCCCAGTGTCCACATAATAGAAGGAGCTCTACCAATTGGCTGTCATTAGTGTCTATATCCCCAGGCCCAGACCCAGTTGCCTTTTGCCTCTCTGGGACACTCTTCAAGATCAGCAGGTGGGCCTGACCTAGGTGCCTTTCAAACAACTACTTCTGCCCTGGACCCCAGAGTGTGTAAGATTTTGTGTGTACCACTTAAGAGCAGAGTTTCTATTTCCCACAGCCCTCTGGGCCTCCTAAAAGTAAGCCATGCTGGCCTTGGAAGCCAAACATTCTGGGCTCCTCTTCCCAGTGCATGACCCTGGGCTGGGGAGCCCAATATGGGGCTCAGACCACTGGCTCCTGGGGGAGAGCCTCTTGTGATTGTAATTACCCTCCCCTTTGTGGGTCATCTACCCAGGGTTTGTGTCTTGACTATACCACTTCTCCACCCCTCCTACCCATCTCATGGTGGTCCCTTCTTTACATCTTTAGTTGTAGATCTTTTCTGCTAGTCTTCCAGTTTTTCTCGTCAATAGTTTTCTCTATAAATAGTTGTAATTTTGGTATGCCCATGGGAGGCAGTGAGCTCAGGGTCTTCCTACTCCACCATCTTGGCTACTCCCCACCCATCACAAAGTTATTTTAAGGGTGGCTTAAATCAACATAAATTTATTCTGTCATAGTTATGGAGGTTAGAAGTCTGAAATATAGGTGTCGGTAGGTTGATTCCTTCTGGGGTTTCTGAGGGAGAATTTGTTTCACGTCTCTCTCCTAGCTTCTGGTGGTTGCTGGCAATTCTTGGCATTCCTTAGTTTGGAGATGCATGGCTCCAATCTTTGTCTTCATGGCATTCTCTCTCCACCATCCCTTACCCCTTGTGTGTCCATGTCTTTGTTTTCTTTTTCTCTTCTTATAAGGATATCAGTCATTGATTAGGGCCCACCCTAATGCAGTAAGATCTCATCTTAACTAATTACATCTGCAAAGACTATTTCCAATTAGGTCAGAGTCTCAGGTTCTAAATGGACATGATTGGAGGGAGAATACTGTACAACCCACCCTAAGAAATAACACGGGCTGAAATCGTTTAGGTCTCTATAGACTGTAGTAACATGTTTGGCTTTTACTCTGAGGGAGATGGGAAGCTGTATGAGGGTTTTGAGCCCAGAAGTGACATGACCTTTTTAAAGGGTTATTCTGGCTGCTGCATTTAAAACAGACAGTAAGGGTCAGGGTGAGGTGAGGGGAGACTAGCTGGGAAGCTATTGCCTCCTATTCTTACTAAAATAATTGAGATGCCAAAAGATTGTGTTTTGGATTAGAGTGAGACCAAGGAAATGGAAAGTGGTTATATTCTGGATGTTTTGAAAGTAGAGCCAACAGGATATTCTGATGGATTGGAGGTGGCACGGGAGAAAAATAGAGGAGTAAAGATTACTCAAGATGTTTTACCTCAGCCACTGGAAGAAAGTAGTTGCCACTGAATGGAGATAAGAAAGGCTGTGGGGCGGGACAAGTTTAGGGGAAATATTGCATGATTCATTTCTGATATAATTTCAGAAGCCAATTAGATATGGAAATGAATATGTCAATTAGGTAACAGACTACATAAGTCTCAGTGAGTGCAGTGAAGAAGACTTGGAAAGAGACATAAAACTGAGTCATCAATATATAAATGGTATTTAAATCTGTGAGATTGAATGAACTCACCAAAAGAGTGAAGATAGAAAAGAGATGAGGCCCAAAGACTGAATCTTAGGCCACTTCAACAAGATCAGAGATCAGAAAGAATAGAAGAAGGAGCTGCTGGTGAGGGAATACGGAAATCAAGAGAGTGGGGTGTCTTGTTATCCAAGTGAAGAAAGTGTTTCAAGGAGGAGGGAATTATTAACTCTGACAAATGCTGGGAGGAACATGAGGGAGACCAAACACTAAACATTGAATTAGCAATGGGGAGGCCATTAGTGACCTTAATAAAAGCACATTTAGTAGACTGGTGGTCATGGATGCCAGCTAGGAAAGCCACGAGAAAACAGGAGAAGAGGAATTGAATCGAGTGGAGAACTTGGTGTGAAATTTCTATAGAGCATTGGTTACCAACTGGGGCAGTTATTCTCAGGGGAAATTTGGTCATGTCTGGAGACATATTTTAGCTGTCACAACTGGGGCCAGGGGAGCTACTGGCAACTAAGTGACAGGGGACAAGAATGCTGCTAAACATCTTACAGTGCATAGGATATCCTTCACTGATGCATCCAGACCATTCTCCATTCTTCCTCACAAAAACTTAGCTTTGAAACTATTGTCACCTCTCTTTCATACCCACTCCCTTTATGCTATAGTTATCTAACATCCTCTAGGTAATTACCCTTCATTTTTAGAAAATTTAAACTCTTGATTCACTCTCACCCCTTGAACAATTCCCATTTTAATTATTATTGATTTCAACATCCACATGGAAAATCCAGCAGTTCCCCAGTTCCTTGAATTTCCCCCCTTTTGGTGAGCTCGTCCTCCAGTTCATCACTTCCACAGTCTTCTCAGCCAGGGTCTTTGTTGTTGCCAGTTACTACAAGCCCTCCATAAACTGTTTCGAGCAGGCTACTTTCTGACCACTGCCTCCTACCTTTCCAGGCTATTCACTGTTCTGGTTCCATTCATGTGATTTCATGAGGTCCTAAAATTTATTTTCTATCACATTTTAATTGTTTTTCATGCACTTTATGTTCTCACTTTTCTCTTTACCTTGCTGAATCATTATCATTACTCCATTCCATACAACTTTTTCTTCCTTATTTTTATCACTTTTTTTAATCACTTTGCTAAAACCTGGTCTTCTCTTCCTACTACTTTCCTGTACTTCTGAAGCTGAATTGTCTCACTTAAATTTCGTGACCACAACCTCAAGAAGATTATTAGTGTTTCTAGCAATCATTCTATCTTTTCCTACTTTATTTACTCTTCTGACAATTATTCCATAATTTCTCAAACCCCCAGATTTCCCCACCAACCTCCACCTTACTCTCCATTGATGACTTGTTCCCTATTTCATGGAGAGTTAGTTCTCAGAATAGAACTTCTGGGACTTCCCTGGTGGTCCAGTGGTTAAGACTCCACGCTCCCAATGCAAGGGGCCTGGGTTTGATCCCTGGTCAGGGAACTAGATCCCACATGCCACAGCTAAGAGCCCGCATGCTGCCACTAAAAAAGATCCCACGTGTCACAACTAATACCTGGCACAGCCAAATAAATAAATAAATAAATATTAAAAAAAAAAAAAGAATAGAACTTCTTCAAGCTTCCTCTGCCACGTCTACCCACCCACCAACATTTATACTCATATCCTTGGCTTTCCCCTCTGGTACTAAAACTGAATTTTCTGAACCCCTCAGTTTAAGGCCAACCATTTGGACACTTGATCCCATTTATCTTCAGTTTCTAATTGCTTTATAGTTTCTCTTTTAGAGGAGTTTTCATTTTGTGTCTATTTGTAGATTTAAAAAACATCTTCAGATTTATTATGCTTATATTGGATCTATGAATGATATCTTTCAGTACTTCTGGAAAAAAATTTCTGTTATCTCTTGGATCCATAGAAACTATGGGTAATACCCATTATGCAGACATCCTGGAATTTTTTTTGGATAATTATTAGAATTTATCCCTTTGTCCTCCACCGTCACTTAATGGCACTTTAATACTTTTTTCTCTTTTTCTCTATGTACAACATTCTAGGCAATTTCTTAAAATCTGCCTTACTGTTCACTAATTTACTCCTTGCCTGTTTTCGAATCTTCTGCATAATTCTTCACTTAGTTTTAAATATCAGTTTGTTAATATGTTTATTTCTTTTAGAGAAGCACAGTGGCCAGCCTCCTGCGTATTTTAAAGTTCTAGACACCCAAAAGTCTGTATTTTTCTCCAGGGTATCCTATTGACTTGGTGCTTGCTTTTCCTTCATATGTGTTCACACTGATCCTAACTTTACCAGATTCCCTTACTTTCTTGTTGGCTCATTCAATTATTTAAAACATTTCTTCCCCCCACCCCACCAGCTTTCAAATTTCAGCAAGTGTTTTCACATGTTAGTTTCTGAATGTTTTCAGCATCTCTGTTCTACCCTAGTGACAGAAATGGAAGTCCCATAAATTCCTTCCAACAATTAATTTTTAACAGACCCCTCCTGTGCCCCCGATTCAATGATAGAAAAGAAATACTAATACAGTGAGGCGTGGTATTGCAGGCTAGGGCCAAGGGGCCAAATCAGGTCCACTGCCTCTTTTTGTATGGCCTGTGAACTAAGAATAATTTTAACATTTTACAAGAGTGAAAAAATCAAGAATAGTATTTTGTGACATGTGAAAATTACATGATTCAAATTTCAGTATTCATAAAGTTTTACTGTAGTACATTTAAGCCCATTTGCTTATGTGTTGTCTATTGCTGATTTAACACTACAGTGGCAGAGTTGTGACAGATAGAGCATGGCCCTGAAAGCCTAAAATATTTACTGTTTAGCCTTTTACAGAAAAATTTTTATAGAACTCTGCTGTAAAGCAATGCCTTTCATGTTTACCTAATACAGGGAGTTGAGAGAGAGAATTGCTAAGAAAGGGAGAGTTCCTTTGTGATCTATGAGTGTAGGTGTTTATTTACTCCAAGTTTTTTCTCGTTCAAATGCTCCTCAGATTCTCTTTGACACTTTGGCACTGATGTTCAATATTTTCATGATACAAATCACATTATTTTTAATGCTCTACTCTCCTTGATATATGTTACTGCGATTACTTTTGCCATATGGTAACAAATAGAGCTCGGGAGTTTCTAACTAGGTTGCTTCTCCCATTTACACTTGCCATTTTTAAAAACAGAAAATGTGCAAGTTCCATATAGTGTAGGAGTTTTCCATTTACTCTGCAGAAGCATGTTACATGAGGAGGAAATAAAATCTACAGATGATATGCATTAAAGCAGCTTCCTTTATTTCTGGGAGTTAAAAACATTTTGTCAAATAACTTAAAATGACCTTGCTCTTTTGGTAGAAATTGCATTTCCAGCAGCCGATAGTAAAGCTGTTATCTGGAGGAGGGAATGATCTGTACAGTTATTGTGAAACATTCCCAGTCATCAGCCGTGTTACAAATGTGCCCGAGATCATCTTCCATAGTATATTTTAAAATCTTTCACTCAGCCTAATGAGATTTCTAAGTTAATCTGTGTGGAGAAACTTAAATTAGGGAAATTAAATAACCTCTTTCTTTCCCACACATTTTGAGTTTCCATTCAACAATAGCAGTAGTAATTTAATAAGATATTTCTAGTATAGAGAAGAGACCCTGGAGGAATTCTGAACCACGACTATTGAATGGGAATGCCACATTCTTCTGTACTTAGGGTCACATGAGAAAATTTAGCTGGAAGAGGGTTGTTTCTGGACAAGTCGGAGGTAATTAAGCAGTGGGCCAAAGAGAGCCTCGGAAGAAGGAGTCAAGGACAGGATGAATTTGCAGGAAGATCTGCAACTACATTGCAGATCCAAGTTAAGAGAGGTTATCAAAGACATTTCAGAGGTGAAGAAAAAATAATAACCATGTGACTGTTCACAGCAAGGATTGCAGGTAAAAAGCCATACATGCAGTGCTGTTAGTAGTGAATATTTTTTACAGGCCAAGATCCAGTTGTCTGCTTTTGCTTTTTGAGTCTGGCTAATTTAAATGAGATTTATTCCTATTAGTAAACAGGCTGTTTGAGAAAATGCCACAACAAAAAGTGAATTCTAATAAGGTCTCTGGTAAAAGTTAGGACTATCCTGGCACAACTGGAGAGGGTGGAGACAGAGCAGGAATCCTGGCAAAATCCCAGTAAGAATTTCCTCTCATTATAACTATCTCTTCCATTTCTTTACTAAAATAGTTAGTCTCATCTAGACCAGAGGTTCATAATTCTGGTTGTTAGAATCACCTGTGGAACTGGCGCACGCGCGTGTGTGCACACACACACATGTCTACCTCAGACCACTAAGGTCTGATTTCTGGGTGTGGGGGAGATCCAAGCAGCATTGACAGTTCTAAAAGCTCCTTAGGAAATCCTAATGTTCAGCAAGGGTTGAGAACTGTTGATCTAGACAAGAGTTTGTCCACCTCAGTACTTTTGACATTTTGGGGTAGGTAATATTTTGTTGTGGGACTGTCCTGTGCATCATAGGATGTTTAGTAGCACCCCCAGTCTCTCCACTAGACGCCAGTAGCACTCTCCTCCCCATTAAGTTGTGGCAATTAAAAATTTCTCTAGGTGTTGTCAAATTGCCCCCAGTTGAGAATCACTGAGACCAAATGAAACCAGGAATAATCAGATAGGTGCTCTGAGATGCATTCCAGTTCCTTTGAGGAGGAGAAGATACCTTATATAAAACATTGTAATAAATTCAGTAACATTGAAAATTAGTATAGCCACTATGAAAAGCAGCATGGAGGTTCTTCAAAAACTTAAAAATAGAATTACCGTACAATCCAGCAATCCCACTTCTGGATACTTATCTGAAGGAAATGAAATCAGGATCTTGAAGAGATATCTGCACTCCTGTGTTCGCTGCAGCATTAGTCACAGGAGCAAAGATATGGAAACAACATAAGTATCCATCAGTGGATAAATGGATAAAGGAAATGTGGTATACATACAATGGAAAATTATTCAGCCACGAGAAAGAAGAAAATTCTGCCATTTGTAGCAACGTAGATGGACCTTGAGGACAATATGCTAAGTGAATAAGTGAGACAGAGAAAGATAAATACTATATCATCTTACTTACTTACATGTAGATCTGAAAAAGCCAAACTCGTAAAACCAGAGCATAAAATGGTGGTTTCCATGGGCTGGAGGGTGGTGGAAATGGGGAGATGATGGTCAAATTGTACAAACTTCTAGTTATAGAATGAATAAGTTCTGGGGGTTTAATATGCAGCTTGGGACTATAATTAACAATACTATATTATATACTTGAAAGTTGCTAAGGCAGTAGATCTTAAATGTTCTCACCACACACACACACACACACACACACAAATGGAATTTATGTCAGGTAACAGATGTGTTAACTAGCCTCATTGTGGTAACCATTTCACAGTATATTATATGTATCAAATCATCACATTGCACCCCTTAAGCTACACAATATTATATGTCAATGCTACCTCAATAAAGCTGGAAAAAAATTCAGATACACTGAATAATATGGATAATATAGACTATATTTTTTTCCTCATACTTTTATATTAATCTGTATTAATCTGCAAAGATAGCTCCTTCACTTGAAGATATTCCCTTAGACTTGGCTCATTTGAAGTAACAGGGTAAGCTGGGGTACGTATGTATTTGGGAAAAATTAATGTTAAAATTTACATCATGCATTCTATTTTACTTATAGTGTTATATTTGTGTGTGGTATTAATATAGAACAAGGATTCCTCGTTATCTAACCCATGAGTCAAGTGATCAACTGATATACTTTAAAAAGAAAGCTCATCAGAAACTGACCAATAGGGGGATGGAGGACCAAATCCCATACTCCGCAAGGGTTTTAGGAAGCAAAGTGGGACATGGTGATAATGATGAAGAGTATGTGTCAAGTACTGGCTTAAACCCTTTACATGTTTTGTCTTTTTAAAACATTCACAAATAACCCTATGAAGATTAATGCCATCTCCTGGTAAGAACTACATCCATATTTACAATGAGTTTGCCCTGCTTGGGAGACACTAGTATAATGGGAAGAAAACTTTTAAAATTAGAAACACCTGAATTTGAATCCTAATTACATCAATTGTTAGATGTTTGTTCTTAGGTCAGTTATCCATTTTGAGCTTCTCTTTCCTAATATTTGAGATGAAAACATCTTGGCTATTATGTGTGATAATTAGAAATCATGCATATAAGAAACATAAATAATATCTGGCAATAGTTGGCATAAAATAAACATTAGATTCCTTTCTTTGTCTCTTTCCTTTTTTACAAAGTACTGACTGTTCTAGGTGCATTTTTCTCCTTTAATCCTCACTACAGTTATGTCAGTTAAATATTATTACTTTATTTTACACTTGAGGAAACCAAAACTTAGAGAAATTAAATAAGTTGTCTGAAGACAGGTGCTAAGTCACAGGATCAGACTTTGAACCCAGGCAACCACCTGGGTGAGAACACTGAGATAGAACACTATTTACCTGTTAGGTAGTATCCTTAATTCCCTTTAAACAGGCACATGGATACTTTTTATTTGGATGTTCTACTGCTGATCACTACAGATACTATACAGAGAAAAATGGAAATAAGTATGGGAATTAAAGACATTTCAAAATTATATCCTTAATCATTATAGACTCCAAATAGTACCAGGACTGAGTTTTTCTTAGTCTCTTTCTTGACTTATTTTTTTAGATTATTCAGCAGAAATCCTCTACATCCCCATTCTTGCAGTTTTATTCTTAAGAAGGGTGGAGAGAACTCTTCAGTTTTCCCCCATGTTTTCCTTTCTCTCCACAAAATCTCTTGTTGGTTCTCAAAGGAGAAAATAAGTATGAAATTATGGCAATTAAGAATAAAATCCAGGGCCTCGCTGGTGGCGCAGTGGTTGAGAGTCCGCCTGCCGATGCAGGGGATACGGGTTCGTGCCCCGGTCTGGGAGGATCCCATATGCCGCGGAGCGGCTGGGCCCGTGAGCCATGGCTGCTGAGCCTTCGCGTCCGGAGCCTGTGCTCCGCAACGGGAGAGGCCACAGCGGTGAGAGGCCCGCGTACCACAAAAAAAAAAAAAAAAAAAAAAAAGAATAAAATCCATGACCAAAGTCCCACTTTTTCTTAATTTTTGCAAAAGATAGAATTAGTTCAGGTAGGTCCATAAATTTCAGATCAGTGATCAAGTTAATCTAAGTCTTGAGAATAAGTCAAGATGTCTAAAGGAAGAGTGATTCCCAAATAGTTAACCGTATCTCATTATGATTAGAGTTTGTTAATTGGCTATCACAAAACAAAAGACAAGAATCTCACAAAATCCCCAAAGCCCAAATGAACGCAACTTGCTAGAAACAACAGAGAAACAAGCTGATAAAAAGAATAAAGGGAAAAAGATAAAGGATGCCAGGTTTTCATAGATTATCTTTTTACTGTTTTATCCACTATAATCAGGAAACCTGATAAGATGGAAATGTGGTATACATACAATGGAAAATTATTCAGAAACAAGAAAGAATTTTCCTTCAGTGCTTTTTTTCAGTGACTTGGACAGTTCACTCAGTTACCACAGAACTTCCCTGTGCCTCCTTCAACAGGTCCAAACTGTAGTGATTACCACTGAAGCATGTGCACCCTCAATTTTCTCACTTTTACCAGCAATTTAAATTTCAGTGTAAGCTCACATATTTGTGTTTGGTTTCCAGAGCTGATACATTTTGCCTGCACATTTTGGAAATATTACCATGGAAAATAACTGATAAAGATTAAATTAGTGGTAGAAGTTATAATGTTATGGGGTGATATAATCTCTTCAAAAATGTCTTAAAAATAATGAAAGTAATTTTAACAGATTTTAAGAAGTAAATTTCACTCTATATATTTTAGAAAGTGAACACAACAAAAATTAATTATAGTTACCTTTGGGAGAAGAACTGAAGGGACAGAGGTTTTGGATGAGAGGAATAGAGAAGGAATGCTTAAATTTTTTTAACCTTTATTGTTCAATTTTTTAATCCACATATATGGATCAATTTTTTTAAGTCAAAAGTACAGTAGAATTCTGGGGACCTCTTTTTCTTTAAAAATTTCTTTACTAAGAAGTAACTAATAAGTAAGATTGATATTATTTAAGGATTAAGCATAGGCTTTAGAAATCTTACATTTTCATGTGACAAAATTTGTCTGAAATTTACTTAAATTCATAGAATGTATTAAGTTTAATTTTTTGTATGGCATATTTATGGAAACAATGGAATATTTTACAGTAGCTACCATATCAACTGGTAGAAACATCCAGTGAGTTATTCGGTATAATAGTTGCATACATGGTCCTTGCCCCTTAATCCTAATCTTGTTCTGTTGTAGTTAACTGACCACTTCATTAAATCATTCTTATTACCTTTGGGTTTTGCACTGCTGAAGCTGGAACTCATGTTCCCCACTGATGTGTTAACAGTCTTATCAGCAAATCTGCTTTGCTCTGAGAAGAGTAAACATCACCATTAAATTTGTTATTCGACCCATGTGTGAGGACTTCAAGCTCAAGAATGTCATGCTGAAACCTTACCATTATAGCATAAGGAATTCCACAGGAAATGACTTCTTGATATTAATAGTTAGAAAAACCCATGATAACACTAAAATACAGTTTTATTCAATTCTTTTCCAAAGTCTTTGAGTCTATGAAGCAAGAATGTTTTCACAGTTGCTTAGAAGTGATCTGGCAGTGATATATGAAGGTTAAGAGATTGGGTTTTGGGGTTAGACAGACCTTGGCTCTGTTCTCTGTTTACTACTTGGTAGCTGCTTAACCTTGAACAATTTATTTAAACTCTGTGAACCTCAGATTCTTCATCTATAAAATGCAGATAATATTACCTTACTTTATAGTGTTGAACTGAAATTAAATGGACAATTAATTTAAGGCACTTAGCATTCAATTATTATTGCTATTAATATTTTCATTGCTCCATACTTTCCTCATATTTGTGAAAACTTAGTTTGTACAATGATGAAGTTTGCCTAAAAGTATAATCAAAATAGCTTAAAACTCTGATAATGATAATGATAATAGCTAACATTCATTGTACTCTTTCCAAGCACTTTTCTTTCATTATCTTATTAGATTTTTCACAACATTGGACTTATTCTGGCCAAGATGGACTAGCAAAGATGAGATTTACCCTTCTACCTAAAGTAACTAAATCAAGACATTGTACATAAGGAGGAGAGATATCTCTGAGAGATAGGAAACAATTGTAGTGAGCCCTACAATTTCCCTAGCTTACTGACTTGATAGCATTTCCATGCCATGGTACAGAGAGAGGGAAGTCCATGTCTACCCCAGGAGACTTCCTGAGCTGAGAAGACAAAGGTGAGAGTCTGGTGAGATCAAGGTAGCTAGAGTTTACAGAGCAGAGTATCAAAGAGGAGGGAGATGTACAGAGAACTCTGGAAATCTTCAGAGATACCCTCTTCAGTATTCAAGAGAATACTGATTAGCACATGCATATGAAGAAACTACTGAGGCACAGGAAAAAGAACAACCTGAAAGGATTACAGGGAAGGGTAGCTGGCACTCATATAGGGCCAGCAATAGTGCCTGTTCCCACTAGCCAGACCTTATAATTCATGAGACATTGGATAGAGCACTCAGAAAGTCTTGCCCCAGTAGTGAGGAATCATTAACCCTAGTCTAAGTGTTGCTCTGGTTCTGCCTGACAAATGTTAAGAGCAAGGTCCAAAAGGGTCTAATTGTTTCCAAGTTCACTCTGGACAAAGTACAAGAATAGTTATTGACATTAAAAAAAAATCTAGCACCAGACAAGATAATATCCACAAAGTCTGACATCCAGTAAAAAATTATAAGGCTTTGGGCTTCTCTGGTGACACAGCGGTTAAGAATCCACCTTCCAATGCAGGGGACATGGGTTCAAGCTCTGGTCTGGGAAGATCCCACATGCTGTGGAGCAATAAAGCCTGTGCGCCACAACTATTGAGCCTGCGCTCTAGAGCCCGCGAACCACAACTACTGAGCCTGCGTGCCACAACTACTGCAGCCCGCATGCCTAGAGCCTGTGTTCCACAACCAGAGAAGCCACTGCAATGAGAGGCCTGCGCACTGCAATGAAGAGTAGCTCCCGCTTGCTGCAACTAAAAAGAAAGCCCACGTGCAGCAACGAAGACCCATTGCAGCCCAAAATAAATAAATAAATTAATTTAAAAAAAAGTGTTTAAAAACTTATAAGGCATGTAGCAGGAAAGTACAATTTGTAATGAGAGAAATCCCTATATTAAAACTAACCAAGAACTAACCCAGATGTTAGAATTAGCAGAGGTTGACATTAAAACAGTTATAACTGCATTCTGTATGTTCAGAAAGCTAGAGCAAAGATTAAACATGTTAAATATAGACATGAAAGATATTTTTAAATATCCAAATTGAACTTCAATCGATGAAAACTACAGTATCTGAGATGAAAAGTACACTGGATGGAATTAATGACAGACTGGACATTGCAGATGAAAAGACTAGTGAATTTCAAGACATAGAAGTAGAAAATATCCAAAATGAAGCACAGAGGGCTAAAAGGGAATAATAATATTATTATTATTTAAGAGTACATTAGTGAGCTGTGTGACTACTTTAAGTATGTGTAATTGGAGTTTCTGAAAAGGGAGGGCCAGAAAAATATTTGAAGAAATAATGAAAAATTTCCAGTTGTGTAAACCCACAAATACAAGAAGCTCAGTGTGAAGAAAATGAGAAAATCTTAAAAGCTGCCAGACTAAAAATATATTACATATAGAGGAACACAGATAAGGATTACAGTAGATTTCTCAGTGGAAGCAATGCAAGTGAGAAGGTAGTGGCGTGACATCTTTACTATATTGAAATAAAAAAAAAATCTGCCAACCTAGAATTCTATACCCAGTGCAAATATCTTTCGAGAATAAAGATGGTGAAAAAAAGACTACTATATACTACAAGAATATGAAAGAAATTCCTTCAGGTAGAAGAAAAATGATACCATATGTAAATGTAGAGCTAAACAAAGAAATACTTTAAACACCCCAGTTAAGAGCAGAAATTGTTAGACTGAATAAAAAGACAAGACTCAACTATATGTTAACTACATAAAATGTACTTTAAATATAAAGACACAAATGGATTAAAAGTAAAAGGGTGGAAAACAAGAAACCTGATAACGATAATCAAAAGAAAGCTGAAGTGGCTATATTAATATCAGTCAAAATAGATATCAGAGTAAAGAGTTTTACAACACTGCTGGAGAGAGAGAGAGAGAGAGAGAGAGAGACAGAGAGAGAGAGACAGAGAGGAAGAGAAAGAGAGATCTTAAGGAATTGGGGGCTGGCAATTCCACAATGTACAGAGCAGGCTGGCAGACTAGAGACCCAGGAGAGAGTTGGTATAGTTTTGAATCTGAAGGGAGGCTGGAGGCAAAATTCCTTCTTTCTTGGGGGGATCTGTCTTTTCTCTTATGGCTTTCAACTGAATGGATGAAGTTTGCCCCCATTATCATTATAAAGTTTAAATGTTAATCACGTCTAAAAAACTACCTGACCGGACAACTGGGTACCATAGCCTAGTCAAGTTGATATATGAAATTAACCATCACAGGTGGTTAATATTTTTAGCCTCCTTTTTTAGATGAAATAAACTAAGGCTCAGAAAGATTAGATAACTTGCTCAGGGACACATGTCTAGTAAGTAGCAGAACTGAGATTCAGACTCAGGGAAGCTGCCTCTGGAAAATATCCTATTAATCAGTATGTTACACTGCTGAATTTAAATGTTGCAATATAGAATTATCTCCTCCTTTGATACAGATTCTATTTGACTAAAATCATCTTTTAGGTGATATATAGACACCTTCGTTGAATCTCTGTATAGTATACATTTGAGAGCTAACTTCTATCCCTTAGATTAAATTTGTTAAGTGAGATCAGATTATTCTACTATGAGGCTTACTAGAATATGAGTATTTGCTTAGCCCATGGATGAGTGCAGCATAAATGTGAACTCATTGTGATAAAAATATCTTACATTTGGGCTTCCCTGGTGGCGCAGTGGTTAAGAATCCTCCTGCCAATGCAGGGGACACGGGTTCTAGCCCTGGCCCGGGAAGATCCCACATGCCACAGAGCAGTTAAGCCCATACGCCACAACTACTTAGCCTACGCTCTAGAGCCTGTGAGCCAAAACTACTGAGCCCGCGCGCCACAACTACTGAAGCCCACGCGCCTAGAGCCCGTGCTCCTCAACAAGAGAAGCCACCGCAGTGAGAAGCCCGTGCATGGCAGCGAAGAGTAGCCTCCGTTCGCCACAATTGGAGAAAGCCCGTGCACAGCAATGAAGACACACCACAGCCAAAAAAAAAAAAAAAACCCAAAAAAGAAATCCCCCCCAACAAATCTTACATTCATTATGCGTCTATTATTATGAACAGACACATTTTGCATGTATTATATTATTTAATCTTAGAACATTGCAGGTTATCTATAAACTTTATTTCCATCATAACATAGACCAAATGTTATGAATAAATGGTCACATTATTTAGGAAAAGTATTCCTTTTGACTTTGTATTGAAAGATTTCTCTTGTGTATTTATTTTATTTTATTAATAAAAATTGTATATACTTAAGGTGTACAACATGGTGATTTGATACACACACACACAGTTAAATGAATACTATAGCCAAGCTAATTAACATCTTTTCCTTACATAGTTACCATTTTTCCAGGGCTTTTGTGTTTTTTTTTTGGTAATTAGAGTACCTGAAATCTACTCTCTTAACAATTTCCAATATTCAGTAAATATAGTGTTATTAACTGTAGTCATGCTGTAAATTAGAGCTCTAGATTACATTAGATCATATTCATCCTCCATAACTGTAACTTTTTACCCTTTGACCAACATGTCCCTATTTCTCCCATGTCTGAGCCACTGGTAACCACTGTACTACTCTCTGCTTTCATGTATTTGACTTTTTTAGATTTCACATGTAAGTGAGATGATTAAGTTTTTTTCTTTCTGTGTCTGGCTTATTTTGCTTAGCACAGTGTTCTCTAGGTTCATCCATCCTGTTGCAAATGACAGAGTCTTCTTTTTTAAGGATAAATAATATTTCATTGTGTGTGTATATATATTTATCTCACAATTTCTTATTTGTCTGTTGATGGACTCTTCCCTTGTGTGTTTTGTTTTTCTTCATATTTATGTGAACAATAAGTAAATACTAAAAGATTTTCAAATGTACTTCATAAAAATCTGCATCCAAGACTGTAATTTTGTTTTTCTCTCAACCATAGTTGCTCAGGTTTTCATATGTGCTGTGGAATTCATGGAGCTTAATCAGCATAATGTATCTTTATATCTTTTATGGCATTGGGCCCCAAATAGCTAAACAGTAAAATTTCCTGAGCTAATTTATGCAAAGAAAATGTTTAATAGTGAGTTACACAGGAAAAATAGTAGTGACCTTATTTCTTCTCAATGTGTTACCCATCTTCAGCTCAAAGCCAAACTTGAAGATCCTCTTCCTGCCAGAAAGAAGTGGGATAACCTCTTTTCATCACACCACAGAGCAGAATACTGTTTCTGTAGAACACAGGCAGCTAGCCAGAGAATAAAGAAACAGGGAAAAAAAGCCTGTTCAGCCTTACAAAAGAAAAAAATAATTCCTGTGGAAAGAGAAATCAGATGCAGACATTTATTAGGTGGTACTGGAAGGTTTATAAGGACTCATACATGAAGTTATCAGGTAGAGAATGAGGCTGAAGACTTTCTGCAATTAGTAATGGGTATCTGATGCAAGGACGCAATCATCCGATTACAGACTAGGACGAGTATGTAATGGGGTAGGACACAAAAATCAGAATCAGCTGAAAGTGAATGAAGGGGCAAAATCCAAAGTAGACAGAATCGAAAATGTTGTCTTAACCAAACCAGGTAAGAGTTTTTCTAGTTCATTAGGTAAAATGTACAAGTTAATCATTCACCAAATATTTTCTGAGCACCTAGTCTGTGCCAGTCCCAGGATTAGATGCTGGAGAGAAAATAGAGCAAAGCAGATATGGTTCTTCCCTTTTTGGAGATTACAGTCTAAAGAAGGAGGCAGATTAATAAAATAATCAAAATGTAAGTGTGAAATCACAACTGTGAAAAGTCATCCCATCCTAGGGCTTTCGGTCATGCTGTCTGTCCTCTGCCTGGGAAAGTGTTTCCCTCAGCTGATCGTTTGATTAATTCCCTTACCTCTTTTCAAGTGGCTGCTTAAATGTCTTCCAAAAGAAGACTACCCTGATCATCCTATTAATTACATCTTCTACCCACCTCCCTTCACTGGCCCTTTGGCCTACAGTTTTTTCCCCTGTAGGATTTATCGTCTTGTAACATACTATGTGATTTACTAATTTACATGTTTATTGATACTGTGTCTCCACTGCTCATATATAAGCTTCTCGAAGGCAGGGACCTCTGTTTTGATAATTGGGTTCATATCCCAGGTACCTAGTACAGTACCTGCACATCAGAGGTGCTCAGTATTTGTTAAAGGAGTGAATAAATGAGGCTATGAGAGTCTATCAAAACATCTTACAGTGGTCAAAGTTGTTATAAATTACTATACCTGACTTAACTCCATTATAAAATGTATACTGTTTTCTTTAAATATAATTCACTCAGGTTTTTCACTTTTCTCAACTGATTTCTTCATGAAATCCCAAGAATTAGTAAAAAAAAAAAAAAAAAAGAGAAAGTCAAGCCCTCTCACTCTTCAATTCTGATACTCAGCTTGTGCCAACCAGAAAAGTAGCTTCTCTGCAGAATGTTGCTTTAATGTGATTTATTGTTATCTGATTTACTTTTATACAATTTAACATTACATACCTAGACATGTATGATGTGAGTTAGTATGCATTGTGTTCATGGTATATCACAAAACTTCCTTGGCCTCTGATTTCTCAAATCTTTTCTATTCTTAGTCTTTTAATGTGTGTCATTTTATTGCAGTGTTTACTTTTACTTACCTCATCTTCTCCATGACTATTTTGATAAAAACTGTAATTCATTTGTATAATATTTCTATGGTTTAGAGAGAATGTTTGACATCATATTTGTCCTGGAGAATTTAGGTTACCTGGGCTTAACCCCAGTGAGGGATCTTCAGCCTATAGTTAAGCATTGATTATGTGCCAGAATCTGGGGATTTAAAAATGAGAGGACATAGAAGATCAAGGAGTTGCTTGGTTCTATTATACTTGGAATTGAGCTATTAGAGATGGTTCACTGCAGCCTAAATTCTGGGCCAATCATGGTAAGCATTGTCATAATTTAAAGAGCCTGGTGGAGTTAAATTTTTCTTGTTAATGTTTTTTTTTTTCTTTCTCTCTAGTGGCCCCCTCAGGTCTTATCAGAAGTCTCTGTAGAAATCAAACCTATGTGTAACTGGCTATCTTTATGCACAAATCTAGGGTTCACTGACAGGGTTTCATTAGAAACCTGTATCCTCCACCTTCAGGCACTTAATAAGGGCGTCTTCTAGTCTTAGATGCAAGTAGAATTGTACTTGTTCTAAGAAACTTGTTAATGTTGTCTCATCCTGAAGTACGCCACCCATGTTGCTCAACGTGGTAAGAAGAACAAAACCACAGGTGAGAGGAATGAAAGATGAGTCTGGAGAATTAATGAGCCAGCTCAGAAGAGAATATTATTCTATACTGGGGAGTTTTAACTCCATCCTGAGGCAGAAGGCTTCTATTTAAGTGTTTTATTTTTTTAAGTCAGAGGAATGGTATAATCAGATTTGCATATTTGGAAGATCACTAAGGATGCAGTTTGAAGAGTGAATTGGCGTGGCAGGATGAGATGCAGGATAATCTACTTGAGGGATCATGGTGACCTGAATTAGAAAAATGGCAATGGAAAAGGAAGAAGTATAGAGATGGTCTTGAGGTTGGTGTGCAGAGGAACCGGAGAGGGAAGAAAAGATGAAACCCATATTTCTGGCTTTAGTATATAGGTGTCACTTTCAGGACAAGCAACTCTTTTGGATAAAAGATGATGAATTTATCTATGGACTTACTGAGTTTAGCTATCTGTGGGCCATCAAAAATGTCATCTGTTTAAACAGGTATGTGTCTCTGGTGCTCAAGAGAGATACTTGGATGGAGGTCAAGATTTGGTATTTATTAGCACATAGATGTTACTTGAAGCTGTAGTTGTAAATCAGGTTTACCAGGGAGAGGGTGTGGAAAGAGGAGAAAAGAGAGCCAGTACTGTGATTTACTATTATAGGGATATATGGAGAATGGAATTTGGTAAATGATACTGAGATGGAGTTGTCAGAGAGTAAGAAGAAGATTATGTTCATAAGCAATGGACCCATTATAGCTTCCATCATCTAAATGGATCTTGTAAGTTCCCAAGGACAAGAGCAGAGTGGAGAGGAAGACAGTTATTGCCAAGGTCTTTAATGAAGGAGGAGAATGACCAGGTGGTAGTAGATAACGGTGACTGATGGTGACTTGGTAGGGAGAGTGTGGCTGAATGACTAGATGCCTCACAGCAATAAGAACAAAGAGTTTGGGGTGTGAGAGAATGAGAAACCTTCCTTTGAGAAGTTTGCAGGAAAAACAAGATTTTGAGAGGAGTGCTATAGACTGAATGTGTCCCCCCAAATTTATTAGGCCAGGAGGGTGAATCTCTTATGAATGGGGTTAACATCCTTATAAAAGAGACACTGGAGGGCTCTCTCATCTCTTCTGCTATGTGAGAAGAAGGCTGTCTGTGAACAAGGAAGAGGGTCCTCACAGTACACTGAATTGGCCGACACCTTGATCTTGGACTTCCCAGCCTCCAGAACTGTGATAAATAAATTTCTGTTGTTTATAAGCCACCCCATTTATGATATTCTATTATAGCAGCTTGAAATGGCTAAGGCCAGTTTAAGTTAAGGCATGAGAGGGATGAAGGAAACAGTTAAAAGACTGTGGATATAGAGGAATTTAGTATAAATCAGGACTCAGGATTCTAGAGGGAACAGTGGGAAGGTTTGGCACTGGGGAACAATAGGTGGTGTGTTAAGGGGAAAGCAGCACAGAGTATTATGGGGTGGTGATATGGTAAATGATAGCAAGTAAGAAGGCTTTCCTTGGGTGTTGCCTATAGATAGCAGGAATTTGGGGTGGATGGGTTTAACTGTTAGCAAAGTTAATAATCAGTCTTGACTCTACCTGTATGTGGCTGGAGTTCTTAGGTTTCTTAGGAGTCATTCTTGGCCATCAGAATCCTAGTTTTATTTTTTTAAATTAATTAATTAATTTTTGGCTGTGTTGGGTCTTCGTTGCTGTGCGCAGGCTTTCTCTAGTTGCGGTGAGCAGGGGCTACTCTTCATTGCCGTGCGTGGGATTCTCATTGCAGTGGCTTCTCTTGTTGCAGAGCATGGGCTCTAGGCGTGCGGACTTCAGTAGTTGTGGCACACAGGCTCAGTAGTTGTGGCTCGCAGGCCCTAGAGCACAGGCTCAGTAGTTGTGGCGCACGGGCTTAGTTGCTCCGTGGCATGTGCGATCTTCCCGGACCAGGGATCGAACCCATGTCCCCTGCATTGGCAGGTGGATTCTTAACCACTGTGCCACCAGGAAGTCCCAGAATCCTAGTTTTTGATAGATGAGATCTTGAGGCAGAATGAGTGACCCAAGGTCTGGATTGATGGCAAGTGCTATGTGAGTGACCCAGGTTTCTACAAAGTGGCCAACCATGTTGAGTTCTATGTGCCAACCTTTGTAGTACGTGGAACACCCCCACTCTCATTTTCAGGTCACAATTGAGATCTGAAGACTTCTTTGTCCCTTGGGTCATAGTTATGAGCGCCTTTTAAATGCTTCTATAGCATTATATAACTTCCTGATCATAACACTGTCCAAAACACATTATTGCCAGTTTATATAGCTATATCACCCATTAAACCCTACTTTTTAAAGGACAAGACATTTCTGATCTACTGATCTATTTCCAGAAACTGGCATAGTGAGGGAAATATTTCCCTACACACACACACAGACACAGACACACACACATATACTGTACATATATAGTATGTGAGTGGGGCTAATATATCTTGTGGGTATTGTACCTCTCTCTGAGGAACTGGTATGTGCCTGTGCTCAGGGGAGGTGTTCTATATTAAGGTGGAGTTTTTCTGCCCTCAGTGTCTAGGGGAATGTGTTGAGTAGAGAGGCTGAGTTGCTTGTCATCTGCTCACATTGATCATGGCCAGAAGAGGGCAGCAGAGAGGCACAGATCGGAGGTGATTTGCCGTGGTGCAGAGACTGGGTGTAAGAGAATACAAAATCAAGAGGGGGAGTTTTGGATGCCAGAAACAGGGTGGTTCTCTTTACAGAGCTAGTACGAGGAAGGGGTAGGTTTAGCAAGGAGAGAGTTAGGAAGTTTCCAGGTCTAAAGAGGATATTTAAAAGAAAATTAAAACCTCAAAACCAAGGAATGAAGCAGGAAGTAGTAAGGTATTTACTTCTTGGTTAGGAGGTAATTTGTGATCATTGTGTTTTTACCGACAAGAACGTCCTTTGAAGACCAGGTCAAGCCTCCACTCTGTTTCTTATGTGACAGATAGAGGAGTATGACCCTGAAAGTGTGGCCTGTCAGTCATAGGAAGGAAGGGTGGAGGGCTGAGGAAGCTTAGCCAAGTGAAGGGAAGCTACGGATGTGCAAGAGAAACTCTTCAAGTAGATGCTGGGAGGCCTGCCTCTTAGAGACAAGGCAGGTCCATGTGTTCTGAGTGACCCAATGGGAGAAAAACTGGGACTAATGAATGGGACTAACTAAAAACTGGGACTAACTCCCTGGGAATGACAGGGAGAGGGATCTCAAATTCAAAAGTAGAACTGCCTTCTCTCTAGCCTCATCTCATGCCACTCTCCCTCTGGTCTGCCACGCTAGAGCCACCCTGGCTTCCTTTCAGTTCCTCACACATACCGAGGAGTTTCCTGCTGCTTCACTACTAGCACGGTTGGGCTTCAAATCCATCATCCCTCAAGGCTCTATTGAACTGCCATTTCCTAAGGGTCCTTTTCCGACTATCCTCTGCTATTCTCTATCACATTCACTTCCTTTTGAACACCTGTAACTATTCATCCTTATGCATTCCTTTATTTTGCTCATTTGTTGTCTACCTTACCCTGAGGGGCAAGGACCGAGTGTGTTTTACTCCCCACTGTATACCCAGCATGTAGTATAGTACTCAACTTGTGGTAAGTGGTTTAATACACATTTGCTGGACAAATATACTGAACAGGTTGCCTTTGGAGGGAGTTGTCCATGATGGAAGGTATTTAATATAGACTGGACATACTGTTGGCCAAGGCATTGTATAAATGATTCAGGAATCAGATAGATTTTTACATAAAGTGGCACTTGAAGTTCCTTTCTGTCATTTGATTCTGCTATTCCAAGAAACGAAGTATGTAAAATTAATGACTCTAAAATGGAGGCAATGATGAGTTCGTTGCTTATCAATGAAAAGGAATGAAAAATAAATATGGCTGATTAAAGAGTAATGAAGATCTTGTCAAGCTATTAATAAAAGTAGAAAATATAATTTGTAGGAGATGTAGCCCTTAAATCAGTCAGTAGACTGGGGTAGGTTCCTAGGAAAATATTTAGGGACTGATACAGAAACAGATCTGCAAATAACTACTTATTCTCTTTGTATCTTTAATAACTAGCACAGTATTTTGCACATAGTAAATAATAAATATTTACTGAATAAATAAATAAGGGAACTGTTAAGAACCACACCACCATACTTTTTCATAAAGCTATCCAGCTATAGATTCTGCATTAGCTCATCTCCTTTGCTTGATATTATTTGCCCATTTACAGCTTAACACCTTCCTACACATGATATACTTACAACATGTCATTAAAGTGGAGATAAAGTAATGGCTCCATGAAGATAGTCATGCTCCTCATTGTTGAGTGTTGATGTAGAACAAAATCGTTGCTGAAAACATTTTTAGTTTTCTGAAATTGCCTGTGAGCTGCTGGTATGTTTTTGTCAAAATTGATCTTTAAGTAAATATAATAATAATTAATGCTCATTAAGATGGTAGACATGATTTAGGTAATTAGTTTTTAAGTTTTTTTCACCATGCTTATATCACTGATTGTCAAATATTAATACTAATTAAATATATATTTATTTTAATATTAGTTATTGTGGTGAACAGACTTTAAGGTGGCCTCCATGACCCCCAACTCTTGGTTCGTATACTTTAGTAATCTCTGCCCCTTGAGTGTGGGTGGGATCTGCGTCTTGTTTATAACCAATAGAATATGGAAAAGGTGATGAGATGTCATTCCTGTGATTGCTAAATTATATAAGATGCTGTCTTGCTAGTATACTTGCTCTAGGGCCTGTAAGCACCAAACGACTTAATAAACAGAACTGTTTCTTTTGAAACAGTTGTTTCTTCTGGCCTGTTTTTTCACAAGACACTAAGGGTGTTGTGAATGGAGAAAATTTGGAAACTTCGCATGGAGTGCTTAGATAGTGCTTTAGGATTTGTATTTCTACTAACATACTTCATAAACAAACAAACCAATATTCCAGTCATTTGAAGATTATAACGCTTGTTATTGACTAAGTATCTAGGTGTACTATTAAAAATGTCATCACTGACAGTAAAAGCAAAAATAGACAAACAGGGGCTACATTGAGCTTAAAAAATTTTGTAAGTCAAAGGACACATCAGCAGATTAAAAAGGCAACCCACAAAACGGGAGGAAATGTTTGCAAATTATATATATGATAAGGAATTAAAATCCAAATATATAAAGAATTCTTACAACTCAAAACCAAAAAATCAAATAACTGGATTAAGAAATGGGCAAAGCACTTGAATAAACATTTCTCCAAAGATGATATACAGATGGCATACAAGCAGATGAAAAGATGTTCAACATCACTAATCATCATAGAAATGCAAATCAAAACCACAGTGAGATATCATCTCATGTCCATTAGGATGGCTATTATTATTCAACATAGTTTTGGAAGTTTTAGCCACAGCAATCAGAGAAGGAAAAGAAATAAAAGGAATCCAAATCGGAAAAGAAGAAGTAAAGCTGTCACTGTTTGCAGATGACATGATACTATACATAGAGACTCCTAAAGATGCTACCAGAAAACTACTAGAGCTAATCAATGAATTTGGTAAAGTTGCAGGATACAAAATTAATGCACAGTAATCTCTTGCATTCCTATACACTAATGATGAAAAATCTGAAAGAGAGATTAAGGAAACACTCCCAATCTCCATGTATTCACCAACAGAGAAGCTCCCCAAACCCTGTCCTTTTGGGTTTTTATGAAAGCTTTGTTACATAAGCATGATTAATTACATAATTGGCCATTGTCAATTAATCCAGCCTCCAGCCCCCATCTCCTTTCCCCAGTCAGAGGGATAGTACTGAAAGCCCAACCCTCTATTCACAGCGTTGGCTCTTCTGGCAAACAGCTCCTATGCTTAGGTGCTTTCCAAAAGTCACTTCGTTAGCATAACAAAAGACACCTTTACAACTCTCAACATTAGGAGATTCCAAGGGTTTTAGAGCTCTGCCAAGAAAGGAGAGGAAGACCAAATAAGTACTTTTTTATTATAAGTCACAATATCACAATAGGCATTCTTTGGGGGGGTTGGGATATTAGAGCTTTAATATTGTACTAATTGCAGAAAATGCCTGGTCTTAGCTATGATTTCTCAACTATAAGATTTTAAGTGATGTCCTTATCAATTCTTTATTTAACCCCTTAGCTTTTTAAATTAGAATTGAGGAGATAAATTTTCCTGTGATACAAACTTTGAAAAGTTCTTGCTGAAGCGACCTTTAATCCAGAATGGTTTCTGTCTCTTCTACCGTAATATAACAGGACTTTGTAGACTGCACTAGCTTTTGATTAAATGAGAACGACTTCTAGTTGAGTACTGGAAAATGTTTTGCATCTGATGCAAAAGGTATTGGCTCCATATTCCTTTCTATTTTATGTTATTAAATATCACCCTCAACCTTAGAAATACTTGGAATTTAACTTAAATTATGCATGCCTATTAATTACTCTTACTTAAATTTTTCACTATGTATAAACTACGTATGTCCCCTGATTGCTAATGGGGTGAGCATCTTTTACTAAATATATCAAATGAAAATATTAAGAAAACAAACAAATGAAATTCATATGAAATTCAGAGAATAAGGTATGTTGATTTTCTAGGTTTACAACGTTGCTATATACACTAGGGATCCTGGCTGTAGTTTAGGAGAGCCATCCAGTGGTTGATTTATCACATTCCAGGGTTTAGTCTTCAGTTTTACAAGGCCAGAAATTTGGTCTTGTCAGAACTCTGAGATAATTAGACCCTAGGAAATTGCTTCATTTCAATAAAAAGAGGGAGATGTATAAACTAGAATGTCAATTTACTTACTTGTAATGAGAAATATAACTAGCTAGGACTGAATCACTCTTGTTAGCAGATGAGCATATTCTTTCCCTGTGGGCAATAGACAAAGGCTACAACGTTTAATCAGAAGGCTCATTTGATGAAAATAGATTTGTTTAATTTTAAGGAGTGCCTCTCCTAAATTAAGGGTAGACTAAGATTATAAGGATAGTCTTACCCTCTAGAGGATAGACACCTATAGAATCTTTTGGCCTACAATTTCCATCCCTTGAATATGCACTTGCTGTGTTTTAGAGCTTGTCTCTCTCTTAGCCAATTGCTTTCTCTAGGCTGTTATGTCTACCTTCAATATTCCATATCATATTTTTAACCTTTTTAAACATTTCTAATGTTATTTTAATGTTCCATACTCTAGCACTGAATATACTTGTATAATCTCATTTCTTAACTGGTCACAATTGTATAAGTTTTTGCCTAAGTAGATGTTTTGAACTCAATCTTCTGAAGTATTTCACTATATGCTTTATATGGACTTGCTACAAAAGCATAAATTATGTTTTCTAGATCAAATCAGTCTAGGGGTCAAACTAGGTTCCTCAATATGGTCATATCTACATTTTTTTAGTTTACTTGCACTCACTATGTGAGTTTTCCATTCTTCCCTTAAGTCTCCTTGCAACTACTTCCTGAAGTCCCTGGAGGGCACTGCACTTTTAAGCAGCCTGATGCCCACGAAGGAAGTGCTGCACTCCTGGAGATGCCCATCAATTCAGACAGTGCAGCTGCCCCTGTTTGATGTCACTGGCCCTGGTTCCTGCCCTGAGAATGCAGTCTTCTGCTTGCTGCATGTGATACCTGTCATCAAAGCCAAGTCTGTGTCCCACTACTGCAAGAGCTGTGGCTCATAAGCCATGCTGCCACAGAAGCAGAAGCAAAATAATGGGGTTAAGATAAATCATGATAATGGCCAACACCAAAATAAGACACTTCTGGGTAAAGTCAAACCCTGAGGCAATGGAGTCAGCAGGGGTCAAGAAAATATGTGACAACCAAGAGAGTTTGCCTTAGAAGAGAAGAGGATTTTGGAGGTGACTAGAGAAAGAAAATGAATGGAAGTTAAGCTATCATTGTAGGAGGGTGGAAGAGACCTGATGTTTGCCCATAGGACGCCTATAAGTGAATGTAAAGAAAAGTGCCCCCTCTTCCTGGTAGAGGCAGCCACTCATCAGGGAGCATGACTTGAAGAGATCAAGGGCTGGATTTTTCTGTTTTCATACCCTCTTGGCCAAGTGCATTTATGCAGGGGACATATCATACAACTGCTTAAAGAATTGATGACATTTAACAAGAATATTGAAAAATGACATAATTAAGGGAAACTGGATATTTTTAAGAATACAAACATTTTTGGTGTTTATCACTAAGATATTTATCTTATAGCAAGAGTTCTTAGTTGTCAGTAAAAGGAAGGGAAATAGGTTTAAATTACTAAATGTAGATTAGGTTAGTGTTGGTTATCTAGTTTATGTTGTATTAACCTCATGATTCTCACTCCCAAGTGCTTTTCAAATTCAAATTGTGAGCATGTTCATTTGAGGTTAAATCTGGAATTGACTTTCAGCAGTGTGTGCTGGAGGTGTGATACAGTGGAAGAGTCCCTGGTGGGAATATGGCAATGGAAGAATATTAATATGGATGTGTGCAAATAATAGAGTCGTAAACTTTGGCAGAAAAACAACTACTTCACTTTTCTAGCAAACTGATTTTCTGGACTCATCTCAAATCAATTTCTAAAATCACTGTGGCCGTTTTTAGCTTCCCAAACTCCTCTGCATCTCCCCTTCCCCCAACTTTTCTCCAGCTAAATCCTCCTACTTTTCAGATTCGATTATCCCCATTTCTTCTTTGCAGTTGGCCTGTCATCCATTCTACCCCTTGGGTATCTGCCTCCCCAGGACTGGCCATGAAGTGAAACTGTCTCCCTAACCTTCCCAGTAGGCCTCTCCACTCAACTTATTTTCTTGTCATGTACCAAGATGGCAACTAGAAACTGCTGGCTTTAATATGTCAGCTGCTTGCTGATCATACTGAAAAAGGGAAAATAAAAAAATAACACATGGGGCTTCCCTGGTGGCGCAGTGGTTGAGAGTCCGCCTGCCGATGCAGGGGACGCAGGTTCGTACCCTGGTCCGGGAAGATCCCACATGCCGCGGAGCGGCTAGGCCCATGAGCCATGGCTGCTGAGCCTGCGCGTCCGGAGCCTGTGCTCCACAACGGGAGAGACCACAACAGTGAGAGGCCCGCGCACCGGAAAAAAAAAAGAAAAAAGAAAAAAAAAAAACACACGAAGAAGACATACATGTCTGAAATCTTAAAAAGTTCCTATAGGCATAGCCCTTTATCCTGAGATGGCATCTGGTGGACTAGGTAAACACCTGTTATCTTATTCCTGGACATGAGACTACTAACAGCACCCCATTTTCCAGCTGCCAGCTATAATTTTTGGTGAACTCTTCCCTTAGCATCATAATCATCAGCAACAACAACAACAAAATAAGCATGGAAACCATTATTCTTTGGTATAATCAAATGAATTTTATTGCTGATAAATTGATATCTTATTTCTTCAGACTTAGACAATAATAGATATCCTTTTCCACATATTGATTTATTCTTGTTCCTTCCTTTTCTTTTTTGGAACTGGACTTCAGGTGTAGTGACTTGTTTTGAATAGAACCGTTTAAACAATCTGAGCTCCTGGATCTGAAACCCTGGGAAACATCTTTTAAGATCCATGAGCCAAAGTGCTGAGTTTGCGATTTCACCCTTGATCCCATTTTCTGTCTTCTCAACACATTTAAAGATTATGATACAATAATACAGATTTGAGCTCTAAGTTGCTTATATCTGTAGGACTGAACTGCTCGAACTCTATAGCCCATATTGAAATAAAGTATTGAACATTTTCCTGACTGTTGGTCAGATTATCAAATTTCATCCTGCTAGGCTTGTATTAATCTATATCATCTACCAGCAGTTTATGAAAGTACTACTTTTGTTACATAATCTTTAGCAATAAAATATCATTTGAAAAGTGTTTTAATATTTCATTAAAAGGGTAATTTGTCTTTGTAAGAATATTAATATTTCATTACAAAGGGTAATTTGTCTTTGTAAGAATTGTGATTTTGTAAAAAAAAAAACAAAACAACACAATCCTTATATAATATCATTTGAAGTGTGAAATGTCCTTTTTCTATTGCTCTCCTCCAAGGAATTAAAATGAATGCTCGAGACTTAAAAACCACATCATCATATTGAATCAAATAGGAGGTAATATTCCCTGGTATTAAATAACTTATGAAAACTAGCATAAAGAATATAGCATGATGATAATTAGGCAAGGCAATAATGAGGTTCACTGTATGGTTTCCCAAAATCCATAGAGAGGAAGTTCAATGAGTCCTAGTGGCAGAAGGGACTTAGGGATCATATAATCCAACCACCCACTGTGCTGGAGAGAAAAACCACAACAAAATAGTATACATGAGTTTCCTAAGGCTTATTGTTGGCATGTAGGGATGAAGCACGCAATTCTTCTAACTTCCAGTCTTAAGAGTTTATTAAACCATGCTGGTTGTAATCATTATGCCACCAAATTTTTGGCATCTTTTTCAGCCTCATCATTATTACCATGAGATATATCTGGTGACAATGAACTTCAGTCACTTAAAATATACTTCGTTGTTATACATAAAAAAATTCTTAGAGGAAATCTTACTTCCTTTAAGCCTTGCCTAATTTTCACATACACAAATGCTTGTTAGTACAATTTGTCCTGAAGGAAAACATCTTAGGGCTGTGCTGTTGCCCGTGTTATTCCATAGTGAAGCTGCTCCTGCATTTCGTGTGAGTGTCGTTATTATTGTAAAGAGGGAGGAGTCATTTACTGTCAGTCTGCGTGTCGGAAAAGACTCTTCTTTGTGGTTGTATTAGGGTTCTCCTGAGAAACAGAACCAACAGGATGCATATAGATATTTTAAAAAACGGACTTATTATGGAAATTGGTTCACATGGTTATTGAGGGGAAGAAGTCCCACAATCTGCCATCTGTAATCTGGAGAACTAGGAAAGCTGGTGATATAATTCAATCCTGGAGTCCAAAGGCTGAGAATAAGGAGCTCTGATGTCCAAGAGCAAGAGGAGATGGACATCCCAGTTCAAGAAAAGAGAGAGAGAATTTGCTCTTTCTCTGCCTTTTTGTTCTATTTGGGCACTCAGTGGATTGGATGATGCCAGCCCACCCTGGTGAGGACAGATCTCCTTTACTCAGTCTACTGATTCAAATGCTAATTAATCTTTTCCAGAAACGTTGTCACAGACAACACCCAGAAACAATGTCTTATCACCTACCTGGGAATCCCTTAGCCCAGTCAAGTTGAAACATAAAATGACCATCAGAGAGGTTATGCTTTTTATTTTCAGAAACTGACATTGATTGAGTATAACTCTGAACTCAAAATTCTAGTGTCTACATTGTCCTATAGTTGAAAAATAATCTACCAATGAATCTACCCTTATCTCAAATTTTGTGTAGCAGTTTGGTTTGCCTGTTACACTATCAATCAACATTTTCATATCTGCAACGATTCGGCCAGTGCCATTCTAAGTCAGAAGGAAATAGTATTACCCGCAGGCATTATTGCAATATGTTTCAAAAAGTATAAATCTATTTACAGGTGATGTGAAACATACTTCACATTTATAGCCACTTAATTGTTACTTCAATAGTGAAGTTAGCCTTGACTATGAACTGGATCCTTTTGAGAGGCTTATTTATGAAGAAGACGAGTTCCTCTTTTCAAGAATTCTGAGGTGCCAATATACTTTGATTTGGCTTTAAGTTGCTCCTAACTGAAAATCTAAAACCCAACATTAAAGAAAGAATTTTAGTTTTTAATGAAATGTGGAAATTGATGACCATATATTTCAGCACCATAGAGTTTTCCATTACCTTTCTCTTTAGAGAGTCTTGCCAGTGGAAACTAAACAACATGCATCATCTAGTGTTTTCCTCTAAAACTTACACTGCTAACAGAAAATGGCATGTTCAGAGTTTTCACAGAAAATTATTACGTTCCCTTCTTCCATTTCTGAGGGTAACTCAACATGGGAAAAGGGGCACCCTAACTTACCCATAAGCAAAAATATTTGCCAAAACCTCACATTTCTTTCAACAGTTACCTTTCCCAGGTTTGATAAAGTAACTGAATTAAAGAGCTATAGAGCATAGGGAATGACATTAATCCAGTTATCTCTCAGAGTGCAGTAAAGAAAATCTGGATTTGATTTTTGTAGTGGAAAAATGAGTACCTCATTGAACCCAATATTTGTGATGACTATTACACTGAATAAAAGAATTAGTTCACTAATTAGCTCTTGGCAGTTCACCTCAACTGATTTTCAACTTTGAGGCAGAGCAAGTAAATATGTTAACTGGAATGAAAGATTTGAAAATAAAACATAAATATATTCCATTTTTCTTTTCTTATGTAAGCTTAGTTGTAAATCATCTCTTACCTTTTGTCAATCCCAAATCAATTTTGATTTCTCTTTTTTATTTTAAAATTTATTTATTTATTTTTGGCTGCACCTGGTCCCCGTCACTGTGCGTGGGCCTCCTCCAGCTGCGTCGAGAGGGAACTACTCCTCATCGCGGCATTCAGGCCTCTCACCGCAGCAGTCTCCCCTGCTGCAGAGCACAGGCTCCAGGCAAACGGGCCTCAGCAGTTGAGGCACGCGGGCTCAGCAGTTGGGGCTCACGGGCCCCAGAGCGCAGGCCCAGAAGCTGCAGCCCTTGGGCCCAGCAACTCTGCGGCATGTGGGATCCTCCTGGACCAGGGCCCAAACCCATGTCCCCTGCATTGGCAGGCGGACTCCCAGCCACTGTGCCACCAGGGAAATCCCTGGTTTCTCCTTTTAATTTTAATTTCTGTAACAGAGAACTCAATCCAGCTGACATCATGTTCTTCTAGCTTTATGAATCAAGTGATATACCTACTATCTGTATCAGCACTGTGTCAGGCACTGGGAGAAATACAAAGACGTACAACATGTATAACATGGAATTTCTGTCTGGAAGGAGGTGGCAGTTAAGCTGGAGGGATAAGCAATGCACACCCAAAGTTTCAATAACAATTTGGTAATTAAAAACAATAGAGACTAGTGTGAACTAATGGAATTTGCATTTATCCAGTTTACAAAAAGAGTAAGTAATCTGATTGACATCCTAACTTTTGTTTTTGGAATACCTGAGGCATCATAGTAATTTGAAATGGTTCTATCTTTCCACAGGCAATAAATTCAGCTTCTATGAGTGTATATGTATAGGCCAGACATGGTTAGAGGAAAGAACATATTTGGAATCTGAAGACCTGAGCTTCTGGCTCATCCACGTGGCTGATTTGGGTGAATTATCTAACCCCCTCAAGTGTAAAATAACAAAAATAATAGCACATGCTTGTAGTTAGCTGATCTCATTAATGACCATAATTAATGGCATCGCTGTAATATCTTTTCCCTCATACTATAACACCAGGGTCAACCATGTGACTTTCTTTGACCAATAGGACAGTAGCAAAGGAAACAATATGACAACATATTTTCTCCTTCTTTTCTCTTGCTCCTCTCCCTTTATCATGAGAACATGCCCAAAACTAGGGGATGAGTCATATAGAGCAGAGTTAAGACAGCTCACTTTGTCCATCTAAGGCCCAAGGCTTGTGAGAGAATCAAGGTAAGGTAATCATAGTTGTTTAGGTGACCTGCCACTGATTGCAGATGCATGAATGAGCTGTGCTGAACTCAGGTGAACTGTGCAACCAGTGCCATCAGCTCTTAAGCAAAGATAAGTGATTATTATTTTATGTCACTGAGGTTTGCTGTTGGATTGTTACACAGCAGTAGCTAACTGATAAAATACTTCATTGTTACTGTGGGAATTGAATAGGACAGTGTATGTGAATGAGTTTTGCAAACTGTGAAGCAATATACAAATAAGAGTTAGAACTTTTTTAAAGATCAATGGTTTATTGAAGATGAGGACATAGAGAGTGATGAGATGTAGATGTTAGTTATTTCTAGTATCCGTCCAAGTGTTCAAGTCATTCTGTCAATTTTTGTTGTTCAAACTGATATAAATTTATTGTGGTCACCTATTTATTTGTCCGATGGCTCAGAAGTTCCTATCACTTATAAATAATTATTTTAAAAGGATACAGTAGGGGACTTCCCTGGTTGTCCAGTGGTTAAGACTCCGTTCTCCCAATGCAGGGGTTCTAAGTTTGATCCCTGGTGAGGGAGCTAGATACCGCATGCCCCAAGTAAGAGCCCGCATGCTGCAACTAAAAGATCCCACATGCTGCAACTAAGACCTGGTGCAGCCAGATAGATAGATAGATAGATAGATGGATAGATATGGTAGAGAAAAGCCCAATTCTAAAACGTAGATATGGGAAAAAGTCACATGATTGTGTTCATTTAAATCATTTAACTACATAAAATTTTCATTAGCAAGCAGCCAAGATTTTTTTCCTTAGCAAATTATTAATAGTTTGGCTTGACCAAAGTCAGGGCAGAGAAAAATCCAGGAAGAAAATTATGTATTTGAAATAATTTAACTAATAATTTAAATTTAAATAAATAATAATAAAATTTTAAAATAAAATTTAAAATTTAAAATAAAAAAATTTAATTTAAATAAATAATAATAACTAATTTATGGAATAGTTTTACACTGCTGACTTTTTAAAAATTAGATGCTGCAAATATAAATAGAAAATGAATCTACTATTTCTAAGTAGAGTGTTCTCTGAAAGCTAAATTTTAAAAGTAGGCCCTTGGATTTTTGAGCACATTTTTCCAATATCAACAATGATATGTTCTGAGGGTAATCTATTTAAGCGCATTTAACAATAATCATTTAACAAATTTTACTGGGAAACTTACATAGGCCTGGCTCTATTCTAAGGGATAGAGATATATTAGTGACTAAAACAGACAACTATTCCTGTTCTCATGGAACTTGCATTTTATTAGGGGGTCAGAAATAAGCAAGTCACATAGGTAAGTAAGCAGTATGTTATCTGTCAATAAGTGCTTTGTAGGAAAACAAATCAGGAAGGGGGTTATGGAGTGTGTCAGTAGGGTTGCAACTTTTACTTAAATGGTTTTCACTACAGTAGCTGAAGAAGTGGGCCAGGAGCTGTGAACACAGACAGAGAACAATGCTTTGTGTCTGATGAAGGATTATTTCTGGTGGTTTGGCCTTCCTTTTCCTGCTCTGTCCTCCCTCTGCGAGGCCATAGTTTTCATTCTGTATTTGTTGGGATAAAATATAGAGATGAGGTGGGAAAGCGTGAGAAGGGCACAATGGCTGAGGGAGAAGAGGAAGAAAGAAGAGAAGAAGCATAAGGCAATGGCTGCCAGGCCCCCTTCCAGAGATAGCTGCTCACATGGGGGTAAATCATCAGACGTGGAACTTAGAATTTTCTGTCTTATAATGTACTTCTGTATATCAACGTCTTTTCCCTATTTAAGAATATATGTTACTCAAAGGGGGGAATATGTGTGCGGTGGGGCAAAAAGTAAAGGGTGTTATTAGTGTGCTGGACTAAGAACCTCAGTCGTGAGAACCTCAGAATATTTCATGTGAGACAGTAGAACCCGTTACAGTGGGTGCCTACTGACTGTTAAACTATCCCAAAATATACTCTCTCAAAACAGAAATTTTATTTTGCTCATGATTTTGTAGGTCAAGAATCAAGTTCCCTTGGGGCCAGAAGATCCACTTATAAGATAGCTCACTCATGACTGGGAAGTTGGTGCCAACTATTATCTGGGAACTCAGCAGGACTTCAGTCTGGGACCTCAGTTCTTCTTTTTCTTTACTGAAGTATAATTGATTTACAACATTGTATTAGTTTCTGGTATACAGTAATGTGATTCAGATATAATATATATAGTTTCAGATTCTTTTCCATTATAGGTTATTACAAGATATCAAATATAGTTCCATTACTGTACAGTAGGTCCTTGTTGTTTATCTAGTTTACATATAGTAGTTTGTATCTGTTAATCCAAATTTCCTAATTTATCCCTCCCCGCCCTTTCCACTTTGGTAACTATAGTTTGTTTTCTATGGCTGTGAGTCTATTTCTGTTTTGTAAAGAAGTTCATTTGTATCATTTTTTAGAGTCCACATATAAGTGATATCATATATTTGTCTTATCTGTCTGATTTCCTTCACTTAGTATGATAATCTCTAGGTCCATCCATGTTGCTGCAAATGGCATTATTTCATTCTTTTTTATGGCTGAGTAATATTCCATTGTGTATATACATATACCACATCTTCTTTATCCATTCATCTGTCAATGGACATTTACGTTGCTTCCATGTCTTGGCTATTGTAAATATTGCTACTACGAGCATGGGGTGCATGTATCTTTTCGAGTTATAGTTTTCTCTGAATATACACCCAGGAGTGGGATTGCAGGATCATATGGCAACTCTATTTTTAGTTTTTTAAGGAACCTCCATACTGTTTTCCATAGTGACTGTACCAATTTACATTCCCACCAACAGATTAGGAAGGTTCTCTTTTCTCCACACCCTCTCCAGAACTTGTTATTTGTAGACTTTTTGATGATGGCCATTCTGACTGGTGGTATGTGGTACCTCATTGTAGTTTTGATTTGCATTTCTCTAATAATTAGCGATGTTGAGCATTTTTTCGTAGGTCTATTGGCCACCTATATGTCTTTTTTGGAGAAATGTCTATTTAGGCCTTCTGCCTATTTTTTGATTGGGTTTTTTGTTTTTGTGTAATTGAGTTTTATGAGCTGTTTGTATATTTTGGAAATTAAGCCCTTGTCGGTAGCATTGCTTGTGAATATTTTCTCCCAGTCTGTAGGTTGTCTTTTCGGGGTTTTTTTTTGTTTGTTTTTTGGTTTCCTTTGCTGTGCAAATGCTTGTAAGTTTGATTAGGTCTGATCTGTTTATTTTTGCTTTTATTTCTGTTACGTGGAGAGACTGAGCTAAGATAACATTGCTACGATTTATGTCAGAGAATGTTTTGCCTATGTTCTCTTCTAGGAATTTTATGGTGTCATGTTTTATATTTAAGTCTTTAAGCCATTTTGAGTTTATTTTTGTGTATGATATGAGGGTGTTGTTCTAATTTCATTGATTTACATGCAGCTGTCCAGCTTTCCCAACACTGCTTGCTGAAGAGACTGCCTTTTCTCCATTGTACATTCTTGCCTCATTTGTTGAAGATTAATTGACCATAGGTGTGTGGGTTTATTTCTGGGCTCTCTCTGTTCTGTTCCATTCATCCACATGTCTGTTTTTGTGCCAGTACCACACTGTTTTGATTACTGTAGCTTTGTAGTATTGTTTGACGTCTGGGAGGGTTATGCCTCCAGCTTTGTTCTTTTTCCTCAGGATTGCTTTGGGAATTCTGGGTCTTTTGTGTTTCCATATAAATTTTTGGATTATCAGTTTCTCTTTGTGGGCTTCTACATGGGGTCACTTGAGCTTCCTCACAGCATGGTATCTAGTTTTTAAGAGTGAGGATTTCAGTATTATATATTCTCATTTATATGTGAAATCTAAAAAAGTTGAACTCATAGAAACAGAGAGTAGAATGGTGGTTACCAGGGACTGGGGGTGAGGGGAATTGGGAAGATCTTGTTAAAGGGTACAAATTGGCAACTAGAGGATGAATAAATTCTGGAGCACAGCATTGTGACTGTAGCCTACAATACTGTATTACATACTTCAAAACTGCTAACAGACTAGATCTTAAAAGTTCTCACTACAAAAAAGAAATGATAATTATATGATGTGATAGAGGTGTTAGCTAATGCTAAGGTGGTAGTCATACTGCAATATATAAATATATCAAATCAACACAACTCATGTGCCTGCAACTTACACAATGTTTTATGTAAATTATATCAATAAAAAGGAGTGAGTGTTCCGAGAGAGAGAGTAGATCTGTCAGTTTCATAACGTCTGGGCTGAGAAACAGCTACGGTGTCAATTCTGCAGTATTTTGTTCATTAAAGCAATCACAGAGCACTTACAAAATTAAGGGGAAGGGTTATAGACATTTATCTCTCCTAGGTTAAATTAAAATGTTGAATGAGAAAGAAAAAGTGTTATTCCTACTTGATTGTCAGAAGTCTTTGAATTTTAAGACTATTTATTTTACTGTGTCTAACATGGTGCCTAAGGTTGTCATTGTAAAAGTTAATTTTATATTGTTCAATTTTTGAGGGGAAGTGTGAAAGATGTTTTCCAAAAATTGAGAGAGAATAAGCTATATAGGATCTTTCTTATGTTGATTGTTTCACTCTAAGCAGACCATGTCACTTCCCCAAAGCAATTTTCCTTTCATTGCAGATATGACTGACCAACTGGATGTGAGCTATAAAAATCAGAGGAGGAGAAATTGCTTTAGTATATTCAAAGGCAGGAAAGAATGTTTCCTCCATCATGAGCCACTAAGCTGCAGGTACTAGGGGCTGCTGCTTGTTGGAGATCCCTGAACAAACCTGATAGCCCATAAAGACAAGACAGGCTGAAGGCCAAGCTACAGGGTAGAACTGTCAGAAGAGTTTTAAAAGTGAGTCATGCAGTATTGATTTTAACTCAGTGCTGTGCTTAGGTGTGTAAAAAACCATTCATCATTATTTCACTAATAAAACTGTGCTTGGTACTCAGCTGGAGTGCAGCGTTATGAGGCTCTTGGAAAACTTACCTTTCATTTTTGTCTGTATTGGTTAACGCTGCTTAGAAAGGGTACACAGAGATGAAAAAAAAACTTTTTAAGAATAAAGGTTGATAAATGTATCTGAAAGCTAATTGTGACTGACGGCTCATGGTTGCCTGGAGATGGGACTCATTATTCCCTGTATAGTGTGTTAATTTTTTATCTAGAAGGTCAGACATTTTTCAGAGTGGAATGGGTCCCTACATTTCCAGACAAGATCAAGGAAGCCCTGTTCCTGAGAATTAAAGGGAAATTGACATTTAAAAAAAAGTTTTCCTAATTGGATCAGAAGTTAGGGTGATAAAAGAAGCAAAAAATTAGTCACTTTCTATGAATTTTTTTTTTAATCAGGAGGGCAACAGAAAATGAACAAGTTGACAGTTTAGAAGCAACTTAGAGGCCATCCTCTGATGGATGGACAAGTTGGTTCATGTCAGAGGTCTGATAAAAAAGTATAACTGTAAGGATCATGAGAGTATGATCCTCAGAAGTCTTGAAAACCTTAAGAGAGTCTAAAATCTAAAAAGGGACAGAAAGGAGAGGAATTGACACCTAACTTTACCTGGAGATTCCTTTCCTGCCCACTGCCTTCCCTACTGATTGCCAAGTGCTTATCTCCCAGCTTCGGCTTTGTAATACTGTGGTTGGGACCCTGTAAACTACAGTCTCTTTTGGATGCTGACTCCTATTAGGCACTATAAAGATGGGGAACTAGAGAGAAATTGGAAGGCTGAAGGAGGAAATGGGGCTTGTTCTTTCTTTTTTTGTTTCCTGATCCCATCAGAGTCATCCTAGCGATGGTACTTCATTTAGAATGTGGCATTTGGTTCCAGTAGCAGCAGGTGGTTCCGAGTTCCATTTTCTTTTTCGTACTCCCTGTACCAGCATCATTGGATCTTTCCAGATTACCAGCACTAGCCAGCTGGTGTCCCTCCTGTAAGTCTGAGTCCTAGCTCTGCCAGGTCCTCTTCTGTATTCCTGAGGTACCAGTGCCATGTGGCAGTGGCTCCTTCTTGGAGATGTACATCCAGTTTTTCAGGATCTTTCTTCTAAGCTTCTAATTTCTTAGAACCGTAGGGCAGTAGCTACTTCTTTTAGTTGCCATTTCTGTGATACCTCTCTGTTTACTTTTTGCCTTTTTACCTCTTTTATCCTATTTATTAGTTCTTTTTATTAAATCTCTGTTAAAATCACTGATGAGTGTGACTGTGACTGATACATCTATTTTGCAGGAATGTTTACTGTAGGCCCCAGTGTTACTCTGTTACCATAGAAGTGCAGAGCCTGAATCTTTTCCTATCTATTCCACACTGAGATACCATAATAATGTTAATTCACAAGTCTTGCCATAGTGCGTTTGATAATCAGCTAAGCTTGCTAAAGAAGGGAAATGTTGGATTCTGCTGAGGAGTCATTATTTAACTTGTTCAGAACTTCTGGGTCCTGCCAAGTCTCCAAAGGTCAATATTTTCTCGTCAAATTCTTTTTATAATTCTTTTATTCACCCCCCCACTCCCCAAATGTAAATGTCATTCCATGGTTTTCTGGTTTACATGTATGTCCCTGAGAATTTCATTTTGTCCTTGACCCCCGTTGGTACTCTTCCTCCTTTTCAAAGGGTAGGTGAAGTGAAGTGAAGTAGGGGAGCAGGGGTGGGAATAAATTTCCTGAGTGATTAGGGTATGGTGCCATTAAGACCACATGCAACAGGATGTTCAGAACACAGATTAAGCATCTGTGGAGTGTGTATAAGGAAATGCTTCCTACAGGAGGTACATCTGAGTTGAATCTTGAAGGATGAACTGGAGTTAACAAGAGGAAAAGGGAGGAGCATATAGGTTGCTAGAACTAGATAAGATATATCTAAATATCTGGGTAAAAGGAGCAAATTTGTAACATTTGGGCATATTACATAACAGATGGGAAGGACAAAATTGGCTTTCCTGCCATATCTATTTTCTAGGCCCAAGAACACTTGTTGAGAATTGAATATTAAGTAAGCATCAGGATATATAGAATTTTTAAATTTTGGTCTTCAGTTTTTTTATTTATTGAAGTATAGTTGATTTATGATGTTTCCGGTGTACAAAGTGATTCAAATATATATATAGTAGATTCTTTTCCATTGTAAGTTATAAGATACTGAATATAGTTCCCTGGGCTATACAGTAGAACCTTGTTATTTAAGGATATATAGAATTTTAACTGACTTTCATCAAAGTATATTATTTACATTATCTTATTTACTAATTGTTTTGGGTAGATATATGTTAGTTTCCCAATTAGACTAAGTAGAGACAGTGCTAAATACTATTTTGTGACCACCCACCGTCACCTTACACAGTGACACATAAATAACTTAATAGATGCCTGTGGAATAAATAATTAATGAAACTTTAAAAACACCATTAGGTGTCAAAAAATGGTCCACTTAAACCAGTATTCTCTCGTGGAGAAGAACTTTTTTTTTCCCATTTATGATATTAGTCTCAAAAGCCAAGGAAAGTACCACTTCATCTACAATTCCCAAGATTTCCCTATAATGACCCTCTTAACAGAATGTGCATATAAATTTGGTTAATGACTGGATCATACATGGTTTTCCAAACATAATTGGAAGACAGTTTTTTTTTTAAAGCTGTCATGGAGGGGTTTGATTTGTGGTAAAATAGTTTAGCCACCTTTGGGATGTTCACCTTCTAGGCAAGCTTCTTAGTTGTACTCATATTAATTTGGAGACCTTTTGCTTGAAGGCAGTACTTATATTCTACTGTATGAACTAAAGGAGATATGTCTCCTTTCTCTTTTCATACCAGTAAAATCAGATGGTAAAGCTAAGACACAGGCTTGGCCAACAGATATTATCTTGTAGGGCTTTGAATCTTTTGCAAGTGATAGCACAATACAATAATTATTAGCATGATGTGACCTTCCCTGGTTATCTTCTGCGTAGCCCTCCAGAACTCACTTGGTACCTGTCAAGTTTTCAAGCCTGGTCCTCCAATCTTCTAATATCATTCCAATAAATTCTCTTTTTGCTTCAGATTATTATGTAATTTTCTGTGGTTTGCAACCACATGCAACAGATGATATAGATAGTGTTGTTAAAGATGTAAGAAAACATGTTACTCTTTATCCTCATTCAAAACTGATTGTTTTAAAGAAGTACAAATATTGCTATGAAGTGGAATTTTGACCCAAAAAGAGCATTTCTGTCTTTAATATCAGCCATCTGTGAACAAGTTTCCCAGTGGATACAAGGGTTTTTGACAAGTATTGTAAATGTCTTCAAGTGACACACATTTTTGGATGGAGATTTCAGTGTTTCCCCAGTGAATGTGATGAGCTGTCCAGATGGTACCCTGATAGCCACTCAGCAGAGTCCTTTAGCGATAACAATTAACAACTAATTACATTTAATGCATTGAAAGGAGTCCAGTAGCATTCATTTGATCAGAAATCCATCCCTGGGTAGTTCCAGAAGAGAGAAAAGACTTCCAGCGTAGCCATCTGGATGCTCTTTTTTCCCCCTGCTCTTGCCACTGAAGAGGGTTTAGTGATGTCTATGACGCCTTTTGGAGTACATATTCTGCTCTGGAAGCTGCTTAAAGAGTGGGCCTTGCTGAATTAAATTGGCTTTTGTCCCATTAAAGGCAGGAGTCAAGTCAGATGAAAATCCTCTGTCTGGATGGAGAGGACAAGAGAGGAAGCTTGGAAAACCTGCGCCGGACATTTGTAGTGGTTTTAGGAGTTACGACATACAACAGTGCCAAAACAAAGTTGGGACAATATGACCTACCTGATTAATTCAAAGAATTGCAGGTTGCTTCTCCTCATACTTATCTCCACCAACACAATTTCTCTTCCCATAGAATGTACACAGGAAATTAGCATTATAAAAAAGCTTGATCAGTTTATAGACTCTTAGTTTAGAATTCATGACAATTCTGGTAGAAACTGTCATAGAACGTACACTTTTCCATGTATGTTATTTACTTTCCTATTCAACTGATAGCCCTGTCCTGTATAACTAATGCCAAGTACTTTCTCATGGAAGACAACTGAACATCATGTAGTAATCTTCCATCTAGCAACTTTGTCTTGGTGCCGCTGTTCGCTGAGTCTAGAATCTAGACAGTTGAGTCATTGTAGGCAGTAGGTAGTCAAGTGGTAAAATGTAATAAAATAACTTTTCCCCTCCGGAAATGGCCTAAAAATACAATGGAGGGCTTTAAAAGCTTAAAAGGCCATGCCTGTGTTATTTAATCCCAAGCTGGGCCAATAGGATTTTAATTCCTGGACATGTGAATTTTGGAAGAGGAAGGGATACTTCGAGTTTTGAAACTGGGTCATATTAATGGCAGCACTCTAGAAGAAAGGCTCTTCTTGAACATTTTTATGTGTACTTAAAGCATAACTTTTAACAAAGTGTATTTTCTTAGCTTTTGATATACAACGTTTTTGTTATTTTTTTCCTGCATATATTCTATAATTTCAATTTGACTTTTTAGTTTCATTCAAGTGTTTGTTTCAGTCAATTCAGAATAGATTAGCACTAACTTCATGGTCATTAGGGTCAGTCAAGGGCTGTGTTCCATTAATGCTTACTCAGAACCATCTGAAATGTTGCCAGTCACTGCAGCACAAGTTGGAGAGAAATAGAGAATAGCACCTTAAATACTTCTGCTCACATTTTATTGGCTAATTCAAGTCACAACACCATGCCTACATTCAAGGGTGTAGAGAAATACAGTCCTATTGCATCACGGAATGACAAAAAGTAGAAATACTGGAAATATTGATGAGAAGCACTAGTGTAGCATGCCAGTTGGAGGAATTTTTGTTCTTGGTTTTGTCATGATCAGAGAATGTTACCTGTACTCTTTCTAAATTTTGGAATTTATTGAAGTTTTTTGGTTGTTGAATATATAATCAATTTTTGTGACTTTCATGAACACTTGAAGAAGGTATATTACTTATATCTAAGGTATAGAATTTTATATATGTATCAATTACATATACTTTTCATTTATGACATTTAATTTTAAACAATGCATTTTGTCTAGTTAAGCTACCATGAGCTGAGACGCATTATTTTAAATACTTCTGTTGATCTTTTTATCTTCTGTAATTTTTGCTTTTTAATGTTATTTGGTGTAAATATTAATAACTTAATCCTTCACTATAAATTGAGCATTAAAAATTTTTAAAGCACTCTGTTTTCCTAATTTTATACATTTCCCCTGAATTCAACAATATCTGGCATTAATATCATGATTTCTGATATCTTTTAAACATGTACTAATCAAGTCTTTTCCTCCATCATTTTGTAGGTTACCAATGATCTCCACTTTGCCTACATTGATCAATCTGTCTTCCTTGAAAGACTGTTTTCACTTGTCTTCTAGAGTATCACATCGTCTATTTTCCTTCTACTTCCCTAGTTGCTAATATTTTCTTGTCTTTTTTTTTTTTTTTTTTGCTGTTTTTTCTTCTCATTTCCTGAAACCTGTCAGTTAGTTGGAGTGCTCCAAAGCTCACTCTTTGGAACTCTTGGCTTCTTTATCTATATACTCTTTTAGTGATGCCACCTAGCCTCATGGCTTAAATACCATCTGTACTCTATCAGTCAGGGTCCAATCAGGAGACAAATCACACCAGTCATTTCAACAGAAATTAAATACAAATAATTATTAACTAGGAATAAATTTGTTGACTGTATTTCCAATAATTATCGTTCTGAGATACTCTATTGGGGAACATTTTCAGCAAGGGCTAAGGGTTGAACACTTTCAGCTGTCATTTCTCAGTATAATTTTTCTTTTTCCTACATGTGAGCTACATTTCTGCCTGTGAAAGCACTGAGTATGTCTGAGTGTGTATACTATACCTGCTATACTCAAGGCACTGGCAGTAATTCTCTAGCTTCTTTATTTTCACTTGGTCATGTGCTATTTATTGGTCTTTACTTGCATTGGAGAGGTAAGAAGGTAAGAATATAGAGATTTCGTTGACCATGGATATAGAAATAAGCAAAGCCTTTCAGCTACCTTTGGTTCCAAGCCTCTCAGAATCATTTGGATAGGCAGATATCTGAGGTTCTTCTCAAGGCTCACACTAGTTCAATAGAGTCCTCAGTTGGACTGTGGAATAGAGGTCTAGGCAGGAGTGATATGGTTCTTTGCCTTGTTTTACTTCTATATCCATATGTTCCTTGGGAATTTGCTTATCAAAAGCAGAACTGACCCTGTACTTAGATACAGGGTCAGTTATCAATCGGTATCAAATTTAACACTACTTATAATTTCTCTAATGTTTTTGTGCAACTGGAAAGAAGAAAATACATATTACAAAAAGATTTGCATTTCTCTAATGATTAATGATGTTGAGCATTCTTTCATGTGTTTGTTGGCAATCTGTATATCTTCTTTGGAGAAATTTTGACTGTATTTTCTCCAGTCCTGGTTCTTATTTACTCTTTTTAAAAACTACATAACTGTTAAAATTTTGTCCATTTTTATGAATGTTTTTGCTCTCTGTGTCATCAAAATATGAGTATTTGGAATTAGATACTCATGGAATTAGATACTCATTTAATTAAAAGAAAATACTGGCCAAATACTGGGCAGTGCTATCCTCTTGATTTTGCAGTGGAGGACACTGAGGCCTAGAGATATTCAAAGACTTATGCAAGGTCACAGTTTAGTTTTTGTTTTTTATCCTACATTGTTGTGAGGGCTGAGAAGTCCATGCCTCCCACTAACAACTTCCATTTTCTTATTCAAGTGGATGCTTAGAACCTTTTACTGGTTAGACTATTTTAATTTCAACAACAGAGTTTGACCTAGTGAATTGAGCTTTATGAAAGCTAATGAGGAATTAAGCTGCCTAAAAAACTTGAGCTGAAAGATTTCCCCAGGTCTTTTATATATTATAAACATACAGGAGGCAGGGGCCAGAACTTGCATTTGTACATTGTGAGGTACAGGGAAGGAATTAATAAACAAGGTAGAATGAATTGCCTGCTGGGCACTTTTAATGTTTAAGAGCGACCAGGAACTGTCACACTTTTGCTCTTACTTCAGTCAGGTACATATTTACCTTTCAAGTCTCCAAACATCCTCTGTCAGTGATTATACACCTGTGGTCTCAGTGCCACGTGTATCCAACAGGAGGTAGAGAACCATATGAGCAGAGAAAGTCACTCACTGCCTTAGGCTCAGAGCTTCTTTTCTGGTTCTACTCAGGAATGCCACTGCTTCAAATTCTCTAAGCTGTTGGATTCTGTATTTGTTTTGACCTTCAAGGTTCTGCTGATCTCTCCAGCCTTGCCTAAAACCATGGACTTAACCCTTTCCTGCTTTCTGCTGACCTTAGACTTCTGTTTTAAGACCCACTTTGCAGGACTTGTCGAATTCATGACCCGTTGCCTCCTCTGACCTCAGATTCACATCTGATTGCTCAAATCTGGTTGGAATTCAGAACTCTTCCTTTTGCTTCTGTCTGATGATCACCAGCCTCATCAATGCTTGGGCATGATACTTCATGCTTTAATTTGGTTATTCTACAGTTTTCCTAATAGTTTTTCATTGTCCTGTCCCTGAGTTATCTAAGTTAGTTACCTGAGAATGAATGTGAAATATACAGTAAAACTGAAGTGATTGCAATCACAGGAGGTATGATGATGTTTCTGAGGAAGAAACATAATAAAAATTTCTGCATTTTAGGGACTGAACTTTTTCACATTGAGTTGATACCATGTTTAAATCTAAAAAATACATCTATTTATCAAAATTCAGAGTGAGGTTTTGAACCCTTTCCCATTCCCCACCCGATAGTTGTAGTAACAGGAATATCCCAAAGAACTTAGGAGAGGCAAAAAAGAGCAGTGTTCAGCCTCACCAGGTAGCAAGGGCAACCTTTCTCTAATCAGTTTCCCAAATCTGGCTGTGCTTTTGATTTTGAGTCTGGACATCTTACTAAACTACTGTTTCCTAGGTCCCACCTAGAACATTTTATGAGAGTTTGGTCTGGAAATCTGAATTTTAAACAAATTCTCTAGTGATTCTGATGCAGTAGGCCAGTATTTGAGAACCACTACTCCCAGTAACTGGGGGTAACAATTATGCAGATCATAACTGAGAGAAAGAAAAATCTTAAAAGACACAATTGACAAAGACTCTATATTTAGCTAAGTTTTGACAAAAGAGCAATTGAGAGGAGACAGAATTCTCTGCAATTATTATTAAGTCCTTGATACAAGAAGTTGAACAAACTCCAAAATTAATTATTAGAGTTTAAAATGTGGAAGAAGATCGGTGAATCATTATGGTGAAATCAAAATAGTAGACAGAATAAAAGAGACATACTTCCTGTACCAACAGATAGCTAATGTAATGATTTCACCAGTTTCCTGCTAAAGATGGATTATGAGTTAATGTTGATCACAGTGTTTTATAGTTTACGTTTATTTTGACATCTTTATAGTTCTTTCCTCATTGCATGTTTCATCATTCTTAGTTAATGGTGTTATTTCCCCATGAGTGTCTTCTTTTAAAAAATATGAAGTCCCAAAGTTAAATATCCCTCAACTATTTTTATAGGTAGGTAAATCATCACTGGGTAGGTACTAAGTGGTAATCACAGTCAAGAATTTGGTGTCCAGAGTGTGAAAAGTAGAAAAGCAGTTCCTTTTACAAAATTCTGACTTAATAGGATTTGCTTGTATCTGAGAATGATCAGGGGCAATATTCAAAATATGTTACAGCTAATATGACACTATACATTAATAAGAGAAATACATTTAAAATTCCTTTTATTTTTTTAAACATCTTTATTGGAGTATAACTGCTTTACAATGTTGTGTTAGTTTCTGCTATATAACAAAGTGAATCAGCTATATGTATACATATATCCCCATATTCCCTCCCTCTTGTGTCTCCCTCCCACACTCCCTATCCAACCCCTCTAGGTGGTCACAAAGCACCGAGCTGATCTCCCTGTGTGATGCAGCTGCTTTCCACAAGCTATCTGTTTTACATTTGGTAGTGTATATATGTCCATGCCACTTTCTCACTTCATCCCAGCTTATCCTTCCCCCTCCCCGTGTCCTCAGCTCCACTCTCTACATCTGCGTCTTTATTCCTAGACTTTGTATGACAGACTCTAGGTCCATCCATCTCACTACAAATAACTCAACTTCGTTTCTTTTTATGGCTGAGTAATATTCCATTGTATATATGTGCCACATCTTCTTTATCCATTCATCTGTCAGTGGACACTTAGGTTGATTCCATGTCCTGCCTATTGTAAATAGTGCTGCAATGAACATTGTGGTACATGACTCTTTGAATTATGGTTTTCTCAGGGTATATGTATGCCCAGTAGTGGGATTGCTGGGTCATATGGTAGTTCTATTTTTAGTTCTTTAAGGAACCTCCATACTGTTCTCCATATTGGCTGTATCAATTGACATTCCCACCAACAGTACAAGAGGGTTCCCTTTTCTCCACACTCTCTCCAGCATTTGTTTGTAGATTTTTTGACGTTGGCCATTCTGACCGCTGTGAGGTGATACCTCATTGTAGTTTTGATTTGCATTTCTCTAATGATAAGTGGTATTTAGCATCCTTTCATGTGTTTGTTGACAATCTGTATATCTTCTTTGGAGAAATGTCTTTTTAGATCTTCTGCCCATTTTTGGATAGGGTTGTTTGTTTTTTTGTTATTGAGCTGCATGAACTGCCTGTATATTTTAGAGATTAATTCTTTGTCAGTTGCTTCTTTTGCAAGTATTTTCTCCTATTCTAAGGGTTGTCTTTTCATCTTGCTTATGTTTGCCTTTGCTGTGCAAAAGCTTTTAAGTTTCATTGGTCCCAATTGTTTATTTTTGTTTTTATTTCCTTTTCTAGGAGGTGGGTCAAAAAGGATCTTGTTGTGATTTATGTCATAGAGTGTTCTGCTGATGTTTTCCTGTAAGAGTTTTATAGTGTCTGGTCTTACATTTAGGTCTTTAATCCATTTTGAGTTTATTTTTGTATATGGTGTTAGGGAGTATTCTAATTTCATTCTTTTCCATGTACCTGTCCAGTTTTCCCAGCACCACTTATTGAAGAGGCTGTCTTTTCTCCATTGTATATCCTTGCCTCCTTTGTCATAGATTAGTTGACCATAGGTGTGTGGGTTTATCTCTGGGCTTTCTATCCTGTTCCATTGATTTTTATTTCTGTTTTTGTGCCAGTACCATATTGTCTTGATGACTGGAACTTCGTAGTATAGTCTGAAGTCAGGGAGTCTGATTCCTCCAGCTCTATTGTTTTCCTTCAAGACTGCTTTGACTATTTGGTGTCTTTTGTGTCTCCATACAAATTTTAGATTTTTTGTTCTAGTGAGGTAAAAAATGCCATTGGTATTTTGATAGGGATTGCATTGAATCTGTAGATTGCTTTGGGTAGTATAGTCATTTTCATGATGTTGATTCTTCCAATCCAAGAACATGGTATATCTCTTGATCTGTTGGTATCATCTTTAATTTCTTTCATCAGTGTCTTATAGTTTTCTGCATACAGGTGTTTTGTCTCCCTAGGTAGGTTCATTCCTAGGTATTTTATTCTTTTTGTTGCAATGGTAAGTTGGAGTGTTTCCTTAATATCTCTTTCAGATTTTTCATCATTAGTGTATAGGAATGCAGGAGATTTCTGTGTATTAATTTTGTATCCTGCAACTTTACCAAATTCGTTGATTCGCTCTAGTAGTTTTCTGGAGCATCTTTAGGATTCTCTATGTATAGTATCATGCCATCTGCGAACAGTGACAGTTTTACTTCTTCTTTTCCAATTTATATTCCTTTTATTTCTTTTTCTTCTCTGATTGCCATGGCTAGGACTTCCAAAACTATGTTGAATAATAGTGGTGAGAGTGGACATCCTTTTCTTGTTCCTGATCTTAGAGGAAATGCTTTCAGTTTTTCACCATTGAGAATGATGTTTGCTGTGGGTTTGTCGTACATGGCCTTTATTATGTTGAGGTAGGTTCCCACTGTGCCCACTTTCTGCAGAGTTTTTATCATAACTGGGTGTTGAATTTTGTCAAAAGCTTTTTCTGCATCTATTGAGATGATCATATGGTTTTTATTCTTCAATTTGTTAATATGGTGTATCACATTGATTGATTTGCATATATCGAAGAATCCTTACATCCCTGGGATAAATCCCACTTGATCATGGTGTATGATCCTTTTAATGGGTTGTTGGATTCTGTTTGCTAGTATTTTGTTGAGGATTTTTCATCTATATTCATCAGTGATATTGGTCTGTAATTTTCTTTTTTTGTAGTATCTTTGTCTGGTTTTGGTATCAGGGTGATGGTGGACTCATAGAGTGAGTTTGGGAGTGTTCCTTCCTCTGCAGTTTTTTGGAAGAATTTGAGAAGGATGGGTGTTAGCTCTTCTCTAAATGTTTGATAGAATTCACCTGTGAAGCCATGTGGTCCTGGACATTTATTTTTTGGAAGATTTTTAAGCATGGTTTCAATTTCATTACTTGTGATTTGTCTGTTCATATTTTCTAGTTCTTCCTGGTTCAGTCTTGGGAGGTTATACCTTTCTACGAATTTGTGCGTTTCTTCCAGGTTGTCCATTTTATTGGCATAGAGTTGCTTGTAGTAGTTTCTTAGGATGCTTTGTGTTTCTGCAGTGTCTGTTTTAACTTCTCCTTTTTCATTTCTAATTTTATTGATTTGAGTCCTCTCCCTCTTTTTCTTGATGAGTCTGGCTAATGGTTTACCAATTTTGTTTATCTTCTCAAAGAACCAGCTTTTAGTTTTATTGATCTTTGCTATTGTTTTCTTTGTTTCTGTTTCATTTATTTCTTCTCTGATCTTTATGATTTCTTTACTTCCGCTAACTTTGGGTTTTGTTTGTTCTTCTTTCTCTAGTTCCTTTTGGTGTAAGGTTAGGTTGTTTATTTGAGATTTTTCTTGTTTCTTGAGGTAGGCTTGCATAGCTGTAAACTTCTCTCTTAGAACTGCTTTTGCTGCATCCCATAAGTTTTGGATCATCGTGTTTTCATTGTCATTTGTCTCTAGGTATTTTTTGATTTCCTCTTTGATTTCTTCAGTGATGGCTTGGTTATTTAGTATCGTATCGTTTAGCCTCCACGTGTTTGTGTTTTTTACGTTTTTTTCCCTGTAAGTGATTTCTAATCTCATAGCATTGTGGTCAGAAAAGATGCTTGATATGACTTCAATTTTCTTAAATTTACTGAGGCTTGATTTGTGACCCAAGATGTGATCTATCCTGGAGAATGTTCCATGCACACTTGAGAAGAAAGTGTAATCTGCTGTTTTTGGATGGAATGTCCTATAAATATCAATTAAATCTATCTGGTCTATTGTGTCATTTAAAGCTTCTGTTTCCTTATTAATTTTCTGTTTGGATGGTCTGTCCATTGGTGTAAGTGAGGTGTTAAAGTCTCCCACTATTATTGTGTCACTGTCGATTTCCTCTTTTATAGCTGTTAGCAGTTGCCTTATGTATTGAGGTACTCTGATGTTGGGTGCATATATATTTACAATTATTATATCTTCTTCTTCAGTTGATCTTTGATCATTATGTAGTGTCCTTCCTTGTCTCTTGTAACATTCTTTATTTTAAAGTCTATTTTATCTGATATGAGTATTTCTACTCCAGCTTTCTTTTGATTTCAATTTTCATGGAATATCTTTTACCATCCCCTCACTTTCAGTCTGTATGTGTCCCTAGGTCTGAAATGGGTCTCTTGTAGACAGCATATATATGGGTGTTGTTTTTGTATCCATTCAGCAAGACTGTGTCTTTTGGTTGGAGCATTTAAGCCATTCATGTTTAAGGTAATTGTCAATATGTTATGTTCCTATTACCATTTTCTTAATCGTTTTGGGTTTGTTTTTGTAGGTCCTTTTCTTCTCTTGTGTTTCCCACTTAGAGTAGTTCCTTTAGCATTTGTTGTAGAGCAGGTTTGGTGGTGCTGAATTCTCTTAGCTTTTGCTTGTCTGTAAATCTTTTGATTTCTCCATCAAATCTGAATGAGACCCTTGCTGGGTAGAGTAATCTTGGTTGTAGATTTTTCACTTTCGTCACTTTAAGTATGTCATGCCACTCCCTTCTGGCTTATAGAGTTTCTTCTTAGAAATCAGCTATTAACCTTATGGGAGTTCCCTTGTATGTTATTTGTCATTTTTCCCTTGCTGCTTTCAGTAATTTTTCATTGTCTTTAATTTTTGCCAGTTTGATTACTATGTGTCTCGGTGTGTTTCTCTTTGGGTTTATCCTATATGGGACTTTCTGTGCTTCCTGGACTTGGGTGGCTATTTCCTTTCCCATGTTAGGGAAGTTTTCAACTATAATCTCTTGAAATATTTTCTCTGGTCCTTTCTCTCTCTCTTCTCCTTCTGGAACCCCTATAATGTGAACGTTTGTTGCATTTAATGTTGTCCCAGAGGGCTCTTAGGCTGTCTTCATTTCTTTTCATTCTTTTTTCTTTATTCTGTTCTGCAGCAGTGAATTCCACCATTCTGTCTTGTTGGTCACTTATCCATTCTTCTGCCCTAGTTATTCTGCTATTCCTTCTAGTATATTTTTCATTTCAATTATTGTATTGTTCATCTCTGTTTGTTTGTTCTTTAATTTTTCTAGATGTTTGTTAAACATCTCTTGCCCCTTCTCGATCTTTGCCTCCATTCTTTTTCCAAGGTCCTGGTTCATCTTCACTATCACTATTCTGAATTCTTTTTCTGGAAGGTTGCCTATCTCCACTTCATTTAGTTGTTTTTCTGGGGTTTTATCTTGTTCCTTCATCTGGTACATAGCCCGCTGCCTCTTCATCTTGTCTGTCTTTCTATGAATGTGGTTTTTGTTCCACAGGCTGCAGGACTGTTGTTCTTCTTGCTTCTGCTGTCTGCCCTGTGGTGGATCCATGTGTTTGTATTTTTTACATATTTTTTCCTGTAATTGATATCAAGTCTCATAGCATTGTGGTCGGAAAAGATACTTGATATGATTTCAATTTTCTTAAATTTTCCAAGGCTTGATTTGTGACCCAAGATATGATCTATCCTGGCGAGTGTTCCATGAGCACTTGAGAAGTGTAGTCTGTTGTTGTTGGTGTTGTTTTTTTGCGGTACGTGGGCCTCTCATTGTTGTGGCCTCTCCCGTTGTGGAGCACAGGCTCCAGACGCGCAGGCTCAGCGGCCATGGCTCACGGGCCCGGCCACTCTGCGGCATGTGGGATCTTCCTGGACTGGGGCACGAACCCATGTCCCCTGCATCGGCAGGCAGACTCTTAACCACTGTGCCACCAGGGAAGCCCTATTCTGTTGTTTTTGAATGGAATGTCCTATAAATATCAATTAAGTCCATCTTGTTTTATGTGTCATTTAAAGGTTGTGTTTCCTTATTTTCATTTTGGATGATCTGTCCATTGGTGACAGTGGGGTGTTAAAGTCCCCTACTATTTTTGTGCTACTGTTTTCCCCTTTTATGCCTGTTAGCATTTCCCTTAAGTATTGAAGTGATCCTATGTTGGGTGCATAAATATTTACAATTGTTATATCTTCTTCTTGGATTGATCCCTTGATCATTACATAGTGTCCTTCTTTGTCTCTTGTAATAGTCTTTATTTTAAAGTCTATTTTGTCTGATATGAGAATTGCTACTCCAGCTTTCTTTTGATTTTCGTTTGCATAGAATATCTTTTGCCATCCCCTCACTTTTAGTCTGTATGTCTCCCTAGGTCTGAAGTGGGTCTCTTGTAGACAGCATATATACAGGCCTTGTTTTGTATTCATTTAGCCAGTCTATGTCTTTTGGTTGGAGCATTTAATCCATTTACATTTAAGGTTATTTTCGATATATATGTTCCTATTACGATTTTCTTAATTGTTTTGGGTTTGTTTTTGTAGTCTTTTATTTCTCTTGTGTTTCCTTCTTAGAGAAGTTCCTTTAGCATTTGTTGTAAAGCTGGTTTGGTGTTGCTGAACTCTCTTAGCTTTTGCTTGTCTTTACAGGTTTTAATTTCTCCATCAAATCTGAATGATATCCTTTCTGGGTAGAGTAATCTTGGTTGCAGGTTTTTCCCTTTCATCACTGTAAATATGTCCTGCCCTACCCTTCTGTCTTGCAGAGTTTCTGCTGAAAGATCAGCTGTTAATGTTATGGGGATTCCCTTGTATGTTATTTGTTGATTTTCCCTTCCTGCGTTTAATATTTTTTCTCTGTATTTAATTTTTGATAGTTTGATTAATATGTGTCTTGGTATGTTTCCCTTGGATTTATCCTGTATGGGACTCTCTGTGCTTCCTGGACTTGATTGACTATTTCCTTTCCCATGTTAGGGAAGTTTTTGACTACAGTCTATTCTAATATTTTCTCACGTCCTTTCTCTCTCTCTTCTCCTTCTTGGACCCCTATAATGTGAATGTTGGTGCATTTAATGTTGTCCCAGAAGTCTCTGAGACTGTCCTCAATTCTTTTCATTCTTTTATCTTTATTCTTCTCTGAGGTAGTTATTTCCACTATTTTATCTTGAAGGTCACTTATCCATTCTTCTGCCTCAGTTATTCTGCTATTGATTCCTTCTAGAGAATTTTTAATTTCATTTATTGTGTTGTTCATCATTGTTTGTTTGGTCTTTAGTTCTTCTAGTTCCTTGTTAAACATTTCTTGTATTTTCTGCATTCTATTTCCAAGATTTTGGATCATTTTTACTATCATTACTCTGAATTCTTTTTCAGGTAGACTGCATATTTCCTCTTCATTTGTTTGGTCTGGTGGGTTTTTACCGTGGTTTTATCGGCTGTGTATTTTTCTCTCTTCTCATTTTGTTTAACCTACGGAGTGTATGGGGTCTCGTTTTCGCTGGCTGCAAGTTCGTAGTTCCCGTTGTTTTTGGTATCTACCCCAGGTGGGTGAGGTTGGTTCAGTGGCTTGTGTAGGCTTCCTGGTGGACGGGACTGGTGCCTGTGTTCTGGTGGGTGGGGCTGGATCTTGGCTTTTGGTGGGCAGGACAACGTCTAGTGTTGTGTTTTGGGGTGTCCGTGAACTTAGCATGATTTTCGGCAGCCTCTCTGCTAATGGGTGGTGTTGTGTTCCTGTCTTGCTAGCTGTTTGGCATGGGGCGTCCAGCAGTGGAACTTGGTGGCCGTTGGGTGGAAGCTGGGTCTTAGCGTTGAGATGGAGCTCTCTGGGAGAGCTCTTGCCAATTGATATTATGTGCGGCTAGGAGGTCTCTGGTGTTCCAGTGTCCTGAACTCGGCTCTCCCACTTCAGAATCTTAGGCCTCACACCAGGCCAGATCACCAAGACCCTGTCAGCCACACGGCCAGGTACATGGGGATTTTCTTGCCTTTTGGGAAGTCTGAGGTCTTCTGCCAGCGTTCAGTAGGTGTTCTGTGAGAGCTGTTCCACATGTAGATGTATTTTTATGTATTTGTTGGGAGGAAGGTGATCTCCACATCTTAACTCCTCCAGCATCTTGAAGGTCCCTCTCCTTTTATTCTCTAAGTTATATATGTATGTGTATAAAATCATACAACTACTTATTTAATCAGATAAATCATTCATCTAATTTAATAATTTTAATAAGTTGTTGAATTATTTAGAAATGAATAGCTTGGTCTTTTGTTTGTCGTGGATTTTACTGTCTAACCGTTGCTGTGGTCTGAGCCATTATTTGATATTAGGAAGCATGTATACTATTTAAGTTACTTTTTTGTTAAAAGGATAGTGAATATTCCTGGCACCTGAACCTTTAGCATCTTGGAGGTGGTTGACTGCTCTGCCTATGTGTGTGGAGACCCTGAATTTTTAATAATAGTCATGATAATATTGCCACCAGTGCTACAACTCCTGTCATCTGCTCTGCTACCTTGCCCCTGCAAATGTTGTGCTCCTCCAAAATAGCAGGTGGGCCCAGAACTTGCCGCTGACACTGTTACTGATACTAGCTTTGTCCACTCAGCAGTCCACCAGGGGTTGCCCGGGTTTGTACTAGCAAGATTCACAGGGTGAATTTCCTGCCTCTGCAGCTGCTGTACAGCATTTTTAGGTGGAATTTGTCTCAATAACCCATTTAACAGAATTTCCTAAATTAATATTCAGCATGGCTATGCTGGTATGAACTAGTTGAAAAGCAGCTCTAGGTATGCCAGCTGTATCAGTTAGGATGAAGTTCTGCTGCATATAACAGTTAGCTTAAACAAGACAGATGTTTATTTTTCTTTCTTATGTAAGAGAGTCTGGAGGTAGGTAGTTCAGGGCTGCTGTGGTAGCTTGATAGTCTCTAGGAATCTAGGTTCCTTCTCTTCCCTCTGATGCTGTTTTATACTTGGCATTCTGTCCTGTGGTTCAAAAGCTGCTGCTCAAAATCTAGTCATCACGCCATACCCCAGCCAGCAGGAAGGTGCACAAATGGAGGGAAGAAAGGTGCAGTGCCTTCCTTTTAGAAGACTTCCTAGAACTCCCACACAACATTTTTCTTTGTATCTCTTTGTCTAGTACTTTACCACACAGTCACATATAGGAGCAAGGGAAGCTGGAAAATTTAGTCTCCAAACTGGGATGCTATATTTCTAATCCATAATTAAGATAATAGCTAAAGACTGGATGGTAGAGACAACTTGCACTATTCCACACCACCCCTTAATTCATTTTCCTGTTTCCTTAAGGAAGGTAGCAAAAGCACAAGGACACAAAGAAACAGATGGAAAATATAAAATGTTCACTCAAGCTATCATTTATAATTACTTTGATTTTGGCTTATGAACATTTGAAAACACTTGCTAGGAACAAATTTCTTCCATCAGTATACTGAAATATCAGCATCCTCTGGTCCTACCCTCGCAGAAATCCTTGACCTGGACTTGGATGCTGATTTTAATAATGATAATATTTTCAGTGTATGTGGCTTAAAGACTTTAGGGGAAAAAAATAGAGATCTGTGGTTCTGGATATTGCTGAGTATGTTTGGTGTGCTTGAGAGGAACAGAGTAGCACTGAATACAAAGCTGCTGATGGAGATCCACCACTCAGCCAAATCCAGTTGTGAAGATTTTATAAGAAGAAACTGTATCTTCCCAAGAACTCTAGTCTGAGGGGAAAAAATAACAAAACCAAATTCATATTTGTGAACATGCTGTACATTTTCAAGAAGCTCCTTTATTGATATGTTTTAATTGCTTCCTATTCGCCCTGTTGGTGAGGGAGGGATTCCCATCCTAGGGTTGTGAGGATGGTCAAACACCTGAGACTTGACACTGGATAGATGAGTTTGATGGTAGTTCATTAGTCACATATACTCGTAGCCTGGAGGAGGAGGATATTGTATGCTATACAGGGTCATTCAGGTGTTGGACTTGGGAACAGAGTGAAAAGCTCTGTCACAGTAAGAGGGTAGGATGCTCCCTGGCACCCATAGGAGGATGTGCTTGGCTTGTTTGAATAATTTTGCAGGTTGGTAGGAAGTTAAAACCAACTACTCAGGTATGGCGGGAACTGTGCCTGACCCCTTTGATAAGGACGACTGTTTGGCTAGGAGACCTCATCTAAGGGAGGAGAGTTGAGAGGCAACCTTGCAGTTAGAGCATTCAAGGCTCTCCTATTTCACCAGATGTCAAGGCAGCACATAATATTGATCCTTAATATTAGGCTGTACACCACATGCTGCAGATTTTTCTGCTCCTCATTGGAGATCAGTTTAAACATGGAGGCTTGAGTCTTTGTAATTTACCTCTGTTTGCTAAGTATGGTGAATATTCAATACTTGACTAAATTTCCTTTTGTTTTAAAAGTATATTAATACTTATTTCAGAAAGAAGCCAATGGTTACAGGGTTTATAGTCTTGTATCAGGTAAAGAGAAAACATCAAATAGCTATTTCTTTTTCTCTGCAGAGGACATGTCAGCAGTGGGTCAGTCCTTACCATGAAGCATGCAGGGACCTTAGTGGCATGGGTCTCTGGCAAAGGAAAAGAAGCTGGACTGGGCTAGGGAAATTGACATAGCTCTATAACTGGCCCATAGGGGGAATGGTCAGATAATATCCAAAAAGATATGGTGAGCTCACACATAATTTAGAGTTGGCACTTATATCTTTTGGAGTAAACACCAGTGGTAGCGGTGATTTCCAAACTCAGGAAGGTAGCAATACCTTGACAATGAATTATTAATTCAGTGGCTCTGGTAAAATGGAGAAGTCCTGTCCTGGGTGTGGTCACAGAGGTGTTTCATATGGCATCAGAGACAGTGCTTCTCACCCAGCAGGAAATACTGGTAGAGATAAACCATTGGGGATTGAATGATTCTAGCAGCTAAGGGACAGAGATTCTTAGAGTTTTGAGTGTCCAGGTTTTATCAGAAACTAATTTGTTTTTTCTTTTAAAAATAACTGAATGGGGATACCCCTTTCCTATCATTCAGATTTTCTTTTATTATATCAGTGATGCAAAACATGTTGAACAAAATTTTTCCTCTTAGAATTTCAGTCTTTAAAAATATCTGTCAGTTGTATGGGGGAAAAACATTCACTCTTGTTTGGAACACAGAAACTGTACTAAAATGAGTTAGGTTAATGTTACAACAAACACTAGTTAATCAGCTACTATATTTTTGGCATTGAACTATGTGTTTAAAAGTCCTATAAAAAATATGCATGACTGTCCCTTTTTCTATGCTCATAAATAATTGCAAACAAAGTAGTATGACAAGAGTTTCATGAAAACTGCTTTGTGTGCTTTGGAAGAGAAGAAGCAAAATATTCCATTGGTCTGATAAAAGAAAAGAAAAATATAGGGGAATCAAAGTTAAGGTGAGACTTGAAAGATGGGTAGAAATGTTTTTTTAAAATAAAGTTTATTTTTACACAAACTAATATGTACTCAAAATAAAATATTTCCAAAATGTTACAAGAAAAATGTAAAACAATTTCATCACTTTTTAATGAGTACTGATAACATTTTCATGCATAAGGCCTTTCATGTCTTATATTGTTTTACATAATCTACATACAATTCTCTAAATTGTATTTTCCTAAATTCTTAAAAACTTCTAGAATACATAAATTCCATAAAATACATGTACCATAATTTAAGCAATTCCCCACTCAGACAATTTGAACTCTGAATTTCTAGGAATAGATTAATCAAAAGTTGAGGTTACAATTTTAATGCTGTATTCTAGGATTTTAACTTTTTAAAGCCGTGTTAAGGATGTGTTTCACCATACACTTGGCATTATAATTATAATTTTTAGTATTTACTCATTTATAGATTAAAATAATATGCAATTATTTAAGTTGAATTTATTTGGTTGAATATTTTATCCATTTACTTTCTAATCAATTAAAATTTTTTATGTGAAATACATTTTTGACATTTCTATGCATTCCCCTAATGTCATCTATGTGTTTCTAATCATTTATATTAATTCCTTATATATTAGATATTAAACTAGGAAAAATATTCTTCTATTATGCTTGTCTTAAATATTTTCCCAATTTATTTTCTAAACAGTGAATATTTTATGTATTTTAATCTGTCAATTTATTTTTTATTTAAATGAAGTTTAGAAATGCTCTCAGACAGGAGAATTTTATTGTGCATAGATCTATTATAGACATTGCCTTTCAAGAGACTGTAAATTGGTGAAAGACTAGTTTAGTTGGAATAAAGATTTGTGCAAATCAGTACTGATGCCTAAATTTGGGAAGGTGATTGGTGATAGAGTTAAGAGATCTGACTTCCATTTCTGAAAAAATGTCTTTGGGATTTTGATAGGGATTGAATTAAATTTGTAGATTCCTTTGGGTAGCTTGGACATTTTAACAACATTAAGTCTTCTAATTTATGAGCACAGGATGTTTTTCCATTTGTGTTTTGTTCAATTTCCTTCATCAGTGTTTTGTAGTTTTCAGTATATAAATCTGTCACCTCCTTAGTTAAGTTTATTCCTAAGTATTTCATTCTTTTTAGTGCTGTTGAAAATGGGATTTTTCCCCCAAATTTCCTTTTCAGATAGTTTGTTGTTAGTGTATAGAAAGAATGGATTTTTGTGTGTGTTGATTTTGTATCCTGCAACTTAACTGAATTCATGTTACTTGTTACAGTTTTTCTTAATGATGTCTTTAAGGATTTCTATGTATAAGATCGTGTTATGTGCAAACAGGTATAATTTTAATTCTTTCCTTTCAATTTGGATGCCTTTCTTTCTTTCTTTCTTTCTATTATTTTGCAATATTTGATAATATGAATGGACGTTATTCTAAGTGAAATAGCCAGACACAGAAAAACAAATACTGCATGATTCCACTTATATTAGGTATTTAAAATAGTCAAATTTATAAACTCAAAGGCTGGAATGGTGGTTCTCAGAGGCTGTGGGGAGAAGGAAATGTGGAGTTATTAATCAATGCAAAGTTTCAGTTAAGTAAGATAGACTTTGAAGATGTGATGTACAATATTGTACACATAGTCAACAATAATGTATGGTACTCTTAAAATTTGTTGTGTTCTTATCTCAATGAAAATTTTTAAGAAATGGAAATGCTTCAAAAAAGGGAGGAGGGTGTTATGACTTTCAGCTCAGGAATGAATTTTTTTCAGTTGAGAATTGAGGGACCACTGAAGGTTTTGAACAGAGAAGTGCTATGATAAAAATGACTTTTTAGATAAGTTAACTTGTTGCTATGTATTGGATCAATTGGAAACAGGAATGAGTGATTGGGGAAACCAGGTGTATTAGTTTCCTTTTTCTGCTATAGGGAATTACCACAAACTTAGTAGCTTAAAACAACACAAATTTATTATCTACAATTCTGGAGGTCAAAAGTTAGAAACGGATTTCACTGGACTGAAATTAAGGTGTAGGTCAGGCTGTGCTTTGTCTGGAGCTCTGGGGAGGATCTGTTTCCTTGACTTTTTCAGCTTCCAGAGGATACCTGTGTTCCTTAGCTCGTGACCCTCTGGCTCTATTTTCAAAGCTAATAGGATAATATTTTTGAATATTTTTCTGACTATAAACATCTGCTTTCATAATCACATTTTTTCTGACTGTGACCCTTTTATCACCCTCTTATCAGGACACCTCTGGTTACATTAGACCCAAATGTATAATCCAGGATAATCTCCCCATGTCAAAATGCTTAATTTAATCACATCCGCAGAGTCCCCTTTTGCCATGTACTATAACATATTCACAGGTTCCAGAGATTAGGACACGGACATCTTTGGGGGACCATTATTCTATCTACCACACAAGCATAGGACATAAATTCATATGTGAATTAATGAAGACCTGAACTATAGTGATGGCTATGGGATTGATACTTCTCTGTACCTCCTTCTATAACTGATCCATCATAAAAAGGCTATTGTCTCTTCCTATGCATGATCCTTTGAAGCTATCTATTTCTTACTTTTTATTCCCACTGAACCATTCTTCACTTTGCCAATTTTGTGTTTTTGCTAACTCTTGACTTCATCTAACAGTTATTTCCTATATCTTCTTTGGCTATCCAAATTTTGCTAATTCATTGTTAAATTGCATTTCTTCTTGTGTTTAAAAGGAGATCAACCATACTTAAGTGATTTTCTTCCCTGGTCTATGAGACTTCTGTTGAGTTTTTATTGTCTAGTCATTTTCAGAGTATTAGGCTTTTCCACAAACATGGCGGATAATTGCACTGAGTTTGTTCATTGCAAATCACACTGGAAATTCATCCAAACGGCTCATTTTTCAAAAAAAAAAAACCAAAACTCAATGAAATAAATTTTCAATTCATGCATGTATGCAGAATCTAAGTTCTGAATCATTTTTGGTTTCTCCCTGTTTCTTTCCTCCCCTCTGGTCAACAAACCATTTACATTAAAACACAAACAAAAAAGCCAACAGGATAGTTAGCCTTCTCTCCTCATTTTAGATAGGAAAATCTGAAGCTCAAAGAGATGTCATGATGAGGTCACCAAATTATATAAAAATATTCAAACCCCAGACTCATTTTTATAGCAGGCATCTTGCTATTACACCACACTGCCTGAAGTCCAAATCAGAATAAGTTAGATTTATCAGAGAAGACATTTGAGGTTAGTTGGATTCTCTGGCTTTCCACATCTGCCCCTGATATCCAATGGTGCCTGGGTCCCTGGGTCAATCTGGTCCATTCCACAGAGCACAGTCAAATAAAAGATCAGAAGAGAAATCTTTGCTGGATGGCTGACATGTGGATATTTTTCCTCTCACCCATTAAAAAGATTTTACCAGATCCAGTTTCATAGTCCTGCAAATTTGGGAACTGCCTTTTTGTTTTTTTTTTTTTGCTGTACGCAGGCCTCTCACTGTTGTGGCCTCTCCCGTTGCGGAGCACAGGCTCCGGATGCGCAGGCCCACCGGCCATGGCTCATGGGCCTAGCCGCTGCGCGGCATGTGGGATCTTCCCGGACCCGGGCACGAACCGTGTCCCCTGCATCGGCAGGTGGACTCTCAACCACTGTGCCACCAGGGAAGCCCGGGAACTGCCTTTTAAAACTGCTAGTCTGAGGTGGAAATAGGGTCAAGCCTTTAATCACAAGATGCATGAGAAAGAGGTGATAAAGTCAGGTACTGTGTGAAAACAGGCATATTGGGAAGTCTAGGGTTGGTGGCTTTTTCTTTGAAGAAGCAAAAAGGCAGCAAACAGCTTAAAGAGCTATGAGTAAGACAGCATGCATTCACAAATCTTTATTGGTGAATGTCTTCCAGGATATTTATCTGGTCACAGAAGGATCATCAGCTGACTAGTGAGAAACTTAGATATAAGACTATATCTAACATCTCTCTACCTTTATCTCTTTAATAACATACTTCCTCATTTTCTCTTAGTTTGGAATGTGGGCAGTTCCTGGTGACTGAGTTTCAAGTAGATTGTCCCCAGTTTAGGATGGTTGACTGCTGAGTTTCGGACTTTATGATGGTGTGAGAGGGATATGCATTCAGTAGACCACACTTCGGATTTTGAATTTTCATCTTTTCCTGGGTCAGCAATATGGAGTATCCTGGGCTGTGATACTTTCTCATGATGCAGGGCAGGGCAGCGGCCACAGCTCCCAGTCAGCCACATGATACCCTTACAAGCATTCTGAACTCAAACATCCATTCTGTTGTTCACTTTCAGTACAGTATTCAATAAATTACCAGAGATTTTCAACATTTTATTATAAAATAGACATTGTGTTAGATGATTTTACCCAACTGGAAGCTAATGTAAGTGTTCTGAGCACGTTTAAGGTAGGCTAGGCTAAACCATGATGTTTGGAAAGTTAGGTGTATTAAATGTATTTTTGACTTAAAATATTTTCAACTGGTGATGGGTTTATCAGGACCTAACCCTGTTGGAAGTCAAGGAAAATCTGAAGCACAGAATGTAAATGCCACGACAGACAGAAGTGTGTGTGTGTGTGTGTTAAACCTTAAAGCATAACTCTTGAATTACTATAGCATGCTCCACTCTTCAGCAGAAAAGACAGATTTCATAGTGTGTCACTTACTGTGAATGTACCAACAATGCAGAGTTCACAAGTACAAATGTTATAGCCAGAAACTTTGGGTTTCTTGGAAAGATTTTTGGGAAGTCTTTTAAGATTGTAGCTGTCTAAAACTCTGCCTACAAGAAATTTTCACATAGGCTCTGTCATATCCTGTAAAAGACTAGCTCATAAATGGGAGAACAATTGTTCTGATATAGAGTGATTGCATTTCAGTACTCAATGTGAGAGCAGGAATAAACAGGTAAGGAACTAGCAGATCTTCTAGAGGACAGTGCTTTATTGCCACAAATACCTACCCTAGGCTAACTTCACCCTAAATCACTGTAATAAATGACTGCTGAAATTCAAAAGGAACAAAAACTTACTGAACATTTTGACACCTGTAGCCAATGCAGTGTTTTAACCAACAAGAGGCTTGAGGGTGATGAAATGTAATTGTGACAGTTCTGACAACTTTGCTAACTGACAAATTCTATTCAGGTAAATGCAGACCCTCTATATGAAATGAAAATATATTGTAATTCTACTGTGGCAAATACAATAAGACAGTAATAAAGTGATAAACTGTAGTGAGGGATGGAAACTGAAGAACCCTTGGAAAAATACAACTGGTGCTAAGAAGTGACTCTGGGGGTTCAGGAAAATCTAGGAAGGAAAGAAGAAGAGTGACATAGTGATCACCTACAGTAATTTAGGCATGGCCTGTGCCTTCCGGAATATGAGCCTATCACAATCTGTGTGTAACTAAGAAGGTTGTTCCAGTACTTGCAGAAATAGGAGCTAATAATCTATTTGATATCAAGCTGAGAAAAAATTCATGGTCTTTCTAAAGTTCTGTGCATGTGGGACTTCCCTGGTAGTCCAGTGGGTAAGACTCTGCACTCCCAATGCGGGAGGCCTGGGTTCGATCCCTGGGCAGGGAACTAGATTCTGCATGCATGCCACAACTAAGAAGCCTGCATGCCACAACTAAAAAAAAAAAAAAAAAAAAAGACCCCGCATGCTGCAACTAAAGATCCCGTGTGCCACAACGAAGATCCCACGTGCCGCAACTAAGACCCAGTGCAGCCAAAAAAAAAAAAAAAAAAAAAAAAAAAGCTGTGTATGTGGAAGAGTTCTAAATTATTGCAAGTTTAAACAAGCAAGGAGGTGTAACCAATGCCTTGCCTGCGCATTTAAAATAAAGGAATTAAAACAATGGTATATACTAGGAACTCTTTCTGTCTTATTCTTATTTATGCCCCAAGTGTTTAAGAAAGAGTCATACAGAAGATATATTTTGAATAAGTGTGGGTAAAGGAATTTGGCGTTTGCAAACTGGAATTGATTGGGGGTTCTTATTGTTTGTATGTATGTATTAGATACACTTGAAACTGTGTCTGGGCATTGTATACACTTCTCTGTTAATAACTTTGTAATATAATTGGTGGTGTGTGTATATATATATTACATGTAATTATAATGAAATTATTATATTTAATAATTATATATTACATATAATTGATATAGTTGGTAGTTCTGAGTGGGAGGATTAAAAATCATTAGGAAAGATAAGAATAAATTAAGATAAATATACTATTTGAATAATTAAGACAGTATTGTTATTGTGGAGGCGAAGTTTGAGATGGAATTTGAAGAATTTAGTACCACTTGGTCAATAAACAATTATTTTCTCTGAAGATTCAAACAATGAAAAACTAATCAATACCAGGTTTTTTGTTGCCTTCCATAGAGTGCTCCTTATAGGAGTTATTCTTGCTCACCTTTTATATTATATACTTCTTTCCAATATTTTAAATATGATTTAAATTAGTACAAATACAAGCTAGGTTAAGCAACTGACAAATGACTACTGGCTTACTCTCCATTACATTTGGAACAAATTAAGGTATATTAGATAAAATTAGGCCAGAGACCAAGGAACAACTCTATCCTGCCTCAGATCATTGCTTCTCCTCTTCATACAGTTCCAAAGAGACAGGGACATAATGAACTGTCACTTTATCATCAACTGGGATTGTGTCCCAAGTGGATGGCTGAGCTTGAACGTGGACTTTTCAGCTTCCTGCTGACAGTCCTTCTCCTCAGACCCATATCTTGGACCTCACTACCCTCTGGCTACTTTTAAGAAAGGGCAGGAGAAAGAGAAAAGTGATAGGGTCTGTTCAGGGTTGGCAGAGCCTAGGGGACCTTACTTTCCCAGTAGAGGAAGAGAGCTTTACCCATATATAAGATTCTTAAATATACAGTTACTTCTTCCACTAGCAGTGTCAGTCTGATCATTCTTTTTGAATCTGATCGATCAGATTAATAAAATTTTTCCTTCCAGTATTTGCAGGCTGGAGTGAGAAGGGGAAGGAATGTAAGGGAGGAAGGAGTCTTGAGTATGTCCTATCCTTAATGGCCTACAGTTTTTGATAATGCAGATACAGTCACAAATTCCAATTAAATGTTATTATAGTCACAGAAGTATATGCATTCATAATAACGTGGAATTAGGACTATTTGGCCAATGCTTTGCTAGATCCTTGGAGAAATTTCCAGTTACTTTGGGATCTTAGAGATCTAGGGCACAATGTAAGTCAGACAGGAAAATTGAGTGATTTCATTCTCCTCATTGAATCCATCTATCACAAAGGTATAAGATCCTAGTCAACCAAATATCAGAGGCAGCTGCAGCCAGTTTACCCCCACTTTCATATCAGTCTTTCCAACCAGTCTCTTATATCCATTGAAGGTTTACAATTCTTAGTAATTTAACCTTGATTAGGGGCAAAAAAAAAGTATAAATGAGACCTGAAGGTGTTAGTGAGAAAGGGTGACCATGGGTTGGTTGCCATGGGTTTGCTAGCTCTGGGTCCTCTCCCTGCCCATGATGAGAAAGGGTGACCATGGGTTGGTGACCATGGGTTCGCTAGCTCTGGGTCCTCTCCCTGCCCATGATTGTGCAGGAATATGTGTCCATCTAGACGTCTGGCTGACCACGTACAGGTCAGTGGAGAGACTAGTTCCATGATTATAAGTGCTAGAACACAGCCAAGGAGATGTGCAGACCAACCAGGGTTTCCAGATTTATATTTGAGATGGAGATTTTAAGAGCATACAGGTGGATAGTAGAGAAATCATGAATAGTTCTTTCCCCCTCGCCCCCAATTAAGGGCAGATATTATGTCTGATTTCTAAGATGAATAAATAGGAAAATAGTATGTACTAACATGAGATCTATGTACAGGTTTTGTAGCATACAAGGAGGAGAACATTTAAAATGCAGGTGCAGATGTGGTGGTAATACATTGTAGTACGTGGAGATAAATTTTAAAAGCTATTGTTTTGTAATTTCAATAATTCAAAACATGAACACTGTGAAACAAGAGAACAAAGAGGAAATAAGGCAAAGGACTGAGATGAAAACAGAGCGAGACAAAGTAAGTAAATATCAGGATGATACTAAAACCTGCCATGTGAGAAATAAAATATGCATTAGATATAATAAAGATAAAAACTGACACCACAGAAAAGGGAATGAGTGAATGTGAGATGCACATTTGGGAAAGTTTTCCAGGATACAGAGTGAGAGGATTAAGATAGGAAGATGATGACAGCTAAGATGAAACATGAAAGATTATGGAGAACCAACATAACAAGTAAATGAACAAGATATCAAAATGAATGGTAAAATCTCAGTAATCAAAGTTGGACTATAGAAAACTTTCCTAAACTGAAGAAAGCATTGAATCTGTGGAGTAAATAGTCTCACTGAGAAGCAGGCAGCATTAATGAAATGAAGCCAATATTTAGGTACTTCCTGCTGAGATAATCTGAATTTCAAAGGATATAAGAAAAAAATACAAACATCCAGGTAGGAAAAAATCAGATTATTTGTATAGAAAAAAAAAATTAAGTGGATCTAGGATGTCTCCACTTCTAGATGGCAATGCTAGAAGCAATATTTAAAGTGGTGGGAAGACAACGACCATGTTATGACTAAAGATCCCACATTTAGGCATATTGCCTTTTTTGTGCAGTGGCAACAGAAGGATACTGTATAATATGCACAGCTCATGAGATGTACAAAAGTTCCATCCAGATAATATTACTAAGAGATACTCTCAGCCAAGGCGATGAATCATAATGAAGAAACTGAGAATGGTGAAGTTATAAGAGTACTGGCAGTTATAGTAAAAATCAGTTAAATGAATAGCATAAATAATTATAATGATTACCAACATAATCAAAATATAAATTTCAAAACAAATTTTAAAGAGAATATTAATAATATAAATTATTAAAATGTAATATTAAAAACCTGGGTATAAAATTCTAGATCAGGCAATGAGTGGGGAAGTTGGTAGAAATAGAAGCATTAACATTAGAAGGATATTGGGTTTTGTGTGCATTTTCTTTTTCTCTAACGACCTTGGTGATTATCTCAGAAAGTTCGTTTACTTGTGTTTTTATATACACAATCATTTCATTGATAATTGTTCACAGTATCTATTCCTTTACAATAGTTTTGTCTCTTCTGCTTTTTGTTTCTGTACAGATTTTGCAGAAACAAACACAGAAACCTGCTGTTGCCACTGGTGATGACCAACAAGGCCTGCATAGCAGGGCTCCCAGTTACCAAGCCTGGCTTATTCTTTCCTTTGTTGTTTGGCCCAATCAGTCTCATAATTATCACTGGCAAGGCTGTTTCTGGCATGAAGGATCCATAGCAGATTCCTAATGCTTGATTTCCTAGGACTGCCAAGGTATTCAGACGAAGTCAGCTTTAGATTGCTCTGTGTGGCAAAACTATTCCCTTTGATTGTTAATTAGTCCTTTGATCTGTATTGACAATGTCAGTCTAGCAAGTGTCACTGTCACGTTGGGAATGCAGCTCTTCTTTCACATACACACTTGTTGGTAATTTTAGAAGCATATAATGGTCACTGATAGCCTGGTCTGTGAGTGACACATGGTCCTAATTAGGAACCAGACTGCATTTAAAACAGCAGGAAGAAAACTCAGGCTGGTCCACAAGGCAATTTTGCAGTGGAGGCAAGTTGCCTTCCTAGTTCCAACCTGTCCTCTCTGATCAGAGGGTCTCACAGCCTCTGCCCACCTGGGCTCACATTGTGCTTCTTCTCCATCCACCCTGTTCCAGTTAGGCCTCTCCTGTCCAGATATGGCTGTTGTTCTCCTCTGAACCCAGACTTATAGTCACTAAGCTTTCCCCCCTCGTCAATTGTATGATTTCCCCATCTTCCCCCTCTGTTTAGATCCTCACGGTTAGGACCACCTAGCTTCCACCTGCAGTGTTGGTCCTGCCCATAATTCCTAGAACTAAATCTGACTGGAGACAGGAAGTACTGAAATAGTTCTACCTCCAAAATTGTCCTACTTGCTGTTAGTCTGATCCTTACATAAGCCCAAGTTTTCTTAACTGGGGTCCTGTTCTCATGACTGGGATTTTGTTTTGATGACATGTCATGTTTCTCAGGTCCTGGGATGCTATCATGCTCTCCCAGGCTTTTCCCAGGACTAAAACTCTGTCCCAAAACCCATTCTGGTGGCTGAACTCTGACTTTGCTGACATTTACTGATTCCAGGCGTCCTGGATATGTTGTCTCTGTGCTTTGCCAACTTTGCCAACTGGGATACTCTGCTGATTCACTTTGAAGCTTTTCTGCTTAATACACATGTGGATTGGGGCTTGATATCCTTTTGCTCTTCGTCAGTATTTTTTCCTTTTTCTGTAGCATGACTCATCTATGCAGCTTTTCTGGGTCTCAACTGAATGACAGTGATGCTTAGCAAGGTCTCTCTACTCTGTTTGGGCCAGAACTCAGTCTCCCAGTGCTGTACACTATCAGACATCTCACTTCAGTTCTTGACTTCAGAACCATTCCTTTCTGTTTGGCCTTACAGAATTTTGTGCCACACGAGTGCAGCCCAGCCTCTTCCAAGGACCCATGGGAATAATCCATACCTACTTCTTTCTGTAGCTCCTACCTTTCTGGTGCCCTGCTCAGCACCCTGCTCTCCATCCTCTGCCTTCTCGGCTCAGCAAGACCATTGCTTTTTGCAGGGGCCTCAACTCCCTGCTTCATGATGGGAAACTGCTCTCTGATAGAAAGCTAGGGCAAAAGTGGGATTCATCCAATGTACTTTCCTTCTCTCCAGAATTACAGACCTGTTGGTAGTCTGATGCCTCAAAATAGTTATGTCATATATTTTGTACAGTTATATGGTTGTTTTTTATGGTAGGTTAAGCCTGAAACCTATTACTCTGCCATGGCCAGAAGCATGGAATTTTGTGTTTTTGTTTTTATTGACAGTGTACAAAAGTTTCTGTCAGTTTCACAACTTGTTATTGATTATGTCATGTACATTTTTAGTAGCTGTCAAATTTGGGAAATCCTTTGTCAAGTTTTCTTTATATATGAGTTAATGCAACTGCTCAATATCCCTTTAGCTAGATCTCCAAAGTGGCCACAGCTACTCCGTATCACCAGATAGGAGGCTAAATAGACAAAAAGTCAGAGTGGAGAAACAGGGTCATAAGGGACTACTCTTAAAATGTCCAACTTGGACAAGTTTACAAAAATAGAGGAGCATGTGAATACAATGCTGGAGCCTTGCCCAGACTTTGGAAGGGACTTGTGAAAAAAAAAAAAGAAAAGAAAAGAAAAGAAAAAGTGTCCTTAAATTGCATTTGCTTCATAGTACATCGATTTCTTTTGCCATCTTCTGACCAAGGATTTCTGCCGTTTTCTACTTGCCATTTTTATAGAGTCTACCCTCTGTTCTGAGCCTGAAAAAGTCAATCCCTGGCTCAAAAAATAAGTTATTTTCTCAGGATTTTTGACATACCATGTTTAGCCATCCCCTTCCCCCAAGACCGTATCCAGCTTCTGATGTCTCTTTATAACCCTAAATTTGGCAGCTATTAAACTGTTACCCACAGATATCCTAGCCCTGCCTGATGAATTTGTCCTCTGATTTTACTATTCCAAGCAGATCTCTGAAAGTCCAGATACCTCAGAATAGGAAAGCCTTGCACAATTGCTGAGAACCCACAGAGCTTAAAAGTGAAGGAGGGCTTCCCTGGTGGCACAGTGGTTGAGAGTCCGCCTGCCGATGCAGGGGACACGGGTTCGTGCCCCGGTCTGGGCAGATCCCACATGCCGCGGAGCGGCTGGGCCAGTGAGCCATGGCCGCTGAGCCTGCGCGTCCGGAGCCTGTGCTTCGCAACGGGAGAGGCCACAACAGTGAGAGGCCCGCGTACTGCAAAAAAAAAAAAAAAAGAAAAAAAAAAAAGAACTTTAGGATGTACTGTAAAAGCAGAAATTATATACATCCTGGCAAAGACTCCTTTACAAATATTAAATTATTTTTTGGCATATTTTTTGACACTTATTTGTGAAAGTAGAGTTAGTTACTCAGAAGTATTTGGTTTTAGAAATTGAACATAATCTCTGGGATTAAAACCTAAAGATGGTCAATGTTGACATTAAAAAGTGGCTTTGGGGGGCTTCCCTGGTGGCGCAGTGGTTTGGAGTCCACCTGCCGATGCAGGGGACGCGGGTTCGTGCCCCGGTCCGGGAGGATCCCACATGCCGCGGAGCGGCTGTGCCCGTGGGCTATGGCTGCTGAGCCTGCGCGTCCAGAGCCTGCGCTCCGCGGCGGGGGAGGCCGCGGCAGTGGGAGGCCCACACACTGCAGAAAAAAAAAGGAGAAAAAAAAGGAGAGAGAAAAAAAAAGTAGCTTTGGGGACTTCCCTGGTGGTCCAGTGGTTGACTCCATGCTCCCAATGCAGGGGGCATGGGTTCGATCCCTGGTCCGGAAACTAAGATCCCGCGTGCTGCGTGGCACGGCCAAAAAAAAAAAGTAGCTCTGTTCGTTCATCATTTAGTACAAAGATAGTCGTATGAAGCTATTTTTCACGTTGAGAAGATACCATATGCACTCACACATAAGCATTTTCTTTTATATGTTATAAACTTGATATGGTAGAAATATGATAGATTTTCATTTCTTCAGATTAGCTAGCGCAGGCCTCCCCAGATAAAGATGAAATATCATTTGTGTTTTATTCTGCCTGAAATAACATAGATTTAGGAATTCTGCCTTTAAGTGGGAAGACCCTGAAAGAAACTAATTAGTAGATAACCCATTTCTTATCTAAGAGTCATAGGTCAGAAGAATTTATATATAGTTTTAGTTCCCTGATAAAAATTCATATTTATGTTGATTATTTAAAAATATGTAGGTAAACCTTTCATGTATCACGCTAGTTTGTAAATCAGAAAAATTCTCTGGGGAGGCATATGAAAAGCTAATTAGAGCAGTAGGAAATCACTCTTCATTTCTGTAACGATACCTAAAATAATTTTTAAAAAGGAAAATTAAAATTTGGCGTTCTCAAAGAATTGGACCTAGATAAGGCATCTTAGAGCAGTAGCTTACTCTGTGAAATGATAGTTTTCATACTCTAGTTTTTATCTCTATAACTCATGGAAGTTTTTAGAAAGGTCTTTGATGTGGCTTTGACCCTGTTTGGCTGCAATGGACCTTATCTATTTATGGCATAATATTCATTTCCCACCTTTCTAGGAGTATCTTTGGCAAAGGTTCCATCTCTCATTTTCATCATGTGATTCAGGCGGGATTACTCCTACCACTGGCCATTTTGAGTTCTGTCTTCTGTCACTTGTAACTGAACTACTAATATTTGTGACTTAATTTTGTTCCTTTTGTAATATATGATAAGAGATGACAATCTCCACAGAACTTATATTTGGATAAGGAGAAAATGTTGGAAAACAGTATATCAACAAGCTTCTGAAAAGTACAGCTTGACAGGAAAATCATGTTTTTCTATAAAAGAGTGAGGTTTCTTATAATATTCACAATATATCCCTGGCTCAATGAAGCATCTGTTTTACGTATATTCTTAGAATTTTGTCATGCACTTATATGGAAGCTCAGATCCATAAAAGTTAGTTGTTTAGTATGTAAGTTTAATTAAAACATAAGAGATCTACCTTAATCTTTCTTGAAATTCTCACAGCTCTTATCATTTCTTTCATTCATGCTTATCCTTCTTTATAGTTTAAAACTGCTTATGTTATGTCTCAGTTTAAGCATCTTGAGAACAAAGATTTAAGCTTACCACTTTCTGTGCACCTCAGTGGCCCAAAGCAACTTCTCGTTAAATTATATATAAGGTTCCTGTCACTGAGATAAAAGAGGTACATATTCTCTTATCTTCTCATGTTAAGGTTTTATAAACATATGCTAATAATGGTCTCAGTAGATAACCAGTCCTGTCTTTTAATTATTGTCAGAAAAATGGCTTAAGATCAGCTGTTGTAAAACCAAAATCATCAATTTTTTTGGACAGTCATTTCTTTACAATTATTTGGCTAACAGTCAACAATTCTGTATCAGATCAAGTCATTCTGTTACTCGCAGGTACATTTTGCAACTCATGTATCTTGAAGAGATCATCAGAAAATTTCATTGCTAAAATTAGACATTCTTTGTTTAGTAAATTGAATTAGGAACGTGAAAAAAGAAGCAAATGAATGAAGGGCCTTACACTGCCAACCTTCTCCAAAGAGTTCTCTAAGCACTATCAGATGCTCTTCATTTGTCAATCATACTCCAGTCTGGCTTCTGTCTCCAGCATTTCCACAGAACCACTCTTGCTAAGAGCTCTGACACGTTTATATAGAGACACAGATGTAGAGAACAAACGTATGGACTCCAAATCTAATATACGCTTTCTTTTCTTCTTTTGCTTGTCCTCTCAACATATTTGACATTGAGAATCTATGTGAAACATTCTTTTGCTTGGTAACATCTCTCTTTTTTAGTTTTCTTCGCCACCCTTTGTTCATCTCAGCCTCTATTGCTGATTCTCTCTAAACTCTAAGTGCTTTGAGTTTTTCAGTGTTTGGTAATAGGCCTGTCTTTGTTCTCCCTAAAGCCTTTATTCAGTAGTAGATCTCATACATTGCCACAGATTTAAATACCATCTATATGCTGGTGACTTGCAATTTATATCTCTGGGTCCAAACTTAGACCTCCAATCTTATACAACTGACTGCTCATTTGACATCTTTGTTTGGATGTTTTATGTATATCCCACCTTTAGCATCAGTCTTGTGAATCCTGTTCCATCCATAGTCTTCCTCATGTCATGTCAGTAAATGGTACAACATTTCTCCTCAGCTGCTTAATCCAGAAACTTGGGGAGAAGCCTTTATTCTTTCTTCTCCCAATCCCTCTGCTTCCAGTCCTGCACATTTTACTCACAAATTACATCTCATATCTCACCACTTTCCACATACATTACCAGCACTCCAATTTAAGCTGTATAATACTGTAGTACTTGGAACTACTTCAGTAGTCTTCTGAGTGTCCCTACTCCTTTTACTGATCCTCTCTTCACAATCTATTCTCCTTATAATATAGCATCCAGAATGATCTTTTAAAAGTAGATTTTGCCACTTGCTCTCTTTAAAATATTTCAGTGGATTTCCATTGTACTTTGAATTAAATTCAAACTTCATATATTGGAAAAGACCTGAAATGAGATGACCCCTGCTTATTTCTAGAATGTCAACTCATATCTTTCACTGTACTCTGGTCATCTGTCTTTTACTTTCCCTCCCAAGATTTTACCCAATTTAGAATATTTGTTTGTTCTATCCTTTCTTCATGGAATGTTCTTTCTCTGGAATTTCACATGGCTGGTTCCATCTCAGCTTAATTCTCAACTCCTAAGGGTGATATGAGGCTTAATTATTCTTTCTAAATAGGTTCATTTCCCACCTTATTCTCTATCATAGTACTACATTAGATTTTTTTATTGCATTTTGTATTTTGTAATTTTTTGGTATTAGTGGGGTTTGCTTGCTTATTATTTTTTCTCCCCACTACACTGTAAACTTTATTAAGTTTTTCCTAGTGCCTAGCACATAGTAAATATTTAAAATATTCTAAAATGTGTACGTAATAAACAGACGCATAGGTGATGTTTTGTTTCTTCATCTGGAACATCTGTATGCACTATAAGCATCTCATGTCGGAACATAGCATTAAGTAACTCTCAAGTGACCTTCACCAACATATAGATCTGATTGTTTAAATAGGTATTTGACAAGCACTGTCTGATGTGTGAACAGTAATGTGAAGTTTTCTCTCCCTGTGTAACCAGTCAAAATGACCAAAATGAAGAGAGAGGCTGGCTAAGTGCATTGGCTAATAATTAGATAGTGGAAACTTGTTAAAAAAGATACTAAAGTATGAAGTAGGAGAACTGCATTCCTGATCTCGATTTCTCTACTATAAAATAAATATTTAATATGATTTCAGCTACTCAGCTGCTCTATATTTAGAGTAAAGTTAATATACCTGTCTTTACTCACCTTCAAGGCCACTGGTAGAAATAAATGAAACATATACTAGCTCTTTGAGGAAAGGCACTGTGTAACTCTAAGCATGTCCTAGTATAATAGCAAGTAGAAGAAAGTTCACCTTCTGTTTGCTCTAATTTAAATGATATCTACCTTTATGGTTTTATAAAATTTAATTCACTAAACACATGTTGAGCACCTGCTGTGTAGAAGGCAACATGTCAGTACTCAAGGAACTTGGCATGCTTGTACCTTAAGGTGTTTGCAGTACAGGGAATAACATATGCAAAAATAAGTATGTTTTTAAAAGTATGTGATAGACACTACTAAACATACTAGAAAGTACTACAGGAACCCAGAAGAAGGTGGGATAGGAGTGGGGGTTGAAAAGTTCCCAACTGTGTAATTTCCCCCTTTCTAACGAAGACAATAAAGTCATCCACTGTATTTTACTGGACCTAGAATAGCCTGGAACATGGCAAGCTTAATAAGTATTTGTTGAAGGAATAACGTGATGAAAGAGTAAGTTGGAGTTTCTACCAGACAGAGGAAAACCTTGGTTCCTGGGGAAGCCTCACAGTTTATTACATTCTGCACTTCCCTGAGTCTTGTTTCCTGGTCTAGCCCTTTCTTTTTCTAGTTTATAATCCCAATTGAAGAAGATCTGTAAAAAATCTTGGCTGTGATGAGCCAAAATCAATGTTGGAAGAATAACATTTCCCACTTCAAATGTCTGAACCAAAGCTTCAAGTGAAAGCATATTTTCGTACATTTTTTCCTCTGGACTTTTAGCTCTTAAGTTCTTTTATCTTTCCCTACCACTTGATTTACTTTTCTAGTCCTCTTCAGTTTTGGCTCTGTTCCTCAGTATGTTAGACCACTTAAAGATCCAAATGTATTCCTTTTGGTCTCTATTAACCCCTCTTTCACTTTGTGGATTGATTTAAGTCATCCGTTAAGTCTGCACTAAAATTATGTTTTGTCTAGAATGCCAAAAGAAGTTAAAAAGAGAAAAATGACTGACTAGACCTACTCTATAAAATCTCAATTAAATTATATCAATAGTTTTAGCAGTTGAGCACCTCATCCCCTGTGATTCCCCAGGAAAGAACTTTTAGATGGAAAGCCAATCTATAAAACAGACAAAAATGGGCTTCCCTGGTGGCACAGTGGTTGAGAGTCCGCCTGCCGATGCAGGGGACACAGGTTTGTGCCCCGGTCTGGGAAGATCCCACATGCCGCGGAGCGGCTAGGCCTGTGAGCCATGGCCGCTGAGCCTGCGCGTCCGGAGCCTGTGCTCCGCAACGGGAGAGGCCACAACAGTGAGAGGCCCACGTACTGCAAAAAAAAAATAATAATTCTTTTTTATCAACTCTATGCTGAATATGTTACTCATCACTTTTTCAAGGTGACTTTTATTTTTAAAAAATCAATATTTCACACAGTGAAAATGTTATGGAATGACACATGATAATTAGCATAAATAGATTACTTCTGTAATGCAATCCAAAGTACACAAACTCTCCCCATAATCATCAATCTTTCATTTTAGTGAAAGCTGTTGTTTGACTTAACTAACTATAAAACAAGGCTAGCCCCTACCCAACATATGAAGACATCAGGTAATATTTGAGCATCATTTGGGAATAGGACCCACACTGAGACCCAACAAAGACATAGTTTCTTTTCCCAAGGAATTTATATTTCAGAGGACAGATGAGGTGAGAATGATAAGAATTTACTTTGTCTTGATGACAATATTGAGATGCCCAACCAATTACTGGGCATCTGTGCTCTTTAGCCCAACCGGCAGGCACAGTTGGGACAGGTGTTCAGAGGTTTAGGCAATTCCATAAAGTATGCTCCAGGTCCCAGATAGGTGGCATCAATCCAAAGCCCAACCTTGACAACCATTCTTGAGATTCAGGCTTGGGTCCTTGCATGCAGCAGCCATAAGAAAGGTGCCACCAGAAGACAGAAGGCCATGTTCAGGCTAATGGACACTCTGCCAGCAAGTAGGTGGCATAACTCGATTTGCTGAATGCCTCTGAAACAGTCACAGAGTAGATCACTCCAGGCAGCTCACACAGGGAAAGTGTGGGAAAGTGTCTGCTGCTATTGCTGTCTGCTGGGAGGTGATGCTCTGTGTTCTGCATAAGGTTGAATCAATTGTTGGAAAATCAAACAGAATGAGAGAAGCTGCACTTAACTATTGCTGAAGAAACACTTTAAAAGAAATATGATATTGCACAGATGTCTTTCTTGTGACATTATTTATAATAGCAGACAAATATAAAAGAAAAAAAAGTCAACGGGGTGTTTAAATGCATTATGATTTATCACTGCAGGGTCCTGTTGGGCTGCCAATACACTGATAATTATGGAAACTACCTAGTAACAAGGGAAAGTGTTCTTGAATTACATGAAATGAATAAAGTAGGAAATAGGCAGGTCATGTGTTTTGTTTAAACTGTATTGAAAAATGTGAATGTCAATAGAGGCAGTTGAAAAAGAATATAAACAAACAAGTACTGAACTTAAAGTCAGAAAATCTGGATTTATAACCTGGATTTGTCATTTATGATCTGCATGTGGGCAAATTAACCAGTTTTCTTGAACCTCAGCATTGTAAAATGGGCATAATGACATCAACCTCATGCAGAGGCTGTGAGTACCAACTAGGATAATGTCTATCATATGTACAGTGCAGTTAAGAGAATGGGCTCACGCCCAGGCAGCTTGCTCAGACTCTGGTTCTGCCATATATTACGTATGGAACTGTAGACAAGTTAATTAACTCATGATGCCTCAGTTTCCTTCCTGGTAAATAGGATGTTTGGTTCAGGGGTTAAAAGCATGGACGTTGGAGCCAAATGCTTGGGTTTCAGTAGATTATTTACTGACTGGCAAGTTCCTTAACTTCTCTGGACTGCAATCCCCCCATGTGTAAAATGAGGATAAAACAGTACCTGCTTCATGAGCTGTTGTTAAGATGACATGACTTAATTCGTTTTAAGTGTTTCTGAGACAGTGCCTGGCATACAGTAAGCACTTAATAAATGTTAGCTATTATTATTCAGAAAAATGGAAAACATTTGTGTTGAAGCTGCTTCTGAATTTGAATAGGAGCTGAAAGGGAACCCAGATAAAACAATTAATATGTTACTGCAGTAGGACCACAAGGGGGAATTTAGTCCTTGTTTTAGATTTCTTTATTGCTGTTGCAATTTTTGTTTGTACAATAAATCATAATCTAAGACAAGGGAAAATGAACAAATCTGCCCTATTTACTGTTCCCTGAGGCAATGCCTTCTCAGTCACTGACTGATAAGCTAATTTGTGTTGTAGTATTAACGGCTGGTAGTGGATTAATATGTTACCCCTCCAAGGTAATCTATTTGCATTTTAAATAGGCACCTTATGCTGAGAGACTGCCTGATGTGGGATTATCAGAGCCTTGATATAGACTAGGGTGAGGAATTTTTTGATTCAGAGGAAACTTTGGGCATTGCTGCAGTCACCATGTCTTGGTATTTGACAATCACACAAAGGAGAGCATAATTCTGGAGGGCCCTGAGGCTCCCTACAGCCATCCTCTGTCTGATCAATGAGGCTGCAAAGAGTCGGAGGAGAACAACAGCATCCTTCCTCACGTAAAGGTAGAACCACTACCCAGACCCACTAGATTTGCCACTGCAGAAGTCATTCCCACACTTCACCCTAATTCCCTCTCTCTCTTCTAGCCCCATCCCAAAGAGAAAAGCCTTCAAAGAGTGACACAAATCAAATTGATCTGTCCATAAAACAAATACAACCCATTACTCTGTGGCTGCAAAGTTATGTCACAAATATTTTTTTTAATTTTTAACTTTTTTATAACATCTTTATTGGAGTATAATTGCTTTACAATGGTGTGTTAGTTTCTGTTTATAACAAAGTGTATCAGCTATACATATACATATATCCCCGTATCTCCTCCCTCTTGCATCTCCCTTCCACCCTCCCTATCCCACCCCTTTAGGTGGTCACAAAAAACCAAGCTGATCTCCCTGTGCTCTGCGGCTGCTTCCCACTCGCTATCTATTTGACATTTGGTAGAATATGTAAGTCCATGCCACTCTCTCACTGCGTCCCAGCTTACCCTTCCCCCTCTCCATGTCCTTAAGTCCATTTTCTAAGTCTGCGTCTTTATTTCCTTATTCCTGTCCTACCCCTAGGTTCTTCATAACCATTTTTTTTTAGACTCCATATATATGTGTTAACATACAGTATTTGTTTTTCTCTTTCTGACTTACTTCACTCTGTATGACAGACTCTAGGTCCAACCACCTCACTACAAATAACTCAATTTCGTTTCTTTTTATGGCTAAATAATAGTTCATTGTATATATGTGCCACACCTTCTTTATGCATTCATCTGTTGATGGACACTTAGCTTGCTTCCATGCCCTGGCTATTGTAAATAGAGCTGCAGTGAACATTGTGGTACATGACTCTTTGAATTATGGTTTTGTCAGGGTTTATTGCCAGTAGTGGGATGGCTGGGTCATATGGTAGTTATATTTTTAGCTTTTTAAGGAACCTCCGTACTGTTCTCCACAGTGGCTGTATTAATTTACATTCCCACCAACAGTGCAAGAGGGTTCCCTTTTCTCCACACCCTCTCCAGCATTTATTGTTTATAGATTTTTTGATGATGGCCATTCTGACCGGAGTGAGGTGATAACTCATTGTAGTTTTGATTTGCATTTCTCTAATGATTAGTGATGTTGAGCATCCTTTCATGTGTTTGTTGGCAATCTGTGTATCTTCTTTGGAGAAATGTCTATTTAGATCTTCTGCCCATTTTTGGATTGGGTTGTTGGTTTTTTTGATATTGAGCTGCATGAGCTGCTTGTAAATTTTGGAAATTTGTCAGTTGCTTCATTGCAAACATTTTCTCCATTCTGAGGATTGTCTTTTTGTCTTGTTTATGGTTTTCTTTGCTGTGCAAAAGCTTTTAAGTTTCATGGGGTCCCATTTGTTTATTTTTGTTTTTATTTCCATTTCTCTAGGAGGTGGGTCAAAAAGGATCGTGCTGTGATTTATGTCATAGAGTGTTCTGCCTATGTTTTCCTCTAAGAGTTTTATAGCGCCTGGCCTTATATTTAGGTCTTTAATCCATTTTGAGTTTATTTTTGTGAATGGCATTTAGGGAGTGTTTTAATTTCATTCTTTTACATGTAGCTGTCCAGTTTTCCCAGCACCACTTACTGAAGAGTCTGTCCTTTTTCCATTGTATATTCTTGCCTCCTTTATCAAAAACAAGGTAACCATATGTGTGTTGGTTTATCTCTGGGCTTTCTATCCTTTTCCATTGACCTATATTTCTGTTTTTGTGCCAGTACCATACTGTCTTGATTACTGTAGATTTGTAGTATAGTCTGAAGTCAGGTAGCCTGATTCCTCCAGCACCATTTTTCTTTCTCAAGATTGCTTTGGCTATTTGGGGTCTTTTGTGATTCCATACAAGTTGTGAAATTTTTTGTTCTAGTTCTGTGAAAAATGCCATTGGTAGTTTGAAGGGATTACAATGAATCTGTAGATTGCTTTGGGTAGTAGAGTCATTTTCACAATGTTGATTCTTCCAATCCAAGAACATGGTTAATCTCTCCATCTGTTTGTATCATCTTTAATTTCTTTCATCTGTGTCTTATAGTTTTCTGCGTACAGGTCTTTTGGCTCCTTAGGTAGGTTTATTCCTAGGTATTTTATTCTTCTTGTTGCAGTGGTAAATGGGAGTATTGCCTTAATTTCTCTTTCAGATTTTTTGTCGTTAGTGTATAGGCATGCAAGAGGTTTCTGTGCATTAATTTTGTAAGGTGCTACTTTACCAAATTCATAGATTAACACTAGTAGTTTTCTGGTCGCATCTTTAGTAGTCTCTATGTATAGTATCACATCATCAGCAAACAGTGACAGCTTTACTTCTTCTTTTCTGATTTGGATTCCTTTTATTTCTTTTTCTTCTCTGATTGCTGTGGCTAAATCTTCCAAAACTATGTTGAATAATAGTGGTGAGAGTGAGCAACCTTGTCTTGTTCTTGATCTTAGTGGAAATGGTTTCAGTTTTTCACCATTGAGAATGATGTTGGCTGTGGGTTTATCATATACGGCCTTTATTATGTTGAGGTAAGTTCCCTCTATGCCTATTCTCTGGAGGGTTTTTATCATAAATGATTGTTGACTTTTGTCGAAAGCTTTATCTGCATCTATTGAGATGATCATATGGTTTTTCTGCTTCAAATTGTTAATATGGTTTAGAACATTAATTTATTTTCATTTATCAAAGAATCCTTGCATTCCTGGAATAAACCCCACTTGATCATGGTGTGTGATCCTTTTAATGTGCTGTTTGGATTCCGTTTGCTAGTATTTTGTTGAGGATTTTTGCATCTATGTTCATCAGTGATATTGGTCTATAGTTTTCTTTCTTTGTGACATCTTTTTCTGGTTTTAGTATTAGGGTGATGGTGGCCTCATAGAATAAATTTGGGAGTGTTGCTCTCTCTGCTATATTTTGGAAGACTTTGAGAAGGGTAGGTGTTAGCACTCTCTAAATATTTGATAGAATTCGCCTGTGAAACCGTCTGGTCCTGGGCTTTGTTTGTTGGAAGATTTTTAATCACAGTCTCAATTTCGGTGCTTGTGATTGGTCTGTTTATATTTTCTATTTCTTCCTGGTTCAGTCTTGGAAGGTTGTGCTTTTCTAAGGATTTGTCCATTTCTTCCAGTTTTTCCATTTTATTGGCATATAGTTGCTTGTAGTAATCTCTCATGATCCTTGTATTTCTGCAGTGTCAGTTGTTACTTCTCCTTTTTCATTTCTAATTCTCTTGATTTGAGTCTTCTCCCTTTTTTTCTTGATGAGTCTGGCTAATGATTTATCAATTTTGTTTATCCTCTCAAAGAACCAGCTTTTAGTTTTATTGATCTTTGCTATCGTTTCCTTCATTTCTTTTTCATTTATTTCTGATCTGATCTTTATGCTTTCTTTCCTTCTGCTAACTTTGGGGGGTTTTTGTTCTTCTTTCTCTAATTGCTTTAGGTGTAAGGTTAGGTTGTTTATTTGAGATGTTTCTTGTTTCTTGAGGTAGGATTGTATTGCTATAAGCTTCCCTCTTAGAACTGCTTTTGCTGCATCCTGTAGGTTTTGAGTTGTTGTGTCTCCAGTGTCATTTGTTTCTAGGTATTTTTAAATTTCCTCTTTGATTTCTTCAGTGATCTCTTGGTTATTTAGTAGTGTATTGTTTAGCCTCCACGTGTTTGTATTTTTTACAGATTTTTTCCTGTAATTGATATCTAGTCTCATAGCATTGTGGTTGGAAAAGATACTTGATATGATTTCACTTTTCTTAAATTTACCAAGGCTTGATTTGGGACCCAAGATATGATCTATCCTGGAGAAAGTTCCATGAGCACTTGAGAAGAAAGTGTATTCTGTTGTTTTTGGATAGAATGTCCTATAAATATCAATTAAGTCCATCTTGTTTAGTGTGTCATTTAAAGCTTGTGTTTCCTTATTTATTTTCATTTTGGATGATCTGTCCTTTGGTGAATGTGGGGTGTTAAATCCCTTACTATGATTGTATTACTGTCGATTTCCCCTTTTATGGCCATTAGCATTTGCCTTATGTATTGAGGTGCTCCTATTTTGGGTGCATAAATATTTACAATTGTTACATCTTCTTGGATTGATCCCTTGATCATTATGTAATGTCCTTCTTTATGTCTTATAATAGTCTTTATTTTACATTCTATTTTGTCTGATATGAGAATTGCTACTCCAGCTTTCTTTGGATTTCCAGTTGCATGGAATGTCTTTTTCCATACCCTCACCTTCAGTCTGTATGTGTCCCTAAGTTTGAATTGGGTCTCTTGTAGACAGCATATATACGGGTCTTGTTTCTGTATCCATTCAGCTAGTTTGTGTCTTTTGTTTGGAGCATTTAATCCACTTACATTTAAGGTAATTATCAATGTATATGTTCCTATTACCATTTTCTTAATTGTTTTGGGTTGTTATTGTAGGTGTTTTCCTTCTCTTGTGTTTCCTGCCTAGAGAAGTTCCTTTAGCATTTGTTGTAAAGCTGGTTTGGTGGTGCTGAATTCTCTTAGCTCTTGCTTGTCTGTAGAGGTTTTAATTTCTCTGTGAAATCTGAATGAGATCCTTGGTGGGTAGAGTAATCTTGCTTGTAGGTTTTTCCCTTTCATCACTTTAAATATGTCCTGCCACTTTCTTCTGGATTGCAGAGTGTCTGCTGAAAGATCAGCTGTTAATCTTATGGGGATTCCCTTGTATGTTATTTGTTGTTTTTCCCTTGCTGCTTTTAATATTTTTTCTTTATATTTAATTTTTGACAGTTTGATTAATATGTGTCTTGGTGTGTTTCTCCTTGGATTTATTCTGTATGGGACTCTCTGTGCTTCCTGGACTTGATTAACTCTTTCCTCTCCCATATTAGGGAAGTTTTCAACTATAATCTCTTCAAGTATTTTCTCAGTCCCTTTCTTTTTCTCTTCTTTTTCTGGGACCCCTGTGATTTGAATGTTGGTGCATTTAATGTTGCCCCAGAGGTTTCTGAGACTGTCCTCAATTCTTTTCATTCTTTTATCTTTATTCTGCTCTGCAGTAGTTATTTCCACTATTTTTTTCTTCCAGGTAACTTATCCGTTCTTCTGCCTTAGTTATTCTGCTATTGATTCCTTCTAGAGAATTTTTAATTTCATTTTTTGTGTTGTTCATCATTGTTTGTTTACTCTTTAGTTCTTCTAGGTCCTTGTTAAACATATCTTGTATTTTCTGCATTCTATTTCCAAGATTTTGGATCATCTTTACTATCATTACTCTGAATTCTTTTTCAGGTAGACTGCATATTTCCTCTTCATTTGTTTGGTCTGGTGGGTTTTTACCTTGCTCCTTCATCTCCTGTGTGTTTCTCTGTCTTCTCATTTTGCTTAACTTACTGTGTTTGGGGTCTCCTTTTTGCAGGCTGCAGGTTCATAGTACCTGTTGTTTTTGGTGTCTGCCCCCGGTGGCTACGTTTGGTTCTGTGGGTTGTGTAGGCTTCCTGGTGGTGGTGTCTAGTGCCTGTGTTCTGGTGGATTAGGCTGGATTTTGTCTTTCTGGTGGTTAGGTCTGTGTCCAGTGGTGTGTTTTGAGGTGTCTCTGACCTTATTATCATTTTCGGCAGCCTCTCTGCTAATGGGTGGGGTTGTGTTCCTGTCTTGCTAGTTGTTTGGCATAGGGTGTCCAGCACTGTAGCTTGCTGGTCTTTGCGTGGAGTTGGGTCTTAGCGTTGAGATGGAGATCTCTGGGAGAGCTTTTGCCATTTGATATTACATGGTGCTGGGAGGTTTCTGGTGGACCAGTGTCCTGAACTTGGCTCTCCCACCTCAGAGGCTCAGGCCTGACACCCGGCTGGAGCACCAAGACCCTGTCAGCCACATGTCTCTAAAGGAAAGGGAGAAAAAAGGAAAGAAAGAAAGAAAACAATAAAATAAAATAAAGTTATTAAAATTAAAAATAATTATTAAAAATAAAAAAATTAGAAAGTAATAAAAAGAAGAAAAAAAAACTAAGAAAGAAGTGAGTAAACAAATCCATCAATGATAACAAGCACAAAAAAGAAAAAAAAAAAGGACAGACCGAACCCTAGGACAAATGGTAAAAACAAAGCTGTACAGACAAAATCACACACAGAGGCATACACATACACACTCACAAAAAGAGAAAAAGGAAAAAAAAAAAAATATATCGTTGCTGCCAAAGTCCACTGCCTTAATTTTGGGATGATTCCTTGTCTATTCAGGTATTCCACAGATGCAGGGTACATCACGTTGATTGTGGAGATTTTATCCGGTACTGGGAGAGATTTCCCTTTCTCTTCTTTCTTTGCACAGCTCCTGGAGTTCAGCTTTGGATTTGGACCTGCCTCTGCGTGTAGGTCACCTGAGGGCATCTGTTATTCGCTCAGGCAGGATGGGGTTAAAGTAGCAGCTGATTAGGGGGCTCTGGCTCACTCAGACTGGGGGGAGGGAGGGGTACGGATGTGGGGCGCGGCTGTGGTGGCAGAGGCCGGCGTGATGTTGCGTCATCCTGAGGTGTGCCGTGTGTTCTCCCCGGGGAAGTTGTCCCTGGATCACGGGACCCTGGCAGTGGCGGGCTGCACAGGCTCCCGGGAGGGGAGGTGTGTGTTGTGACCTGTGCTTGCACACAGGCTTCTTGGTGGCTGCAGCAGCCGCCTTAGCATCTCATGCCCGTCTCTGAGGTCCGTGCTAATAGCCGTGGCTCGCGCCCGTCTCTGGAGCTCATTTAGGCGGTGCTCTAAATCCCCTCTCCTCGCGCACCCTGAAACAGTGGTCTCTTGCCTCTTCGGCAGTTCCAGACTTTTTCCTGGACTCCCTCCCAGCTAGCCGTGGTGCACTAGCCCCCTTCAGGCTGTGTTCACACCGCCAGCCCCAGTCCTCTCCCTGTGATCCGACCGAAGCCCGAGCCTCAGTTCCGAGTCCCCGCCCACCCCGGCGGGTGAGCACACAAGCCTCTCGGGCTTGTGAGTGCTGGTCGGCACCCATCCTCTGTGCAGGAATCTCTCCGCTTTGCCCTCCGCACCCCTGTTGCTGCGCTCTCCTCTGTGGCTCCGAAGCTTCCCCCCGCCGTCACCCACAGTCTCCGCCCGCGAAGGGGCTTCCTAGTGTGTGTAAACTTTTCCTCCTTCACAGCTCCCTCCCACTGGTGGAGGTCCCATCCCTATTCTTTTGTCTCTGTTTTTTCTTTTTTCTTTTGCCCTATCCAGGTACGTGGGGAGTTTCTTGCCTTTTGGGAGGTCTGAGGTCTTCTGCCAGCGTTCAGTAGGCGTTTTGTAGGAGTTGTTCCACATGTAGATGTATTTCTGATGTATTTGTGGGGAGGAAGGTGATCTCCACATCTTACTCCTCTGCCATCTTGAAGGTCTCCCCTGTCACAAATATTTTAATGATTAAAGGATGCTGGTCAAGTACTCACTGAACTAACTTTTGGAAATCAGCCTCCCTAAAAGCATCCTGAATCTATTCCACAACAAAGATGTATTGAGCACCTACCAAGCACCCAACAGGGGGCACTGAATAGAGAACAAATCCAGTTTTCTTTCTGATGGGAGTTATTTTGAGAGTTTTGGAAGGTGAACCACTCTGTACCTGCAGTGGATCAGCTGCAGTCACCTCTGCCTAGCAGACATGCTGTCTGTCCTTTCCTGCTCTGGATCCCACTTTCCTGCAGCTGTCACCACTAAATCACCTGGCTCAGAGAACCCAAGATGTTGCCAGTTGCTTCCCCTGAGAACCCCAGTGTCCTTGTTAAGGATGCCAACTCCAGTTGCTCCTGAGATATCCAGCCCTCAGGGGACCAGACTTCTGAGTTCCATGCAAATTGAGGAAGGTGGAAGATCTGTTTGCTCCTTGACTATGGCCCCATTCTGTCATCAGTGCACTCAAAGCAGCTCTCTTGTCTCCAAAGTCTCATTTGAGCAGATGAGTAAAATTCCAGCCATCCCTCTTGACTAAAACCTCACGAAGATAGGTCTCTCACAGTTGGTCCTCCATCCCTCTAATAATAGATCTTAAATACAGTCCTAGGAGCCAGATGGGGACTTCTCCCTCCCTTGTCATTCTCATCTCGGTGCTTGTCCCTGGAGCAAATTCCTCCATTTCTCCAATTACAAAGCAAAAATGTCCCATCCATCTTAGTAAGGAATGACACACAGAAGTCTGTTATATCACCTCAAATGTTCTGTTATATCCTTAAGAAAAAAACCCATGAAGGACTAGAGGTGAGAAAACTGAGGTCAGTACAAGTAGGAGAACCCCAGCAGCTCTGGGCACTAAGTTTAAAGTTAAGTCTCAATGTGGAATCAACAACTATCTCTTTCTTCCTCTAGAGCATGTCTGCTGCGTAGTCCGTGTAAAGTACTGCCCAGTCATTTTCCTGATGGGCAGAGCCCAACAGAGCCAAAAGAGGAAACTGGGTCTTCTGGTTTCATGAGACATCTCATGACAGCTCAGAGAAGAATCACTTCCCTGGAGTGTACTATTATTTGTAAAGTCCCAGTAAAATGAGTGTACTTGGAACTAGGTCTTTTTCATGGAGAAGGAACTGGAATCTTTACTGTGTCCTCTGATTTTTTTTTTTCCTGTTTTCTGGGAATCAGTTCAGAAGAAGGCAAAGAGATATTGAAGTGTGAATGGATCACATAGCCGGTAAACTCTTATCTCTGAGACATGATTGAATGCCACAGAAGAAAGCTTACCATGTGATTCTTACTTCTCAGCTCACATCAGCCTGGGAGTGAAACTATGTATAATAATCTCACAATAAAAATAACACTTCTCTGCATTGTTCTATAATGATAGCAACTTCAGCCCCGTTCCAAGTCTCTCTTCTCTTTAAGTTCTCAGTAGCACTCTTAGGAGAGCTTAGTAGAGTAGGTGTCACTGAACATGCAACCATGTTATACATTGTCTGCTATAGCCTTGTCTCCATTTCTGTCTACAGATTCCCACAGTGGTGACTGGTGGTGAGGATGTTGGGTCCTGATGCCATGCTGAGCCTATTAATATAAGTGAAACATCTGTAAGCTTCCTGTCAAGCAAATGAAATCTGGAGCAAGCTCCTGTAGACACTAACTTTTATTTTCAGTGTTTTAGAGAGCATAGTGATACCAGCTCTTCTATTTTGGCTCTTTCCCCAAAACTCATGTTTTGGACTATCAAGGCTGGGTCAGAAAACAATCTCAGGGACAGGCACTGTTCTGGCCTTAGAATCCTCTTCCCTCTTCATCCAGTCTCTATCACTGGCCTATCATTCCTGTCTCCAACCTGTGTGCCATTGTAACCCTCTCTATTTTGAGGATAAAGCTTTATGAGGGAGATTTCAAAGTCCTTCTTGTAAACTAATCTCTTGGCACTAGCCCCAGCAATCCTTAAGAAACACTGAGCATATTCTACACTGGGGCTTCTGGAGTAATGGTATTGAAATAATCACATTAGTTTAGTAAGAAACTCTCTCACTCCCTAAATAAACACTCACTCAGCTTGGTTTCCATGCCCTCTCTCCCCTCAACACCCCAGACCAATTCTGTTAGAAGGGATGTCTCATGGACTTCCCTGAAGGAAAGTTCAGCTAATTACATCTTAAGAAGAAGAATGAGTAGTACTTGTTAGATCTACTCGTTTGAAGAAAGAGGTTGACTAGTGTGCTGAGGGGGAAGGGTGGAGTTCTTTTCTCCAAAATGTGGAAATGCTGATACATTCTTTTGTGGTTAAATATTTATTATTATTATTATTATTATTATTATTAGTTGGCAGGGAAAGATCCAAGATTTCAAATTAAACCCTTTTATATGCTATTCTGGCACGTGGAATTCCCTTGTCTAATTAAAATGATATTTAACATATTTTTGCAAGCATTTGTTTACCTTTTTCCTAAATATTTTCTCTCAACTATAGTGCGTAGATAGGTAATCTTGGTAGTTCTAGTGAGCTGCATAAATATTTCCAGTTCTAAGTTTAGAGGTAGCTTCATCCATTGCAAGGAAAAGGACTCCAATTAGCACAATTTCCTAGGAATTGTACCATAGGAATATACTCAATATTTACTGCTTCGTCATCCCCTCAACATTTTCTTGTGAGGTACTGGGACTATCCTCTATGCCGATATCATTCTCTGTAATTTATATTATTTATTTCTGCATGGCCTAAATAAATGTAGGATGTGTACATTTTAAAGAATTCTCATTTACATAAAGGTAGGAACAAAGACAGATAGTCCACCATAGCAAAAACTATTCAATGCTGTTCTTTTCCAATTATTCTGTAGTTTAAACAGTGCATTCTTTAGGTAGACTGCTTTGTTTCTATGGCATTTATGAATTCTGGAATTTTCCTGTGTGATTTACCTTCCTACCACTCTGTAATTGGTAGAGAATATTAAAAGCAATTCTTTTAGATAGGGAAAAAAAAGAAACCAACAACAATAGCCAATTATTCTGCTGTTTGAAACCAAGAGGCAGCCTGAAGTCTTTAGAAGCAGAATCATGTTCTTTTAAGGAATATTATAAAATGTTTCTGCTTTCATCTCCAAAGTTACCCATCTACAAGTTTTTCATTTCCTATGACCCTGTTCATTTCTGCTTTGCGTTTAAGCCTTTGTTCATAGCTGTGGGAAATCAAACCCTCTCAGGAGAGGGAAGGAAAGATGAATGTGTAACATGTGCAGGGTAGCCTTACCAAGCAACTCGGCAGGGCCGCTAATGAGCCACACTCTCTTGCAGCTCCCTATCTTTCTACAGTGCGGCTTCCTCTCGTGACATGTTCTTGCTGTCGTTTCCTAGACAGCACCTGTTTCTTTTTCAGGCCTCAGCTCAGGCACAGGTTCACCAGGCAGCTTTCCCTGGCCTCCCCAGCCTGGCTAGGTGTCCCCCTCTGTGCTCCCCAGTGCCCTGTGCTTCCTCCATCACAGCCGATTTCTGTGTGCTGGGGTTGCCTCTGTTTCTCTGTCTTCTCCACTAGAGAAGGAACACTCTGATGGCCTGACTGCATTTCATCTCTGGGATGCTAGGCCTACACCAGTGCCTGTCACGCATGATTTGAGTGAATTAAATGAATGTGGGCCAATGACCTCTTGCTCTTGGAAGGGAGGAGGGGGCACCCTGCAGACTGAGGATTACATGTCTGGCCCCCGGAACATCTTTCCGTTGTGGTGACTGATCATAAAAGAACACCCTTTTGCTGCTAGTTAGAATCTTTCCACACTCTTTAATAATACATGGGTACTGGGAAAGAGAGGTATTCTGATTTCCTCTTTTCATGCTAAGGCTCAGGCATCAGGGAAGTGTTTTATTCAGAGAGGTGAGAGTTACATAGGACTAAAAGCACAGTGCTGTCAGGTGGCAGGCAGGTGGGGTGTGAGTGCGGGCTGTGGAGATCTCTGGGGTTCCTGTGTGCTACTCATTCCAAGCTGAGGGGCGATGGGCCTGCCACAGGGCTTGTGTGCCACAGGAGGGGAGGGACACTGGAGTGAAGGCTGGCGTGGACTGCAGGGCTGGTTGGGTAGAGGAAGGTGCTGGGAGGCTGAGTCTTCCAGCGATTAACACTGGGCCTGACCAAGTTGAAAGAATCCATATCAAGAATTATACCAGCAGCTGAAAATGCCACAACGTAAGCCCCTCTCGGAATATGAGAGTCAGTGCAAGTCTGAGGAGAGGCATGAGGTCAGGGGTTGCATTTCCCACCTCTCCCCACCCTTGGCAGCCTTGTCATTATCACACCTCTTCCCTGTATAGTTGATACTGTCTAGGGAAGGCTAATGGGGAAATGGAAACTACTTGAGAAAGTTAAACACATTTTGCTTAGAAAATAGGAACTCTTTATAATATTGGCTCCAACTAAAGTTTAAGTTCAATAGGAATAAAAGTTATTCTCATTTTTATTATCACTAATCAGATTGGGGCTTTAGATAAACATCAAATTAGCTTAAAAATTATATATTTCTCCACATCCCCTTGAAGTATGAGTTAGTGTTGCGAACTTGTTACACATTTATCCCCACTTTAATTGAAAGCTGGTTCCATGATGTTGGACCTCTCTTTTGCCACCCAAAGCCTAATGTGCTGCCCCGTGAACATCGTTTTGGCTTTGATATTTGACACAAGGTAACATAGACTACACACATAACAAAACAATCTAGAGCTGCATTATTTTCTTAAGATTTGGCTTCTAAATGAAATGGTGAATTCCACGTGAGTCTTGTATAGATACAGTTAAAGATATCCTCCGAGTGCACCTGAGAAAGTGAAGGCAAAAGAAATATAACAGCATTTTTAAAGACCACAAAACTTTTGCTTTCATAAACAAAGTAAAAAGGAGACTGGTGTCAATAATCTCAGTTATTCAGGAAAGCTGTTATTTTGGTCAATTTATACACAATTTCCTTAAAAAAAAAATTGCACATTTGCCTAAAGAGGCAACAGCTGTCTTCTTCCCACCTGTGCCCCATTGAAAATTTCATCGACTTATTATGCCAGTGTGATTTCCCCAGACAATGAATATTCTGATTTTTTTACTGAAATTCTCAAAAAGTAAAATGGAGAGTGAATGAGGGAAGGGAGAATGAATGTGTTTTCAGGAGAGCTGGATTAAATTATTCTGTTCCTCATTTCCTCCCTCATTTACAAAAGCAAAGTGAAATAGAAAATTGAAGCAATTATCTAAATAATTCAGGCTTTCCGTCTCAGGCCCTCACGTGTCTGCAAAAGGGGATAGCTGAACGTTCTTTGTTGAGGATGTTTTAGGCCTCTTTGATTTCTGTAAGCTCTGTCAGAAACACAGATTTGGCTTTTCCTGATACAAAGCACCTGATGGAGAAGTACAGTGTATCATTTGAAATTCTGGCAGAGAAGGGGTAAAGAAGTCATGGTTTCAGCACCTCACATGATTCTGGAGCAGTGCTCAGGAATAACTTTTCAGAGCTTCCGTTAAGTTTAGGGGGCTTCTGTATTCTAGGTTTGTCCAGAGTTGTGCCTGTGCTGATAGTCTGGAATTCAGGAGCACATTGAGCCATCAGTACTGACTGGTGTCCTTAGTAATGACCATCCTAAATACTGTTGTCTATTTATAGCATGCTTCGGAGTTTGTAAAATGCTTTATTCTGTCACCCAAACCCTATCTTTCCTGCTGTATATACGTGTCAATATCCTCTCCTGCTAACTGTCCAGGAGTGATGTCTTCCACATTTTTGGAAGTGTTTGAAATTAGGGCATATTTTTTCTCTTTTTATCTTCACGCTTTCACATATCCTGTTTCCCCATCATTATGTGCCCTGTGAACTATTCCTGATCTTTCAAGGCTCATTTCAGGGATTGTCTTTTCCATAATGTTTTCCTGACATTGCCTACCCCTCCTGCCCACTCTGGAGAAATGTGATACATTTTTTCCTCTCCATTCCCCTCTTATTCAATAACTCCTATGGCATAAACCTGTCACATTGTATGTAAATGTGGTTCCTTTCCTATACCTCCAATCTAGACTCAATTCTTTCAGGGTAATGATTTCACCCCATTCATCTTTGCATGCCCAGATCTATGAGCAGTGCCTGGCACGTATGAGGTTGTGCTATGAAGGATTTTTTTTTTAAGCTGATGAATGAGATAGGATAAATTTTAATATTCTTATTTTCACACTAAGAATTGGAGACTTGTGAATTTAAAAGATGTATTCAGGGTTATAAAGCTGACAGAGGGAGGAATGGGAGCTTGGGTTTTAGTCAGCTGACTCCAAGAGAGTGGTTTTTCCACCTGGGGTGTCTGCCCATTGGAGGGAGTCATGCCTTCACTGGTTCTACCTTTCTGAAATTAAAAGAGCCACATGTTTTCACTGATCTGTGCTAACTGGATACGTGTTACAAATGGGAAACAGCACATGTAGAGGTTAAGAACATTGACTCTGGAGCTTAGCTGCCTGTGCTAAATTTTAGCTAGCACGTGCTGCCAGTTGCCTAACTTTTTTGTGCCTTGTATGTAGGATGAAGATAATAGTACTTACCTCCTATGATGTCAAAAAAGTTAAAGAAGTTAAAGCATTAGAACAGCACTCAGCACATTAAGCACTCTACATGTTTGCTATTATTATATATGTTTATTGTTACTAAAAATGGGGAAATAAAGAATTTCTTGGTAAATGTGAAGTTTGGCAGATGAGATATTTCATATCGAGGAGTGAAATAACAAAAATATCCTTAGTGGTGAAAAGATTGAGAATTATTGGATGTGCTCTTTGTCCTTCTGGCTGAACTTTAAAGATCATCAAGTAAAATAAAATACTTCATGCAGTACACAGCAGAAAATGTCTCCCTTCCAGGGAGGATACTGATGGAGAGGTAGAAGCAGATTTTCTAGTTGCTGGGAGCAATTTGGCAAAGAAATAATATAAGCAGACATCATTTCAAGTAAATATTCCCTATATAATAGTCACTGAAAAGCTATTAAACATGCCTCCAGATCAAAATTTAAAACAGAATGCACAGATTAGATTCACAGCTTTTTGGTTTGGAAAGGGCCTCTTGTGGTTGCACAGAGGATATTTAGAGAACTCTTATTTTGCAGCGCTGTGTCTTATTTAAGTGATACTACGCATTCTAAAGATTGTCTTGAAATGCAATAGAAATAAAGCATAAGGGTGATACAATAAAATCCAAATAAACTGCACCAATATGCTAGTTTTGGGACTCGCCAGCACATCATGGAGTCACACTGGTAAAATAACATGTCTGGATTATGTAATTAAGGCAGGGTCCTTATTAGAGAATGTGGAAGTACCTAAAGGCAATGCTAGCCCTGAATGACACTAAATGGGGGTGTTGCTAAGTCCTGCTGTGTGTTCATGGAATCCCTGAGTGAAAAAATAATAATAAAGCAAATATCCCTGGAATCAAGAAAGTAATTGAGAATGCCTATTCCTGACAGTTAAAAAGCAACATGGAAGAGGAGAAACAGCATCTGACTAAAGTCAGAAAATCTGGTTTTTGTCTCAGTTCTGTTTGTTCTCAGCAATACGATTTTAAGAAGTTAGGTGATCTCTGAATGCTAGTCTGTAAACTGGGGGTTATAACACCTGTCTACTTTGCAGGCTTGTGGTGAGAATCGAATGACGCAATGGATATGAAGGCACTTCTGAAATTTTAAAGTGCTGAAGAAATTCAGGTTCTCAGATAATTTTTTAAAAAATTTGTTTATTTTATTTATTTATTTTTGGCTGCATTCAGTCTTCACTGCTGTGCGTGGGCTTCTCATTATGGTGGCTTCTCATTATGGTGGCTTCTCTTGTTGTGAGCATGAGCTCTAGAGCACAGGCTCAGTAGTTGTGGCACACGGGCTTAGTTGCTCTGTGGCATGTGGGATCTTCCCCCGACCAGGGCTCGAACCCGTGTCCCCTGCATTGGCCCGTGGATTCTTAACCACTGCGCCACCAGGGAAGTCCCTCAAAGATAATTTTTAAAGCAAACTCCAAAATCGCATATTTCCCATACACAGAGCCTACATTTATATTTCAAGGAAGATTGAAAATGGGCTGCTTATTTGCATAAAAGGGATAAAGTAAGAAAAAGTAATGGAGCTAGGAACAAAATGGTTAGTGTTTAACAAGTGAGCAGAAACAATCATGTTTTGTTTTTCCCTAAAATGTATCCTGGGAGGCTATATAATTGAAAATTTCTGACTCTTAAATGAGCACAGACCATAATTTTTGAAGAGGCCTTGCTTAGCATGAGTCCTTGGGATTGAACTCTTCAGACCTTAAGGGAAAATTGAATGGAGGGCTTAAGCTTCCATCAAGAAGCAATTTTCCTCTGGCTGAGTAACTCAGGATGATACCAGCTGTGATGGGAGAAACCTTGCCAGCCACCCCGGTGGCACTGTGAGAGGTTAGCCCAACCTGCAAGGCTTGCTTTTCAGACACTGTGCCCCTCACTCAATCGGGAACGAGGCCAGCAAACCCACAATCTGTGTTAGACAGTAGTAATTTTTCATTCCGAAGCAGAAGCTTAAATCTCTAACTCAGAAGGTATGTTTGACAGACTGCTTGTTGGGGGGTGGAGTGGGAAAAGAGATTAATGATAGGTCCTAAATGTACACTGCAGATTTTCCTAATTCACAATTTGCCAATGCAGAATGCGTAAATAACCTCATGGGTTTACCCCACTTTCATAAACCTGGAAACTTTTGGGAAAGATAGTGGGGTAAATAAGTTTCCATATGTAAACTCTCACACATAAACTAAATGAAGTGACCAACAGAACTTAGAGATAGTCCATTCTGAGCTGCAGTTTTTGCTCCAGAGGTTCCTAAGGCACCAGGATTAAAGTTAAACTCTAGCTGGGAGATCATATCTTGCTTAGCTTTCCTCCTGTGGCCTCTCCTGCTTTACTCCCTCCCTCCTGAGAGCACTCAATGAAACACTTTCACAATCCCCTTCAACGTTTCTGCTTCTAGGGAACCAAATGTTTCAAAGGCACCTTATATGAGTTCATCGTTGTTGCTTGCAGGTGGAAAAAAATCTTAGAAAATTCTACCAATATCTTCTAATAGGGAGGCTCCAGGTATTGGAGGTATAAATAAGCTTTGGGAATGATTTTGGAGTTCCTTCTCCTGATAAATGTCTATTATATTCCAAGACAACAGCGGCTCAGTCAAAACTACATGTTTTTCTCTAAAATGGTTTTCCAGTAGTGATGTTCTGACTTGAGAAAGAAACCCACTGTAGTATTTATCTATTACTCTAAAACAAACTACCACAAATGCAGTGGCATAAAACAATGTACATTCTATGGGCCAGGAATCGGAGCATGGTGCAGTTAGGTCTTCTGCCTCAGAGTCTCTCACAAGCATCAATCAAGGTTTTGTCTGAGCCTGGTGTGGCATCTGAGGCTCAACTTGGGAAGGATCCATTTGCAAGCGCATGTGGGTGTTGGTGGTATCTAGTTCCTTGTGGGCTGTCAGGTTGAGGGCCTCAGCTCCTTGCTAACGAGTGGCTGGAGGCTACCCTCAGTTCCTTTGCCACATAAGTCTCTACAGATGGCAGTGCACTTCATCAAAGGCAGTGAGGGAGAGCCTGAATAGAGAAAGTCTGCTAACAAGAGAAAAGTTGCAATCTAATGTAACATAATCACACATGAGATATTCCTTCCCTTTTGCTTTAGTCCATGAGAAGCAAGTCATGCATCCTACCACAGTCAAGGGGAGGGGATTCATTGGGGCAAAAATACCAGGCAGTGGAGACCACTGAGGACCCTGCTAGAGTCTGTTTGCTGCCACATCCACTGACTTAGATCAAGGAGCCCTGGAAATGAGGATAAGTCATTGGAAGGATAGGGGAATATCAACTTAGAGTCATTTAACAATTTTAGATCATTAGTAGCAAAAGTAGTAACTAAGGTGAAAACATGTAGTTTTATCACATAGAAATCTAACAGTGCTTTTTTTCCCCCTGATATAAGTTCTTGCCTGTATGGCCACTGGAGAGAACCAAGCATACCCCATGATGGGAAAAGATTTTCTCCAAACCTAGTTGGTTTGGCTTCCATACAGTGGATTTCAACAAATGTAGAGAAAATGCTTTAGGGAAAAGATACTTTGGCTGCAACTTCCTGAAGTGTTAACTTCCTTCCCACATTCTTTAAACCAGCGCATGACTGACGTGACACCAACCTGTTTCATCACCCTCCTGCTTACTTTTCAGGAGCATACTTTTCTAGATGTCTGGGAAAAAAATCAAGAAAAATGAGTGCCAGTAGAAGGTCTCCTGCTGTCAATTAATCCATTATCCTAAACCCACCACCCTCATACCTTGGTAACCAATAGGATTAACACATTCTACAACAATAGTGTGAAAATTTCATCGAATGGCATATATTTGAAGACTTATCTAGGGAAACAAAATCAAATTTTAGCTACTATATATTTGGGGCTGGTATTAAGGAAAACATCATGTCTGAAATGAACATGAATATTATTTTTAACAATGAGCCACAAGGATTTTTATTAAGGAACTAAAAAAGTATATTTAATAAAAATAATAATGTTATTAAAGCATTTCAGGTGGTAAAGAACAAAATCATCACTGCAAAATATGAATGATTAAGACATCGTTGAGAAAATTACCTAGAACACCAATGAAAAAGATACATGATTTTTATAAAAGCTACAATAAAAAAAGATTAGACAAATAAGGTAATGATGAGTCAACATACCTACAATTTGTGCTCCTAGGGAAGAGGATAGAATAGACCAGAAGAAATGAAAGAACAGAACAGAGTAGAAGTTAAATATAAAACACTGAGTCGAAGGTAGATGTTAATCTGCTTATCTGCAGGACTCTCCATGTGTCAGTCACAATTAATGAAAAACAACCAACACAGTCTCTTCAGATAAGCTTATTGTATTTTAAAAACTAAAAAGGACCCTACAGGCCTGTAGAGGGGCAGAAACACATTACCTAAAGGGGGAAATAAACTTATGATTACCTGTCGTGAAAGATGTTAGAAGAGAGTAGAACAATGTTTTGAAGGAAAATAGAAATTTCTACAACAGAAAGAGTTTTTCTTCAGTGTAAAAGCAATGAAAAGTTACCGCCTTTGCACCTCTCAAGGGTGGGAAAAAACAAGCAAAAAAAACTTTTGTACATGCTCTAATAAATAAGGGACAAATCAAAATAATTTTATAAGTAGGAGAGTTGATATATAAAAGGACTAAGTAGTCATTAGCATTGAATCCATTTCAGCTAAAAATTACATCTAAAATGTGTGGCCTTACTGATGTGTACAAAGATATGTGTCCTAGTAGGTTCACATGCTACTATTTTAAATCATAACAACTTACTTAGCATTATGTATTTCTTTTACAAAAGAAAGAGGGTAGAGGTTGATCTTTGGAGACAGGAGTTTTTTACTAGGATAGCTGTGCCTGGGTGCATGTTTCTTATATTCAATACTAGAATTCAGTGACCTTTTTCAATTTGAAGACTCAAAAATTTCTTAAACACAGGGAAATAAAATTTTGTCTGTTGTTTAATTATTATTTTTCCATTTATATGTTAGGTCTTCTGGATTAATCATCAGTATTAGTTCCCAAGGGCTACTGATACAAATTACCACAAACTGTGAAGCTTAAAACAATAGAAATTTATTCTCTAACAGTTCTGGAGACTAGAAGTCCAAAATCAAGGTGTCAGCAAGGACCTGCTCCCTCTTGAGTCTCTAGAGAAGAATCTTTCCTTGCTTCTTCCAGCTTCTGGTTGTTGCCAGCATCCTTGACGTTTTTTGGCTTGTGGCAGCATCACTCCAATTTGTTTCCTTGTTCACATGGCCTTCTTCCTTGTGTCTCCTTCGTGTCTTCAGATCTCTCACTCCCTACAAGGACACCAGTCATCGGATTTACAGCCCACTCTAATCTGGTATGATGTCATCTTACCTCAATTACATCTATAAAGACTTTATTTCTAAATAAGGTCATACTCACAGGTATGCGGTTAGGACTTTAACGTATCTTCCTGGGGGACACAATTCAACCTGGGGGACACAACATCATCCAAGTCTCTAACCTCATGATATCCATTTCTGTGAGACTTTTTAAAAATATTTTATATTCAAGGACACCTATTTCAACAGCTAACATCACCTCTAATGAATCTATTAAATTGTAACATTAAAAAGTTTTTAATTGACAGAAATACTTTTATTTTGCACTGTAATTGAATCTCTTTAAGGGTTTTTCATGCTCTTTTGCTAGAAACTGCCTGTTCTAGGTGTTCCGCTTGACATACCTCTGTCTGGATGGCTGACGCTCCATAGATGTGTCTTTTTTTTTCCTCATCTGTTCAGGTCTCATCTTTTGGGTATGGGGCTGCTTGACTGTGTTATGTAGAATCTAACTTACATAGAGGTGAGAATTGCAGCAGTCTCATTCCCTGATGGCCAATGATGTAATAGGTGATGATTGTCAGTCTCCCATTCGGGTCCCAAAGGGAAAACTTCTCTACTGCTCTTGTCTCTTGAATTGCAATATCTAGGGCAGGGGTCTTCAACCTGTGTGCACTTGGGAATTACCTTAGGAGTAATTCCCAATTAGGCATTTGTATGCCTAGTCCCCACCCCTGGTTTATTTGGTCTGGATTTCTAGTTCTCGGGCTAGGTGCAAAATGTTTTATACTTTCATATAAATACAAGTCCCTGAGCATCTTGTTGAAATGCAGATTCTGGTTTAGGAAGTCTGGAGTAAGACCTGATTCACCATTTCTCACAAATTCCCAGATGCTGCTGCTGCCTAAAGTTGTAAGACCACTGGTTCTCAAACTTGGCTGTGTATTGGGATCACTTGACAAACCTCAAAAATACTTATGGTTCTATCCCACTACCAGAGATTCTGATTTAGTTGGTGGGGAATGTGGCCTGGGCACAGGGAGTTTTAAAAGCTCCCCAGGTGTTTCCGATTTGGAGAACCACCAGGCTAGACCTTTACCAGCATCATGGCCAAGGTCAGCTCAGGTGCTTTGTTTAGTTTCCCTGCAGTTCTTCAAGGATTCCCCTTCCTCTCAGGGATCCTTGGCTGACAGAGGACTGATATCCCTCCTGGTTGCCAGGTGTTGTATTCCATGTCCCTGGGCTTTTTGCTGCCATCCTTGGCTCATCTCCATCCCAAGGGGAAGAGGTTGTAGGTCTGTTCTCTTCATCCAGACCTCAGAAGAGCCCAAGATCTGATTTATGATCTCCAGGCCTGCTTGGCAGCTCTGCACTCAAGAGGCTGAAAGTTGGATTGGAACCGGGAAAGCATGGCAGTAGGATATGTTTAAGTGATTCTCTTCTCCAAATCCAGATTTTAATTTTAAAGAGTTCTTTCTTACTGTCTGATTTGTTTTTGCTTTTATAATGTAGTGTTTTGTTTTAGAGAAGTGATATATTCTTAAATGTCATTGAGGACTCTGACTCAAATGTCCTTCTTTGTCATTTTCTTATTTTTCTTACTTTTTCCAAAGGCTATTTTCATTTGTTGCTCATTGGTTTTAAAATTTTGGTGTTTCTCTTGCGTGCTGCAGCCTTTCCTCAAATGTCTCATTTGCTCATATTTAGAATTGGTTGAAATTCAGTCTGACTGCACGATCTGTGGCGCTAGTTAAGGTTTATTGCTGCCAGGCTTTCTTTAGGGTAAGGGACAGAAATTGGTTATTAGGTTAAGGTACACCTATTTGATGGAATGAGGAAGTATTTCTCCTGTGGCACTCACACCCAGCCTTAGCTGCCTTAGTTCTTTCTGGATTGTTGTTTGGTGTTGAGTATAAAGCTCAGGCCACTGGGGGCAAGCAAAGGAGGGGGACCAATTACTTCACAACTCTTTGTATATAGATAGACCCTCATCTACCAACCATTTTTAGTTCTTTTTACTATTCCTTCCTCTTATCATACTTCCTTTTCCTTGTACTTGCTGGGTGGATCAACTTCTTACTTTATATTGATGCTTATACCACATGATTTCCGGACTGTGGCTTCCTTTGATATGCCTCATCTGCCAGTATTCTTCCACTTATATCCCACTGTTTATTGCTGGCTATTCTCTAATTTGTTGTAGGTTTATGCCTTTTAAATATCCCCTTACTATCATAAAAGAATCTGAAGAGGGTAAGGAAGATCTGTCCTCCTGCATCAGAAATGGCACAGCATCATTTTAGTGGATGCACAATATGCTGTGTTGCTGATGCACTGTATTTTATTTGTTTAATGAGTGTTCTGTAGCTGGGGTTGAATTTTCCCAAAATCTGTATTACTATGAACAGTTGTACAGCGAACAGCCTTAGAATAAAACCTTTGCAAACACTTTGTGGATAAAAGTGCAAACACTTTGTAGATAAAATCCTACAAATATAATTGTAGTTTAATTTACGCACATTAAAATAATGTTCTGTTATGCCTGCATCTTCTCAGTAGAGGTTACTTCAATTTACAGTGCCCATTCTCCAGCACGCTCTTCAACACTGGGTACAATAATTATTTCTTTAATCTTTTTTGTTGTATACCTTGAAGATTTTATCTCATTTTCATATTATCTCTTTGAAGAGACTAACTACCATATATAAATAGCATTCCCCTGTGCAAACCAGTCACTCAATGTAATTTTATCTGATATCATTTTTGTAACACTTAACTCATCTGGATTTATTAGTCCCCTCTACTCCTTTTTAAATTCCATGAGACCAGGGCATTGTCTTTGCTGCTGTACTTCCTGAATTTAGGAAACTCTCCCTGTATCTTCACACAGTCTTCCCACTGTATATTTGTATGTTTGTGTCCTAATCTCTTCTTTTTTTTTTTTTTTTTTTTTTTTTTTTTTGCGGTACGCAGACCTCTCACTGTTGTGGCCTCTCCCATTGCAGAGCACAGGCTCCGTACGCGCAGGCCCAGTGGCCATGGCTCACGGGCCCAGCAGCTCCGCGGCATGTGGGATCCTCCCAGACTGGGGCACGAACCCGCGTCCCCTGCATCGGCAGGCGGACCCTCAACCACTGCGCCACCAGGGAAGCCCCTAATCTCTTCTTATAAAGACACTAGTTGTATTGGATTAGGTCCCACCCTGATAACCTCATTTTCATTTAATTACTTCTCTGAAGACCCTATCTCCTAAATTACTGTGCACTATAAGTATTTTCTTAATAAAAATCTGGTGGAACGTGTATTCTGAAAGGATTTTTAGTAGATACTTCAGTCTATTATAAATGACTCGATTTTAAAGTTTTTGTTTGTTTGTTTGTTTGTTTTTTGCGGTACGCGGGCCTCTCACTGTTGTGGCCTCTCCCGTTGCGGAGCACAGGCTCCGGACGCGCAGGCCCAGCGGCCATGGCTCACGGGCCCGGCCGCTCCGCGGCATGTGGGATCTTCCCGGACCAGGGCACGAACCCATATCCCCCGCATCGGCAGGCGGACTCTCAACCACTGCGCCACCAGGGAAGCCCCTAAAGTATTTTTGCTCTAAGTTTTTGCTCTAAATTTTGCTCTAATTTTCATATCAAAACCACTCTACAGGGCTTCCCTGGTGGCGCAGTGGTTGAGAGTCCGCCTGCCGATGCGGGGGATGCGAGTTCATGCCCCGGTCCGGGAAGATCCCACATGCCGCGGAGCGGCCGGGCCCGTGAGCCATGGCCGCTGGGCCTGCGCGTCCGGAGCCTGTGCTCTGCAACGGGAGAGGCCACAACAGTGAGAGGCCCGCGTACCGCAAAAAAAAAAAAAAAAAAAAAAAAAAAACACTCTACAACCTGGACCTTACATATATATATATATAGTGATAAATATAACCAAAGCACCAGAAAGCTTATAAAGTAAGGGACCCTCCTTTTATATCTATGAAAGCATAGGGGACCTTCTGGTAATTACTGCATGCATCCCAGATTTTATTCTCATAGCACTGATTTCATTGCAAGAATATTTGTGCTTGACTAACTTTTGTCTTTATTTTAAGCTCTTTAACCCCATACTGATCCTAGGACTTCTTTTCCTGTGATTTTTTTTTTTTTTTTTTGCGGTACGCGGGCCTCTCACTGTTGTGGCCTCTCCCGTTGCGGAGCATAGGCTCCGGACGCGCAGGCTCAGCAGCCATAGCTCACGGGCCCAGCTGCTCCGCGGCATGTGGGATCTTCCCAGACCAGGACACAAACCCGTATCCCCTGCATCGGCAGGCAGACTCTCAACCACTGCGCCACCAGGGAAGCCCTCTTTTCCTGTGGTTTTAATGGTAGAAAATAGAACTACCAATTCCATACAGATGTTGGGGAACCAGCCTTGCAGACAGCTGGAAGAAACAGGTGTACAGAAATCCGGGGACTATTAACATATCTAACTGAATAAGTGTTGGTAGTTACAAAAGTAATTAAGAATAAAAGAAAGCCTTGTGAAGCTCCTAACAAAAACATTGCTGGTAATCACTGCCAACTTAAAACTCATTTTGTGAAGCTTTCTGAAAAAATGGGAGCATTTTATATTGAATATTACCTTTTGTCTTGTAATTTACGTAGCTATCTTTAATGAACAGCTCGTTTATAATTCCACTGAGTCTTTCCTGTGTGTGTTGCAGACATCTTTGAAACAGCAGTATCAACAATTTAGAGTCGGCAGGCTTCCTCTTGAATATTTATAGAAAGATTTTTAAAGTATACTTACCAATTTTTTTTAAGTTGTCTTTTAAAAATTGCTGTGTTTTCTCCTATACTAGAAACACACTTCTTTTAGAATAAGAAAATGGGACATTTTCCACCATGGCTTTTTTTTGTTGTTAGGATTTTCAGATTGAAACCTGTGAATGGTTCCATATAACATTTTATGACTATTTTTGTAATTACCACAGAAGCACATGAATATTGTAAAAAAAAAAAAAAAAGCACAAAGGAAATCATTGAGATAGGAAATAAAGCACTCATGCTATAGCCACATGGAGAGTATGAGTTACATATATAAATTGTGTAATCTCTTACCAGGTATATTAGTTTGCTAGGACTTCCATAATATATCACCGTGGGCTGGGTGGCTTAAAGAACAAAAATTCATTTTCTCACAGTGCTGGAGGCTAGAAGTCTGAGATCAAGATGTTGGCAGTGTTGTTTCTTCTAAGACTTCACTCTTTAGCTTGTAGATAGCTGTCTTTCCCTGTGTCTTTACAAGGTTTTTTTTTTTGTATACATGCGTGTCTCTGTGCTAATTTCCTCTCCTTATGAAGATCCCGCCATACTGGATTCAGCCCCACCTTAATAACCTCATTATAGTTTAATTACCTCTCTAAAGACTCTATCTCCAGATATAGTCACCTTCTTTGGTATTAGGGGTTAGGACTTGAACATATGAATTCTGGGGAGACAATTCAGCCCATGACCAGGCTTTTAAAAAATGTGTGTTTTATATGTGTGGGTTTAATAGCTTTACTGAGGTATAATTGACATACAGTGACTGAAAGTAAGTAATATGTATAATGTTATAAGAGTTGACATATGTATATAGTCATAAAACTTTTGCCACAGTAATCAAGATAATAAACTTCTTCCTCATCCTCAAAATTTCCTTGTGTCCTATAATCTCTCTCTCCCTCTCTTTCCTACTCTGCTCCCATTCCCAGACAAGCACCCATCTATTATTTATAAATTTGCATTTCCTAGAATTTTATAAAATGGAATAACATATTATATACTTTTTGGCTTTGTTCACTTACCATGATCATTTTGAGATTTATTCATGTTGTACTATGTATTACAGCATCTACAATAGTACCTTGCACATGGCAGGTACTCTAATTATTAATTAAATGAATAAATAAAAGTATAAATCAATGAGCATTTTAGAAGATTAAGGAGATGGGATATTATATGCGATTGAATGACAGTCATAATTTTGGTGTTCTCTCTGAAACATTTTATAGAGGTAAGGAAATGAACCAGGTTTGTATTGATAGTTTAGAAAATATCTCTGGTGCCATTTGAAGGATGAATTTGTGGCAGGGAAAGGCTAAAAGCTTGGAGCAGTTATTAAAAATTCTAGTATACTGGTTCCTATATGTTGGGTTTGCACAGAGTCATCCATGTTAAAATATCCAGTAAGCAACTGAAAAAGTGAACCAGTAAGAATTATTTTGGGGGAGAAGGGCTAGGAGGGTGAGTGGGAAAATTAGGATAAAGGAAATAATTTCCTAAATCTATTTGTGAAGTTGCCAAACAACCTTATAAATGCATCATGATACAGAGGAAAGAAAATAGGTATCAGAAATAAAGAACTGTGGTCCCATATATTAACTCTCTCCTAACCCTTAAGACTTTAAGCAAGTAACAGCTTGCCTTTGTGCCTATTTCTTCATGTTTTTAGAATTTTTTATTGCTTGCATTTTCAAATTTCACAGTGATGGACCTAGGTGTGGATCTTTATTTCCTTTGCTAGGATTGTATCTTGAAGACTGGCATTGAGGAATTCCTATTCATTATTTATTTGGTAATTTTTTATTTCCTGTGTTCTCTGTAATATGTTTTTTGGGAATCCTATTACTTGGGTAGAGGTACTGATATTTTTGGTTTGGTATGTCTTTATATTTGCTTTTATATTTTTCATTTCTTCCCACTCTTGGTGAGGTTTTTAAAATTTTATTTTCCAATTTGACTACTGAAAAATTTATTTTGTTAATCTTGTTTTGTGATTTCCCAAGAGCTCTTTCTGGTTTCTTTTATTGTTATTTTTTCACAGTGGCTTGTTTATGATTTATGGATATCATATTTTCTGAGCTATTTCTTAGAATACTAATTATAATATTTTAAACTTCTTTTTCTTCCTTGATTTATCTCTGTTTACTCTGGGGTCATCTCCTCCGACCCCTCCTTTTCTGTTTGTTTTGGTCCTTCTTTTTTATGCCATAATCTTTTTTCCCTCAAAAGTCTGTTGGTACTCAGTTGTCTCTTTACTTTTCACAACAAAGTTCTCCCTAAACACTACATTTGATTTCTTTCAAATGAACTCTGCATCCATCTCCTTTTCTTGACTGGGGGTAAATGACTGCCTACAGGCTGTTATCTACGATTATCTATGTTATCCTGGTGAGCAGGGATTAAAAGTGACAGTTCCGTATGTGGAGTGTCAGTTAATCTTCTTTTCAGTTCCATTTCTAACTCCTGCTCTACATTGTATTGAGAATTTCAAGATCCTCTTTCTAGGGATTTGTTGGCTGAAAAAATGGCTTCTTTGCTGCATTTTCTTCACATTTTTTGATGTTGCAGCCCTCTTCCCTCTTCATTAGTCACTGGTGACCTCAGTCTTATAAGTACAAGGGAAGGGGATTCTGCCAACAACCTGAGTAAGCTTAGAACGGTTCTATCCAGCCCTCTGACAAGAGCTCAGGTGGCTAACACTTTGACCTGTGAGATGTGAGGCAGAGGATTTTTGACTTACAGAACTGTGAGACAATAAATGGGTATTGTTTTGAGTTGCTTAAGTTTGTGGTAATTTGTTATTCAACTATAAAAAAACACTTAGAGAAAGGTTGGAGGAGGACGGGACAGCAGTCATGGAGACCAAGTTATTTGTGCATCTCCTCTACACTTGTTCACTTACTAAGCAAAGGTGATATGCCTTCAAAATTCCTCAGTAATTAAAAAGGAATAGATGAGGTTTTTTTTATTATATTCTCAACACCCATTATACCTCACTCTTGTGGTCAATGATTAAGTAAAAATGCATTAGATCTATGAGCAATGGTATGGTAGATTTTATTTTTGTCCAAGGTATTTATTGCCTGCCCCTCTGAGAAGGTTATCTTTCTTTACTCCATTGATACAAGACAAGCCTTTGTCATTGTTTTGGACAATGAACCATGAACAGAAGTGGCATATACTTCTTTTCATCAGGAACTTTAAGAGCCATTCTGTGGTTCTGCCAATCTTTATTTTCCTTTTGCCACAGACCTGGATGTGTGGCTTGGGCTTCCTCTTCAGCCTGGGTCCTGGAGTGGAGGTGCTGTGAAGCAGAACTAAAGGTAACCTGGGATAGCCATGAAAGATGAACAAGAAATCAGTGTTCATTGTTGTAAGCCAATGAGAATTTTGCATCACTTTTTATCAATACCATAGCATGACTTGCCTTAACTAAGTCAATGCTTAGAACACCAAGTGGAGACCTGCTATAATAAAAACTGAAAATATGTGGCATTGGCTTTAAGGTGAGCGGTGGTTGGTGAAGAATCTATTATTGGAAGCTAGAAAGATGGAGCACAAGTTACACAGTGGTGAGATATTTGACATAAAGTTTGCTACAATAACGTGGAAGGCAGCTAAAATACCAGATGACCCCATGGCTTTTGGTAGAGATGAAAGAAACAGAATATCAGTAGTGCTTCCTGGTTATTATGGCTGAGTTTAACAGACCGTTAACGGTGATTTTCAAACTGGGTTGTAAAATAGAATCAACTATGAATAAAAAAGGCTGATTAAAACTCAACCTTTTGATGAGACCTAAGCATGGATATGACTTTCTTAGCCTTTGTTTTATTTTATATCTATATCTTTTTTTTTTGGTGAGAACAATTAAGATCTATTCTCTCAGCAAATTTCAAGTATATTATACATTATTATTATAGTCACCATGCTGTACATTAGATCTCTAGAACTTATTCATCCTGGATATCTGGTACTTTGTACACTTTGATCAATGTCTCCCTATTTCCTCCACCTCTTAGCCACTGGTAACCACTTTTCTACTCTCTGCTTCTAATAGTTCAACTTATTTTTAGATTCCATGCATAAGTGAGATTAAGTAGTATTTGTCTTTCTACATCTGGCTTGTTTCTATGTCTCGCTTTCTATGTCACTTAGCATAATATCCTCCAGGTTCCTCTTTGTTGTTTGCAAATGACAAAATTTCCTTCTTTTTTAAGGCTCAGTGTTATTCCATTGTAGGTTGTTACCACATTTTCTTTATTTATTCACATCCTCGCCAACACTTGTTATTTCTTGTCTTCTTGATAATCGTCTGATTTGCATTTCCCGATGATTAGTGATGTTGGGCATTTTTTCATATACCTGTTGGCCATCTGTATATCTTTTTTTCAGAAATGTTTATTCAGTTCCTTTGCTTATTTATTTATTTATTTATTTTTTGCTGTACGCAGGCCTCTCACTGTTGTGGCCTCTCCCGTTGCGGAGCACAGGCTCCGGACGCACAGGCTCAGCGGCCATGGCTCATGGGCCCAGCCGCTCCGCGGCATGTGGGATCCTCCCGGATCGGGGCACGAACCTGTGTCCCCTGCATCGGCAGGCAGACCCTTAACCACTGCGCCACCAGGGAAGCCCTCCTTTGCTTATTTTAAAATTGAGTTGTTTGTTTTCTTTCAAGTTGTTTGAATTCCTTATATATTTTGTATATTAACTGCTTATTGGTTATATGGATTATAGTATTTTCTCCTAATCTATAGGTTGACTCTTCACTTGTTGATTGTTTCCTTTGTTGTGAAGAAGCTTTTTAGTTTGATGCAACCCCATTTGTCCATTTTTGTTTTTGTTGCCTATGTTTTTGGTGTCATATTCAGAAACTCATTGCCCAGACCATTGTCAAGAAGATTTTCCCCTGTGTTTTCTTCTAGTAGTTTTACAGTTTCAGGTCTTATGTTTAAATCTTTAATCCATTTTGAGTTGATTTTTATATATGGTGTCAAATAAGGGTCCAATTCACTTTTCTGCTGAGCAATAAGAGGCTTTTTCATTTTAAAAAGTCAATTTTCCATTTTTTATAACAGCTGATTAAATTGACCTTAGGCATATCTCCTAGTAAAGAATATTTAATGGATGAAATAATCTCTGGGGTATCTAGAACATATGTTGGAAAAGATAAAATACTATTTCAATAGGTCAGGAAGATGAAAAAATTAAGAGAATGAAGCAGCAGCTAGGAAGTGGAGTGCCTGATTTTATTACTATATAGTACTGTTCACATATTTCTGTGTGAAAGAGATTACTGACCAGCTGCAATTAGCACCTAGGATGGTACTTACCTGAAATTATGGTTCTATTTCTAATGCTTAAAGAGAATAATCTCAAAGGTCTGCATGAGCTGTTATAAAACACAAAGAAATTTCACCTTTTCAAAAGATAAAAAGAAGTTAAAAACTTTAATTTTCTCTCATGTGAGAAGGTTGCCTTCATATCAGTGCAGTTAACTTGGATTTTGCATAAGATAAGGTAAATTGACTTCCATGCATATAGTAGCACTTTGAACAGGCACACAGTTGATGAGTTCTTTGAGGAACCTCAAAACATACTACATAGCAGATATACACATTCAGATTTAGCCAAACTGTGGGGTTTGAGGGCACAGTCCACAGACTTCTCTTACTTCTGACACCAACTGCAAGTTTGGAGGGTCCCCCAAACCACCCTTAGGTTACATAACTTTCTAGGAGAGCTCACAGAATTCACTGAAGTCTGTTACATTCATGGTTAAGGTTTATTGCAGGAAAGGATACACATAAAACTCAGCCAAAGGAAAATGGTACCTATGTGAGGTGATGGACATGTTCACTAACCTTATTGTGGTAATCATTTTGCAATATATATGTATATCAAATTATCAAGTTGTATCTTTTACATAGGGTTATCTGTCAGTTTTATCTTGATAAAGCTGGAAGGAAAATTAGCTAAAGAACAGAGTCACTAGGATTCCAAATGAAGCTTCTGTTGTTCTCTCTATGGAGTTAGGAAGTGTTAGCCTCTTGGCCTTGATGTGTGACAATACACAGAAAGTATTGCAACCAGGGAATCTCACTTGAGCTTCATTCCAGAGTTTTTATTTGGGAGTTATGTGGGTATGATTGATTGCTCACATAAGTGAATGTCTCCAGGTCGACTGAAACTGAATGACCCAAGGCCCCCATCTTAAATCTCATAGTTGGTCTTTCTGGCATAGCCAGCCCCCATTCTATTGGGTATGGCTGGCCACACCCAAAAGTCCAGTGTGGCCAGCTTCCACCTCAACAAAGATACTCCTATCAGATATGACATAAATTATCTCCCAGAAGCCAAGAGAAAAAGCCAGATCTCTCTTTGGGCAAAGCCCAATTCTTTACTATGCACTTGACCATAAGAAAATATACTGTTATACTTCAGGGAGGCAGAAAATAACTTGTGCTTTGTAAGTGGCTGAGAGAAAGCAAGGAGAAAGGGATGTTGAAGATGAGCTTGCTTGGGTCAAGTTCCGTGACTTGAAATCGGTAAACGGGAGACTGTGCGTTATGGCTGGCAAGCAACAGGAAGACATCTTGGGATATTTGCCTCACAGTGTTCCTTGCATATACTGAACCTCTCCGCACCACCCCCCCGGCCCAAACAACAGTCCCCCCAACCAGATACCTCTGTCCTCATTTTTCCCATTTATGGCCCAAATGGGCTCTTTTAGATCTGGAATCTGTCATCCAGTATATCTTCTATCCTAAGCTCTTTTTCTCACTCACATTTATGCATGTGCTTTCTAGTTCATTTACAGATAACACTTTGCAGAGAATAGATCAAGGACATACTTGTGGTATTGCATTAAATTTTGTTTATATGCAAACTTTGAGAATATTTGTTTAACCAGCTCTCATTCTGTCTTCTTTGGAGTCATAACAGAATAGGAGCCAGAATAGTAAAAAATGATTGCATTCCCAGGGACTGTTTCAGGTCTGCCTCAGCCTGTTACTAAAGATTCATAGCCATGGGTATATGACCCTGAAATTTTTTGTAATCTTGTTCTTTACCCTGGGACTACACTCTTGTGCTCCCTTCAGATTTTAGTGGTGGCCAAAGGCATAAATAAGATTCCAGTATGTTATAACTCTACCTTGGTCTCATTTATTGTTTGCATTAGTGGAATCATAAAAATAGCTTTAAATAGATTTATTAAACCTACTCAGCACTCTAAAAATTGCCTTAATTTGCACTATTTAAAAACCCTCTAGCTACTCATCAGAGATCACGAAAGTTGAGAGGTAACGAATGTGTTTGATTTTGCCTAATTTGCTATCATAGCAATAAGGAATTTTGACAAAAGGAAATTCCCAGTATACCCAAAATAAATCCCTTTAGAATGTTTTCAGTTCATTGCATATTCGTTGAATAACTTTGTCCTAGAAAAGAATAATATCCATTTATCACAAGACTGCATTAGTACATCTATTAGTCCAAGTAGTATTTAGCTTGAGTTTTTATCTTTCCTAGATGTTTATATCTAGGATATTCAGAAGGCTCCCATCACATAGAAGTTTGTAGGGTTGTCATAGCAATGTAAATTAAAACAGCTTGACTATGTTGTTATATAACCACTACACTAACAAAAATTAATGATCATGATAAAATTTAATGTTGATAGGATTTTAGGCAGTGTATTTACCTCTGGTAGCACAGAGGATTTAGTATTTCTACAAAGCAGTTAAATATTATCCAAAAAGAGTTAAAAATTGTCTATATCCTTTGAGCAAGAATTTACCAAAAAGGGAAAAGAAATTCAATTTTAAGTCATTCACTGAATTGCAGGATTTTTTTTTCATGTTGAAAAATTGGAAATAACCTAAATCCCACTTAAAGGGAATAGTTAATTAAATTATAACACATAAACATTATGGGAACATCAGCATTTGAAGGTATTTGAGGGTAGCATGCATTTCTTCCCAAATGTGACTGGGTATCCTAATCACCAAGGGAACTTTTTACTTCTTTGTCTGATACACCTTCTCCAGAGATGGTGCATTTATCTGGAATTCATAGCATAGTGGTGGCAAATGGGATGAGGAATATGAATGGGACCATTGGCAATATTTACCCTTATGGTTTCTGTGGGAAATTGAACAGAAATGATAATCGTTTGTTTTATAAAGTTGCTCTCCACACATGAGTACACAATTATTTTCACAGGAATGCCTGCTGTACTACATCAGAATGAGGAGAATCCTTCCATTAAGCTTCATGGCACGGTGATGAGAGGGCAGTGGGCTCCTCTACAGAGGCAGAATTGGATATCCTGCCTGTCCACTCTACCAGCCTGTTTCCCCACCCCAAACTTGTTGAGTTAATAGAATTCAGCCTAGAAAATGTGAACATTAAACACTTTCTAGGGTTTAAATAACAAAGAGCTGTTAGAGAGCTCATATTTAACTGCTTTCCAAAACTGAGACCATAGAACTAGACTATTTTATTTCAGATGCTCTGTGAGAAGCCATAACTATGAGACATAGTTATATGTATGTAGCTCTATATGTAGAGCTACAGGCCCTTCCTTCCCCCCCCTTCTTAATGTCTGTGGCTAATGGTGGTGCTATTGTTGATGATATGGTTTTCCTAGTACTATCTGACAGACTAGTTGGTCTTTGATCAGTGGACTTCCCAGTTGGAAGAAAAAGTCTGTCTGACCCTTATTTCATGTACCCAGATACCTGTACAAGACAGAGAACTAGAAATCATCCAGGTCATAGGTGAATAGCTCTTGGATAGTCCCTAGGCACTGGGTAGCTATTAGATTAAGTTGACTCTTTATCTCTTTATGGTATGATTCTTCACCAGGCTTTTTTTTTTTTCCTTTCTGGCTGTGCCATGTGGCTTGTGGGACACGGGGTCTTAGTTCCCCTACCAGGGATCTAACCTGGGCCCCCTGCAGTGGAAGCGTGGAGTCCTAACCACTGGACCGCCAGGGAATTCCATCAGGCTTCTTTAATTGCATTTGAATCACCTGCCACTGGAGGGCACTGTTATAATAGCTATGGGAAAAGATAGCTCTGGAACAAAACACTAGCCATCACTGGCCACTGGGCAAGGGTTAGGATCGGTGAGGGGGTGGGGTAGTGGGCAATACTGAAGGCTATTGGCATTGAAACCTTTGAGCGTATTTTTTCCCATGCTTATTGAAGTTTGCAGATTCCCTACAATCCACTGAACCCCAGTGGAGGTGAGGTTGAGCTATGTTGGCTTCTGAGATGCTGTCGTGTGTGCATCACAACATCAGTTCACAGAGGAGTCCTTGAAGTTCTCAACTGTTTGAGAATAACAGTTCCAATTTATCTTTCAGGTGATGCTGGAGGCTGGTGTGGTGTGTGAATAGAATTCTGAACTAGGCTGGGATCTCAGGAGCTGAATCACAGGATGGGATCAGGCTGACAAGTAGCATTTGTGTGAGAGCCAGGTAGGGTGCCCTCCTTACAGTGCAAAAATTGTTCCCATGGGTGGGTGAAGTACAAGAACTTGAATCAAAGTGAAGGGTCTGCAACAGTGATCCAGTGAAAAGGTAGCAGACTGGAGAGAATCCTTGGAGCTAGAGTTTGAAGAAGAGAGCTGTTTTACTGCAATGACTTACAATTAAAACAAGCTTATATTCTTGGTGAAGGCAAATGCAATAGTTCTTTTAAGCTAGAAAGGAAGAAAATTACATGTCTATTTTCAAGCTTTAATCATTTTCTGTTTTGCTGAGAGTGGAGACTTGAATACACCTTTGGTGCAAATTATATCTTTGTTTTGGAGGAACCAAAGTAAATATTTTTTTATGCAAAAGTAAAAAGACATACTCCAAACTTGAAGATTTTGTGAGGCACTGTAATCTGAAGGAAGTAAACTACTCTGTGACATTACTAGAGATGGTCTATATGATAGATAGGGTTGCATAGCTGTAGCTCTGTCCTTGAGAGAATTAAGTCTATTTTGAATATGGACCTAGAATGAACTATGCCTAAACTTTGCTGCTTCATCATATGAACAGAGATCCTACAGGAAGGATGTATAGACAGCCTAATCTTTAGCTTGAATTATGGAAAAGAATTAGACTCGGTTTGGATAAGCTCAGACTAGACTGGCCTGTTAATATCTCAAACACTGTATGAGTTCAGCCTTTATCAGTGATGGGCTGTTGGGTTCTAGTGTAGCTAAGTATCACAGGGGTGGATCTCACGCGTGTGGGTAAGAAGACCTTGGGGGTTAACTTTTCCTTTGAAGGTAATTCATTTGTGTTATCAACCATCCTTGGAAGAGACTGATCTGGGGATAGGAAACAAGAAGCAGGGTAAGGGTGGGAGAGATTGAAGGCAGTCTGGCCTCTCTGTATCATAGAGACTGTCTGGGATGGTCTGGGACAATGTGGTACTGTCCAAACCCAAGGATGGATCTAGACTTATGAGTTCTAATAATAAATATACCTACCAGTGGTTATAAGTTACTCTTTGGGTTCTACTTCTCTTTCATTTCCCTCATTTCAGTAAAGTCCATTAAGATTGCAGCCTGTTTTAGCAATGCTGTTCATGCATGGGGCAAAGTAGTATAACGGAGAGTAGTATACACTGAAGGAGACAGTAATCCCAGCCCTTCAGGCAGTGATCTACAGCAGGACATGGGGTTGAGGCAGCAGGTGAAAACAGGACATATCTGTGGAACATCTAATTGCCCTTCGGGGATTCTTGATCATATTTGTGCAACCTGCTGACTTCCAGCAGTTGAGTAGGATGAAGGCTTTAAATCATTAAACTGAAATAATTAAACCCATCAATGGCTTCACACTGGAGTTAAAATAAAATTCAAATCCTAATCAAAGCCTACCAGGCCTTCTCCATCTTCGTCTCAGGTTACTCCTTTTTGTTATGTTTTAGCCATCCTGGCTTCTCTCCATTTCTTGATGAAGCCGATGTCTCTCTAGCTTTGGGGACTTGGCTATGCTGTCAGCTTTGCATAGGAGGCTCTTTCACTAGCACTGTTTTCTTTCTCTCATGCTTCAGGTCTCAGCTTAATTGGTAACTCCTTAAAATGGTCCTCCCTGACAGCAGTATTTGAGTGTATTCTCTCTTCTCTTTCCCTGCTTTTTTCTGTCACGGTGTCTTGTTCTTTTAATTCACAGCACTTAACAATTGTAAGTATATACTTGTTTATTAATTATCTCTATACCCCATCAGGCTACAAAATCCATGAAGGAAGGGGCTCAGACTATTTAAATAAGAACTGCATGATGAGGTCCTAACTAGTTCTTTGATCAGAGTAAGCCCTTGATACAACATTTTGCCTATGTGAATAGTGTGCTTGATAAAAATGTGACTTCATTTTGGTTGTCAAGCTGGCATGGTCAAAGGACAATTAGTTTACATAAAGCTTATTTCTAAAAGATTTTTTCTTATCAGTCATCTATTCCCATTATATTTTCTCTGTTTGTAATGATGCCATACTTTTAAGAGAGACTTGCTTACCCACTTGCCACATGCCTAATGGCATATAAAGATAAGTCCCATCTTTTCGGCACTTTTAAAGCAGTTGCATGGGATTCTGCTTATATTACTTCATTTCTGTTTTGGCTTTACTTTTGTTTCTTTCTGCTTTTCGTCTTGGACTTCATCAACCAACTTTGAAGCCATCTGTGACCTCAGCTTTGGTGTTTGCTTCTGGTTTTCTCAACTTCAATGTTTAGTACTCTCTAAGGCCTTTGGTTTGTACTCAACCTCTGACTGTTTCTATTTCTGGCTCTCTCAGGTTTATTACCTTGGCTTAGCTACGGGTCAGGACCTGAACTCCAGTACATCTTGTCTGATCCCTGTTTGATCCCTAAACATATTGATTGCCCAGCTGAGAAAGGCCAGAGTATTTCTTGCTCAAGAGTTGTGACGTCTTCAGCAAGTGGGTATATATCATAATTATGTCCTAGGTGTCTGTATTGCAATAATAACACTGTATTCCTCACTGAATTGCTTCTTTTTTCCTTTATCTTTTGGTTTTCACTGCACTTATATTAGATCACCCTTGGATTCTTGAACTTGGTTAAAGCACCACACTAGAGGCAAGGGGTTTTGGTTTCCTGAACTGTCTCAGGGACAGGATAACGGAACATGAAAGTGCAGCGAAGTTAGTTCTCCATGGTAAGAACAATGAAATGTGAGACAGGAAGGAGCTAGGCAAAATTCTTATCTTTTTTCCTTCTGTCAGCTATTCCAAGATTCTCTTCCCCTTTGAAGCCCTTCTGGAGAACTCCTGGAGGTTGTGTGCACATGTCTGTTGAATGATCTGCTGTGTCTTTTTGCAGGCTATTGTGATGGAAAAGCATGTGTGAAAGCACAGAGCATCACATTACACCCTCCTCTTCCTTGCTTCAGTTCCCTTTTTCTCTTACCCATGCCGTCCTGTGCTTCCACCTCCCAAATGAATGATTGGCACCTTTTTCTTCATTCAAGTTTAAACTGGGCAGTGTGTCAGAATGAGTCAGTAGGGCAGAAGTTCTAGTGAAGGGTAACTAGGACAAAAATATGAAGCGAAATGGAGGAGTAGCAGATTCTGAAGTGTGACTTCAAGGAAAATGGTCTAGATGAATTTTAAGTATAGGCTTTTACACACTTCTAGAATGTGTTCCAGTGAGAGTTGTTATAAGAGTATGTGATTCAGCCAAGAGGGGAAAGCGGGGGGTGAGGGGTGGGATGAATTGGGAGATTGGGATTGACATATATACACAAATATGTATAAAATAGATAACTAATAAGAACCTGCTCTATAGCACAGGGAACTCCACTTCACTGTACAGTAGAAACAAACACAACATTGTAAAACAACTATACCCTCCCCCACAAAAAAGAGTATGTGATTCAGATATCAACTTTTAAAATAAAATAGAATACGTAAAAAATATATGTAAATAACATTGTGAGTAGTATAATCTTCTAATTATTTGGGTTAATCAACAATTTGAAGGTTTTTTCCCCAATGAAAATAAATCTTTTTTTTATTATACAGGATTTCTTTTAAATAAAGCTGTTATACAAATGTTGGCTATGAACTGCTTGTGTTTAGAGACAGCACTTTTTTTTTTTTTTTGCAGAATTGGGGGAGGGGTCTTTAATTATTAGTACGTGTGACTTAAAGAGTGCAACTCCCGGGCTTCCCTGGTGGTGCAGTGGTTGAGAGTCCGCCTGCCGTTGCAGGGGACACGGGTTCGCGCCCCGGTCCGGGAGGATCCCACATGCCGCGGAGCGGCTGGGCCCGTGAGCCATGGCCGCTGGGCCTGCGTGTCCGAAGCCTGTGCTCTGTGGCGGGAGAGGCCACAGCAGTGAGAGGCCCGCGTACCACAAAAAAAAAAAAAAAAAAAAGACTGCAACTCCAACTTACTAATGAAAATATCTAAGTCTTTGGGTTTTTCTGTATTAGGTAAGAGAAGGATGATAAAATTTCTTTTGTGAAGGCCAAGTCTTGTCAAACAAATAGGTCTCCCATGAATACTAGTAGATATAAGTCTATTTTTGGCGCAAACAATGATTGACCCCCATTATCCTACTCATTGTGCCTAAAACACCTTATCTGTAGAAGCATAGTGGAAATAATTGCCTGTGTCTCTAGAGTTCTGTGAAAATTAGACAATGTCAGCAAAAGTGCTTTTAGCTGCTACAGTGGTATTATGACCTTTATTCTCCACTTAGAATTAGTCTTAAAATAGTTTAATGATAACCCCTCATTAAAGTTTTTGAGTCTGTTTCAAGCCAATGACATGGAAGGACAGTAGCTACAGACCATACCTTTAAGTAACTAATAGGTAGTGTTTGGGGACAGGAAAAGAAAAAGGAAACTGCAGAAGAAAGTTGTTAAGCTTTTGACACAAAAGCTGGCCATGTCATGGTAAAAGTTACCTATCAAATATACTGTTTTTCTGTTTTTTGTTTTTTTGCGGTACTCGGGCCCCTCACTGTTGGGGCCTCTCCCGTTGCGGAGCACAGGCTCCGGACGCGCAGGCTCAGCTGCCATGGCTCACGGGCCCAGCCGCTCCGCGGCATGTGGGATCTTCCCGGACTGGGGCATGAACCCGTGTCCCCTGCATCGGCAGGCGGACTCTCAACCACTGCGCCACCAGGGAAGCCCTGATATACTGTTTTTTTTTTTTTTTTCCTTCCGTCTTTGCCAGATCAGTTCTTTGGCAGGAGAAAGGGGGAAAGAAAACAGAATGGGAGAAAAGGGGAAAGGAGAGAAGTAGAGGTGCTCTGGGGAAGGGACTGAGGGATGGATTTTTTTTCCAGGGTAGTTTATGAGTATTAGAAAGAACAAAGTAGGTGAGATGAGTGGAGAAAGTGCTAAGGAGGGGAAATATTTTTTAAAAATGAAATTATTCACATATATCTATTTTAATGGGTTAAAAAATCAAGTAAAGAATTTGAGCTATTATAAAATTACTTTTTCATTTAGAAACTTTTTTTCTTGAATGATGGTAAGTTTGTTTTTTAGGAGCCTAATATTTTTTTTTTTAAATAAATTTATTATTTATTTATTTTTGGCTGCTTTGGGTCTTCGTTGCTGCGCACTGGCTTTCTCTAGTTGCGGTGAGCGGGGGCTACTCTTCGTTGCGGTGCACGGGCTTCTCACTGAGGTGGCTTCTCTTGTTGTGGAGCACGGGCTCCAGGCACATGGACTTCAGTAGTTGTGGCTTGAGGGCTCAGTAGTTGTGGCTAGCGGGCTGTAGAGCACAGGCTCAATAGTTGTGGCACGTGGGCTTAGTTGCTCCACGGCATGTGAGATCTTCCCAGACCAGGGCTCGAACCCGTGTCCCCTGCATTGGCAGGAAGATTCTTAATCACTGTGCCACCAGGGAAGCCCTAGGAGCCTAATATTCTTAAAATGAGTTAGATGCCAGGAAAGCAAAGTAAAAATAGGAATAAGAAAGAGGAGCAGGCACATAAACAGTGAGGAGCATAAATTGTGAAAGCTGCTACACTAGAAATACATACAGGGTACTTTGTGGGCAGTGGGGAAGGAGTCTCCATTTCTGTAGGAAAAGGGACAATTAAGGGAGCCATCACAAGACCAGTTTTAAAAAGTAAAATACACAAAAACCTTTTTTTTTCAGTGTTTAAGAGAAAGATCATATAAACCCTTCAGTGATCTTAATTATTGTCTTTAAAATATTTTATTCCATCTGCTCTTTAGGGGTTCAGAAAGTAATCCATATGAAGCTGAAGTGTTATTTTTAAAAAATAATTTTCTTTGAGAAAGCTTAGTGTCTCCAGTATCTCACAGCATCTGCATAGTGTGAAATTATTTTAAAAATGAATCACTTGATTTTGTTGCAGTCATCTGCTATTGAAATGCTGGGGAGATGATATCCCTCAGTTCATAGGTAGACTAGACACAGTTTCTTGAGGTGCATGTTAATTATCAGCCAACACTGGAGGCTGATCTACAAGAGGCTGGAAGTCTACTTGTCAGTATTGTGGAGGATACACAAATATCAGAGAGCAAGTTGGATTAGGGAAGCACTCAGGCAAATTTCCAAGCCATATGATTATGATTTTATGAATAGTTTTACACCAAGGGTTATTGATTTTACATTATAATTTTTTAAAATAACTTTTTTCTCAATTTGAAAATGCATTTGTCACATAATTGTTAGACAATCAAAGAAAAATAAAGAAATCATTCATAATTCCTACACCAAGAAAAGCTCCCTCCTCTCTCCCTTTCTTTGCTACCATATAAAAGGAGCATAGAGTAGTATTCACAGTGGAATGTCGGAGTTCAGATTCTTATTCTGCCACTTATTAATCACACGACCAGGGCAAATTGCTTTAACGTCTCTGTGCCCCGATTTTTTCATCTATAAAATACAGATGGTAATAGTGCCTGCTTCCTGGGTTTGTTATGAGGCTTCAATATATGTAAAGCATTTAGAAGAATATCTGGTTAATTACATACGTTATGTAAGTATTGTTTGTTATTATTAGTGGTGAAGAACACGGGCTCTTAAGTCAAACTGCCTGAATGTGAATCCTTTCCCTACTTATGATGCAATTTTGAGTAAGTTCAATATATCAGTGTTGTGGCTTCATACTTTTTAAAACAGGGATTGGAACAGGAGCCGCTTCTTGGATTGTGGTGAAGATTAAATGAGTTAATATAGATAAAACATATAAAACAAGTAAGCACCTAAGAGATGCCAGTTATATTATTCATTTAAATATATTTTGAGTGCTTACAGTATATAGGAAGCCATGCTACATATAAAGGAAACAAGAAAGATCAAATCTCTCTTCTCATGATAACTTGCAGACCACTTAGTGTCATGCTTTCAACAAGTAAATATTATTTAAATGTAGTGAGAAATATGAGTGAGAAGAATGTAGAGCTATCAGAGGGAACTGGTGTGGTTATCAGAGAATGTTTCTTTGAATATGTGATGATTTGACCTGAGCTCTGAGTAGTGAGTAGCAATTTCTAAGGTGAGGGAGGAGCCCTGTATGTGTGTTGGGGTGGCTTACAAAAGGAGGCTGGATTGGGAGACCATTACCAGCAATCTGAGTAGCAAGAATCAGGGCGTATTTGAAGCACTGAAGAAAAATTTCCAAAACTTAGAGAGTAGTGGGGGAAAGTAATGTGAATGGGGCTGCTGATATAAGGAGAGTACTTCACAAGGAAGGCCTTGAGAGCCATGTTGAGAAGGTCATCTTTTCCTAAATGTAACAGGAAGCTATTGATGTCTTTTAAGCAGAGGGGTGATGTGACCAATGATTGCATATTAGTATTAATCTAGTTTTAAATTTATGGATGTATGTACATATTTACACATGTATTTAAAAAATTATGACCATTGTGCAAACAATACTTTTTTTTTTTTTTTTTTTTTTTTTTTTTTTTGTGGTACGCGGGCCTCTCACTGTTGTGGCCTCTCCCGTTGCGGAGCACAGGCTCCGGACGCGCAGGCTCAGCGGCCATGGCTCACGGGCCCAGCCGCTCCGCGGCATATGGGATCCTCCCAGACCGGGGCACGAACCCGTATCCCCTGCATTGGCAGGCGGACTCTCAACCACTGCGCCACCAGGGAGGCCCCAAACAATACTTTTTAACCAGATTTTTAATTTAAAATATAGCATCAACATTTCCCCATTTTGTTAATTATTCTTCTAAAATTATTTTTAATAACTACATTGAATTACACTGTATGGATGAACCATAATTTACTATAAAAATATTTTTTCTGGTGGCCATTAGGCTAATTCTAATTTTTTGATATAAAGAATGTAGTAATGAACATATTCCTACTCAAATTCATGTGCTCCTCTATCTAGTGTTTGACCTTAAACACAGAGTATAAGTTCTGGATTTTCCTCACTGAGAAACTGTTTACTATTAGAATTCTTCCTGTGAGTTAATTGTATCTTGGAGAGCTGGCCGGTGTAAATATACTGTATATTATCTATCTAGTGCTAGAAGCTTCAGGGGACAGGAGATGGATTTGGGCCTGGGACAGCCCTATCAGCACATGCCCAACATGCTTGTTTCTGTGCTTTACTTCAAGCTGCTTCACCAAGACCTATCACTCACTTTGAACTTCCTGTTGGTCAGGCTCCAGACCAGCCTATTTGTCCAACCTACATCACCTCGGAGACAAGACTCTGGTTTTTCGTTTGGCAAAGCTGCTACATGTACTCTGCAGTCTTCTATCACCCTTATTTTCAAGTGTTGTTGACCCACAGAAAGAAAATAGAGTCCAAGTGTATTTTATCCCTCTCTAGAGCATGACATTGGCTTTATATGCATGATAGCAGGAAGCATTTCTTCTAAGTTGGTAACATTTAGATGATACCTTTCCCTGATTCCTGTGGTAAACTGGGTTTTTTCACATTTCCATTTCACAGTAAGGTTAAATGGCAGTCTGAGAGATAATGCTGAACTCACATACACATCTTCTCCTAAGTCTCCCACCAGTGTAAACAATATTCAAATGTTGCTTTTAGGTGGCAGTAATTAAAAGATAAAGTCCTTAGTTTTGACCTGAGGTCTTTACTTATTATGTGACTATGAGTCAACAATTAAAAGGCTCATTGATAAATGCAAAAGTGCAGTGTAACTTTCAGTAAATCACCTACCTTTTCTTTTACTCAGATTTCTTATTTATCAGCTGAAAGTTTTGATAAGAAGTTCACTAGAGTTGTAAGACAATCCATAAGCCTACATGCTGTTGAATATATATATATATAACTGTATAAAGCCACCATCTATCCCAGAATACTTCCTGTTAGAAAGAGCCTGGTTTTTTCTTTTGCTTTGGAAAGCTACTATGACCTTGATCCTCAGCCCATCCATTTTTGTGTGTGTGTGTGTGTTGCAATTAACTTTTATTTAAAGACACCAACATTTAAATTTATATAATTTTTACATGTCATAAAAAACCATTCTTTTGATTTTTTTCCAACCATTCTGAAATGTGAATATCATTCTTAGCTTGAGGCTGTACATGAATAGGCAGTGTGCCAGGCTTGACCTGGAGGCCATTGTTTGCTGACCCCTGGGGTAGGGATAGACAAAACAATCAATGGAACAGAGTAGATAGTCAAGAAATAGACCTATATACATAAGGACACACAGTTTTTGACAAAGGTACACAGGGAATTCTGTGGAAAAGGATAGTCAAATGGTGATGTAATATTCATATGCAGAAAAAAAGAACTTTGATCTATATACCACAACATATGCAAATATTAACTCCAAATAGATAATGTAAACCATAAAACTATAAAAGTTCTACAAGAAAATCTTTGTGACCTTGGTTTAGAACAGAATTTCTTAGAATACCAAAAGCATGATTCAGAAGAGAACAAATTGATAAATTGGACTTTATCAAAACAACAAGAACAAGGAAAATGACTCCTGCTCTTTGGAGGACACTATTATTAACATTGAATATCCATCAGTAGGTTTAAAAAGTCAGACAAAAAGAGTACTAAATGATTCTTAAAAATGCAAACTAATCTCTAGTGACAGAAATCAGATGAATGGCTTATGGGGATTAGGGTGGGTATGGGTAGGGGTAGAAGGGAAGGATTATAAAAGGGCATGAGGAAACTTGGGAGTGATGGATACATTCATTAACTTGGTCATAGCGATGGTTTTTCAGGAGTATGTAGATGGCAAAGCTTATCAAATAGTACATTTTAAAGATATGTACTTTTTATGTGTCAATTATATCTTAATAAAAAGATTGTAAATATAGATACATACCTAGAGGTAGTCTAATTGTAATTACTGTAATTAGACAAAGACATTTAAAAAATCTATGATTAATATATTCAAGAAAATAGATGACATAATGGAGATTTTCACTGGAGAAATGGAATATAAATAAAGTACCAAGTAGAAATCTAAAAACTGATAAATATATTTTCTAAAATTAATAACTCAAGAGTTAGTTTTAACAGATGATTAGACAAATCAGAGGAGAGGATTAATCAGTGGGAACATAAGTTATGCACTGGTTATTTATTTCATAATAAACAACCAAAAAACACATTAAACATTCATTTTGTTCATTGGTCTGAAGCTCATATAAGGCAACTCTGTTTTAGATTACAGTTTCTGGGTTGCTCTGCTTCAGGTTGCAGGTTTGTGATTGGCTAGATTCCCTGAACTCCATGTGCCCACGTGGAGGAGATAGGAGCTTTAGGCAAAGGAATTTTAAAATTTAGATAAAATGGACAGTTTCCTTGAACAACAGTTACCAAGTTACCAAAACTGACACAAGAAGAAATTCTAAAATCTGAATAATACTAGATCTATTATAGAACTTAAATATATAGTTGAAAACAGTCTCACACAAAGATCTAGGTTCAAATGGCTTTTGGGTGAAGTCTATCAACTGTTTAAAGAAGAAATAACAATCTTATATCAATTCTTTAGAACAATAGGAAAAATATGGGGTATTTCCCAACCCACTGTGAGGCCAACATAAACTTGGTAAGAACATTACAGACCAATTTATCTCTTGGACAATGATGCAAAATTTCTAAAAAAGGGTTAGCAAGTTGAATAATATATAAAGAGGAAAATACATCACAACTAACTTGGGCTTATTTTAAGAAAATAATGTTTGTTTATCAATTGAAAAATCAATCAGTGTTAAGTCACTGCATTAAGAATACAAATGAGAAAAATCATATGCTCACTTTAATAAATGCAGACATAGCATTAGAAAAAATCTAGTAACCATTCATGATAAGAAAAGAACTTTTCCTTAATCTAGTAAAGAGTATCTACAAAACATCTGCAGCACTCTTCATACTTAATAGTGAAATATTACAAGATTTCCCCTGAGATTGGGAATGAGACAAGGAGGTCTGCTCTGACCAATTCTATTCAACATTGTACTAGAAAACGTAGCTAGCACAACAGGGCAAGAAATAAAAGGCATAATAGTTTGGAAATAAAAAATAAAGCTGTCATTATTCAAAGGTAACATGATCTTGCATGTAGAAAATCTAAAAGAACTGAAGACCACTTATTAGTTCTAATAAGTGAACATAGCAGAAATCAGTTGAGTTTTACATGCAATGTAATAAACCTTCACAGTTCATAAAGTTTAGAATGATAAATGTATGTATGGTTACTATACAAAAATGTTGGAGTCAGATGCTAATGATCTCTGAGATTAAGGTTTTCTTGCATGGATTTTTTTTTTAACATCTTTATTGGAGTATAATTGCTTTACAATGGTGTGTTAGTTTCTGCTTTATAACAAAGTGAATCAGCTATACATATACATATATCCCCATAACATCTCCCTCTTGCATCTCCCTGCCACCCTCCCTATCCCACCCCTCTAGGTGGTCACAAAGCACTGAGCTGATCTCCCTGTGCTATGTGGCTGCTTCCCACTAGCTATCTGTTTTACATTTGGTAGTGTATATATGCCCATGCCACTCTCTCACTTCATCCCAGCTTACCCTTCCCACTCCCAGTGTCCTCAAGTCCATTCTCTATGTCTATGTCTTTACTCCTGTCCTACCCCTAGGTCCTTCAGAACCTTTTTTTTTTTTTTTTTTAGGTTCCATATATATGTGCTGGCATGTGGTATTTGTTTTTCTCTTTCTGACTTACTTCACTCTGTATGACAGACTCTAGGTCCATCCACCTAGCTACAAATAACTCAATTTCATTTCTTTTTATGGTGGAGTAATATTCCATTGTATATATGTGCCACATCTTCTTTATCCATTCATCTGTCGATGGACACTTAGGTTGCTTCCATGTCCTGACTATTGTAGATAGTGCTGCAATGAACATTGTGGTACGTGACTCTTTTTGAATTATGGTTTTCTCAGGGTATATGCCCAGTAGTGGGGTTGCTGGGTCGTATGGGAATTCTATTTTTAGTTTTTTACAGAACATTCATACTGTTTTCCATAGAGGCTGTATCAATTGACATTCCCACCAACAGTGTAAGAGGGTTCCCTTTTCTCCACACCCTCTCCAGCATTTATTGTTTGTAGATTTTTTGATGATGGCCATTCTGACTGGTGTGAGGTGATACCTCATTATAGTTTTGATTTGCATTTCTCTAATGATTAGTGATGTTGAGCATCCTTTCATGTGTTTGTTGGCAATCTGTATATCTTCTTTGGAGAAATGTCTATTTAGGGTTTCTGCCCAATTTTGGATTGGGTCGTTTGATTTTCTGATATTGAGCTGCATGAGCTGCTTGTAAATTTTGGAGATTAATCCTCTGTCAGTTGCTTCATTTGCAAATATTTTCTCCCATTCTGAAGGTTGTCTTTTCACCTTGTTTATGGTTTCCTTTGCTGTGGAAAAGCTTTTAAGTTTCATGGGGTCCCATTTGTTTATTTTTGTTTTTATTTCCATTTCTCTAGGAGGTGGGTCAAAAAGGATCTTGCTGTGATTTATGTCATAGAGTGTTCTGCCTATGTTTTCCTCTAAGAGTTTGATAGTGTCTGGCCTTACATTTAGGTCTTTAATTCATTTTGAGTTTATTTTTGTGTATGGTGTTAGGGAGTGTTCTAATTTCATTCTTTTCCATGTAGCTGTCCAGTTTTCCCAGCACCAGTTATTGAAGAGACTGTCGTTTCTCCATTGTATATTCTTGCCTCCTTTATCAAACATAAGGTAACCGTATGTGCGTGGATTTCTCTCTGGGCTTTCTATCCTGTTCCATTGATCTATACTTCTGTTTTTGTGCCAGTACCATACTGTCTTGATTACTGTAGCTTTGTAGTATAGTCTGAAGTCAGGGAGCCTGATTCCTCCAGCTCCATTTTTCTTTCTCAAGATTGCTTTGCCTATTTGGGGTCTTTTGTGTTTCCATGCAAATTGTGAAAGTTTTGTTCTAGTTCTGTGAAAAATGCCATTGGTAGTTGAATAGGGATTGCATTGAATCTGTAGATTGCTTTGGGTAGTAGAGTCATTTTCACAATGTTGATTCTTCCAATTCAAGAACATGGTATATCTCTCCATCTGTTTGTATCATCTTTAATTTCTTTCATCAGTGTCTTATAGTTTTCTGCATACAGGTCTTTTGGCTCCTTAGGTAGGTTTATTCGTAGATATTTTATTCTTTTTGTTGCAGTGGTAAATGGGAGTGTTTCCTTAATTTCTCCCTCAGATTTTTCATCATTAGTGTATAGGAATGCCAGAGATTTCTGTGCATTAATTTTGTATCCTGCTACTTTACCAAATTCATTGATTAGCTCTAGTAGTTTTCTGGTAGCATCTTTAGGATTCTCTGTGTATAGTATCATGTCATCTGCAAACAGTGACAGTTTTACTTCTTTTTTTCCGATTTGGATTCCTTTTTTTTCTTTTTCTTCTCTGATTGCTGTAGCTAAAACTTCCAAAACTATGTTGAATAATAGTGGTGAGAGTGGGCAACCTTGTCTTGTTCCTGATGTTAGAGGAAGTGGTTTCAGTTTTTCACCATTGAGGACGATGCTGGCTGTGGGTTTGTCATATATGGCCATTATTATGTTGAGGTAAGTTCCCTATATGCCTACTTTCTGGAGGGTTTTTATCATAAATGATTGTTGAATTTTGTCATAAGCTTTTTCTGCATCTCTTGAGATGATCATATGGTTCTTCTCCTTCAGTTTGTTAATATGGTGTATCACATTGTTTGATTTGCATATATTAAAGAATCCTTGCATTCCTGGGATAAACCCCACTTGATCATGGTGTATGATCCTTTTAATGTGCTGTTGGATTCTGTTTGCTAGTATTTTGTTGAGGATTTTTACATCTATTTTCATCAGTGATATTGGCCTGTAGTTTTCTTTCTTTGTGACATCTTTGTCTGGTTTTGGTATCAGGGTGATGGTGGCCTCATAGAATGAGTTTGGGAATGTTATTCCCTCTGCTATATTATGGAAGAGTTTGAGAAGGATAGGTGTTCAGCCCATTCTATTTGCTCACAAACTTGAGGTTTAACATTGTGGAAGCTCTTCAGTACAAAGAATAATACATTGCCCTTGAGGAGCTCAGACTGAGGGAGGAGGCATCCAGGTAACAAGACCCATTATAATTCAGCATGAAAAATACCATAGTGGATGAGGAACAAATCATTATGGGAGATTGTGTTTTCTTGTCACACAAATATGGCCCATACAGATGAGGTAATTTCACGTTGAGATTCTAAGCTAAAAGGCTGTATTTAAACACAGACTTAGGGGCAGACAGAAAGGTATTTGCATCACCAGCCCAGCAGTAACTGGAATTGGCAAAGCCAGTTTCAATCTCTCATGCCTCAGTTTCCTTTTTTTTTTTGAAAAAAATCAAGATAATTAATGTCTACTTAGCAGAGCTCTTATAAAGATGACATGTGAAACATGTCTGGCAGAGTAGCAGTGGACCTCAAGATTTTGGCTTTTGTCTATTTACTTATTCAATAGATATTTGAGTGCCCACTAGGTGTTGGAAGTAGATAGGGGAATAAGGCACACAATGTCCTTCTCACAGGGCTTACATTACATACAGAATCAGATAATATACAAATAAGCAAATAAATTATGGAAATGTTTATAAGCTGTGTTATGAGCCATGTAGTAAATAAAGAAGGTTATGTGAGAGCAAGTAAAAGGGTGGGCACGATGGGGCAGGTAAGTTTGGATAGGTTAGCCAGGGGAAGTTTCTTTTGTTCTTCTTTTTCATCTTCTCTATATGGGAGATCACAATTAACATTTGAGGCCTTTTTGTGCCTGGGCTGTTTTGTTATGAATAACAGACTGAAAGACCAGGTGTTTTAATCTGCAAAAAGTAAAGTTAACTGAGTGAACAGGGTGTTCTTTAGAAGTCTACTACTGAGAAAAATTTAAAAAAGAAAATGGTTTCCTAGACTGATTCTGAGTAAAGACACACTTAGTCTACTGTAGCATTTCCCAATCTTTTTTATTATTTACTCTATAAACCTCATGTTTTATAAAGCATTATTTACCCCCCAATTCAATTTTTAAGTGATAATGAGCCTATCTTTCTATTTGTTATTAATAAAAACCATCAATGCCAGTCAGTTTCTGGTTAAATTGTATCCCTAATTAAGGAAATTTCAATTGAAGGTAAGATTTTAATTTTTCTCTGTGTTATTGAGGGTAAGTACGTAATTTCATAAAGCTTGTGTTATGCGAAAAATAGTTCAAAGACATTTTTAGAAGTCAGGAATCCTTGAGATAAGTTCCACTAATTCTGGCAAATTAGAGTTCTAGAGTTAGGCATCTAGAAATAAAGACTCTTATTTTTGGCTTTTAATCTTTCCTCAAGATGATCTGTGTATATGATTTTGGATAATTCTTTTAAAATAGTCTGCACATCAGTTATTCATATAAGCATTCAACCTTGGATATAAAGGGACCAGTTTGGCACTTGCCCTAAGGTAGGCCCTGCACCACTCCTTTTCAACTACTGATTTAAATTTGTCTTCTTTTTCCACCAAGTTTTCAATCCTTGAGGGCACAGATCATTTTTATTTTTCTTATCACTATGTCCCAAACACACAGAGTAGGTAGTTCAAAATTTTTATGATTCAGAAAAGTATGTTACTTATCAGCCTCTGGCCTGGGTCTTTTGTGAGAAACCTGAATCTCCACTTGTGGCTTCTGCCTGGGACACATCCTTTTTAAATTTTATTTTCTGTTGAATCCTTTCAAGCACCCTAATGCAAAACAGGTCATATTGCATGCACTCTGACTCCATTTATCTTGATGTTTTTCAACACTTACAGTTTAGAAGTCTCGCTTTACTTGACCTTCAGTGAAACATTTACTATGTGAGCATTTTAATATTTAATATTTTATATTTTAGCTTTTTCATTTGTGTTACATTTTATTGGTGGTTTACGGGGAAACGAAAAGGTCAAAACAATGGAACAGCCTGGTTGATGGCAGGTGGCCTAAATAAGAGGCTTCTTTTCCATATCAGCTCCTTAGAAAATCCTTTTAACTTTTCAATGTAGGCATTCCTTTCAAGTCTAAAGGACCCACCTGATCAAATGCACTGCACTGTGGGAAAGTCAGACAAACATCTCTGCCTCTAGATTTCTTAACTGATTTCCACTTTATCAAATTGTCAGATTAACCCACCTATCCATTCCATCTGCAAAATGTACTGATGGATGCCCCAGATATAAATACAGTAGGCTGTGTGCTCACTCCTATTGCTTCCAGCATTGAAGTTGCTTACTGATCAAGATAAAGTTGTGTATGTTCATAAATCTATTTATTCCAGTCATTTTCTTATTGTAATTCTGTAATATAATTAAATATTTTATTAACTAATGATATGCAAATATACAAGGAAAATTAGAGATTCTATTAAAATCAAATTATTGTGGTAATAGTACATGAGTATATGCACATGTTCAAACTCATCCAAATGTATGCATTAAATATGTGCAATTTTTTGTATATTAGGTCAACCTTCAGAAAGCTTAAAAATACTTAAAATATTAAAAAAATCAAATTAAAAGTTTTGGAAATAATAAATTCAGCTCCCTAAAAAATTAGGTGTGGACAATGCAGCTATAAAATATTGGAAAAATCATACAAATCGAGAACGTTTTTTCTTAAACTGCTTCAAAAGTATGTTTAAGTTCTTCATTCACTTTAAAAAATGTTGAAATTTTAGATGACACATTATTGGTGCAACTTAGTAAAAAATGGGAATGTAACTTCATCATTCGACCAAACAAGCAGATAATACAACAAAATAAAACTTTGGTCCTGAAATTGTAAAAACATAGGAAAAAGTCTTCTTAACATTAATCATGGCAATAATTTTTGGATATGACACCAAAGCACAAACAACAAAAAACAAAAATTATTACGTGGGACTACATCAAACTTTGCATAGCAAAGCCTTTGGATAGCAAAAGAAACAATCAAGCAAAATGAAAAGGTAACCCACAGAATGGAAGAAAACATTTGGAAATCCTATATCTGATAAGGTATTAATATCTAAAATATATAAAGAACTTACACAAATCAATAGTAAAAAGCCAACCTGATTAAAAAATGGACAGAGAAACTGAATAGACATTTTCCCGAAGAGGATATGAAAATGGCCAATAGGTACATGAAAAGGAGCTTGACATCACTAACCATGAGGGAAATGCAAATCAAAACCACAATGATGGGCCTCCCTGGTGGCGCAGTGGTTGCGAGTCCGCCTGCTGATGCAGGGGACACGGGTTCGTGCCCTGTCCGGGAAGATCCCACATGCCGCGGAGCGGCTAGGCCCATGAGCCATGGCTGCTGAGCCTGCGTGTCTGGAGCCTGTGCTCCGCAATGGGAGAGGCCACAACAGTGAGAGGCCCGCGTACCGCAAAAAAAAAAAAACAAAAAACAAAAAAAAACCCACAGTGAGATATTACCTCACACCCGTTGGAATGACTATTATCAAAAAGACAAGAGATAACAAGTGCTGGTGAGGATGAGAAGAAATGGGAAACTTGTGCACTGTTGGTGGGAATATAAATTGGAACTGCTACTATGAAGAGAGTATGGAGGTTCCTCAAAAAATTAAAATAGAACTAACATGTGATCCAGCAATCCCATTTCTGGATATATATCCAAAAGAATTGAAATCAGGATCGAGAAGAGATACCTGCACTTCTGTGTTCACTGCAGCATTATTCACAGTAGCCAAGACATGGAAGCAACCTAAGTGTTCATCAACAGATGATGGATAAAGAAAATGTGTTATATACATAGAATGAAATATGATTCACTCTTAAAAAAGAAGAAAACCCTGCCATATGCAACAGCATGACTGAACGTAGAGGACATTATGAAAAGTGAGATAACCAGACACAGGACAGATACTACATGACATCACTTATATGAGGAATCTAAAATAGTCAAACTCATAGAAGCAGAGAGTAGAATGGTGGTTGGGATGGAGGGGGAAACAGGGAAATATTAGTCAAATGGTACAAAGTTTCAGTTATACGAGAGTAAGTCCTAGAGATCTATGTACAGTGTAGCGCCTATAGTTAACAGTACTGTATTGTATAGTTAAACATTTGCTAATAGGGTAGGTCTCATGTGTTTTTAAAACAAACCAAAACAAACCAGCCAAACAAAGAAAAAATGACTAAGAAGCAAGAGGGAAGTTTTGGAGGTGTTGTTTATTACCTTGATTGTGGTAATGGTTTCAGAGGTATATGCAGATCTCCAAACTTATCAAGTTGTATACATTAAATATGTCCGTTTTTTAATATATCAATTATACCTCAACAAAGATGTTTAAAAATTGAATTAGGTGCATTCTATGTATTTATTTTTACTAGGTTGAGAAATAGACTACTTTGTTTTTAAGGCTATCTTTAGTTTTAAATAATATTATTCTAAGACCTTTATGGCAAATCTTTAAGTATACAAGTATTTTCTTTAGATTATTTCAATAAATAAATATAATCCATTTGTTTTTATAAATGGGCTCAGTTTTGGAATGAGAAAATCTTATTCTAATCTTTGTTCTGCTACACATTTATTGTGTGATCTTAGAGAAGTCATGATTCCCTAAACTTCATTCTTTCATTGAATACACTTTTTAGTGATTGCCATGCATATCAGATCTTGTCCTAGGCACATCAGAAACTTTTTTTTTTCATGTGTAAAATGTGGAGACATAATTAGAATGTATTCAAGCTCCCTTTCAGCTTTAAAATTATGAATCTGGGATAAAATTCACACTTTCTCTTCATAAGGATTAAAGAGGCAGCTTGGATTTTCCCTGGAGAGCTGAATTGCAATCAGATATTTGAGAAAAGATGTGAAAGAAAGTAATAACTCCCTTAGAATTGCTAAAGGTCCTCTATGATTATAATGGAAAATGAGTCAAATGGTGTTTGGAGCTTAAGGGAGAAGTTTAGTGGGGAAGGTGTACCCCAGGGCTCACTCTCACCTCGAACAATAACAAACTGCTAAGAATTGTCACAGCAACAAGAACAGTGGCAGCTGCAGCTGCAGCACTGAACATTCTGAATACACAGTACCTGGAGAAGTGGAGCCAGAATGAGTGAAGCAATGCACACACATACACACACACACCCACAGGAATTCTGTAGAGTGGGTGAGCAAGCCCAGTGTGACCCTTCTCTGTGGATGATGCCCAAGGCCTCCTGAAGGACCCCTCCCCAAGTGTGGAGGGCCTATTTGTCAGCAGTATTAACTTCTCCAGGTACACTTTGTCCAGGACTTAAGTGAATATTCCTCTAGAGTAGACTGCTATTTAGGAACTTGTCATGTGGTCACAGAACCCTCTGCTCCTCATCTGACGGTAAGCCCAGAGCTATTCTCATACTTAGAGTCTGTGACATACCAGAAGGCATTTTTATGAGCACCCTGATGGGTAGTAATCAGTTTGATCAAGGCTAATCCTTTGCTGTTCTTTATCCCTGAACAACAATCCTGGTGCTGGCTGCTGGCTCACACTTTACAAAGATGGGGAGAGGTCTTTCAAGAATGGAAAGATCCAGTGCCTGATCTCAGTAGATGTTGCCCATGTGTAGCTTATTAATTATGCAAATTCTTGGGTGAGTACCCACCTCATACGCAAACTAGCAATAGTAGGATTATAGTCAGGGGGACATTACATATGAGATATTTCCAAAGATCTGAATTATCATTTAACCTGAGACCTGAAAGATGCAAAAGAGGTAGTTAGGATGAAGGAAGATTATCCCAGACAGAGGGAATGGCACGTTCAAAGGTCCTGGGCCAGGTACAAACTTGGATGGACAAAGAACAGAAAGATGGCCAGTGTGGGTACAGTTAGTGGGCATGGAAAAGACAGGTGCAAGATAAGATCATGGGAGCCTGGATGACTCTCTTAGCATTGGAGATGGAGTGAAATATTTATAATGTGGCGGGAAAAGTGGTGGATTGATTATAAGGATGAGGAAAGGAGAGAAATAAAGGCTAGTACCTAGGTAGATGGTAGTGCCACTTAATGAAATGAGAAAAAGTGGAAAGAGAGACAGGTTAAGAGCCTGGGAACCAAGAATTCTGTTTCAGATTATAATTACAGAAATAATCAAATCAGTGGAAGAGAATAAAGTCTTGAAATAGTTACAATTATGAATAGGAATTTAAGAAATAATAAGTATAATATTTCAATACTGTAGGAATAGGATGCCTTAGATGATAGAAAATATTGGTATGATTGATTATCCATCAGGAAAAATATTCAGCTAGAATCCTGCCTCATAGCACATAAAATTAATTCCTGATGAATTCTCAATTTAAAAAAATATAGTTGGGACAACTAGATTTATCTGTATAGAAAAATGTACCTCAACTCTTACCTCATGCCATATACAACAGTTAACTCAAGATGGGTCAGAGATCTAGCCATAAAGCCTTAAACTATGGGTAAGCTGGGGGCGAAGTGAGAGAGTGGCATGGACATGTATACACTACCAAATGTAAAATAGATAGTTAGTGGGAAGCGCTGCATAGCACAGGGAGATCAGCTCGGTGCTTTCTGACCACCTAGAGGGTTGGGATAGGGAGGGTGGGAGGGAGACACGAGAGGGAGGAGATATGGGGATATATGTATATGTATAGCTGATTCCCTTTGTTATACAGCAGAAACTAACACACTATTGTAAAGCAATTATACTCCGATGAAGATGTTAAAAAAAAAGACCTTAAACTATTAAATATTTAGAAGAAAACATAATAAAATTTGTGACATTGGACTAGACAAAGATTTCCTAAACATGATGAAAAAAGAAAAAATTGAAAAATGGATAAAATGTCTTCATCAAAATAAAAACCTTTGTTCTATGAAAGACAGTTAAGAAAATGAAAAGACTAGCCATAGATTGTAAGAAAATACTTGCAAAACATATTTCTGACAGGGGACTTGCGTCCAGAATATATGAAGAACACAACTTAATAAGGAAAACAACCCAGTTTTTTTAAAAAGGGGAAAAGATTTGAACAGACACTTGACAGATGCTCAACATCATTATTATCATGTAAATTCAAATGAAAACCGCAATGAGAGACCACTGGACACCATTTGAATGGCTAAAATGAAAAAGCTTGACAATACCAAGTGCTGGACAGAATGTGGAACTGGAAACTATACATTTCGGTTGAGAATGCAAAATGGCCCAGCCACTTTGAAAGACAATATGGCAGTATTTTATAAAGTTAAACATACACTTACCATATAACCCAGCAATCTTAAGTCTAGATATTTATTTAAGAGAAATGAAATGGGTATGTCCATATAAAGTCTTTTACACAGAGACTTTTATATTTTAGTAAATAATAATATTTTAATATATAATAATACTACAGTAATGTTATAACATTATGCATAATAACTGTTAAAATTAAACACAAAATAGAGACCAGACTTGAGAATTCCCTGAGCCGGCAAAACCATTAAGCCATGTAAGCAAAACTAAATCTAGCTCATTTCATGAGCATAAGCAAAGCTTAACTTAAGGTTATTTCTTGTAAATGCCTCTGACAATCAAAAGAAACAGGTCATCTTCCTGAAAATGGTATGAGATAATCACTTTCAATCAATCCCTTGCCATCTGGAAACCCCCATTGTAATAACCAGTTGTCATAAAGGTTAACAGTTTCCTCATTTTTCACTTTATAAGCCATCCTGTAACTTCATGCCCCTGAGCTTCATTATCAGTCTTCAAATTTGGAAGCCCTTAGCTTGTGAACTGTTTTTATATACACAATAAACTCTTACTAAATAATATTTATTGATATAATGGTTTTAATTTTGCTATTTCTGGATTTTTGACCTAACCAAAAACTAGAATAATTTCAAATATCAATTAATTGGTAGTTAGATAATGAAGTTATGAATTATCCACACTATGGAACATTGCTCAGCAATGAAAATGAGGTAAATATTAATATATATGAAAATGTGGATGCAACTCAGACATACGAGAGAAGACAAATACGAAAGACTATGTACTTTATGAGTCCATTAATACAAAATTCTAGAAAAGGTAAAGCTGTAGTGACAGGAAGCGACTGTGGTCAAGGGTCAGGAGAGGGCATCATTTGTGAAGTGGTATGAGAAAACATTTCAGGATGATGGATCTCTTCAACAGCTTGATTTTGGTGGAGGTTACATGACTATGTACAGTTACCAAAATTCATCAACCTGTGTGCTTAAAATGAGTGAATTTTGTTGTATGTAAATTATACCTCATTAAAGCAAAAAAGTAAATAAAAATAAAACACTGAAAACATTAGATGAAAATCTACAAGATTCTAGTCTCAGGGTGAGGGATAGCATCCTAAACAAAAGAATAAAAGACATATTTGCCTACATAAAAATTTTTTCAAGTATATTATAGAATGAGACTGACAGAAAATGGTAAACTGCAAAAGAATGTTTGCAACATATGTTACTGACAAAAAGTAAATATCCCTAATGAGTAATAAGATCTTACAAAGTGTTTTACGTGAAAAAGATGGCACAGTAGAAAAGTAGCCTAGAGAGAGAAGATGATGCCCAAATGGCTAAGATGTGTGAAAAAATGCCTCATCTTACTACTATTGAGGAAAATGAAAATTAGAGTATGAGACCATTTTCATCCATTAGACTGGAAAAAATTGAAATGAGCAATTACAAGAATGCTGGTGAGACTGTAGGGGAATGGGCTGCATCATAATGCTGCTGATGGCAGTGAGAATCTCTAAAACATCTGGGGAAATTTATCTAGAAATATATGTTAAAATCATTATGCACATATTATTTAATCCAGCAATCCCACTTGTGGGGCTCTACCTTGTAAAAATAAAGGCACTGGTACATGAGGATATAGGTATGACAATATGTATTGAAGCATTGCTGGAAGTTGGCATAAAGAAAAACTGGAAACTACCTGAGTGGGGGAAATGGTTGAATAAATTCTGACACATCTATGCTATGGATTACCATAGATAGGTACCATATAGATATTGAAAATAAGTTAGAGATTTATTAACTATAAGTGATATCCATGATGTATTTTAAATAAGAAAATTACATAAGGTAATATGATTTTATTTTTGTTAAAATTATCACAGCCAGAAAGCCTGCACTATACTATGTCTGAGCTCTCCTGGTTACGTGAGAGAATATCAGTGCATTGCTAATGTTGGTAACCTCAGGAGGGGGAGTTAGGAAGAGAGTATTAATTTTTTTCTTTATACGTCATTGCACGTGTTTATCTTTGCAGTTATATCACCAGATGCAGTGAGGAAGTATGACTTTTGTGAAACCATTTAAAAAGCAATAGAGAAGGGGCTTCCCTGGTGGCGCAGTGGTTGAGAGTCCGCCTGCCGATGCAGGGCAAACGGGTTCGTGCCCCGGTCCGGGAAGATCCCACATGCCGCGGAGCGGCTGGGCCCGTGAGCCATGGCCGCTGAGCCTGCGCGTCTGGAGCCTGTGCTCCGCAATGGGAGAGGCCACAACAGTGAGCGGCCCGCGTACCGCAAAAAAAAAAAAAAAAAAGCAATAGAGAAAATTCTAAGAAAGATACACAGCATATTCTTCAATTGGTAGGTACTAGATATTGTGAGATGGCTAGCAATCTCGGTAAAAGTTTTGGAGAAAAATAGAACACTACCACAGTAAATGTGCATATCAGTTGCAAGGTGCATCACAATTTCAGAAACATTACAAAGGTTGAAGAAAAAATTCTTTTTAATGTGACAGAAAAACATTTTTCAGAGAAAAATATTAGTTATATCCCTTTGCCCTACTTCCTTTCCCCTTTCTGAGGAAGGTGCCTCTGTTAAAGACCATATATTTCTTAAATGCTTGCACGGGTAAATGCCTATGTGCACATGCGCACACACACACACTCACATACACAATCTTTGTCCTCAGTTTATCGGTCTTTTGCATACTTGAAAACAACTTTACATGATGGATGTGATGATGTGAATTTGGAAGATCAGACACACATACATTTCTCTGGCTAAAAAAGGGAAAGTAGTGAAAGAGAGTACTGTCAGAGAGGTTGAAGGAGGGCTGGGTAGGAGCAGGGGTTGGAGACAAAAGATTTGGAAGTCAGTAGGGAAGAAAACAGACTTGGGAAGAGATGGCCAGTGCAGATTACTTACACTGAAGTAAAAATGCTGTGTTTTGCCACAGATGTATAAACGCTCATGTCCTCTATGTAATCTCTAGTAAAGCCTGTTAGCTCTCTAATGTCTTGGGAAATGATTTGCTTTTTAGAAATGAGTCTTGCTTCAAGAGGGATGTAGGGTGAAATCACAGACTGGCCATGGGAGGCTGTGTACAACTTGATTATGACAACTCAGGAGATACAGGCCTTACTGCTACTATATTATTTTTTCTTGTTTGGGAAATGGAAACTTTCAGAGAAATCACACATCCTTATTCTACAGAGTTATGCAGATTTAATGCACAAATAATTATCACATGAAGAATTATATGCAGAACTTAAATTCTGGATTAAGGGAGGAGGGGGGAAAAAGGAATTATAAACACTTAAATATGGTAATCAATCTTGACTTCCAAATTGAATTGCAAAGGCTAAAACTGTAATTGAATAAGGAGTATCTATTCCCACTGATACCTCTCATTTTATGAGGCAACATCACAGTTACTAAACAAAACAAATCTAAAGTCAGTGAGGTCACATTTCCTGAGACTCTGGTAATAAACATTCATCAAAATAATGGTGAGCTTGACTATTCTGGTTTATATTTTCAACGACTTAAATTGATCATTAAATTATGACTTTCAGTTTTATTTTTCAAATCACTTTTTTCAGTTGTTTATTCCTCTAATCATGAAAAGGAAATGAGAAAATGTACAAGTATACCACAGTGCAAAAAAAGAAGAAAGTATTTCTGGTCTATTTTATTCTAGTCTTTTTTTTCTATGCATGTGAAAGCATAAAATTTGTTTTCATTTAAAGTCATAATAAAAATATGATTTTATTAAATAAAAACATACTTATTCTACAAATATTTATGAAGTGCTTACTATGGTACCAGAAGAAAGTTCAAGATCAGAAATAAATGTTCTGGATGAGGAGAAACAAAGACTAAGGTACTCAGTGTAGATTGCTCCAACCAAGGGAAAAATTATTTATGCCTTTTCAACCTCCATGCACCATTTAATAAAAATTCTTGTATTTTGGACACCTAATTGTTTCCATGTGCACTTGATATTTTCTTAGAGTGTAAGAAAATATCAAAAAAATTTTTTTTCTCTCCAAATCTTTCCTTTAATGTCAGGTAGTGCTTCAACCCAAACACACACAAGATACATACCATAGAGAGAGGGACCTGATGGCATCTGGGTCATGCATGGTGTGGTAGGTACAAATCTTGACCCAATGCAAAGGAGAAGTCAAGGTCCTTGGAAGAAGGATGGAACTCATTTTCCCCTTCCCATTTCTCTTTCGTACTGGGCTTCAGCTAAAGTCTATGGAAGAGAAAGAACTTTTAATCAGTGAAGAGTTTAATATTTAGAGATGCTGTAACTTTCAGCTGACTTTGTATATTTGACTTTGTGTTACTGTCTTTTAAATTGGGTCTACTGTTGCTCAGTAAAGCAGACAATCAAACCAAATGGCAAGTGTTCTATCATGTTTTTTAAGCTTGCAACATTTTAACATATTTTTATTGTGAAAATATATTTATAGATAGCCTAATGACTATGAAGCAGAGCATGTGTTATCACCCCTCAGGTCAAGAAACAGTGTTCTACTGGACACTGGAGGACTTCAGAACTCCTCCCCTTTTGTTTCTTATCCTATCCAAACCCCTCCTCTATGGGTAATCTCTATGTTAACTTTTATTTTATTTATTACAAAAAAAATTTTTTAAGAAGACAAGAATGTCTTCTTTTATATATATATAAACTTATTTTAGTTTTGGCTGTGTTGGGTTTTCGCTGTGGCGAGAGGGGCTACTCTTCATTGCAGTGTGTGGACTTCCCATCGCAGTGGCTTCTCATCGCAGAGCATGGGCTCTAGGCACGTGGGCTTCAGTAGTTGTGGCACGCGGGCTCAGTAGTTGTGGCACATGGGCTTAGTTGCTCCACGGCATGTGGGATTTTCCCAGACCAGGGCTCGAACCCGTGTCCTCTGCATTGGCAGGTGGATTCGTAACCACTGTGCCGCCAGGGAAGCCCCTCTATGTTGACTTTTAAGTTGCTCTTTTCTTTCCACCTTTGCATATGTACATACCACCTGTATATCTCTTCTTAAACAAGATAGCTGCTTTAGAACTTTATATTAGTGGAACAATATAGTAGTTATTATTTTGTTTCCTGTATATTTAGCTTAATATGATATCCTAGATTCATACATGTTCTAGTGTGTGGCTGTATATCACACAAGTGTACGTATCATATGTATATGTATTATATATATATTTTTTGCTACATGTAATTCCATTGTATTCATATACTCCAATTTATTTAACCCTCCTACTGTGAATGGACACTTAAGTTGTTTCCAGCTTTTGTCCAAAACAAAGTATGTAGCTGTGAATATTCTAATGAGCATGTATTGTGGAACATCCATATAAGCATTTCTCTCATGCCTAGGAGTAGAATTTCTGGGTTGAAATGTATGAACATTTCAATTTTATCAGAAAATGTTTTCCAAAGTTGTTATAGTTATTTATACCCCCACCAGTAGTGGATCAAATTTCTGATTGTTTCCATCTTACCAACATTTAGTTTTATCAGATGTTCTAATTTTCAGTCAATCTCTATAGTCATATCTAAGTCATTTTAATTTGAATTTTCCTATTTGCCAATTGAACCTAATAACCTTTCATAGATTTGTCATTTGAGTTTCCTTCTTGTTCAGTGACTTCAAGTCTTTCAGTCATTTTTCTAATGTATTGTCTTTACTTTTCTTATTGATTTTTAAAAAAATTTATTTATTTTTGTCACATTGGGTCTTCATTGCTGCATGTGGGCATTCTCTAGCTGCAGTGAGCAGGGGCTACTCTTTGTTGCAATGTGCAGACTTCTCACTGCGGTGGCTTCTGTTGTGGCGGAGCACAGGCTCTAGGCCTGCGGGCTTCAGTAGTTGTAGCACGTGGGCTCAGTAGTTGTGGCTCTTGGGCTCTAGAGCACAGGCTCAGTAGTTGTAGTGCACAGGCTTAGTTGCTCTGCGGCATGTGGGATCTTCCCGGACCAGGGCTTGAACCCATGTCCCCTGCACTGGCAGGTGGATTCTTAATCAGTGTGCCACCAGGGAAGTCCTCTTACTGATTTTCGTAATTTTTTTTTTAATTGTAAGATGATTGTAGGTTCACGTGCAGTTGTAAGAAATAGTATGAAGAAATCCTATTTGCTCATTAAGCATTTTCTCTAATGATAACATCTTGCTTAACTATTGAGTAATATTGCAATCAGTAAATTGACATTGATAAAATTCACTGATGTTATTCAGATTTCTCACTTTATATGTACTTGTACCTGTGTGTGTGTGCTTGTGTGTGTATATTTAGTTCTCTGCAATTTTGTCACATGTAAAGTTTGTGTTTCTACCACCACAGTCAAGATACTGAACAGTTCTGTCATCACAAGGATTCCTACTGTTGTCCTTTTATATCCACACCCAACTTCCCACTCGCCCCCTCCCCTCTCCTCCACACACACTTTCTCTGAAAACCACTACAGCTGACCCTTGAACAACATGGGTTTGAACTATGCAGGTCCACTTATACACCAGTTTTTTGTTTAATGGTAAATACCACAGTACTGCATGATCCACTGTTGGTTGAATCCATGGATGGGGAACCACAGGTATGGAGGAACCTCAGATATGGAGAAACTGTGGGTACTAGGAACCAGGAATACGGAGGGTCTACTATAAATTATATGGTGGATTTTTGATTATGTCAGCATCCCTAAACCCTGCATTGTTTAAGGGTCAACTCTAATTTGTACTCCATATCTATAATTTTATGATTTCAAGGATGTTATATAAATGGAATAATATAGGATGTAACCTTCTGGGATTGGCTTTTTTTCACTCAGCCTAATTCCCTGGAGATTCATCCAAGTTATTGTCTGATCATTTCTTTCAATACAAATGTACTCATGAGTCTGTGGCATTCCCTTCTGAATTTTCTCCTTTGTGATTCAACATTATGTTTTTCCAATACCACCACTTGGAACCATTGCCAGTTTACATATACCCTCTTTGCCCTCGAGGTACAGTGAATACATATTTACCCTCTTGCCTAAGTCACAACACTTTGAGATACTGTCACACATATGTGTGTATCACTTTCTGTTAGTGACCTGGAAGACTGAGAATCTAATTTGGGATTAGTGAATGCCCTTTAAGGCAAGGTCATTCAAGTTATACTTTTGGAATGAAAATTTGGAAAAAGCATCTAAAAAAAATCCCTCAAAATAGGTTAAGGTTACCTGATTAATGTAATTGCTATTCTAAAATATGTTTTTCTATTTCTTCCTCCTCAAAGATTTCAATTCATTAAACTATAGTTTTCAATTAACTGCCTTTCTTTGAACATAGATTCCATGATTTTTATTTGCATTTTCTTTTTCAGTTGCTATCTTGTTTCTTTAGAATACCTGAGTAAAACAGTACTAAAGATAAACATTTATTTATTAAAATAAAATTCTATAGTTCCTGAGGTATTCATAAATAACAGAAATATTGTTTTGCATTCACTTTATTTCTTAGCTCATTAAGACATCTCTAATTTGTTTCCCAGTTTCTAGAGTTAACACAGAGCCTGACATTACATTAAAATGTGTTGGAAGAGTGAATTAAATTTCTAGGTTTTTTATTGTTGTTGTTTATTGCTTAACCAGAAGTTAGAGTTGCAAAATTAAAGTGTGCATTGATTGACACAAATGCTGCTTCTTGCTATTGACAGGTTAACAGGCATCCCCAGACCATGATAACCAAGATTATTAATTGAAATGGAACATAAAGGAGATGACAGAAAATCTTCTGAAGGAAACACAGGCACCAGCTTTCAAAACTTTAAGAAAACAAAGGTACAAACCTCCTTATTAGCCTCCTCTTTTAAAAGTCTAATTTCCCTTTTATCATATCTACACACTTACACATAGACACAACATTAGTCAAAGGGTACACGAAGGTACTTTAGAGAGCTAGGTAGGGACTTGGGGACAGAATTCCTTCAGTGCGTTCTAATGAGCTAACAGCTGTGACACATAGATCATCGACTGTAGGAGCTTGAAGGCACCATAGGGATTAGCTTCTCAACCCCTTTAATTATAAAGATGAGAAAAAATGAGATTGAGGAAATGTTGTTGACTTATCCAAGGTTACCCTGCTTGGTAGTGGCAGAACCAAGTTCAGATCTCAGGTGGATTAAGCCATGTCAGTGTTGATCTGTTTGATACAAATCAGGGAATGTTAACCTGGAAAATGCTTTGCCTACTCAGTCAGCAAATTTGAATTGGGCACCTACTCTGCATCGGGCAATGTGCTGGGCATTGTGTGTGCAGAGGTGGATAAGATGAGGTCTCACTTACCGTGAAGCTTGCTCTTTCTGGGGAGTTAGACATGTAACAGGATGCATTACTATAGACCGTGTTAAGTGCTACAACAGGGACACGGATAAAATGCTGAGAAATCACTGAGGGGGACTCACCAAACAGTTTATTGCAGTGCATTTGTCATGTCCCTACAAGTCACTGAACATTTCTTTCAAGGCAGCTGTGGTGAGAGGGGATATGTCACATAACCTACTCTGGACTTGACAGAAATGACCTGACTGTCCAAGGTGTTTCTAGTTCCATTATAGTGAATAAACCTGTGGTTAATGATTGCTTTTGAATTGATTGTTTAAGAAGCACTGAAAGAGTGATTCCTAAAAATAGGCTCCAATATGTATACAGAGATCCAGAACTATTTGGATGTTTGACAAAGGAAAAAATTATAGGGAAAATATATTTCACTTTAACAGGATGGCAAGTGGAGGATTCCCACATGCATCTGGGAGTAGTTTTTCAGTTTGCCTCTCCAAGATGCAATGTCCAACATCTTCAATTTGCCCATGATTTTTTTTCCTAGTGCATAGATCATGTGAAAGAACTATGTCCTGACCTAATGAGCCTTCTTTCCTCTGGTCTCCTCTACCTCCTCACTGACAAATGCAGGCAGATCGAACTAGATATACTTCTCTTCAGTTTTCTTTATCTGCACTAAGGTCACATTGCAAAACATTCACTCCTGCACTTCCATGTTCCCTCATTTTTATTCTCCAATTGTGGACATTTTTGGAGCCCCATGTCAGATTTCTTCAGCCCACCTCTGATTTCAGCTACAGTTAGGGTGAACAGTTCTAAGTACCTTGATAGCATCTCATCTCAGACATCCTCTGTGCCTTTCTCCAAGACCTTGGGGAGTCTTTCCGAGCTCGTGTGCAGGTATCATGGAAGTGTAGGGAAGTTAATGCCTCCAGGAAAACCCTCAAACAATTCAGAAGTTTAATGCCTCAGCTTCTTATCTTTTGGTGGCAAAATTCCAAGAAGCATTCTGTACAGTACCTCATATAGTTCCCAGAACAATTGGATCCCAGTTGCCCATAGCAATAAACAGTTCAATAATGATCCTGCTACTGTTCATTGTTTATCCCCTACTTTTCACTCTGCTCCCTTACTGCAGGTGATCCCTATGACCTCCTCCCAGATAAACTACCTATACCCAAATCCTTGTCTCAGGCTTTGCTGTGGACCCAAGCTAGGACATTTCAAAACTCTGAACTCTTTTTCTAACCACCATCTCTAGCCTCAGTCAGCACATGATCACTATTGCTTCGACAGCAGGATAACCTTTGTTCTGGGACTAAGTCATTGGCATGTACTCTATATAAAACCATTTAAAATAGTTTCATGTCCAAAATTTGTTAACCAGTACATTAAAAATGATGGCACTAAGTCTGTTCAGTGATGTAGTAAATGGAAAAAGCTAGCAGGGCAAGTAGACCAAGAAACTATGTACACTGAGCTGAAACACTGCTTTCTGCACTAAATTTTGCTTCTCTAGAGGACTTACTGGAGAGAGTTAGAATGTGACATGTTTGCAGTAGGTCTACTTGTATTACTGTTCAAAGAGTTTATTGCTCCCAACAGCTTAGGAACTGTCAGTTTTAGGTGAAAGGTTTACTTTATTATTATTTTCTTCTTCTTTCTCCCTAGTTAGAAAAATAACAAATGTTTATTAGAAAATGTAAAATACTCATAAAACCATAAAGAAGAAAATAATAATCATGCCTAATTCCATATCCCATAGTTAACCACTATTAATATTTTACTAAATGCCCTTTCAGTTTTGAGAATGTATGTAGAAGAAAATAGTAGAGTTAGGGAGAAGGAGAGAGATGGAACAGGCTATGTTTCTAGCTTTGTGTCATATTTTTCTCACTTAACAGCATTTTATAATGTCATTAAGAAAATATTTTTACTAATATCTTTTTAAAAGGTTACAAATTATTCTACTATTAAATTTTCCAATTTTCCATTGTTACAGTAACACTGGGACAAATATATTTTATTTTATATGTAAATATACAAAACTGATTATTCTTTTGTATAGAGCCCTGGAAATGGCGGGGGGGAGGGTAAAAGAGCATGTGCATATATAGTGATCTTGATGATTATTGCCAAATTGCTTTATATGTTTTATGATTTATACTTCCTTGCGTGGCTGGCTTCATGAGTATGTGACCTATGCAGTTTTTAAGGGATCCATGCTTAGAGACCCAATATGTGGCTTAATGCTCCTTGCTGAAATTCTTCATGATTTTTAAAGAAGAGACCCTCATTTTCATTTTGTACAAATTATGTAGCTGGTCCTGCTTCCATGAGAAAACAAGAAGAAAGTAAACATCATGTTAAGTATATTTTGTAATGGGAGAGATGGAAAGATATGTAAGAGCAAAGATTCGAATGGAAATCTTTTCTCCCAATTTCTTTTTCTTTATTCTCTGTTTCTTATTAGGGTATTGTCTGTTTAGAGCCAGTCAGGTTTTGTTTTTGTTGTTTGTGTGGTTTGTTTTTGTCTCAAACCCTTGGGGAAGATTAAATTGTTTTAGCTAGGCCTACTCAAGAGATGTAGATAGTATGAGTCTGATGAGATAAGATAAAGCCATTTCTTTCCTTGGTTGTTTTTGTACTTACATGGGACTATACCACTATTTCAAACAGTTGAGTAGGGAATTGTTCCTGTGCTAACAGTTAATTTTAGTTTTGTGAGATGGAAAATAATACCCACATCCATAAGTATAACTTTGTCTTAAAAGACAATGTTGAGGCTGGCATTATAGAACAATAGCAACAAAAAAGGTATAAAAAAAAATTTAGTCAAAAGAGCAGGCCCGAGCTTCCCTGGTGGCGCAGTGGTTGAGAGTCCGCCTGCCGATGCAGGGGACGTGGGTTCGTGCCCCGGTCCGGGAGGATCCCACATGCCGTGGAGCGGCTAGGCCCGTGAGCCGTGGCCGCTGAGCCTGCGCGTCCAGAGCCTGTGCTCTGCAACCGGAGAGGCCACAACAGTGAGAGGCCCGCGTACCATGGGAAAAAAAAAGAGCAGGCCCCCCAAAATAAATTGAGAAATATCTATAAACCTAAATCCATCCATATCTATATCTATGTCTTTTTCTATTTATTGTTTTTTAACATACTAGTAATTTTAGAGTAGTTTGGTAAGTTTCTTCATCTTTAAACATATTTTTCTGTTTTATTAAAAATACTTCAGGTTATTTTGTTAATTTTACTTTAGCCAGTTATGTAGGCCCTGATTATTGACAATGTTTTTGAATTTTAATAATTTATGTGAAAGCACAAATGAATTACATTTTTCTCCAGCCATTCAGCTTGATTGATTATCTTCAATGATTTTAGATTCTTTCACCCTTCTATGTGGACATGATGGCTACTTGACAGACCCTTTTCTTGTTGGCATTTTATAATTTGTTTTCTTTCACATATACTGAAGTATTTGTCAGGACTTTCAGTTGCAATTCTTGAACTCAAATTATAAGCATAAGCTGAAAGTAGGTAACTTGTGGCTCATGGAAGAATTTATGCTTGGCCCTTGTATGTTTATATGCATCTATTGTGAGAGTTATGGTGTGCTCATGTATTGACAACCCCACCAAGGAAGGGATGCTGGCAGATAAAACAGCATTCCCACTTCACTGTGCAATCCAAGCCCAGCACTGTTTTCTTCCAGGCGTCATATTGAGATTGCACATGCTTTTTATTGTGGATTCAAGTCTTACAAGACAAAAAAGTATCAAATAGTGATGATGCCCACTCTTGAAGTGGCAATGATTGTTTCATGTAAAAACTGCTTAAATGTAAATGCAAAATAAAAATATACTTAAAAAATATAGCCCAATAAGTAGTATTAGCCTTGTTTGAAAATTAACTTAAAATTAATTTTAACAAAATAACTTAGAAAAAGGCCAATATTTACCAACTTGACAAAATCACATTAAAGCACATAAAATTTAATAAACACTGCTGTTTACTGAAAAAAAAATTGTTTTAGGATAATTGACATAGAACTGTAGGCAAATTGACCAATTCATTAGAGAACTGCTAATCAAAGAACACATAATTTATTTAGAAATTCAAAAAGAAAAGGAATCTCCCAAAATTCTGAAAAATGGGAAAATTATTGCACAAGTGTCTCATCTTACTTTAACATTACAATTACATAAAAACCAGTGATGCGGAAAATTTATTTTTAACTGACCTAACATTTTGACCAATTTCATTTTAACCACCCCATTTGCAGTCATTGAACACAAGCACAAGGCTTAAAATTGGAGAATGGTAGTGATAATGTATATTAAAATTTTCTAGAATATTAAAACTTAGCATTCATCTAGTTTAGTTTTCTCCTATTGTTGTTTGATGGGGTAATGCAATTCTCTATTACAAAGCTTTTTTGTCACCTTGTTTGAAGCTATTGCAGCTGTGGTTGTCTTGTCTATCCCCTTTTCCTCTTTGTTTTTGCAATTCTTCATAGAACATTTATGTAATGTATTATTTAGATCATGTTATTTGGAGTGATACCTTTGGGTTATTATCCATACAGTGGTGTTATGAGCGGAAATGCTGAGCCAAGTTTGTACCATTTTGTCCTCATCTGGCATATTTTTCACTATACCTAGCAGCTTTGGTGTAGTTTTTAGAAAGATTTTAAAATACTACATCAAAATAAAGTTATCTTCCCCTATAATTTCAAACAGTCGCATTTTATTTAAATTTCTTAAGCTTTTCTTTTTTTAACAATATTTTCAGAATTCAGACTTGTGCTTCTGGGAGCATGGTCTAGACATTAAAAGACTAATTAAAAGACTCTTAAAAAAGGAGAAGAGAAGGCAGACTGCCTAGTGATATCAGAGCCTGAGGAACAAAACAGTGGTGAGGTCTCTTGACTTTCTTTTGCTTCATATATCCCAGACTTGGAGCTGAAAAAGCTGGCAACCTAGAAATGCCAAGGGTGCAGGTAAAAAAAAGGGCCCCAACAAAGTCTGCTCTTTCAAGCCAGAGGACTGGGAAAGTGGTGGCCTAGCAAAACAGAAAATTTTCAGACAGTAACCACTGTTCTTTAGCAAAACAAAACAACAATCAAAAAACCCTAAAACATAAACCTGGGCCCCATCTCTAGTCATGTTAACAAAGTGGGGAGCTTAGATTTCCATACTTGAGAAGTTATAATAAGTTGCCCCAACCCTTTGCCAGCAAAGAAATAAAAGATACAATGAAGAACTAAATGGAATTTTTAGAATTGAATAAAACACCAAAAAATAATGTTCAGTGGGTAAGGCTCAACAGCAGAGTGGAGGGGACAGAGGAAAGAAATCAGTGACCTGGAAGATACAATAGAAATTACCCAATCTGCAAAATTAAAAATACAGTGAAAAAATTAACAGAGCCTCAGATATGTGGGACCATAACAAAAGATCTAACACTGTTACCATCGGAGTCCCAGAAGGAGAGAAGAAAGAGGGCAAGATGAAAAAGTACTCTAAAATATAATGGTTGAAAACTTCCCAAATTTGGTAGGACATAAACCTACAGGATCAAGAAGCTGCTCTGAGCAAATGACAAATAGGATAAATCTAAAGAAATCCTTGCCAAGACACATAATAATTAAACTCCTAGAAACTAAAAACAAAGAAAAAATATTGAAAGTAACCAGAGAAAACAATTCCTTAGTTATAGAGGAAAAACAGTGAGAAAGACAGCAGCAATTTTGATAATCCAGACTCAAGATGTTGAAGGCCTGGCTTAAAGCAGTTAGCCGGGATTCTTATCTATGGATGTCCAGATATTTATATTTCTATGAAGATTAAAAATTTGGAAGGTTGTTTACAATCCTAGACAAGATATAAATGAGAAGAAGTAGGATTCTGGAAGTCAGAACGAGAGGAGTGATTCAGTTGGATGATTAAAATACTGGTTTTTACCTTTTTGTTTGTTTTAGTCATGTGGATGCTTTACCTCAGAGAACTGCTGAAAGCAGAGGGCAAAGATAAAAGTAAGCTGAACTTTTTGTAATAACAGATTACTTGTATCCTGATTAACCAGTCCTTTCTGATGTGGCTTTGTCTCTTTTACATATGGAGATTGAAATACTGTACTTAGAAATGTCCCTTGGAGATGATAGACAATAGTGTGACATATTCACACATCTTTTTTCTCAGAGTAGCATTGATATTTGTGTTCTCATCTCTACTGATTCATTTGGTAGCAGTAGTTTCACTGGATTGTAAGTACCTTGAGGATGGTGATTTGACCTTGAATTCCTTAGTGTGGTAGACAATGCGTGAGACATAGTACTTAATCAATGTTTTCAGAAAGCATGTGTGTGTGTGAATAAATATCAGAATAAATGAATGGGCTATTTGTGTAACTAGATGCACATTTTCTCCACAAAACAAAACCAAACCTGTATAAAATACAGCCTTTTTTTTCACTTTAAAAAACTGAGAAATAGTATGTGCATTTTTATTGTTTTACTTTTCCAGACAATTTTGCTTTTCTAGACAATTCCTGGCATTATAATCAGTGATTACAAATTAATTTAAATAGCTTTGAGAAGCTACCAAAGCAGAAAAAAGTGAAAGAGTCATCTTATAATTTGTCAAGCAGTGAGGGTTAACACCTTATTAAATTTTCAGACAGGAAAGACACTATTCATAATTATATAATTAAACACTAGCCTAATTATGATACCTAAAGCATGTGACGTAGCTAACCTCAACCAAACTATTTAACCTTATTTTCTGTTATTTCATTATTTGAATTATAGACTTGTCAATTGCCACTAGTTAACCACATAGATATTCTTCAAAGCTTTTAAAGTGTCAGAATGTAGAATTAAAACATTTAGAAAAATTCATTGGTGTATGTTAGTATGTATAGTTGTATTTTAATATAACAGCTTTATAGAGATAGAATTAACATACCGTACAATTCACCCATTTAAAGTGTACAATTCAATAATTTTTTTAGTATATGCAGAGTTGTACAACATCTTAATAATTTAATTCTAGAATATTTTTATCACCCTGAATGAAACCCCCTGTCTATTTGTGGTTGCTCCCCATTCCCCTTTTCCCCCAGCCCTCGTCAAACACTAATCTACTATTTGTGTATTAATAGATTTTCCTATTCTGGACATTTCATATAAATGAGATCACATAATATATGGTCCTTTTAAACTGGTTTCCATTTAGCATAATGTTTTCAAGTTTCACCCACGTAGCATGTGTCAGTAATTAATTTTGAACTAAACCCTAAAGAACGATATATTTTAGTCTAGTTAAGCCAATTAGAGGATGAAAATTTCAAAGAATAGTCACTCTCAGCTGGAATCACCATACCTTTATGTTTTTGTGAATAAAATTGTATCTATGTCCAGCTTCTAACATGTACTTTGAAGAAAATGTTGCTTCAAAAATGCTGAGAATGAGTAAATGAATGGATGTGAAAAAAGTCAACACTGAAGTTGCCCAGTTTCAGTTGCTACCAGATTTCATAACAGAGACAAGAGCCAATGAGTTTCTTAAAATATGCAGTCAATGGTAAAGTATACCAGTGAGTCAAAAACGTAATCAGCAACATTAGGGAAGTAAAGTTTTAACTAAGGAGTTTATAAATCAAAGGAAACTAAGAAGTGACTCTTCTATTTCTAAAACCATGTATGGTTAATAAACAAAACTGACAGAACTTGCCAATCAAGGAAGAGTCAAAACAGATGAGAATATACTGAAAATTACCCAAACATACCAGCAGCTATACTAATGTCTACTTTCAAGAATGGTGTTCCAGAAAACCAAATTGTCTTGATGAATACTGTGAGAACAATCAGACTTTTCACAGTGAGACTGCTGTATCTGAATGACCATTTTATTTTTCCATTTCCACACTCTAAGGGCACGGGGAAGGTAGAGTCAGCTCTGTGAAAAAGCAGAACCACTGGGAGGTCAGTGAAACGCAATTCAGATAAAGTGAAAAACCTTCCAAACAGTGCCAAGGATCTTCTTAAGCAGACGTCTAATATAACAGTGATGCTTTCAAAGGAGAATAAAGGCTGATGTATGTTTTTAAGGGACTCAGAACTCACTATAAAATGAAAGTCTTGAAAGAAAGCCCTGCTAGTTCCACATTTTCTGCAGTTTGCACAGATGTATTTTTGGTTTTGTAAGCAGTGATTGTACTGAAATGTCAGATGAGCTGAGGAATGTTTCATGTTAGCTTTGTGGGTGATTCGGCTGCCTTTTGTTATTTGCCTGGGAAGCATGGGCTGAGGGGTGCAGTTAAGCTTAAAGGCAACACTAATTTGCATGTATAGTCAGTGATCTTTGTCAAAAGTGCTTTTCAAATCCAATGTACAAACCAAAAATACGAAGAAGCAGGGAAAGAGAATTACCTTGCATAACTATTCCTGTCCTGGTAGAATGGTTATTAGTTAGAAACTATTAAATGTAATTTAAAAAGTAATCTGGATTTGAATAACTCTACTTTTAGACTAGTCACTTGAGAATTATCAAAAGTTCAGAGAATATGAATAGAGCCACAGGTTTAACATAAGTATTTATTGTAGCATTTTCATTTATAATTGGCTAACTTTAGGCATAAGAATTATAGAATGAAAGTTGTAACTGGAGAAACTACATCTATAAATCTTAAAACCATAAGATATTATTGCTATCATTGTAAAAGAATAGAATGTATGCAGAGATTTTTTTTTTTTTTTTTTTTTTTTTTTTTGCGGTACGCGGGCCTCTCACTGCTGTGGCCTCTCCCGTTGCGGAGCACAGGCTCCGGACGCGCAGGCTCAGCAGCCATGGCTCACGGGCCCAGCCGCTCCGCGGCATGTGGGATCCTCCCAGACCGGGGCACGAACTCATTTCCCCTGTATGCAGAGATTTATCTCGTGACTTCCCATCAAGGAATTATGTCTTTTCAAGTAATCTTCAATATGATGTTAATTTTCCGGTTTCTCTGTAACTCAGTTGAGTAAAATTATTGGTTGCCCCTCATGTTCTAGATTCTGTGATAAGTGTGGTGCATTCAAAATGTCTAAGACGGTGCTTATGTGCAACAAGTTTCTAGTCTATTAGGGAAGATAGACACTTTAATAAATGATTCTACTATGTGATAATTACAGTGTAAGTATATACAGGGAACACATATTTCCTAGAGAATGGAACAATTTATAATGCAGTGGTGTTGGCCAGGGAAAGTTTTCTGGAGGAAGCTACATCTGAACTGACATTTAAAATGGTAACAACACGTTTGCCAGGCAGGCAAGTAAGAAGGATAGAAGATACTCCAGGAAGTGGCCCTTCCATGTGTAAAGGCAAGAAACACAAAACATTATGGTATGTTCTGGGATACAGGAATCATAATCATTGCTATTTGAGATGTTTCTTTTTTTTTTTTTTTTTTTTTTTGTGGTACGCGGGCCTCTCACTGTTGTGGCCTCTCGCGTTGCAGAGCACAGGCTCTGGACGCAGGCTCAGCAGCCATGGCTCACGGGCCCAGCCGCTCTGCGGCATGTGGGATCTTCCCGGATCGGGGCACGAACCCGTGTCTCTTGCATCGGCAGGTGGACTCTCAACCACTGCGCCACCGGGGAAGCCCCGAGATGTTTCTTTTTAAATAAAAATAAGAAAAGCTTCATATAATACAGTCATTGATTGGACACTTTCTGGAAACAGTGTGGGCTAGAACAGCCTATATTTTGAAATGCCACTGGGATTACATACTATAAAAATGCACAGATTTTCTTTAATGGATTTGTTTGTTTTTTTGACATATGAATAAATATATATTTTTACTATGATTAAAAACAATTATAATCTTCCTGGCAAAGCATCTGTGCCTGGCAAATGTCAGTTTCCTTCCCCCCCCCATTTTTTTTCTGCTATTTTATTTAAGGCCCCTATAGACTGAAAATGTATTCATGAGCAAAGTATTTTGCTACCAAAAAAAAATCACACAACTGCAAAAAGATTTTAATGGCCCATGAACTCATTTATATGAGACTTAAAAAATATGATTTCCCTTTGGTCTCAAAAAAAAAGAGTTTAAATAAAGTCTTTAAAGATTTCAGAAATAATTTTCTTTATGCCAAATTTTTGATGAGCTGCTGTAGTGATTTTCTAGAAAATATCAATGACTTCTCTGTTATTCTCTCGGAGTACTTGACTGCTACTGAGAGACACCCACAGACACTGGTAAAGCTAAGACTTGTGGCTGCCAGATTCTCTGCGGGAGAAAAAGAGCTTTGCTACGTGAGATGCATTTAATATGAAATGGTTATGAAAGGGTAAGAAAAGAATGTGTTGCTTCACTGACAGTTCAACTTTTCAGATTTTAAGTTTCTGTAGTAACTAAAAAGGAATGAAATGTTTGAAGCTCAGAAACCTATGTGAGTCAGCCATCTTTGTTTTCCTTCTAAATTAAAATAGAGCTATGTACCTGTAATGAAGCATACCTTAGCCCTTATTGCTGTGTGAGGAACTGCTGTATTCTTGTTTGACTCAGATGTGCAGTCACACATTAAATAAGGGAGCCGCCATATTTTTTTGTTACTTGTGAGAATGCAGTATAATGTGAGTTATAACAGAGAATGACTTCTCTTTGTTCTACCAGGGTTCGTCAACTCCATGGTTGAGCTGTAACCATGATCAAGGTTTCAACATAAAGATATATTTAAATATGCTAACAAGGCAGTTTTTTTCTCAAATAATGGGTTAGAAATCTCAGGAGCACAAGGGGAATTATGAGGTGACTTTGGATGATCATTTTACATAGCTTTAATCATGTCTGGTAGTGAAGTGTCGACAGGTGAATTGATTAAGCCAGTCTTATATCCCTTACATCCCCCTCTCTGTAAAACCGTTAGCCAATAATAGCAGACTTTATATTGTGAGGCAGGCTGAAGCTGTAGGGACTCAAATTTTGTTCTATGAAAACACACCTACAAGTTAAATTATAGTTATAAAAGTTTCCTTAGGACTTGGACTAAAAGCCAATGTACTAAGTTCCAAAGAAAATGCTTTATTCCTTGGAAACAAGTCATTACATCAAAAGAGATGTCAGTAGGGTCAAAGACTTTTTTTCAGAACATTTGCTGAATGATTTTCCCTCTGACAGTCACTTGTGCAAGATTTGAGCATAAAGTTCATTGATGAAATAAGAATGTATTGAGCAACCACTATATAGGGGCAGATTCCTTGCTAGTACAAAAGCTGGATATGCCGGTTTGGCTAATGTTGTGGTAGTTAAAAGATATTAATGAGAAATTTGGTGTTTTCTTAAGAATGGTTGAGGACTAAAATATACAACATTTATTCACTTTTTACTATGTTCTAGGCACATTAAACCTACAATTTGGATTACTTCTCAGAAAAACAATAGTGTGAATTAGTATAAATTAGAGTTTTTTTAGTGCATCTCATTTAATGTTTGCTACAGATCCAAGGAGGTAGGTATTTTTGCAAAAGACAGTGACGTCTGTCCTATCAAATTTTAATGAGAAAAATGTCACTGATTCAAGTAATGCCAATTCTGCTTAGGGCCATGATCATAGGTCTAAATCATCTCAACAGCTGATAGATAAGCAAACTGTGGCCGAGTGAGTCGAAAATGCAAAGCGATGTCTGAAAATCAGATAAACCATAATGATAAATATAATAATGGTATCAGCAATGATTTGAAAATGTTTAATGTTATAGGCTCTATATGAGACGTAACTTAAATTCTTAAAATATCCACAATATTATTTTCATTTTTTAAGTGAGAAAACACGTTCAAAGTAACTTACTCATTTCATACAATCAGTGGTGCAGCTGGGAGCTAGGATTTACATGAAGATTGGTCCAGTCTAAACTTGGCTAATTTTTCAGTTTACTAATTCATCCCCCCTTTTCTTTTACATTCATGCCCAGTGACCAAGGGTAGCAAGCTGCATATGGTAATTGTAGAAATATCTTCCACTGAGAATATCTATGTTAAATGACTGCTAAGCCAACCAATTAAGCTTTGTCTTCCTGCTACACTGCAGGAAAGTCATAGAGAAGAGCTATTTGCTGAGCTGCTATTTATGTTTAACAAAGATGGAGTTACAAATGAAAGATTTTTTGCAGCTATTTTCAAGGCATTTTTATACAAATATTTATATTTACCTATAATTAGGACAATCTTAATGATTTTGCCATATGTTTGCAGTTTCTAAACTCTCTGTCAGGACGAGTTTACATTCTGCAGGGTCAACACCATCCTTTAAAATTTAATAAAATAGAAATATTTTACAGTAACAACTTCATTTAAGGGAACAGTTTGAAATGTTCTGGGTATGCCTTCTGGGCTCACTTAATTTACAGACAGCCTGTTTCAATTTTCTCTAGCTTACACCCTCATGGTTCAACTAAATTAAATAAGCTTTAATAATTGAAAAGAGGAAAGGGAGCTATTTGCTGGGCACAGTGGGAAAAAGTAGGTAGCCCCTATTGCCCTCATCCTAATGTCCCACCTCAAGTCCCAAAAGTAAATGACATGGGCTGGAGTTGGAGGTGATGTTACTGCCTCTCTTGGACCTATGCTGATTGGGGACTCCCATCTTAGGTTGCTTGGTTTGATTTTATTGAGGAAATTGAGAGGCATTGGATTGGGCCTCAAGTCATCTGGACAAGGAACCTGTGTGCTGTGGCCACTTCTCCTTTCTTTAATCATGCTTCTTCTCCCCGCAGATGATGTTCCTTAAAGTAGGGCTAGGTCTTAACCACATTCTTCCTTAAGGCTATCATATCAGAAATGATGGGTAGGGTAGAGTGTCTTGATACTTTGTTTCACCAGTGAATTTAATATTTGGAAATTTTAGAAATTAAAACATGCCTTTGGCTAGATTATAATAACAAGTAAAAAATTACATCCAATACATTAATCACATAAAATCTAAACATAACTACTATTTAAGACATGGACAAAAAATTCTTACTTTGTACTTCTACTTTTTAAAGATAAATAACATTATTTGAATGTTATTAAAATAATATGTTGAACAATGTCTAGTACTTTACTTTTTATCCTAATTACATTAAATATTCACAATCAGAGCTTTAAGAAATAACCTCAACAAAATGAAAGACATATTTTTTTATGCAGGAGGAATTAATGGCTTTTATTGGAGGGGATGGTCCTCCACAAAAACCAAGCAAATTTAATGGACTCCTCAGATATTCAGCAGAGGTGAGGTGATGGTACTGTCCTCTACTAGATGAAAAATTGAGATGAGAAGTATAAATATCATTTGTTGCAAACTATTCTCAATATTTGGCTTTCCAGAAAAAGGAAAAATGCAGCCCAGAGCCAACACATATCATCATTTGAGTTTCATTATAAAAATGACAAAAACTTACTGGCTTGGAAATATTAAAGGCAACATGATGGGCTGTAGGATCCTGTTAATTGTTGTCAAGTCTAGAGAAATTTCAAGCAAAGGAAGAGGAAAAGTGTCAAATGGAAAGTTTCTGAGGCTCTTCAAAAATAAAGTCTTTACAAAACTGTTTCCCAGTGGTTCTTCCTGGAGTAAAACCTATTCTACATTTGGAATATTTTCCCACTCGCCTTGCGAAGCCCAGAAATTGTTATACCTTATACTTGTCTTGCTGCACTAACAATGGCAGTTAGATAGGGAAGGATTGTTAAAGAAGAATTAGGACTCAGATGACAGTGATTGTGAATCATCGTTTCAAGAAAGGACACAATACACAATATCATTAAAGTAAGGACATGCATGGCAGCCAAAGTTATCTGGTAGCAAGGGGTCCAGAGAGGCCAGATGTGGCTTCTAACTGCCCTCCCTTTGTAAGGGCCATTTGGGGAACACTTTTTTCTTGGATCAGGAAGCACTGACATGTGCACAGAATACCTTGGAACCAGGGAGCCCCAAATGGAGTCTGAGCCAGGATTTCTTATAGTCTGTTGGTCAGGTAGGCGTATTCTTATTATGCAACCTGACAGTAAAGCACAACTCTCCCCACATCCATTCCTCAGCTGCAGGGATCTAGCCAAGATCAGTTGTAAATCGCAGTTTCACTATTAGCAATAAACAAAGCTGACAAAATGCTATAATGACCCTGTAACTCCTCAGAATCGTGGTTACAAAGCAACACTAAGTATATTTCGTGCTTTGGCTAGGGATTGTGCCTTGCAGCTACTGTAGCAAAACAATTCAGGTCAATTCCAGTTTTGCTAGACTTAACACTTACAAATAGCTATAAGACTTACTTGCCTACAGGAACATTTCAGGAAATCACAGTAAAATGTTAATTTCTTGCTCGGTAATTGGAATGTTATTAGATGTAGTGATGTGTTAGGATTTCCAGTATGCTAATTGTATAAAACAACAGCTGTTTTAAGAGTTGTGGTTTGGGCTACCCTGGTGGTGCAGTGGCTAAGAATCCACCTGCCTAATGCAGGGGACACAGGTTTGAGCCCTGGTCCAGGAAGATCCCACATGCTGTGGAGCCACTAAGCCTGTACACCACAACTGCTGAGCCTGCGCTCTAGAGCCCACAAGCCACAACTACTGAAGCCCATGCACCTAGAGCGCGTGCTCGGCAATAAGACAAGCCACCGCAGTGAGAAGCCCGTGCACTGCAACGAAGACCCAATGCAGCCAAAAATAAATAAATAAAGTAAATAAATGAAGGGAAAAAAAACCTTAAAAAAAAAAAGAGTTGTGGTTTGGAAGGGACATCATTTTTGTCTTTTACTTTAACAGCCAAGATGAGCTAAATGCTATAGTTCTTTTGGAAAATAGCATCATTTTCATGCTGTGAAATTTATACATTACTCTTCTCCAGGAGGCTCATATTTTTTCATATAGTACATGGTGGAATCTTGATGACTTAAGTAAAGGTGAATGTATTACTAGTTTGTTCATTTAGGTATTGATTTATTAAATTGTGTCCATTATAAATTTATTGCCTCTTAGCTTCAAATCTACCCTTCATTGTCCTGTTTGTGATACTAGAACATTTCTTTCCCACCAGCTGGCACAATGCTCATCTTTGTGAGTAAAGGCACTGAAGAAGGAAGGGGCTTTTCTTCTTGGGTCTGGTGTGCCTTGCTTCTTCCTGCTTGTGAAGGGCTAGGCTGACATGTAGAACATCTGGTGGAGATCACTGGATCTCCTTGATGAGTTCAGCAGGTGGCTTTGTGAGTTTCATAGACACTACAGCTCTGACTTCCTGGAAGCAAGGTCACTGGAACCTCAGCTTCTGCATGAGCTCTGTGGATACTGCAGCTAGCTTCTACATGGCAGGTTTCAGGAGCACCCCAGCTGGCTCCCTGAAGTCTTCCCAGTGATGGCCTTTTGGTGAGTTCCCTGTGAGCAGTTTCCTAGTAACTTTCTGGTTAGGCCAGCTGATGCTCCAACTGGCTTCCCAGCAAGTTCAACAGAAACCTTAGCCTGTAGCTTCCTGGAAAATTTTGAGGGTATCCTGGAAGATGGTTCTGTTTCTACCCTTGGCCTACTGACTTTAAATAAGCTCTAGTCAAGGGCAATGCAGAAATATTTTCTATCATCCAGTGAGCTGCAACCTTACCTTCTTCAGTGAGGTCTGAATCCCCACCTTAGGGAGAAATCCCACCCTCTCCACTTCCAAGTTTGTTCCTTTTTTGGTACTGTATATTTTCTCAGCCCTAGAGCATTTTGGGGAGTTTTCTTTTGTTCCCTCTTAATTCCTTGTAAAAAGTTAATAATTCTTCATATTAACCTTTCCTTCTTAAAATTACTATGTGGCTTTTGGCATATGTGTCGACAATTGATATTGAACTAGGGAGAAAAAAGTAATATGAATCGTAGTAGCTAGGGAAGTGTTGTTCTTCTGAGGTCAAGGAGCTTCATTAAAAATTGCAGGGCTTCCCTGGTGGCGCAGTGGTTGAGAGTCCGCCTGCCGATGCAGGGGACATGGGTTCGTGCCCCGGTCCGGGAGGATCCCACGTGCCGCGGAGCGGCTGGGCCCGTGAGCCATGGCCGCTGGGCCTGCGCGTCCGGAGCCTGTGCTCCGCAACGGGAGGGGCCGCAACAGTGAGAGGCCCGCATACCGCAAAAAAAAAAAAAAAAAAAATTGCAATGAGATACTTCAGTTGAACTCAACTCAAAGAGCTACATCTTGACCCCAAATTTTGTAATTAATAAAACATCTCTTTAAAATGTTTCAAAGTCTTCCCTTTTCATCCCCTCTTCACTATGTAAAATTCCATATAAATTGATAGGGAATGGAAAGAGGACATTAACTAGTGACTTAAGAGGAATCAGTGAAAAAAATATTCTTGAGTAACCATGGGTGTATATATATGGTCTGGATCTTCTTTTATTTCCAGCATTGCGAGATCAGTTGAGTACCAAAATTATGGAGATCTTTAATATCACCTAGAGGAAAGATGAAATGCTTTATAAAAAAATAAGGGAAACCAGATTATCACTGGATAATCCAGTTGGAAAAGAAAAGACTGCTGGCTATAACATTGATTAGTACAAAACGTGGAGATTGAAAACCTTTTCTTGAATAGCAATAGTAAATAAAATTTTAGTCAGATTAGTTTGACAGTTTTGACCCAATGGATAAGTCTGCCTTCAAAGCCTTTGTACCATAATGAAATGTAATTATAGGGAAGAAAGAAATAGATACAACTACTTTATCCTTGTCCCAAATAGCCTAGATCAAAACAACAGCCTGAAACTGTGAGCCTGACAGGTACCTAAATGGCTTCTCCGGTGAGGAGAGCCTATATGATACCTCCATCAGAGTGACTCTGCCTTCTTCAGAGAAAACATATATTCTTCACTTAGAATTTTTTTTTGCCACTAACACTACTTCTTGAGACTTACCAGGCTGCTGCTTCTGACAGCCAGAAAGGCAGAGTTCTCAGGCCCAAACTATGCAGAAATAATGACTCCTGATTATGGGAAGATTAAAGGGCAGTTCTGATCCACTATTAGGATTTTCCCAAGAGCCTCATTTTACTCATTTTTTTTTCCCCCTTTGGAGCAATCAGGGAGTCAGCCATCAGCAAACCATGAAGAACATATAGTCCCCAAAGAAGTGCTACTCACACTGGAGCAGAGGAAAAAAATTCTTATTCTGTACTCCTCACAAAATGAGGCATGTATTGTAGGATATTTTACTTAATTAGGAGAGTGAAACCATCCAGAATATAGTTCTCTGCCCTCACTCCCTTTGTCTTTTATTCCTTTCACCTTCTCACAGATTGAGGTGAAAGGTCACCTTTCTCTTCTCAGAGGAGCCCCCACTGGCCTGCACCTTGGATTTCACCATTCCTCGCCTATATGGCTATTTGGTGGTCATGCTCTTCTATGCTGCCTTCATTATTTTCATATTGCCTAACTTTTTCATTTCTGTGTTTATTCTTGCATATGTCTTCATCTTGAAGAAAACAGGTTTTCTGACTCTGTGGTTTCCTTTCTTGTCTTCCATTAGTAGAATTTTACAGTGACCATGTTGCTGGACCCTGCTGCCACCAACCTGGCAGGAAAGTCTAATCACTGCCTACTTTTGAGGAATGGGGGATGGGAGGTCAGTCCCGGGTCAGACCACCAATACTTCCCTGGCAGAGAATCAGAGTTGCCTGCATTCACCAAGCAGGGAATGGGTGAGCTCTGTCCTCAGCTCTTTACTCAGGTTGTGGACACCATCCAGGCAGAGAAGTGGAGCACAGACTGGTTCTCCCAGGCAGAGGATGGAAGATTAGCTCTCTGCTCAGACACTGGGCTGGGGAATCAGGGCACGTTGCTTGCTTCTGTGGGGAGGAGGATGGAGTGGAAGCTAAGTTCCCTGATCACAGCACTGAGACAGCATGATTTTTTCCATTGTGTTGGCTGGATTTGGGCAAGAATTTCCAAGAAGTTCTTCTGTTGTTAGGTTCATCCTTTCCCAGGTCCTTTAGCTAGGGAAGCAGGCTTTTCTTAAAGTTTGGTTGGTTTGTTTTGTTTTGATTTGTGCCTGGTACTCTGTCACAGATATATGGGACGTAATAAGGAAACCAAGAGGCTCACTGCCATGTTGATTCTTCAGATCCTGAGGTTACTAGGCTGATTGTCTTCTTTCTGCCTTTCAGAGTCTTTCTATGTTTGTTTGGTCTGTTGTATCTATGGGCTTTTGGTTTTAAGAAAGAATACCTGGGAGAAGTGGAACTATTCTATCTTTGCAGGAAACAGAAGTGTCCATCCACTTTAATTCTACTAAAGTTAGAATTACTGTATGTCCCAGTTTTTCAGGGACACTCTGATTTATTTCTATTTTCCTGGTATAGTTTTTGAGAGCCTCACTTTACCCTCAAAAGTACCCTAGTTTGAAAATAAATTATGCTATAACCCTATTATACTGCTCATCTCTCTCCACATTTCCTGCCGGGAATATAAACATAATCTTTGCTTCAAATATCACTTCAAATATATCCTTCATAAATGACTTTTAACAAAGTTGCAGTGCTACGTGTATATCTTTCATGTAGATGTTTCCAATCAGACATTTTATTTTCCTATCATACTTTACCTTTTCCCCTAATATGTCTTCCTTTTTGACCTCCCTGTTTCTGTGAATGCTGTGCTATTCTCTCTGTTATTAGAGTTTGGAATCATCTTTGAGTCCTCCCTCTCCACCACCTCCAGTTACAATCAGCCGGCAAAGTAACTGTTGATTCCTTCCTGAATATAGCTTAAGCATCCTTGTTGATTTCTTCCTCTTCAATTATTTTTACACACTGTTATTAGGCTGTGTTATTAAAATGATCCTTTAATTCTGTTAAATTTTCAGTGGGTCCAAACTCTTTAAGGATAATTTCTTAATACCTCTGTTTGCTGTCTGCCTTTCCAAGGTTAATTTCCTTTTTTCTCTAACACAAACCTGTTCCAGCCAGACCCATTTCCTTCTGTTCCTTAGACTAATATGATAGTAAGTTATCAGAACTTTTCAGTATCAAAAACCAGACTTTCCAATTTAAATTTTACATAGGGGAAAACAAGGAACTGTAGTAGATCATATGATGAAAAAAAAATCAAGGGTAGATTTTCAGGCACAGATGGATCTAGGTCTTCAACTGATATAAAAAATCTTCTGTTGTGTTTTGGCTCTGCTGTTTTCTTTGTAGGCTTTGTTTATAGGCCAATTCCCTCTTCATATAGGAAAACTGGCCACCAGGAATTTATATCCTCCCAACTTAGCAATTCCTGTAGGAGAGTTCTTTCTTTTCAATGTTTTAACAACAATCCCATGATTTATAATGAAAATTGTTGACTTGGTCGTGGTTATCCCAGGAATTGGAGGTGAAGGGGTTTCAAACCAGCTTGAATCACATGATCTGAAAGCAGCAGAAAATGGATCCTTTCCCCAAAACTGAGGTTCTATACTCAGAAAAGGCAGAAGGTAAAAATACCAGATTTTCACTACTAATAGATTATAGGTTCCTATAGAGCAAGAACTTTGTCTTTATGATTCCTGTTTTTCCACCTTGTAAGTACAGTGCTTGTCACATAATAGGTTCTCAATAGATGTTTGATGATGGACAGTTTTTTCCATACCCAGGCTTTTATTATTGTGCTTCTCTCTTAGAATGCTTCTCCATTCGTCTCTATTTCAAATCTACACTTGAGTCTTTTCTTTCTTATGTTACATTTTCTAATCACTGTAGCTATCGTCAAACTCTTGACTTTTTTCTGTTTTAACACTCTTGTAATTTTGTACTGTATTTTATTTTTATATGTTTCACATATATGCATCTATTTATGGCAATTAAATTTAAAAAGAACTTAAAGGTAGAAAATGATCTTATAGTCAAATGATATTTTGCATGGTATTTAGTGTTTTATTTTTCTATTTGGATGAAATCAAACATGTATGAAAAGTGAAGTCATTACATGAAGTCGACAAAATGAAGTTTATTTTAGAGTGATTAAAAGATAAAGAGGGGCTTCCCTGGTGGCGCAGTGGTTGAGAGTCCGCCTGCCGATGCAGGGGACACGGGTTCGTGCCCCGGTCCGGGAAGATCCCACATGCTGCGGAGCGGCTGGGCCCGTGAGCCATGGCCGCTGAGCCTGCGCGTCCGGAGCCTGTGCTCAGCAACGGGAGAGGCCACAACAGTGAGAGGCCCGCGTACTGCAAAAAAAAAAAAAAAAAAAAAAAAAAGATAAAGAAATATTGCATTGTTGTTAAACTGTTTATACAATTATAACATCAAAACCATAAAGCAAAATCAATATAAGACTATTAGAAGTGGACAAGTGCAAAATTGCTATTGGAAGTTTTGACACTTCTGTTAAAATTCCAAGTAAATTTCTATATTACAATAAAGTTGATTAGTTGATAAATTCCTAATATTTGCCCTGCATAGAATATATTTCTTTTCATACTCTGTGGAATAGTTATCATATCTTTGACTCTGATGTATTTATCAGACATCATTTTAGGAACACATCTGAATGTTGTATCACCATACTCTGACTTCCATATCTGTTGTCTTTCATGCCATAATTTTTTGGAAATGTATTCTGAATGCAAAATAGTTCTTTTTCTACACCCTGAGTACTATGTCCTCTGTTATTTACTGTGTAGGTCCTTTTTTTCTTGTCCCCCCTCCCCTCAAAAATAAGAATATGGATATTCATGCAAACATTTGAACTGTATAGATCATGTCCCTTACAATGAATAAAATAGGAATAAATCTACAATAAAGCAATTAGTAAATATGTTTTTATAGTGAAAATTCTTGAAGTATAGCTTTGAACATATATACAAGAATAGCACAATGTAAAACAAATTGAGATTATGTATTTTTTCCCTTTAAATCTTAGAATTGCTGTTTTGGTATATGAATATTTCATTATAAACATTTATATTGTATGTTAAATATTTAAAAATTCATATTCACATGCAGTGTCGCTGTAGTCTCTACTACCTTAGTGCTTCATGCTGGCCAATCATGAATTTTAGAGTTGGCTAAATTATTGAAACAAGTGGCATTTTCTACTGGTAGTTGATAACAGAGAAAAGGGCACAGATGAAAAGAGCCATAAGAAGGGACCTCTAGGAGTCATTGTGTTCCTCAGAGAGTATATGGTATGTTACACATACATCTTCTTGTATAGTGGATTTATTCTCCTTAAGTGTAAATATTCATGTGATTTTGTGAGAAGAGTAGTCATTGTAATGAGCAGAGTATTCAAATATACTTTCACAGTCTCAGAATTTGTCTTCAGAAACTTAAATCTTGGTTCAGTAAAAGAGTGCTAAATTGGGCCTATTTTTTATGATAAAACTTACTTACATTTTAATTAGCTGTGCTTCAATCCATGACGTGTATTCATGTCCACAGGGAATTAACAAAGTCTAGAGTAAAGTTTTGTTCTTCTAGTTCTCCAATTCTAATTAGAATGTCCTCATCCTTCAAGGAAATTTTTTTTCTCTTCACTTTTCTTTCAGAATGTAGCATATAAACTTGAAGCTACAGACTATTAATGAATTACTGCTGTTATTCTCACAGCCCATATGCATCAAATTGGGAGTAAATCAGGAGCTTTGCTGAACTTAGATTTTTCTTTATTAGTTTTCTCTTCACTCTATTGGTCTGTTTTAAAACTGCAAGTTGACTCAAGTCTCTGCTCCATTGCTCAAAAGCTGCTTTTAGTTCTTTAAGTTTATGGAGCAGCCTTGACCATGTAACTGGGAGCTGAGATAGCTCTATAGAGTTTCCAGCTTGGTTCTGATATGTGTTTCCCAGAGACCACTTTAAAAGTGCTTTCTTACGCAAGAGGGAAGAGATATGGGAACATATGTCTATGTATAACTGATTCACTTTGTTACAAAGCAGAAACTAGCACACCATTGTAAAGCAATTATACTCCAATAAAGATTGAAAAAAAAAAAAAGTGCTTTCTTAAAGTGAGATCTCAAAGACTCACCCGAAGCACCCCTGGGGCAATTTTTTGGAAAAATCTGTGTCTAGAGAACACATAAAGAAAATATTCAAATTTTATCATTGTCATGCTTTAAACTGCTGCGTTAGATATCCAGTTACCATGGTTTCACCAAAAAGAAATCAGCCGAAGGCTCTATTTTTAGGCTTTTAAATTTTAATAGGAAAATCAGAACAAGGTAACAGTGTGCAGACTTGGAATCTTGTCAAGCTTATTCATAAGTTTTTCTAAATGGCAAACCAACAAGTTTATTTTGGGATTTGTAATGACAAATTGTTCCTAGCATGTCTCTCATCCATAGGATTATACTTAAGTTTCAATCAGCAGAAGGTCATTTTTTATCTTTTTAATTGACACACACTAAGCAATGCTAGAAAAACTATATCGGGAATGCGTTACCAAGGGTATAGATTATGAAAAGATATTTTATTTCTTTAGAACAATTTATATTGGCCTCTTTTGTGGGACGGTTTGCTTTTTTACTAACAATTTGATTCAAAGATTTGTAAATGTTAAGCATCTATTGTAGCAAGGAACAATACTAGTGTCAGCATTAAGGTTCTCCAAAAAAAAAAAAAAAAAACCTTGAAATGTTTATTTTCCAGCCAATGTAAAATCTCCCGTTACAACAAATGATGTTTAATAAAGGTAGGCTAAGGGTTATGCTATGTAAATTATTTTGAAGGGCAGTAGTTTGCCAGTGCCAGGGAAATTTACTATTTAATGAAATGCTTTTCACTAGTCCTTGAAAATTGAGAAAAATACATACAAGGTAGCAAGTAAATGAAGGACTTTTATTTATTACTATGAGATTATTCTTACTTTTTTGTTTTACATATCCTCTGTTATGAAGTAATAGTAGTAGCATAATACGGGGTTGGCCAAAAAGTTCATTTGGGTTTTTCTGTATCTTACAAAAAAAACCTGAATGAACTTTTTGGCCAACCCAATAGTTATTTTCTTTTCATACCTTTATCTGATATAATAAAAAGTTGGTAATCTTATGCTATTTTTCTAAATTATTTTAAACAGCTTTATTGAGGTTTAATTTACATACAATACGAGCAGAAGTTTTTAATTTCATTGAAGTCAAATTTAATTTTTATCTTATGAACTGTGTTTTTATTTTATGAATTGTTTTTGGTGTCATATCTATGAAATCTTTGTTGAACTCATGCTCATAGATTTTTCTTGTATATTTTTTCTAGAACTTTCCTAGTTTTAGATTTTTCATTTAGCTCTGTGCTCTATTTTGTGTTAATTTAGGGGCATGGTGTGAGGTATTGTTCAAAGTTCATGCATTTGCATATGAATATCCAATTGTTTCAGCAACTTTTGTTGAAAAAGACCATCCTTTCTCTGCTGAATTGCCTCTGCACCCTTGTTGAAAATCAGTTATCTATACAGTGTGAGTGTATTTCTTGAATCTATATTCTATGTCATTGATAGGTTTTTTGCTATGTTTTTGTTCATACTACACTGTCTTGATTAATGTAGTTTTATAATAAGACTTGAAGTCAGGTAGTGTTTGTCCTCCAACTTTGTTCTTTACAAAGTTGTTTAGATTACTCTTAGTCTTTACATTTCTATATTCAATTTAGGATCAGCTAGTAATTTTTAAAAAGCAGGCTGAGATTTTGATTTAGCACTTATTGAGTCTGTAGATCAATTTGAGGAAAATTGACATCTTCACAGTTTTAAGTCTTCTGATGCATGAACACAGTATATCTCTATATTATTTTTAAGTCTTCCTTTGTTTTTTGTTCTATATCCAGTATACAAGTAATTCCCATATTTTGTCAGATTTATCCTTAGTATTTCATAGTTTTGATGCTATTATAAATGGTATTGTATTATTATTTTCCAATTCTAAATTGCTATTGTATAGAAATACAATTTATTTTTGCATATTGATCTTATATCCTTCAACCTTGCTAAACTTATTTATTAGTTCTAGTTAACTTTTTGTATATTAATCAGATTTTACACAAAAATGATCATGTTTTCAGTGATTAAAAGCAATTGCAATATGGATGGTTTTTTTTTTTTTTTTCCGGTATGTGGGCCTCTCACTGTTGTGGCCTCTCCCGTTGCGGAGCACAGGCTCCGGATGTGCAGGCCCAATGGCCACGGCCCACGGGCCCAGCCGCTCCGCGGCATACGGGATCCTCCTGGACCGGGACACGAACCCGCGTCCCCTGCTTCGGCAGGCGGACCCTCAACCACTGCGCCACCAGGGAAGCCCTGGATGGTTTTTATTTCATTTTCCTGCTGTATTGCATTGGCTAGAATTTCCAGTACAATGTTGAATAGAAGTGTTTAGAACAAACATTCCTACTTGTTCCTGGTCTTAAAGAGTCAGCAATGGTTAAGTTTAAACCAATGAATTTGATCTGGGTTTGTATCTTTCTCTTCTGTTTTTTGTTTCTTTTTTCTTCTTTCTCTGCCTTATTTTGTACTGAGTTTTTTTTTTTTTTTTTCTTGTGGTACGCGGGCCTCTCACTGTTGTGGCCTCTCCCATTGCGGAGCACAGGCTCTGGACGCGCAGGCTCAGTGGCCATGGCTCACAGGCCCAGCCGCTCCGTGGCATGTGGGATCTTCCCGGACTGGGGCATGAACCCATGTCCCCTGCATTGGCAGGCGGACTCTCAACCACTGCGCCACCAGGGAAGCCCTGTACTGAGTATTTTTTAATGATTCAATTTTATCTCTGTATTTAACTTTATTACTTATAATTACTTTCTGCTATATCACTGTTTGTTTTATATTTTATATTATAGTCTATCTTTGAGTGATATTATACAATTTCACATATAAAATAAGAGTCTTATGTATTATGCATGTAGAGGTCGGGGTCCAATTGGAAGATAGAAACCACACAGTAAGTTTAGCAGGGGAAGTTTGTTTGTTTGTTTATAACATTTTAATGAAGTATAGTTGATGTACAACATCATGTTATTTTCAGGCATACTACATAGTGATTTGACATTAAAATACATTATGAAATGATCACCACAATAGGTCTAGTAATCATCTGTCCTCATACAAAGTTATTATAATATTATTGATCATTTTCCTTATGGTATATATTACATCCTCATGGCATTTATAAGTGAAAGTTTGTACCTCTTAATCACCTTCCCCTATTTTGGCCCAACTCTCTCCATCCCTCCCCTCTGGCAATCACCCAATTGTTCTCTGTATCTATGGGTCTGTTTTCATTTGTTTTGTTTCTTAGATTTCACATGTAAGCGAGATTATACAGTATTTGTCTGTCTTTGTCTGGCTTATTTCACTTAGCCTAATATCCTCTGGATCCATCCATGTTGCCACAAATCACAAAATTTGTATTATTTTTCATGGGTGAGTAATATATATATATATATATATATATACAGCATTTTCTTAATTCATTCATCTATCAATAGACACTTAGGTTGCTTCCATATGTCGACTATTGAAAATGATGTTGCAGTGAACATAGGTGTGTGTATGGCTGTTAGCATAACTGACACCATCTTGGTCCCTTACAATTTCTCCTATCCTTTCGCTGGCTCTATCTAGGACTGTACTGTACAGTAAATCACTTCTCTTTTGTCAGGGGCTTTGTAGTTAATAGATATTGTTTAATAGTCATTAGGACCAGATATTCTCTATGCTCTGTTAGTCCCCAAACAATGATGAAGACCTTCCTTGATGTGTTCCTGGAGCCCACAAGACTAGTTACCCATTTATAAATCTTGACTTAGGAACGCATGTCCTAAGCATGTTTCCAAGCAGTTACCCCCTACCCTAGGTTAACAATAAAATTGTCCCAGTGGCCCCTTGGTGGTATGGAGTACAGCTGTTAATGCTTCCAGATTATTGTCCACCCGATCCCGATCCCGATCCCACCCTGTGGGTAAGTTATCCTATGATAAACTGATCCATTGATTATATGGAGCTATCTGCCTTGTTTTTCAGTCTCCAGGTGCTTTCTCATTTTGGTGGATACGTTTCATTCCTAATGTCCTCCAGTAGAGTGTATATATCTCTTCAAATTAGTGTTTTTGCTTTCTTCTGAAAAATACCCAGAAGTGGAATTGCTGCATCATAAGGCAGTTCTAGTTTTTTTTTTTTTAGGAACCTCCATACTGTTTTCCATAGTGGCTGTACCACTTTACAATCCCATTGACAGTTTTGAGGGATCCCTTTTCTTTATATCCTCACCAACAATTGTTCTTTGTTGTCTTTCTGATAATAGCTATTTGACAATGGTGAGGTGATATCTCGTGGTTTCAATTTGTGTTTCCCTGATGATTAGTGATATTGAGGATCTTTTCATGTGCTTGTTGGCCATCTGTATGTCTTCTTTGGAAAAATGTCTATTCAGGTCTTCGGCTCATTTTTTAATCAGGTTTTTTTTTTTATATTGAGTTGTATGTGCTATTTATATATTTTGGATATTAACCCCTTATCAACCATATTGTTTTCAAGGTCCCTCAAGAACCTTCTATATGAGCTTAACATCATGCTCACTTTGAAGGAGAAATGCTTAGAGGAATCCCATTGCTTATCACAGAGAATATAATGAAGAGTGCATTCAGAGCAGAGAGGCAATTAATCGATACCTGACACATTGCTGCCACATGGTGATACAATGTTGAATAAGACAGGACTTTGGATGAGACTTTGTGGTTGAAAACAGACCTGAAGAGACTTTAGTCATCTATATGAGTTGCTGCAGTTTTTTACTGCTATGGGGAAAAGACAAAGAAAATGAAAATAATATCAAAATAAAGAGAATTTTCTTAGTAAGACATTTCTTAAATTCTAGAAAGTCAGGCTAATTCTTGAAGTGCAGATGTTTTTGAAATATCTCTTATTTTTTCTCTTTTTAAAAATAACTTTCCAAATCATGGTAAAAAAAAATTTCTTACTCTGGATGGAAGAAAAAATTAGTTTTTCCTGTATACTAAATTTCTATATTTTTAAAAGGGCATGAACCTGATTAGGTTTTAATCACGATAGACCTGTTTTCTCCCTGGATGAATCTTGTACTTCTCTCCACTCCTGCATCATAAATCTAGGGCTGCTTTTCAATCTTTGGGTCATATCCTATATTAAGATGTGGAAGTAAAAATTATACTTTAAAATTGATGAGGTATGCTTGTTTAGATGTTATCTCTTCAGTTACAAAAATTAGGCTTTAGAACATTTCTGAGAAAGGTAGTTCCAGGCTTATTAAACAAATCAACTGAAGACAGACCTGGTTTACAATCGGACTTCAAGTCTGAGTAAAGCCCTTGCTATTTTTAGGGTCCTTCTCTCCACTAAAGTGACAGGAATGGAAGCTGAAGGAGAGGAGGATCAGGAGCTGCTCCACACAGAGGTGAGCTCCCAGAAGGTTGAACCAACTCGAATAATTTTGTTACAAATGTAAGGACATGTTTGGGAGCATGCTAGAGAGCTATTTATTCCAATTTCAGGCACAGACCTTAAATCTTGAAGAATGAGTTCTTTTTTCTGGTATATGTTATGAATGGTTTACAAATGCTAGGTATGACATAATGTTGCTAATAAAGTAGAGCATCTTTTTAGGCTATGGTTCATATCTCTATGTTCTCTGGATATTGCTCCAACAGAGATGCAGGCAGTTATTTTTGTCTTGCCAACAATATTGTGGCTGATTAAGAAAGCTGAAAGCGGGCTTCCCTGGTGTTGCAGTGGTTGAGAGTCTGCCTGCCGATGCTGGGGACACGGGTTCGTGCCCCAGTCCGGGAGGATCCCACATGCCATGGAGCGGCTGGGCCCGTGAGCCATGGCCGCTGAGCCTGCGTGTCTGGAGCCTGTACTCTGCAATGGGAGAGGCCACAGCAGTGAGAGGCCCACGTACCGCAAAAAAAAAAAAAAAGAAAGCTGAAAGCTTATGCCCCTGCAAACTCCAGAACTCAAATTGGATTAAGTCTTGATGCTATCATCGACATATATGCAATTAAAAATAATATAGGAAAAACCCTATATAAGGAACAGGAGGTTTTTTATGATTCACTTATGTTTGAATCCCAGCAGCATGAGAATCCAAGAGTGCAGGAACAGCACTCTGGTACATAGTCAACTCACCTCACTGCTGATTTTGCAGCCTGGCATTTTTATTCTTGAGTGCACGTTTGTAAATCCTCATTTTAAAAAAATTAACCTGAATTATGGTTTTGTGAGAAAAACTCTTCCTAGATTCTTGTTCAAATGTTATTAGCATTGATCTTGTGCCTTTTGACCTCCTGATACTGTACATGGTTTACTTCATTATAATTGTCATATTGACGTTGCCTGCATTTCTCCTGGCCAGTCACACACCCAGGCATCTCAGCAGATAACCCAGTATCCTTCATGCCCCCAAATATCAGCAGCAGCTCTCTTTTGGTCTTAGACTCAAGGGAATGAGTAGAAATAAATGAAATTTTTCTCGCTGGTCTTTTATCAAGGCATAAGCTGCCCTTTCCCATTATTTCAAACCTCAGGAGAAAAGAATCTTTCCTTTTCAAAAGAAAAAAGGAATAGGTAGATAATAGAAAGTGCAGATAAAAGAGAATTCCTAACCTCAGGCTTCTGAGTGTTGACCTCCTCTTCAGCTGTTGCTTCAATAGCTGGTTACATTGTTAGAGCCATCTCTCCTTGAATATGAATCCCCTATTCAAGGACATGTTGCTCTGTATCTAGCAAAGCACCAAGGACAGGACAGACATTGAACAAATTCTAAAATATACTGATGCTAAGGTTCATTAACATACATATAATTGCCTCTAAAGTTTTGCTTTCAATTCCAGGGTAATAAGAGTTGCTGCAAGGATGATAGCTCAGTCCCCAAAAGCCAGGCAAATTATTTTTGGTCCACATACTGCCATAAAGATCAAGATAGATATCAGATACATTTTCACATCAGATTTTTGGGGAAAGTCTTGATTTCTGCTAAAGAGCTTTTCCTGCAGTTCCTGAAGGTGGAAAACTTTGGAGTACTCTTAAAAGCTGAAGGGTACGCATGTAGATTGACAACAGTGAGCCTCCTTAGTAAATACTGAATGAAATTCTATATGCAAAACAATCCATTTTCTTTTCCACATACTCTTTCATTTGATATATGTTCAGAAAATTTCTGCCTGTCCATCAGAAGTTAAATATGGATTTGTAAATAGTGCATGCTTAGTATTTTCCTATCAGGTATAGCAGAATGGCAAAATGCCTTTTCTTTTTAAAGAATTTGCAAATTTATTAAACCAAAAATTGACATAGGAAAATAGTAAAAAATACTAGCCAAAGAATAACCATTCACTGTTAGCAACTTCAGTTTCATTCTTTGGCTTTTTAAATTATATGCATACATTCATACATACATACATATATTCAAATATATATAGTATATACACACATACACACATATGTATGATATGTTTAGTTTTGTTTATTTTTTAGCTTTATGAAAAGATTTTATCATGCACAGTCTTCTGAGACTTGCCTGAGTGCCTGAGATTCATCCACAATGTTGCATGTGGCTAGTTATTCCATTTTGCTAAGTTATATATCTACTCTTCTGACAATGGATGTGTGAGTTGTTTCTGTTTTTTTCCTCCTATGTCCACAAGCATCACTACTATGTACATTCTATGTGTAGACAATTTGTCTTTGATACATGCCTAGGAATGGAATTGCTGGGATTTTATGCACTCATAAGCTGGCTACTATTCCTCCAGTAAAACTCTTTTCATTAAAGTTGCTCATGAGTTTCTAATTACAATATGCAATGGGCATTTTTTTTCTATGTCTCATATTACTGATATTATTGACCCTCTCTCCTTCTTGATATTCTTTACTTTCTTGGCTTTGGTATCATTTATTCTTGATTTTCCTTTGACCTCTCTTGCCTGTTTTGTCTCAGAATCTCAGATATCTCAAAAGGCTTTCTTAATTTAGAGAGCTGTCCTGCTATTTAGTAGTCAGCATCTACTCTGGTTATTTATTGTTGTGTAACAAATTTTTCCAAAAACTGAATGGAGATATATATATATATATATATATATATATATATATATATATATATACCCACAGACACACACAAACACATATATATTTATAGTAACTTGGAGATATATTTTCTATCCCCAGTTGTATATTTTATATATAAATATATATGTATATGTGTGAATATATATATATGAAGCTATATAGATAGATTTTTAATTTTATTTTTTATTGAAATATAGTTAACATACAGAGTTAGGTTAGTTTCAGATGTACTACATAGTGATTTGACATTTGCATACATTATGAAATGATCACCATGATAAGCCTAGTCACCATCTGTCCCCATACAAAATTATTGCAAAGTTATTGACCATACTTCTTATGTGGTATACTGTATCCCTGGGACTTACTTATATAACTGGAGGTTTGTACCTCTTAATCCCCTTCACCTATTTCACCAACACCCCCACCCTCCTTCCTTCTGGTAACCACCTGTTCTCTGTATCTGTGAGTTTGTTTTTTGTTCTGTTTTGTTTGTTTTGTTTTGTTTTAGATTCCACATATAAGTGAGATCATGCAGTATTTGTCTTTCTCTTTCTGACTTATTTCACTTAGCCCTCAAGATCCATCCATATTGTCACAGATGGCAAGACTTCATTGTTTTATGGCTCAGTATTATTCCATTTTATATATAGATTTGTTTTGTGGGTCAAAATTTTAGGTGGTGCTTGACTGGGTAATTTTTCTGCTGCACATTGGCTGGGGTCACTTGGTAGTGACTGACTGAGTCTGGTGGGCCTTCTTTACTCAAATGCCTGACTTTTTGGTGGGAATGGCAGAAGGCTGACTCAGTCAGGTCTTTCCCCTTTAGGGCTTGCCCATCAAGCCCTGATCTTTCAAGCAGAGGGATGGACTTCTTATCTGGTGTCTCAGGGTTCAAAGAGACTAAGGTATAATCTGCCCATCATTGATGGTTAATTTTATGTGTCAACTTGACTGGGCTAAGGGATGCCCAGGTAAGGGGTAAAACATGATTTCTGGGTACGTCTGTAAGAGTGTTTCTGGAAGAAACTAGCATTTGCATCAGTAGACTGAGTAAAGGCCACCATGACCTATTCACCCTCCACTTCCCTGTGCTCTGTAACAAGAGAAGCTACCACAGTGAGAAGCCCGTGCACCGCAATGAAGAGTAACACCCGCTCACCGCAACTAGAGAAAGCCCGTGCACAGCCACGAAGACCCAGTGCAGCCAAAATAAATAAATGAATAAATAAAATTTATTTAAAAAAAATAGAGCATGGGCTTTAGGCTTCAGTAGTTGTGACACACAGGCTCAGTAGTTGAGGCTCGCAGACTCTAGAGCACAGGCTCAGTAGTTGTGGCGCACAGGCATAGTTGCTCCGTGACGTGTGGGATCCTCCCGGACCAGAGCTCAAACCCATGTCCCCTGCATTGGCAGGAGGATTCTTAACCACTGCACCACCAGAAATGCCCATCCACCCTCATGGTGTGGGTGGGCATCATCTAATCCACTGAGGGCCTGAGTAGAACAAAAAAGATGAAGGAAGGGTAAATTGCTCTCTCTGGTTGAGATGGGACATCCGTCTTCTCTTGTCCTTGGACATTGGTGCTCCAGGTTCACTAACCTTTGGCTTCAGACTGGGACTTACACCATTGACTCCTCTGGTTCTCAGGCCTTCAGGTTTGGACTGGATCTGTATCACCAGCCTTGGCATATTGTGGGACTTCTTTGTTTCTATAATCATGAGTCGATCCCTCATAATAAATCTCTTTATATTTGAGGATATCTTATTGGTTCTGTTTCTCTGGATAACCCTGACTAATACACCATCCTCTTACAGACTAGGCTAGAAATTGGCTTTGTGTTTCTTCTACTGTACTCTATTGGTCAAAACTACTTAATGGGTAAAACATGTCTTCTCACTGTTGTTTTAATTTGTATGTTCTTAACTGTTATTCTGAGTTTTCTTTTACTCTTTTTAAAAAAAATTATTTTATTGAAGTATAGTTGATTTATAATGTTAATTTCTGCTGTACAGCAAAGTGATTCCATTATACATGTATATATTCTTTTTCATATTCTTTTCCATTATGATTTATCACAGGGTATTGAATATAGTTCCCAGTGCTACACAGTAGGACCTTGTTGTTTATCCAATCTATATGTAATAGTTTGCATCTACTAACCCCCCGCAACTACAAGTCTGTTCTCTATGTCTGTGAGTCTGTTTCTGTTTTGGAGATAAGTTCATTTGTGTCATATTTTATATTCCACATATAAGTGATAGCATATGGTATTTGTCTTTCTGACTAACTTAGTATGATGATTGCTAGGTCGATCCATGTTGTTGTGACACAGGATTGCTCTTACTTGGAAAAATAAAACTGGAAATAATTGGCAGTCAGTAGGTCTTGTACTCATTCAGGGGAAATACAAGTGATATGAGATTGTGTTGCAATTTGATTCGAAAGTACAATGTCTTATTATATGTTAAAATATTTTGATGACATTGACACTGAAGGTATAACTGAGGCTTAAAAGCATCCACTTACTTTACTTGTCATGCCTTCATAAGTGGAACTAGCAACATACCCCTACATAGCTACAGGGGTCGATACAGGAAAAGTGTGTATATAAATAGTCCTGGGATCAAATCTCTCAGGCAATTTTGACAAATGATATTAACTATCTTTCCATTAATTCATTATACTGCCCCATCCCCATGTCTTCTCGGCAATACTGAGGATGCTATAAAGAAACATGTCTGTGTGTCCTTCAAACAGGTAATCATGATTTTGGATCCATTACTTATATCTTAAGCTCTCTAGGGAATTATATCAGTTTTTTTTTTTTTTTTGCTTTATAACAAATTTAATCAGTTATACATATACATATGTTCCCATATCCCCTCCCTTTTGCGTCTCCCTCCCACCCTCCCTATCCCACCCCTCCAGGCGGTCACAAAGCACCGAGCTGATCTCCCTGTGCTATGCGGCTGCTTCCCACTAGCTATCTACCTTACGTTTGGTAGTGTATATATGTCCATGCTGCTCTTTCACTTTGTCACAGCTTACCCTTCCCCCTCCCCATATCCTCAAGTCCATTCTCTAGTAGGTCTGTGTCTTTATTCCTGTCTTACCCCTATGTTCTTCATGACATTTTTTTTCTTAAATTGCATATATATGTGTCAGCATACAGTCTGAGTTTTCTTTAATATGCCTATTTACCATTTGCTTTTCTTCTTCAGAGATTTAGCTGTTTTAATTCTTTGTCTATTTTTTGATTGAGTTTTTAAAAATTTGTCATATCCTTGCCTATTAGGGACATTAGTTGTTATTATATGTTTTATGAATATTTTCTTCCTACTTGTAACAACTTTCATTTGGTTTATGATATATTTTGATGTACAGAATATAAAAAATATTAGTATAATCAGATTTGTTCATTTCCCCCCTTTATAGCTTTTGAGTTCTCTTTTTTTTTTTGAATTTTATTTTATTTTATTTTTACAGCATGTTCTTATTTGTTATCTATTTCAACCTATTGGTGTATATATGTGAATCCCAATCTCCCAATTCATCACACACCCCCCACCCCCACTTCCCCCCTTGCTGTCCATACGTTTGTTCTCTACATCTGTGTCTCTATTTCTGCCTTGCAAACCAGTTCATCTGTACCATTTTTCTAGATTCCACGTATATTCCATTAATATACAATATTTGTTTTTCTCTTTCTGACTTACTTCACCCTGTATGACAGTCTCTAGGTCCATCCACATCTCTACAAATGACCCAATTTAGTTCCTTTTTATGGCTGAGTAATATTCCATTGTATGTATGTACCACATCTTCTTTATCCATTTTTCTGTTGATGGGCATTTAGGTTGCTTCCATGACCTGGCTATTGTAAATAGTACTGCAGTGAGCATTGGGGTGCATGTGTCTTTTTGAATTATAGTTTTCTCTGGGTATATGCCCAGTAGTGGGATTGCTAGGTCATATGGTAATTCTATTATTAGTTTTTTAAGGCAGAGCTCAGTAAAACTTTAACCAGCTTGTCTGCTAATGGATGGGTCTGAGTTCCCTCCCCGTTGGTTGTTTGGCCTAAGGCGACCCAGCACTGGAAGCTACAGGCTCTTTGGTGGGGCTAATGGTGGACTCTGGGAGGGCTCATGCCAAGGAGTACTTCCTAGAACTTATGCTGCCAGTGTCCTTGTCCTCTTGGTGAGCCACAGCTGCCCCCGCCTCTGCATGAGACCCTCCAACACTAGCAGGTAGGTCTGGTTTAGCCTCCTATAGGTCACTGCTCCTTCGCCTTGGATCCTGATGTGCACGCTACTTTGTGTGTGTCCTTCAAGAGTGGAGTCTCTGTTTCCCCCAGTCCTGTTAAAGACCTGCCGTCAAATCCCGCTAGCCTTCAAAGTCTGATTCTCTGGGAATTCCTCCTCCTGTTGCTGACCCCCAGGTTGCGAAGCCTGACCTGGTGCTCAGAACCTTCACTCCAGTGGGTGGACTTATGTGGTATAATTGTTCTCCAGTTTGTGAGTCATCCACCCAGCGGTTATGGGATTTGATTTTATTGTGATTGCACCCCTCCTGCCATCTCACTGTGGCTTCTCCTTTGTCTTTGGATGTGGTGTATCTTTTTTGGTGAGTTCCAGTGTCTTCCTGTCGATGACTGTTCAGCAGTTAGTTGTGATTCTGGTGCTGTCAAAAGAGGAAGTGAGTGCACATCCTTCTACTCCACCGTCTTGAGCCAACCCTTCCAGTGAGTTCCCTGTCTTGCTTAGAAAGAATTATCTGAAGATTTGTGGCAATACAGTTTGCTAATAGCGGTATAAAATAAACACACCTTCCATAATGTTCTTTAAAGTAAATAAAATTATCATAAACATGTCACCATATTGAATTCAGTTTAGAAAAGCTCTATTATAATGATATATGGACACTAACTTGAAGGATTGATTAGCACAACAAGAAGCAGAAGCCTTTCATGAACTGAGCTTTGAAAGAGATGTTATCCCCTGGGACTTTTATTTAAACCTGACTCCCAGCAGCCATGTGTCTTTCTCCCTGTGTTTAGGTGATGTGTAGCCAGGAGGAAAAGCCCCTTTCTTTAATTCTCAGCTTATTTAGCATAGGCAGATCTTTGCCTCCAATGCTCTGGGAGTTGCAGTGTCTTTGCAGAGAAATCCATTCAAAGGTCTATGCACCCCTCCTCCTCTGTGCTAATTTCACACTAGTTTTAGATATTCTTGGTTTCATCTCTACTGAAGTCTAACCCCTCCCCAACCTGCCTCTGCTTCAGGTCAGCAACTGTAGCCTTCTGTTTGTGTCACTCCTGAGTTTGTGTCAATACCTTGGGCTAGAGTCAGTCTTTCTGCCTCTAGGCTGTAGCTCCTGTAGATGGTGGTCACTGCTGGCAGCTCAAGACTTTGGCTTCCTTTAAGTCCACTCTGATTGAGAATCCTTTATCTGAGGGAGCACAAAAAGTGAACGAGAGGCCAGCTTAAGGTTAACGACAAATGCAATTACACAGTTACCTCTTCTTCTGTTAAGGAACTAGGTGAGTTCTCAGGAGTCTGAAATGGAGACTAATTCAATGGGAAGTGACATTTTTTACAGAACACTCTTCCTGGCCACGACTCAGTGAACATGCTCACTGACCATCCCCTTCCTGCAATCTCTCTCCCTTGCCTTGGACACGATTACTTTTTTTTCTTCCAAGTGGTCCCAATGAGGCCAGCAGTAGAGATCTCTCATGGTATGATGGCTGGAATCAAATCAACCTGGGACCCGATCTTACTCTGCTGCCTATTGAAGTTAGGTCATTTAACCTATTTTGATGCCTGTGAAATATTAACATGGATCTTATGTGGCAGGATTGTCATCAGAATTACTGATAATGTATGAAAATCATCCAGAACAATACTTGACTCACTGTCAATTCTTCAGTAAAATGGTCAATTTAATTTACTATATTTTTTAGAGTATCTTACTCCATATTTAGGAACTTGGCTATACTTTGTAGTAGTTTTTCTCAAAGGCTCTGCCCAGTGACAAAAGACCTCTAGGGTGTATCGGCACCATCTCAGGACTCCCAGAGAGGAAACATGTAAAAAAAAGTCCAGTATTCCAGGACTACATTGACTTCCATATTTTGCATCTCATATTCTTCTCATTGGTGTGCATCACTAAAGCTTCGTATGCTTTATATTAGTGAAGATAAATAACTTTTAGCTTATCGCACTATAGAACTTGTACATTTGCCTGAATCTAGAAATAGTAGAAATGAGTATCCCAAGATTTTTATAGGATATCTTGTGACTTTAATCTTATATTTATGGGTGAGATTTTAGGAGGGGCAGAAATAATCAGTTGAACTTCAAATTGTAAGTCAAGGGCCTTAGCTCTGAAGCCTGAAATTCCTAGTCAAATTTTAATACAGAATCCTTTACCCAAACTGGTATTAGACCAAATGTAAAGAGAGAAAATAAATTATCAAAAGGTAATTTATTAAAACATATATAATAGGTCTAATTTCTTTGTAAGATGCTTACATCCCTTTGTCCAAGATCAATTCCCAAATGTTGCATCCCCAAAAAGTTCAAAAATCAAATAAACAATATTTTATGAATCACTTCTCTGAGCCCTCAACAGAAGCATGCCTAGATCCTACCTCTGTTCTTCACAAGAAACACTCTCAAATGTTACAGCAAAGATACTTTGCTCATTTCCTGTTATCCTTACACTCTGGCCTCTACAAGTCTGATCATTTTTTAAAATTAATTAATTAATTAATTAATTTTTGGCTGTGTTGGGGTCTTCGTTGCTGGGCGTGGGCTTTCTCTGCGGTGAGCGGGGGCTACTCTTTGTTGTGGTGGGCGGGCTTCTCATTGCGGGGGCTTCTCTTGTTGCGGAGCATGAGCTCTAGGTACGCGGGCTTCAGTAGGTGCGCCACGCGGGCTCGGTAGTTGTGCCTCGCAAGCTCTAGAGCGCAGGCTCAGTAATTGTGGCGTACGGGCTTAGTTGCTCCACGGCATGTGGGATCTTCCTGGACCATCGGTCGAACCTGTGTCCCCTGCGTTGGCAGGCGGATTCTTAACCACTGCACCCCCGGGAAGTCCCTGATCATTTTATTTTAATTGCTTGATCCTTAACTGTAATTAGTAGTACCAGCTGTGCCCTCTCCTGGGGCAGAGTTAAGCCCATATGAACACTAATTAGAGATACTGGGATAGATCCCATTATCTCTCCTACACAGTTTCTGCTACTGACATGATCAGTTGTTGCATATAAATGTCCCGTTTCACATAAAGGGTAGAGGGAGAGGACTGATGATTATGGCTTGCTCCCCTATTTGTTGTTACTGGAGGCAAATTCCTGGATTGAATGATCTGACAAATCTAATAGGCTTAATGAAGAACATGACCTGGGACTGATCTGTCTCATTTTATGTTTCCTAGCATTTATGCACAATTGATGCCATTATTTTCTCCCAATGTGCATGAATGCTATATATCCTTACTAATTTTTTTAATTGTTTAGGGATTACACTACAGTTTTTTTGTTTTGGTTTCCCAGTATCCAAGGTAGCCACCTAAATGTTTTAATGTTGAAGGTTTCAAATAGATTTGTAGTGAAATATACAAATATTCTTTCATGATTCTGAATTGTTTTCTGTTTTTATTTTGTCACTCATTTCTAAGTTTATGTTTTACTATTTCTTACTTCTGTTTCCTAAGGTTTATTTTGCTCTGATTCTAACTTTTAAATTAGTATTTAACTGATATTTCATTTCCTGTCTAGTAAGTAATGCATTTAAGGCGCATTACTTCTCCTCTGAGTACATATATTAAAGAGCTTTTAATTCTAGCACTTTCCTATTGTTGTCAGAAGATACAGTCCCTGTTTTTCTCATTTGGAATTTGCTCAGATCCTCATGGCTTTTAACATATTTTAATTTTTATAAAAGTCCCATGTGCAATTGAAAAAAAATTCTTCTCCTGAAGTTTGCAATATAGATATTTTAATTATTTATGTAAACCTAATTAATTACATTTCTCTGTTTACTCTATTAAATATTAACAATTTCACTATAGTTATGCCTCTTTTTCTTGTACATTTCACTTTGTAACTTTCAAATCTATTCTTTTTTTCTATATGCTTCAGTGAATAATTTATAAGAATAAGAAATTTTCTTACGTAATTGAAGTACAATTACCAAAATCAAGAATTGTAACAGTGACACAGTACTATCATCTAATCTGAAGTTCATGTTCAAATTTTGTCAGTTGCCTCAGTCATGTCCTTTATAACTACATTTTTCCTGGTTCTACATGTAGTTCAGGATCACATCTTACATTTATTTGTTGTCTCTCCTTAGTCTCCTTTAGTCTGAAACAGTTTCTCAACCTTTCTAAGTCTTTCTCCATCTTAACATTTTTGAAGAATACAAACCTGTGTGCGTGTGTGTGTGTTTGTATCTTTATGTTTTCTCATGATTAAATTCAGATTCTGCATTTCTGGTAGAGATATCAAAAACAGTATTGTATCCTTCTCAGTTTATCATATTCAGGAGCCACATCATATTGAGTTATCCTAAAATTGGTTGTGTCAGCTTTGTTCACTTGGTTAAGATGGTAACTGCCAGATTTCTCCATTGTAGCTTTACAGTATTTCTCTTTGTAGCTAATAAATAACTTGTGGAGGGATTCTTTGAGAGTATGCAAATATCCTCTTACTCATCAAACTTTTTCCTGTTAGTTTTTCTAGACACTGATAAATTTCCCCCTCCACTATTTCTTTTTTTGGGGGGGAGTGGGGAGGGTTACATTTTTTTTTTTATTGAAGTATGGTTGATTTATAATGTTGTGTTAGTTTCAGGTATACAGCAAAGAGATTCAGCTATACATATATATATATTCTTTTTCAGATTTTTTCCATTATTGGTTATTATAAGATATTGAATATGGTTCCCTGTGCTATACAGTAGGTCCTTGTTGTTTATCTGTGTTATACATAGTAGTGTGTATCTGTTAATACCAAACTCCTAATTTATCCCTCCTCCCTTTTCCACTTTCCCCTCTGGTAACCATAGTTTGTTTTCTGTGTCTGTGAGTCTACTTCTGTTTTGTAAATAAGTTCATTTGTATCATTTTCTTTTCAGATTACATATATAAGTGATAACATATGATATTTGTCTTTCTCTAACTTCACTCAGTATGATAATGTCTAGGTCCATCCATGTTGCTGCAGATGGCATTATTTCCTTGTTTTTATGGCTGAGTAATATTCCATTGTGTACATACATATACCACATCTTCTTTATCCATTTATCTGTCAGTGGACATTTAGGTTGCTTCCATGTCTTGGCTGTTGTAAGTAGTGCTGCTATGAACATTGGGATGCATGTATCTTTTCGATTTGAATTTTCATCTTTTCCGAATGTATGCCCAGGAGTGGGATTGCTGGATCATATGGTAGTTCTATTTTTAGTTTTTTAAGGAACCTCCATACTGTTCTCCATAGTGGCTACACCAGTTTGCATTCCCACCAATAGTGTAGGAGGTTTCCCCTTTCTCCATAACCTCTCCAGCATTTATTACTTGTAGACTCTTTGCTGATGGCCATTCTGATATGAGGTGATGCCTCATTGTAGTTTTGATTTGCATTTCTCTAATAATTAGTGATATTCAGCACCTTTTCATGTGCCTATTGGCCATCTGTATGTCTTCTTTGGAGAAATGTCTATTTAGGTCTGTTGCCCATTTTTTGATTGGGTTGTTTATTTGATATTGAGCTGTATGAGCTTTTTGTATATTTTGGAAATCAGTCCCTTTTTGGTTGCATCATTTGCACATATTTTCTCCCATTCTTTAGGTTGTCTTTTCATTTTGTTTATGGTTTCATTTGCTGTGCAAACACTATTTCTTCTTCTTTAAAAAATTTATTTATTTATTTTTGGCTGCGTTGGGTCTTCGTTGCTGCACGTGGGCTTTCTTTTTCTAGTTGCAGTGAGTGGGGACTACTCTTCATCGCCGTGTGCGGGCCTCTCATTGCGGTGGTCTCTCTCGTCGCAGAGCACCGGCTCTAGGCGTGCGGGCTCTAGAGCGCAGGCTCAGTAGTTGTGGTGCACGGGCCTAGCTGCTCTGCAGCATGTGGGATCTTCCTGAACTAGGGCTCGAACCTGTGTCCCCTGCATTGGCAGGTGGATTCCTAAACACTGCGCCACCAGGGAAGCCCCCTCTTTTTTTTTTTTAACATCTTTATTGGAGTATAATTGCTTTACAGTGGTGTGTTAGTTTCTGCTTTATAACAAAGTGAATCAGTTATACATATACATATATCCCCATATCTCTTACCTCTTGTGTCTCCCTCCCTCCCACCCTCTCGGTGGTCACAAAGCACCAAGCTGATCTACCTGTGCTATGTGGCTGCTTCCCACTAGCTATCGATTTTACATTTGGTAGAAACACTATTTCTTCTATACATATTACCTGGCATTCTACTGTAAGGAAGAGCTTTATCTTCCCCAGTTAATTAATATTATTGTGGACTGATGGGTTATTATTTTATTCAATGGGTTATAATCCACTGCTATTATTACTTGTTTTGATGCTGAAAGTATTTGAATAGTGGGAGCTGCTTTAAAGTTCATTTTGTATCCTTTCAATATGTTCCCATCACTCTTTGGAAAATAGAGTTGTTTTTATAGTTGCCAATAATAGTACTCTCCTCCTTGAAGTTGTGGCTTTTTTGGTTTCTACAGTAATATTATTAAGGCAAGCACTATTCAGGGTAGCAGAATCTAAGGAAATATAATGCCTTGTGACATTATCGAAGCTGGTTCTAGTCAGTATAGAAGATAATTCAGTGAAGGAAATTTTCTTATGTTTCAAAACTAAAACTTAGGACACCATAAGCCTGAAAAATTGTCTAATAAAAGAACAATAACCAATCATATTAGTTGATTCAGTCAGTAATTTGGTCAGTACAGTTTATTTAGAAAGACCATAGGTAAAGTAGTAAAGAATATAGATGTTAAAATAAAATGGATTTGGATTTGACTACCACTTCTGTCACTTTGATACTTTATTTAAAATCTTCAACCCTCAGTTGCTTCATTTGTAAAAATGAGTATAAAACCTATGACCTCAAAGGTTTGTTGTGAAGATTAAATAAAATGATGTCTCTAAAATGGCTAAAACAATGCTTAACACATGGTGAGTATTCAAAAATATCCACTCTTTTAATCACTTTATTATTATTATTTTATTATTAATATCAAATTGAAAAGCTGAGTTTTGCATTCATTCATTCATTCATTTAGTAATCAAATGTGTTTGAGCTCCTTCCTTTTGCAGGCTATGTGCTCAGTCCTGGCAATAACATCAGTGAGCAAAACAGACATGATTCCTGCTCTCACAGAATTCACAGGGCAGTATTGAGGAGAGGCAGTCATTTGAATTGTTCTTCCTTTGTTGAGTTGTAACAACTTTTTGTGAAATTAAAACAACATTTACAAAAGTGCATTAAACATAAACATACAATAATTATTATTATTTTTTCAACCTAAAGAGAGCAGTAAATTTATTTATTTATTTATTTATTTATTTATTTATTAGTTTCTGCTTTATAACAAAGTGAATCAGTCATACATATACATCTGTTCCCACATCCCTTCCCTCCTGCGTCTCCCTCCCTCCCACCCTCCCTATCCCACCCCTCCAGGCGGTCACAAAGCACCGAGCTGATCTCCCTGTGCTATGCGGCTGCTTCCCACTATCTATCTACCTTACGTTTGGTAGTGTATATATGTCCACGCCTCTTTCGCTTTATCACAGCTTACCATTCCCCCTCCCCATATCCTCAAGTCCATTCTCAGTAGGTCTGTGTCTTTATTCCTGTTTTACCCCTAGGTTCTTCATGACATTTTTTTTTCTTAAATTCCATATATATGTGTTAGCATATGGTATTTGTCTTTCTCTTTCCGACTTACTTCACTCTGTATGACAGACTCTAGGTCTGTCCACCTCATTACAAATAGCTCAGTTTCGTTTCTTTTTATGGCTGAGTAATATTCCATTGTATATATGTGCCACATCTTCTTTATCCATTCATCCGTTGATGGACACTTTGGTTGTTTCCATCTCCGGGCTATTGTGAATAGAGCTGCAATGAACATTTTGGTATATGTCTCTTTTTGAATTATGGTTTTCTCAGGGTATATGCCTAGTAGTGGGATTGCTGGGTCATATGGTAGTTCTATTTTCAGTTTTTTAAGGAACCTCCATACTGTTCTCCATAGCGGCTGTACCAATTCACATTCCCACCAGCAGTGCAAGAGTGTTCCCTTTTCTCCACACCCTCTCCAGCATTTATTGTTTCTAGATTTCTTGATGATGGCCATTCTGACTGGTGTGAGATGATATCTCATTGTAGTTTTGATTTGCATTTCTCTAATGATTAATGATGTTGAGCATTCTTTCATGTGTTTGTTGGCAATCTGTATATCTTCTTTGGAGAAATGCCTATTTAGGTCTTCTGCCCATTTTTGGATTGGGTTGTTTGTTTTTTTGCTATTGAGCTGCATGAGCTGCTTATAAATTTTGGAGATTAATCCTTTGTCAGTTGCTTCATTTGCAAATATTTTCTCCCATTCTGAGGGTTGTCTTTTGGTCTTGTTTATGGTTTTCTTTGCTGTGCAAAAGCTTTGAAGTTTCATTAGGTCCCATTTGTTTATCTTTGTTTTTATCTCCATTTCTCTAGGAGGTGGGTCCAAAAGGATCTTGCTGTGATTTATGTCATAGAGTGTTCTGCCTTTGTTTTCCTCTAAGAGTTTGATCGTTTCTGGCCTTACATTTAGGTCTTTAATCCATTTTGAGCTTATTTTTGTGTATGGTGTTAGGGAATGATCTAATCTCATACTTTTACATGTCCCTGTCCAGTTTTCCCAGCACCACTTATTGAAGAGACTGTCCTTTCTCCACTGTACATTCCTGCTTCCTTTATCAAAGATAAGTTGACCATATGTGTGTGGGTTTATCTCTGGGCTTTCTATCCTGTTCCATTGATCTATCTTTCTGTTTTTGTGCCAGTACCACACTGTCTTGATTACTGTAGCTTTGTAGTAGAGTCTGAAGTCAGGGAGCCTGATTCCTCCAGCTCCGTGTTTCGTTCTCAAGATTGCTTTGGCTATTCGGGGTCTTTTGCTTTTCCAAACAAATTTTGAAATTTTTTGTTCTAGTTCTGTGAAAAATGCCAGTGGTAGTTTGATAGGGATTGCATTGAATCTGTAGATTGCTTTGGGTAGTAGAGTCATTTTCACAATATTGATTCTTCCAATCCAGGAGCATGGTATATCTCTCCATCTGTTTGTATCATCTTTAATTTCTTTCATCAGTGTCTTATAATTTTCTGCATACAGGTCTTTTGTCTCCTTAGGTAGGTTTATTCCTAGATATTTTATTCTTTTTGTTGCAATGGTAAATGGGAGTGTTTTCTTGATTTCACTTTCAGATTTTTCATCATTAGTGTACAGGAATGCCAGAGATTTCTGTGCATTAATTTTGTATCCTGCTACTTTACCAAATTAATTGATTAGCTCTAGTAGTTTTCTGGTAGCATCTTTAGGATTCTCTATGTATAGTATCATGTCATCTGCAAACAGTGACAGCTTTACTTCTTCTTTTCCAATTTGGATTCCTTTTATTTCCTTTTCTTCTCTGATTGCTGTGGCTAAAACTTCCAAAACTAAGTTGAATAAGAGTGGTGAGAGTGGGCAGCCTTGTCTTGTTCCTGATCTTAGTGGAAATGGTTTCAGTTTTTCACCATTGAGGACGATGTTGGCTGTGGGTTTGTCATATATGGCCTTTATTATGTTGAGGAAAGTTCCCTCTATGCCTACTTTCTGCAGGGTTTTTATCATTAATGGGTGTTGAATTTTGTTGAAAGCTTTCTCTGCATCTATTGAGATGATCATATGGTTTTTCTTCTTCAATTTGTTAATATGGTGTATCACATTGATTGATTTGCGTATATTGAAGAATCCTTGCATTCCTGGAATAAACTCCACTTGATCATGGTGTATGATTCTTTTAATGTGCTGTTGGTTTCTGTTTGCTAGTATTTTGTTGAGGATTTTTGCATCTATGTTCATCAGTGATATTGGCCTGTAGTTTTCTTTCTTTGTGACATCCTTGCCTGGTTTTGGTATCAAGGTGATGGTGGCCTCGTAGAATGAGTTTGGGAGTGCCCCTCCCTCTGCTATATTTTGGAAGAGTTTGAGAAGAATAGGTGTTAGCTCTTCTCTAAATGTTTGATAGAATTCGCCTGTGAAGCCATCTGGTCCTGGGCTTTTGTTTGTTGGAAGATTTTTAATCACAGTTTCAATTTCGGTGCTTGTGATTGGTCTGTTCATATTTTCTATTTCTTCCTGATTCAGTCTTGGCAGGTTGTGCATTTCTAAGAGTTTGTCCATTTCTTCCAGGTTGTCCATTTTATTGGCCTATAGTTGCTTGTAGTAATCTCTCATGAGCCTTTGTATTTCTGCAGTGTCAGTTGTTACTTCTCCTTTTTCATTTCTAATTCTATTGATTTGAGTCTTCTCCCTTTTTTTCTTGATGAGTCTGGCTAATGGTTTATCAATTTTGTTTATCTTCTCAAAGAACCAGCTTTTAGTTTTATTGATCTTTGCTATCGTTTCCTTCATTTCTTTTTCATTTATTTCTGATCTGATCTTTATGATTTCTTTCCTTCTGCTAACTTTGGGGGTTTTTGTTCTTCTTTCTCTAACTGCTTTAGGTGCAGGGTCAGGTTGTTTACTCGAGATGTTTCCTGTTTCTTAAGGTGGGATTGTATTGCTCTAAACTTCCCCCTTAGAACTGCTTTTGCTGCGTCCCATAGGTTTTGGGTCGTTGTGTCTCCATTGTTTGTAGGTATTTTTTAATTTCCTCTTTGATTTCTTCAGTGATCACTTCGTTATTGAGTAGTGTATTGTTTAGCCTCCATGTGTTTGTATTTTTTACAGATCTTTTTCTGTAATTGATGTCTAGTCTCATAGCATTGTGGTCGGAAAAGATACTTGATACAATTTCAATTTTCTTAAATTTACCAAGGCTTGATTTGTGACCCAAGATATGATCTATCCTGGAGAATGTTCCATGAGCACTTGAGAAAAATGTGTATCCTGTTGTTTTTGGATGGAATGTCCTATAAATATCAATTAAGTCCATCTTGTTTAATGTATCATTTAAAGCTTGTGTTTCCTTATTTATTTTCAGTTTGGATGATCTGTCCATTGGTGAAAGTGGGGAGTTAAAGTCCCCTACTATGATTGTGTTACTGTCGATTTCTTCTTTTATGGCTGTTAGTATTTGCCTTATGTATTGAGGTGCTCCTATGTTGGGTGCATAAATATTTACAATTGTTATATCTTCTTCTTGGATCGATCCCTTTATCGTTATGTAGTGTCCTTCTTTGTCTCTTCTAATAGTCTTTATTTTAAAGTCTATTTTGTCTGATATAAGAATTGCTACTCCAGCTTTCTTTTGATTTCCATTTGCATGGAATATCTTTTTCCATCCCCTTACTTTCAACCTGTATGTGTCCCTAGGTCTGAAGTGGGTCTCTTGTAGACAGCATATATATGGGTCTTGTTTTTGTATCCATTCAGCCACTCTGTGTCTTTTGGTGGGAGCATTTAGTCCATTTACATTTAAGGTAGTTATTGATATGTATGTTCCTATTCCCATTTCCTTAATTGTTTTGGGTTCGTTATTGTAGGTCTTTTCCTTCTGTTGTGTTTCTTGCCTAGAGAAGTTCCTTTAGCATTTGTTGTAAAGCTGGTTTGGTGGTGCTGAACTCTCTCAGCTTTTGCTTGTCTGTAAAGGTTTTAATTTCTCCATCAAATCTGAATGAGATCCTTGCTGGGTAGAGTAATCTTGGTTGCAGGTTTTTCTCCTTCATCACTTTAATTATGTCCTGCCACTCCCTTCTGGCTTGTAGAGTTTCTGCTGAGAGATCAGCTGTTAACCTGATGGGGATTCCCTTGTGTGTTATTTGTTGTTTTTCCCTTGCTGCTTTTAATATGATTTCTTTGTGTTTAATTTTTGACAGTTTGATTAATATGTGTCTTGGCGTATTTCTCCTTGGATTTATTCTGTATGGGACTCTCTGTGCCTCCTGGACTTGATTAACTATTTCCTTTCCCATATTAGGGACGTTTTCAACTATAATCTCTTCAAATATTTTCTCAGTCCCTTTCTTTTTCTCTTCTTCTTCTGGAACCCCTATAATTCGAATGTTGGTGTGTTTAATGTTGTCCCAGAGGTCTCTGAGACTGTCCTCTGTTCTTTTCATTCTTTTTTCTTTATTTTGCTCTGCATCAGTTATTTCCACTATTTTATCTTCCACCTCACTTATCCGTTCTTCTGCCTCAGTTATTCTGCTATTGCTCCCATCTAGAGTATTTTTCATTTCATTTATTGTGTTTTTAATCGATGCTTGATTCATCTTTAGTTCTTCTAGATCCTTGTTAACTGTTTCTTGCATTTTGTCTATTCTATTTCCAAAATTTTGGATCTTGGAAATAGAATCTTGGATCATCTTTACTATCATTATTCTGAATTCTTTTTCAGGTAGACTGCCTATTACCTCTTCATTTGTTAGGTCTGGTAGGTTTTTATCTTGCTCCTTCACCTGCTGTGTGTTTTTCTGTCTTCTCATTTTGCTTATGTTACTGTGTTTGGGGTCTCCTTTTTGCAGGCTGCAGATTCGTGGTTCCCATTGTTTTTGGTGTCTGTCCCCAGTGGCTAAGGTTGTTTCAGTGGGTTGTGTAGGCTTCCTGGTGGGGGGGACTAGTGCCTGTGTTCTGGTGGTTGAGGCTCGATCTTGTCTTTCTGGTGGACAGGTCCACGTCTGGTGGTGTGTTTTGGGGTGCCTGTGGCCTTATTATGTTTTTAGGCAGCCTCTCTGCTAATGGGTGGGGTTGTGTTCCTGTCTTGCTGGTTGCTTGGCATAGGGTGACCAGCACTGTAGCTTGCTGGTCGTTGCCTGAAGCTGGGTGCTGGTGTTGAGATGGAGATCTCTGGGAGATTTTCGCTGCTTGATATTATGGGGAGCTGGGAGGTCTCTTGTGGACCCGTGTCCTGAAGTTGGCTCTCCCACTTCAGAGGCACAGCACTGACTCCTGGCTGCAGCACCAAGAGCTTTTCATCTACCTTTTGGGGGGTCTGAGGTCTTCTGTCAGCGTTCCGTAGGTGTTCTGTAAGAGTTGTTCCACGTGTAGATGAATTTCTGATGTATCTGTGGGGAGGAAGGTGATCTCCGTGTCTTACTCTTCTGCCATCTTCCTCCGGACCCCCTCAAATCCTTTTAAGAGTGTATCTTCTGGTCTAGGAGAGTCTCCTGGAGAGGCGGGAGGTGGGCGGGTGCAGCGGCAGCGGCAGTGGCAGCCACAATAATTATTGTAACAATTCTAATGTAAATGCCTTCCAAATTAAGGTACAGCACATTGCTAGAACCCAGAAACTCTGTATGTACATTTTTGATCTACCTTACCTCTTTCCTCTTGTCTGGATATAGCCACTATTCTGAATTTTATGATGAAAATATATTTTCTTTTTTGTTTGTTTGCATTATCACTTACCTATATCTCCCTAAATAGTACAGTTTAACTCTATGTATTTTTGAATTTTAATAATTAATGAAATCGTACTATATGTATTCTTGTCTTGCTTTATGTGTGTGCATCTATAATCTTTTTTTCCCCTAAACATGTTTGTAAGAGTCATCCATATTGTAACTTCTTCTCCTGGTTACTCTAGTTGATGGACATTTGGAATGTTTCTCAGTTTTGGTTACTATAAATTATGCTCTGAACATTCCAGTACATGACTCTTGGACACACATGTGCATGCATTCCTGTTGTGTATACCTTGAATTGGAATTGTTGGACCATATGATAAACATATTTTCATATTTAAAGGATAATGGAAAATACTTTTTTGAAGTAGTTGTAACATTATATTCACATTAGTGGCTTATGAAAAAAAATTAAAAGAACAGAATTGAAACCTACCAAAATAAACCAGCTAGGGAACCAGATAGGAATTTTTATGATTTATGTGAATGCTTGCTCCCCTGATCACTGCTTTTGTCCAGTATTTAAATATATCATATCAGTACCTTGTATATTTCCGGAGGCTCTTCTCTTTCCTAGACTGGCTGTGACAAAGGAAAATATGTACTCAGTGCCTTCCTTCCCAGCTGTACTGTTTGTTCAATTATCTCAATTCTTTGAATAAAATATACAGAAGAGATGTTAAAAAAGGAGGAATGGGGTAAGGAAGAGACATGAGGATGGAATTCTTTTTGGTTTCAAAGGTTTTCCTGCTAATCACAGTAGGTAATAAGATATAAGCATGCCCAAAGTTTTCAGTTTTGACAGTTATCTTACCAGGTCTATGGTGTCTTACTTTTTCCACTATAGAAACTTGGAGCCCCATGTGACTTCTAGTCTCCTCATTTATGCCTAAGAGAAAAGCCACTGCTGTAACAAACCAAGCTTCACATTTTAGTGTCTCAGTTATGTGGCTTGCATTTCTGAGAACCTGCAACTGGGTGACATCCATGTCACTAAGTATTTACCCCATTTGAGAAGTCCCCAACTTTATTTTCTCACAATTTTCTCTGATATTTTGAGGTCTCTCTTGTATTTAGACCCACTTTTAGAAAATCCAGAAAATTCTAACTTGAGATCTAAGCTTCCAGGCTACAAAGGTTGTTTATTCTATTCATTGTAATGTACCCTCTGTATACTGAGCAACTTACTCATGCACTGGTTGAAACATGATTGTGTATCTCCTTCACATGTGTATCACCAAGTTCTAGACACTTGGTATATAGAGGGTAAGTTATAATAAATAGAATCAACATCCTCTATTGGCTGAAAGCTCCCACCCCAAACTATAGCAATAGAGTGGCTTTTTTTTTTCTTTTCAAAAGAAAGAAAAGTATACAGAAATTCAGGCAATAAAAGGTTAGTCTGGGCTTCCCTGGTGGCGCAGTGGTTAAGAATCCGCCGCCAATGCAGGGGACACGGGTTCGATCCCTGGTCTGGGAAGATCCCACATGCCGTGGAGCAGCTAAGCCCATGTGCCACAACAAGTGAGCCTGTGCTCTAGAGCCTGCGAACCACAGCTGCAAAGCCAGAGAGCCACAAATACTGAAGCCCTCACGCCTAGAGCCTGTGCTCCACAACAAGATAAACCACCACAATGAAAAGCCCGCATGCAGCAAGGAAGACCCAATGCAGCCATAAATAAATAAATAAATAAATAAATAAACAAATAAATAAATAAATTTATAAAAAAGAGGTTAATCAAAGAGCACTGAAGCATTAAATTATTATAAATATAACCACAGTGTCATCATATTCCTAAAGTGACACTGAAAACTAAATTCACATAAATGTCAAAACAGGATTGATTTTACCATTATAATATCATTTATTTATTAGAGGCTGATCTTTATTATCCACTAATACTCAAGATGTCCTTTACTCAGCAGGACATCAGCAGATTTGTAGTTATGATTTAGGACGCTTAAGATACCTGGGAGCAAAATGCTTTGTGTGTGTGTGTGTGTGTTTAAGTGCTTAGGCACAGCATGTGTATGAATGTGTATACACATTGAGATTTCATTTTAAAAATTCTTTTATATGTTGATTCAGGCAGTAAGAATAGAATCTTGAAAATGTCCTCTCATACAATGGGACTATGAACATAGTTTAATTACATATCTCAGGACTTACTTTCTGCTATCATAATTAGGGTTCAGCAACTGAGACAAGGTAAATGAATTTGCAGTCTCAAAAAGTGGCAGAAAACAGTATATTGGTTATTATTGGTTTTCATGAAATGGTAAAAGAGGAAGAAAATTTGCTTTTATAGTTAAACTTTACACTATAGCTGTGTAGCACCAACTATGAATTAAAGGCTTCATGCCTGTAGTTTTCATTGGACTCCAGTAGATGGCAGATTTATTTACTTTATCATTAGGCCAGCTATATTCTGTTTCTTTTCTAGTGAACAGGGAATTTTTAAATCTTGGATTTATCATCTATTGAATGCTTTGTGACAAATTATAGAGTTATCAGCTATAAAATTCACTCACGGTAGTTTTCACAAGTGAATAGTTGGCATATGATGATTAGCTTCTGCTTGGGAAATTGAAATGTCAGGTTTGTGCTTATAAGATACCTCTTGTATGGGTGTTTTTTGGGGCAAGGTTCATAAGGGATTTATTTAAACAAATAGTAATTTGTGTAAGTTTCAGACAAGGAAAAAAAAATTGAAATCAGCAGAATGGATGAAGTCGAAGGGTGAGAAAAATTGGACAAAGTGTCCAGATGGAAGATGGGTGATCAAGAGGATTTTAGAAGTCAGGAACATTACAGACTAGAGCCTAAATGAGGTCAAATCTGGGGTCAAGATAGTTTAGGCTCTAAGTCTGTGTACACTGTATTGCTCTCCTACTGCCACTGTAACAAATGACCATACATGGAGTTCCTTAGAACTACACAAATTTATTATCTTACGTTCTGGAGGTCAGAAGTTCAAAATAGGTCTCACTGTGTCAGCAAGGCTGTGATCCTTTCTGGAGGCTCTAGGGGTGAGTCCATTTTCTTGGTTTTTTTGTTCTTTTTTTTTTTTCAGTTTTTAGAGGCTTCTGAAATTCCTTGGATCATGGCCCCTTCCATCTTCAAAGCCAGTAGTGGTCTGTTGAATCTTCCTCAAAGTACAGCACTGTGACTCTGACCTCCTGCCTTCCTCTTTCTCTTACAAGGACCCTTGTGATAACATTATACTCACCTGGATAACAGAATAATCTCCCCATTGCATGCCAGCTGATTAGCAACCATAATTACTTTAATTCCATCTGAAACCTTAATTACCCTTTGTATTTAACAAAATGTATCTATAGATTCTGGGGATTAGGCTGTGGGGCCATTATTCTGCCCACCGTAGACATTGAGCATGTTTCTCACATTGCTGGCAGGATAGACGATGTTAAAATAGTGTTAATGGACTGAATATGTATTTCCCTGCAAAATTCATATGTTGAAATCCAACTCCCAATGTGATGGTATTAGGAGGTGGGGCCTTTGGAAGGTAATTAGGTCATGAGGGTGGAGGCCTCACGAATGGGATTAGTTCTCTTTTAAAAGAGACTCCAGAGAGCTCTCTGGCTCTTTTCTAGCCATGTGAGGAGGACACAGGTAGAGGAAAGCAGTCTGAAGCCTGAAAGAGGACCCTCTCCAGATCCTAACCATGCTGGCATCCCGATCTCAGACTTCCAGCCTTCAAAACTGTGAGAAATAGATGTCTGTTGTTTATAATTTACCCAGTCTATAGTACTTCGCTAAAGTAGCTGAAAATGACAAAGACAAATAGTAAAAGTAAACCAGGTTGGACCAAATAAATATACAGTTCTGTGGTTACCCCTGGCTTATATAACTTAGAGTCTAATTCTCTGAACAATGATAACAACGGGAGGTGAAGAAAGACTGGGTTAGGATCACTTTCCTTGTTGTGAGTTGTTTAAATGGCAGGCACAAACTTTGTGTGATTCTCTTTCATTCTTTTGAATACAAAGCATCTTTTCAACAGTTTTTATACTATTTTGGTATGCTGGCCATATCTGTTTCCCTTGAAGACAAAGACCGTAAGAATCACAGCTTTGCTCATAATTTATTTATTTAGCTATTCAAATTAAGTGAAAGGTTCTTTGTGCCATTTACAGTGTTGACATTTAGAGCCTCAACCCTGATTTTGCTAATATATTCATTCAGATCACTGTGGCATTCATAAAATTCTAATAGCTAAGAAATATTATCAAGTAATATTCTTGTAAATTAATAGACAGTCAGTCAAGAATTATCTCAGGGCTTATGCACATCCTGTATTTCTAATGGTTTTCAAACCTACCTCTACATCAAATTATCTGGAGAGTTATAAGAAATACTATTGTATGTATGGAGTCCACACCAACTCGGTTAATTAAAATCCTTGGAGATGGGGCCTAACTATTAGTATTATCTGAAAGCTCCCCAGGTATTCTGACTGTGGCTCCCCAGCCACAGTTAAGAACTATGCTGTCTAGTTTTTTTTTTCCCCTATTTTTATTCTTCTCTGGTCTGCTTTCCCTCTACTCTGGGCTTGGCTGAAGATTACCTTTTCCATGTAATAGAGGGAGTTAATTGGAAGCCTCTGTTTTTATTGAAGCTGCCAGGCTATATTTCCTCTAAAAAACCAAATTGGCTTGTTCCTGACAGCAACTACTTTATCTGTTTCTCTGAATCAACAGATAAATAAAGGTACAAACATATTCAAACAGATAACAGTAGAGGTTTCTCCACAGGCACCAAGTGGTTTTAAGTTACTCAACTGTTCTATATTTATTGATGATAATGTTTTTAACAAAGAGATGCTGAGTTATGATTACCATAAACCTCTGCATTTATCTCTTTATCACCAGCTTTAAACTACTTAGAACTGACTTCATAACAGATTACTATTATGTACAATGTTTGGACATGAATAATGTTAAAGGCATCATGAAATGTCACAAAAATTAAGTACCTCTTGTGTCGTGGCCACTCTGAATGCTATTTTATTTGCAGAGCTTTGTGTTCCACAAGTATCTGGTGGATCCTGTACAGTGATGTTATAGTATTTTATTACAGACAATTCTGAATGTGGGTAACATCATATTTCAGGCTTGGAAGAAGAGGAAGTTAATTTATTTACCTCATATGTGTGTAGCCAACAATGTAATTGTGCTTTTTAATGCCAGTAGATTTTTGCCTGTCCTTCTTTGTATGATAATGGATTTGGTCATTTAAAAAAATATATTTTGAATATATTACTATACTAAACATCGTATACAAGGCTTCCTGCTTTAAGGCTTACTGAATCTCCTGCTAATGGAGAGTTTCTCTCTAATTCTGTAACAGTGTTCCCCAAGTGAGAGTACAGGCTGCATACATATGACAAATTTGTCCATGTCTAGGCTTGTCCTGAGTGCTCACTGCATCAGCCAACTGAGAGCTGATTTACATGTTGAACTACATAGTTCTACAGGAGAGACACCTGACTGGAGTCTGAAGTGCATGTGGACCTCCAGGGCTAAGACATCAAACCTACAGTGAAAGAAGGGTCTCCCCTCCATTATAATGTCCTCAGAGGGGAAGGGATTCATCCTGCGGAAAGAGAGGGTTGAGGTGCATTATGGTAGATGGAGGAACCAAGGTCTGATACATCCTATTCTAAGACACTAAGACTGTCTCCCAACCTGCACATTGGTGTCAAAGCAAAAATTGCCCTGATAAATTTAAACAGGCAAGGAAGACTTTATTCAAGACTATTGCAACAGGGGCAAGAGACTAAACTCAACTACACTGAAACAAAAGGTGAAAGGGTTTTTGAGCTCTGGGATGAGCTAGTAGAAAAGTACTGATGGACACTGGGGAATAGGTTGATCAGTGAGATGTTGAGCGCATTGAGTTTTCTGAGACTGCAAATATTTTTTTCTGTATTATACCATCTGTGTTTGTTAATTGGCAGCCATCAGAGTTAGGCTCCTACTCCCCCACAGAGACTGGGAGATTGGGATGCTATATCCTTCAATGTTTACATTTCAAAGAGATGTTTCCCAAGTACTTGAGAAAGACATTTCCTGGGTTGTAAAACTGGCAAGAGTCTGGGAGAAGAATTACATACATTTCAAAGCAGAAGAGAAAGAATTTACAGTTTCATGTTTTCTAAAGTAGATGCACTAAGAAAAGTGAGGTCAGGGGCTTATAGTCAGGAAGAAACCTGTGTAAAGTTTAGTCAGGCTGAGGGGAATGTTAGTCCATTTTTGCCACTGGACAAGTGCTAAAGTCTCAAGGGCAGGTAACCACAATAAAGACTGATTCACATAAAAAGTGATGCCACGAAAGTTTCTGTAATAAAATAGAGACACAGAGCAGAGCTAAGAGAGGAAGAAGCATTTCTCAATGTCATATTTGCACAGTAATCGTTGAGGCAGAAAGAAGAAAAGTCTCTGTCAGGGTCCATGAAAGATCAATAGGAAGTAATGGCAGAGCTGACAACAGGAAGCATTCCTGTAGTAGCACCTATGGGGGAGTAGCTTGGAAGTTTAGTTCTCCAGTTGGGTAGAGTGATAACCTTGGTGACAAGCACAGAAAACTCACTGGGCATAATGGAAGATGGCAACTACTTCTCATGGGCACATATGAGCACACCATAAACTACTGTGGATCAAAGGAAAGTATTTGGAAATGGTTATGGTTACAGTGACATTGTGAGAGAAGTGATGCTAGGAACTTACCTTATTTTTCTTCTCCTGTAACTTTCAGATTGATGTAAATTTTACAGCAGTATACTACACTGAAAAATAATATACTTACATATATCATTCAAATAAAAATTCCAATTTCAGTTTTGCCACTTAGCTACATGAACTTCAACAAGTTACTTAAATTCCCTGTGCTTGCATTTTATTTTTTCTTGTGTGAAATAAAAACGAAATAGTTATTATGCATTATTAGTGTAATAATTAAATGTATAAAAGCATAAAGCCCAGTACCTGGTACATGAAAAGCCCCCTACAAATGTAAGTTCCCTTCCTCTATTACATTCCCATGAATGTACAGAGATGATGTATCAAACATATCAAATTATCTAATTACTCAAGATTTTAATATCAAAAACTTGCCTATATTATTTGCTTTCCTTAGATAGTCTCTATGCAAAGAAATTTTAGCAACTTGAGAATACCTCCAAATTAAGATACCTGAAACCCTTGGCCTCAATTAGTTGGATAATTCAGATGAAAAAGATACAGTATTTTCTTAGCATAATGGACTCAATTTTCCTATCTGCAGGTGTATATGTGTATGTGGGGCTGAGGGCTATGAATTCAAACAATTTTATTGACCTTCTTGGATCTCTGTACTAGGTATTTGAATTTTTTCCCCATCCCTGGCTTTGTATAGCACCTGTTTCAGTGCAACTATTTTTGTGAATTTCTCTAGGTAATTGGCTTCATGTGCTTATACCTTTCCCTAGCATCCCTAGATATATCTTAAATACTGTTTATCTTTTATCACACAGATATAGGAAGATTGATTATCAAAAATGACTATGTTGAATCCTTGTGTAGGTGTGCTACTGTGACTTGAGCATTTCTTCCTTCTAACCTCTGTCTCTGAAAACCCGTTTGCTTCCTTTGTATCTACTGATACTCTATTCTTGTGCTGTAGGCAGAATAGTGGCTCCCAAAGACATCCACATTCCAATTTGTGGACACTTATTGATAATGTTAACTTACATGGCAAAAGGGATTTGCAGATATAATTAAGGATAAGAACGTTGAGTTAGGGATATTATAGTGGATTATCAGGTGTATCCAATCTAATCATACAAATTTTTAACATGGGAAGCTTTTCTGGGCTGTGGTCAGAGAGAGGGATAACCACTGAAGAACAATCAGGGAGATGTAACATTTCTGGCTTTGGAGACAGGAGAAGGGAATGTGGAAGATGGTGCTAAGGAATGTAGGCATCCTCTAGAAGTCGAAAAAGGCAAGGGAACAGATTTTCTCCTAGAGCCTCCAGAAGGAAATGTAGACCTGCTGACATTTGATTTTAGCCCTTTGAGACCATGTTAGACTTCTGACCTACAGAACTATAAAATAATGAATTTGCATTGTTTTAAGCCTCTAAGTATGTAGTCATTTTGACAGTAGCAATAGAAAACTTGTATCTACACATACAACCTTGGTGCAAGCAGGATGATAGGAATGAAATGGGAGGAGGCATTCTGCTTTACAATTCAAGTTTAAGGCCTGCCACTTTGCTGGAATTCCACTGAAGAGACTAAAGACCCATTCTGGGCACAGCTTCATTTCCCCAGAACTATTCTTTGTCCACAACATGCCTTACATTTGGGGACTGTGTGTAAAACCTTTCCAGTCATACTGCTGTCTTTACTACACCTTGCTAAGAATCTACAGATCACGTGGTTAACACCAGCTACTTAACCTGCTTACTCAACGTGTGATTTCTCATCACTAAATTCTTCTTAATTTAGCTGAGGGAGAGGAGATCTTAATTGTTCCTTCTCTCTCTACTCTTAGGGACTTTAATATTTCTCTGGGCTACTTCCTCCAGATCAGCGCACAAACCTCTTCTGCTAAGTACTAACTCCACAAGGACTAGAGGAAAGGAGGTGTCTGTTACTGGTTTACTATAGAAGTGTGTGTTTCTTATTTTCTTTCATTGGTGATATGGATATTTCTTTGTTTATTTCCCCCTCTAGTTTACCTTCCCAGTTTCGGTTACATGAATCCTTGCCTTAACATGTTTACAGTGTAGAAGTAAAGAATGAATTTATGTTCATGTATGTATGTACATGTATATTTATACCCACATGTGTTTATTTAATAATAATTTAGATAGATATTGGCATTCAGTTTCATATGCATACACACATATGTTACCCTGAAACAAAACAAATTAAAAATAAAATAATTAACATTAGTTAATTTTACTTTTGATTTTTCTGGGTAGGCCTATAATAAGTCTTGATGTCTTGATGGTATAATGAGTCTATAAACGGCTAACATTCTGAAGATCTTTTGTTAGTCAAGGTGATAGTTGTCACCTCCTACTGTAATTACACCATATATTCTGATTGCCAGTGTTTGTATTTAGTTTATATTAAGAGTGATGATGAGTTCTTTATTTGACTAAAGTCTGTGCTATCTTCTACCTATTAAAAAGGTTTGTTGAACCTTTTTACTATCTAAAAAATATCTGACCCTCCCCAGTCTCTACCAACTCCCACTCTGTTCCAACCTCTCTAATATTTCTCCTCTATTATCTTTCTAACACATATACTAAAATAAATAAAAAACTTACTATAGATAAACTCAAATATTGGCTTAGAACAAAAGCAAAATATTCTTGTAGCCATTTTACTCCATGTGATGTAGAATGAGCGTCTCTCACCACTCAGGGCACTGGAAGGTGACTTGCAGCAGGTTGGATGCAGACAGACACTTATGGAAGTTACTTTGGGCACAACACTTGAACTATAGTGGGAAATTTGGAGCAAGCAAAAAGAAGTTAGAAGGAGCTGTTGTAGAGAGCAGATGGTAGACCAGGGGGGTTTGTGACTTTTAACATAAATAATTCTATGAGGCAAGCAACCAAAGTAACCAAGCCCAATTTCTTTTGAATTGCACTCCAGGAACAGAAAAATAAAGGAGTGATAATAGTCGATGTTAGAGACAATTCAAAAATAGCTATTCTTTCTCATCCTTAGTTGATTAAAATATGAACATAGAATAGGAAAGGGCAAAACATGGCCATTAAAATCTCTTCTTGTGGTACTTATGTTGTATTTTCTGCATCATAATCCCATGGCACCAGCTGTATTTAATTTCTTGCTATATATTCCAGTTAAATAAATGGTGCTTTCTTGAGTGCTGACTACTCATGGACATGTTCTGATGACTCTGGGGTGAATTTACCCACTTTAGTGAATACAGTAATAAGCCAGACTCTATGCAACATTCTAGTGGAATTAAGATACCAAATGCAAAAAAAAAAAAAAAAGATACCAGATGCATGGCATTCCAAATCATTGGAAGAAGCAAAATGTAGTCAACCAAATGCCAGCCTCTGATTGGAAGATGACCTAAAAGAGTAAGGATTTTTTTTTTTTGGATCATTTCACATGCATACAAAATCACTCTGTGGAGGACCTTCAAGATGGCGGAGGAGTAAGACGTGGAGATCACCTTCCTCCCCACAAATACATCAAAAATACATCTACACATGGACAACTCCTACAGAACACATACTGAATGCTGGCAGAAGACCTCAATCTTCCCAAAAGGCAAGAAACTCCCCAAGTACCTGGGTAGGGCAAAAGAAAAAACAAAAAAACAGAGACAAAAGAATAGGGATGCAACCTGCACCTTGAGGAGGGAGCTGTGAAGGAGGAAAAGTTTCCACACACTAGGAAGACCCTTCACTGGCAGAGATGGAGGGTGGCAGCGGGGAAGCGTCGGAGCCGTGGAGAAGAACGCAGCAACAGGGGTGCAGAGGGCAAATTGGAGAGATTCCCACACAGAGGATTGGTGCCGACCAGCACTCACCAGCCCGAGAGGCTTGTCTGCTCACCCACCGGGATGGGTGGGGGCTGGGAGCTGAGGCTTGGGCTTCGGAGATCAGATCCCAGGGAGAGGACTGGGGTTGGCTGCATGAACACAGCCTGAAGGGGGCTAGTGTGCCACAGCTAGCGGGAGGGAGTCCGGGAAAAAGTCTGGAACTGCCTAAGAGGCAAGAGACCATTGATTCGGGGTGTGTGAGGACAGGGGATTCAGAGCCTAAACGAGCTCCAGAGACGGGCGCAAGCTGCGGCTATCAGCGTGGACACCAGAGACGGGCATGAGATGCTAAGGCTGCTGCTGCTGCCACCAAGAAGCCTGTGTGCAAGCACAGGTCACTATCCACACCTCCCCTCCCGGGAGCCTGTGCAGCCGGCCACTGCCAGGGTCCCGTGATCTAGGGACAACTTCCTCAGGAGAACACACGGCACGCCTCAGGCTGTTACAAAGTCACGCTGGCCTCTGCCGCCACAGGCTTGTCCCGCACCCGTACCCCTCCCTCCGCCCCACCTGAGTGAGCCAGAGACCCCTAATCAGCTGCTACTTTAACCCCGTCCTGTCAGGGTGGGGAACAAACGCCCACAGGCGACCTACACGCAGAGGGCCAAATCCAAAGCTGAACCCCAAGAGCTGTGTACACAAAGAAGAGAAAGGGAAATTTCTCCCAGTAGCCTCAGGAGCAGTGGATTAAATCTCCACAATCAATTTGATGGACCCTGCATCTGTGGAATACCTGAATAGACAACAAATCATCCCATAATTGAGACGGTGGACTTTGGGAGCAACTGTAGACTTGGGGTTTGCTTTCTGCCTCTAATTTGTTTCTGGTATTATGTTAATCTTAGTTTAGTATTCAGAGCTTATTATCATTGGTAGATTTGTTTACTGATTTGGTTGCTCTTTTTTTTAATATATATATATTTTTTTACTTTTTTCTTTTTGTGAGCATGTGTGTGTATGCTTCTTTGTGTGATGTCTGTATAGCTTTGCATTTACCATTTATTGTAGTGTTCTGTCCTTTTTAAATTTTTTTTATAGTTTTTAGTGCTTGTTATCATTGGTGGATTTGCTTATTGGTTTGGTACCTCTTTCTTTCTTTTTATTTTTAATAATTTTTTAAAATTATTGATTTTAATAACTTTATTTTATCTTATTTTTTTTCTTTTGTTTTTCCTCTCTCTTTTCTTATGAGCTGTGTGGCTGACAGGGTCTTGGTGCTCCGGCCAGGTGTCAGGCCTGAGCCTCTTAGGTGGGAGAGCTGAGTTCAGGACATTGGACCACAAGAGACCTCCCGGCCCCACGTAATATCAAACGGTGAAAGTTCTCCCAGAGTTCTCCATCTCAATGCTAAGACCCAGCTCCACTAAATGACCAGCAAGCTACCGTGCTGGACACCCCATGCCAAACATCTGACAGGACAGGAACACAACCCCACATATTAGCAGAGAGGAGGCCTAAAATCATAATAAGGTCACAGACATCCCAAAACACACCACCAGATATGGTCCTGCCCACCAGAAAGACAAGATCCAATCTCATTCACCAGAACACAGGCACCAGTCTCCTCCACCAGGAAGCCCACACAACACACTAAGCCAACCTTACCCACTGGGGGCAGGCACAAACACAACAGGAACGATGAACCTGCACCCTGCAAAAAGGAGACCCCAAACACATTAAGTTAAGCAAAATGAGAAGACAGACAGACACAGAGCAGATGAAGGACCAAGGTAAAAACCCACCAGACCAAACAAATTAAGAGGAAACAGGCAGTCTACCTGAAAAAGAATTCAGAGTAATGATAGTATAGATGATCCAAAATCTTGGAAATAGAATGGAGAAAATACAAGAAACATTCAATAAGGACCTACAAGAACTAAAGAGCAAACAAACAATGATGAACAGCACAATAAATGAAATAAAAAATTCTCTACAAGGAATCAATAGCAGAATAACTGAGGCAGAAGAACAGAAAAGTGACCTGGAAGATAAAATAGTGGAAAAAACTACCACAGAGCAGATTAAAGAAAAAAGAATGAAAAGAATTGAGGACAGTCCCAGAGACTTCTGGGACAACATTAAAAGCACCAATTCGAATTATAGGGGTCCCAGAAGAAGCAGAGGAAAAGAAAGGGACTGAGAAAATATTGAAGAGATTATAGTTGAATACTTCCCAAACATGGGAAAGGAAATAGTCAATCAAGTCCAGGAAGCACAGAGAGTCCCATACAGGATAAATCCAAGGAGAAACACGCCAAGATACATATTAATCAAAATATCAAAAATTAAATACAAATAAAAAATATTAAAAGCAACAAGGGAAAAGCAACAAATCACATACAAGGGAATCCTCATAAGGTTAACAGCTGATCTTTCAACAGACACACTGCAAGCCAGAAGGCTGTGACAGGACATATTTACAGTGATGAAAGGGAAAAACCTACAACAAAGATTACCCAGCAAGGATCTCATTCAGATTCGATGGAGAAATTAAAACCTTTACAGAAAAGCAAAACTTAAGAGAATTCAGCACCACCAAACCAGCTTTACAACAAATGCTAAAGGAACTTCTCTCAGCAGGAAACACAAAAGAAGGAAAAGACCTACAATAAGAAACAGAAAACAATAAAGAAAATGGTAATAGAAACATATATATTGATAATTACCTTAAATGTAAATGGATTAAATTCTCCAACCAATAGACGTAGAGAATGGATACAAAAACAAGACCCATATATATGCTGTCTACAAGAGACCCACTTCAGACCTAGGGACACATACAAACTGAAAGTGAGAGGATGGAAAAAGATATTTCATGAAAATGGAAATCAAAAGAAGGATGGAGTAGCAATTCTCATATCAGACAAAATAGACTTTAAAATAAAGACTATTACAAGAGACAAAGAAGGGCACTACAGAATGATCAAGGGATCAATCCAAGAAGAAGATGTAACAATTGTAAATATTTATGCACCCAGCATAGGAGCACCTCAGTACATAAGGCAAATGCTAACAGACATAAATGGGGAAAGCAACAGTACCACAGTCATAGTAGGGGACTTTAACACATCACTTTTACCAATGGACAGATCATCAAAAATGAAAATAAATAAGGAAACACAAGCTTTAAATGATATATTAAACAGGATGGACTTAATTGATATTTATAGGACATTCCATCCAAAAACAACAGAATACACATTTTTCTCAAGTGCTCATGGAACATTCTCCAGGATAGATCATATCTTGGGTCACAAATCAAGCCTTGGTAAATTTAAGAAAATTGAAGTCATATCAAGTATCTTTCTGACCACAAAGCTATGAGACTAGGTATCAATTACAGGAAAAAATCTGTAAAACAATACAAACACATGGAGGCTAAACAATACACTACTAAATAACCAAGAGACCACTGAATAAACCAAAGTGGGAATCAAAAAATACCTAGAAGGAAATGACAATGAAAACACAACAACTCAAAAACCTATACGATGCAGCAGAAGCAGTTCTAAGAGGGAAGTTTATAGCAATACAGTCCTTCCACAAGAAAGAAGAAACATCTCAAATAAACAATCTAACCTTACACCTAAAACAATTAGAGAAAGAAGAACAAAAAAACCCCAAAGTTAGCAGAAGGAAAGAATTCATAAAGATCAGATCAGAAATAAATGAAAAGAAAGGAAGAAAACAATAGTAAAGATCAACAAAACTAAAAGCTGGTTCTTTGAGAAGATAAACAGAATTGATAAACCATTAGCCAGACTCATCAAGAAAAAAAGTGAAAAAACTCAAATCAATAGAATTAGAAATGAAAAAATAGAAGTAACAGCTGACACTGCAGAAATACAAAGAATCATTGAAGATCAGTACAAGCATCTATATGCCAATAAAGTGCACAACCTGGAAGAAATGGACAAATTCTTAGAAAAATACAACCTTCCTAGACTGAACCAGGAAGAAATAGAAAATATAAACAGAGCAATCACAAGTACTGAAATTGAAACTGTGATTAAAATTCTTCCAACAAACAAAAGCCCAGGACCAGGTGGCTTCACAGGCGACTTCTATCAAACATTCAGAGAAGAGCTAACACCTATCCTTTTCAAACTCTTCCAAAATACAGCAGAGGGAGGAACACTCCCAAACTCATTTTACGAGGCCACCATCACCCTGATACCAAAACCAGACAAAGATGTCACAACAAAAGAAAGCTACAGGCCAATATCACTGATGAACATAGATGCAAAAATCCTCAACAAAATACTAGCAAATGGAATACAACAACACATTAAAAGAATCATACACCGTGATCAAGTGGGGTTTATCTCAGGAATGCAAGGACTCTTCAGTATACACAAATCAATCAATGTGCTAAAGCATATTAACAAATCGAAGGAGAAAATCCATATGATAATTTCAGTAGATGCAGAAAAAGCTCTCAACAGAATTCAAAACCCATTTATGATAAAAACTCTCCAGAAAGTAGGCATAGAGGGAACTTACCTCAACATAATAATGGCCATATATGACAAACCCACAGCCAACATCATTCTCAGTAGTGAAAAATTGAAAGCATTTCCTCTAAGATCAGGAACAAGAAAAGGATGTCCACTCTTGCCAGTATTATTCAACGTAGTTTTGTAAGTCCTAGCCACAGCACTCAGAGAAGAAAAATAAATAAAAGGAATACAAATTGGAAAAGAAGAAGTAAAACTGTCACTGTTTGCCAATGACACGATAGTATACATAGAGAATCCTAAAGATGCCACCAGAAAACTACTAGAGGTAATCAATGAATTTGGTAAAGTAGCAGGATACAAAATTAATGCACAAAAATCTCTTGTATTCCTGTATACTAATGATGAAAAATCTGAAAGAGAAATTAAGGAAACACTCTCATTTACCATTGCAACAAAAAGAATAGAATATCTAAGAATAAACCTACCTAAGGAGAGGAAAGACCTGTGTGCAGAAAACTATAACACACCAATGAAGGCAATTGAAGATGATACAAACAGATGGAGAGATATACCATGTTCTTAGATTGGAAGAATCAACATTGTGAAAATGACTCTACTACCCATAGCAATCTACAGAGTCAATGCAGTACCTCACCAACTACCAATGACATTTTTCACAGAAGTAGAGCAAAAATCTTCACACCTTGTATGGAAACACAAAAGACCTTGATTAGCCAAAGCAATCTTTTTTTTTTTTTTTTTTTTTTTTTTTTTTTTTTTTTTTTTTTTTTTTTTTTTGTGGTACGCGGGCCTCTCACTGTTGTGGCCTCTCCCGTTGCGGAGCACAGGCTCCGGACGCGCAGGCCCAGCAGCCATGGCTCACGGGCCCAGCCGCTCCGCGGCATATGGGATCCTCCCAGACCGGGGCACGAACCCGTATCCCCTGCATCGGCAGGCGGACTCTCAACCACTGCGCCACCAGGGAGGCCCCAAAGCAATCTTGAGAAAGAAAAACGGAGCTACCGGAATCAGGCTCCCTGACTTCAGACTCTACTACAAAGCTACAGTAGTCAAGACAGTATGGTACTGCACAGAAACAGAAATATAGATTAATGGAACTGGATAGAAAGCCCAGAGATAAATCCATGAACATATGGTCACCTTGTCTTTGATAAAGGCACGAATATACAATGGCGAAAAGACAGCCTCTTCAATAAGTGGTTCTGGGAAGACTGGACAGCTACATGTAAAAGAATGAAATTAGAACACTCCATAACACCATACACAAAAATAAACTTAAAATGGATTAAAGACCTAAATGTAAAACCAGACACCGTGAAACTCTTAGAGGAAAACATAGGCAGAACAGTGTATGACATAAATCACAGCAAGATCCTTTTTGACCCACCTCCTAGAGAAATGGGAATAAAACAAAAATAAACAAATGGGACCTAATGAAACTTAAAAGCTTTTGCACAGCAAAGGAAACCTTAAACAAGACAAAAAGACAACCCTCAGAATGGGTGAAAATATTTGCCAATGAAGCAACTGACAAAGGTTTAATCTTCAAAATATACAGGTAGCTCATGCAGCTCAATACCAAAAAAACAAACAACTCAATCCAAAAATGGGCAGAAGACCTAAATATACATTTCTCCAAAGAAGATATACAGATTGCCAAAAAACTCGTGAAAGGATGCTCAACATCAGTAATCATTATAGAAATGCAAATGAAAACTACAATGAAGTATCACCTCACACGGGTTAGAAAGGCCATCATCAAGAAATCTAGAAACAATAAATGCTGGAGAGGGTGTGGAGAAAAGGGAACCCTCTTGTATTGTTGGTGGGAATGTAAATTGATACAGCCACTATGGAGAACAGTATGGAGGTTCCTTAAAAAACTAAAAATAGAACTACCATATGACCCAGCAATCCCACTACTGGGCATATACCCTGAGAAAACCATAATTCAAAAAGAGTCATGTACCAAAATGTTCATTGCAGCTCTATTCACAATAGCCCGGAGATGGAAACAACCTAAGTGTCCATCATCGGATGAATGGATAAAGAAGATGTGGCACATATATACAATGGAATATTACTCAGCCATAAAAAGAAACGAAATTGAGTTATTTGCAGTGAGGTAGATGGACCTAGAGTTTGTCATACAGAGTAAAGTAAGTCAGAAAGAGAAAAACACCATATACTTACACATATATATGGAATGTAAAAAAAAGAAAAAAGGTTCTGAAGAACCTTGGGGCAGGACAGGAATAAAGACACAGACGTAGAGAATGGACTTGAGGACACAGGGAGGGGGGGAGGGTAAGCTGGGATGAAGTGAGTGAGTAGCATGGACATATATACACTATCAAATGTAAAATAGATAGCTAGTGGGAAGCAGCTGCATAGCACAATGAGATCAGCTCGGTGCTTTGTGACCACCTAGAGGGGTGGGATAGGGAGTGTGGGAGGGGAGATGCAAGAGGGAGGGGATATGGGGATATATGTATGCGTATAGCTGATTCAGTTTGTTATACAGCAGAAGCTATCACAGCATGGTAAAGCAATTATACCCCAGTAAACATGTTTAAAAAAAATCACTGTGTTTGTGTATAAAGTGTTTATTTAAATATATATATCTAATTATATATGGGTTTGTAATGACCCATGGCTTTATAGTTGTCTTATTTTTTTTAAAGCTCTACTAAGGATCACAAGTTGGGAAGATCGACTTTAGAGTTATTCCAGTGTTGAGGTTTTGTTAGGCTTATGCACTACTCCATTTAAGATTTATGAAATATTTTTTCAGTTGGTCAAGCAAAAAGTCTCAATCAACAATTGAAGATAACCCAAGATGGATATGGCATAATGGTAGAAAATGAGAAGAAAACTGTCTTAGAAATCAGTGAGGTCAAAGTAAGATCAGGAGTGAAAGCAATAGGTTAGACAAAGTACCAAAGATTCGATAGGATCAGAATCATTATGGAAGTTCAGTAATTCAGTGATGGAACCACTTTAATTAATGACGAGAATCGATGACCAAACTGAAGAGATTTAGATCATTAGAGTTGAGGTCAAACAATGGTCAAGTCAGTTTATACTCTTAAGGGCTTTGAATCAGAATTGTGACAGAATTGGGATGGATACATGGAATGAATCATGGCATGTAAGTCTTTAAAGAATGTGCAGTGTCCATGAGATCTGTAAATATCAGGGACAAGGAGGGCCCAGTATTGCTTGATTAAACTCCAAGAAACTGGGATTTTAATGAGTGTAGAGTAATAATCATAGCTAGGGTTGGGAAAAGAAGGGAATCCTATCTCATTTTCTGACTTGGAGGTCCACAGAGAGTGCAATAATGGTTGTTTTATTGGAGATATCTCCTGGAAAAATATCGGTGTTTCAGGAATAGCCTCATTTTAGTTACAGTCAACAAATGAATAAATTAAAGAAGGATAAGGATTCCACAGTGTTAAGAATAAAGGAGGGGGCCTCCCTGGTGGCGCAGTGGTTGAGAGTCCGCCTGCCGATGCAGGGGATACGGGTTCGTGCCCCGGTCTGGGAGGATCCCATATGCCGCGGAGCGGCTGGGCCCGTGAGCCATGGCCGCTGAGCCTGCGCGTCCGGAGCCTGTGCTCCGCAACGGGAGAGACCACAACAGTGAGAGGCCCGCGTACCGCAAAAAAAAAAAAAAAAAAAAAAAAAAAAAAAAAAAAAAAAAAAAAGAATAAAGGAGGGCTAGCACTGAACAGTGTGGGGATGCGAATATGGGAGAGGAGAGATGTAGAGAGGGGTTTGTATTCTGAGAAGTTATTATAGTTAATAGAGATATAATAAAGAATTGGGTTATTGATTGTCTTGCTTTTTTAAACATATCTCTGAAAAAGTGTTTCAAGTGTTTGTTGATGCAAACTGAGGCCACAGGTATCATCTGAAGCCTGGTGAATCACTGCTGGCAGCTAGCTCTGGATTGCAGGAACACTAGGGCAGAGCTGGAACAGACCTTAGGTGGCTAAAGCCTCTGTAGGCATTGAAGTTGTTAGAGGAACAGATGTCAAGTAGCCAGAGAGGTAATAAGAAAATACAGTAATAACCCCAGGTGGTAAGAGACCTTATATGTTTTACTATAGGTATATACTCTTCACAGATATACACAGGGCAGTAAATTGACTCTGAATTACCTTATTACTTCACTAAATGTACGTATATACAACTTCACTTTAGTTATCTAATTTTCACACTATAAAGGTAGAATGTATTCTGATGTCTCAGAGGCTGTGTATAGTGGTTAACAACAACAACAAAAAATCGGAAAAGTGAAATTACCACTGGTGGTTTAATCCATGTTACATAAAAAGCCTGCTTTGCATGAACTCTTTTTCTGTTGAATAGAGTAATCTGTTTTTTTATTTTACTTTTTATATATAACCAAAGAACTTCTAAAATAGAATTAATACTCACTGCATAAGGAGTTATACTGCCTCTTTCAGATAGGGAACTGACCTGCCCTGACTTTCTAAACAGGGTGTAGCGATAATTGGTAGAATGGTGTGGTGGCATGTTTACCCAGCTGGTCACCTGCATGAACAGCTTTCTTATTAAAGTGAATCCACCCATGAAGGACCTTTGAAGATGCTGCTTTTGCAGAGTGGGTGCTCTGCTGATGCATTCTGCTCAAACCCCAAATGAAGAAACGCTTGAATTATTTTTGATTCTAAGCAAGCAAGGGGGTGATAAGCAACTGCCTGTTCATTTGGAGCATATGCTTACTGAGTTCTAATTCTCTTTTGTTTCGGGACCAGATGCTGTATCCTAGTAATTCCCAAACCTGGCTGATCTTCAGAATCATCTAGGGAGCTTTTAGAAATATCGGTATCCAGGCTTTCCACTCAGAAATTTTGATTTATTATACCTTGACTGGGGTATAGAAATCTGCATTTGAATAAGCTCCAGATAATTATTTCAGGTTTAGGGATCAGTGCTCTATATCAATGGTTTATAACCTTGGTGTGGGATTGGGGCAGAGAGGAAAATTCTGTGTAATTCATGAACATCCCCCATCACCCGCTCCAAAGTCCTCTATCCCCAAATGAAAATCATTGCTCTAGACTACTTATTAGACACATATTTATTTACCTAATGAACATATTTTGAGAGGGCATTGCCTACGACAAATTAAGTGGTAAATTGCTTGACTCTTTGAAAAGATGCATAACTGGGGCTACTGCCTCCTCTGCCACATACACTCTCCTTAGGATAAGGGCACTGCATGCTTTCCGCATTACTTGCTCTCAGGTCACATGCACTGGGCTTAAAGTTCAATTTTCTTCATCAGGAAGTAATTCTAAATACTTTTAGCTGGTATCAGTGCCTGCTATTACCCCAAAAGTAGAACGTGTGTAAAAATCAGAGACTAGCCAATAGGGCTGTCTGTAAGGGCAATATTGACGTATAAGAAGACTGGGGCTGGGGTTTCCCTGGTGGCGCAGTGGTTGAGAGTCCGCCTGCCGATGCAGGGGACATGGGTTCGTGCCCCGGTCCGGGAAGATCCCACATGCCGTGGAGCGGCTAGGCCAGTGAGCCATGGCCGCTGAACCTGTGTGTCCGGAGCCTGTGCTCTGCAACGGGAGAGGCCACAACAGTGAGAGGCCCACGTACCGCAAAAAAAAAAAAAAAAAAAAAAAGAAGACTGGGGCTGTGTTTAGAAGGTTCTTTAATAAATGTTTAGCTCAAGAGCACATCAGGCCGGGAGAGAGAACATAAGTTGAGATATGGAGATAAAACGCATGATCAAGGTCTTGGAGCAAAGAAAAAGAGTGGAGTGGCTGCGTTTCATTCCAGTAATTGATAGTAGATGTACCAAGGGTGAGAGAGAGTCAGTAACAGAATGACCAGAAATGAACCTGGATACCACAGAGTGAGGACACTTCAAGAACTAATTCTGCTTGCATATTAAGCAGAATTATTTTTACACACTGATCCAGTAGATTTCTTGGTTGAGGTTGGGGGAGTTGTGAATGACTGGACAGTGTATTTTTTTTTTTTTTTTGATGTTGGGGGTAGGAGTTTATTAATTTATTTATTTTTGCTGTGTTGGGTCTTCATTTCTGTGCGAGGGCTTTCTCTAGTTGTGGCAAGCAGGGGCCACTCTTCATCGCGGTCCGCGGGCCTCTCACTGTCGCGGCCTCTCTTGCTGTGGAGCACAGGCTCCAGACGCGCAGGCTCAGTAGTTGTGGCTCACGGGCCTAGTTGCTCCGCGGCATGTGGGATTCTCCCAGACCAGGGCTCGAACCCGTGTCCCCTGCATTAGCAGGCAGATTCTCAACCACTGCGCCACCAGGGAAGCCCTGGACAGTGTATTATAGATGGTGAAAAGCCCTGCCATGCACACTAATTATGTATTTTGCCACTTGTTCCTTTCCCCATAAAATGATCTCATGGAAATATCACGGGGCTTCCCTGGTGGCGCAGTGGTTGAGAGTCCGCCTGCCGATGCAGGGGACACGGGTTCGTGCCCCGGTCTGGGAGGATCCCACATGCTGCGGAGCGGCTGGGCCCGTGAGCCATGGCCGCTGAGCCTGCGCGTCCGGAGCCTGTGCTCCGCAGCGGGAGAGGCCACAACAGTGAGAGGCCCGCGTACCACAAAAAAAAAAAAAAAGAAAGAAATATCACGTATCCTCTACAATGAATATCTGTTGTTTTTGTCCACTCAACACAGATCATTCCTTAGTAATGATATTCTGATGTTCTTTAAGAAATTGCCCTCTCCCTGGAGATGTTTATACTCTAATTGTTAAAACAGTGGGCATGTTACTAGTTGGATCCAATGAAACTCAATTTTGGACCAATTATTGGAATATTTATGAGGGATACTCATTTTTTCCACTGGAGTGTCTGGGGGAATTGGATGAAAGCCTGGGATGTCTGGCAGCCATCTTGCTTTAAGACAGATGCCTGCCAAAAAGGGAGCCACCGTAAGGAAAAGAGAGCCAGTAAGTTTAGCTCCTCAGTCCAGTTATTCCTCAAGCTTATATAACCTGAACTTTTTAGAGACATGAGACAATAACTCCTCTCTCTTTCTCTTTCTCAATCTCTGTCAACTTGAATTGGGTTTTCCAATGAATTCAAACAAAAAATAGTCATGTTTAATATTTCCTGGAGAAGCTGTTTACTTGTTGAAAGCTATGTTTGCTTGTGGTTCAAATTTGGTGTGTAAGAAAATAAGCCTTTAGAAAAATTGCTGATAATAATCATTTGTTGAAAGAAGTGAATCCAAGTAAACCCAAAATAGTTGTGAGAGGTAGTGCCAAAATATGCTTGAAGTTTCTCAAGTAGTAAGAGAACAGAGGATAATAGTGGGAAGAGAGAGAGGGAAAGAGACAGTCTTAGAATGAACTGATAGGAAAAAGCTAAACACGTCCATAGATGACTGAAACCATGAGACTGAAGAGATAACTTATTCCTCTACAATTTAATGGCTATGTCTTTCAGTTCTTTTTCTCATATTTAGAGAAAAAGAAAGAGTCAGGGATGTATATAATATTCTCTAAGTAGTAGCGACTATCAGCTAAAAGAAACAGGTAGATGAGAAAAGGTGAAAATGTCTTGGGGGATACTGGTAGGTAGCAGATTATCAAAAATCATTGTTGAAGTAGCATGAAAAATTTTATTCATTTTATTAATAGTTCAATCTGGTAATAGTTGTTTTAATTCTTCCTCAGATGCTGAAGTAAGCTCCATAGGATTACTAAGTGAGAAAATTGCTGGGCTACTCTGAACTTGGAGAGGTGTTTGCACAAGGCCAAGATAACACAGTGGGAAGGAGAGACTGACTGGCAGATGATAAGGTATGTGGCTCGGTTAAACTCAATTAATCCATTCTTCATCCTACCTGAGCTGGAGCTGAGTTAATAACTTGTAGCAGGGGTCTCAGCTTGAGGCCATGCTGTGTTCATTTCTGGGCTTCAGACATAATCTGTATAAGTCTGGAGAATTAGTAAGAAGCATAAAATATGCTTATTAGTATGCAAGACTGATAACCCTTTTGGGAGAAAATTCATCTTAAAGTATGGCTCAGTGAACTTGGTGGTTTGGGGAAGAAAGATTCTGAGTCAACTCTGCTAAGGTCCCTAGATCTATTCTTCACTCTCTGACTATGGCTGTATATTAGAAGGATATAAGAATGCATGCACAAGCTAGAAGCCCTGTTATACAAAATAATCAATGAAAGAATAAGCTGCAAGCAGCACCACTTTAGTGTTATTTTTCTCAAGAAGTATAACACAAACGAGAGACATTTGCACCCACTTCACCAGAACCTATAGAGCACCGTGAAGTTTCAGTGGTATAAGGAGTACATTGCTTCTGTGGCAGTGATGCCTTGCAGGGGACAACAATGGCATCATTAACATGGCACATGGCAGAGAAATCTTGACATGGTACAGAGTATGGCACTCAGCAATAGTAGTTGTGTTTAGCAAAAGTAGAGTAACTTACTGCAAGAGCTGTCTGTGCCCAGAGTAGTGGTGGTGTCTAGTGGGCATGGCTGAACCTAGCAGGAGACAAAGCAGTGTCCACCACAGGCACTCAAGCTGAAGAGAAATGACAGGACATGGAAGACATGGAAGTAGTTTTCAGTGGATGGATTGGAACCCAACTGGAATGACAGTGATGCTTCCATTGTCAGAGCAGACAGGGAAGAGTGGAGTATAGCGATTTTGGTATTGCCAGAAGAAGTATCTGTGATGCTCAGGGAATGCTACATGGTAGGTGATTAGAAACTACCATGTGACTTCCTGTGACCTCGGAGTGTTGGGGTCATGCATTACAAGGTAGGGACATGAGCCAGTAAAACACTGTTCATGGCCATAAACAGAAAAAATACACACACTCACACACATACTAATATTTATAGAGTTAATTTTTATCTGCTCCTCACCTGCACTCCTATCACAAAGTAAATTTTAGTTTCTATGAGTATTGAAAGGCAAAGTCCCTCTCTCCTATAAAAGTTAAGAGCTGGTTTTAAAACTATGTAGGCAACCAGTTGTCAACAATATGGGTGTTAGGCTTCAGCAACAATGAAAAAAGCTGTTTCTTTCATTCTCTATTTTCCTAGAGCAATGAATTCACATAATGCCATTTTGACATTGTAGAGATAAGTCTATTAAAATATGAATTTATGGTTACTTTGTCTCTTATATTGGTCCATTTAGCATAATAGTTGCAATTGACCTAAACAGCAGAAAGTACATTTTATTCTGTGTTTGAAATGAAAATGGATTGAATGATTTTCTTGTATATATCATTGTTGAAGTTTTTGTTACACTCTGAATTAACACGAATAGCAGTAATAACACAACTGGATGCACCTGGCATGGGTTATTGGATTTATCCTAAGCTGCTTTTTCATAATTGGCCATTTCTATCCATGTTACTGAAACCCAGTAATGTTTTTAACGTTTTAAAATCAGAATGTTTTAAAAATCAAGCTTACAGAAATATAATTAATAAAGAAAGCAAGGCAAGAGGCTATGGCAGCCTGTGAAATAATAATTTACCACCTTTTTTGAGGTGTGTCTTGGCAATGTATAATAAAAGCCATAAAATGTGCATACCCTCTGACCCAACATCCCCTTTTTAAGATTTATTCTAAAGATATAATTAAAGATGTACATAAAGATTTGGCTAACTTCTGTTCATTACAACATACTTTATATAGTAAAAAAGTAGAAATAACTTAAATATCTAATAATAAGGACTTGGAATTATAAAGTACTATACATCCAAATAATAGAAGATTAGGTAAATTTTGAATTAGATTTTTATATTTTTTAATTTTACAATGAAATATACACATAGAAAACCACACAAAATATGTATAGCTTATTCAGTTATTTTAAGTTACTATGAACAGTAACCCCAGGGATTCCCCATGTGTCCCATCTCAATCACAACCCCTCTATTTCCATAAATAACCACTATCCTGACATTTATCTTATCTTTATTGGTTTTATCACCAGTGTGTTCATTTTAAATGTATAGTGTTCATTTTCAGACACTATAATTCAGTCTTACCCAAACAAACAAAAATACAAAGCAATTTTAATGTCTTTTAAGTCTCTTATAATCAATAGGTTTTCTGCTTGTGTCTTAACATGATTTTTCTTTTCCTTAAAGACCCTGAGGACATTTTGACCTGTAGAGTTTTCTGGTGTGGATTTTGTAGGTTGCTTATTCTTGGTACACTTCCACTTGTTCTTCTGTCCTCTGTGTTTTCTGCAAACTGGCAGCTGGATCCAGAGACTTAAGATCCACGTCCAATCCTTTTGGCAAGTCTATTGGGAGTGCTCTTTCATTAAAATGTGCATAGTGTCAGTTTCACATTTTATGATGCTTGCAACTGTAGATGATCACATTTAGATCTAGTAATTATTTGATATTGTAAACTAGTCATATTCTAATTCTGTCAATTCTTTTAAAATTTATTAATTGGAAAAGCTATTATAAAGACATGGTTTACCTTATCTACTATTTGATAAGCAAATGATACTATTCCTAGGATCCTAATCATAGGATTATTTCCCTGTATTTGCCAGTTTTCAAGATTACCATATTATTACTATATTCTCCTTTATACCTTGTTTAATCCTACTTCTAAAAAGAGCTATCAATCTTTATGTCAGTGTCTCTCCAGTCATTTTGATTATTCGAGGCTCTTTTTCTAGTACATTCCTCAGGAAGATCTGATATCAAAAATAATCTACTAGCTCTTCATATTGATAACAGTTTGTGTCCTTTATATAAAGTTAGTTTTGTTGGATATAAATCCTTCGTTCACATTTCCGTTCCTTGAGTTTCTTAAATATGTTTTTTCATTCTTTTCTGACATAAAACATCGTATTAAAAAGTAAGATGGTAATTTAATTCTCTGTCCTAATATGTCATGTACTGTGTTTTCTTAGACGCCCAAGAAATTTATTGTTTCTTTTTTTTAAACCAAGAAATTTTATTAGCATATACTATTCATTATTATTTATTGATTTATTAGAATATTGCTATTCATCATTCTGGCTTGATATTCTGAAACACATGATAAGTTCATCAAATCATTTTTTATTTTAGAAACTTTTCTGCAATTATAGTTTGCAGTATTTGCTGTTTCTTTGCATTAAATTGATTTTCTTCTTGAGGAAATCGTATCTTAAATAGTTGTTACTTTCTCTCAAAACATTTCTATCTCTCTTTTTTTTTTTGATTTAAAAGATTTCATCCTTTATACCTTAGCATTTTTTCCCTTAAATCACAAGGGTATTTATTCAGTCCTGTGTTTCTTTTTGTTTGAAGTCATTTTCTGAAAAAAAAAAAATTATTTCTTCTTTTTTTTTTTTTTATTAGTTTCTGCTTTATAACAAAGTGAATCAGTCATACATATACATCTGTTCCCACATCCTTTCCCTCTTGCGTCTCCCTGCCTCCCACCCTCCCTATCCCACCCCTCCAGGCGGTCACAAAGCACCGAGCTGATCTCCCCGTGCTATGCGGCTGCTTCCCACTATCTATCTACCTTACGTTTGGTACTGTATATATGTCCATGCCTCTCTCTCGCTTTGTCACAGCTTACCCTTCCCCCTCCCCATATCCTCAAGTCCATTCTCAAGTAGGTCTGTGTCTTTATTCCTGTTTTACCCCTAGGTTCTTTATGACATTTTTTTTTCTTAAATTTTTTTAATTTCTTTTATCTTTAATTATTTTATTTCTAATTCTATTTTGAATTCTGAACATTTCTGAGATTTTTTCCAATTCTGATTTTTGTTGTTCTTTCATCTTTTGTATTATTTTCTTAATGTCATGAAAGAGGAGGTTCAGTTTTTATCTACTTCATAGTAATGTCTTTTATGGTCTGTAGGGATGTTATTCTGCTCCTAATTTTCCTTTTCCTTACATTAATTTTGCATGGGATTTGGCCTTGATACCATTTCTTCATTTTTATGTGAATTTAGTTTTCCTGAACGTTACTCTGAGGTTCAGGGTAATGTTTTTAACTTCACAGATCTTCCCCTTCTGCTGTTTTTGTATATTGTTCCAAACTATGGACATTTTGTCATTTTTCTGCTCAATTCTAATTCTACTCCCATCAGTTTCTCCTCACTGTGAGCTTTCATCTTGGGAGAGAACCCTGGAAGTTTGGACACCAAAGGAGTTCAAATGATATTTTTGGGTTGTGAGATTAAAGTGCCTCATGTTTCAATCTCAATCTCTCTCTTTCTGTCTTAGTGTGTCACCATGAACTCACATATTTGTTTTTGTTGAATGTGTTATAATCTATCCCATTATTATTATTATTATTATTATTATTATTATTTGATGCACAAATTGTCCCTACTTTGACCAGTAGGAGCCTCTTCAAGCCAGCTCTGTGACCTATTGACTTGACCCTATTAATCTTTGAGCATATTTTTGTTTTCTGGCAGATTTTCCTTCACTACATCAGATCTATAATCAACCATTTCTCTAAGGATCCCTGGGCTCCTTTTATATTGGGAAATGGTATATAGAATCTAAGATGTGTGATGTAGTTTTACTTATTGCTACTAAAATGCCATTGCTTTCAAGCCTTTTCTGTGGACAGAGCTGGAAAAAAATCATATTATAAATACATGATAAAATGGACATATATATTTATTGTTTATATACATATGTGTTATATAGTATATGTATAATGTTATGTATATTTTTTAAAATCATGAACTAATACTATTTCCCAATAAAATAAAAATGACAGGGTTCCTCTTTACCTTTCACCATTCCATTTTTCTGCCTACCTTGTTCAAGAATGGAAACCTTGATTCACACTAACTCTGTTTTGCATAATAACATGTTGCAGCATACACATTATCCTGAAATGACTTAAGTGAGTGCTTGTCTTGTATGTATATAGAGCTTCCCTAGTGGAATAGGTTAAATTTTTTTTAAACGATCCAAGGAAAAGAATGTTCTAATGGTATGTGAATTAATGCTTATGGCTTAGGATACATTTTATGTTGGCAGGAGCATCATATGTGACCTCACAAACACCTCAAACTACTTAGAAGTGAAAATAATGTGCCCTAGTTAAGTAGTCCTGGTTACGAGGAAGAAATTGATATTGTAGATACATGTGAAAAGTCTACATAAAAATATTTCATGAAAATGAATTAAAACATCTATATTTCTGAATAATATATTTAAATTTATTATATACTATGAATTAAGATATTTTATATGCTATAAGTTTTCAAAAATATAGGTACATATATACATGTTTATTTATAGTTACTAATGCATTAAGTAGATATATTACCCTATCGTCCATATCCCTTAAGTTTATATATTCAAGTTAGTGAAAGTAAAAGTTGTTTGACTTTTGTCATTGGTGAAATGAGGATATAAGTAATCATAAATAAGATTTATCATTTTTATTGCCTGTACTATTTATTTTTCTTTATTCTTCCTAAAGATTGATTAGAAGTTTCTGTGGCAGTGATCATGTCTTAAATATCTTCATCATCCTCACAACACCTGGACACATAGTAAATAATTCAGTATAACAAGTTGATATGAACTACACATTGGAGACTGTGTGAAAGTTGTCGTTTTCATTGTGTGGTCTGACTAGTAAGCTTGAGATTTTTTTTTCCATATGATGATTAGGTGACTGTGGATTTGATTTGTCTATTTTTTTCTATAATCCCTTCAGGCACATATTACTCAGTGCCCTTTGATGGCTTTTTCCATTTCAGACTCTTTTGAAATAGCCTCCCTCACTTTTTAGGCTCTGTCAATATTTCTTATTTAAGTTTAACTCCTTAAAGTTATTTGGGGAATAGTTTTCAGAGAAGCAGATTTTCTAAAGAATGTTGTTTCATTTCTACAAGGACAGTTTATATTTTTACAGTGGTCTTAAACTACAGTATTAAACTCCGTTTTTAATTGTTCTTTTTAATAGCCCTACATACTGTTTGTCTGGAATCTAGAATATTTATTCTGTAATAAACTGGATAAATTCTTATGCTCTAAGCTATATTCTGTAGAGACTCAATTTTTTTTTTACAAAATATAACGTAAAACAATACTTTCTGGTTGAAGAATCAGATGTATAGCTTATCTGAGTAATTATAAAATAGTGCATGAAACAAAGATGATTATAAAATAGTGCATGAAACAAAGATGATCTTGTAAAACTAACATAAGGCCATGAATTTTCCTTTATGGTGAAAATTCTTTTTCCCTGATTAGAGGAAACAGACCAGCAACTATAATAAAGCACTTTATCCACTTTACATCTTGACTTTAAAACTGACAAAAGATGAAAACAAACTTGGGTGTGGAAGATGTTCTGCTAGTTCACAACTGAGAGATGGTTTTGCAAACCAAATAATGTTTAACCTGGAAAAATCTACAGTGGGCTAGAGTCAATTAGGAATCAATTGGAAAAAAGTGAGATAATGATGAATAGCTAGATATTTAGAACTAATCTTTAGTTATTTATAGTAATACTGTGATCACAGAGTAAAAACAGTCAGCTATTGATTTTCCATGTAAAGAGTTAAAAGATATTTCTGCAACCTCTGTATATCCAAAAATGATTTCTTTTGTTGCATTTACCTAACAAATGTAAGTTTCTGGTCCAAAGCACCCATTTTCCTGGCTAACCCTGAAACCAAGGTATATATTCTGCAGCGTACTTAAAATGTTTCTTTCCCTTGACAAACTTGATCTCATAGAATGTATTCTTCTATATTTTCTTACTATAGGCCATATAGTATGAGAATGAATAATAGAACATTTACCTTATTCCTTGTCCTTAGGACATATAACTCCCGGTAACATATAAACTCCCTCTTAACTTCAGTGAATCAAGTTTTCTTTTCTTTCTTTTCTTTTTTTTTTTTTTAGCTCTTTTCTTGTGGCATCTTATTAGATCCTTCTATATTCAGAATCTATTTATGTATTGAGTGCCATTTTGCTAGGCATATATAGAAAATCTAAAATGAAAATCTAAATCTGAAATAAAGTAAAATAAAGAAATTAAACAGAAAACATCATCCAATTAAAAAAAAATGGGAAAAGACTTAGTTCACCAAAGGAGGCTATATGGGAGGCAGTTCACCAAAGGAGGCTATATGGGAGGCAGTTTAACACATGAGAGAGTTCATTGTCATTAGCCATTAGAGAAGTGCAAATTAAAGCTATGCCATGATGAACACAACTACACATCTATTAGAATGGCTAAAATAAGAAGTCCTGACAATGCCAAGTGCTAGCAGGTTTGTAGAGCAAATAGAAGTCTCATGCATTGTTGGTGAGTGCTCAAAATGGTGTAGATATTCTGCAAACATTTTGGCATTTTCTTATAAAATTAAATGTATACTTAGCATATGTCCTAGAAACCCTACTCCCAGGTATTTTCTCTAGAAAGATAAAAACATGTTCACACAAAAAATCTGTACACAAATATGTTTAACAACCCCATTAATTTTCAAAAACTGGAAACAATCCAAATGTGCTTCAATAGGTGTGTTAATAAACTGTGGCACATCTGTAAAATACTCAGCAATATAAAGGAATGAAATATGACATACAAAAATTTGAATGAATCTCAAAGACACTAAGCTATATGAAAGAAACAAGTCTCGAAAAGTTACATTCCTTTTGCATAACGTTCTGGAAAAGGCAAAATTACAGAGAACAGATCAGTGGTTACCAGGGTTGGGAAGTTGGTACTACTACAAAGGGTTGGTATGAGAGTTTTTTGGGCTTTTGGAATCATCCTGTATCTTGATTGTAGTGGTAGTTACATGACTCTGTACATGTCTTAAAATTCATAGAACTGTATATAAAAATCAATTATATGATAATTAAAAAAAATCAAAGAATGAAACATGAACCCTTAGGCCTCAAGTTATGTGAATCAACTATTTCCTTAGAATATGTATGAACCTTACTAAAAGTGTCCTGAAGCAATTTATCAGGGTGACTTGATACTTGGAAAAGGGAGACACCTGGACCTTCTGGGGATCATTGGTTACCAAATCTCAATATACTCTTATTACTAGACATCCAGAAGTCCTCTATTGTTCACCAGTCATAGCAGGACTCTATGGAGCTCAGAGGATGGATGGAGTTTGGGTCTAATTGTGTCTTACAGGGCTGTATGGGGCCAAGGACCACACAGTGGTTATTTCCCCATTTTCAAAATGTAGAGTAGAAATATATATACTTAGAACTGCAGAATTCATACACTGATTTCTGACTGATGGAGCAAGTGCTGTTTTCTCCACCATGCCATTATCTTCACTGATCATGATGTAACAAAGCTAACTTCTTGGGGCCCTACAATTTCAATTTTCATCTCCTCAGCTGAGATGAAACCTGAGATAGCTACAAGTTCTAGTGCTTTGCTTTCTCTTTGGTCTCTATGCCATACCTCTAGTTGGTATATGACCTTATGGAAATTACTGATAGAGAAGGTTGGGCTCATCGCCCCAAGGTGTTTCCTTTTTTTTCCCCTCTGGATCTTGGATCATCAAGTCCTCAAGGTCGTGGTTGCTCTCCCATGCAATGCCTTCAAAGATCTGTCTTGTTGTTGGTAGTGGTAGTGGTAGTACTTTTTCATTTAAAAAAAATCTAATTCTTATAACTATTCCTGGAAGGTTGGTTGGGGAATTTTAAAATGCCAGTAAATTTGCTTTTGTTACAAAAGAAAATAGTAGTGCACCTGTTCTCATCTGTAGATTAGCAGAAGTTGCTGTATGAGTATCACATGGATGCCCTAAATCCACTGAGCATTGGCTGGGTTGCCTTGCCACACTGTGACTGCCATCTCACCTGCTCTGTAGGCTCCTCTGGCTCTTGCCAACATTTGCCTGCAGGCTGTCAGTTTTGAGTGGGACAAGAGCAAGAAAAATCTTATATCAGGTCCAGGCTGTGCTACAAGCTGCCCTACAACCTGGGTCCTTCTGAGTCAGAACACCCAAGTATATTGGAAAGGTCTATGGCAAACAGAGATGCTGTATGGAGCCTCTGGCAGTCATTAATAATATCCCCAGGGCTTTGGAATAAATCACATCATCTTATACAGACAGTATATTCTCCATTTGAAAGCAGCTTCTATGGATGAAAACACCAAAGACTGAACATGTGATTATTGGACACCAAATAACAATTTGAGTCAAACTAATTATCATGAAATACATCTTAATAATGCATTTACATGCACTGGACCCTGATTTTGCATTTCACTGTGAAAGAGAAATGCTTTACAGGAGTCAGCGCTCAAGCCAGTTGAGAAAATTCCAGGAAATGACACAAGCAGATGCATTTTCTTATGATACCTGCTCCCATTGCCTTACTGCCTCTCCCTGGACCCATTTTTCACAGGGAATTCCCTATTATATGTTAATGGGGAGGAAAAAGTGATGAATTTGTATACTTTGCAAGCACCTGCCAGAAGTGGTTGGTTGCTGCTTTATATCCTTGAGAATCGTCCCCAAAGAGTTGATTCCTATTGAGCATATCTCTGGATGTTATATTTGGTTGTCTACGTCTTGTGGAAAACTGTTGCTTGAGGTGTGCATTATCCTGCTTCATGAGCAATTGCTAATAGCTTGGCTGACTGATGAGGAATTTAAAGACCAAGATAGGAAAACTGATGACAAGGAGGTTTCAAGGAGAAGTATGTGAATGGACCTCTCCGATTAGGCATTTTTATGACCTACATAATTGCTACCAGAGTGCATGTATTATTAGAGGGGGCTCTTAATAACATAAGTTGTTTTTGGATGGCATCTTTCTCATGGCCTCCCCCAAGCCTTCTGATGTTTGCTCACTGAGTCTATGTACAAAGTGGTCATAGTCTCAGAGATTAAGGCTATAGCAGTCACTGTAAGTGCCTTGCCAATATGCCTTGGATCCTACCTCTTCAGTGTGTTTAGATGACTTCAAACTGCTGACATCTGCATCTGTGCCTAAACATTTTTTCTGGCCTTTCTTTTCATACATGCATCAGACCAAAATTTCTTGGGAATTAATACCACCGAGAGTAGATTTCAATGAATGATTGATGGGAATTGTATAAATACTTCAGCTCCTTCATAGTAAGATGGATCAGTTCTAAGGTGTGTGTTTTATAATTTTTCTCAGAGTTTTCCCTTGAATTAAGCTCCATTTGCCCATTGTGGTAGCTGCCTTAATAACTCAGCCCTTATTGGCTTTTTTTCCCTGCATCACTTTACCATTCCATGGCTGTTTTTCCTGCGTCTCCTAAACAAGCCACTTGTATTGCTGCCATTTTATTAGTCTTTTTTTCCAGGGGCACCAAAGCTGTTTTGGCTACTACTACTACTGAGTACCTGATTTTCCAACGATAGAGGTCAAGGCTAAATCTACAGCATGTCACCATTTCCTGTGGATTCCAGGAATGATGATTACATTAGACAGTGTTCATTATGGAGGGGATAGTGATGTTATACAGAATAAAAACATATTCCTGGTAAATATTTGCTATCTAAACAAAAAGCTCTTTTGCCAGCACCATATTTAGGGCTTTACAGAATGTTTTATCCATTGACATGGTTTCTCACACAAAAAATCTCTGCTAAGGGCATAGTCTGGAATTATGGCAGTGGTTTACAACCATAGAATTCATTAGTCCTACTCTGTATTCCACTAATAAGAAGAAATTAGATTGATATTAGAGCGAAATGGCTTGCTTAAGACTTGGTTATGGTATCAGCTGGAAGATAATATCTGAGAGATATGTATACTATCCTAAAAGACTCAGTAATGTCTTACACCAGAGACCAGTTATCTCATAGCGAGAACACACAGGTTTGAAACCAAGGGATGAAAATGTGTGACCACTCTACTAAATACAGTACTTAATAACCCACTTCAGGATTTTTGCTACCTGCCTAAATCCCTTTTGGCACTGGTCAGTTTGAAGGTCCTTGTGTCCAAGGGAGTAATTTTCCCATCAGTGGGCATAATTATGGTTCTACATAACTATTGATAAAAGCTGAGAATGCCGCCTGCTTTTTGGGGCTCCTCATTCTTCTGAACCAATGGATAAAGAAGGAGTCAGTGTGACTGACTCCAGTTACCAAATGGAAATGTAGCTTCTGGTATATAGTGGGAACAAGGAAGACTACTTCTAGCACACAGAGGATCTACTGAGACATCTTTCAGTATTCTCTTGCTGATTTGCCTTGATCACTGGAAAACTAGAGCAAGATACTGGAAGAGACTGATGATTACATGGAATGGGCAGTAAAAGTAGAGAGTTGTGATTAAGTTAGGCTTCATGATCAGCTACAGAAGTAGTGACTTAAACACATTTGTTTTATGCTCATTATTGTTTCTTCCTTCTACATGTTTTTCCTGAGTTACTTTATATAAAGAGCATTGCTGGCAGCTAATATTTTTGGTTTCATATGGGAATCTGTCCAAACTGAAATAATCTCACAATTATAGAGTAGTTGATAGGAATTTTTGTGCCTCCTATTTTGAGAATACAAAATTTTATTTGGAAAAATGACAGTAAATCTTAGGGGCAAAAATAGTAATGATACACTGGATCCTCCCTGTTATTTTCCCTAAACCACCACACATTTGTAATTAATTTTTAAAAACTCTTCTCATATACCCAGTTTGAGTGTGCATCTGTTTTCTGCTTGGACCCTAATGGATATACTGTTGGAAGTCATACTTTCAGAGGAGGAATATGTATAGATTATGCAAAATGTTAACCTCTCATTGAGACATAATACAGCTTATTGTACTAGTTCAATATTTTTCAAAATGTTTATTTTTCAAAATTTTTACCACCACAGTTTTGAACCCTCCCTTTTCTATAGAAAATTGTTTCTGAGTTCTATCACATCTGAGATTGTTTTGGTTTTATGTGAGTTCCTTCTGTGTCTTTTATCTTCTGCTAGATTACAGATATATTAAGGGCAGATTTTACATCTTGTATGGATGTTCATAAAAGCATGTAACCTACTTGATAAGCATGAATAAACGTTTAAGCTATAAATGGAATTATCCCCAAAACATAATCAGGAGAATGAGGTATATTAGGAGGAACAAACTTTGGAATAATGAGATTGACAGTTCCTCCCTTCAATGTAGAATGTTTTGGTTTTGAATAAAAGAACCCATCTTAGGAAACATCTCCATTGTTTAGAAACAATGGAGTATCTTTGTCAGATGATGTGAACATTTATAGCCTCCAGTAGTCATGAAGAGGTCTGAAAGAAGATGATTGTATTTTACTCATAAAGCTTATTTAAATATTAAAATACTTCCTTAGTATAGGAGGAACTTTGCATGGTTTGATGAATTTCTTTATCATTATTTAGTTATTTCTTTTTCTTCCAGGCCCCAGAGTATGATAAATACACCAAGTAGATTGAATTGTCATAAGCCACTTCAAGCTTGGTTCTGTTTCATTTTGACATAAACCCCAATTAGGGTGTACAGTAAAAGTATAAATATGTGTTACTATGTTGTGCTTTTATACCAATATAATAACTTACTATGTTGTGTGGTTATCAATTTGATAACAGTTAAGCTTATTTTTCTATTTGTATTCTAAAAAATTTAGGGTTTGTTCTTTTAATCCTTTTGACTTCGTTTTTAGGATTTGTGAAACATTAACATGTTTGGAAAAGCCAAAATTATACAAAAGACTATACCTAGAGAAGTGTCACCCCTATTTCTTACTCCTCCACCCTCCCCTCACTCATCTCCCGCAGGTGACAATTGCCCTACGTTTCTAACCCTTTATATGTTTCTTTAGTTAAAAGAAAGAAACTGGGCATATACAGTTTTCCCCTTTTTAAACAAATTGAGGTATAATATGTAGATTGCTTTGGGTAGTATAGTCATTTTCACAATATTGATTCTTCCAGTCCAAGAACATGGTATATCTCTCCATCTGTTGGGATCATCTTTAATTTCTTTTGTTAGTGTCTTATAGTTTTCTGCATACAGGTCTTTTGTTTCCCTAGGTAGGTTTATTCCTTGGTATTTTATTCTTTTTGTTGCAGTGGTAAATGGGAGTGTTTCCATAATTTCTCTTTCAGATTTTTCATCATTAGTGTATAGGAATGCAAGAGATTTCTGTGCATTAATTTTATATCCTGCTACTTTACCAAATTCATTGATTAGCTCTAGTAGTTTTCTGGTGGCATTTTTAGGATTGTCTATGTATAGTATCATGTCATCTGCAAATAGTGACAGTTTTACTTCTTCTTTTCCAATTTGTATTCCTTTTATTTCTTTTTCTTCTCTGATTGCTGTGGCTAGGACTTCCAAAACTGTGTTGACTAATAGTGGTGAGAGTGGACATCCTTATCTCTTTCCTGATCTTAGAGGAAATGCTTTCAGTTTTTCACAATTGAGAATGATGTTTGCTGTTGGTTTGTCGTATATGGCCTGTATTATGTTGAGGTAGGTTCCCTCTCTGCCCACTTTCTGTAGAGTTTTTATCATAAATGGGTGTTGAATTTTGTCAAAAGCGCTTTCTGCATCTATTGAGATGATCATATGGTTTTTATTCTTCAATTTGTTAATATGGTGTATCACATTGATTGATTTGCATATATTGAAGAATCCTTACATCCCTGGGATAAATCCCACTTGATCATGGTGTATGATTCTTTTAATGTAACACTTCTTTTTTCATACCGATTAGAAAGAAGTTCTGTTCACTAGTAATGTTATGAAATGTTTAGCCTATGGGAAAGAAAATAATGAAAGGATTCCTCGGTACAAAAACTTTTGGGATCATTGCCTTAATGATAACTATGTGCTAATAATTATTTTTAGAAGAACTGACTGGTCTGCTTGATCTTTCTGAGAAATGAGTCTTCTAAAAATAAATGTCATTGCAAGAATATTACCTATATATTTAATAATGAAATAGAAATGAAAGCCAATATAATTTTATTCTGTCAAAAAGTAGTAACAAATAACAGTAGGCTTAAGTTTATATATCTTTAAAAATACTGTTTACCCAAACAGAACATATGAACTATTTTGGTCACCTTTAGTAAGTAATATGCTGTTAAATATCTTTAACAATTTATTAGCACTGATAAAAGCATAAATGACAATATCTAATCTCTTCTATGTATCTGTAGTGGTGGTGAAAGTTTTGTTGTTTTTGTTTGAGTTCTGTTTTATTATTTATATTCCATCTGCTTTAGAAAGGAATTTGAAGTCATTTATCAAAAAAAAAAATGGCATACCAAAAAGCAAAACCAAAACACACCTTAGAGGACATCAGTTAAAGAAGGTGAAGAGGGAAAGTGAGGAATAAATACAATAGGGTACCTAAATTAAAGGAATATCATTAATTCTGGGCTTCCTTATAATACAATAAAGAAAACACTGAGTTATATACCACTTAATAAATAATCATTTCTCTTTTTTCTACACATATTTTCTTGCCCAACACATATTTAAACTGAATTACCATAAAGCTGGGTTTCCTAACAAACTGGAATGCATTTTTAAAATGGTAAAGATCCTGAAAATTGCTGATTTACAGCATTTATGAAAGTTATATGACATGTTTAGTTGTGATGATTTAGACATATATTTTAAGATATGCCAAATAAGTGGAATCCATTCAAAAGATGACCGCAAAGTTGGAAACATATTTTTGATGAAAGCAGAAGATGAGCAGATGCAGTCTTTTGTTTGTGATTTCACTCTAAGTCAATCAGGTGAAGATACAGCACTAAACAAATTTAGTCTAAATCCACAGAGAATGAGCAATATAAAAGGGTCCTTCTACACTGGTTATCTTTGTTTGGCTTATGATATTACACTGAAAGGAATATGAAATTGAAAATCTTTCAGAGATGAGTGACCAGAAGAGAATAGAACTGAAAGCTAACTCAAGGAACTTCTTCTCTTTGTATCATATTCCACTTCCAGTCCATTAGGAGAAACGGTTGGCTCTACCTTTAAAACATACCCAGAATCTGAGCAGTTTTAACCTCCTCCAGTGTTACTGTTCTGTCTCAAGCCACCATCATCTCTTGTCTGAATTATTGTAATAGCCTCCTAATTGGTCTCTCTGCTTTTACTTTTGTCCCCCTAAGGGTTATCCTTAACACAGAGAAATCCTTTTAAAACTTAGGTAGATCGTGTCACTCTTCTGCATAAAAACCTCTAATAGCTACCCATTTTACTTTTAGTAAAAGCCATAAACCTTAAAATGCCCTGCAAGACTTCATGTGATTTGGGACCCCTCTGACTTCGTCTACTATGCTAGTCCTTCCTTACTGGGCTCCAGGGGCACCGGCCTCATTGCCAGCCATGCTCTTGCCCTTGGGCTTTTGTCAGGTTGTACCCTTAGCATTTAGCTAACTTCCTTCCCCTTTTAAAGACTTTTTCAAATCTCACCTTCTTAATGGGGCTTCTTTGAACAAGCTGTTTAAAATTGCAGCCTGCCTTTCTCCCCTCTGTAACTCTTGATCCCCCTACCCTAATCTCTCTCTTTTTTTAACAGCTATACTTAAGCATAATTCACACAAAAAAATAAGTATTTAAGACGTGAAATTTGATGTTATCACAACTTCACACACCTATCAATGTATCATCATAATCAAGGAAATGAACATATTGTTAATAGGAAAGTTTCCTTGTGTCCCCTTGTAATCCTCACTCCACCCTCCAAACACATCCACAGGAAATCACTGATTTACTTGTCTATCCCTATAAATTAGTGTGCATTTTCTAGAATTTTATATAAATGGAATTGATGTAGAAGATAGATGGGCTCCTGGGCCCGACAGGTGGTGTTTGTCAAGTGGAGTAAAACTGAAGCTTTGTTCTCACCCAGACACTCCAAGGACAAAGCTAGTAGCAGAAGCTGAGCTCTGCTGAAGTAAAGAGATAAGATGACCATGCCTGAGGTCAAGGAAAACTTCCCTGTCTGCACATGCGCAGGAAGGCTCCTTGGGGGTCAAAAAGGGAGGGGGTGCCACCTCCATAATATGAGTGGACATGCACCCACAGACCTCTGTGTTGGGATCCATCTTAGCAAAAAATGCGCACGCATGTTGGGGAGCATCCTAGAAAAGGTCAGATGTGGAAAAAGAAATGAGATAATTGGCCAAAGGTAAACAGAGACCTAGAAGGACTGTCCTGTATAAGGGATTTAAATCACCTCTTTACTGGCTCCTCCTCATTAGGAAGGACGCCCTTTCTCTCTCCGTGTGTACTTCTGCCTAGTTTCTGACTTAAATAAATAAACTGCTCTCTGTGTGCTCTCCCATACGTTGTGCTGTGCCTCTAATAATAAACTTTGTACCTGTTTTTACAGTTTTTGCCTCCTTGAAACATTCTTGCTTTCAAAAGGGGGAAAGAGCCAGAGTCACTTTGCTTCTAGCTTCTAACCCCTGGTGGTCTAGTGGCTAGGATTCCTGATTTTCATCCAGTCTACCCAGGTTCAGTTTCTGGGCAGGGAACTAAGATCTCTCTTCAGGACTGCTCACTGCTATCCTTCCAAGATCAGAATCATACTTCAAGTGCTCTTTTTGTCTGGCTTCTTTCTCTCACTGTGTCTGAGATTCACCATGTTGGTGCACATCAGTAGTTCATTCTTTTTTTACAGATGAATAATATTCTATTGAATGAATATATCACTATTTGTATATTTATATTTTGATAAAAATTTTAAATGTCTTCAGGTTTGTGCTATTAGAAATATTTTGAACTTTTGCGTCCAAGGCTTTTTACGAACGTATGCTTTCATTTCCCTTGGGAAGATACCTAAAAGTGGGATGGTTAGGTCATATGGTAGGTCTATATTTAACTTTTTAAGAAACTGCCAAATATGTTTTCAAAATAGTTGTACCGTTTTACATTCCTACCAACAATATTGTGGCATTTCTAGTTTCTCCACAATCTTGCAAAGGCTTGACATGGCCAATCATTTTAATTTTAGCTCTTTTCATGTACTTATCTGCCATCTATGTATTTTCCTTGGTGGTGTCTGTTGAAATCTTTCACCATTTTTTTTATTAGGTAGCCTGTTTCATGTTACTGAGTTTTCAGGGTCCTTTATATGTTCTCTATATTATTACTTTATCAGATAGTGATTTCCTAATATATTCTTTCTGCCTATGGTTTCTATTTTTAATCTTTTACCTGTGTCTTTCAAAAAGCAGGTTTAATTTTGATAAAGTCCAATTTATCATTTATTTTCCTTGATTGGATTGTGCCTTTCTTGTCATACCTAAGAAATCTTTGCTTAACCCAAGTCACAAAGATTTTCCCATTTCTTTTCTTCCAAAAGTATTATAGCCTTTAATTTTATTATTATTATTATTTTTTTTGCGGTAAGCGGGCCTTTCACTGTTGTGGCCTCTCTCGTTGTGGAGCACAGGCTCCGCATGGCTCACGGGCCCAGCCGCTCCGCGGCATGTGGGATCCTCCCGGACCGGGGGCACGAACCCGTGTCCCCTGCATCGGCAGGCAGATTCTCAACCACTGCGCCACCAGGGAAGCCCTAGCCTTTGATTTTAGAGTTAATTTTTATATATGGTGTGAGATATAGATCAAAGTTTTTTGTTTTTGTTTTTCAGGGGGATAGGGATATCCAGTTGTTTCAGCACAGTTTATTGCAAAAAGACTATACTTTTTTCCACTCAATTGCCTTTGCAACGCTGTTGAAAAACAGCTGTGTATGTGTAAGTGTACTTCTGAACTCTATTTGGTTTTATTGATCTATTTTTTTTATCTCAACGACAATACCACATTATCTTCATTACTGTTATTCCTCTTTTCCCCTACATTTCTGTTTGTTTGGGCTGTTTAGATTCTTTGCATTTCCATATGAATTTTAAAATCAGCTTTAAAATTTTCTCCCAAGAACCTGTTGGGATTTTGATTGGGATTATACTAACTTTATAGATCAGTTTGTGAGAATTGACATCTTAACAATATGTTTTTTAGGGCTTTTTTCTTTTCTCTCAGCAGTGTTTTGTAATTTTTCAATCTACAGTCTGTTTACGTATTTGTTAGATTTATCCCTAAGGATTTCATGATTTTTGACACTATTTTGAATGATATTTTTATAAATTTGAATTTCTGATTGTTCATTGCTAGTATATAATTGACTTTAGTATATTGATCTGGTATTTGACAACCTTGCTAAACTCAGTAGCTTTGTTGTTGATTCCATCAGATTTTCTACAAAAATGATCATGTCATCTGCCAGTGTTAGACTTCCTTTCCAGTACGGCTGCATTTTATTTCACTCCCTTGCTTTACTGTACTGGCTAGAAAGTCCAGTGAAATGTAGAAGAGAATAGATGGGAGTGAATATCCACATCTTTTTCTTGATCTTAGAGGCAAACAGTCTTTCAGATTTAGCATGATGTCAACTGTAGGTGTTTCTTGAAGTGTGTGGACTCCTATACTTTAAAGTTAATAATCTTGTGTACCTTATTCCTCATTATTTGTCTCTTACCAGTTACTGGCTCATTACTCTCCATGTTCTCAATGACAGTAGCTCTTTTACTTTAGCCTTCCAATTTCCTGCTTCTAAGACACAATGAGTTAAGAAGTAACATCTGTAAGTGCTATGTGTCAAGTATTGTGCTGGGTGCTCCTAAACTTCATTTGGTGGACATGACAACTTTTGTCAGGTTATATGTTCATCATTTTAAAAGTAAGGAAGGCTCACAGAGGTGACATGACAAGTGAAAAGTTACATAGCTGTACAAATATTATTCGGTCTCTATTAAGAACACTGATGTTACAGATAGGCTGTATAGTGCCGGATATACAGCATATACTATATTTCTCTTCTTGAGGTGTTCATGAGCTAATAATTGAATCTGAAACCTTTGATCTTTCCACTATGCCTCATTGCCTCCAAAGTTTGCTTGGGAAACTAGAATACCACACGTATTAGAATGACATATAACAAAATGAGTATATAAGTGCTGAGTGAGGGCTTGAGTTTTGGAGGAAAATATAAGAATATAAGAATTTCATAACTTGGGTTTTTAAACCAACTTAACTGCTTTGTGGCCCCATTACTTTCATCCTAGTTCTTATTTGTGTTTCATATGGGAAAATGTATCTGTCACAAGCTTGGAGTAAGTAGGTTGTGGCTGTGCTTGCTTTCTTATTCTGTTTCCAAAAGAATTATTTACGGAATTATAATAGAACAAGAAAAATATGCCCTTGTGGTAAATATTATCAAAAGTATGAGGATACTCAGTTTTCACAAAGCTAGACCATTCTCTATGCTTATCTCTCATTTTTATAGTGTATTGCTGTTTTTGCAATTTTAGAAAATAGACTAAAGCTGCTGCTTTCTAGCAATTTCTATCAAACACAACCAGAAGATGGACTGTTTTACCTCTTCTCTCTAGAAATTTGTTGCAGTTTTCTTCATTTGAATAGTTAGCTGATGCAATGAGTTTTCTGTCTAAGTGATATTATAGGGCTTCAGAGGAAGTGGCTGTGCTTTTGAAGTAGGGTTTAATACACAATCTTGCAGCTGCTTCTCAGCAAACAAGAGATATGTGTGTTCTAATAACCAACCAGTATAATGTTCTGCTGCGGTAATGCTGTTGGGATGATGCCAAGTTGATTATGGATATTTGCATAGCAAATTCCAACCAACATTTAACTTATATGCTTCATCTGCAGAAGCTACCACAAAGGCTTGCTGGCCTGCAAATTTTCCATTATTTTCTCCCTCCAACTCTGCCTTTTCTTTTGGTTCCTCTATCTTGGTGACAGAACACTGTTAGTATTTCTGAAAATTATTTTATTTTTCAAGGCATCTCTGCTTCTATTATCACAGAATAATGAAATTGTTTTTTAAGACCTCCAGCGATTTAATACCCATTCCATTCCGAATCATCCAGGTTGAAATTCCTAGAGAAACTAATTCATCAGGTTATTTTTTTAAATTTATTTTTATTTTTGTGGTACGCGGGGCTCTCACTGTTGTGGCCTCTCCCGTTGCGGAGCACACGCTCCGGACGCGCAGGTTCAGCGGCCATGGCTCACGGGCCCAGCCGCTCCACGGCATGTGGGATCTTCCCAGACCGGGGCACGAACCCGTGTCCCCTGCATCGGCAGGTGGACTTTCAACCACTGAGCCACCAGGGAAGCCCCATCAGGTTATTTTAAAAAGAAATTATTTAATAGCTTTCAGTTACCTATTTCAATTAAAAACTTAAATTTCTTGGTGTTCTTAAATATCCCTCCCAATTTTATGACCAAACTTTCTAGCTTAATCTCTGCCTGTATCCACTTCCACTCTTCAGACAACACTACAGCCACATCAGACTATGAAATACGTACTTATTTTTTATATGCTACCTGGAAAAGTCTATATCCTCTTTCACTACCTGGTAATCCCCACCATCCTTTAAGAATCAATTTGAATGTTATTTCATTTGAGAAGCTCTATTACTTAAGTCCTTTCTCCCAACAACTACTCAAGACTGTTTACATTCTATAGTGAGTAAACCCATGGTTTGAAACATGAAAAATTCAAATCAGTATGAGTTTAGTTTATGTAATTTTTTTGTAAATTATTTAATCTCTCTGAGAATCACTCTGCCTTACTGTAAAATAACAGTATGGTTGTAAGATTTAGATCCTTGTTATTCAAGGTATTAACCAAGGAACAGCAGCATTGGCATCGCCTGGGAAGTTGTTAGAAATGCAACATTTCAGGTTCCTCCTGAAACCTGTTGAATCAGAGTGTGCATTTTAACACAATTTTCAGGTGATTTGTATGCACATTCATTAAAATCAGAGAAGAACTGACATAGGGACAAATGGTAACTGCATCTAGCCTTGTGCTCTTCAACCAGTATATATGTTCAGTAAATAGTTGTTTCTCTTCCCATTAGGCTGTTCATCCATAATACCTTGAATATAATATTCATTTATAACAATTATTTGTTTACTTGTGTTTTTCATCTATTAGGTTGTCAGCTTCTTAGTGATAGAGACCTTTGTATCTCAAACACTAGGCTTTATGCTGGTATATAGTAAATCCTCAATAAATGTTTATTGATAAGGTCATTAACTAGATTTGCAACATTTAGAACTGTATAATGAAGGTATAATTGGTGTTTCTAAACACTGAAATTCTAAACACAACACTAAAAATTCTAATTTATTAAGGTAATGGTAACATGCGATCTTTGGATAGTATACACAAGTTCACTTATTGATCATCACTTTAGAAATCACTCATCTGTGAAGATGAATTAAATTATTCATTGGTGTGTTTATGAGTCTCACAATCTACTGTATTGTTTTGGTACTTTCATTTTTAATTAGATAATTAATTATATTGCCCTGTATTGAGCAAAGATAAGTGCTACAAAGGATTAAAGAGAGAGAGATGAAAATAAGGGACAAAACTCTTGTCATATATATTAGAAAGTTGCCATAATTTTGGAAGGTTTAGATGTAGATCACCTAGAATCCCAGTAGCTCAGACTGGATAAGGACTGGAGCATATTCTTCCTGAAGGACAATGAGGTACCCAAAGGACACAATGCCCTCAAGATGATAACTCAGGAGAATTTCAGATAGGCACTAGTACCAAAGTCAGTGCCTGGCACATCAGATTGAAATTGCTGAATGAATATTTATTAAATGAATTAATGTCATGGATTCATTAGCAAATTAAGCAAAAAGTATAACTGTAGAATATTCTAATGATAAGTAGAGAATGTTGGGAAATGGAAAATTGCACAGAATATTATTTCAAATATGCTTTGAAATTATCTCAAATGTGCACACAGAAAATTTTGTCAGTACCACGTAACACTTAATAGTCTGCTGCCACTTTGCTGGGTTCTGTTGCCTGAGTAGGGACACTGACCCTTTCATGGATGCAACTATTTTTCTTTCCTGTGCAGTGCCACCCCTATCATGCATTGGAGTTGCTTAGACTGGATCACACTGCTTCTAGCAGACACCACTGTTTTGGCTGGCACTCAGTTGCCTTTAGATCCCTGAACCTACTGAGTCAATGGGTACAACTGCTATTACTGTATGTGCTCATTCAAAGAACATTGCCAGTGCTTCACTTGGAGTATAGTCATTGATTGATTGATTGATGGCAAGCTATTACCCTTGCCTCCACTATACACTCTTCATATCTTTTCCTAAGCACAAAAGCCTTTTCTACTGAGTCCAAAAAAATGAATCAATTCCAATAGTGACTGACTTTTACAGAAGTAAAAGAAGTAGAGAAACTTGCCCAAACTTACACTCTAATGCAGTACCCTGACTTTGGGTATTGGCGTTGTGTGTAAGTGACCTCATAGTATATAAACTTATCTCTTCTTTGTGCATATGCACATTCTTGGCCAGACTCTCTGGACCCTGTCTCCCTCAAATAGCTGGTTTTTGAAGTTCTAGCCATGTCAAGGTGAATCAGTGATGTTGTGGATATCTGCATCTATAGTCTGAATTGGGTGAAATAGTGTTATTGACTTTCCAGATTTGTTGCATTAAATAGAATAATGTGTGTTATAAAGCTCTTTTCAAACTATTATTATAATTACAATCATCACCATTCTTTATTAGAGAACCAAAGGGTCTAGCACATGATAATGAGATGCCTTGTGAGTACCAACTTGAACAGTGTTTGTCATCTTAATTTCAGTTTCCATTGAAAAGTTCCCAAACCTTAGACTTGTGGCAATACAGGTAGAAAGATGTCTGAAATATCTCAGAAAAATCCCCAGTGAAGTTGAATTCTCTAGACAAAAAAGAATAAGCTTGTTCCAAACCTGAAAAAGTTAAGCAGTATGGATTTCTAAAGGTAATGCAAACATGCTTTCACCGGAGATTAGCACAAAACCCTCTTTTTGATATTCAAATCTCATAAAATATATTCTGACTTATGTTTACTGTCTTTTCAGAATATATGAGCCTATTCTAATTTTGCCATCAAGGTAATTGGTAGCATTGAAATGACTTACCCAGTTCACAAAGCTAGTCAGAAACAAAACTAGACTATAAACCTCATAAAACCCAGAATAATATACATTCCAGGATAATATCAGTGAAATGGATAAACTCAAGACAACATACTGAGCTCACTCATTAATGCAAGATTAGGGAAAGAGCAGTTCGACACTCATATTAAAAATATTTTAGTAGAATGTGTTTATGTATAGATTTTGTCCAAGATATTCAGAATGAGGGCATTTCCTCAAAGACTTATGAGAGCATTGAAACATTAAAAGTCCAATCAACTCTCATTAGAATGTCCACAGGGTTTTTGAAAAGAGTGGAATTATTTTTGCCTGATTTTTGGTTACTACCATGACGACTCTGACCCTGCACAAAGTGACTCTCATTGAAATAACATTAATATATTTTGTCCCTTAAGTTTTACCAACTTTTTTCTCTAATTGTACTGCTTGAAGATTATAAAAGATCCCCATTTCATTGGAATGTTTCACTAAGAAAGTATTTGGGGACTTAATTCCCTGATGACAGGTTTCATCGTAAAAAGCTACAAAGGAACACTACTTTTGTTATCAGGATACTCAAGTACAACTTCAGCACTATCTCTTGACAATCTTGAAGACTCTGACAAATTACTTAGCTCTTTGTGCCTCAGTTTCCTAAACTGTACGATAATCCAGTAACTGTTTATCAGTCCCCCACTTAGGTCCCTGTTACTGTGCTCAGTGCTGGAGCTGTAAAGATGAGTAATAAATTGTTTTTTCCCTGAAGGGACTCAAATTCTGTCACAGGTCGCACAAGTCAAATAAAACAACTTATGCAAAGGTTTTTGATTAATTGTAAAGTTTTCTGCAAGTATAAGGGTTGTAACATTCAGTTTGTAATAGAAGTGGAAGGAGCTGTTACCAGTTATGATTTGAAAGTTGCTCCCCATGCTTACATTCTTCAAGTCCTTATGATACTGGGAAATAGCTGGTTAAGTATTACTGATGATACCTTCTGGGGTCACTTGATGGGCTCAGGGATGTGCTTCAGTGTAGAAACCTTCTGGAGCAGGAAGTACATTGGAAAAATACATTGTATGCAGGGGAACTAAGAGAGAGCCAGAGTGAAAAAGGGCAAGAGAAGAGGTAAATGTGCTAAACTTTGCCTGATCCACAGTGAAGCAGCATTGCCTAGACTTTGTCTCTGGATAAAACTGTTTCTAGGGGCTTCCCTGGTGGCGCAGTGGTTGAGAGTCCACCTGCCGATGCAGGGGACACGGGCTCGTGCCCCGGTCCGGGAAGATCCCACATGCCACGGAGCGGCTGGGCCCGTGAGCAATGGTCGCTGAGCCTGCGCGTCCGGAGCCTGTGCTCCGCAACGCGAGAGGCCACAACAGTGAGAGGCCCGCGTACAGCAAAAAAAAAAAAAAAAAAGATATGAACAATCCAGCAAAATGTCCTATTTGCCTTGCCTTGATGAAATGACTAGAAAGCAGAGATATATGAAATAAGATCAGTTCATCAGGACATAAAGGTAAACTTTTGAATTTATCTTCCAGGCAACCTGGAAGATATTTTTCTGTGTGCCGCCAATCATAATTTTTTTCCAGCTTATCTTTTGGTCTACAGATGCCTATCTTTCCCCCTTTACTATAATTTCCACAAGAACTTTTCATTCTAACGAGGGCACCGTTTATTTGCTAAAATAAATAAAATGATTGAAAATTAACGATATTCTAAAAGATTTATTTCCTCTTTGTGGAGAATCATTCTTCATTCAAAACATATTTATTAGTGAACTGCTGTGCAGGAACTGTCCTGGAATCTGGGAGTTAAAAATCAATACTACCTGCCCTGAGTGTCATATAATCTACCTGAAATGATCTTTCCCTGGGTATCTGTATGGCTCTTCGCTCTTGTCGTGCCCTTCAGGAAGTTACTCAAATACATTCCTCAGTTAGGGCTCTCCTTGTCCCCTCACCTAAAATTTCAACCACACCCCTACATGCCTAACTTCCTGTCTTGTGTTTCCTCTCTCAGCCATTATTGCCATCTACCTACTTTACTTGTCTTATTTATTATCTCTCGCACTAGAATATAAGATCCATAAAAGAGGTATTTGTCTTTTGCTTTAGATCTATAAGTCTAGGCACTTAGAATAATACCTAACACATATTTGGTATTGAATAAATAAATGTTGAATAATGGAAGAATGGCCGAGCTACCATTACAGTCCTTATATGGACACCAAACAATCCTTTTATGCTGCCTATGAGGATGTGATTCACTCTTCAGTTGACCATCTAGGTATTTTTAAAAAATATTAATGTTTATTTGAAATCCTAGGGAGGATATTCTGTACCATTTTAATCCTGGAGTTTAACTCAGCAGCCAAAGTAGTGAAAATTAAGTGGCAAAAGGAATGTGTGTATGGGGAATAAATGAAATGAAATCTTTTTTTTTTTTTTCCAGAGGAGAGTGGGATAAAGCAGACGTCACTAATATTTTATATGGATTAGGCAGTATTAGCCTCTAAAACTATTAGACAAATTGGTTCAGGGAACTGGCTTTGGAAATTTGAGCAAAGCATGATGATGTAAAAATTAGATAAAATGTGACTTGATTGGCTCCCTGCCATTGAATTTGTATAATCTCCACAACTGTTACTATATCAGTTTACCTACAATATCAGCTTTTCACTGGACTTTGGAAATAATCCTTGGGGGAGGGGGGCTAGAGAATAACTAGAATGATATGTGTACCTTCTAAGCATTGAGTTATTTTGTCCCCTGGTCTCAGTAACATCTAGAACCTTGTCTAGTATCATGGGTCGTTTTTTATTGCTTTGAACTAACAAATACTCCTATTCCCACTTCTTAGTGCCTAATCCTTTTTTTGTGTGTGTGTGTTTTAATTTCTTTCTTGCTACCTATCAAAGTAGACTATTGCCCACCTTAAAACCTGCCCCTACAACTTCATCACAGTATATTTAAAAAACTAGTTAAAATAGATATGTTCTATTGAAAGAGGTATCCAAAATAACCCCAAGAAACAGTATATCTCAACAGACTAATATATCTTGAGCAAATTGAAAATAGAGCTAAAATTCTATGCCCTCAAGAGTTCCAAGCGTACATATTTTAAGAGTATTGTGAAAGGCAGCCTTTAAGATGCCCCTTCTTTCCAATGATTCTTGCCTTCTGGAATTCATGCATTTGTTTTAGTGCCTGCTCTCAGTAAATAGGGCTGACCTTGTTTAACCATAAGATATTGTGGAAATGATGGATTGTGTGTAACTTCTGAAGCTATGTCATAAAATACACAAAATACATTGCACCTTCTGCCTTGCTCTTTCTTGATCACCCAATCAGGGGAAACCATCTGCCATGTCATGAAGACTGCTTCAGCAATTCTATGGTAAGGTCTGTGTGGCAAGGAACTAACACCTCCCGCTAACAGTCAGCACAAAATTGCCATCCGTGTTAGTAAGATATTTTGGAATTAGATCTGCCTGCCGCAGTCAATCCATCAGATAACTTGAGCCTCAGCCAACAACTTGACTGCAACCATATGAAAGACTGAAAGCCAGAACCACCCATCTGAACCATTCTTGGATTCTGATGCAAAGTTACTGTGTAATACAATAAATTTTTTAAAATTTATTGTTTATTTTTTATTAAAGTATAGTTGATTTACAACTAAACCACTAAACATTAGAGTAATTTTTTGGCATAGCAATAGGTAATACAAGAATGTTCTACCATATTTTCAGAGAACGTAGTATATCTCTGTGGCATCCCTTATACGACTGATTTGATCCTCAAAACCACTTTTTAAGAAAATCATACTGGATGTTCCAACAAGTTTTTAAAGAAAATAAGCCAAAAGCTAAAAGGCTTAAGATGATTTGTTCAAGGTTATACATGCAGAGAGTGATAAGGTTGAGTTGATCCAGGCCTCATTACTCCAAAGGCAATGCTCTTTCTACAAACCATCTGTCTCTTCAGATGCCAAAGTTTTAGTTTTCTAAATCCCTTAAATATTGTCTGGACCTATTTTGCAAACCACAGCTGCTTTGGTCCCATGGTGCTTGCTTTATTTTTCTCTCCTCTCCTCCCCTCCCCTCTTCTCCTCTCCCCTGCCCCCTCCCCTCCCCTCCTCTTCTCTTCTCCTCCTTCTCTTTTCTTTAATTTCTTTCTTTTCTCTTTCTCTCTATGTCTGTCCTTCAATAACCCAGAGCAAAAGTGGTACTAAAATTTGTGTTAGTGGCAAAAAAGAAATGTTCATAAGTTCATTTTGCATCCATGGGAAAGATAGAGGCCTTCTTCTCTCCAGTGTGCAACTACTGTTCCCGTCTTCCTGATCATTTTCCTCAGCCACATTGCCGTATTGGCAGCTCTACGTTTGGAACTGAGCAAAAGGAAAGACGGAGTGGAGGAAATTTTGCTTACTCACTGTCTCCCACCACTATGGGCTCTCTCTGCAATGCCCAGGGATCCCAGTCACTGAACTAACAGCATAGAGTTTAGCGTCATCAACAAACATAGAGGGACTCAGACGACTATCATTCTAAATTATACCATGCTGAGAAACTAGGAAATCAACCCTACCATTTATTTAAATATGTGTAGAAGGAATATCTAAGTTTTCGCCAACATTCACAGCCTTGTGAATAGAGGCCTGTAGAATCTATTAGCAACTCAGCTGGTATCACAGTAACTATAATGTGAGACTAAAGGAAAGAAGGACCCAAACTGAGATAACAGAAGAAACAGAATTTCATAAAAACAAAAATCAAAAACAGTGAATTTTTACTGTTTTCCTAGATGAGGAGGTATTTGTTATTATAATGAAATATATATTTATAATTCTAGGTGTCTAGAATAACTGAACAGTTTATTATCTGTAGTTTATTATTCTCTCAAATAATTACTTCCAGGAAATCAATATCTGTATTATCAAGAATTTAATCCATTTCATTTTACTTCTACAAATTTATTAACTTATAAACTCATGATAAAAATTATGGATAAGAGCCTTGTTAGCTATTACTGAAAAATCATTAAAGAGGCAAAAGACATATTTCATCATTGTTTTATGAATGGAAAAAAAATAAATATTGTGTTTGTTTCTTTTTTATTCCAAAACATTTTCTTCTATATAAGGGCTGAAATTTTCAAGGCAATACCATTCTTTAAATTATAAGTTTGGATTCCACTTTATCCTTAATGCACTGACTTGTCACCAAGTGTTCCAGGCCATCAGTATCAACAGTTACCCTGTTTGGCGGCTTATATTTCAAACTTTGACTCTACAGAGAAATAATAATAAAACTATCATTATGATTCAAGGGAAGATAATTATAAGGTGATAGATAGTGATGGTCTTAGAGGAGACAGTTTACTGTCCTCAGCACTCTCCCTTTAGTCAAGAAGGGGGCACTGATTCATTTTTCTCTTGTGACTGTCTCAGTGATTCCTAGCAATTCCCCCTCATAGTGTACAGGGTTAAGAACTTTCTACAACCATCACATGACAAAGAATTGATAAACCAGAGACTAAAAACATTATTTCTGAACTTGCCAAAACTGCCTGTTTGTTTTATGTTTGGAAAACCTGAATCTGAAGAATGTACTTGACTTGGGCTGAATTTGATTGCCCTTATCTGTTTCCAGAAATCGAGGGTTGTTAATTCATCTTTGCCTCAACCTCCCCTGCCCATGTTCCTTTCCTGTTTCCCTTTCTTCCTGACCTACTAAAGTGCCCGTAACATAAAGCCACAATAACCTACCACAAAAAACCTCTGCTAACTGATGGCCAGCATTCTTACTTTTAGACGGACTCTCCTGCTGCAAGCAAATGAAGCTTTCTTTTTTCTCATCTGTTAGAGTTTAATCTAGGGCCCATGACAATAACTTTCCTTGCCAAAGTGAGGGGGTTCTCTTCCTGACTACTCCCTTCTCACTTTCCACAATCTCCTCTCACGTCGTTTGTTCTTCTTTTACCCCATTGCTTCATGGCATTGGCTGTTCCATTGCTATGGATCACTTTTGTAGCTTAATTAATAGTCAGAATCCTGGTCTTCACCAGAAATAATTCGCAAAGCTGCTATTCTGTTCTCCGAGGAAAGTGGTATCTTTTAGCTCAGCAGGCTGCACCTTCCTCTCTACAGGTACCATTTCAGTATTGCAACATCTTGTAGGGTAAAGTTGAATACTCCATTTTGTTTCTGTTTGAAAACAACTTTGGAGATGTGTGAAGTAAATCCCTTCTTCCCCTTCTCCCTTCTTTCATTATTGTGTCACACAGATATATACCTATCTTTCTTCTTGAAGAAGAAAGAAGAAAAGGCCAACCCCTCTATGCGTACTCCCGACCTAAGCCCTATTGATTTCTTAAGGCTTTTGCTCCTGGAATGATCCTCTGTATTCTCTGTGTCATCAATTTCTCCCCTTCTACTGGACCTTTCCCATCTATAGCTAACCAAGCTTTAATAATGTCTATCTTAACAATAAATGACAAACCCCATAAAAACTGTAATCTAACAAAATATCATCTAACCTTAGCCCTAATTCCCTTCCAATTACTATCTCATTTCTCTGCTGCACTTCCTAAAAAAAGCCAAAAAACGAAAACAACTTGAAGGAATTATCTCTAGTCATTACCTCCACTTCTTCAATTCTTTCTTCTGCCTGCTCCAGTAATGATTTGATCATGACTACTCCATTGAGGCTGCTGTTGCCAAGGTCACCCATGACCTTCATAATATCAAATGTAATGTTTATTTTCTCTTTCATATCTTAAAGTCCAACCATACTAGACTTAATTGTCCATTCCTCCTTTTGAATCAGTTTTTCTCTTGACTTCCATTGCATCTCCCTCTTCTAGTTTTCCTCTTATCTCAAAGGCCCCCATTATGATTTTTGGCTCTTCTTTCCCTGATATACTCATAAATGTTAGAATAGTACAGGAATTCATCTGAGTCCTTCCTCACTGTTTCTCTTTTTTTATCCACACAGTCTTTCACCCAGTCTCATGGTTAAAAAGCTGGGACAAAGTGAGAGTATAACATTGACATATATACACTACCAAATGTAAAATAGATAGCTAGTGGGAAGCAGCTGCATAGCACAGGGAGATCAGCTCAGTGCTTTGAGATGACATAGATGGGTGGGATAAGGAGTGGGGGAGGGAGATGCAAGAGGGAGGAGATATGGGGATATATGTATATGTATAGCTTATTCACTTTGTTATAAAGCAGAAACTAACACACCATTGTGAAGCAATTATACTCCAATAAAGATGTTTAAAAACAGAAAAAAAAAAAGATGTAATCAGTTAATCCCTAATTCCCTTCAAATGCAGTCAAATTCCTCATCCTGGTTTACAAACCCCTTTTCTTCTCCTGTAATTCTGTCCCTCACTCAATATGCCTCACCAACACTGGTCTTCTATGTATATCTGAGCTTTCCCCTACCTGGAATCCTCTTTTCCCTGTTCTTTGAATGGCTATGTCCTTCTTATCATTTAAATATCATCTCCTTAGAGAAAACAACTTAATCACAATTATATGATTATATTTTCAGTATTTTTATAGCACTTATTATTATATGATAGAGTCTTATTATTTATTGCATATACAGCTAGTATTTCCATGAGAAGTCTGACAGCCTTGTATCTTTCATTAATTGTGGTGTACTGAATGCCTGGAACAGTGTCTGGCACAGAGTAGGTAATTAATGATCATTGAATAAGTGAATGTATTGTAAACCTGGGCTTCTCTGTGATTCAGCTGAAAACCCTAAGCTAGATAAACAGACTGCTTACAGATACTGTATATTAAAACTACTGAATTATTTTGCCTTAATGAGCTTGAAGTTCCTGGAAGAGAAAAATGTCTGAATTAGGTTCTAAAGAATGAATACAGTTTATTTAGACAGTGTCTTAAATTAATCTTTTTTTTCACTGCAATATACTGGCATTTGAATGCATTTTAAGAATTAGAAAAGACAAAAATTAGTAAGAAAATACTGCACCTTTTTTTTTTTAGAGTAGAATCCCATTTATGCTAACTTCAAAAAAATACAAAACTTAACAGCTGTACAGAGGTACATGAATACATAATAAAAACTAAAACAAAAAGCAAGAAAATGATAAATGTAAAATTCAAACAGTGCCAACCTCTAGGGTAAGGAGAGAGACTGGGATAGAAAGGAACATAAAATAGCCTTCAAAGCCACTGATAATGTTCTCTTTCTTAGTTGTGCAGAGATCTCATGAGAGTTTATTGTTTTTTTTTTTTTTTACAACTTTATTGGAGTATAATTGCTTCACATTGTTGTATTAGTTTCTGCTTTATAACAAAGTGAATTGGTTATACATATACATCTGTTCCCAAATCCCTTCCCTCTTGCATCTCCCTCCCTCACACCCTCCCTATCCCACCCCTCCAGTCGGTCACAAAGCACGGAGCTGATCTCCCTGTGCTATGCGGCTGCTTCCCACTAGCTATCTACCTTACGTTTGGTAGTGTATATATGTCCATACAAGCAGATGGAGAGATATACCATGTTCTTAGATTGGAAATATCAACACTGTGAAAATGACTCTGCTACCCAAAGGAATCTACAGATTCAGTACAATCCCTATCCAACTACCAATGGCATTTTTCACAGAACTAGAACAAAAAATTTCACAATTTGTATGGAAACAGAAAAGACCTCGAATGGCCAAAGCAATTTTGAGAAAGAAAAATGGAGCTGGAGGAATCAGGCTCCCTGACTTCAGACTATACTACAAAGGTACAATAATCAAGACAGAATGGTACTGGCACAGAAAAGGAAATAAAGATCAGTGGAACAGGAAAGAAAGCCCAGAGATAAACCCACGACATATGGTCACCTCATCTTTGATAAAGAGGCAAGAATATACAATGGAGAAAAGACAGTCTCTTCAATAAGTGGTACTGGGAAAACTGGATAGCGACATGTAAAAGAATGAAATTAGAACACTCCATAACAGGATACTCAAAAATAAACTCAAAATGGATTAAAGACCTAAATGTAAGGCCAGACACTGTAAAACTCTTAGAGGAAAACATAGGCAACACTCTATGACATAAATCACAACAAGATCCTTTTTGACCCACCTCCTAGAGAAATGGAAATAAAAACGAAAATAAAGGGGACCTAATGAAACTTCAAAGCTTTTGCACAACAAAGGAAACCATAAGCAAGACGAAAAGACAATCCTCAGAATGGGAGAAAATATTTGCAAAGGAAGCAACTATCAAAGGATTATCTCCAAAATATACAAGCAGCTCATGCAGCTCAATATCAAATAAAGAAACAGCCCAATCCAGAAATGTGCAGAAGACCTAATGAGACATTTCTCCGAAGAAGATATACAGATTGCCAACAAACACATGAAAGCATGCTCAACATCACTAATCATTAGAGAAATGCAAATCAAAACTACAGTGAGGTATCACCTCACACCCGTTAGAATGAGAATCATCAAAAAATCTACAAATAATAAACGCTGGAGAGGGTATGGAGAAAAGGGAACCCTCTTGCACTGTTGATGGGAATGTATGTAAATTGATACAGCCACTATAGGGAACAGTATGAAGGTTCCTTAAAAAACTAAAAATAGCACTACCATATGACCCAGCAATCCCACTTCTGGGCATATATATTGAGAAAACCATAATTAAAAGAGACATGTACTAAAATGTTCATTGCAGCACTATTTACAATAGCCAGGACATGGAAACAACCTAAGTGTCCATCGACAGATGAACGGATAAAGAAGATGTGGCACATATATACAATGGAATATTACTCAGCCATAAAAAAGAAACGAAATTGAGTTATTTGTAATGAGGCGGGTGGACCTAAAGTCTGTCATTCAGAGTGAAGTAAGTCAGAAAGAGAAAAAGAAATACTGTATGCTAACACATATATATGGAAGCTAAAAAAAAAAAAAGGGCCTGAAGAACCTCAGGCCAGGGCAGGAATAAAGACACAGATGTAGAGAATGGACTTGAGGACACAGGGAGGGGGAAGGGTAACCTGGCAAGAAGTGAGAGAGTAGCTTTGACATATATACACTACCGAATATTAAATAGATAGCTAGTGGGAAGCAGCTGCATAACACAAGGAGATCAGCTTGGTGCTTTATGACCACCTAGAGGGGTGGGTTAGGGAGGGTGGTAGGGAGATGGAAGAGGCAGGGGAGGGGATATGGGCATATATGTATACATATAGCTGATTCACTTTGTTATACAGCAGAAACTAACACAACAATGTAAAGAATTGTACTCCAGTAAAGACGTTAAATTCCATATGTATGTGTTAGCATATGGTATTTGTTTTACTTTTTCTGACTTACTTCACTCTGTATGGCAGACTCTGGGTCCATCCACCTCACTACAAATAACTTAATTCCGTTTCTCTTTATGGCTGAGTAATATTCAATTGTATATTAAAAAAAAAGGATGTGAAAAAAGTCAAACAAACAAAAAAAGAATTCATAAAATGGAAGACTATAATCTCTTCCTTTTTGGTACTGAATAACTCAGAAATATGCACAAGTAAAGCAATGAGTGAATATTTAGTCTTGGTTTAATTACCTATAATTGAATCAATTTTAAATAAATAACAAAGCTATCCACTCTTGTATAATGATATAAAATTTATACAGTAATGAAGTTGGGCATTGAGGTAAATTAGTCCTTACTGCCTTCTGAAGATAGCATGTTGTATTAGGAACCAAATCTCCAGAATTCATTTCAATGTGCATTTGTAGAGCTGTTTCATTAACTGAAATACATTTTAAAGTTGCTTTTTAAAAAGAATTATTTGGTCAACAGTGATGTTTATAGCAATTGGAAGTCATCACTTCATCCTTCCAAGAAAAAAGTTTTACAAATTTAAAATTAATAATTTTCCTTAGACTCTCAAGAGAATTGAGTTTACAGGGAAAACCATCACCCCCAAATATAGAGAGATGAGTGAATACTGAAAATCACTGCTGATACCTGCTTACCTGGAGCAGAAGCCACTGAGCCAAAAAAGGCAGGAACACATATTTGGTAATTTTGATGAATTGTTGGAGACTAAGACTGGACTAGTTGGAATGTGAGAAACTCTGGGGGCTGCAGGCTTATTCTTTGGGAATTCTCCCACCCTTGGTTTCCCCCACCCCTTTATTTTTCTTATTCTGAATTTATCTAATTATAGCTGCTTAAATATACAATAGTAGAAAAGTATTGGGTGAATATAGCAATTGGATAAGTGAAATGAGTGACAGCAGTGTCACATGGGATGGGAGGGAGGAAATGGAAGTACTGTGTTATAAGGTACTTACACTACATATGGAGTGGTATAGTGCTATTTGTTGGTGGGCATAGATTAGTCCAAAATGTTTATCATATACTGTTGTCAGAGTGGAACAAAAAAAATTAACAAAAACAAGATTCAATTATATGCCGTCCATAAGAACTCACTTTAAATAAAAAGGCCCACATAGGTTAAAGTTACAGGGATAGAGAAAGATATATCATGCTAACACCAATCAACAGAAAGTTGGGGTGCCTATATTAATTTTTAAACAAAACAGTCTTCAGAATAAGCAGGATTATCAGGGATAAAGAAGGGCATTACATAATGTAAAGGGTCCATTTCTCCAAGAAAGCATGACGATTCCAAACATGTATGCATCTAACATCAGCATGTCAAAGTACATGAGGCAAAATGTGATAAAACAGAAAGAAGAATGAGACCGATTTTATATTTTTTAAATTTATTATTTATTTTTTTAAAGACTTTTAAAAAATTTATTAGTCTCTGCTTTACAACAAAGTGAATCAGTCATACATATACATCTGTTCCCACATCTCCTCTCCTTCCTGCGTCTCCCTCCCTCCCACCCTCCCCATCCCACCCCTCCAGGCGGCCACAAAGCACCAAGCCGGTCCCCCCGCACCACGTGGCCACCCCCCACCATCCATGCACCCCACACCCGGCAGTGTATACACGTCCATGCCTCTCCCCCGCCCCAACACAGCCCACCCCCTCATATCCCCCGATTTTATATTATATTTGAAGATCAACACTCCTCTGTCTGTAATTGATACATCAAGCAGGGAAAAATCAATAAGGATGTGGATAATCTGAGCTGCACAATCAACTTTATCTAATTGACATTTATAAAATACTTTTTCCAGCAACAGCAGAATACATATTCTTCTCAAGTTCCTGTGGAAAATTCCCCAGGATAGACCATAATCTTTGCCATTTAACATACTTTAACACATAAAATAGTAGAAATTGTATAAAGTATTTTCTCACACTGCAATGGACTCAACCTAAAAATCAATAGCAGAAAATAGCTGGAAAATACCCAAATATCTTTGAAATTATACAGCACATTTCTAAATAACTCAAGGGTCAAAGAAGAAGTTTCAAGAGAAAGTTTAAAAATTTAACTAAAAGAAAATAAAAATATAACTTGTCAGAAACTGTGGGATGCAGCTAAAGCAGTGCTTAGAGGGAAATTTATGGCATATCTTAGAAAAGAAAAAAAGTCTAATATCAATAACCTAAGCATCCACCTTAGGAAATTAAGAAGAGAAAATTAAGCTAAGGCAAGCAGAAGAAAGAACTATTAAAAATTAGAGCAAAAAGAAAAGCATTAGGTATAAAAGGTTTTTCTGTTTGTTTCTTCCCTGATAAATCCTACCAAACTTTAAGGAAGAAATTATACTAATTCTCCATAATCTTTTACAGAAAATAAAAACAGAAGAAATGCCTCTTAATTTAAATTATTAGGCCAGCAGTATTCTAATATTAAATCCAAATGAAGACATAAGAAAATTATGTACCAATATTGTCATGAATATAAGAAGGAAAATATTAACAAATAGAATTCAGCAATATGTAAAAAGGATAATACATCTAGATTAAGTGGGGTTCTTAATTGCAAGGCTTCTTGTATAATCATAAATCAATATATTCATCATGTTAGCAGAATGAATTTTAATAAATGATATAGGTGAACAACTTAGAAAGCAAGAACTCTAACTTGTTTCTTTTGTGCTCTCAGTACCTGGCACACAAGCAGTGTAATAAACATTTGTTAAGTTAATGAAAACTCTACATAAAATCTCCTCATAGTTTTTGAGGCCCAGCCTCTGAGATTCCAATGCACAATGTCAAGACCAGGAGGAGGATTTGAGGAAAACAGAAAGACTGGCTTGCCTGAAGCTGTTATAAGCTTATGGTTAGAGCTGGGCAAGAGCCCAGGGTGATGTTTCATGAAATCACTGAGCTGTTGGAATGGGCAGAGCACATCTGGAGGGAGCTAGGTGGTTAATTTCAATTCATGGACCCAGCCAAACTAAAATGCAGCTTGTTCACCAAACCATCCCCTTTTTCCCTATTTTTCTCTGGATCGATCCCAGCTCTAATTAAAATGTAATATTCTCCTTACAAAATAATTATATCAATAGATACAGAAAAAATATTAAAGAAAAACACCATTCATAATAAAATTATTGAAAAACTAGGACTATAAGAGAACTTCCTTAACCTAATGAAGTGTCAAAATCTACAGCTAACATCATACTTATGGTGACATGATGACTACCTACCCCCTGCATTTGTGATCAGGGCAAGAATACCGTCCGTCACCACTCCTATTCACCATAATACTGGAACAACTACCTAACTGCAGAAAGATAAGAAAAATAATTATAAAGATTGGAAGGAAAGAAATAAAAGTGTCTTTACTTGTAGATGACATGATTGTCCGTGTAGAAAACCCTGAAGACTACAGGAAAACAAAAACAAAAACAATTTCTGGAACTAAGTATAGCAAGGTTGTAGGATATCATGTCAATATACAAAGATCAATTGCTTTCCTGTAAGCCAGTAATGAACATTTGGAAATTAAAATACAAAAATATGGTTTATAAAATTACCAAAAAACAAAGTACTTTTTTATGAATCAAAGTAAATATGTGTAGGATCCATATGTAGAAAACTACAAAACAAAATGATAAAAAATAATAATAAATGAAAAGAACTAAGTACATAGCAATTCCATGTTCAGAGACTGGAAAATTCAATATTGTTCATACAATAATTCCTTGTAAATTTGATCTGTAGGTTCAGCACAGTCTCAATCAGAATTCCAGAAAGCTATTTTGTAGCCTTGGACAGATTGATTCTAAAATTTATATGGAAAGACAAAGGTTCTAGAATAGCAGCATGCCACTGAAGAACAGCATAGCTGGAGTACCCATAATACTTGATTTCAAAGCTTCCTAAAAAGCTACAGTAATTAAGACTTTGTGGTATTGGTGAAATAATAGGAACACTGATCAATGGAAGAGAATAGACATCCCAGCCCAGAAAAAGAACCACACCAAATAAAACTGATTTTTGACAAATGCACAAAAGCAATTCAATGGAGAAATGATGGTCTTTAAACAATGCTGAAACAACTGGAAGTCAATATGCATAAAACAAGGACCTAGACAGAGGCCCTGTACCATACACAAAAATTAGCTAAAAATGGACCATAAACTTAAGTGTAAAATGCAGATGGGTGCTTATAAACAAGCAAGGGAAGAAGCTAGAATGATCCACCTGATAATGGGTTAGAATTGGAGACATTAGTGTGAACTCATATTTAGCTTAATATAGATACAAATGGATGCATATAAAACTATAGATAAGTGTAAATGAAGGAAGTAACGGAAGTTAAAATCAGAACTATGCCACATATAATGTATACCTATTGAATGGCAATTTCTAAGACTTTTTAAAACAAAACCATGTATTGTTTTTAGAAAACCTTACTTGAGAAATCTGACTATTTGAACTATGGTCATCTGGTAGATGTTGATGTTATCTGACAATTACAATCAAGATTTTTATCGTCAGAGTGAGCATATGAGTTAAGTAAACTCCTTTGCAGAATGAAGGTTGAATAAGGTATACTCTTATTTGGGCATGACTCATGTTACATAAGCAGTATAATAATAATTAATTAGTAGTAACAAATTAATAAAAATAGTGAGGTAATAGGATATTAAACAATTATTTGACAACTTATTTGATATCTGCATCCCGTTAGATTATGAGCTTCATATGCCAGGGAATTTTTTTTTAGACCAGTACATATTCAGAATCTAGCACACAGCCTGATAAATAGAGGGTACTCGATAATATTTGTCAAATAACTGAGTGAACATGATAGGTGTATTTTTCAGGGAAAAAATTAGATTGGTCTGTGGTAACAGTCCCCAAATCTCACTGGCTTAAAACAAACCCTTCACTAAATACTCATAATGAGTCCACTGCTGATTTGAGTAACACTTAAGGACCATTGGCATCTGTGCAGTAATTCAGCAATTCAGGTTGTTTAGGTATTGTAGCTTCATCACCTCAAATATGAGACCTTCTCCCTGATTATTATAGCAGGGGAAATAAGGAGCTGAGAATTGTCCAGGGACTTTTCATCACATTAGCCCAGAAGGAACACATATTATTTCAGCTCACGGTTCATTGGTCAGAACTACTCACATGTTTCCCCTTAACTGCAAGGGGATCTGGGAAACATGGAAAAGGAAATTAAATAGTTGGTTAGCATCATCACCTCTTTCTCCATAATTATTCGATAAAAGTTAGTTGAATGAATTAATGAGTAAATGATTATAATGAAGATAGAATAACTGAAGCATATGTTTATTATTTAGCCCTCTGTCTGGCAGTTGATATTACCAAACGCCTACTCCCTCCAGCTCTTTTTTTTTTTTTTTTTTTTTTGCGGTACGCGGGCCTCTCACTGTTGTGGACTCTCCCATTGCGGAGCACAGGCTCCGGACGTGCAGGCTCAGTGGCCATGGCTCACGGGCCTAGCCGCTCCGCGGCATGTGGGATCTTCCCGGACTGGGACACGAGCCAGTGTCCCCTGCATTGGCAGGCGGACTCTCAACCACTGCGCCACCAGGGAAGCCCTCCAGCTCTTCTATTTAATTGCTCTAAGTAATTCGTTGTTTCCTATTAAGGTTGGTTTCTGGGTTACGCAATCTTACATTTTTCTAGGTTCTAAATATTTTATTTCTTTTCACTTTACAAGTATATAATGACATCTGTCATTAAGGTATAACTGTCTTTAAAGACCCACTCTGCACAAATCATCTGTTTTAATGATGTTCACCTTTATCCTTCTTCATTCAAAGCTCATCATGAAATGTAATAACATAGGAACCAAACAGCATATGGGTTTCTTTGATGACCACATTTATAAGAGAAATTGTACTCTCTAATTTCATTCTTCAGGTTTCAGATCAGCTTAAAAGGAGACTTTGAAACTTAGCTTCTTAAAGTCTTTGAATTTAAACCAATTTACATTTCTAGACTGAAAGTACCTGAAACACTCATTCCTTTAATAATTAAATTTTTGTAATGAAATTAAATTTTTATAATGAAATCAAGCAATCAATCATGTTTCTTTTTTTTTTTTTTTTTGTGGTACGCGGGCCTCTCACTGTTGTGGCCTCTCCCGTTGTGGAGCACAGGCTCCAGACGCGCAGGCTCAGCAGCCATGGTTCACGGGCCCAGCCACTGCGCGGCATGTGGGACCTTCCCGGACCGGGGCACGAACCCGTGTCCCCTGCATCGGCAGGCGGACTCTCAACCACTGCGCCACCAGGGAAGCCCCTCATGTTTCTTAAGAAGGAATAAAAGTAGTATCATAGCGAAGGGAAGAGAGCAGGTAAGATTGGTACATGTTGCAAAGTGAAAGAAATGCTAATTGGCTGCTAAAACCAAAGTGCAGTCAGACTCATATATCCATGAAAAGGAAATTTAAACTTTCTTTTTTGATAGTATACCCAGCATATTAGGACAGGTAAATCCAGTATTGTACTTCTAAGCCTGAGGTCCCCAAATATTTGTAATTCTCTTAAGGGTAATAATATTTATTTTCAGTATATCAAAAAAACTGATGGATATCATCACTTTCCCCTAAAATGATACAAGCCACCTGAATGAAATTGCTTTTTTCGAATATAGTCAGTGTAGTGACGTTGGTTGTCTTATGCTGAGTTGTATGGTAAATCACACTGACTGAATTCCAAATCCTGGTTTAATCACTTACCTTGGTACCTTGGGCCAAATAATTTTTCTGATCTTCAGTTTCCTCATCTGTAAGTGGGGAGCCTAACCATCACACACATCACAGTTTTAGGGATTAATGACATAACATATGTAAGTGTCCAACATATTTGTCTTCGTCAGCTTGGGTGGCTATAAAAAAATATCATAGACTGGGTGGTTTAAACAAAAGACATTTACTTCTCATAGTCAAGGCTTTATCTCAACCTAATTAGCTCTGAAGACCCTACCTCCAAATACCATCACTCTAAGGGGTTAGGGCTTCAACATATGAATTTGGGGGAGACACAAGCATTCAGTCTTTATCAATGTCCTAAGTGCTTACCTCATCATAAACTTTTTTATATTAAATTATAATTGATTTATAACATTACATTACAATCAATTATAATCAATTATAATTGATTTATAACATTACATTAGTTTTATAACATTATATTAGTTTCATTAACATTACATAGTGATTCAGTATCTTAATACACTAATAAATGTATTAATAAGTAATGTAATAAGTGTAGTCACCATACAAAGTTATTACAATATTATTGATTATATTCCCTATGTTGTACATTACACCCCTGTGACTTATTCATTTTATTACTGGAAGTTTGCATCTTTTAATTGTCTTCACCTATTTCGCCTGTCCACCCGCTCCTCTCTGGCAATCACCACTTTGTTCTCTATATCTATGAGTCTGTTTCCATTTCTGTTTTGTTTGTTTGTTTGTTTTTTAGATTCCACATATAAATGAAATCATACAGTATTTGTCTTTCTTTGTCTGACTTATTTCACTTAGCATAATGCACTCTAGATCCATCCATGTTGTCCCAAATGGAAAGATTTCATTCCTTTATATGGCTGAGTAATATTTTATTTTATATATATATATATATATATGTGTATATATATATATATATATATATATTATCACTTCTTTATCCATTCATCATTGATGGACACTTAGGTTGCTTTCATATCTTGGCTATTGTAAATAATGCTGCAATGAATATAGGAAGGTATATACATATATATATATATATATATATATACACACACACACACACGCACATATATACATTTATATATATACACATATATACATATATAGAGATATATACCATTTTCATATATATATGAAAAATATATCTTTTAGAATTAGTGTTTTCATTTTCTTCAGATAAATTTTCAGATGTGGAAATGTTGGATTATATGGTAGTTCTATTTTTTAATTTTTGGGGAACCTCCAAAATTTTCCATAGTAGCTGCACCAATTTATATTCCCACCAGTAATACACAAGGGTTCGCTTTCCTTCATGCTCTTGCCAATGCTTTTTATTTCTTATCTCTTTGATAATAGCCATTCTGACAGGTGTAAGTCATTGTAAGATTTTAGTTGAAAAAATTAAAATTGAAGTTAATCCTTATAAACTATAATATTAAAGAGTTCAAAAGTCTGTAAATCCAGCTACTATAAGACCCAGTAGTTATGAAAAGTGGTTTTCCAGCCCCACAGGAAAAGTGATAATTCAATTGGATGGACCAAAAAGTAATTTACTACTTTCTTCAAAATAAAAGAACACTGTGAAATTGGAAAATTCAAGAAGGCAGGACATAAAATATTGCATAACCCTACAGTCCTCCAGAAAGAAAGGAAAAACAAAATAAAACAAGTGTGAAATTAGAGAGAGTGGCATGAAGGCTAGTGTCTTCTAGATTTGCCCAGTGTGTATGTGCAGTAAGCATACTTAGTATTTCTCATACTTATTATACAGTATTATTAAAATAATATTAACTTCTTAATATAGCATTTTAACTTATTTGTTGATTTTTTTAGATATACTTAGGCATATTGTGTGCTGGTATATATTATGTTAATACTCTTGAAACAGGTTGCATATAGGGATAGTCTGGCACATAGTAGATGGGGAATAGGCATTTGTTTCTCAAGGATTTTCTTAATGATTTAATAATTGATGGTACTGCAGTTAATAAATATTTTATTTAATTAGACATAAAAAAGAGTATGTGACATAATCCAGTTCATACCCACGGAAACTGACTCTAGAAGGACCACTTGTTTTGGTTCGCCCTCTCCTGGGGACCTGAGAAGGGTGCAGGAAGAGAACAGTGCTGGTGGAGGGAAGGATTTTCACCACTGGATTTACGAAGCAAGTTAGAAAAGAGAACCCAGAGGTGGGTGCTGCTATAACAAAGTACCTGGAACTGCTATAACAAAGTACCACAAACTGGGTAGCTTAGAAAAACAGCCACTTATTGTCTCACAGTTCTGGAGACTAAGAGTCCAAAATCAAGTTTTTGGCAGGCCATGCTCCCCAGGGCACTAGGGAAGGCTCCGTTTCAGGGCTCACTCCTAGCTTCTGGTAGCAACATCTGTTCCTTAGCGTGTAGATTGCCTTCTTCTTGCTGTGTCTCTGCATCATCTTCTCTTTTTGTGTGTCTGCCTCTTTTTGTGACTTTTCTGTTTTTTATAAAGACACCAGTCACACTAGTTTAGGGGCCACCCTACCCCAATATGACCTCATCTCAACTTTAATTGCATTGATAACAACGCTATTTCCAAATAAAGTCCCATTCTGAGGTTCTGGGAGTTAGGATTTCAACATACAAATATTAAGGGACACATTCAACCCATAATAGTGGTTTTATGGTAGTGGGGTTAAAAATTACAGGCAATAATTTAGAGCTGGAAGCATCTTTATCAATAATACAGTTTTCTTATTTTCTCTATGAGAAAACTAAGGCCAGTGTGATGAGGAAACTTTCCTGAAGTCATTTTATTTATATCAGAATTGGGCCACAATTAGGATATCCCTAATTTAGGTTATTTTCTATCACAGTATACCATGCTAAACTCTGGCTCTTATGGATGTTGATGTGCATGTGTACATCCTAAACAGGATCTCATTAGGAAATCCAAATAGGGTTATTGTTCAGCTGGAAGTAACAAAGTTAATACTACCGACCATTACAGGGTATGAAATAGACTGGAGCTGAAATAAATAAAACTCATAAATTTCTTCCTTCTACCATACATCCCTCTTCATGTGGAGCATGATCAGGAAGAAGCATTTAATTATGGGACAGAAGAGAAATAAGTGAATGTTGTTAGATAGCCAAAGAAATTGCTCTTCACAAGGTACCAAGTATAGTCTCACTTCTGTATTGGCAAGAGCCCAGTTGATATAGTCCATAGGGTCATACTGCTAGAGAACAGAGAAGGATTGAGAATGAGTAAATTCCCTTTAAGGGACGAATGAAAAATATCCATCACAAAATTGAAAGAAGCAATAGTATTGAATCACTAGGAATAATGCTAGAGAAAGAAATATTCTTAGATAATGGAAATATATATATATCATATTCATAAGTTACAAAATGGGTCACAAAATAGCATTTTATAATTAAAGTGAACATAGATAAATGGACTAGAGAACAAACAGTAATATTGGAGTGAGAGGACAAATGGTTCTAGGTAAGGTATCTCAAAGGAGAAAAAAAAGAGAAAGAATGTGAACTGAAAGACTGTATTCAGATGCATTGAGCAGTGATTTTCACTCTATGTAGAGAGACTTGGGATGAATTAAAGTGCCTTAAAAAAACACAAGTAGGAAAATAAGTATCTTTCTAGCCACAGTCCATCTCTGGACCCTGAGCCCTTCACTCACAGCATTACAGAGATAGAAACAGAGAGAAAGAACAAATACTTTCAGGAAAGGCAAAGAGAGGATTGTCAAGAATTCTCTTAAAAAAAAAAAAACCTTGATTCAATCTTCAGGGTAGAGATAGGGCATGTGAACAAAAAACTCACTAACTCACTTTAGTTAATCACAGATTAACTAAAGAGAGGTTCCTAACGAATTGGAGTAAGTTTGGGAAGTCCTAAATTTACCTCAAATTTCATATATCACCTTAGCAGTCCTCTTGAATTATAACCTGCTAAGAATTATGTGCTATATCCATGTAGCCAGATAGGTAGTTTGTGTTGGCTCTGTCTTTCCATAATAAATGAGTTTAAATTCTATGTAAAGAAAGAAAACATAAACAAAAGGCTTAGTGTTTATTTTGGGGGCAGGGAAAAAGGGAAAAAGTGTTTATTTTTGGGTGCATTTCACTATACAAGCTGATTTGGAGATATCGGAAGGATAAAAGATCAGATGGGTGGTGGCAGTTACTGAAAGCAAGTAATGAGACTGAGACTGAGTCTAAGGCAGTGGTGGTAGGGGAGAACAATGAGAGATTCAGCACAGACACGTTCTTTGACTCACGTTTTCTCTAACACATTTTCTCTTTTCTAATGTTTTCTGGAAGTCATTAAATATTTCTCCAGGATCAATTTTATTTCCTGAAGCCCTTTAGTGAAACTTTTTTCTTTTCTGTTCTGAAGCTTGATAATTCTTAGATTAAGAAGCTGCTTTCAGGGCTTCCCTGGTGGCGCAGTGGTTGAGAGTCTGCCTGCCGATGCAGGGGACACGGGTTCATGCCCCGGTCTGGGAAGATCCCACATGCCGCGGAGCGGCTGGGCCCGTGAGCCATGGCCATTGAGCCTGCGCGTCCGGAGCCTGTGCTCCGCAACGGGAGAGGCCACAACAGTGAGAGGCCCATGTAACGCAAAAAAAAAAAAAAAAAAAAGAAGCTGCTTTCATTCCACAGTACGTACCTCATACTTTTTAAACTAAGTTTATAAAATACGTGCTCTTATCTATTTTCCTAACACTGTTTGCACCTCCACTCTTTCACTGATTTTCAGAAGAGAACTTATATGTAAGTCATTTCATTATTTTTCTTCCTTTTGGCACTAAGCCTTAGGAACTTTTTTTGCATTAATCTGAGAAAGAAGCTTCACACTTCACTTACTAACTACACAAAAAGAAGTTTTCATTTCCTACTGCTGAATATAGACCAACACAAATCCTCCGTTGGGGGCGAGAATCTTTTCCTTAATGCCCAGGAACATCTATAAAGCTTTCTATAGAAGTTTGAATATTAAACACAGGAATTTTATTTTGAAATTAAGAAACTTTTCTTTTTTACTATTTATTTTCAAAATCAGGCAGATTTATCTCCTTGTTTATCTATTACAATTTCTATGCTCATCCAATTACAAACACCAGCAGGTGTTAAAAAAATGTTTCTGCACTTCAATCACTCTGTATATTTTATTGTTTATTGTCTTATCACGTATAAGGTATTGAGGAAATAGTGATGAAAGAAATGAACATTGTTCCTATCCTCAAGAAGCTTGTGATCTTATTTTATTAACGTAATACCCAATAATATTTTTCCAACACAAAATTATTTACTTTATGGCTTTTATTTACTTGAAAGCATTGCCTCATTCCTTTGTATAATCCTAGGGCAAGTAAAACAGTTTTTTGATGGATATAATTCATGTTTTGGGTAGACTTTTTAACAGATTAACCACAAAGCTCAGGGTATGTGCAAAGGTGTTAATTTGAATCCCTCTCCTACAACATACATGTTTCTCAACCTTAACGTTACTCAGGATACTGGCATATGCACTTTGGCAGGGCATTCTGTCCTGTAAAAATACCCGAAGGACACAGAATATAGGTCTAATAGTGAAATAAGTTTATAATCATAAACTTAAATGAAGAAATAACATAGGAAAATGTAAATAAAGTTGGTTTCTAATTATTTTTAAAACATAAACAGTAAAGTCTTGTTATTTCCTAATGCAAGTAAGTTAAAAAACAAATGTCAAGTTGGGAAAACTATCTTCAGCTTATATGATAAAAAATTAATGTATATTATACAGAAAAACTCTTCCAAATCAATATTGTAAAGGAACAAGATGAAAAATGTATGTACAACAAATGCAAAATACTCAGCTTCAGTGCTAATAGTTTGAATTTCACCAAAATATTTATTTTATAAGATTGCAAAAGCATTTCCATGATAATACCTAGTATTTGTTACTAAAAATTAAAGTACATATTTCCTTATACTGATGATGGTACTATAAACTGGTAAAAATGCTTTCTAGATATTAATTTGGCAATCTTCATCCAGGTTTAACAAGGTCATGTCATTTGTCCACCTCATTTCATTTCTAAAAGTTTACCCAGAATAATATTCAAACAGCTACATAAATATTTATGTTTGATGATGATCATAATAGTATTGTTATCTCTAATAATAGGTAAATGTGAATCAAAAGCTCTTCTCAAATAACTGAACTTTAGATGGTGACATCTATTTGGGTATCTGTGAGGTCTGAGCATTAAGTAATAGGATCTTGGGATACACATGACCAGTGAAAGAAAGAAGTGAAGAAAAAAAAAAAAAGAAAATCAGGACATTTACTAAGAGAAAAAGGAATGGCTCTGGGGAGACAAGTTCTTCTCACCTCTGCTTTATCTAAAAAGTGGTCATTGTAATAGAACCTACCTAGAATAAGTGTTGTGAGGATTAAATGAATTAATCAAATAAGTTTGCTTAGAGGAAGCTTAGTACCTAGTAACTGCTACAAGTATTGTTATTGTTTTATTACTATTATTATTAAAGGGGAAACTTTTACTTAGGTTAAATGACTTCAAAAAGCTCATCCAGATAGACTGAATTCAAAAAATTATTTTAAATCATACTTAGAGTAACATTGAGGGTTTTCTATGTGTATGTCTATGAGTTTTCACAGTCCGTAGATTAATGTAAACAGCAACACAATAGGGACATAAAACAAGTTGTTTTTAATGCTATTAGTTCTGGCTGATAATTTAAACAAACTTATGTATAGGAGCTGTTCAGATTATCTTAGAAAGTCATCCTCTTTGTCTTCTTTTCTTGCTTGCTTCTCTCTGTAAGATATCAAAAGAATGTGTAGAGAAGGGTGGGAGGGCTTATGTGATCTCCTAAAGAATGGAATGACTCGGGATTGTAGAGACCTATGTATTTTGGTCTCCTAAAAAATGTTCCATTTTTTGCCTGATTGCTGCTTGTTCTACCTGCATTTGCTTCTGAAGTTTTGGTGAACAAAACTCAGAGCACATAATCTCTTGGCTTGATCAGAGTCTAGGGATTACCCTTAGTTATCTTAACCTCACCTCTGCTCTAGCTGGTTGTGGGCCTTTGCATCTCTGCCACGTCTCCTGTGTTCCCAGAGTTTACCCCAGCTTCTTCTGTGGGGTCCACTTACTCTTGCCTTGGCAGATTCCATGGCAGGCTATCTGGCTAAATGAGCACAGCGCAGAGGACAACTAAAAGGTGATGTCTTTACAGGATGTTAAACAGGAAAGAAGGGCAAGACTCTTGTGCTCTCAGTAATATCCTATTTGTATGAATGACAGCCCTTTTTCTTGGTGAAGGGAAAAGTCAGACACAAAGCATAAATATTTCACTTTCTGATCCCTGACTATTTTTCCTTCCCACAGTCCTTTGGGGTGAGAAGGGGCCAACTTCCCCCCTACTCAAAGCATTTGGTCCTCACTTATGTAAAATTTTGAGTCTTGCTCTTGACAGGTATATTAGTGATCTGTTGCTACATAATGCTATTGCCACAAATTTAGCAGCATGAAACAACACATATTTATTATCTCACAGTTTCCGTGGTCAGGAGTTCAGCACAGATTAGCTGGGTCCTCTGAAAGGCTGCAATCAAGATGTCAACTAAGGCTTCAGTCTCATCTGAGGGTTGACTGGCTCACTCAGGTTGACATAATTCAGTTCATTACAGCTGTAAGACTGAGGGCTTTAGTTTCTTGCTGGCTGTTGGATGAAAGCTGCCTTTAGCTCCTAGAAACCATCCTCAGTTTCATTTCATGTGGAGTTTCCCAACATGGCCACTTGTCCCTTCAAAGCCAATAAAGGAGAGAGAGACTCCAGCAAGTTAGATGTTAATAATCCTATGTAATATAATTACATATTCATTTATACTTTCATATTCATATTTATACTTTACATATTCATTTATAATTACACACATCCCATCATTTTTATCATATTCTCTTTTCTAGAAGGAAGTCATAGGTCATGCTCACACTCAAGGAGCAGGGACTCACACAAGTGCAGAACAATAGGAGGTAGGGAACGTGCATACACATTTAGTAAACACCAGAATATTTTAATAAATGCATAATCTCTGTATTTTGTGATTTTAAGTAAAAAAAAATATGGCTAGAAGTCCATGTACTTACTTCCTGTGTGCATTGAATTAAAATTAGCCAATTCCCTCTTGACTAAACCAGAGAAATGGGCTCCAGGTTTGCAAATTAAAGTTTATACTTTATAAACAAATTTTTTTTTGCCTTAAGTGTAATTTCTTGCTAGTCAGAGAATTTCTTCTTAGAGATTTTTGTTCATAATTTTATGGGTACATTTTTGGCACTACACATCTCAATTCCATTGCATCTAGTTGAGGCTATGTGAATAGTTCAAGTCAATGGAATGTGGACAGAAGCAATGTATGTCACTTATAGGCCTTGGGGAAAAAGAATCCTCCACATATTCAGTCTACTCTTTTTTCTTCTATAGATGGTGACATCAAAAGACCAACAGAGTGTGGGTTCTGAATAACTGCATCGACTAAAGCACTCCTACCCACCCATGCCTCATACACACCATAATGCACTGTGGAAGCAAGAGACCTTTATTGTGTTAAGGTCACTGAGATTTGGGTATTGTTGGTTAAAATAGTTAGCCTGACCCAGACTAACACAAGTAAAAATTATTATTTCTTCAGGATGTGAGGAGAAGATCATCTAACAGTTTTTCAGATGATAAAGGGTTTTAATTAATGTCATGGGTGAAGTATTTAGTTTTCTAGGTTAGGCAATTATTACAGACATTGCAGTATTTTGAAATATTGATTTATCAATGTTCCTTCTTTTTGCCTTTGGCTAAATACAGCATAGAAAAAACAAAAACTTTTCAAAAATGGTGAAGAACAAAAATAATTTCACCATCTTCTAGGTTTCGGAAAGTACTATTTACAAGTACTTGTTTATGTTTACAAATGGTGACCAGGGATAAATAAATATACCCAGGTACTGTGTTGCTCAGATGAATGTTTCAAGTCTTTTTTTTTTCTGTGAGGTCCTAAAGAGGTAATAAAATTGAAAGTGAAACTTTTCCCCACAATTCCCATTTATATGCTCTATCAATGAGGTCACACTACCATTAATTATCTAGAAGATACTGTTCCCATAATGTCCATGGGGACTTACTCAACAACATGATAGATTTCACTGTCAGTGCGTTGTTTCTCCTGTAATAGACTACATTTCCTTTCTTTAATTTTATCCTATTAGTGATGGTTCTTTCACCTCCCCAAGCTTCTTTCCCCCTTGAACAATGATAAAGAAATCTTCCTTATTTAAAGTAACTAGCAAAGCTTAACTAGAACATACTCTCAGATGGTCCTCATTATAAGTAAATACTATGTATTTTAAATATGATGTTTGTGAATTATATAAAGTATGAATTCATGATTTATTACTCAATTTCCTTTATAGCTATGGAACTTTCATCCTGCAAAGTTTAAATCTGGGGACTAAAAAGGCAATACTTCAAAACTATATGAAGCTATGGTAACTTTCTTAAGGAATAATGTATACTCGAGAATGTTTATCTATCTTGTCCTTTCTATTGATATCGTAGAGGGCAGTGCAACTCTTATCCTTGTGGGAAAAGAGGAGGGCAAGTCCCCAGAGAATTAAGTGAAACACAGAGATTGGAGTTGCCCCTGCAACTAGTATATCACTCACTTTACCTTCAGACTGATGGCCTCGGTGCTGTATGGAACCATAGTAGGGTAGTATGGGAACTATTCAGAGAAATTGAAAACTTGATGTGTCCCCTGGAATTTGTCACCCATGTGGATTTGCTTCCTACCTGGATAATTTTGAAGGCAGAAGCCTTGCTAAATTATCCTGCAATGAAAGGCAATAGAAATGGAATAGGATAGGTTCAAGTTCCAGCTTTTGGTATAGCAAAGACACATGAGCTTTTAACTCCATAAAATGAACTTCAAAATGAATCAAGAATAAATATGACCGTTTTATTATTAGAATTATCAGGTAAGGGATAAGGATTGGGTAGAGAATGGCAGAATGTTGATAATTGTTAAAGCTGGGTGATGAGTACTTGGAGTTTGTTTTACTCTTTTGTGTACTTTGTATACATTTGAATTTTCCAAAATCCAAAGTTTTTATAAAAGAGTGACATTATTTGCATGAAGAACTGAGTATTAGGCACGAAGCTTGGCTCCAGGGAGTCCAGTGGTGATAGAAGTTAGATGCTAGATGATGGTGAGTTAACTTATAGGAATAGTAGTGGAGGTAGTAAGAAATGAATAGATATATTTGTAATATATTTAGAAGTTAGAGCTAACAGTGTTTGATAATGAAATCTATGGAATGTGACTGAAAAAGAGCAGTTATGACTGTACATCTAAATTTTCTCTCAATTTCTGGTATTTAACACATTAGTGACCAGAGATGTATTATCACCACAGGCGTTAGCTTCTGCAAAAATCCTGTGGTCAATAATGTGTTAAAAATGAATTTATTAGTCTAGCAATATTTTCTCCTGGACTGTGGTGTTTCTCAAGGCCTATTGTTTGAGAATTAGAATTTACAAATAGACAGGTAAGATTAGCTGAAGACTAAAATGTTTCTCCAAAATTGAAACTGTCCCATTTCAAAGGAGAGATGTGACCTTTTCAAATACAAACGGGTTTTACTACTCTCCCTAGCATTATTCATAGATAGCCCACAGATCACTAACAATAAGTATTATATAGCAATCTACTAACTGTTTATAACTGTTTATATACCAATATACTAACTGTGTATATATATTTCTTGTTTGATATATTTCAGGATAATATAACTTTAAATAATAGTGATAATTATTATTATGGGCTCAGAGAGAAGTCAACACTGTGACGTTAACAACATCCAGTTGAGTAAAGGTGTGGGAGAAACCTGGGAACTGCCGTATTTATTGTCCCAAGGATGAGTAGGCATAAGTTCAAAGCGTGACATCTCTAAGGGGTATATGAACTCCAGTTTCATCTCAAGAGCTTCAGTCTACTGTTAGGGATTCAGTAGAAGTAGAAGTATTAGGTACTTCTTGAATTAAACTGGACTAGCAGCATAATGAGTCTTTGCAATCAGAATACTGGAAATAGGATCACAATCAGTAGCAGGGATTATGGTAGGTTGAATCAGGCTTTCTCTAGGGAACCCCCCAGGCTATATCAACTTTAAAGGCAGGGCTCCAATTTATATGTGAGATACTTGATTTGATATTGGGAAACCAAAGTTTGAGCAAAAAAACAACTCCTTAATGAGACTTTTATTGACCTCCCAGTCAAAATTACCCTGATCCCACCCTACTTCTCCAATATCATTGCTATTTCATTTTATTCATAGCATCTATCACAATTTGCAATGATCTCCTCTAGTTTATGTCCTTATTACTAGTTTCTTCTCCTTAGAATGTAAGCCCCTCAAAAGGAAAGATCTTCCTCACCTTGTTTACCCTTATATCACAATCATCTAATATAATTTCTGTTGCAGAGTAGGCAGTCTATAAATATTTATTAAGGTAGTATTAATTCAAAGCTGAGCCCTAGTGGGCAGGAAAGAGTTAACAGCAGTATTGCAATCCATTCTCTCCCATTAGGAGAGTGTACATGGGAAAAACCAAAACAAAATAAACCAACAAAAAAATCACAAACAAAAACTAGGTGGGTGGCCAAATCTCCTTGAAAACATGGTATTGATAGGCCTCTTGACAGGCACATTAATGTTATTTGCTAGTGGGAGAGTGTGCATCTATGAAATGCTTTTAGCAAGATGTGCTTGGTCTATCTAGGTCTATGCTATATAATCCTGGAATCTCTGGATTTACAGGATATAGCTTCCTGGAGTATGTCACACAGTTCTCCAACTATTGGAGAATAAAAGGGAGATGTTTCAAGACCAAAATAGCTCCCTTTCATGCAAGGGATATAGCTTCATACATCACTTAGAAAACAGAAAGCAGTCTAATGTGGCAAGAAAGGACCAGGACTGTAGCACTGGCAACACTGCGTCTCTCTCTGCTTTGCCTGTACCTCATGATTATATTTGAAATAATTAGTAAAGCTTAGTACTGGGTAAGATCCCCTGTTCTTATGAGTCTAATCTAAAAGTCAACCATCTGTGCTATGACATCTACTAAATTGGTCATATAGTAGGAGTAAGAGGGAAGCTGCTGATCTGAGACTACTTATAAACTTAGTTTACATGAGGATTAGGGAATGAGTGGGGCCAAAGTTTACCTGTTGAAGAAAGAGCCTTTATCTGAGAGAGCCTGAGGAATCTCCTGATTGTCATTTAAAATTATCCTTGCATATCCCCTCTTGTACAGTCCAATTTAATTTCAAAATATTAATTAGGTTAGCTTCATAATTGTATTGTAAATTGGATATTGTCCAATTAGAGTTTTTATAATTATTTGACAAGTAGATAGTAAAGAGAGCTGGTAAGCTCGTGAATAGGTCTCTGAAGATCAATATCTTATATAAGCATGAATTTCACCCTTTTTAGGAAAATAAATTCACACATTTCGCAGCATTAAATTTAACACATGAAGCACAAAACTGTATAATATCATAGCACAAATTTGTCTTCAAATAAATGACTTTTTCTAAGCTTTCATTGGTCATTAAAAGGACTGTTAGGCATATTTATGTTTTACAATGTACTTTCACAAATACTACCTCATTTGGTTATTACAACAATTATATGAGAGTAAATATTGTCCAACTTTCATTGATTAAAATACTGAATTTTTGAGTCCAGATATTTTGATTCTAAATTGAAGATTATTTCTAGTTTTTCAGCATTCCAGTTCAACCCTTCTTAACTTTGAGAGGAGTGCCCATGAATCCCTTTGAAGTCTGCATACTCTGGTTCAGAAATAATTCTAAATATATATAATGTGTTATGCAATAATTTATTCATAGATGTACTATTTCTAATAATAAAAAATAGAAATAATCTAAATGCAGAAATGACACATGTATATAAGAAAGTTGCACTCATTAAATGATGTCTACGAACGTTGTAAAGCATAGGATAGATTATATGCATGTAACGATGAGAGAACTATGTAGAAAACCATTTGTGCATGTGTGTGTGTATAATTAAGTTAAAATAGGCATAGAAAAAGGTAGGCAGAAAATAAAATATTAAACAGATTTGTCTCTTAGTGGTGAGATTATAAGTAATCTAATTTTTATCATACTTTTTGAATTTTCAAATTTTCTATAATAAGTATAATTTCATAATTAGAAAAATATAGTTTATAAACATATGTAGGAGTTTTACATTAGCATGCACACTGTTGTGGAAATTTCTACTCTTTCATCTTAATCAAATAATGGGTTATCAAATAAATGAAGTCCAGAGAAATATAGACTCACATCAACTCAGTGATACATCAGAGATGCTTTTTGTCTGGTTCACCAGGACATATATTCATATAGTAAAACTTAACTTAAAAAATAAGCTATTGAATGGTTTTCAGAATAACTACTGGAAATGTTATAAAATGGCATAAAAGAATGTTGAGTCTGGCATTTTAAAAAATGTGGCTTATTAGGAATAAAACAACAGATCGGTGAAGGATACAAGCATATGCCTGTAGGCACCAAAGTTAAGCCAAATACATAAATCCTTATGGAGACTTAATGGAGAGTAACAGAAAAGAGCTGAGGAAAAAGAAACATGAAAGATGAGACTAGTGTGATATGTTTCAAATCAGCCTATAACAGTATAGCCAATGGAAAAAGGGAGACAGATGAAAACAAAATCTATGCAAAGGAAGAAGAAAGAAGTTGATAGACAATTATACAATCTTAAACAAAAGAGGGTTCAAGCCCTTATGAGGTTTACTTCTGTAAGTGACTGTCCTACATCTCTGTGAACAACTCCAGTGACAAAAATATCTCACCAGTCAAAGGTAGCTCTTTCAAGGTCTGTATGATCCTAACTATTGTGAGAGTTATTCATTTTATTTTTGGTGATGTGTTTTGGTCAAATACCTTGTAAACTCTACACATAACCTCTTATTTCCCACTGTAATATTACATAGACTATGTCTAACACTCTTGTTTTCACCCTGTAGCTCTCCTGATATATAAATAAATATTTCTCTCTCACTTTTTTACCTTAAAAATTTCTAGCTCATTTAAGCAATTCTCACAGGTGCTTTTAAGGTTTCCACTACTCTGTCCTTTTCTGTCTGAATATTCTCTGGAGTATAAAAGTCTATCTGAAAATGCAGTCCCTTGCTGTGGGGAAAAAAAAAAAAATCACACATGAATATAGCACCTTGAGGTTGAAAGGAAGTATGACTGCCTTCAGTCTCAATACTACAAGTTTATGGCAGTGTAGTCTCAGATCCTGTTGGCATTTTGGACAATGATGTGACATGGTTTACGCATAATATCTTCTCTTGCCATTTAACATCCCTGTCTTTTTCACTCTTGTAGCAGCTAACTTGTGTCTCTCCATGTTTTATTTTTGTGGTGACCAAAAACTTCCTCTTTACCAACTTGATCTTCTGTATTAATTTGTAACACATTTTCTGTTCTGAGTGTGAGAATCCTTGTGTCTCCTCCTTGTATTTTTCAAGGAAGTTGCCTCATATATTTAAGCTTTCATACTAGCTCCCCATTTGGTAGGTAGTGTTCTCTATTTTCAAGTAAGTAACAGATACAACTTTTGGTAGCAAGGGATAAAAGTAATGCTCTGTAGAAATCATTAATTTGCTCCATTGGTTATCAAGTGACTTTTGTTTTGTGCTTATGATCCTGGACCCACCTGAGTAAACTAGTTAAGTTTTTCAGTTTGTCTACAAGAGTGTTCTGAGAGATTTTTTCAAAGACTTCCTGAATTTCAGATATTCTACATTCACCATATTACCCGGTTTATTGTTCTGGTGTTCTTGAAAAAAAAGGAAACGAGGCTACTCTGCTATGTGTTTCAGTGAATTCATGCTGGCTCCCAATTATCACAATGTCTCTTTCTAAAGCTACCATTACCTTTCATTTGGAGATGTGTCCTCTACATACACAAGGATAAAATTACATTAATCTCACTTCCCTCTGCTTTAAAAAAAAAAAACAGTATTACTTTTGATAGCTATAATTTTGGCATTTCTCTTATTCTTCAAAATTATGAGTAGTGTTAACAACTATTACCTATAAAACTTATAGTGTTTATTTATCAAAATCATCCTTTGCAATAAAACTTGTTTTTCTTCTCCTTTATATTTTATTTTATAATTCAGGAGATAAGCTCAAAAAGCTTGGCAAGAGACACCCAAATAAGCAGGGGAAATTAAAAACTTTCACCTGGTCTTCTGATCCAAATTCTGGGTGTTTTTCCCCTCAGGATATCTGACTTTCAATGGTCATTGCATGAGATTATCCACAAGTCACTAGAGCATCTAGAAAGGTATACATTGTCTTTGCACACATACTAGATTTTAGGTTTTCAGGTTTTTCATCTGAAGAACACATCCCAGAAAAAGAGGAGAAAGGAAAAATATGGATATTAGGTAGGACAATACAATAATGGTTGCTAATCTTTACTGAGTGTTTATTACATGGCACTATCTTAAGTGTTTCATACAAACTTACATGTTTTATCTTCACAACACCTCTATGAAGTAAATAATATTATTATCATCATCCACATTTATTATAAATATGGAAACTGAAGCACAGAGAAATTACATAATCTTCCCACGGTCAAATAGCTAGCAAGTGGCAGAATTTGAATTTCCACCCAAGCCGAATGTATTGCCCTGAGTCAGTAATACTGACTCCTAATAGTTACTGAACAATGCATTTAGTGAGCTTTTACTCATAACAACATAATTAAAGAAAAACAATATTTACATGCAAAGATAAAGAGATATAGATATATAGGTAGATATATGAATATATAGATACCCTTGCACATTTTCCATAAGAAAGCACAAGAGGGGCTTCCCTGGTGGCACAGTGGCTGAGAGTCCGCCTGCCAATGCAGGGGACACGGGTTCGTGCCCCGGTCCGGGAAGATCCCACATGCCACGGAGCGGCTAGGCCCGTGAGCCATGGCCGCTGAGCCTGCGTGTCCGGAGCCTGTGCTCTGCAACGGGAGAGGCCACAACAGTGAGAGGCCCGCGTACCACAAAAAAAAAAAAAAAAAAAAAAAAAAAAAAAAAAAAAAAATTAAAACTGAAAGGCAGTAGCAATAATACTAAAAATTTGTGGTATATTTCTCAAGTAGAGACTAAAAGGAGATGGACAGGCCTGAAAGAGTATATTAGCAAGAAGATTAAAAGTAAATGAGCTAAGCGTCCAACTCAAGAAAGTAGAAAGAGAAGTAAATAATAAAATCAAAGAAAGTAGAAAGAAATAATAAATAGAAGAATATATTAAAGTGAAAGTTAAGAAACAATATGGAGTATAAAAAAGACTAAGAATAGATAAACTTCTAGAAATATTGAACAGGAAAACAAGGTGATAAAGACAAAATATAAATAATGAAAAGGGAGCCTTTACAGATAAAAAGAAACCATAGTTATGTTTTAAATAACTTTATGACAATGAATTTAAAATTTAGATGAAATAAATTTTATCAAATTAATTCAAGAAAAAGTGGAAAACCTTAAAAAGTCTATTACAATCCAATAAATTGCATAAATTTTATTTTTATATAGACTCCCAAGTAATATGTGATTTTAAAAAATGCATTGTTTTATAGGCAATATTTTATTTGTAGAAATCCAATATAAATTTGACATCAAATTAAATAGGAACAGCATAAGAAAATAAATTTATGAATAAATAACTATTAATGCACATAATCTATAAATGTACAAAGAATCCATCATGACAGTAGAGCTCATTACAGAAATGCAAAGACGGTTTAACATTAGATTACTATTAATGTAATTGACCATAGGGCAGAAAGAGAGGATGAGAGTGAAGCCCACTACATTCCCATGTTCTGTGTGGCAATGAACATACGTTTCTTGTGGGTTAAAAGAACATGAACTGTCTAGGCAGTATTCCATGTAAAAGTTTTCTGCCCTGAGGAGTAAGAGGATTCCCATAGTGTTGTTTATTGGCTCTGGCTTTAGGTAAGATGGGTGAAAGATGTGGGTTTGATCTAGATTCTACAGGTCAAGAAATTGCACAGTGTTTGCCTGAAGGACACATGTCCATCAAGCCCTCCATAAAAGACACAGTATTTGTAAGGCTGCCACACAGAGGTTTGCCAGCTACTCATTGTTATCCAGAGAAGCAGCAATAAGCAACAAAGAAAAAATGAACAACCAGCACCACAAACAGGTCTGTTAAGTAAAAACAAAAACAAAAACCCTTTGACTTTACTTCTTCCTCTTCCTCACCTCAAATCTCTAGAAAAGAAGGATTTAGAGTTAAGTATCGTATAGCCAGACATTGGCACCTAGATCCTGTACTCCTACCAGTCAGTATCCCAGCTCTAAACTGGGGTGAAGGAAGAGAGGAGATGAGATTTAAATGGAGGTTGTGGTTAATGCTTTAAAGCAGAACTTATCTTTAAAGTGAGAATTTATGAAACTCATGCAAGATATAATTAAGGAACTGGAAAGGGAGATTCAGCAGAACATGGGTGAAAGCAGAAACTGCAGGAAATTAAAACTATTTCATGTTTATATACATCTGAGTGGAGACTGCTCATTAAACTGGGTATATCCTAGAAAACTCACTTGTACATGTAAAAAAGGCATGTAAGGGATTTTCAATGCAGTATTTAAATGGTGGAAATCAGGACAATGGACATGCCTACTAATTGGGGTATTAACGTGGATCTGAGTGATAAACATGGATACTAAGTTGTGTAAGGATGATTACAGTATGATTACATTTAAACTGTAAATTTTCAAACCATACAATGGTACCTTCTTAAGCAGATATATGTGTGTTAATACATATATATACTTACATATACGATAATATAAAATATGCATGAGGAGGATATTCATCATCTGTAGAATAGGGGAGGGAGGACATTCAAGAAACATAATGGAGTGAGGAGGCTTAGCAATATGTGTAATGTGTTATTTCAACAAAAAGGTCGAAGCAAAGTTTGTATAACATTAACCTTTATTTTAGCTAGTATAATAGTATCTAGTGTACTATTGTTTCTGTAATTAAAATATTTAAAAATTTAAAAGTAATACAAATATCTTGACATACTTTTCTATAAAATTTATTTGGCAGTATAATGTAGATTATGTTAATATTGATTTAGTTCTTTACTTCCCTTGGGAGAAAAGGAATCACTTTGAACTTATTTCAAGTATTCCTTCTTATTGTCATTTGCGTCTTCATGAGTGATTAAAAAAATCAGTTGTCTCCTTGTACTTCCTTTGGGAAGGCTAAGTGTCATTTTATTTTCCCTGAAAAGCTCTTCATTAAAACAAGATCCAACACATATGAATCACAATTTTTTATTCTTTTATTACCTCAGCCTGATGAACAACTGGGGCCCCTCCTATATACTTAACTAAGCTTATCTAGTTTTGATTCATTGTTTAGAGCAGGAAATTATTCCAGTCTTTTAAAGGTACTGCAGTGTTAAGAATATGTTTCCTTGTGAAGGGTTAATGCACGTCATTGGACTCTAAGCCATTTTTTCTAATCCTCTTTTCCTAAAAAAAACTTCTGAGCATACTTCTCATTAGTGATAATGATCACAAGAATATGGAACCCACAGTCTATTTTCTTATTAATCTTACCAAAGTAATCACATAGGTGACTGAATATCATATGAAATAAAACATTTTTCAAAGATATTTTCCTGTGCATTATACCTAAAAATATATCACCCATCATGTTAATAAGATTTCCCCCTCTGCAGCATGAGCATTTTAGTTGAAATCTCTCTCACTCTTATAAGAGTAGTAGATATTCCTAATTGTATTTACTAAAAAAAAGCCATTAACAACTGGAGTGATAATTTATTTTGGGGTAAATCAGTGTCTTCACAAATTATTTCTACCAATATAAAAAGGATACAGAGACATTAGACAAGAATCTGGGAGGTACTTTTCATTAGCACAGTGCTGTCTGTACCATTATTAAATCGTATGTGCATATCTGAGCAAGAGTTAAAATGGTCTGCTCTATATTTATTTCTCTGTGCCAAGTAACTTTAGCTCTATCTAAAGGTAAAAGAAATCCATAAATCTGTCAGGCAAGGATTTAAGTACATCATTTTGTTCTTCATGTAATCACACTTAAATATAGCTTAATAGTATTTATAATGTATATATGTATACATGCATAACTATACATATGTCTACCAAATTCATCTGTATTATGTACAGTTGTTACACATATATAATATGCATATTATACATTTATATTTAATTATCAGCAGTCTCCTTCTGCTAGCATATAATTGCATTTTTAAATCACATTTCTGGTTGCACTTAAAATTGTATTGCATTTTTCTATTTCTGGCTTTTTATCTGTTATTCATCATTTCCCTACTGTGGTTATCAGCCCTTGACAGTGAAAATAAGTTTCTTAGGTTCATGGAATCTTTATTATACAAAATGTGCATTAATGTCATTCTTATCTGCTAATGGCCTCCATAATCAGGAGAAGCAGTGAAAGGGAATGAAAAATGATTATTTATTCACCAGCTTGGTAGAGCATATCACTAATGAACCATGAACACAGATTATCTGAACAAATTTCCAGGGTCAGGAAGGGTCCTATCTTTTGATTTTCTTGAAAATATGCATAATAATTATTTTTTATAGCATGCACAAAAAGAATATATCACATTTTCAAATTACATTTATTTTACCAAATTGGAAATATGTTAGACATTGAAATACAAAGAGTACAGTGCTTGATAAGTGAAAATGCTATTCAAATTTCTTATGATTCATTATAACATAATACATTTTCCACTTGCTGTGCAATGGCTAATTTAGACTCTCAAATTCCCAATACATCAGTCATTAATTTGAGAAGACTCTCTTTGCGTAATTGAGGTTTTTAGAACTTTGGATTCAACAAATATTGGTTCAGTATGCCTGACATTTTGCCAGTTGCTGAGAACATAGAGATTAGTGAAACAGTCAATATCATCAAGGAATTCACTGTAGGAGAGACGGCATGTCAACAAACATGCAGGATTTAAAAAAGTCTTTGATTATTTTTATTAGGATTATTGAAAGTAATGTATAATAGCTCAAATTTTGCTTGCTCTAAAATCTTCCTATATTATGCCATGAAATGAGATTTCTTACTTAGCAATGCAATACTTTCATGTTGTCTGTCTGTGTGTGTGTACAGAAGTGGTAATTTACATAGATGATCATTAGTCCTCACTAAAAATCTAAATACATCTTATATGTATTGTCTCTTCCTTCTTCAAAATTGCAGCTTCTTCATGCCATATCATTTTACTAGACTAGTCTCACTGCATATCTAGACCTCTAAGCCACCTTGCCTCACTCACTAAAGACACTTGTTTTTTGTATTTTTCCCCATGGTGCAGCCTTTTATCCTCCATTCATTGCTACTGCTTTTATCAGTGATTAAGCCATGATGACTGATCCTTCACTCCTGATTCTCCACCTCCTCACTTGCAACAAAGTTCTTCTTAAACTCTCTTCTACTGCTCATTTCTGTGATTACACCCTACAGCCATAAGCATATCATTCTGACCACTTCCATTTACACTTGACTTTAGCTGGTCTACTCCAAGATGTTTTGCCCTGATTTATACCTCCAAGTCATTGTGCCACCGACCTTTTCTACTATTCATCCTTTATCTTCTGTCTTTATTTTCCTTTTTATCCAATTTGGCTCACATTCCATTATTACAACCAGTTTCTTGCAAGCACCCTGGACTTACTTTTTCCTGTCTCCCTTCATTTTCCCTATTTGGAAAAGCCCTAATTTGGTTGTTATCACCTTAAGGATTATTTCTTTTGAAACATCATTTCTTCATCCCTACTGAATTATTCCCATCAGTTTACCAACATACCTTATTTAAAACCAACAAAAAACCATTTTTTTTCATTGATCCTTCCATCCACCTCTAACTATTGTTCCATTTCTCTACTTCTTTTCACAAAAAATACTCTGAGAATAAGTTATGACCATTCTTATCTCATTTTCCTCACTTCTTATTCACTCTTCAATCTGTTCCATCTCCCTAAATTTTTTTTTAATTTTTAGTTGATTTTATTTTTTTAAACATCTTTATTGGAGTATAATTGCTTTACAATGGCGTGCTAGTTTTTGCTGTGTAACAAAGTGAATCAGCTATACATATACATATAACCCCATATCTCCTCCCTCTTGCCTCTCCCTCCCACCCCTCTAGGTGGTCACAAAGCACCAAGCTAATCTCCCTGTGCTATGTGGCTGCTTCCCACTAGCTAGCTATTTTACATCCCTAAAGTTTTCACCCTCCTCTGCTATTGTTGAGATCACCAAGAACCTCCAATGATGCCAAATTCAATTATCATTTCTGTTTTTATCTACTTGCCTTATCAGTAGCATTCCACACAACTGGCTACTCACCTCTCCTTGAAATAACTCTCTCCTGTTGAATCTCTTTTGATACATATGGTAAATTGACTCATTTAATATCTATACCAACATTCTTCTATATTACCTTCCTGTACTACAGTAGCTAAATATTGTATTTCCCAAACTTCCATATATATAATACACAGATGTAAGGATTTATGTACTGCCAATGAAATGCACTAGTGAATCTGGAATTTGAAACTGATGGAGGGAGCAGAGCATAGAGCAAGAAGCACTCTTTCTGTTTGTGCAACATGACTATATCTGGGTGGTGGTTTTTTATCTCCAGATTGCGGCTAAGAGAGTAGGAACGGGGAGCCAGAAGTGGAGACAATGCCTATGTGTTTCATCAGATTTCTGCTTATGACGTGAAACTCTTCCCTTGATAGGAAAACTCAGTTACCTTGTTCTGGTAGTAATTTTTGTAAGACCAGCCCAACAATCAAATTTGTAAGCATCTAATTTCCTGTATTTAATCCCATTCTGCTTGAAACTGATAGATTGGTTTCTGTTATTCGCAACTGAATTCTGATTGAAGCAGTTTCCGCAATATTTTTTCATTGTTCCCTTTATTTCTCTTGTTGCCACTTTAAAGTTGTCTCAGATGACAACTTTTCCTCTTCAACCTTAAACACTGAAGAACTCCAGCCACGTATCCTGAGAGCATTTATCTTCTTTAAACATTCTTCCTAGATAATCTCACTTAGTCTCATGCTTTATAATACCACCTACATGCTGATGATGTGAATCCCTTTTCATCTTTCAGTTTAAATGCTCTCTGAACTCTAGATCTGTACATCATATCAACCTTCTTACTTCATATTATCAGCTGGCTCTCCAAGAGACATATTAAATACTCATTTTACAAAACAGGGCACTTGATCTCCAATTACTACCTTTACTGCCCCCATGCAAGTTATCTTTCCAGTTTTATCCATTTTGATAAATGGCATAGCAATCAACCCAAATATCTCAAAGTTTTATAGAGACTCTTACTTAATTCTCACAACAAACCTATGAGGGAGATGCTATTATTATTCCCATTACCTATATGAGGAAATTCAGAAATGTTATGCAACTTGTGGTGCATCATGTAGTTAATAAAATGTAGAGCCAGGAATCAAAATCAAACCTATTTTTTTATGTAGAGCTCCACTTTTAATGATTATACTGTTTCACTGTGCTGAAATCAAGGTCTCAGCAAAGCCACACTATTCTGGAAACTCTAGGAGAGAAGCCATTTCCTACTTCTACCAGCTTTTGGAGGCCACCAGCATTCCTTGGTTTGTAACTACATACTCTAGCCTTCAAGACCAGCATCTTCAAATCTTTCTTTGTTATCTCCTCTATGTCAGTCTACTCTCCCTCTGACTTGCTCTTACAGTGATACTTGTGAGTGTATTTAGGGTCCACCAGATAATTCAAGATAATTTTCCCATCTCAAAATCCTTAACTTAATCACATTTGCAAAGATTTTCCCCCCAATAAAGTAACATTTACAGGATCCAGGGATTAGGACCTAATATTTACAGGGACCATTATTCAGCCTACTACAGATGGTTACCCAGGAATGAATATGTTTCCAGTCTTAACAATGGAAAATAATTTACTGCTAGCCTAAATTGCAAGATGAAATACAATGAAGAGAGGTAGAGAATAGTAAAGGCTATCATATCTTTGTGGAAAGGCCTCAGACACTGTCTGCAGTCTTTGTCTCATGAAATGAAGGTTAGCATATGTATCAGTCAGGTGAACTGTGTTATACTGTAGGGAAAAAAAAAAGTCTTTCTATATCATTAAACCTTGACCAGCTTACACAAACAAAGGTTTCCTCCCCTCTGGCATCCAGCCTGATGAAGAAGCCTCTGTCTGGATCAGGCTGGTGGTTCTGGAAAGGGAAAAAAGAGAGCATGACTTACAGACTAGCTCTAAAATTTATTTCCGGAAGTGACACATTGTTCTCACATACATGATTTTAACAAGACTGGGGGTTTGATCCTTCTTCAGGAAGAGGCACCATGTATTTGAGACTAATAATGTAGGCTAATTAATACATTCTTTAAAAATATACTGTAAATATATCAATATATCAAACAAGTAACCATTACAGGGAGTAACATTTGTGATACATATATGGAGAGAGAGAGAGGAAGAGAGAACCCAAATAGAAAGCCCCCATTTTTTAAAGTGAGAAATTCTCAAAATAAAAACATTTTTTGGCCAGATTTGCTATAAGTAAATTTAGAGGCAAATATGTCAAATTCTACTTCTGGTAATATTTAATTTAATTACATATTTAAAAGCATTTATGTAAGTAATATGTAAATACAGATTTACTTTTCAACACTCAAATCTTATGAAACAATTTTATTTAAACTTTTTTTTAATCTCCCTTGACTTTATTTATTTATTTTTTAACATCTTTATTGGAGTATAATTGCTTTACAATGGTGTGTTAGTTTCTGCTTTATAACAAAGTGAATCAGCTATACATATACATATATCTCCATAACCCCTCCCTCTTGTGTCTCCCTGTCACCCTCCCTATCCCACCCCTCTAGGTGGTCACAAAGCACTGAGCTGATCTCCCTGTGCTATGCGGCTGCTTCCCACTAGCTATTTTATATTTGGTAGTATATATAAGTCCATGCCACTCTCTCACTTTGTCCCAGCTTACGCTTCCCCCTCCCTGTGTCCTCAAGTCCATTCTCAATGTCTGTGTCTTTATTCCTGTCCTGCCTCTGGGTTCTTCAGAAACTTTTTTTTTTAATTTAGATTCCATAATATATGTGTTAGCATATGGTATTTGTTTGTCTCTTTCTGACTTACTTCACTCTGTATGACAGACTCTAGGTCCATCCACCTCACTACAATAACTCAATTTCATTTCTTTTTATGGCTGAGTAATATTCCATTGTATATATGCACCACATCTTCTTTATCCATTCATCTGTTGATGGACACTTAGGTTGCTTCCATGTCCTGGCTATTGTAAAGAGAGCTGCAATGAACATTGTGGCACAGGACTCTTTTTGAATTATGGTTTTCTCAGGGTATATGCCCGGTAGTGGGATTGCTGAGTTGTATGGTAGTTCTATTTTTAGTTTTTTAAGGAACCTCCATACTGTTCTCCATAGTGGCTGTATCAATTTACATTCCCACCAACAGTGCAAGAGGGTTCCCTTTTCTCCATACCCTCTGCAGCATTTATTGTTTGTATATTTTTTGATGATGGCCATTCTGACTGGTGTGAGGTGATACCCCATTGTAGTTTTGATATGCATTTCTCTAATGATAAGTGATGTTGAGCATTCTTTCTTGTGTTTGTTGGCAATCTGTTTATCTTCTTTGGAGAAATGTCTATTTAGGTCTTCTGCCCATTTTTGGATTGGGTTGTTTGTTTTTTTGATATTGAGCTGTATGAGCTGCTTGTAAATTTTGGAGATTAATCCTTTGTCAGTTGCTTCTATTGCAAATATTTTCTCCCATTCTGAGGGTTGTCTTTTCATCTTGTTTATGGTTTCCTTTGCTGTGCAAAAGCTTTTAAGTTTCATTAGGTCTCATTTGCTTATTTTTGCTTTTATTTCCATTTCTCTAGGAGGTGGGTCAAAAAGGATCTTGCTGTGATTTATGTCATAGAGTGTTTTGCCTATGTTTTCCTCTAAGAGTTTTATAGTGTCTGGTCTTACATTTAGGTCTTTAATCCATTTTGAGTTTATTTTTGTATGGTGTTAGGGAGTGTTCTAATTTCATTATTTTACATGTAGCTGTCCAGTTTTCCAGGCACCACTTATTGAAGAGGCTGTCTTTTCTCCATTGTATATCCTTGCCTCCTTTATCAAAAATAAGGTGACCATATGTGTGTGGGTTTATCTTTGGGCTTTCTATCCTTTTCCATTGACCTATATTTCTGTTTTTGTGCCAGTACCATACTGTCTTGATTACTGTAGCTTTGTAGTATAGTCTGACGTCTGAGAGCCTGATTCCTCCAGCTCCATTTTTCTTCCTCAAGATTGCTTTGGCCATTCGGGGTCTTTTGTGTTTCCATACAAATTGTGAAATTTTTTGTTCTAGTTCTGTGAAAAATGCCATTGGTAGTTTGATAGGGATTGCATTGAATCTGTAGATTGCTTTGGGTAGTGGAGTCATTTTCACAGTGTTTGATTCTTCCAATCCAAGAACATGGTATATCTCTCCATCTGTTTGTATAATCTTTAATTTCTTTCATCAGTGTCTCATAGTTTTCTCATACAGGTCTTTTGTCTCCTTAGGTAGGTTTATTCCTAGGTATTTTATTCTTTTTGTTGCAATGGTAAATGAGCGTGTTTCCTTAATTTCTCTTTCAGATTTTTCATCATTAGTGTATAGGAATGCCAGAGATTTCTGTGCATTAATTTTGGATCCTGCTACTTTACCCAATTCATTGATTAGCTCTAGTAGTTTTCTGGTAGCATCTTTAGGATTCTCTATGTATAGTATCCTGTCATCTGTAAACTGTGACAGCTTTACTTCTTTTCCGATTTGGATTCCTTTTTTTTCTTTTTCTTCTCTGATTGTTGTGGCTAAAACTTACAAAAGTATGTTGAATAATAGCAGTGAGAGTGGGCAACCTTGTCTTATTCCTGATCTTAGAGGAAATGGTTTCAGTTTTTCACCATTGAGAATGATGTTGGCTGTGGGTTTGTCATTTATGGCCTTTATTATGTTGAGGTTAGTTCCCTCTATGCCTACTTTCTGGAGGGTTTTTATCATAAATCGGTATTGAATTTTGTGAAAAGCTTTTTCTGCATCTCGAGATAATCATATGATTTTTATCTTTCAATATGTTAATATGGTGTATCACTGATTTATTTGCGTGTATTGAAGAATCCTTGCATTCCTGCGATAAACCCCACTTGATCATGGTGTATGATCCTTCTAATGTGCTGTTGGATTCTCTTTGCTAGTATTTTGTTGAGGATTTTTGCATCTGTGTTCATCAGTGGTATTTAAACTCTTTACTTGCATCTTCTACTTCACTGTCTTAGTCACCATTAGAACCACTTTTCAAATCATGTAGCACAGCTTTTCAGAGCCCATCATCCTCAATTCTACCTAAATTACTTGAAATGCAGCACCTTTTAAATTCATGTATTATCTTGTCACTGGATAAGTTAGTCCAAGTTCTAAGTACCATTGATATAACATAAATATTATGATCTCTTTTAAATTTTGTAATTGTAAAGAAATATTTTCTTCATAACAAAAATAAGATTTTTGCATTGTCTTGCAAAATGAGTTCCAAAGACAGATTTATAAAGACGTCTAATATTTATTGTGATGTCGTATATAGTGAGCGTTACTAACTTTTTCTTATATTACTTCGCCTTTTGTTTTTACTCATGCCACCAAGCTTCCTTAATCATTCTGGACAACTGAGGTCTTATTGTATTTTCCTATATTTTATCTTGCTCAAAAAAAAGCTTCTGAACGAAATGGCCTATAATCGTGCATTTTAGGACTCATACATACGTACCAGAGTTTAGTGAACAATCTTATATCTGGGCCTATATAGTACATGAGAGAGAAGCAGGGTAAGAAAGTGGGGAGAAGTATAATTAAGCTAAATTTTTATTTATCCCACTGGGATTCCAATAAGAAATTTATAAAATCAGTAACTCAATAAAGAGCTGTATATATATCTGATTTAAGGAGATCAAAATAAATAGTGGTAAATAGAAAACACGAACTAATTAAGTGTAGTTTTTTCCATCTATAGAGAGTGATTTGAAATGACTAGAATGGAGCAGATCTTTTAATTAAAAAAGCTTCTCTATTATTTTATTTTTTAATTACATGCATTATTACTTTTGGTAATTACAGTGCTATTAGACAGCAACAGAGACTTATTTAACCCATTAAGTCAAATTTTGGACCTCATAAACTGTAACACCTAAAACAATTCTCTATGAGCATATGATAAAACCTTAGGTTGCTTGCTCCTATTGATACTTTTTGTACTACTTCATTTCAATTAGAAAATATACCACCAAAACATATGCCATCACTATAGAACTCCTCTGCCTGAATTAATGAAGAATGCTGCTTTATGTTTCCATTGTCCCTTTTGGCTGCAATTTCTGGAAATGCTTGGCTATAGTGCTGTTTAGAGATGGTTGTGGGTGGTGGCTAAAATTTGTCATGCATCGTGTCCCATGGATCCCCTTGGATCCAAATGTTTTAATTACCCCAGTGGAATGAAGTGAAAAGCCTCACTATATTGATTTGTCAGGAATAAGACATTCCTTGCTCTACTAATTCTTGGCTCTGGCAGTTTAAGAGCCATTGCTTCTTGGTTTGCAGCCTGGAATAATTACATAAATAACTTCCTTGTGGCTGGTCCTCCTCCAAATTTGATGTGGTGCCGCTATTCATTAATATCATGTCAGTGAGCAGACCTGCTTGGAATATGCAAGGGTTTCCCTTATCTAGAAACTGTGGAACAGTGACAGGGTTAAACAACTGAATACAGATGAAATATCATTACAGGCTATGCCATCGCTCAGAATCTGTTTGCATAAAAAAGCTATTTTCATGATCATAAAATTACAAAACTTAAAACCACTTTAAAATGAATTCTTTTTTGTTCCTTATACATAAAACAATCTATCTACAATATTAAGGATTTAATTACTGGCTAATATTAGATTAATGTACGTGCATCTGTTTCACATCAAAGTCAAATTATATATCATTACTTCATCATTTCTTACCATAGAAATGCCTTGGAAACTCAAAGTATTGATACCTGCAACTCAATGTTCTTTTCTGGTTAAGCTCCTGTGTCTCATACTGAGAGTGGGAAGGAAGCCAAACTTGTTTCCTAGCTTCACATCATTCCATGAATGCTCAGTGGGTGAGGCAAAGGTAACTGATAAAAGGAAGGCCAAACATCTCTGAGGAGACTTCATGTACAACTCTGTTCAGTAGGGGAACCCCATATTGAGTGTGAGCAAACTGTCCTAATGGGATCTTTTATGTGCAAATGCTGGGAAAATACAGAAAAGCAGACCAACTGTTCTTAGTTTCTAGAAGAATTGTTCCAGTTCTCAGTATCAATTGTTATCTCAGGCTTGGAAGCACATAGTGATTCTGTGGGCTTTAAAAAAATGGAGTTCTTTGCTGACCTGTGCTTATACATATGCAAGTATCACTGTAATAAGCTGTTTAACAAAAGGATTGTTATCTTTTCCCTGTGATATATCTAGGAAAGGATATCTGTACTGTTAAATCATTTGCCAAAATAAAGCAGCAGTTATGAAGATTCCAGGTCTCAGATGAGGAAAGGGGAAAGGATAACACTCTGTTTCTCTACCTTTTCCTTCAACTAGATTAAAAGTACTCCCTTACTGATTTGAAATATTAGAACAGAATTTCTAGAAATGTTATAAAATTCTGTTACTCTAGAATATTTTGGAAGCCCTATAAAGCTATAATACTGCTGTTGATATTTTTTGGTTTTAAAATTTTTATACAGATCCTTTATTTATGGAAATTAATTCGAGTAATGGTGAAAAAATGTTATTCTAAAGAACACAACGGCTCCAAATACATAAGAGTCATTTATTCAAAGAAATTTCTTATGCAAATATACAACTGTAGAGTGATATTTTCTCACATATAGAAGTAGAAGTTAACAAAGGAATAACCGAGGAGGTATTCCCTTTTTATGAAAGTAATACTTCAAATTTATTATTATTTAGGTTTAAAATGTTTTATTTTTAAATTTCTTATTTTATACTGGAGTATAGTTAATTTACAGTGTTGTGTTAGTTCCAGGTGTACAGCAAAGTGAATCAGTTACACATATACATGTATCCACTCTTTTTTAGATTCGTTTTCCATATAGGTCATTTACAGAGTATTGAGTAGAGTTCCCTGTGTGTATACGTAGTGTGTATACGTCAATCCCATCTCTCAGTTTATCCCTCTCCCCCTTTCTCCCTTGGTAACCATAAGTTTGTTTTCTACATCTGTGAGTCATTTTCTGTTTCGTAAATAAGTTCACTTGTACCATTTTTTTAGATTCCACATAAAAACTGTATCATATGATATTTGTCTTTCTCTGTCCGACTTATGTCACTCACTATGACAATCTCTAGGTCCATCCATGTTGCTGCAAATGACATTATTTCATTCTTTTTATGGCTGAGTAGTATTCCATTGTATATATGTACCATATCTTCTTTATCCATTCATTCATCGATGGACATTTAGGTTGCTTCCATGTCTTGGCTATTGTAAATACTGCTGCAGTGAACAGTGGGGTGCATGTATCTTTTCGAATTATGGTTTTCTCCAGATATATGCCCAGGAGTGGGATTGCAGGATCATATGATAGCTCTATTTTTAGTTTTTCAAGAACCTCCATACTGTTCTCCATAGTGGCTGTACCAATTTACACTCCCAACAACAGTGTAGGAGGGTTCACTTTTCTCCACACCCTCTCCAGCATTTATTGTTTATAGACTTTTTGATGATGGTCATTCTGACTGGTGTGAGGTGATACCTCATTGTTGTTTTGATTTGCATTTCTCTAATAAGTTAGCGATGTTGAGCATCTTTTCGTGTGCCTGTTGGCCACCTGTATGTCTTCTTTGGAGAAATTTCTGTTTAGATCATCTGCCCATTTTTTTGATTGGGTTGTGTGTTTGTTTTTGATATTGAGCTGTGTGAGCTGTTGGTATATTTTGGAGATTAATCCCTTATCAGTTGCATAGTTTGTAAACATTTTCTCCCAGTCTGTGGGTTGTTTTTTCATTTTGTTTATGGTTTCCTTTGCTGTACAAAAGCTTTTGAGTTTAATTAGGTCCCATTTGTTTATTTTTGTTTTTATTTTCATTACTCTAGGAAGTGGATCCAAAAAGATATTTCTGCTATTTATGTCAAAGTGTTTGTCCTATGTTTTCCTCTAGGAGTTTTATAGTATCCGGTCTTACATTTAGGTCTTTAACCTATTTGAGTTTATTTTTGTGTATTGTGTTAGAGAATGTTCCAATTTCATTCTTATACATGTAGCTGTCCAGTTTTCCTAGCACCACTTTAAAATAGTTTTTTAAAGAATGTATTTCCATAAGTACATTTTACAAAATAAAAATGTAAACCTCAGGAAAATGTCTAAGGCAGAAGAAATAAAACAACTTTAATAATTCTTAGACTAGAGAGTTTTAGAAAAGTGAAGAGTAACAATTTCATCTTCAGGAATTCAACTTCCGTAGAGATTTCAGAATTAATGTAAAAGCATCACTTTGACCAAGCCCCTTTATTTCTCATGGGCTCGGTGTCTTCATAAACTTATATGAAAGGGGAACTAGGATTAAATAATAGGGTCTGTTCCACATCCAACAGACTGTAATTCAGATAATAGTCCTCTTTGTCTTAAATAATTCTGTCTATTAATTAATTAATTTTATCATTATTATTTTAATTTATATTTATTTTTTGGCTGTGTTGGATCTTTGTTGCTGTGCACAGGCTTCCTCTAGTTGCGGCGAGTGGGGGCTACTCTTCATTGCGGTGCACAGGCTTCTCTTGTTGCGAAACACAGGCTCTAGGTGCACGGGCTTCAGTAGTTGCAGTACGCGGGCTCAGTAGCTGTGGCATGTGGGCCCTAAAGCACGCTGGCTCCAGTAGTTGTGGTGCTTGAACTCAGCAGTTGTGGCTCACGGGCTCTAGAGCGCAGGCTCAGTAGTTGTGGCGCATGGGCTTAGTTGCCCCGGGGCATCTGGGATCTTCCCGGACCAGGGATCGAACCCATGTCTCCTGCATTGGCAGGCGGAGTCTTAACCACTGCACCATCAGGGAAGTCCCTGTCTACTAATTTATATGTGAATTTTTAAACCCTTGTTCCTTCAGCTCCTTTCTCACCATCAGCCATTCTTGGGTATCTTAAAAAAAAATTTTTTTTGTAATAAACTTCTCTTTTAAAATAGATTTAGGGCTTCCCTGGTGGCGCAGTGGTTGAGAATCCACCTGCCAATGCAGGGGACGCGGGTTCGTGCCCCGGTCTGGGAGGTTCCCACATGCCGCAGAGCAGCTGGGCCCGTGAGCCATGGCTGCTGAGCCTGCGCATCCGGAGCCTGTGCTCTGCAACGGGAGGGGCCACAACAGTGAGAGGCCTGCCTACCGCAAAAAATAAATAAATAAATAAAAATAAATAAAATAGATTTAGATTTAGAAAGCAGTGGCAGGGATTTCCATATATCCATATATGAACAGAGAGTTTCCATATACCCCATACCCAATTTCACTTGTTATTGGAATCTTACATTAGTATGGTACATTTATCACAATAGGGGAAACAATATTGATATGTTATTATTAACTAAAGTCCATACTGTATTCAGATTTTCTTAGTTTTTAACCATGTCCATTTTCTGTTCCAGCATAACATTCATGATAACATATTACATTCAGTAGTCAAGTCTTCTTAGGCTTCTGTTGACTATGACAGTTTCTCAGACTTTCCTTGTTTTTGATGACTTTGGCAGTTTTAAGGAGTACTGGCTAGATATTTTTTAGAATGTCCTTCAATTGGGATTTATCTGATACTTTTCTCATGATTGGACTGGATTTTTGTTTTTTTGTGAGGAAGATAACAAAAGGTAAATTGCCATTCTCAATAAGTCATATCTAGAGTGTATACTGTCGACATGAATTACCACTGTTGATGTTAACCTTGATCACCTGGCTGTGATAGTGTTTGCTTTATTTCTCTACTGTAAAGTACCCCCTTTTCTTCCCTTTCCCTCTTCTTTGAAAAGATTTTACTATCTGCAACCCACACTTAAGAAGTGGACCTAATGAAACTTCAAAGCTTTTGCACAGCAAAGGAAACCATAAACAAGACCAAAAGACAACCCTCAGAATGGGAGAAAATATTTGCAAATGAAGCAACTGACAAAGGATTAATCTCCAAAATTTATAAACAGCTCATGCAGCTCAATAGCAAAAAAACAAACAACCCAATCCAAAAATGGGCAGAAGACTTAAATAGGCATTTCTCCAAAGAAGATATACAGACTGCCAACAAACACATGAAAGGATGCTCAACATCACTAATCATTAGAGAAATGCAAATCAAAACTACAATGAGATATCATCTCACACCAGTCAGAATGGCCATCATCAAGAAATCTAGAAACAGTAAATGCTGGAGAGGGTGTGGAGAAAAGGGAACACTCTTGCACTGCTGGTGGGAATGTGAATTGGTACAGCCACTATGGAGAACAGTATGGAGGTTCCTTAAAAAACTACAAATAGAACTACCATATGACCCAGCAATCCCACTACTGGGCATATACCCTGAGAAAACCATAATTCAAAAAGAGACATGTACCAAAATGTTCATTGCAGCTCTATTCACAATAGCCCGGAGCTGGAAACAACCTAAGTGTCCATCATCGGATGAATGGATAAAGAAGATGTGGCACATATATACAATGGAATATTACTCAGCCATAAAAAGAAACGAAACTGAGCTATTTGTAATGAGGTGGATAGACCTAGAGTCTGTCATACACAGTGAAGTAAGTCGGAAAGAGAAAGACAAATACCATATGCTAACACATACATATGGAATTTAAAAAAAAAGTCATGAAGAACCTAGGGGTAAAACGGGAATAAAGACACAGACCTACTTGAGAATGGACTTGAGGATATGGGGAGGGGGAAGGGTAAGCTGTGACAAAGCGAAAGAGAGGCATGGACATATATACACTACCAAACGTAAGGTAGATAGATAGTGGGAAGCAGCTGCATAGCACGGGGAGATGAGCTTGGTGCTTTGTGACCGCCTGGAGGGGTGGGATGGGGAGGGTGGGAGGGAGGGAGATGCATGAGGGAAGGGATGTGGGAACAGATGTATATGTATGACTGATTCACTTTGTTATAAAGCAGAAACTAATAAAAAAAAAAAAAAGAAAAAAAAAAGAAGTGGAGAGTTAGGCTCCACCTCCTTGAGGGCAAGAAATCTAAATAATTTGGCATTCTTATCCAGGGGAGTTTTGTGTAGCCCCTCTCTGAGTATTTATTTATTCAATTATATATTTATATTAGTATAGACTCATGAATATTTATTTATGCTTTGGATTACAATGTGATACTCTACTAATTTTTTGCTCAAATTGTTCCAGACTTGACCACTGGGGGCTCTTTCAGATGACTCCTATGACTTATTTACATACAACAATCATTGTGTTTTCTATTTTGTTGTGTTTTAGAGTGCTTCCTTATTTTCTGGTGCTCCAGTACCATGTTGTATATGTCCTGCCTGAGTTGTAGAATTAACCGTTTCTCCAAGGACTGCAATATATATTTTTTTAATTGGAGAGTGGTATTAGAAAATAAGATATGAGCTCTAGCTGTACTCTTTACTACTGGGGTGTCATTGCTTATAGGCCTTCTCAGCTGATTGAGCAATGGAATATATGTGTGTATATTTATCCATGCTTAGGCACAAATCTATAAATATTTATAGTGCATCCATCTGTGTCTATATTAAGCTAAACATGAGTTTATGCTGATATTTACGACTCTAAGCCATTAGCATGTGGGTCATTCTAACCTTCTCCCCTTACTATCTATCTGTAACATTCCAACAGTTAGAAACCTGGCTTCAGCTGTCCACCAGCCATTTACTGAATTGTTCAGTTCTAGTACACATATATTATAGTTTTAGAATGGTTAACCTCTACCCTTGTAAGAAAAAACTTTATCAATTAATACAGTGGTCATTTTGTATAGTTCCTTTTGCCTTTAGTTGTGCAATCCCCTTTACCACATCTTTATCTGTGGATTTTGATAAATGCATAGTGTCATGTATGCAGCATTCCAGTATCAGACAGAATAGTTTCACTACCCTAAAAGATCCCCTGTGAGTCATCTAGTCAGTCCTCTTATGCCCTCCCAAATCCCTGGTAGCCACTGATGTGTATATAGTTTCTGCCATCTTGCCTTTACAGAATTTCAAATAAATGAATGACACTATATACATCATTTAGTTTGGCTGCTTTCACCTAGCACAATATATTTAAGATTCATTCATGGCTTTGTTTGGCTTGATAGTTTGTTCTTTTTTATTATTGAATAGTATTCCATTTTATGGATGTCGATCAGTTTGCATATCCATTCACTTTATTGAAAGACATCTTGATTGCTTCATAGTTTTAGTGATTAGGAATGGAACTGCTATAAACCTTTGCATGCATGTGTTATTGTGGACATAGTTTTTAAATCTGTTGGAAATATATAGGAGCATTACTCCTGGATCATATGGTAAGGCTATGTTTAGCTTTGTAAAAAGCTACCAAACTGTATTCTAAAGTGGCTATACCCTATTGTATTGTCACTAGCAATGAATGAGTCCCTGTTGCTCTGTATTTCACCAGCAATTTGTATTGTCAGTTTTTAGATTTCCAGGCATTATAATAACCTATTATATTTTTTAGTTTGCATTCCCCTAATGGCAAATGATGTTGAGCGTGTTTTCATGTTTCTTTTCCATTTGTATACATTCTTGGTGATGTGTCTTTTTAAACATTTTGCCCATTTTTTAGTTGTTTTTTTCTTGTGTTTTACAAGTTCTTTGTGTATGTTACATACATTTCCCTTATCAGATATATAGTTTGAAAATATTTTCTCCCAGTTTATAGTTTGTTTTTAAAATTATTTTAACGTCTTTGACAAAGAAGTTTTTAATTTTAATAAAGTCCAGCTTATTAATTTTTTATTCTGGGATGTTTTTACTATTGTATCTAAATAATTTTCTCCTGTGTTTTGTTTTTGAAGTTTTATTCTTTTGCATATTATAATGATCCATTTTAAATAAATTTTATGTAATGAGTAAACTTTTATGTAATATGTGAAGTCTATGTCTAGATTCCTTTTTTTTTTTTTTTTTTTGCATATGGCTGTCTAGTTGTTCCAGCACCAGTTATTGGAAAGACTATCATTTCTTCATTGTATTGCCCTTTGTGCCTCTGTTAAAAATTGATTGACTGTGGTTGTGTGGGTCCTATCCTGGGCTCTTTATTCTGATCTACTATTCTATATGTCTGTTATTTCACCATCCTTTATTATTTGCTGTGGATTTAGGCTAAGTTTTGAAATCAGATAGTGTGAATCCTTTAACTTTGTTCTTCTTCAGTTTGTGCTATTGTAGGTCTTTTGTCTTTCCATATAAATTTTTGAATCAGTTTGTCAGTATCTACAAATGGTTTCCTGAGATTTTGATTGGCTTGCATTGAACCGATAGATCAACTTGGTTAGAATTGAGATCTTACCAGTATCAAGTGTTCCAATCCAGAAACCTGGAATATATCTCCAATTATTTAGATACTCTTTGATTTCTTTCATCATTGTTTCATAGTTTTCCACATACAGATCCTGTACATATTTTGTTAGATTTATATTATTCCTTCTCATCATTTCTTGTAATATTTGTCATTCAAGTGTCCATATGCTATAACCACCTAATATATTCTTACTATTATTTTTAAAGAAACACTTAACTTTTAGATCAAGTAAGAGTAACAAATAAAATGTTTTATTTTACCATCATTCTTTCTCTGACACTCTTCCTTTCTTTATATAAATCAAAGTTTCTCATGTTCCTTCTTTTAAAGTTTTCTTTGATTTTCTGCTGTTTCAATATGATATGCCTAGGTGTGGTTTATTTGCTATATCCTGCTTGGTGTTCTCTGGGCCTCCTGAATCTGTTGCTTGGTGGTCATCATTAATTTTGGAAAAATCTTTGCCACTATTACTTCAAATATTTCTTCTGCTCTATTTTTTCTTTCTTCTCTTCCTTGTATTCTATTTACACATATGTTCCTTTTTTTTTTTTATGTTGTTTCACCATTTTTGGAAGTTAGTTCTGGTTTTCCTTCTTTTTTCTCTTTGCATTTCAGACTGGGTATCCCTGTTGCCCTACCTACAAGACCACTGATTCTTTCCTCAGCCTTTCAGAGTCCACTGATGAACCTGTAGAAGGCATTCTTCATTTTTATTAGTGTTTTATTTTTTCTAGCATTCCTTTTTACTGCTTTTAGAGATACTTTGCATACCTTAGTCATCTGTTCTTGCATGTTGTATACTTTTTCCATTAGAGACATTAACATATTAATCATAGTCATTATATATTCCCTGCCTGATCATTCTAATATCCTTATCATATCTCAGTCTGGTTCTCAGTCATATCTCATGATTGCTTTGTCTCTGAAGACTGTGTTGTTTTCTTTTGCCTTTGGCATGCTTTATAATTTTCTTTTAAAAGCTAGATATGTTTTTTTTGGGGGGGAGGGTGAATATTAACTGAAGCAAATAGAGTGAGGATGTATATTATCCTGGCTAAGAATTGGACTGTTTTAATTTTTGCTGTAAGCGGAGGCTCCAGTCTTTAAAATCATCTTGTGTGCTTATTGCTGTCTCCTCATGACTTTGGGCATCCATAAGTACTCCTCAGAGAGTCTGTGTCTTGCAGCTCATTCAGCTGTAATTTGCTGTTATCATATTTAATCCCTTTTGGTATGGTGGTTAGGTGAAGTGGAGAGGGAGCATTCTGCAATCTTCTGATTATATCTCCGTTTTTTAGTGAGGCTGGGCCTCAGGACTATGACTGTCACGTGTGTTTCTCTAGTGGTTTAGCATTTTCCTTACACCTTCTTCCTTTTCTTGATTGCAGTGTTCCCAATCTATTTTCTTGAACCCCTGACCCCTGTTGACTAATTTTTTCCCCCTTGTGTGATACAGAAACCCTAGAGGTGGCTGGAGTGGGAGAAATTTCCTTTCCCCAACTGGGAAAGGCTCTGGTAGTCTTTTTATGGAGTGTAGGCCTTTGCTGTAGAAAAGTCTCTGAGTGAATTTCATAATGATTATTCTCTTCTCCCTGACAGTCCATACTAAACCTCTAGCAATTCTTCAAAAATACCATTTAAGTATTTCGACCAGTTTATGTTTCCAGGACCTTTTGCCCCAGGTAAGCAGATCTCTCCAGTGTTACCCAATGTGGCTTTCTTTCTAGTCTTTAAGGTGGTAGTTTGCCTTGCAACCTCAATTCTCTGATGAATCCAGTAAAAGTCATTGATTTTCAGGCTGTCAATATTTTTCTTGCTTTAAGTACAGGAGTGGCAACTTCCAAACTCTTTTTTTTTTCCTCCTTGCTGCGCCATGTGGCTTGTGGGATCCTAGCTCCCTGACCAGGTATCGAACCCTAACCTTTGGCAGTGAAAGTGTGGAGTCCTAACCACTGGACTGCCAGGGAATTCCCCAAACTTTATATGTGGAAGCTGAAACCTGAAGTCAGTATCCCTTTATGGAAGAGAACTTGTATTATTTGTGTCTGCAGCAAGAGGACAGGATGAGTGTGAATTATTTTGTTACGGTGGATAGTGTTTCAAATATTTGCTTTAAAATCAGATTCAAAACTAGAATATATTTTTTATGGCAGTGACGTAAGTGGCAGTCATATTGAAAAAAGGTCTATATTTTTTCTATTTTTTCCATCAAGAAAGAACTCTCCTTCTTGACAAACTTTAGAGTTGCATTTGATATCAGGTACTGAAGTCCAAATGAATTTTCTCTGATTTACTAGTGCTTAAATGGTATTGAATAAGTTGGCGTAAAACAAAATTTTAATGTTCCTTTTCTTGTGTCATTGATTTAGTTTTTTAAGTCAGTAGCAAATTAAGAGATGGCTTCAAATATATGAATAGAAGGATCTCTGGCTGTTGAAGGATTCCATCATAGGTCCGCTGGGTAAATGCCTCATTCCCCTATAGGCTACAGGCCTGCCTGATGTAATTCCATATTCAGAGTTAATGAACCATGGAAAGCCCATTTGGGAAAAATGGCAAGGTTGCAGGGGAGTGAGACAATAGAATTCTCATTAAAAGTTAAGAATCAAAAATTATAAATTTGGTATTCCTAACTCTATGAAATTCAGCTAGGTAATCTTTGAAATTACACAGATATTTTTAAATGTTAAGAGAAGTTAATGCAAATAGAATTTTATTCTGTATTTAATAAAAATGTTATGTTTAAATGCTGGGGCAAGAAAACATGTACATTCAATTACTGGGTCAGAAAATTGGCAGAATTTTATGTATTTTTATTTCAGTTATATTTATTTCCAATTTTTTCTCATCTCACATACTGAGACCTAAGTAATTATATGATTCCAGGAAACATTTCATATCAGAAAAGGATTCTCACTGTTATAAATAATTAAATAGATACAATATCTGCTTCTACATAATTCGTATACACACACATGCCCATACACAAACATATGTAATGTCCAAAACTGTGTTAAGTTTTAATATCCAGGCTAATAGTAACCACAGGAAATGTTTAATAACATGTTGCAGTAAGTCATGGGAAATAATTTATTTCTGGGTAATGGTGCAAGATATTTTTAAAGATACTTCTCAGAATTTGACAGCATCCCAGCTAGGAATTTCCTAAACCATGTCCCCTCTTTATTCTTCTTACATAGGAGGCAAATCTTTTCCCAAATAGGTGCAAAAAGAATATTTACAGAACAGACGTGTTTAAATGGCCCAGAATGCCTGAAATCTAATATTTTTGCAGATACATGACTATAAAATATTAGTAAAACAAAAGACAAGGAGCAAATATATGTTGATGATAAAAGTTTACGTAAACTTTAAGCAAATTGCACAGAAAACAAACTAACTAAAAATCCTCTTCAGTTAGTGTACCAATCCTAGATGGAGGTGTTGATTATACTTATAAGTTTACACAATACAGACCAGAGTGGGTTACAGGATTGATCAGAGAATATGGAACCAGCAGGACACAGGAGAGAAAGAGGAGAAAATCATTTTTCTTCCAAATGTTATGGGAAAATTAGAAGTTAACTAACAGTTTTAAAACTAAGAGATATGTGTATGAATTTCCGTTTGGTGTGTGTGACCCTTGAAGGGAGGTTATTGTGGACAAATTGCTCATATTCAATTCCTGGCCCTACTACTTAATAGTGGTATAATTTTGAGGAATGACTCAGTTTCCTAATCCTGAGTTCATGAATAGAACAGTGCCTCACAACCACAGGGTCATTGTGATGATTAGATGATGAAATAAATGTAATGGGCTGAGAAGAGTGCCCTGCACTTAATAAATGCTCAATAAATCTTAGTCTCTATCATTACATGTTATAGCAATAATATATGAAATGATACGGGAAAACATAAGTGTATGGTAAATTATGTATGCAATAGACTTTAATAAAATTGTGTACACTCTAGCTGTATAAGATATGTAAAGAAAAAAGATATGTAAAGAATACATACATACATGTTTTTTTTTTTTAATTTAACATTTATGTATAAATACTTAGATTACTGGTCTGGTGTATTTTATAAAGTTGAGTCTATACAGTGGATTAAGTCATTTTCAACTTATATGCTTATCATTCTAATGATTAAAATCATACATCAAAAGGAAAAATATTTTTAATATTTTTTTCAAATCACCTGACATTGGAGTATCAAAATTTAGAGAATAAAAATTACTATATCCTGATTGAGCAATATTTAATAGGTCTAATATTACTGAGTGTTGTACATACTTGACCAGCACATGAATATTAATTTAATCTACCTTTTGTGAAAAAGTATTCATGAATTCCATTAAGGGGATATTTTATAGAAAGATGAATAGTTTCTTATTGTAATTACTCAAGTTGATCATATTTGCAATCCAGATTCAGCACATAATTATCTACTTTCTATTTCAGGTTTTATTAAATAGATTTCTTAAAAATGAGGAACAGAACAACAAATCTATAAAATAATTTCTACACTATGGTCATTTTTCATCCTTTACTGTAGTTTAGCAAACCACAGACACACATGCATACATGTGGCCACACACACGTCTACACATTATTTCGGATTTTGAGGTAGAAACAGGCCAATTCTAGCAATATGGAGTATGATTAGAATGACCACAGGATTTATTGCCTAAACTGGAACATTCTGAAAGTGAAAGGTGGCTCTATTTATAATTACACAAGGATGACAGGTGTAAAGTGGATGGTCCTGTGTGAGCCAGAATGCATGGTCACCCTAACTGGATTATGGGAAAAACAGTGGTGTCCAGTGCTGTACTAAAGTAAACACACTTGACTTAGTTTGAAGCTAGCTGCTAACATTTTGCAGCTGGGTGAACAAATGTATTCTCTCCTTAATCATGAGTTTTCTCATTTGAACAAAGGGGTTACTATTACCTTTCATAGAATTGTTGTGAGTATGATGTGAAAATGCACATTAAATAATGTTTTTGTCTCTTAAATTAACCACTGTGTTACCACCAATAGGTTTAATGGTTAAACAATTTGTTTTCTAATGATAAACAACATGCACTAGCATATATGTTCTTTTAATAAATATGATAAATTAGAAAAATAATTGTATTTTAGCATATGTTTTGAAATGAAATGACTTAGATCATTTATATTTATGTCCCTTCTTCTTTTGCTCTTATCCATATTCATCCCCATATATACTTTCTTCATGATTTGTAATTTTGCTGAAGATAGGGCAAATGTCAGTATATTTCATATTGACCATTGTATTTTAAGGATAAAGAGCATTAATGATATGATACAATATGAAAAAGAAAAAACCTCTGTGAAAAATAAGGTACCACAAGATCCTGGGCCATGTTTTCATACGCAGGTGGGCCAGAGTGAGTCACGGTTTCTGAACCTGCAATGAACACTACATTTTTTTTTTTTTTTTTACAGTTGCTAAGGCAAAAATGCTTGCCTGCAATCACTCCCTCTCTCTCCTTCCATTCTTCCTCCCTCTTCTCCCTCTCTTTTTTCCTTCCTTTCTTCCTTCTTTCCTCCCCCCTTTTCTCATCCCCAACCCAACAACCCCCCATATCACTCTCTCTTTTTTGCCTCACGGTCCTGGTCCACCCAATGTTATTAATACTCTTGGTCTATAGGTTCCAACTATGTCCTACTGCCTTACTCTGTCCCTTGAAGTGACCACTTAAGGTTGACCTGCATTTTCATAATGCTTCCATAATGATTCTCTTAATCATTGATATTTATAAATATCTTGACTAGGTTTATCATTTTAGAAAAAATATATACTTTAAAATCTTAAGAGATTCTTTAGATATTTATCATATTTTAGAGCAATACCAGTTTTCACAGCTCATGAGCTCTTCTACTATAATAAATTAGTTAACTCTTAAAGCTGCTTTAAAAGTTTAATTAACATAATATTTTCATGTGTGTTCTCATACAAAATACCTTCCATATACATAAAGAAAATCTTGAGTTTTTATTAGATATTCCATATAACATTGGATCTGTTCTGGATTTCTTACTCATTACTGAAATGTATAAAGCTTGTTTCAAAATATGTGCAAGTGTTTTAAATGCAGAACAGAGAAATAGTTATAACTTGATCAATATAATTATGAGATGAGACTTTTTCATTAAAGATGCATTATTTTTACATCCTATTCTCAGTTTTTTACTATGAATAACAAAGTGCTATTAAATTGCTAGTACAAATTTGTCCTGATGAAGGACAAATAGGGAAAGCATCAGGTCCCTTGGCTGTAATCTTTTTCACAGTCTAGACAAATAAAAAGTGATTTAAATTTAAAGAAGGCTTAAATAGTTCTAGAATATGCAAATATTTTTACATACATTTAAAAATTAATAATAAAAATCTCATGAGAGCATTTTTGGTAGCTATACTTTTAGACTTAATTTCTATGCTGCTATGATAAAAGTATTACTAGACTTATTAACCCCATTAAAATTATCTTTTAAAAATGAAATATCAGCCAATTTCTACTCTGATTAGTTAACAAAATTTGTAAACATATAGGACATTTTTATTAAACATGATATTCAGAAACTTCAGCATGCCTGAAGAAACAAATCATTTAATTTATTAATGAATTGCAAAGGGACCTAAGAGTAAATTTAAATATACTCATCTGTACACATGAAAACTGAACATAGTATTGACTTATATATAATTATTCATCCCAAATCCTAGAGTTATAAAGTATCCCCCTACAAATAATCCTCTTCCTACTACAACTCCTTTTAATGAGAGCAATGCCAGCAAAAAGTTAATCCCCCCTGTACATTTTGAGTCACAAAGAGCCAAATTCCTCATAAGAAATCTCTATTGTTAAACAACAATGTCTAAGAAAATTCAATGTTGTATTGACTATACTTGTAACTTATACCCATTAGTTTTATTTCTAGATTTTGTACTCTAGTATGTATGTCTTTTCTTTATTTGATGGTCCTTCAAATATTTGAAAGAGCTACTAAATCCTCCATTAAGATGGCTTTTTTAAGAAGGAAGGAAATGACCCCAGTTCTTTTAATTATTCTGGTAAACTTTCTAAAATTTTATGCACAGGAGTGATCACAGTAGATGTCTAACTTGTGCAAATGACAATGAGTTTGTTATATCATTTCTTCTGCCTATTATATTTCAATTAATCCACCCTAAAGCTAATGTTATTTCATATATATTTAGCTTTAGACTTTGAATGCATTTACTTTAATATGTGTGTATGTCTATTTGATGTGTGTGTATATGTGGGGTATGCATTCCAAAGACTCAGAGCCTGCATAATTATTTACCAAAATTACACTGCTTATTTTTGGAAAGTAAATGGTTTAGGTTTACTTGTTACTCTGTCAGTCTGCCCTATTCCCAGACATTATACCACTTGTGTTCATATTCCATTACAGTTAAATTATCAAGTGAACCTCTCAAAAAGTCCTTCAAAAGATGCAGCTCAGAGACAAAGCTGACACAGTAATCAGCACATATATAATACAGCATGAGAGGCTCTTTTGTATTAGCAGCATGAAGGCTTTATGTATAACCAAAACACTCGTGAAACTCTCAAGCTGAAAATGTTAAAAATGATTAGGGAGGGTTGGTTATTCACTGAATAGAATTATAAAATAATGAGAAAGAAATTTGGAAATACATATTGAAGGAAAGGGATTGACATAAAAGAAGTATCCTTAGTACAGAAGTCATGCTTGGTACTTTAGTGTCATCTTTGTATTTAAATTAAGCATATTATATATAACATCGATTCATAGACTGATTTATCTGTTATACTTTGACAGCTATACAATAAAATATTTGATAAATTAAAATCACATTTCATAACAGAAAGAGCTCACTCATCCACTAAAGGGACACATATTTTGAAAGAACATGAAGATCTAATTAGCTTTTAGAATCCTGGAGTCATGTTCTCTATTAAATAGATTTATGAACTTTTCTTGGCTATGTTTGCTCACTTTAAATTGGAGGATTTGGACTAAATAACCTTCAACTTTCCTTCAAACATGAATAATATATGACTGATTAAAAGAGATGGTAGGGGGCTTCCCTGGTGGCGCAGTGGTTGAGAGTCCGCCTGCCGATGCAGGGGACACGGGTTCGTGCCCCGGTCTGGGAGGATCCCACATGCCGCAGAGCGGCTGGGCCCGTGAGCCATGGCCGCTGAGCCTGCGCGTCCGGAGCCTGTGCTCCGCAAGGGGAGAGGCCACAACAGTGAGAGGCCCGCCTACCGCAAAAAAAAAAAAAAAAAAAAAAGAGATGGTAAAGAGAAGTTTAAAATTCTATCAAACTTCAAAATGTATAAAATCCTGAGGTCATTGCCATTCCATCAACTTTTCTGAGTTTGCAGCCTCTTCAGATCAGAAAATGTTTGTATGGGATTATTTCTTCAAGTGGGATCCCTTGGGCTACAATTCTATGATTCATAATTCATGTCTCCATCCCTAATATCATTCAGCAACCCATGTAGACCCCTGACACCCCTACTTAAATGATCATACCCATGTCTGACTCTATCCCCACAGACCTTGCCAAACGGGAAGCAGATACTACAAAGACATAACTCCCTTTGCTGCTAGAGTCTTGAGAGGAGTTCCAAACTGCTGTCTAGACCACTGTACTGCTTGTGTAAGAAATGGCAGTAATCTCCCATTCACATTTCCAACATCACCCAGGGTCATGGCCTTCTGGGCCTGAAACAGCCATCTATTATTATTATTATTTTTTTTTTTTTTTTTGCAGTTCGCAGGCCTCTCACTGTTGTGGCCTCTCCCGCTGTGGAGCACAGGCTCCGGACGCGCAGGCTCAGCGGCCATGGCTCACAGGCCCAGCCGCTCCGCGGCATGTGGGATCCTCCCGGACCGGGGCACGAACCCGCGTCCCCTGCATCGGCAGGCGGACTCTCAACCACCGCGCCACCAGGGAAGCCCTCATCTATTATTGAAAACCTAAAAGCTAAAGCCAAAATGCAAGATTCTGATTATGGCTGTCATTCATTTATTTTTCTGCAGTTCTTGCTCCTATCCCTTTTTGTCACACAGTTAACACTCCTCCTTCATTTTAAATTGTTTGTTCCAAAATAGCCCATTATTTATCTGTATAAATTTTCACAATCTTGAGAAATTTTTTCCACCTCAATGTTATCTGAAATCTGACAATTTCCCAAGATCACTGCCTTTTTGTTATACTTTCTAGGGGAGGCAGCTTGATCTTCTAAACCCCACGTACAACAAAACATCAACATTAATAGTGTTAAATAATGAAAGGGTTTTATTTTTGTCTTCCCTACTCTACCACCCGTTTTCTACTTGGCCCTTTCTAAAAAATTAATACACTTTATTTTTATTTATTTTTTTTTGCGGCACGCGGGCCTCTCACCGCTGCGGCCCCTCCCGCCGCGGAGCACAGGCTCCGGACGCGCAGGCCCAGCGGCCATGGCCCACGGGCCCAGCCGCTCCGCGGCACGCAGGATCCTCCCAGACCAGGGCACGAACCTGCGCCCCCCGCATCGGCAGGCAGACTCCCAACCACTGCGCCACCAGGGAAGCCCAATACACTTTATTTTTTTGATCAGTTTTAGGTTTACAGAACAACTGAGTGGAAAGTACAGAAAGTGTCCATATATCTGTGTCCCCACCTCTGCCAAGTTTCCTCGGTTGTTAACATCTTGCATTTAGTTTGTTGCATTTGTTAGAAGTGATGAGCCAACATTGATACATCATTATTAACAAAAGTTTGTAGTTTACAGTAGGGTTTGCTCTTTGTGTTGTATAATTCTTTGGGTTCTGGCAATGTATAATATCATGTACCCACCATTATAATATCATCCAGAACAGCTTCACTGCCCCCAAAATCCCCTGCACTCCACTGATTCATCCCTCCTACTCTCCTTACCCCAAAACCCCTGGCAACCAACTGCTGATCTTTTTACTGTCTGCATAGTTTTGCCTTTTCTGAATATCATATAGTTGGAATCATCCAATATGTGGCCTTTTCAGGTTGATTTCTTTCACTTAGTAATATACATACATTTCCTCCATGTTTTTTCTTGGCTTGATAAGTCATTTCTTTTTAGTGCTGAAAAATGTTCCATTGTATGGATGTACAACAATTTGTTCATCCATTTACCTACCCAAGGGTATCTTGATAGGTTTCAGGTTTTGGCAATTATGAATAAAGTTGTTATAAACATTCATGTGCTGGTTTTTGTGTGGACATAAGTTTCAACTAATTTGGATAAATACCAAGGAGTATGATTACTGAATCCTGTGATAAATGTATGTTTAGTTGCATAAAAAACTGCCAAATCGTATTCAAAAGTGGCTGTTCCATTTGCATTACCACTAGCAATGAATGAGAGTTACTGTTGCTTTACATCGTTGCAAGTATTTTGTGTTGTCAGTATTCTAGATTTTGGCCATTCCAATAGGTATATAGTGGTATCATATTGTTGTTTTAATCTGAATTTCCTTGATGACATATGAGGTGGAGCATCTTTTCATATGCTTATTTGCCATCTGCATATAATCTTTGGTGAGATGTCTGTTAAGGTTTTTGGCGCACTTTTTCTTTTTTACTGAAAATTTGTTTTTTTAACATATTTTTTCTTTTCCATTTATTACAAGATATTGAATATAATTCCCTGTACTATGCAGTAGGACCTTGTTTATCTCTTTTCTATATAGTCGTGTGTGTCTGTTAATCCCAAACTCCTAATTTATCCCTCCCCCCTTTCCCCTTTGGTAACCATACATTTGTTTCCTATGTCTGTGTGTGTGTTTCTGTTTTGCAAACAAGTTTATTTATATCTTTAAGATTACACATGTAAGTTATATAATATTTGTGTTTCTCATTCTGACTTACTTAACTTAGTATGATAATTTCTAAGTCCATCCATGTTGCTGCAAATGGCATTATTTCATTCTTTTTTATGACTGAGTAGTATTCCATTGTATATATATGCCACATCTTCTTTATCCATTCATCTGTTGATGGACATTTAGGTTGCTTCCATGTCTTGGCTATTGTAAATAATGCTGCTGTGAACATTGGGGTGCATGTATCTTTTCAAATTAGAGTTTTCTTAGGATATATGCCCAGGAGTGGGATAGCTGGATCATATGGTAACTTAGTAATTTTCACTTTTTTAAGGAACCTCCATACTGTTCTCCTTATTGGTCGCACCAATTCACATTCATAACAACAGGGTAGGAGGGTTTCCTTTTCTCCAAACTCTCTCCAGCGTGTATTATTTATAGTCTTTTTGATGATGGCCATTCTGACTGGTGTGAGGTGATACCTCATTGTAGTTTTGATTTGTGTTTCTCTAATAATTTGTGAATTTGAGCATCTTTTCACTTGCCTGTTGGCCATCTGTATGTTTTCTTCGGAGAAGTGTCTATTTAGGTCTTCTGCCCATTCTTTGATTGGATTTTTTTTTTTTTTGATATTGAGCTGTATGAGCTGTTTGTGTATTTTAGAATTAAAGGCCATGACTATTGCTTCTGTTGTGAATATTTTCTCCATTCCACAAGTTGTCTTTTCTTTTTGCTTATGGTTTCCTTTGCTGTGCAAATGCTTATAAGTTTAATTAGGTCCCATTTCTTTATTTTTGTTTTTATTCCCATTACTCTAGGAGACGGATCTAAAAAAATATCGCTGCAATTTATGTCAGGGTGTTCTGCCTATGTCTTTCTCTAGGAGTTTTATAGTATCTGGTCTTACACTTAGGCCTTTAAGTTTATTTTCATATATGATGTTTGAGGTTGTTCTAATTTCATTCTTTTACATGTAGCTGTCCAGTTTTCCTGGCACCACTTATTGAAGAGACTGTCTTTTCTCCATCTATATTCTTGCCTCCTTGTTGTAGCTTAATTGACCATAAGTGCATGGGTTTATTTCTGGGCATTCTGTCCTGTTTCATTGATCTATGTGTCTGTTTTTGTGCAGGTACCATACTGTTTTGATTACTGTAGCTTTGTAGTATAGTCCAAAGTCAGGGAGTGTGATTCCTCCCATTCCTCAAGATTGAGGAAATAATCAACTTATGTATATTAACTGTGTACCCTGCAGCCATGCTATAATTGTTTATTAGTTCCAAAAGTTTTTTTGTGAATTCTTTCAGTTTTCTACATAGATGATGTTGTCATTTGCCTTTTTCCCAAAGTTTAACTGGGCTTTTTTTTTTTCCTATTATTGAGTTTTAAAAATTCTTTATGTATTTTGGATATTAATCCTTTATCAGATATATATTTTGCAAAGATTTTCTACCAGTTTGTGCCTTGTTTTATCATTCTCTTAATGCCAGTCCATTTTTAAATCTGCTCTGTGGGTCTTGTTTTTCCCTGATTCCTAGATTAAAAACTCAGCAAGCCCCTATGACTTCCAGAAACAAATTTTTCCATGGCCACTTCAAGTCACAAAAACAACCTTGATGTCATTAGTACATTGCTCAGACCCATTTAATAATCAAAACTTGATTCTTTCTTTAGGGTTGTAGTTTTTCTTCCTCATTTTCCCTCCATTTTCTGCTGGAGCCTTTTGTGGAGAGGTGGGAAGACTACTTTTGGTGAAGGTAGGCTAGGTTAGCCACTTCTTTCTTTTCCCACTTAGTATTTCTACTTAATCTCAGTAAGTATATATTCTGATCCTTTTAGGAGTTGGATCATCAAGAGGTCACAGTGATTTAGTGTTTAGACTAGATGTTCAAAGTGGGCTTTTTCTTTCCTGAGTGCATTCATGAGTTTTTTCCTATCCTCTTTCCCTTCCCCTCCTCTTATGAACTGAATTGTGTATCCCCCAAATTCTTAAATTGAGGCCCTAACACCCCCAGTAGCTCAAAATGTGACTGTATTTGGGGATAAGGCCTTTAAGGATGTAAGTTAAAGTAAGTCCATTATGGTGGGATCTAATCCAATGTCCTTACAAGAAGAGGAAATTTGGGCCCACAAAGATACAGGGATGTTTGCTCATAGAGGAAAGACCATGTTAGGGCACAATGAAAAGGTGGCTGCAAGCCAAGGAGAGAGGCCTTAGAAAAAATGAACCTGCTGACATATTGATCTTGGACAGCTCTGGTAAATTAATATACCCCTGGTGACTCAGGGTCTCTAATCCGCAGTTGCCTTGATGAATGTATACATCTCTCTTCTGTCAGTGGCTGAATCTTTCTTCATTCCCTAGATACATAAGAAACACTCACACTTTGTTCTTCAGTCAAATTTATTGTGATACCATGGTGGTTTTCTCGCATATGGCCTGTACCAATGTGTAGAAAACACTGATGCTCCTTTTATTTAATATAAATTCTTAATTTTAGAATATCTTAGATTTATATAATTATTGCAAAGATAGTACAGAGTGTTTCTGTATACTCCACACTCAGTTTCCTTCCTTCCTTCCTCCCTCCCTCCCTCCCTTCCTTTCTTTCTTTTTCTTTCTTTCTTTCTTTCTTTCTGGCTGTGTTGGGTCTTCATTTCTGTGCGAGGGCTTTCTCTAGTTGTGGCAAGCGGGAGCCACTCTTCATCGCGCTGTGCAGGCCTCTCACTATCACTGCCTCTCTTGTTGCGGAGCACAGGCTCCAGACGCGCAGGCTCAGTAGTTGTGGCTCACGGGCCTAGTTGCTCCGTGGCGTGTGGGATCCTCCCAGACCAGGGCTCGAACCAGTGTCCCCTGCATTAGCACGCAGATTCTCAACCACTGCGCCACCAGGGAAGCCCAAGTTTCCTTTATAATTACATTTTATATTAGTATGGTACATTTATCACAAGTAATGAACCAATACTGATACATTCTTTGGTAGGCCAATTCTGCCACTATTTTTTTTTTTTTTTTTTTTTGGTACGTGGGCCTCTCACTGTTGTGGCCTCTCCTGTTGCAGAACACAGGCTCTGGACGCACAGGCTCAGTGGCCATGGCTCACGGGCCCAGCCACTCTGCAGCATATGGGATCTTCCCGGACCAGGGCACGAACCCACGTCCCCTCCATCGGCAGGCGGACTCTCAACCACTGCACCACCAGGGAAGCCCAATTCTGCCACTTTTTAAGTCAGTTATCAAAGCAGCTGTTCTACTATTTTTCAGACTACAGTCACTCCAGTTTACTGTGTCTCTCAAAATACAAGAGATCCATTAAAAACTCTGTGACTGGTTCTACTGGAGCATTTTTTCTGAAGCTTCAAATGATGGGGTGATAATCCGCCCAAGGCAGTATGTCAAGAGTTCTCCAAAAATCTCCTATAATCATTCCACATCAGAATTTTTAGTTTCTAATATTCTATTCTCTCAACTCAATATCTTCTCCTCACAATTATATATATTCTATATGTATATATAGAATATATATATATATTCTCTACACCTGTTCACATCAAGAACTCTGCTCCCTTAAGCAGTTTAAGTTTTTTCCCCAAACTACCAGGTCTCTCCTGGATTTATTCCCTTTATAGCAATCCTAAATGTTTTTTTTTTTTTTTTTTTTTTTATTTTTATTTTTTTGCGGTACGCGGGCCTCTCACTGTTGTGGCCTCTGCCGTTGTGGAGCACAGGCTCTGGACGCGCAGGCTCAGCGGCCATGGCTCACGGGCCCAGCCGCTCCGCGGCATGTGGGATCTTCCCGGACCGGGGCACAAACCCATGTCCCCTGCATCGGCAGGCGGACTCTCAACCACTGCGCCACCAGGGAAGCCCCCCTAAATGTTTTTAAAGAGAAATGTTTATGGAATTTTATTGATGTGGCAATCACTTTCATTAGTAATTTAATACATTAATGCAAATGATTCAATCTTGAAGATGGTTGTGTGACATATTATTTTCCCAAGGAAGTTTTTTCTTGAGCTAACCAGCCAAACGCTCAGTTAAAAAAAATTAATAAAGGAAATGTAGAAAACTTATCGATCAACAGAAGAAAAGGAAAAAGAAGCAAAGAAAAAGGATGATAAAAAGAAAACACAAAATAAGGTCGATAAACTTAACCAAAAGTTTAGTGTCAGAACAGTAGTATCAGAAAAATAGAATTTAAGCCAAAAGCTGTAATAGGACTAGAGGAGTCTTACAGAAGGATAAAAAGGATCAGTTTACTAAGAAGGTAACTTAGGGCTGAGAATAGTGTGAGGCAAATGAGGTGAATGAGGTGAGTCCTGTAAGTGCACATCAGATTTTTTTTCTTTTTATTCAAACAGTAAGTCACAAAAATTATAATCATCCTGATCAGTTCACTCAGTCCCATGTAATTAATTTTTTTTCATCTTGATCTTTCGTTAGCACTTTTATGAATTCATCAGTTTTCCATTAGAGTTCTGAAAATGCTTATTCATTCAGTTCAGCAGTATAGTCAGTTACGAGAAACCTGTACTTCTCAGAGTCTTTTCCATGAATTCCTTGAAGATGAAACCCTTTTACAGGAACATTTTTGCAAAAGTATCAGAGTACACCCAGAACTGTATGTAAACGACAAAAGACTTTAAAGTGACCACGGTTAAAGATTTGATGAAAGTTCATAATAATGCAATTGATAAGGACATTTAGTTATTTCTGAGATATACATTTTAAAGTAATAACTAGAATTATGACTTATAACATTATACCAGAACATATAAGATTTTTAGAAATTTCATGTAATGTCTGAAACATTTATATTAACATATTTCCATACAAATAACCCAAAGAACGTTTAGTATTGTTTTTTGTTTGTTTGTTTTTTTATACTGCAGGTTCTTATTAGTCATCAATTTTATATACATCAGTGTATACATGTCAATCCCAATCGCCCAATTCAGCACACCACCATCCCCACCCCACCGCGGTTTCCCCCACTTGGTGTCCATACGTTTGTTCTCTACATCCGTGTCTCAACTTCTGCCCGCAAACCGGTTCATCTGTACCATTTGTCTGTGTTCCACATACATGCGTTAATGTACGATGTTTGTTTTTCTCTTTCTGACTTACTTCACTCTGTATGACAGTCTCTAGGTCCATCCACGTCTCAACAAATGACTCAATTTCATTCCTTTTTATGGCTAAGTAATGTTCCATTGTATATATGTACCACATCTTCTTTATCCATTCGTCTGTCGATGGGCATTTAGGTTGCTTCCATGACCTGGCTATTGTAAATAGTGCTGCAATGAACATTGGGGTGCGTGTGTCTTTTTGAATTATGGTTTTCTCTGGGTATATGCCCAGTAGTGGGATTATTGGATCATATAGTAATTCTATTTTTAGTTTTTTACGGAACCTCCATACTGTTCTCCATAGTGGCTGTATCAATTTACACTCCCACCAACAGTGCAAGAGCGTTCCCTTATCTCCACACCCTCTCCAGCATTTGTTGTTTGTAGATTTTCTGATGATGCCCATTCTAACTGGTGTGAGGTGATACCTCATTGTAGTTTTGATTTGCATTTCTCTAATAATTAGTGATGTTGAGCAGCTTTTCATGTGCTTCTTGGCCATCTGTATGTCTTCTTTGGAGAAATGTCTATTTAGTTCTGCCCATTTTTGGATTGGGTTGTTTGTTTCTTTAATATTGAGCTGCATGAGCTGTTTATATATTTTGGAGATTAATCCTTTGTCCGTTGATTCATTTGCAAATATTTTCTCCATATTCCGAGGGTTGTCTTTTCGTCTTGTTTATGGTTTCCTTTGCTGTGCAAAAGCTTTGAAATTTCATTAGGTCCCATTTGTTTATTTTTGTTTTTATTTCCATTTCTCTAGGAGGTGGATCCAAAAAGATCTTGCTGTGATTTATGTCAAAGAGTGTTCTTCCTATGTTTTCCTCTAAGAGTTTTATAGTGTCCTGTCTTACATTTAGGTCTCGAATCCATTTTGAGTTTATTTTTGTGTATGGTGTTAGGGAGTGTTCTAATTTCATTCTTTTACATGTAGCTCTCCAGTTTTCCCAGCACCACTTATTGAAGAGACTGTCTTTTCTCCATTGTATATCTTTGCCTCCTTTGTCATAGATTAGTTGACCATAGGTGCGTGGGTTTATCTCCGGGCTTTCTATCTTGTTCCATTGATCTATGTTTCTGTTTTTGTGCCAGTACTATATTGTCTTGATTACTGTAGCTTTGTAGTAGAGTCTGAAGTCAGGGAGTCTGATTCCTCCAGCTCCGTTTTTTTCCCTCAAGAGTGCTTTGAATATTCGGGGTCTCTTGTGTCTCCATACAAATTTTAAGATGATTTGTTCTAGTTCTGTAAAAAATGCCATTGGTAATTTGATAGGGATTGCACTGAATCTGTAGATTGCTTTGGGTAGTATAGTCATTTTCACAATATTGATTCTTCCAATCCAAGAACATGGTATATCTCTCCATCTGTTGCTATCATCTTTAATTTCTTTCATCAGTGTCTTATAGTTTTCTGCATACAGGTCTTTTGTCTCCCTAGGTAGGTTTATTCCTAGATATTTTATTCTTTTTGTTGCAGTGGTAAATAGGAGTGTTTCATCATTTGTGTATAGGAATGCAAGAGATTTCTGTGCATTAATTTTGTATCCTGCAACATTACCAAATTCATTGATTAGCTCTATTAGTTTTCTGGTGGCATTTTTAGGATTGTCTATGTATTGTATCATGTCATCTGCAAACAGTGACAGTTTTACTTCTTCTTTTCCAATTTGTATTCCTTTTATTTATTTTTCTTCTCTGATTGCCTTGGCTAGGACTTCCAAAACTATGTTGAATAATAGTGGTGAGAGTGGACATCCTTGTTTTGTTCCTGATCTTAAGAGGAAATGCTTTCAGTTTTTCACCATTGAGAATGATGTTTGCTGTGGGTTTCTCATATATGGCCTTTATTATGTTGAGGTAGGTTCCCTCTATGCCCACTTTCTGGAGAGTTTTTATCATAAATGGGTGTTGAATTTTGTCAAAAGCTTTTTCTGCATCTATTGAGATGATCATATGGTTTTTATTCTTCAGTTTGTTAATATGGTGTATCACATTGATTGATTTGCATATATTGATGAATCCTTGCATCCCTGGGATAAATCCCACTTGATCATGGTGTTTGATCCTTTTACTGTGTTGTTGGATTCTGTTTGCTAGTATTTTGTTGAGGATTTTTGCATCTATATTCATCAGTAATATTGGTCTGTAATTTTTTTTTTATAGTATCTTTGTCTGGTTTTGGTATCAGGGTGATGGTGGCCTCATAGAATCACATCGGATTTTTTCATTTAAAATTGTATTATTGATTCATCATGGATTTTTGTATTTTTTTTATTTTAAAATATTGTGTTAAAATGTGATTTATCTTGTTACTGAATTTTTTGTGCCCCTTTAAATTTTGCACCTAAGAGTAATGCCTCACTCCAGTCCCAGATGTGAACCAGGAGGGTACATGTATGCATCTGAAAATATAACCCCACGTGATATACTGCAAAAGTGGACAGACTCAAAAGAATCTAACATAACCCCAACAACAGGGTGAGATTTTTAACATACCCACAGCAGAAACTGATCTATCAAACAGTCAAACTAAGAGAGGTAGGAAAGCTGTGCACAGTACAACTGTTTCCAAGAGCTCTATGAAGAGCAGCCTGCAGTGAACACCAGGTCCTGGGTGCCCCTGGCCGACTGCCAGCACCCAGTAAGCATGATCCCAGAAAGTGGGGAGCAGAGTCTGGGAGGTCAAACCACACAGAGCAGGTGCCTGAAATGTTGCGACTATGCAATCTATCACAATACAGGTTAACAAATCAGTACTACTCTATGTCTGTTTGGTTCCATTTATAATTCCCCTCAGTAAATTAGTGTGAACTTATGTTTCTCTCCTTAAATCCCATATCTACCACATATGTTGTTAAAAGATCATTTTCTTTCCTACTTCACAGGAAAAAGAACAGTCTATTAGGCATGAATTCCCTTAATTTTCTGTCTTCCCACTCCCACATTTAGACTTACCTATATTTCTTTATGTGCTTTTCTATTTTCTTCCTATTTCAAAGGGAAATCAAAAAAGGATTTAAAAAATAAATACAGTTTAAGGCTACTTTTGAAAAATCTAGATCCTTGTCTATCAACTCAGCAAATTCTCTTTCTCTGTCTCTCCCCTTCTTTCTCTATGTCTCTCCTGTGTGTGTGTGTGTGTGTGTGTCTGTGCTTGCTTATAAACATTTATTTCCCCTGCCTTGTTTACACATGGTTCAGTAAAAGCATCTGAGGCCTGGAGGCATTTTTTTAAAGCAAAATGTGCTAAATCAATTAGCTGGGAAAGGAACACCCAGATATTCAATCTTGAAAGCCAATGGCTTTAAGATACTTCAAGGGGATTATGGGAAAGAAAAAAAGTTTGCCTTAATTCTCAGAACCCCTTATCAAATTGCCAAGGTCAGTGAGTACTTTTCAGGTTTTATCTTCCTTAACCCCTCTGAAAATGTTTCCTTTTTGAAACCTTGTATGAGTCTTAAATTCCCTGTCTTGTATTCTCTGTCACCACCTGGAAGAATGCTCTTCTTCAGTATCATTTTCTCTGCTTGCTCCTTGACTGTCTTTTTTTTTTTTTTTGCGGTACGCGGGCCTCTCACTGCTGTGGCCTCTCCAGTTGCGGAGCACAGGCTCTGGACGCGCAGGCCCAGCGGCCATGGCGCACGGGCCCAGCCACTCCGTGGCACGTGGGATCCCCCCAGACCAGGGCACGAACCCGTGTCCCCCGCATCGGCAGGCGGACTCTCAACCACTGCGCCACCAGGGAAGCCCCGACTGTCTTTTTTTTTTTTAAAGTAATCTTGATAACAAGTTTTTAATATAAATACCCTGGGGAACATCTATTTTTCTTAATTTGATTTCCTGAGGACACCCCGTAGTCAACCTAAGGCATCCAATTTTTCTCTTTTACACGTTTCTTAGTTCCCATACTGCCCTCTTATGAATTATGAGTGTCTCTGGTATTTATCCTTATTTCATCTGGACAGAAATGTTTCCATGGTGAGGTGAGAAATGCTATAAAATGTGACTTATTTGGCTTCATGTTCTTCAGGGGATTGTTCTACTACTGTGCTTTGGCTTATTTTGGATTCCACTGTGAGTTATAATAACAATTTATCTGTGAAATAAGCCATCTCGCACCACAAAAGATTGACAGAATTGAGAAATGACTGCCTTCAAAGGAATAAAAAACATATGGAAGCATTGCAAAATCCATGAGGAATGCCTACTGATTCATTTAGGAATTCCAGTTACCTTGGAGACAGATAGCTAAAGTTTTAGTTGTTTTTTGTTTGTTTGTTTTTTAAAGCAAATCTTTCCCCAAGTGAATTCATTTGGATCATTATTTCAGAAGTTTTATAAATTCCTATGTATCTTCCTGGGAAACCTCCAACCCTTAAAATAGTTTTATGCATTTCTGCACGTTGTTAATGCTGAGACCTTTGTAGTTTTAATAATTAATTTAGGGCCATAACATCCAGAAGAAGGAAAAAAAAATAATTGAGATCATCTGATAGCTAGCTGAAAGGACAGAGCTGTTCATAACTTAGAGCTGATGAAGTCTCTCAAGGAAGAAAGGTGTTGGAAGCATTCAGAGGTACAAGAAGTGGTTTAAATCTGAGGGTCTAGCTTCAGAGTATAGGTGATCCTGGTTTGACTTGCTCTCCTTGTCAACAATGGTCATTTTTTATAAAAGACCACTGGGAGAAAACAAAAACAACAGAACTAAACAACAGAACTAAAATAACAAACATAACCAAGATTGAAAAGAAAGAGCTTGAGGTTGTTATCAGAGAAAAAAGGACTGGGTCTGTGAGTTGGCCCTTGTTCTCTGGCCTGGCCTAAACCTATTCATGAGCCCCAAGGAGTCTTCAGGTATTTTTCTGCCCCATTTGGAAGTATCTTCTATGTCCTCTGCCTATGGGCAGAGGTTAAGACACTACATATCTGAAAGACTGGGGTAACCATGGCTGATAAGATGCTTCACTGAGTTCTCTGTCCATTAAGTCCTGAATTGGGCCCTGACTCTTAACAGAGACCTACTTTCTTTTTATATCTCTCATTCTTAATCATTCCAAGTAGAGAAAGAGTCAGCAGTGAGGGCAGAAGAAGAGAACTAAGAGAGGGGCAATGAGTCCCCTTCCTGTTCTTTCTCAGCTAGATTTGACAACGGGAACAGTTGATTTTGATCATAGTTCTTTTCCATCTTCACAGGAACTCTGCTTCTAGAACTATGTCCACCACCATTCCTCCCTCCCTCCAAACAGGCTGTGCTCTTGATCACAGGATTCCTGATTTGGGTTGGCCACACCTTTTTTGGGAATGTTATCTCCTTTTCCAGTAGCAGGGAGAGGGACAGAGAGAGAGAAAGAGTTGTCCTAGCGACATCTGTTTCTGCTCTCACACCGAAATCTTCTTAGGCTTGAGTTCTCCCTTTTGCTGCAAACCTTGTGACTGGCAAGATGTGTGTGTAACCAAAGCTATTCAGTAGGAAGTTCGGCAGTGATATGCTCAACAAGTGGATTTTTAACCTCCACCTTTTTTCTTGGCCTCTGCTTTAATACATGTTCCAGACAAAAAGAACCCAGGAATGTATGGACCTGATTTGAGTAAAGAAAACTCAGCCATGAAGTTGGGAGGGATAACATCAGATAACATGAAAACAATGTAGAGTCCAAATGAGCTTTGAACGGAACTGTGAACTCTCATATTTTCTGCAATTTGTCCAATTAGTATTAACCAATTTTAAAATTACCTTTTTGTCTGAGTTTTACTCAGCTCTTTATCTTCTCAAAAGGTGGTTTGCAGTTACTCACAGAGAATTCATAAAACTTAGACATAATTTCCTATGCCTGGAATTTCTTGTGCACTTCCTGAGTCATGGATTTTTCTCACACCAGTAATCTCCAGGGAACTTGTATCATCATCCACCAAAGTTGCCTGCTCCTTTATCCAGCTTCTCTTCCAGTGCCTGAAGGGAAAATTGAGAACATACCCATCCCTCCTTTCACCATCCTGACCCCAAACCTCTACCACATCAATAGAATCTATTTGTTTATTTGGATAATCCCAAAGATTGGATATTTCTAGAAGGACATTAGAGGGTATAAAGAACAGAGGTTGACATTTTGGCTAATTTATACATCTCCCTTATTGTATTCCCTTATTCCTTGGAGACAAGAAATGGAAAAAGCTCTGATAGGAGAACTCTATCTAACAATTAGATTGCGCGTTTCTCTTAAGAAATTCCAGCATGCTATTACCAGAGAAGTGGGAATAGAGGCTAGAAAAGCATATCAATAAAAACTCAAGGGAAAGTGCTTTCAGATTTAGCCCTAACAAAAAAGATCCTCTGTGGAATATTTCTACTCCTGATCTGATTATTTTCTCCTTAAGTGCCCTTCACCTTTTCCACTATAACCCCCTTTCAGGTGGCAATCCATTTCCCCTTGTCAGGAAAAACTACCCTTTCTACAGGAAGAGGTTCCATTTTTTGGTTTCTTCCTATCTTCTAGGAAAGAAAGCTGTTTCCTGGGCTTCACTTGGATGAGCATTGACATTTCCTTTTTCTCCAGCTCACAGGTTCCACAGAACATAGGGCTCTATTGCATCTGGATCCCTGACAGACCAGTAGACCTAACCATTTAGAATCACAGGAAGGCTTGGTTCCATGTGATTCACCTGCGTAGTAAGCATATCATATAAAAACTAGTGCTAATTATCAATGGAGACAATATAGTTCAATTCTACATATGGAGAAGATCATTTCTCCTACTGGTCTCAACTCCACACCTCTAGATTATTGTGATTAGGACCATATGGGTGTTTCTAATCCCACTTAAGATCTCAGGGCATCACCAAAAACTGTCACTACGTTGCTCCTCCACTTGGATTAATTTATTAATTAATAAATTAATGGTCATACTGGTCATACTGTTATATATGGGTTAGCTAATGTATCTATAAAATCAACTGTCTCCCTTCCCTGCTTGTCCGTGAGCTTAATGAAATCAGGAATTACGCCTATTTTCTTTATATTTGTAACCCTGAGCATAGAAAATTCCTAGCAAAATATAGGTACTCAATAAATAATTGTTGAATTAATAAATATAGGTCTTAGGTCAGAGAGACAAAAGCTACCCCATAACTCAGGTAGTCCAGCCCAGTGGGTTGGACTTAAGAGGATACACAAAGTATGCTGGCCAGTACCAGTAATAAACTGTATGGATTTGAGGGGAACATACCCTTGGATTATTGATGAGTTCTGTGGCATCAATAAGAAACTAATTAAAATAATGGCCATCTATCTCTCAACTTCGCTTTATATCAGAAAGGATGCTAACATAATTAAAAGCCTGACACATTTAAGCCATTTTCAAGGATTTTAAATGTAAAAGAAAGGCAGAAATTAAGTTGGTCACTTTCAAATAGGTCAACCGATCTCTCTCCCTGCAAGTGTGAAGTCATAGCCCCCCTGAAAAATCACCTGTGCTTATGATCCAGCACCACAAGAAATCTCACCAGGCCTCTTCTGTTACCTTAATTCCAACACCTTTTAACATTGGCTTCATGCATGTAGTTTCCTCCCTATTTCTTCATTTCTAATTTCTGCCTCACTGCCCAGAACTTTCAAATTCTTCAGGAGCAATTTATTTTCTTTAATACTGGTTTTTCCACTAGATGATAGTGGATCTATGCTTTATTGCCCATGGACCAATCTCATTCCTCTCCCTCATATCAGACCCCTATTTGCCCTGGAGGATGTTTAGAATTCATTACCATTGTTCAGAATCCATTACTAGATTCATAGTTTTAGGGGTACTCACTTGTCCCTGCCTTGGGGCCATAGGTTGAAATGCAATTTAAATGTCGATGGAAAAAAACCCAAAAAACAAAATACTTTATATCTGAACCTATTTGACTCAGGTGCCACTTGTGCTATTAGAGTCACTGCTTCCATCACTGCAGTTCCTGGAAAAAAATTGGAGAAGTGATGTGCATTTTCAGGAGACACTAAGATCTCTGTTCCTGGAGGGAGTTGTAGGCAGCGAGAGGGTAGTACGATTCTTGACGCTCTATGTGTTTGTTTGTTTGTTTTGTTATGTGTTGGTGGTCAGAATTGTAGATCATTTCTTACCTCTCACAGGGCTGCTTTCTGCATGAAGACAACCCAAGCTTCCTAGCAGTAGTAAATAAGTATGAATGTTCAAGCCCAGGAAGGGATGCAGTCATTGTTATTCATAGACCTTGGCAGAAGTGATGAAATCAGGGGAAATATGTAAAGATATGATTCTACAAATAGGTTTGTTGGCAAGAAAACAGGACATCTTACTGGATGCACTCAAATGCTAGTTAAATTATTAGAGTGCAAGGCACCCTGAACATGTAAGGAACTGGAGAAATAGTTTGAAGAAAACATTGGAAGTTCAAAGATATCACTCAGGGAAAATGGCAGTTGGAAATTACTAGACAGTCAAGCAAAAATAGAATTTTTAAGACGTATCATGGGATTTAGCTAAAATTTAATGTCATGAATTTAAAGAGATATGTATTGAAACAAGTATGTGAGTATCTATAGCGGTGACAAGAATTGTAAAATAAAGCAGGGCAGTGGCTGGAGTGTTCACTGGTTTTCTGCAGAGGGTATGTGGCAAGAGAGTTGAGGGTACTGGCAGGATTACAGGTCGTGGTATATGGGATGGATGGAAAGGAAGGGAAAACCAGTAGGCTATGATCCTTTCCATTCCTGGCCCTTAACTTTTATTCCCAACCTTAATGTTTATTCTTCTGGTTCTGTCTTCTGATCATTTTCTGAAATCTGTTGTTATCCATAGTCTCATGTATTTAAAGTATGTATGTATGTCCCATTACACATATGTAGAGCATTAAAAGAATTTCCCCAAAGTTTACCACTTTATTAGTGTTGCAAATATTATAAAATATGTTGTACGTCTAGGGTATTTATACACAATAAGCAAAGAGTATTATGATGACCTTTTAAAAAGACCACTGATAGAAAAATTCACTTTTAAAAAAATTCTAACTTTTGCTGTGGCAGAGAAATAGTTGATAATTCTTTCTACAATATTTCTTCAAAGGAAATGCTTTCATTAGTCTATGTGGCAAGAAAAATATATCTCTACAGCCTATCTTCTGTAGCATAATATCAATAGGTAAGATTTAGTTGTTTTTCTCCCCCCACCCCCATATATATATCATTTTCATTTTCTCAGGATTATCTATGTTTATCTATATGCTTTGTTTTTTGGTTTTATTTTAAAACCTTAAACTTTTTTTTGCTGTGAGAGGTATTGAATTTGTATCTATTAAAAAGTAAGTTATGTTGGGGAAGCAACTTTTTAAAAAAATTTTTATTGGAGTATAGTTACTTTATAATGTTGTGTTAGTTTCTGCTGTACAGCAAAGTGAATCAGTTATATGTATATGTATATCCACTCTTTTTTAGATTTCCTTCCCATTTAGGTCATCACAGATCATTGAGTAGGGTTCCCTGTGTTATACAGTAGGTTCTCATCAGTTATCTATTTTATACATAGTAGTGTATATATGTCAATCCCAATCTCCCAATTTGTCCCACCCCCATCTTTCCACCATAAGTTTGTTCTCGACATCTGTGACTTGATTTCTGCTTTGCCAATAAGTTCATCTGTACATTTTTCTAGATTCCACATATAAGCGATATTATACGATATTTGTTTTTCTCTTTCTGACTTATTTTACTATGTGTGACAATCTCTAGGTCCATCCACATCTCTGCAAATGGCACTATTCCATTCCTCTTTATGGCTGAGTAATATTCCACTGTGTGTGTGTGTGTGTGTGTGTATATATATATATATATATATACACCACATCTTCTTTATCCATTCCTCTGTTGATAGACATTTAGGTTGCTTCCATGTCCTGGCTATTGTAAATAGTGCTGCAGTGAACATCGGGGCACATGCATCCTTTTGAATTATGGTTTCCTCTGGATATATGCCTAGAAGTGGGATTGCTGGGTCATATGGTAGCTCTATTTTTAGTTTTGTAAGGAACCTCCATACTGTTCTCCACAGTGGCTGCACCAATTTACATTCCCACCAACAGTGTAGGAGGGTTCCCTTTTCTCCACACCATCTCCAGAATTTATTGTTTGTAGATTTTGGGAAGCAAATTTTTTATGTTCAGAAATAGGAAAGGTTTATTTTGATTCTAAAAAGCAAGTCAAAATAAGCAATTAATTCATCTTTCCATTAAACAATATCTTTAACTGGTGATAAAAATTGCTTTGAATCCAAACAATGTTCATGGAATGTGAACTTTATATAAATAAATTACCACAGATACTTCCATCATGCTAATGTAATGTGACCAAAGGCTATATTGTTTTAGGGGAAAAAAAGTAGCTTTAAGAATTTCTTTTTTCTCCTTTGCTTGGAATTAGCAGTCAACCAACTGAGAACAAATGAATGGGAATACTAATGTATGCACCATAAAAATCAACCTTTGGAAATTTGTTCACACCAGGTTATCAAGTCAAGGGCTATGTCCTGATAATTTTACGACTGTTAATAACAGACCATAGTTAGGCATACCATGATAAACCTGATTAACTTTCATGCTTCAGAGTAAAAATTGATTTATTAAGAGGGAAGAATAAATTATTTCCCATTAATAGAATTCAGTATTAGCTTTTAATTTTTTCCCTAATTTAGCAGCTTACTATATTTTACAAAACATGAAATAGGTCACCACAGATAAAAGAAAAGTGAGTTTATCCCAAGTTTTTTCCTCATCTTGGCCTTAGAAAGCAGAAATACATAGCTTTGGGTCAGGGCTCTAAGAAGAGCAAACTAAAGTACTTTGGGCAATTTATTTAGACTGTTTAAGTCTCAGATTTTTCCCCTTTAAAATTCAGTTAATAATAGTGCCTATCTTATACGGTTATTGTGAGAATTAGATTAAATTATGACTATAAAGTACTTAGTGCTGGGCCTGGCATACCACTCAATATATGTTAGTAATAATTAGTAGTATTTTTATAATTATTATTGAAAGATGTCATGCATATTGTTCTTATCATTAGGGAGTAGCTACAAAGCTAAAGATAATCAGCATCATTAGAACAATATATTTAAATCTTGCTTGCAGAGCTTTATTAATGATTTGGCTCAAGGAAATTCAGTTGCTCTTATTAGCATTTTCCCATTTGTAGCACATAAAATTACTATTTTATCCATCTGGAATGGTTTGATAATATATCTTGCAACCTTCAATACTTAATAATGTTTCCATTATTTTCATTAATGCATTTACAACAATCAATAAAATTTAAAGTGTTCAATATTAATGACATAAGGGGTCCTTCATGATCTACTGTCCTGCCTAAGAAGTCCACTACCTTCTACTTTTCCCCTTTCCATCTCTGATTCTTTTTATGTTATATTTCAGGATTCAATTAATCTTTCATTTTCAAAGTGAAAACTCCATGGACATACTTCTTCTCCTTCACTTCTCGCCAGGCAAACCAGGGATACCACTGGCATGTTAGTAATAAGTGAGGTAAACCTCTATTAGAGGTTTTTGTTTGTTTCTCTAAGTCTGCCTTTCTTAGTATTCTAAGATCTCAGTGCTTGGCATAAAGCAAAAGCATAATGCATAACTCTTTTGTAAGCAAATGCATGAATAAGGAGAAAATGAGAGACAGGATTTTTGACTCTTCAAGTTACATTTGGCAAGTCTCTAGAGCAATACTAAATCCTTCACATAAAGTAGGTATTATTGTTTTCAAAAGAGAAGTCTAATAAACATAAACTATAAAATGGTGGAGAAATCCAACAATGTCAATGAGTTAAATGTTAATGGATTTGAAAAGGAATAAAAATGAGCTGTGATATGAACCTAAATCATTTTTTGTGGGGAACATTCTTGGCTGGAAAGCACAGGCTGTGGATGATGATCTCCTCAGCACTTTGAAGAATCATTCCAACCTGGGTAGGATCTACAGTTATGCTAATGGCAACAAGTAGAACAGGTCGCTCAGTCCTAGCATGTTGCATAGACAGCCTAGGCGTTTACTTTCTTTAGCATTAGCAGCAGAGACAGAGGGCTGCTTCTCTGAGGCAACTTTTCTGTCTGTCAATTGTTTTCATAAAAAAGGTCTCTAGGTTGTTTGCATGGCTGCTGATTCCGGTAGCAGGTAAGAAGTATTCCTGTCTCAAGGAAAGGGAGAAGCAAAGATGACTGGGAAAAGTATTCACTCTGGAATTCTTAGAGCTGTCAAGGTAATTGTTTGCTGACAGAGATGTGGACTCTATAGTGAGGTACCTCCCACTATTGACTGGGAGGTGTGAGGGAACAGAATACTCTAATTACAGTAGAATGCCATACAAGTTCTTGTTAGGGAGTTATTAGTTTATTATAACATAAAAACTCTATGAGTTTTCAACTGTATAACTCATGACTGTGATAATATAATCATAGTATTTAGTTATAAGTTTAATTTTTATAAATTTATATCATATCTGAGAAGACCTTGGTGGAAATTCTTCCCCCCGCCTTTCGCCCCCTCCAGGCCTACTCCCTCTTCTTCTCTGCCTTAGGATAACTAATCTTTAGTGACTATATTGACTTTTGTTCTAGCAGCTAACTAGTTTGGCTAATGGGGAGCCCAGCGGGAGGTTGGAGAGGAGTAAAATGAAAGTGAAATATGGGTATTTTTCTCCAGAGCTCCTCCCTATTGGGTTGTCTTAGGATGGCTGCTTCCCTCTGCAGTCCTTTCTTCAAGACTATTCTAAGAGTCCTCTCTCTATATCTCTTGGATCTAGGGCTGGTAACAACCATGCTGTCCCTAGGTCAGGAGGGGCTACAGTATAGCTTGTGTTTTCCGTATATCCTTCTTATATCTTTAAAATTAGTCCCTTTATTAGTCCCTCCATGAATTAATGTAATTTAATTTTGAGCCATCTGTTTCTTGATGGAGCCCCAATTGATACAAAGATAAATTAGACAAGTTGTCTGTTTTCTGCTATAGTATAACATATCCATATTGTGCTTATGTGGTCCACATACAATTTATCAGCCAAACACTTGGCTAACTTATAACACCCCATATTCTATTGCTCTGTTGATCTACCTATGAATCAAAATGTCTTATGATTTGTTTGTTTCCAGTTAATTTGAGCCTTTAAAAAATTAAATATATCCTCCTATGTTCAGACGTATAGATTTTAAGATATTCTTCACTCCCAGAAAGAAATTTCACTCCTAGAACCTATCACAGTGTTTGGAACATATTAGGAACACCATAAATATTTGTTGAGTGTGTGAATAAGTAAATGGGAGTGAATGAATGTGTGAATAAATGAAAAAATAAGTAGCTTCAATTAGTTGTATGTACATAGGCATATGCACGTATGCCTTCCATGTTTACAATATGTATTTATCTCCAGGTTTTTTATCCACTATTGATAGTGAATAAAGACAGAAGAAATGTTAAATGAAACAACCTAAAAACACTTACTGCCTTGTCTGTGGAAGCAATTAATCCTGCATGGAGAAATTTGGGGCCCATTAAGCTGAGAGACAATTAGATTGGAGATCACTGAGATATAAACTACTCACTAGAGAGTTTGGGAAAAATTGAGTGAAAAGTTATTGAATTTCATTGTTCTAACAGCCTTATCAGGCAAAATTGGGGGGAAAAATTCCAAGAAAAAAAGCCTTGGTAAACTTATAGGACAAAGAGAGCTAAGAGCTGATATGATTTATATTCTCTCTTGACCTACTTATGTGATTATTATATTAGAGATTTCCTAAACTTTGAACCCACCTGCATTCTTGGATTAGACAGTATTAGGCCACTGTACATTATTATTTTAAAGTCCTTTGGAATCTAATTTGCTAGTAGAAATTTAGATTTTTCAAATCAATCTATCTCGTTATAGTTATATTCCCCCATTTTATGTTTTCTTCTTTAAGTTTTGTTATCAGCATTATAACATCTTTGTAAACTCTTCGTATTTTTGGCCGTGGTTCACTTTACACAGCATAGGTCTTATATATTCCTTAGTGCTTTGGAAGACATTTGTAGACTCATCTGCGCCTATTACATTTTCTGATGTAATTTGGAAAACATTTAATTCTCTTCCATAGTGAATCATCTTTCCTGGATTCTACCTTTTCTTGGGTTAATGCTAATAATAGTTGATGAGATAAAAATTTAGGGGTCACATCTTTGAATTATCCTTTTCCTTGGTCTTTCACATCTAATCCATCAGCAAGTCAGGTTGATGCTACCACCAAAACAAACGTACCCAAATGTGTTAAATTCTCTCCATCTCCATCTGCTCTATATAAGTCACAATCATATCTTGCATGGACATCTGAAAAAATCTCCTGGTTTCAGTCTTCCATTCTTGCCTCCCTACAATCCATTCCCCTGCTTAAAGTACTATATCATTGTTCTCCATATTTGCTCCCCCTCCTTGGTGCAGTTATACTTCATGCAACTAATTAAGGCAGGCATGTGACTTGCTTTGGCTAATAAAATGTGGGCTAATAAAATAAATATAAGTGGAAGGAATGTGTGCACTTTTATGCCGAGGCTTTACAAACCTAGTCACAGCACACCCCTCAAGTTTCCCTACTCCTGCACAAGCTCACAGATGATCATTTGTTTGGTGGAAGCTCGGCCACCTGCAGATGATAAGCTGTGAGGGATTACAGAAAAGGCAGCTTTAATTTTCTAGCCTCCAACTTGCAGGGGGAAATATTGCAAGGGGTTGGAAATGAGTAAGCAATTTTGAATATCTTCCACAGTTACTGAAAAAAAAAAAGGGGGAATATGGGGTAGAATGGTCTGTGGGGGTTGCATGAACTTAGGCTGAGGTGTGGGGTGAAGTAAGATGAGGCAAAAAATGTTTTTGCACACCTTAAATTCTACCTATTGCCAGAATAATGTATTCCTCTTACTTTCTCATACTCATCAGTTATTTCTCAGTATAAGAAAAAGGAGCCAAACTGTACTTAAAGTTCCTTATTCATCCTCACCATATCTAAATGATATGACTAGTATATTTCCCCCTACCTTTACTTACATTTTCTTTAAGGGTCAAATAAACACTTGAGATTGAAAAATATTAAAAAATTATTTGCCAGAGCAGAATAACTGCAAAAACTAGGCACAGTGGGACAAATAAGACACTCAGGATGATTTGTGTGGTCTAAACTGTTTTGGGTTGCAGGAAGGAATTTTGAGAAGCAGGAACTATGCTACTGTATGTAACTGAGTGTAAATGATATTTCATTTTGTCTTATTTTGTTTTCAGTGCTACAATACAATAGTAAGATTGTGTTTGAGAATATTTTAGTTTTTCTGTTGAAAGACTACTATGCAAAAACGTATTACTTATAGTGACTTTTAAATGTAAGAAAAGTACTGGCAACCTCTTTTTAGAACCCTAAAAGAAAAACATTATGGTCAGGTGTCTACATCAAATACGATCAGGTGGGGTAAAAGAAAACACGTAAATTATTGGACCTTACTAACATTTCACACTTTAATTACATCCTGCTTCTAGAGAAAATTTTACATAATATTGTAAGTAGGGTATAATGTTTCAATTGCAAAATCCCACCTGCAGTCGCCTCTCATATATGTACAATATATATAATTTATATAATATACATACAACATCTTTTGTATATGGTTTTGTTTTGTGATACAGAATTGAGTCTTGGAATGAATTAGTATAACTAGAGCTTTGGCTATCCCAAGAAATGGTACTTTAATAAATAAATGATGTACACAAATTGTAAGTTTTATATGTTATTGAAAGTTACAGTGATTTCAGAGATTATTTTAAAATCAAAACATAGGTGAAGCCCACAAACTCATTATAAGTGGGTCTTGAATCTCTCATAAAATCTAGGCTCTATTTTCCTTATTTATATGTCATTTAATTAATATGTAAGTGACTTATTTTAAATTTTGATGATCAATATAAAGGAATAGTTCTGTTTGTGTTCTTTATAGTGGTTTCCATCTGGGGCAGTTCTATTCAAATGTTAATTATCTCTGGCCCTTTGAGCTAGAAAATATGAAAATGAGATAAAAAGTGGCTTCTAGAGTTGCTCCTCCAAAGCTGGAAAATTGGATGAGAGGTTTCCTGGAGCTGCTGACCTCCACTTTGACGTACCTTTTATCAGCAAACCATTGTTTGTTTGACAGATGAAAGAAGGTATGTAGTACCAAGTTAATGGTCAGTAGTGTGAGCTAGACCTTTCAGGCATAATGTGTTAGTGATAGTAATTAATTATTTGAATGTCATGTTTTTTGTGTTATTGTAAAAGACTTAGAAGAGACTGTGAGCTATATACTTTTATAGAAAACTAAGATATTGATACATAGAGTTTTTGCAATCAAATTTGGGGGAAACCTAAATTAAGGATTTCAAAGAAACAGCAGCATAGTAGCTTCCACTTGTCACAGAGTCTAAAGGGTGGAAGTATTGAAATATTAAAACAAACATACAAACAACTAATTTTATAATTCTTCTTGGTAGGGAAATGATTCCTACAGAAATTGAATATACTTATATGATTCAATCTCTTAAGTTTGTATCACTACTGGGAAATAAGTAGAAAAAAATTAAAATCACACACAAATCCTTATAATTTGGGGAAAGGAAGATAATGTATCATACCGCAAATATAGCACTGGCATCTTTTTACCACCTTGAATATACAGCATTTAAAAACATGAACAATAATACTAAAAACAAACCAAAAAACAAAAAAAGAATGGGAAAACTCCAAATATCCATTAACTACTGAATGTAGTATATACATATCATGGAATACTACCCAGGAATAAAAAGGATGAGACAACTGACCCATCCAACAGCATGAATGATTGTCAAAAATATTTTAAGTGAAAGAATCTAGACACAAGATCACATATTGTATGGTTCTATTTAAATGTAATTCCTATAAAACTCAAAACTATAGAGACAGATATCAGATCAGTGTTTTCTTTGAACTGGGGCATGGGACTGAGGATTGACTGTTTGCTGACATGAGGAAATCTTGTAGGTGATGAAAATATAGCTAATCTAAGCAGGAAGTCAGCAGGGCAGGGGGAGTTTGTTCCTGATATGATGGATGCCAGCTCTAGGGAGGAAGCTGGGGTTACTACGTGTTTCTTTATTATAGACTAATCTATGCAGACAGCTGAACATAGCAACCTTGGCCCAGGTAGAAATTTACACATACACAAAAGGCACACATATAAAGTTTACTGCTGAGATTACTTATAACTTTAGTTTCTCTCCTAACTATAGTAAAGAAACCAAATAACTAAACTGGTAGTTACATTTACATCAAATAGCTATTAATCTGAAACACTGAGCAAAAGATACTAACAGCACCCAGAAAGGCACAGGCAAACAACAACAAAAAAATAAGACTAGATAAGTATTAACTGATTATATAAATAAAACAGATTCATCATTAATAAATTCACATCATTCAAGATGTCATTATCTGAAAAATATCCAATTTATAAAAAGAGTCTCTAGGGTAATGGCAGAATAGCTTGTTAGTACCAGCATTCTCACAGGCAGAAATAAAATCATAAAAACAAACCTATTTGAAATTTGAAACTACTGGCAAACTCAGAATGCAGGCAGAAACTGGAGGGGCGTCTACCATTCAGCGATGAAATGCTGCAGGTGAGTATTTTGTTTGTGACTTTTTGTCAGAGTCTCCCTAATCAAGTGCAGCTCTGAGGGCAGAAAGCTGCGGGCTCACTGGTTTGAGGGCAGAGGACTGAGTTAGTGGCTAGAAGAGGAGGACAAAGCTAGGAGGGAAAGCTAAAGAGGAAGTCACAAACAGGACCAGCCCCCAAATCTCCATTCAAAATTCACACAGCTATGTGGCTGTCTGCTAATATGTAAACGCTTGAGGGGAACCCCGAAGGTTAGAAAAATGTAGCAATTAGAAGCTGAAAAAACTGTGCAAAACTTTAGCTGCTGTCTAGTATAAAAAGACAGAGATTGGAGTATGGGTACAGCCAAGTTAACTGCCTGAGAAAACAAAATTCACTCCGTAGAAACAGAATAGAATACAGATTCCTTACAGATATCACTCATAATGTTCAGTTCTCAGACATACAAAGAAAAATAAAAAGTGACCTATATTCTAGGAAAAAAAGGCAGTCAATAGAAATCAAAACAGAGGGTACCCAGGTAGCCATTATTATAAATATATTCAAGGAATTTAAAATTATATGTATAATTCATAAATATAAATAGAATTCTCAGAAGAAATAATAGAATTAAAAAACCAAAGTCATAATTCTAGCACTGAAATTCTAATAACTGAAATAAAAAAATGGACTGGATGCGCTTAATAGCAACACATTACATACAGGGAGACAACAATAAAGATGATGCTGACTTCTCATCAGTTACAATGGAGGCAGGAAGAAAAGGAATATTTCCATTCAGGCTAAAGAGAAATACCACCAGATCTATAGGAAAGTATTGAAGTTACCAGAACTAGTAAGTATTTTGGTATATATAATGTATAAAGAAATATTAGTGCAACATTGTGTGGTATATAACTTATGTAGATATAATAGATATGACAATAATAGCATAAAAGACAGGCTTGTGGGCTTCCCTGGTGGCGCAGTGGTTGGGAGTCCGCCTGCCGATGCAGGGGACATGGGTTCGTGCCCTGGTCCGGGAGGATCCCACATGCCGCGGAGCGGCTGGGCCTGTGAGCCATGGCCGCTGAGCCTGCGCGTCCGGAGCCTGTGCTCCACAACGGGAGAGGCCGCAACAGTGAGAGGCCCGCATACCGCAAAAAAAAAAAAAAAAAAAGACAGGCTTGCAATGTTCTTACATTTTGTGTGCTGTAGGAGACTATTAACTCTAAGTATTTAGCCTGTGATAGGTTGAAGATACATACTGTGATCTCTAGAGCTGTCTTGGAAAATAACACAGAGAGATACAGGTTTATGGGATGAGAGAGAGAGAGGGTAATTGGACCTTGAGCACTTTGGAGACAAAAAGCCACATTCTGGGTTTTGCCTTCAAAGTCAAATTTAGAAAGTTAATACAGCAGCAAGTTCAGGTTACCTTATCTTTTTTTTTTTTTTAAGACTACAAAAAGACCTATTCTGTGCATCTTTGATAGAATAAAACAAATAACTAAAAAAAAACATAAAAAAATAGTTGTATGTTATTAAATTGTCCTTGGATAATCTAATTCCTGAAATTCTACTGCTTATATAATATCTCTGGTTTATTAATAAGATTTCCTAATATAAAATCTAACAAGAGCTTTAATTTCTGAGACTTAATTTTTTTTTTTTTTTTGCGGTACGCGGGCCTCTCACTGTTGTGGCCTCTCCCGTTGCGGAGCACAAGCTCCGGACGCGCAGGCTCAGCGGCCATGGCTCATGGGCCCAGCCACTCCACGGCATGTGGGATCTTCCCGGACCGGGGCACGAACCCGTATCCCCTACATCAGCAGACAGACTCTCAACCACTGCGCCACCAGGAAAGCCCACCAAAAATTTAATATTTGTTTTCACTTAACTTTGAATAATAAAATATTAAGGTTATTTCTTTTAATGCAGTCTTACTATTAACTATGAAACACCTGCATGGGATGAGACCAGTAAATTATTTCTGTTCTCTGCTTGAAATTTCAAATTAGAAACACATTTGAGCTATGAAACTAGAACTATTTTAAAAGATTTACTGCTATTATTGGCTTGATGAAATTTAAGATGCAGGTATTTGTGAAAGGCTCACTCAAAAGACTAAACCCAAGCTGGGATTAAGGCAAGGGATTGATGTCAAATAAGAAAGGGGGGTAGGAGTAGCAGTACTTATATATTATAAACAATTTGCCATAATGTATATCATTTTTGTTTCTTTGCTTTTATTAGTCTCTTAGCCTTTTTATAAAGCTTCTGCATAATATAATTTATAAGCTACATAATGATTAAAATATGAAATTATACACTCAATTTCCATGAACTGTCAAAAATATTGTGATTTCTAAGCCTTCACCTTATTAAACTATATTATTAAACTTCCCTATTACATTATCAATGTTCATTTTGAATTATAGTATCATGTTCAGTTAATATACCTAAATCCTATTACAAAAGACAAACCCTGTAAAGAGCCCTTTTAGGTATATTTTGGAAAGGTAATTTGTCTGTAGCGGGTATTGGTTAATGTGAATTTGCAAAACAACCTGAAAATAAGAAGACTTCTTTCATATACGAAATCAGTTCTTACTTAAAGTGGAACAAATATTGTATATTTTATATAAGTTCTATTGGTTATGTACATTGAGATTAGAAAAAAGTATATGTTTTCATTTATTCAAATCATCTTTTATATTCTACAAAACTCTTTGGTATATTTCATCAAAGAGATTCTACATTGCGCATCTAGAATTGATTCCTAGAATTTTGATTATTTTGGTTATTATAATTTATCTATTAGAGAGTCTAACAGAGTATGGTTGGTATATAAGAAAGTTTTACATTTTAAAACTAAACTTTATTGAGTTATAATTTATCTTCAATAAGACGTACCCATTGTAAAGACATGTCAGATGAGTTTATCAGTAGAGATCACGTGTGGATTTCTGAAGCTCCTCTCTGAAGTTTCCCCTCTGCATCCTTAGCAACTCTCCCCAAATTCCAATGTCTGTCTCTCCTGCAATTCTGTTTGTCCTCACTATACTGTATCTGGGAAGTATCTTCAGGTACAAAGCCTGAGAGATCACAGGTGTATTTTGTTCATTTGCTTTCTCATGTCCACAGTCCTGCCTGTAATCTAATGTCTTAAAACAAATGTTTCATGTATTTAATCCAATATTCTAGTTGTTTATGTTGGGAAAGCTAGTCTGGCACCACTTACTCTCATATAGATGCAAGAGACCATAGTTACTAATTTTTATAAATGTAATTTGTATAAAACTATATTATTAAACTTCCCTATTACTTCTAAAGAAATTAGATAATTAACAAATTATTGTTTTTTTAAAGTAAACAATGAAGTCATTTGCTTTTTTTTTTTTTTTTCTTGTGGTACGCGGGCCTCTCACTGTTGTGGCCTCTCCCGTTGCGGAGCACAGGCTCTGGACGCGCAGGCTCAGCAGCCATGGCTCACGGGCCTAGCCGCTCCGCGGCATGTGGGATCCTCCCGGACCGGGGCACGAACCCATGTCCCCTGCATCGGCAGGCGAACTCTCAACCACTGCACCACTAGGGAAGACCCATTTGCTTTTTAAAGTAAATAATCATTCAAAGTCATCCTAAAAGTGACATTACATATTTTTTTCCTTAAGAATGAAATAATTAATTTTTAAAATATTGCAGTGTCTGTAAATTATGGGATCATGTGAATGAATAACTGGTACTTTTATCTTGATCTGGACTTTATATTTTAGCTTTAAATGATTGTTGGATTTTTAGTTTAAGATCGGAATTTGTTTTTCTTAAAATTGTCTAAGAATATGAGAAATTTAATTTTTCTAATGTCTTCTTAGCATCTATCATTATACCTATTTACTTTTTTCTTTATTAAAGTACTGCTTTACTGAAACATTTTGGTATTCCTGAAGTAAATTCTACTTGATGAAAATGCATTTATTATTATTAAATAACAGATTAAGTGCTAGTATTGTATTTTGGATTGTTTGCATCTATATATTGACGTTTAGTTTAAAAACGACTAGTAGAATTGCCCATTTGTCCATCCTTTAAAAAAGTTTATATAGAAATGAAATTATTAATTCCTTGGAAAGTTTAAAGTACTGTTTTTTTTTTTCTGTTTTAACGAGGTATAAATGATGTACAGTAAACTCCACATACACCATACTCAATGGTGAAAAGCTGAAAGCCTTTCCTTTAAGATCAGGAACAAGACAAGGATGAGCACTCTGGCCACTTGTATTCAACACAGTATTGGAAGTCCTAGCCACAGTAATCAGAAAAGAAAAAGAAATAAAAGGCATCCATGTTGGAAAGGAAGACATCAAACTGTCACTTTTTGAAGATGACATGATGCTATATATAGAAAATCCTAAAGACTCCACCAAAAGACTATTAGAACTAATAAATGAATTCAGTAAAGTTACAGGATAGAAAATTAATATACAAAATCTGTTGCATTTCTACAAAATAATGTATTACCAGAAGGAGCAATCAAGAAACAATCCCATTTACAATCAATCACATGAAATAGAATAAAATGCCTAGGAATAAATCTAACCAAGGAGGTAAAAGACTTGTACTTGGAAAACTGTAAGACACTGATCAAAGAAACTGAAGATGACACAAACAAACAAGAAAGATACACTGTGCTCATGGACTGGAAGAATTAATATTGTTAAAATAACCATATTATTCAAGGCAATCTACAGATTCAGTGCAATCTCTATCAAAATACCCATGACATTCTTCACAGAACTAGGACAAATAATTCTAAAATTTGCATGTAACCACAAAAGACACCAAATAGCCAAAGAAATCTTGAGAAAGAAGAACAAAGCTGGAGGTATCACATTCTCTGATTTCAAACTATACTACAAAGCAATAGTAATCACAACAGTATGGTACAAAAACAGACACATAGATCAATGGAACGTAATAGGGAGCCCATAAATAAATGCACACTTACATAATCAATAAGTTTATGACAAAGGAGGCAAGAATATACAAGAGAAAAGAGTTTCTTCAATGAATGGTGTTAGGAAAACTGGACAGCTACATGCAAATGAATGAATCTAGACCACTTTCTTACACCACAGACAAAAATAAACTCAGAATGGTTTAAAGACTTAAATGTAAGACTTAAAAACATAAAACTACTAGAGGAAAACATAGGCAATATGCTCTTTGACATTGGTCTTAGCAACATTTTTGTGGATCTGTCTCCTTAGGCAAGCAGAAAAAAGCAGAAGTAAACAAGTGGGACGACATCAAGCTAAGCCTAATTGAACTTAAATGCTTTTGCATATCAAAGGAAACCATAAATAAAATGAAAAGACAGCTTACAGAATGGGAGAAAATATCTGAAAATGATGTGACTAGTAGGGATTAATCTCCACAATATACAAACAGCTCATACAACTCAATACCAAAAAAACTAACAACCCAATTAAAAAATGGGCGGAAGATCTAAACAGACATTTCTCCAAAAACATAAAGATGGTCAACAGGCACATGAAAAGATGCTCAACATCTTTAATTATTAGAGAAGTGCAAATCAGAACTACAATGAGGTTATCACCTTGCACCAGTCAGAATGGCCATCATCAAAAAGTCTACAAATAATAAATGCTGGAGAGGGTGTGGAGAAAAGGGAACCCTCCTACACTGTTGGTGGGAATGTAAATAGGTGCAGCCACTATGGAGAACAGTATGGAGGTTCCTGCAAAAAACTAAAAAATAGAGTTACCATATGATCCTGCAATCCCACCCCTGGGTATTTATCCAGAGAAAACCATAATTTGAAAAGTTACATGTACCCCAATGTTCATTGCAGCACTATTTACAACAGCTAAGATATGGAAGCAACCTGGATGTCCATCGACAGATGAATGGATAAAGAAGATGTGGTATATTTATATAATGGAATATTACTCAGGCATATAAAAGAATGAAATAACGCTATTTGCAGCAACATGGATGGACCTAGAGATTATCATACTAAGTGAAGTAAGCCAAACAAAGACAAATATCATATGATACCACTTTTATGTGGAGTCTAAAAATAAAACTACAAATGAACTTATTTACAAAACAGAAATAGACCCCAAAACAAACTTATTGTTACCAAGTTTCCCAAAGGGGAAAGGGGGGCAATAAATTAGAAGTTTGAGATTAACATATACACACGACTATATATAAAATAGATAACTAACAAGGACCTACTGTAGAGCACAGGGAACTATACTAATTATTTAATAACCTATAAGGGAAAGAATATGAAAAAAATATATATATGCATAACTGAATCACTTTGATGTACACCTGAAACTAACACACTGTAAATCAACTATACTTCAATAAAAATAAATTTGAGAAAAACAAAAAATAAAAAGCTTTCACATAGAAGAATAATCAACACAACGAAAAAGCAACCTATTGAAAGCAAGATTTTGCAAATGATATGTCCAATAAGGGGTTAATATCCAAAATATATAAAGAACTCAAATAACTCAATATCAAAAAAAAACCTGATTAAAAAATGGGCATAAGCCTTGAATAGACATTTTTCCCAAGGAGACATACAGATGGCCAACAAGCACATGAAAAGATGCTCAATATCATAATCATCAGGTAAATGCAAACCAAACCCACAGTGATATATCACCTCACACCCATCAGAATGGCCATTTTCAAAAAGACAGAAAATAACAAGTTTGGTGACAACGTGGAGAAAAGGGAACTTTCCTGTACTGTTGGTGGGAATGTAAATTTGTCCAACCACTATGGTAAACACTATGGAGCTTCCTCAAAAGACGACCATATGATCCAGCAATTACGCTTCTGGGTATTTTTCTGAATAAAATGAAAACACTAATTTGAAAAGATATATACACCCCAGTGTTCACTGCAGCATTATTTACAGCAGCTAAGATACAGAAGAAACCTAACTGTCCATTGAGAGATGAATGGATAAAGGAGATGTGGTATGAATATATACAATGGAATATTACTCAGCCATAAAAAATAAAATCTTGCCATTTCTGACAACATGGAGGGACCCAGAGGGTATTATTCAAAGTGAAATAAGTCAGAGAAAGACAAATACTGTATGATTTCACTTGTGTAATCTAAAAAACAAAACAATTAGACAAACATAACAAAACAGAAACAGACTCATAGATACAGAGAACCACCTGGTGGTTACCAGCGGGGAGGGGTGGAATGGGTGAAATAGGGGAAGGGGATTAACAGGTACAAACTTCCAGTTATAAAATAAACAAGTCATGGAGATATAATGTACATCATAGAAATATAGTCAATAATATTATAACAACTTTGTATGGTTACTAGACTTATTGTGGTGATCATTCCATAATGTATAAAAATATTGAATCACTATGTGGTATGCCTGAAATTAATATAATACTGTAAGTCAATTATACTTCAATAAAAATAAACTCTAGGACCTAATGAAACTTAAAAGCTTTTGCACAGCAAAGGAAACCATAAACAAGACCAAAAGACAACCCTCAGAATGGGAGAAAATATTTGCAAATGAAGCAACTGACAAAGGATTAATTTCCAAAATTTGCAAGCAGCTCATGCAGCTCAATAACAAAAAAACAAACAACCCAATCCAAAAATGGGCAGAAGACCTAAATAGACATTTCTCCAAAGAAGATATACAGATTGCCAACAAACACATGAAAGAATGCTCAACATCACTAATCATTAGAGAAATGCAAATCAAAACTACAATGAGATATCATCTCACACCAGTCAGAATGGCCATCATCATAAAATCTAGAAACAATAAATGCTGGAGAGGGTGTGGAGAAAAGGGAACACTCTTGCACTGCTGGTGGGAATGTGAATTGGTACAGCCACTATGGAGAACAGTATGGAGGTTCCTTAAAAAACTACAAATAAAACTACCATATGACCCAGCAATCCCACTACTGGGCATATACCCTGAGAAAACCATAATTCAAAAAGAGACATGTACCAAAATGTTCATTGCAGCTCTATTTACAATAGCCAGGACATGGAAGCAACCTAAGTGTCCATCATCAGATGAATGGATAAAGAAGATGTGGCACACATACACAATGGAATATTACTCAGCCATAAAAAGAAACGAAATTGAGTTATTTGTAGTGAGGTGGATGGACCTAGAGTCTGTCATACAGAGTGAAGTAAGTCAGAAAGACAAGTACCGTATGCTAACACATATATATGGAATCTAACAAAAAAAATGTCATGCAGAACCTAGGGGCAAGACGGGAATAAAGACACAGACCTACTAGAGAATGGACTTGAAGATATGGGGAGGGGGAAGGGTAAGCTAGGATGAAGTGAGAGAGTGGCATTGACATGCATACACTACCAAACATAAAATAGATAGCTAGTGGGAAGCAGCCGCATAGCACAGGGATATCAGCTAGGTGCTTTGTGACCATCTAGAGCAGTGGGATAGGGAGGATGGGAGGGAGGGAGATGCATGAGGGAAGAGATATGGGAACATATGTATATGTATAACTGATTCACTTTGTTATAAAGCAGAAACTAACACACCATTGTAAAGCAATTATACTCCAATAAAGATGTTAAAAAAAAAAAAGAAAAAGAAAAAGATCCCTGCAAAAGAGCCCAGATTTAATTGGACCAGTGTGTGCAGCAACTGATGCCCCAGGACATTGTTGAGATGATAGAGCAAAATCAGCTGCAATTAATGAAGCTTATCAGATGGCTATGGTCAGGAAGAGAGTTTCTGGCCAGGGCAATCAGGCCAGAAAAAGAAATAAAAGGCATCCAGATTGAAAGGGAAGATGATGTGACCTTATATATAGAAAATCCTAAGGAATAAACAAAAACACGACTAGAGCTAATGAACACGTTCAGCAAGGTTGCAGGATCCAAGATCAATATACAGAAATCATTTGTGAGGGCACAAATGGGTACAAAGGTTCAGTTATTCAGGATGAATGAGTTCTGGTGATCTAATGTATAGAATGAGCGCTGTAGTTAGTAATACTACATTGTATACTTGAAATTTGCTAAGAGAACAGATCTTAAATGTTCTTATCACAAAAATGTATAAATATGTGAGGTGATGGATAGATTAATTGGCTTGATTGTGGTAATCATTTCACAATGTATATGTATATCAAAACACCATATTGTGTACCTTAAATATATATAATTTTGTCACTTATATCTTAATAAAGCTGGGGGAAAAATTAAAAAAAAACCCTCTAAATATATATTTTACTTAGCATAATACCCTCTAGGTTCCTCTATTTTGTCACAATTTAAGAGTTTTGACATATGTATACACATGTGAAATCATCACCACAATTAAGATAATAACCATACACCATCTCTAAAAGCTTCACCCTGTTCATTTGCAATTCTTGCTTTCTTCCCCTCCCTCTCCTCTCCAGGTAACAAACACTTTGCTTTCTGTTATTATGGATTACTTTGCATTTTCTAGAGTTTTATATAAATGAAATTATGTATTATTTATTTCCTGTCTAGTTTCTCTAACACAGCATAGTAATTTTGAGATTCATTCACGTTGTTCATACTTTATTGTTTTCTATTGCTGAATAATGGTATTCTATTGTATGAATATCACAATTTGTTTGTACTACTGAAGCTTCTAAATAAACTGCCAAACTGTTTTCCAAACTGGTTATACTGCTTTAGATTCCCAGCAGCAGTATGTAAGCATTCCAGTTGTGTCAGGTCCTTGCTAACACTTGTAAGATATACGTAGTGTATCGGTAGTGGCATTTCATTTCGGTTTTAATTTTGCATTTCCCAAATAGTGATGAAGTTGAGCATTTTTCATAAACTTATTGGCCATCCCTGTATCTTTCATAGGAAATTATTTGTTCAATTTTTTGTGCCCATTTAAAAAAATTGAGTTGAAGATATATTTTAAATATAAGTCCTTTGTTGGATATATGTTTCACAAGTATTTTCTCCCAGTCCTTGGCTTGCCTTATCTTTCTAACAGTGTTTTTTTGAAGAGCAAAACTTGTTGTTTGTTTGCTTGTTTGGTTGTTTTTACTAAGTCCAATTTATTTAAATTTCTATTTTATAGTTTGTGCTTTTGCATCATACATCCTCTGCCAAAACTATGGTAACATTTTTCCTGTTTTCTTCTAGATGTTTTATCATTTTAGCTTTTGATTTGATCCATTAAAAAATTCATTTTTGTATATGATATGGTATGGATTGAGGAACCCCCTTTTCTCCCCCACATGTGGCTATTCGACTGTTCCAATGCCATTTTTCCTTACCCATTTAAACTGCCTTTCCAGTGTGTATTTCCTCCTGGCTTTTGGTTAGTTTCCTCACAGTGATGTATTCATATAGAGGAAGATTCATGGGAAACTCTCCTGAGCTCACTCTCTTCTGTTCAGTTCTTTTTTCTACAAGTAGTTCTGTCCTTTCTGTTACTCTGCCAAGCAAACTGAGGCCATTTCGTCCACCCCAAATTTTTAACACTTTTCTCATCTCAAGGAGACTGCCAGGTTCTATCTGGGTTCCCTTTCCCTGTACTGCATGCCAGAAACTCTCCAGGAAGTAAGCTGAGGCAGTGATGGGGCTCACCTGATTTGTGTCTTTCTCACAGGAGTCACTGTTCTGCATTGCCTTTTGTGCAGCTGTCTGAATATTATGGTTCCCCATATTTTGTCTAGTTTTTTAGAAGAGTCATTGTTATTCCATTATGGCTGGAAACAGAAGTGACCCAAAGACCACATTTATGATCAAATATGCTTTGTCCCTAATTTGAAGATAATAATTTGACACACTTTAAAATTCTTCCATTGATTACTAACCAGTTTTGTTTTTTAAGTTATGAGTCTGATTTGGTAATCAATTTCTTTTTCTACAAGTATTTGAATATGTTCATATTTATTAGTATGGAGTTATTTATAGTCTCGTACTTTTAAATAGCTACCAAATCTCTAGTTAAACTGCTACTCTCATTCCTAATTTTGAATTTTTGTGTTTTTTTTTTTCTTGTCATCTTTGATAGATTAAACAGGTGAGAGGCTACCCTATGCTACTGGCTTTCTTGAAGGTAGAAGAACTCTTAGCTAACTGTATCCACTATAGTTCTTTTTATTCTTTAACTTCTTTTATTTTTAACTTACTTTTTGCTTGTTTTATTTTCCCCTTCTTGATACCTTAAACTGTATGCTGAAATTCAAGTTCTTTTTTCTTTCTTATTAATAATAAAAGCATCCTCTACAGCTACAATCTTCCTGTTTTGGTATTTATTGTTGTTATTATTACTAATTTCTAATAATCTGTATACTTTTGATTTACTGTTTAATGAAACTTATTTACAAGTGGTATACTTTTTTAAAAAAAGTTTTCACCAACATATTTCATCAGTTCTCAAATGTCAGTAATTGTAAGATGCACTATCAATTTAATTATGGATATTTTGTAGGAAAAATATTGATAATAATTGTGATTCATAATCTAGGTTTGAATCTAATTCTTCTTACATTCCCTGACTGAAGAGTCTTTTGAGTCCCTTATAAGATTTTTATCAGGGCTATGCATATTATTACATAAGAATAAGATTTCCCTAAATCATGACATTGAAGAGGCAATCTTCTTTACACAAAATATTTTCTTCATTTCAATGCTATATTAGTATAATATTTCAAAAGACATTTTAAAGTGAAATTAAGGTATTCAAATTTAAGTGGTTTTAAATCCACATGCATGTATTGCTAATTTAACATCAGAAATGTATCTACTACATTGGAAGAGCCAGTGTACTCAAGGGTACAATCAAAACAATTTTATTTTTATGCATCCCTTTCACCTCTTCAAATCATTCTCTAGAGGAGTATTATACCCTACCTCTTCAATAAAATCTAAGGCAAGCCCCATGCCTTTTAAATCTACTTTTAGGCAATTAAAAATACTTCTATTGACAAAATGCTTAGTTTAAAAAAAAAAACATTCTGAAGAGATATAATTGTCATTATATATAGATGACATGATACTCTATATAGAAAACCCTATACTCTATATATATAGGAAACCCTTTCTATACTCTATATAGAAAACCCTGTCATTATATAAAGATGACATGATACTCTATATAGAAAACCCTCCACACAAAAACTTCTAGAACTGATAAACGAATTCAGCAAGGTAGCAGAATACAAGATTAACATAGAGAAATCAGTTGCATTTCTTTATACTAACAATGAGATATCAGAAAGGGAATGTAACTAAAACAATCCCTTTTAAAATTACATTAAAAGAATACTTAGGAATAAACCTGACCAAGGAGGTGAAAGACATATGCCTGGAACTATAAAACATTAATAAAGGAAATTGAAGATGATTCAAAGAAATGGGAAGATATTCCACGCTCTTGGATTGGAAGAATTAATATTGTTAAAATGGCCTTACTACTCAAAGCAATCTACAGATTTAATGTGATCCCTATCAAATTATCCAGAACTAGAACAAATAATCCTAAAATATATATGGAATCATAAAAGACCCAGAATTTCCAAAGCAACCCTGAGGAAAAAGAACAAAGCAGGAGGTATAACTCTCCCAGACTGCAGACAATACTACAAAGCTATAGTAATCAAAACAGCATGGTACTGGCACAAAAACAGATATATAGATTAACGGAACAGAATAGAGAGCCCAACAATAAACCCACACATCAGTCTTTTAGTCACTTAGTCTTCGACAAAGGAGGCAAGAATATATAATGGAGAAAAGATAGTCCCTTTCAGCAAGTGGTGTTTGGAAGGATGGACAGCTGCGTGTAAATCAATGAAGTTAGAACACACCATCACAACATACACAAAAATAAACTCAAAATGGCTTAAAGACTTACATATAAGACATGACACCTTAAAAGTCCTAGAGCAGAACATAAGCAAAACATTCTCTGACGCAAATTGTACCAAAGTTTTCTTAGGTCAATCTCCCAAGGCAATAGAAATTAAAGCAAAAATAAACAAATGGGACCCAATCACACTTATAAGCTTTTGTGCAGCAAAGGAAACCATAAACAAAATGAAAAGACAATCTACGGACTGGGAGAAAATATTTGCAAATGATGTGACTGACAAGGGATTAATTTCCAAAATATACAAACAGCTCATACAACTCAATAAGAAAAAAACCAAACAACCCAATTGAAAAATGGGCAGAAATCCTAAATAGACATTTCTCTAAAGAAGACATACAGATGGCCAAAAGGCACATGAAAAAGATGCTCAACATCACTAATTATTAGAGAAATGAAAATCAAAACTACAATGAGGTATCACCTCACACCGGTCAGAATGGCCATCATTAAAAGTTTACAAATAACAAATGCTGGAGAGGGTGTGGAGAAAAAGGAAACCTCCTAAAACAGTATGGAGGTTCCTTAAAAAACTAAAAATAGAATTACCATATGATCCAGCAATCCCACTCCTGGGCATGTATCTGCACAAAACTATAATTCAAAAAGATACATGTACCCTATGTTCATAGCAGCTCTATTCACAATAGCTAAGACATGGAAACAAACTAAATGTCCATCAACAAATGAGTGGATAAAGAAGATGTGGTACCTATATAAAATATACTACTACTCAGCCATAAAAAAGAATGAAATAATGTCATTTGCAGCAACATGGATGGACCTAGAGATTATCATACTAAGTGAACTATGTCAGAAAGAGAAAGACAGATACCATATGATATCACTTCTATGAAGAATCTAAAATATGACACAAATGAACTTATCTACAAAACAGAAACAGACTTGGAGACATAGAGAACAGCCTTGTGATTGCCAAGGGGGTGGGGGTGGGGTGGGGGAGGAATAGATTGGGAGTCTGGGATTAGCAGATGCAAACTATTATATATAGAATGGATAAACAAGAAGGTCCTACGTATAGCACAGGGAACTATATTTAATATGTGATAAACCATAATGAAAAAGAATATGAAAAAGAATGTTTATATATGTATAGCTTTGCTGTACAACATCATAAATCAACTATACTTCAACAAAATAAAAAAAAAACCCATTCCAATGTTATCCACATTTAAAATTAATTTAAAGTTTATTTCATCCCCCTCCTGAGACATGCTTAAAATAGACCCTTTGAGGGACTTCCCTGGTGGTGCAGTGGTTAAGACTCTGTGCTTCCACTGCAGGAGACACAGGTTCAATCCCTGGTCAGGGCACTAAGATCCCTGCATGCCGTGCAGCACAACCAAAAAAGAAAAAAGAACTACATCCTGCCTCGTGCCTACTAATAATATGTAAACCTACAAAGCAGTTTTGAATAGTAAACAAACAAACAAGCAAAATAAAACAGACCCCTGAAAATGAAAAGGGGTATAGTGAACTCATATCATGTCATCTACTCTGGTGGCTCTTTTAAGGTTGAATTTGGCCTAAGAGGAGGAGGTAACAATAGATAGGGTCTTACTCTTCCAGTTTTGTTGAGGTGACTTAGCACTGGCTTCTCTCTGAGTTTAGCAGATGTTTAAAGTCAACTCGATCTATGTTGGGTGATGGATTCTTTAGCACCCTGTCTATCCTCCACTCACCATGAGGTGAACCCATCTCCTCCAATTGGTTGCCTAAGCCGTTTTCTCAGCCCCTAGGCATTGATAGTTCATCTCCAGTTTCTTGCTGCTGAGGCAGGCTCACCCCTCTAAGGGGTTCTACTGGACACTATCTAAGACATTCAGTATAATTCTCTCCCTTACATGGCTTAGATCTGGCCAATGGGAAACACCCACGCCTCCTTTGCCCCGATGAACTCTTGACTGTCAAGCTTCCCCATTACAGACTTACGTATCCCCTTGCCATAGGCTAACCAAATGGAGTCACCAGCTCTTTACATTTCTCAGACTTAAATCAGAATTCAGTTCTTTTAGACCCTCATACCTCTACCCCATGCTTCAACATAAACATATTATGTTCTTAGAGTGATCTCTCTGAACACCTTTTCTCTGACTTTGTGGTAAGAGAAAAGCATTTCCCATCCTAGTCCATAGGCATTGTCTGTACTCCGGCAGTCCTTCAAAAAGCCCCCTCTCAGCTTCTCCATGTATTTCATAAGCTAGATATTGGTGACTACTTAAGTCTCCCCAAACTAGTTTTTCAGAATCTTCATTATTATCCCTGATTTGGTGACCATGTACCTCACTTTGGAATTCCTAGAAAAGTTGGTGCATTTTTTTCTTGGAGGCATAAGTGAAACTGAGATGAAGTCACATTTTAACGTCCAGTTATATTACTATTACAGATACCTAAATTGAAAAGGTAACCATGTTAAATTTATTTCCAAACTATGTCTAATTCACAGATACACAAGAACTGACCACTACATTATAACTTACTCTCTGCCCAGCAGCTTCAACTTCTTAAAAGTGACTGTAATTTCAGAAAATTTAAAATGTGAAAATGTATAGACTTAAGGATTGAGAAAATATGGCCATTTCAATTTTTATTATACCCCAGTTAGATAATGCAACCTGAACAATTACTCATTTGGAATTTACTAAGGTTTTCTATGTATTCTTTTGCAATAATTTTCATGTTGTGGCATATATAGTAAATTCCAATGACTGTATGCCACATAAAGATTAACAGAGATGAGGCTGTTCACCAACTTGCACAGTGGGCTGAGGGAATCAATATTTGAACACATCTGTAACCCATCTGAAGGACTAGCAAGCTCTGTTTTAATGAGTGATCAATTCCTGAAATACATTGTACTGGAAATGTTCATAATTTAGTACGTGTCTTACATATCTCTTAATTATGTCATTCCAAATTAAATACGTCTTAATACATATATTGTAACAGATATAATACAGATTATATAATTTATAATCACCTACACCTCTGCCTATTTTATTCTTCAAAGAGATGCGTTAAAGATTCCCATAGCTGGACTTCCCTGGTGGTGCAGTGGTTAAGAATCCGCCTGCCAACTCAGGGGACACGAGTTTGATCCCTGGTCCGGGAAGATCCCACATGCTGCGGAGCAACTAAGCCCGTGTGCCACAACTACTGAGCCTGCACTCTAGAGCCTGCCAGCCACAACTAATGAGCCCATGTGCTGCAACTACTGATGCCTGCATGCCTAGAGCCTGTGCTGTGCAACAAGAGAAGGCACCACAATGAGAAGCCCGTGCACCGCAACGGAGAGTAGCCCCTGCTTGCCGCAACTAGAAAAAGCCCGAAGCAACGAAGACCCAACACAACCAATAAATAAATAAATAAACAAACAAACAGTAAACTGATTTAAAAAAAAGATTCCCATAACTATTGCGTGTCAGTGAATTTATATATGCTAAAGGTATTTTGCTTTATGTATTTCAAAGCAATGCTGTTTGTTAATACTGATTAGTGATTATTAGAATTTCCCTGTAAATCTTACAAGTTAGCTACAGGTTCTGGATCCTAAGGAGGTAGCACTTGAAACTGATCAGAGAAATACATGTTAACTAGAGTTCCTGACTTGGAACTGGTACAATGAATGGATGATATTTGAGTTCCTACTTTGAAGAGGGCGTAGTGCGTTTTGGGTTGTATTTTGGGAAAGTAGCATTAGGTTATTTAGGGAAATTTTATTTTTAAGTATGAGTGTATTAGTCTGCTCAGGCTGCCATAGCAAAATTCCCCCAATTGGGTGGCTTGAACAACAGAAATTTACTTTTTCATAGTTCTGGAGGCTAGAGGTCCAAGGTCAAGGTGTCTGCAGATTTGGGTTCTCCTGAGGCCTCTCTCTGTGGCTTGCAAATGACTGTCTTCTCACTGTGTCCTCACATGACCTTTTCTCTGTGTGAGCACATTTCTGTTGTTTCTTGGTGTGTCCAAATTTCCTCTTCTCATAGGGACACCTGTAAGTTTGGATTAAGGCCCATCCTAATATGGGTTCATTTTAACTTAATCATCTCTTTAAAGACCCTATCCTCAAAAACAGTCACATTCTGAGGTGCTGTGGGTTAGGACTACAACATATAAATTTTGAGGGGCACAATTCAGCCCCTAACAATGGGGAAGAGTATTTAGAGGATATAAACAGCAGTCATTTGCTGTTACTGCCTATTCATTATCAGTATAAGACCATTCTCCTTCTAATAACAAGACTATTCTCTCCTGGGAGGAACTATTCTAGGCTCTATTAGGTGATTACCTTCACCTCCACAAGACAAGGTACACATCCAATATCTGGCCCATTGGAATGGCAAATAGCCCAGGCTACAATGATTTGCTCTCAATGGACACATTATTCAAGCTAAAATGGTATGCATGGTCATTTATTAGCCAAAATCATTAGGAAATACTCTCTTAATTTAGAGAGATTAGGGTAGATTAGACTGCACTGTGGCAACCACCAACCACAAAACAGTATTGGTGTAATACAATAAAAATGCACTTTGTATTCAGGCTAAACATTCAAAAAGAAGTGAGAAACTCTCTTAGATCAAGTTTTCGATGTTATTACTCAGCAATCCAGGTTTCTACCTTTCACCAACAAGAGACTACCATTTTCCCACAACAGGGGAAATAAAAACTAGAGGGTTGTGCACTGGCTCTAACATGCTTTAAACTGGAGTCATCACTTCTCCCCTCAGTACATTGGCCAGAATTAAACATATGGCCCCAGCTAACTGCAGGAGACTAGAAGATTTTGGGGGAGCACAACTTTTTGATAAAGAGTAAAGATTTATTCCATAAAGTTTCAAAATGGTGAGTTAAGGTTATTGAAATATTAAATTATTTATTTAGTAATGAATTCTTATTTATAATTGAAAGAGAATAACTTTCTCTGTGAATCCATGAAAGATGACGAAGTAAATGTATCTAAGTTTCCTTCTAGTTCTAATATTCTATAAGAAAAACACCAATAAAAATCAACCAAAATATGTAAGAGGCAATTAGCAAGAAAAGAAAGTTACATAATAATATATATTGTTAAATATTATGTTATTACATAAATACAAAATGAGATCTGTATTTAATTTATGATGAAGTAAGATACGGTAATTTACATGAGAATATTTATTTTAAAAACATGGTAATTAACTGAGTTTTCAAGAATTCAAGAAGCTGACAAACTAATAAACTATTTCCATGACTACATAACTTGGAGTTGTTTATTTGAAAATATTTATAAAATGACCTGCCAATATATATGTCCTTTAATATAGAAATTTCTCTTATGGAATGTATCTTAAGAAAATAAGATATGTGCACAAGGATAAACGTGCAAAGATTTACTCTGCACAAATATTTATAGTATTAGAAGATTAAAAGCAGTCCCAATGCCTTTGGCAAAAGCATTGCTATTGGACCCTATTCAGCCATTAACGACTGAGTTGTAGAAGAATATTTATATTCTAAACTGATATGTAAAAAAGCCAGTTACTAAACTATCTGAAATTTCTACATAGCACTATATATATATACATATATATTTCTTTGTGTAGTAAGAAGTAACATTGGTTTGTTTTCTATTGTTTTGATGGTTTATTTTTATTTTGCCCTTTGTACTCTTTTTGAATTCTCATATTTGTTTTAGAGAATTAATATCACTTTCTTTAAGTAGGGAATAATAATGAATGGTATCAATATAGGAATTTTAAAGGGAAGAAATAATGAAAATTTAAAACATAACTATCAATAAAATATATATATATTTTTTTTCTTTGAACTTAATCTGGTGGTTATTCTGACTGTAGTTACTGTCCATATGTAGTCTCTTTACTATAGTATCTTTTACTGGACCTATGTCTCATATAGAAGTTTTGTGTCTTTTTTTGTTGTTTGTGTTTTTTTTGGCTGTGCCACTCAGCTTATGGAATCTTAGTTCCCCAACCAGGGATTGAACTCGGGCCCTCGGCCAGGACCATCAGGGGCTCGGCAGCTTCCCTCTGCTTCTTCTAGTACAGGCATGGATAGCAAGCGTAAGCTCGTGGCTCTTGGTAATTTGTCCTATTTCTTGTATTTGGGAACTCATCATAATGCCTTGTCACCTCTGTTGGTGGGGAATGCTGTCATGCAATTACGACTGTTTTTAAAATCAGATTCACCTCTCTTTATTTTATGTGGGATTCATAAACTCTGCCACCATTACTGTCAGTTTTCCAGAATTCGCCCTTCATTCTTAAAAGGTCTTGATTGTTAAATGATTTTAATTGAAAAATCACTTTTCGTTTTTTGAAGAGATTACACACTGTCTCTGGTTTCCTGTTACAGCTGCTTTACAGTTTTTTCCTTTGCTTTCCTGTGCTTTGGTTCCACTATAATGGTCTAGAAATATATATATATTTTTTTAATTCACTGTGCCTCTTAAAACTAATGATAATTTTTAAAATCAGTCTGGAAATTTCTTAGTATATAAACATTGCTTCTTCCCCCTTCCCTCTATTCCTTCTCTCTATATATCCAATTAAATGGTATTAATTATTATTATGAGACATCTGGACAGCAATGAGGTAAGAGACCCCTAGGACCAGCTTAGAGTAGAAATTCACTATTTTCTCTTGTTCTAACTCCTAATTTTCTGGTCTTTGTTGGCCCAGAGAAGTACCTTTTGGATGAACTCTCAGGAAAGAAAAGATCATAATATATGGGAATAGGTTGGGCAAAGCAGACATTAGTGTAATATTTAAATCTCACAGACCATCCATGTGGGTGTGTCAGAGGGCTCCAGAATAAAATTCTGAACACAACGATCCACTGGCTATGTACTACAATATTTAGGAAATTCAGGATACCCACAGGAGGAGAGAGTTTGTCAATGCTTGTTCACTGGCCCCTTTCTCATATCAAGCAGCTCTGGGTCAAGCTTTTTCTTTCTCTTAGGCCTGATCTGGAGAGTAATGGTGAACCTTTAAGAGGCTGTAATTGGAAGCTATCATCTAAGCTCTGATCTCAGGGAGTAGCATCCTATTAGAACATACCTGTACCTGTAAGAATGAGATTCTGTGTCCTATTCAAAAGAGGACTGGTGATCAAAAATCAATTGAGTGCCCCCTCCAGAAAGCTATTTTCTTGCATTATTCAATCATTAAAACAATAGAAAGTAATTTATGACTTTAAAAATTAATAAAAGGCAAAGGACAAAGAATTCATTATTCATAAAAATGAAGCTCTACAGGTAGGCTAGAAAGGGAGGATGAAGAATTGGGCCCTGTGCCCCTTCCCTTCTTGATTTTCAGCATGAGTGCAGAGACAAGAAGATAAAGAAAACAGTGCATTGCTACATAAGGTTCTGCTTTTTCAACACGCCTTTTCCAAGGCAATACCGTCTCACCAACACTGGAGGGCATGTACCACCTGCACCTGTAAATGTCAGTTGCTAGAGTAAGTGCCCCTAAGAGAGCAATGACCCCAAAAGGGACACGTCTCTTATTAGGGCTCTTCTCACATATGGGAATGAAAGAATGAAGGAACTGAGAATGAAGCATGTGTGAAAGAATCTTGGTTGGTTTTGGAGGCAGGAATTCTAGACTCTGCTATGGACAGTAGTTTAATTGCACTAAACCTGAGATTCATCCTTTGAAATATTATTTGTTCAGCTTGGTGTTTGTAGAAATCACGTGAGATAATTTGTGTAAAGGCCCTTGGTAAATGATATCAAGAAAACATACACGTGTGAGAGTTTTCATTATTTCCACTGGTTACTTGACATTGTGTACTCATTCTTGGAGCTCTTAGAATCTAGTCACTCAATAGTCTCTCCCAAAGGGCTGTTATATGCAGCTCATAGAAGATCTTTTGACTCCTATCTCTACCATATGCAACACAGTCTCCTGGTTTCCCAGCTTGGAGAGTTTGCCAGGGAGTAACTGTGTTGACAGTGAACATGCCTACTGTTCAGAAAAGGTGATTCACCTCTTTTACTTCTTTATTCTTCATCCTTTTTAGCATGGTCTATGCCATTCCAGGATCCCTGAGGAGTCTAGGGTGGATGAGAGTGGAGAACACATAGGTAAAGAATGCTTAAAAAAGCCATCGAGTGAGAGTGAAATGTCTACTGTAAAGTCAAGGATGCAGGGGAATGTGTTGGGATATTATGTATTAGGTGCTACTATGCCTGCCAGGCTTTTCAGGGATTTTTCTCCCCTTTACCTCTGACTGTAGCTTCTATTTTCTGTCTCCTGCAGCGCCCTGTATAAGTACCCTGGAAAGGCTAGATATTGTCAAGACACCTACTGTGAGTTGTATGCATTTCCAGCTGCCAAGGATGAGCTGCAGGAGGACCTGTGAAGATGCTTCTCCCTCTATGTCCTCTCTCCCTCCAGAGATTCTGTGACTGTGTCATGTTCATATCTGGCCTCTAGCCTATCTCCAGATCCTCTGAGACACTAGTTAGCAGTTCCTGTATCTGAGACATCTCTAGAAGTTGTCTCTGCTTTCTCACTGTTTCCCAGTGGGGCTCACTTACCTGTCTCTCTGTGGCTGCCCTAACATTATTTGATTTGAAAACCTGTGGCAGATGGTACCTGCAGAGGCCCACTGTCCCTCACTGCATTCCATCTTGGCTCTGTCCTCTTCTCCCTCATGTTCTCACTTTTTCTCTTTCTACCTTTATTATGCTTTGGCCTCCACCCCTACATCATGGCTTTCACCTCTATCACTGACCTTGTCCCTACCATCAGAGGCCTCACTGACATTTGCCCTCTGCATTCTGATGCCCTTTTTTTCCTACTCTCACTGACAGCCTCAACTTCTCCGCCCTGGGGGGTACCCCTTGCTGTACGGCTCTTTTCATTTTTAGCCATCTTTTATTGCCCCTTTCACCAGCTGCCTCATCTTTGTCCCGAGAGTCCTCTTAGCCATATTAGACCCTGACTCCCTCCATTCTCCCCTTTTCTCACCCTCAACTCTGGGTTCCACTCTGTTACCTGAGCATTTTTTGCCTCTGAACCCGACCACTTTCCTTGATCTCACCCTTACCTCTGGGTATTCTCTTTCAGCACTGTAATTTTTGCTACTGAATTTCACATTTGCAATGGACTTTCGCCCCCACCACTTGCTTTTTCTTCTCTTCCACCAGAACACACTGAGATCCTGGACTCTTACTTACCCTTCCAGACCTCGTTATGTCTCTGGACTTCATCTTTTTCCCTGACTACACCCTCTCTTAGGACATAAATAGTACACCATTCAGAGCCCATCCCATGAATCCCACTGATTCCTTTGACTGTCATACACCATCACTTACTCTCCCTACACTACCACCACCACCACTACCAGTACCAGTACCAGTACCAGTCTCCACTTCCACTCTACAGTCTGCTTCAATCCTGCTGAAGTCAACTGCAAACAATCCCTCCTGGCTGATCTCTTCTCTCTCAAGCAGACATCGAGCACTCAGGTTTGCCCAGTTCAGCCTCATCAAAGAAGGGGGACATCTTTAAGCACAGTTTGTACATCAGGAAGGAGTTAGTGGGGATGGTATTAGGTGTTTCTACTATGGTCAAAGCATCCTGGGAAAAACTTGAGGGCAAATACCCTGGGTCTCCTTAACAATAATTGAGAGATTTGGTTGTAACTAGTAACTTGGGAAATCACAATGAGTTAAATGGATATCTGTGTAGTCCACAGGCTTCAGCAAGGAATGCTACACATCACTAGGCATGCTGATTGCCCAAGATATAGGACAGCCATGCTTTAAAGAGCAGCTTCCTGATAACATAAATCGTCATTTGGACACAGAGCTCCAGCCCTGCTGCAGCCTCAGACCAGTCCACTGCACTGTACCTAGCCTCCAAATGGTTTCTTGGCTCTCTAAGTCTCATCCACAGAATGGACTTGCTGGGGACCCAGCAGCTTTCTAGGTTCTGGGTGGCAACTGAGAAGAGAGAGGAAGCAGCCCATGCCAGTGAGATACCTGAACTGCAGGGTCTAAGGAAGAAGCAAAAAAAAAATAATGTAGTTTCAGTGGCTGAGAAAGAGGATGCTACTTGCCCCAAAGTAGGAGAGCATGTCAGTGGGCAGACGAGACTGTAGTATACCCAAGTCAGAGAGAAGAATCACCCTGCCCAGATCAGTAAATTATCTGAGATCCTTGGTAGTAAGACCCCATGAATCTTGCCAAAGAACACACAAGTTCTTTCCAAAAAGGAATGAGAACAAAGATAAGCTGTTTTAGTGGTTTTGTTCCCAGAAAAAAGGCAAGAAGTAGGAAGATCCACTATAAATAGAGAAATCAATATCAGCCCCTGTATTAAGTCCAGATCCAGATGTAGTTGGGGCTGATGTTATGGACTGAGAATGCTGAAGCCAGGCCACATGCAAGTCTTAGGCATGATCCTAGAAGAGTGATATAGGGAGATGTCCAGCATGCCTGGAGAGACAGAAGGAGGAACACCAGTCCCTGAATTTTTTAGATGGAAATTACTGGTTTGACATGGCTCCCTCCAATCCAGATGAAAGCAAAGGCAAAAGTGCATCATCACATAACCATCAACAATCACAACACAGGTTCTGAGAGTCAGTGTAGTCCCAGCAGGGACGGGAGCTTTGGAAACCCTGAGAGATATCCTTGGAAAACTGTCATATTCAATGATCAGTCATCTGACAGATTTATTTCCTTCCCTAAACCCTTTGATTCACTTCTGCCAGGAGACAAGGTCCTCAAGTTTGGAACAATGAAACTAGATTCCTCTGGCTCTTTTCCCACTGGGTCAGGCTTTTTTGGGGGGGAAACTTTTTAAGTAAGTCAGAAATTCATCCTCCATAACCTCAAAGGAGGAAAATCTGTAGCATCAAGGTTTGCTTCTAGAGAATATGGCAATGCCTCTGGAAAGTACTGAGTTGGCCAAAAGGTTCGTTCGGTTTTTTTCCATAAGATGGCTCTAGTAGCACTTAGTTGTCTTTAACTTCATTCAAAACAATTTTGTTAGATTGTATGTGACAGCTGTCATATCAGCGTGCATTTAAAAAAAGATCAAAGTTGGTGAATTTTTGTGTAGCCATTTTAATATAGAAGATGGAAGGAAAAAAGCAACATTTTGGCATATTATGCTTTATTATTTCAAGAAAGGTAAAAATGCAACCAAAATGCAAAAAAAGATTTCTGTAGTGTATGGGGAAGGTGCTGTGAATGATCAAACGTGTCAAAAGTGGTTTGCAAAGTTTCATGTTGCAGATTTCTCGCTGGATGATGCTCCACGGTTGAGTAGACCAGTTGAAGTTGATAGCGATCAAATCAAGACATTAATTGAGAACAATCAACATTATACCACGCAGGTGATAACCAACATACTCAAAATATCCTAATCAAGCATTGAAAATCATTTGCACCAGCTTGGTTATGTTAATCGCTTTGAAGTTTGGGTTCCACATAGTTAAGCGAAAAAAACATTCTTGACTGTATTTCCACAAGTGATTCTCTACTGAAATGTAATGAAAACGTTCTGTTTTTTTGTTTTTTATTTATTTATTTATTTATTTATTTTTGGCTGTGTTGGGTCTTCGTTTCTGTGTGAGGGCTTTCTCCAGTTGCGGCGAGCGGGGGCCACTCTTCATCTCAGTGCATGGGCCTCTCACTGTCGCGGCCTCTCCCTTTGCAGAGCACAGGATCCAGACACGCAGGCTCAGTAGTTGTGGCTCACAGGCTGAGTTGCTCCACGACATGTGGGATCTTCCCAGACCAGGGCTCAAACCCGTGTCCCCTGCATTGGCAGGCAGATTCTTAACCACTGCACCACCAGGGAAGCCCAAAAACGTTCTGTTTTTAAAACAAGTTGTAATGGGCGATGAAAAGTGGATACTGTACAGTAATGTGGAATGGAAGAGTTTGTGGGGCAAGTGAAATGAACCACCACCAACCACACCAAAGGCTGGTCTTCACCCAAAGAAGGTGATGTGTATATGGTGGGATTGGAAGGGAACCCTCAATCATGAGCTCCTTCTGGAAAACCAAACAATTAATTCCAACAAGTACTGCTCCCAATTAGACCAACTGAAAGAAGTACTCGACGAAAAGCATCCAGAATTAGTCAACAGAGAATGCATAGTCTTCCATCAGGGTAAAGCAAGACTGCATGTTTCTTTGATGACCAGGCAAAAGCTGTTACAGCTTGGCTGGGAAGTTCTGATTCATCCGCTGTATGCACCAGACACTGTACCTTCGGATTTCCATTTATTTAGGTCTTTACAAAATTCTCTTAATGGAAAAAATTTCAATTCCCTGGAAGACTATAAAAGGTACCTGGGATAGTTCTTTGCTCAAAAAGATACAAAGTTTTGGGAAGATGGAGTAACGAAGTTGCCTGAAAAATGGCAGAAGGTAGTGGAACAAAAGGATGAATACGTTATTCAATAAAGTTCTTGGTGAAAATGAAAAATGTGTCTTTTATTTTTACTTAAAAACCGAAGGCAGGGGCTTCTCTGGTGGCGCAGTGGTTGAGAGTCCGCCTGCCAATGCAGGGGACACGGGTTCGTGCCCCGGTCCGGGAAGATCCCACATGCCGCGGAGCGGCTGGGCCCGTGAGCCATGGCCACTGAGCCTGCGCGTCCGGAGCCTGTGCTCCGCAACGGGAGAGGCCACAGCAGTGAGAGGCCCGCGTGCCGCAAAAAAAAAACAAAAACAAAAACCGAAGGCACTTTTTGGCCAACTCAGTAACTGCAGGTCAGTAATAGAAAAAAATTTTGTTTTAAGCCTTTGAGATCTGTGCCAATTTGTTATGCAGCAAATAACTAATACATCAATCACCCAAACTATTTATAAACAACAGACCAACAACCCATCTCTCTCCATCCAACTCCCTACTTTTATTTTTGTTAATATAATCAGAGACCTTCACTCAATTTATAATTATTAAATGTTACTTTTTGAGTGGATAATGAGTCCATCTTCAGTTACTCCCTTAAATCCTGTCCATTGTGAGCCATATTTAGCAACAATTTTTTAAAATATTACAGATTACTAATACTTTTATATAGTAACTATGAAATCCTTTGGTTTTCTTTTTGTTCAAATTTCTTCAAATAGGTTATTGCAGTTTTAGGGCTTTGTTTTGCTTTGTTTTAATGAGACGGCAATTGGCCAATATGGTGAAAGGTATTTGTTCCAGAATAGTTAAGAGACAGGCATTCTTAAAGATCTCCAGTTAATCTTGAGGCCCTTTAATTTACTAGGGGTTTCATATAATGATATCATGCTAAGTACAAGCAAACACACAACTATATAAACAATAGAAAAGTCATTCAAAAATAAAAACAAAAACACATATTCTTAATTCCCTTTCTAAACATTGTAGTCCCTTTCTTTGATGGAAAAAAAAAAAGGAAAGGAAAGATGGCTTTACATTCCTGGATCTCTTTCCTTCCTTATTAGTAAATACTTTATACATTTATATGCAAAGTTACATGCTTCCTATTACTCGTCACACTGAATAATTCATTTCCCTCAATACAAAACTCTTATCTGATAAGTGCTTTGCAACATGGATATAACTGTCTTAGTAATTTTGAACTCACTAATAAAGCCAATAAAATGCACAAATAAATGAGTTCAGGGATCATACATGTATTTATGGAAGTCAAATTCATTGAAGTTCTTTTCAAATCTTAGCATTCATCATTGTATTTACTGTTATCTAATTAACTAAGGTTTTATGGTTACAATGTGGTGTATGAATTGGTTGTTTTCATTGAATAATGCCATGATGCAGACTCTATTAATATGGTAAATGGATGTGAATGTGTATAGAAATTTTGCTGAAGATAAAATGATTTCCTACCATAATTCCCAGGACTGTGATTATTATAAGGTATCATACTCATAATTATGTTAAATTACATGGAAAAAAAGGATTTTTACAGGTACGATTTAGATTACTAATCAATTGACTTTGTGATAATGAGAAGGGAAATGATGTAGGTGGGCTCAGTCTAACCACAACAGTCATTTAAAACCAGAGAATTTGCCTCAACTGATAGCAAAACAGGAAGTCAGAAAGATTCAAAGTGTGAACAGGACTCAAAGTGTGAACAGGACTCAAAGTGCCATTGCTGGTTTGAAGATGGATGGAGGGGTTTGTGTGATAGAGCACAGAGTAGCCCCAGCTGACAGACAGCAGGGAAATGGGGACCGCCATCTAAATGAGCTTGGAAGTGGATTAAAAATCTTGAAACACTCTAAGGAGATCTGTATACACTTAGATTTATCTAATAATCATGATATTAGTCATCATCTGAAGAGGATGGCCTCTTTTTATCATGGTCACGGATTTTTACCATTCCCTCATATATTATTTCTTCGAACAGCCATGTGCTGTCTTTTATCTGTGTCTTTTACCTGTTCAGGATATCGCATAACTTTGGGATATCCTGGAAGGGGACATCTTTCTCTGTCACTAAAAGACATCTTTCTCTTTTGGATTCTCAAAAGTGACAAGGAATGAGGAAGAAGGGTGACAGTGGCACTGCACACATACTTAATTCTAGATGTCTGCAATGTACCTTCTTAGAGGTCCAATTGCTTAAATATTCCTCTTTCTTAAATTATATATTCATTTTAAGGAAAACATAACAAAAATACCTTAAACTATTCAGAGGATTTTCCTACTGTGAAAAGGACTGGATAAACCAGACTTCCCCCTGCTCCCTCACCTTTGACTTTATACAGATGTGTTTACAGGTGCAGGGAGAAAAGGAGATACCAGGTTTACAGAGGCCTAAGACAGCTGAAAATTCCCCACACAGCTCCCAGAATGGTTAAGATACAAGAAACTTCATATTTCAAAAAATTTGGAAGTGGAATTTGGGAGTGGCTGGACTCTACATTCTCAAGAGGGGAGATAACAATCCACTTGTGAGGAATAGCAGTCCCCAAGAGCATTTTACCATCCTGCTGGAGACTGTAGCCTTAAAGGAATTGTATAGAGGTCCAGCAGGCTGCCCTTTATCTATCCTCATATACTCTAGAACAGTAGGGAACAGAGTACATCCAGATCTGTGGTGAGTCAGCATGGAGCAGGTAGTGAGGATAATATGGCTCTTCTTTACTCACCTGACTCAACAGAAGTGTGTTCACAAATTTCCTTTCCACTCCTAACCCCAGAGAGGGCACAAAGACCTAGTGTGAGTGGTACAGCTATGTGACTATATGTAGAGTAACCTTGGTTAGCTGGCTTTTGTACTCCATAGACCTAGCATGGGGGTAGGGAGGGTAAAGAGTATTATTTACTCCTTTTCCTCTTCCTGACAAGCAGAGGCCAAGAAAAGGGAGAACGGAAAAAGCTCTTATTAGAAAAACTGGGAAGGGATGGAGCACATGCTATTTATAGCTTTGAATAAGGAATCTTAATATATCAACAGGAAATACTCAGGTCACATTCCAGCTACTGCAACAGAACTTAATTTAAAGCAAGATACAAAATATTTGGCCACTGATGGGCCATATCTCCCCTACCAATCCCCACCTCAAAATGGGGAACAGATCCTAGAACAAGTTTCCAGTGGGGTATGAAGACAGAGAAGGTTGGGCATTGAGTGAGGGTGAGTTTGGGAATTACTGCTGTGGTGGACTCTGGGCTGAGTGAATCTGAGCCTGGAAATGAGAGAGATGCTGCATAAGCATCTGTCATGTCTCCAGTTTAATTTCAAATTTGACAATGATTTCTCCCCATTGAATGGATATCCTGAAGAAATGTCTCTAGTAACAAGTTTTGTCTTTTTTTTGGTCTCATATTAGTACAGCCACTCCAGCTTTCCTTTGTTCACTGTTTGCCTGGTTTATCTTTTCTGATCCTTTTATTTCAAACTCTTTTATCATTGAATTTAAAATGGTTCCTATATAGAACATATTGGTATTACTTTTAAGAAAATAATTCATTCTGCCAATCTCTGCCTTTTATTGGAATTTCTGAATGTCTAATCCATTTATATAGAACATAGTTACTGATAAGGTAGGATTTGCCTGCTATTTTCCTATTTTCTGTGTATTTTATATCTTTTTTCTCTATTCTCAATTCCTTCCTTTTGCTAAAAACATATTTTTTGTACACCATTTTAATTCTCTTATGTTTTCTTTTATATATTTTTGAGTTATTTTCATACTGGTTGCCCTGGGGATTGCAATTAACATCTTAGCTTCAAACAATCTAGTTCAGGTTAATTTTTTTTTTCATGTGGAATATTTTTAAAGTTATTGAATATGTTACAATACTGCTTCTGTTTTATGTTTTGGTTTTTTGACCACAAGGCATGTGGGATCTTAGCTCCCTGACCAGGGAATGAACTCACACCCCCTGCATTGGAAGGTGAAGTCTTAACCACTGGATGGCCAGGGAAGTCCCAATATCATCTTTTTCAGTACAGAAACTTTGCTCCAACATAGCTTCATTCTCCCTACTTTGTGCTATTATTGTCATATCAATTACAGCTTTATATTTTATAAACGCACGAGCAGTTTTATGAACACTTGTTTATGCAGTTTTCTTTTAAATCAAGTCAGAGAAGATTTATAAATAAATATATTTATAATGTTTTAATATTTATCCCCGTAGTTGCCTTTACTGGTGCTCTTTATTTCTTCTTGTGGATTTGACTTACTGCCTAGTGTTCTTTTATATCAGCCTGAAAGACTCTACTGAAATAATTTAATAATATATTTTGAGATATAAAGATTATTTTGTGATAAAGAATACTTAACTGCACAATATATCATTCACGAACATGTCACTATTCTAAATATTACAACCTTTTTTTCATCTCTAGTGGGGGTGGTCAAGAATAACAAAGTGAAAGGGACTGGAAACAAAAATTAAAAGCTTCTTATCAGTGCTTTTTATTATTTTTCTTCTGTGGGTTACAGATTTCTACTCTCATGTATTCTAAAGATCATAAAAGTGCTAACATTTCCATCCTGGAAGCTAAAATGAAACAACATAACTTTTTGCCTCAAGATTTTTGCATATACTCTGTGGATACCCTTAGGAATAGAATAAGCATTGATAAAAAAAATAGCTGGAGTTGATCTATACCATAAATTCTTCAAACATTCAAGTAAATAATCCATCTGTTACCTAGTCTGGTCAAGTATTCCAATTAATTAGGTTTTAAGAAATTTTGTTATAAGTAGGAGGTTGGCCAAGCATCTGGTTTTTGATGTAATTGCTTATACTTCCCCAGAGGGGACGTGGAGCCATAGAACTTAAAGCAAATACAGCATTTCCCCTGAAGTTGCAATAGCCCATGGGATGGAGCAGTTGGCAGTCAGCTTTTGACAAAACTGAGACACATATAACTCCTTCTACTTGGTTTCCAAGACTGGTCCCTGTTAGCTCAGAACATGCCAGTTGAGGAGGCTCCTGCTACCTGCCCTTTACAATTCAAGCCCTACAGTCTGTACATCTCTCCTTATTCTTCTATAACTATATAACTGTTTGTTTTATGCCCCACTCTCAAAGAGTTCTCTTTTAAGATCTCTGGGAAATCTTTTCTTTTTAAATGTGTTTATTATCTACAAAGCTCTTTTACATGCAGTGTCTCATTTATTTTATTCCACAAAGATCTTGCTATCTGGGAGGTATTATCAGACTTATCTTACTGATTGTCATGCCTCAGCTTAGGGAGATCCAGTGCCATGACAGGGGATGCAAAATTGGTTATTTACAGTTGGAAGACAAGTCTTCTGACTTAAAGTTTAATGTGTGTACGTGTGTGTGTGTGTGTGTGTGTGTGTGTATGTGTATTCCTGCTATAGCAGGAATTTTTGACCCTTTTGTGTTGCAGCACTCTTTGAACACTGGAACATTCCCCTGTGTACCTGAAGGAATTTTTTAAAAAAGACTGAAAGCAACATTAAACAAGTCAGCAAAATTGCCAGGCAATAACAACTACAGTAAAATGTGTTTTGGACTGTCTTTAAAATCATCTGCGTTTACTTAGTACTTGCTCTGTGGCCTTTTAGCACCATGCTGCATTTGAATGGAACTGTTAACTGCCTATATATATATATATATATATACACACACATATATATATTCTAAAGACAGTGTTCTTGCCTGCTCTAAAAAACAAAACAAAACATGGTTTTTGCAACAGGCTTACCGTTTCAGCACCTCCACACCTTTTACTACTAGCAAATTATATGCTGTTCTGCTCAGTGCCTGATATTTCCATCACACACACACACGTTCATGTATGCACATAATTCGTTATCCTCCTATCCTCTCCAATATTTTTCACATTGAGAAAAATTTGGTGATTTACTTTTGAGAGGACTGTGGTTCAACAAAGGACCAGGAACACCAGTTAAAAATCTCTGTGACATGTCACCGTTCAGTTAAAATGTCCTGTCAAAAAGCAATCTGAAAATTAACACAGTTAATGTCCCTCCTGAAGTACAGAAATTCTGCTAGTAGGTTTAGTGTGATACCTATACAGTTAGGGTATTCTGGGAGGAAGAATTTAGTAATTTAACTAGTTACTTCTTCTTTAGCAGCAAAAATGTTATTTCTGGATTTTGCTCAACTCAACCCTTCAAAGGATTTGTACTTTAACAGGGAAGACCCTTTCTTTATAATATTTCTTCCAGAATACCTCCATAACCAGCATTCCAGGGACTAGAAATTCTTCCATTTTAGAAATCTTCCACGAGTTAAATTTTAATATGCTTTCTAGTGCTAAATAAAAGGAAAGCTACAAATGGAACTTTACTGAAAAAATGCTAAGTATTTAATAATAACAGCAACATTTATTGGGCTTGTTGTATGATACTGTTACATGCCCAAGTATATAAACTATTTTAAGTTATTTGTGTACATTAACTCATTTAATTCTCACAGCAGTCCTGTGAAGTGAGTATACTTATTATGGCCATCGTTAAGATAGGGCTTATGCAACTGACCAAAGTCAAAGAGGTAAAGGGCAGTGAAAGTGGAGTTTGTATTCAGGTATTAAGAATACAGGGCCCTGGGGGCTTCCCTGGTGGCGCAGTGGTTGAGAGTCCGCCTGCCGATGCAGGGGACACGGGTTCGTGCCCCGGTCCGGGAGGATCCCACATGCTGCGGAGCGGCTGGACCTGTGAGCCATGGCTGCTGAGCCTGCGCGTCCAGAGCCTGTGCTTCGCAACGGGAAAGGCCACAACGAGAGGCCCACATACCGCAAAAAAAAAAAAAAAAAAAGAATACAGGGTCCTGGCATTTAAACTTTGTGAAAAATAATTTTAGAAGGGAAAGAGGGAGAAAAAAGACAGATGAGAAAAAAATTCAGTTTAAGAAATGAAAGAGTTTGGTTTCCAAACTATAGGATGGTGATTCTATTTTGTTATCATTGCTATTAGACCTGATTCCATTCCCCTTTTGTTATGAGGAACTGACCTAGAAAATCCATAGTTTAAGAGTTTGAGCCGGTAGACTTGTTGATGCAGAAATAAGAACATGGCTGTGTTTCTCAAGGATTCCTTCAAAATTCAAAGTAAAAATTCAAGCCTAGAAGCATCTTTTCCCTCATTCTTACCCATCACACCATGGGTTATAGTTATACAGTTATATAGTTAGGGTATTTTCAGAGGAATAAATTTGTGATTTATGTAGTTAACTTCTTCCTTAGCAGTGCAAGAAGGTCCAGGTTTAGTTTTTCAGATGTGAATAACAGTGTCTACCTGGATGACAGCCTACCTACTCAGTTTGTAGTAGGAGGCTGGCTCCTGACTGGGAAATGTGGAAATTATGGCTCTCCTGCCCAATTTAAAGTCAAAGAGGTCCTACATGACGTCAGATGTGTACCAGTGTAAATTTCCCACTTATTTCAGGAAGCACTGAGTTTTAAGCTCATTACTGATATGTATCCGAGCTTGATTAGCTCCCTTAAATGATTATTTTTATTTGTTCGTTTTTTTAATTTATTTTTGGCTGCTTTGGGTCTTCATTGCTGTGCGTGGGCTTTCTCTAGTTGCAGCGAGTGGGGGCTACTCCTCGTTGCAGTGTGCGCAATGCACTGTCGTGTCTTCTCTTGTTGCAGAGCATGGGCTCTAGGCGCCTGGGCTTCAGTAGTTGTGGCACGCAGGCTCAGTCATTTTGGCTCGCGGGCTCCATGGCATGTGGGATCTTCCCAGGCCAGGGATCAAACCCGTGTCCCCTGCATTGGCAGGTGGATTCTTAACCACTGCGCCACCAGGGAAGCCCCTTAGATGAGCTTTTACAGTAAAGTTTTAGTTCTGTAATTAAATAGGGAATAGCTTTGACACTCAGGCCAAGCTACCAAGGCTATTGTGAGCTGCTGAATCTTAGCCAGCAGCGTGGGAGGTAACACTAACTATAGTCTTAATGGTTGTTAAAGGTTCGTGTGTAATAGCTTTGAAAATAGAAATCTAACTTGAAAAGTATATGCAGATACCTGGAACGTGGATGGATTTCTCAGCCATAAGGTGAAGAAAAATACTGACCATTATTCAGTAAATTTACAATGGTAGAAAGGTAAAATCATTTATTGGAGCCTAGCATCTTCTTTGGGGTATGAGTGATCTTGAGAAGCTGCCTAATCAAATAAAATATTTCAGTAGATTGCACATCTCTGTAAATTCTGTTGACAAAGTTATAATTCCTTTAACCCCAAATAATCCTTGGTTCAGTGGACTACAAAGGCCTTCTTTAATACTGTTGTAATTTATGAGATGGACGTATACTTTAAAGCAGTTCCGACTTTTATTAGTAGGAAGAGAACTGAATTACATTTAGGAAATATTTAGTTTACAAGACAATTATAGTTTTTCCAAGGGGACCCTTTCTTCTGTAGCCTATATATTGGGCTGCTTTTAAAATGTCACATTATCTTCATGAAAAGTAGTGGCTGCTTTTTCACAGAAGCTATTTTTTACAGTTAAATCTCAGCTGTTCTACAGAGTTTCTCCTCAAGTGCCAAAAGAAATGAGAACACATTTTTATTTTAGGTTCCTTATTAAAAGCTTCATTTTCTTGGACAAATAGATTATGTTTAAGTCTTTGGTCAGTAGAAATGATCTCTATAGGTCTAGAATATTTAACCCAAAAGATTGGTTAACATGAAGTCATACATCAAGATAGAGCAGTTCTCTTAAAAATTGTTAAAAAGTCTGAGTGGGACATTCTTTTCTTTGAAAAATCTAGTATTTCTGAAATTACTCAGAAAATAACTTATAAAATATATATCTTGAGCTTTGGCTAAATGGGGAAAAGATTTGGCCCCAAATTCTCTATGCTACCGAACAGATTAGACAGGTATGTTAACTATCATGCCACTGTTTTAAAATAAAAGGATTCTGAAAGAGTATTTTAAAATATCCTAAAGGAAAAAATTAATCTTTCTGCATAAGTATGTTTACTGCAGGATATCCAATTGCCATTTTTTCACTATTATACATGCTAAGAGGGTAGAATGAAGTATAATAAGAAAATACTTAAAATGGAATATTGAACATCTAGTAAAATGTACACATATTGAGTTAATATTGCAACAGAGAAAATACTAAAAGAGAAATACTAAGAGAAAGAATATTATAAATTTATATTCACAGTAAATTTATAACTAAAACTTGTATGTTTGTTTGGATAATAAAAGAACATGGTCAAATGAAAACAATTTGAATGGCAGGTAAATTGTTCCCTTCTCTTATGAACAGTTTCGTGAATGTTACTGCAGTTTTTGTTATGTCCTATTATATAAAGAAAATACATACAAATAGTAGGAATCTTAAAATAGTTCTCTCTCCTACTTGTTATTAGTTGCTCGAGAGGCATCTGTCAGGAATGACTTAATGGATAAAAATCAGTATCTTGTTGAAATTATTAACTTGCAAACAAATATATAAACACCTGTCCAGCAATAAATAGATGGATAGATAGATAGAGGTGGGAAGGAGTGTAATCCAAATATCACTTAACTGTCTGAGTTATCTAATTTACTTTTCCATTGAATTTTATCAGAAAAAATTACTGTTGTATTTAAATAACATGGAGAAAACATTTTTAAGCTCAATTTTTAAATACTGTGTTTAGTAAGTCATCCTTCATTAACCTAGAGATTTGGAGACACTATGTTTTATCTGCTCTAATTGTAAAGTCTTGTGAAGTATTTGATGAACAACTGATAATTTAAATAGTGCTTAAACAAGGAAAGTATAACATTTAGAAAAGGTCAGAAATATTATCCAAGTGCCCAGTGAAGAATAATTCTGCCACATACATTTATGGAAAATTTAAAAACTTTTCTAGTGAGGACATAATGCCATGGCTTTGATTTAAGGCTTTCAGCTCTGGCAAAAATTAAATGTAAGTTCATTAAACTAAGCACAGTGTATTAATACACATCAACTCATTACGGAGCATCAACTCAATCACTGATGAGAGCTCTTTGAAAGGCCCATCATTATAACATTAAATATCATTTTATTACCAGACAGTGACTGCCTGATTAAAATCTTAAATGTATGGGGATCATTGAGAAGCCATATTGAAAGTATCTTCTAGCTGATTATTAAAGTCTGTAGTAAAGGGAAATATTAATGAAAATGACTGATATCCTTGCCTCAGTGTCTTTCATGTGTGTCCTCTCCTTTCCATTTCCACTGATATACCCCTAAGTCAAGACTAATCTTCTCTCTTATTGCTGCAATAGCTTTTTACTAATCTGGCCTTTCTGTTATCATACCCAAACCCCGTTCAAGTAAATTCAAGATAAAACAACTACAGAAACCTTCCCAAAGTCCATTTTATAAAAGAGTGTCCATTCTTTGCTCAAAACTTTTGATAGAGTTACAATGATAAGAAAATAACATTCACCTTATCCTAACACTTATGGTCCCCCTTAATCTGAATAATAATTATTTTTCTATTTTAACTCTGTGTCTTTTTCCCCAGAAATTAATGATGTATAACTATGATGAATTATTTACTTTTCATGTTATGTGATTTATAAGATTAAGTTGATTATGATTAATTTACTCTAGTTATATTTCTAGAATAAAACTATCATATGTGGGCTTCCCTTGTGGTGCAGTGGTTGAGAATCCACCTGCCAATGCAGGGGACACGGGTTTGGTCCCTAGTCCAGGAAGATCCCACATGCTGAGGAGCAACTAAGCCCGTGTGCCACAACTACTGAGCCTGTGCTCTAGAGCCCGCAAGCCACAACAACTGAGCCCGTGCTCCACAACTACTGAAGCCCTCGCACCTAGAGCCTGTGCTCTGCAACAAGAGAAGCCACCGCAATGAGAAGCCCACACACCGCAATGAAGAGTAGCCCCTGCTTGCTGCAACTAGAGAAAGCCCGCTTACAGCAACAAAGACCCAACGCAGCCAAAAATAAATAAATAAAATAAATAAATTTATTTTTTTAAAAAACCTATCATATGCTTTAAGCTATCTCAAGTTATTCACAAGCACAATACATTATATAATTCAAATTCACTTAATGGGTTTTAGCCTAAAGTCATGTGTTACATGCACTAAATTCAGAAAAAAACAATAGCTTTATAAATGGGAACTGACACTAGAAATAGAAAGAATTGTTATATATCTAGTTTGAAATCTAGAAAAATGTTTCAATTAACATAGCTATCTAAATTATCTCATTTTCATAGCTTTTTCTCCATTAAGTCCGAAGTCATTTAAGCATAGTGTAGTGATTTCTAGAAGCAATTATCTTTTGCATCTCCTATTAATTAATAATTGCCCCAACAATGCTATCAGTTGAGTCTCTTAGCCTAGGCAATAAGTCGTTCCTTCTGCAACCAGTAGAGAGGTCAACTGGAATATGTTTGGCTGTAACATGACCTACATTGTCAACAGACCCTAGGAAACACTAGAAAGAATTATTTCCCCCCAAATAAATGCAAATAATAATTAGATAATAAATGTATTTAATATTTATTAGACCCGGGAGAAATTCTTTCCATTTGAGTACCTATCAAGTCTGATAAAAATCTGATCATTTAAAAGACTAAAATTGTAACATTCTCAGAATGCTTGTCTTTTTACCCCAATATTTCCTATCCTGTAAGGGACTGGCTCATGGACTCCTTTGAGACTGATCAGAGCTACAGATCCACCTTTCAGACAAATGAACAAAGTCAAAAATAGTATCAAATAGTTTGAGGGAATTTTGAGGACACATTGAAGCACTGGGTTCCAGACTAACACTTTCTTACCTTAACAAAAAATAAATTGTTTTTCTAGAATTCATTCATTAAGTATCCACTGAATCTTAGTCTTAAGTATTGAAGGAACAACCTTGCATATGGTGACTTGTATGCCTTAAAAAACTCATATTTTGATAAGAGACCAACATGGGAATAATTTCAACACAGTGTGAAGAATGTGTGTAAAAGAGGAAAAAAGTTATTTTGGAGCCCAGAGAAATAAGAGACTGATTACTGAGGAAGATCAAAGAGGAAGTGGCAGTTGACCTAATTTCTAAAGAATGGCTTCAACTGTGGAGAGGGAATAGATTGCTAAAGGTGACAGCATAAGCAAAACCATGGAGCCATGAAAGAAGAATGTATGTTCAGGGCATGGTTTCTTTGATAATAATTTTTTGTACAAAATAGATAAGTGATATACAATTGCAAAGTAAAAGTTAGTTGGATGTATTAAATAAATACATATACACACAAACACACATACTCATATACATATTGAATTCTATCATGGCTTGTTACAGACTATTTGAAGGCTACATGCTTTGACCATATTTCATTGACTCTTTGTTTAACTGATTTTAGTAATTTGTATTTTAATATTATTCACTGGGCTTTAATCTGAGGTTGCTTCAAGACTGGAGAGGTAAAACCTGCTACTATATTTGCTGTAGAACTGTTATTGTGGCCATTGTTCACTGTATCATTCCCATTATGAAACTGTACATGTGAAATTTCATTTATAATTCTATGAATGGTTTTTTTTTGGTTTCATCTTATGGATATATGTTTTCTCCCCTGTTAAAATATGTGTCTATGATCATGCTTTCATTTTTATTTGGCTGTTAGGATGCTCACAGAAAATTTATAGCCTGCAGATGCTTCTGTCTTACTTATATTTTAACTGATTTGGATTCTCTATTTGTGCTTATATTTTATCATCATTTTGTTGTATGTATTCTTTCTGTAAGCTTTCATGATCCTTTGAGCCAAGAGATAGAGTATAGCAGCTAGTTAATAAGCAAAGCAAATATTATGAAACCACTGTACAGTCCATGAGTTTCTTGAGTTCAAATTTTTCTCCATTTCTAGCCTTAAAAATCCTTTTAAATTCTTATCATTTGTCTATATGACTTGGAGATAAAAAACATGTATCTAATATAAATGTTACCTCTTTAAAAAGTAGGCATTTATGATATATTTCTCCTCAGAGGTGCTGCAGAAAATGAGATTAATTTTAACATAGAAATTAATTGGTTTATGCTATATTTCTATCCAGTATTTTATCTTCATTTCTCATTTTACGTTCTGTAAGTTAAATACACACGGTTCAATTATTTCTGAAGCATCTATTGCTATGCATGCAGGTACTCAACCTAAATGCTCCCTGCTTTGGTCTATCATGCCATGTTGCAAATAAGCTATTGTCTACCTATGGGATAAAAATGCATGCGTCTCTTTCAGTGAGAATAATAATTGAAGAAAAATCACTGAGGGTTTTAATTATTCAGAATGACAAGGCAGGTGCTCAAAGTCTGACTTGTTGATTAACAAAATCAAATGTACATCATGGTGTCTATTGTGTAACACAGATTATAGAAGTAGAGAATAATTAAAATGAATTAAATTAGAATAGAAAAGAAGTGATGAGCTATCTTTCTTCTGCATATTGTGCCAGTCAAAGTAAGAAGAATATTGAAGGGAGGTGCTTAACTGTTAAAAAGAGAGACAGTGGGAGACCTTCAAGATGGCGGAGCAGTAAGACGTGGAGATCACCTTCCTCCCCACAGATACATCAGAAATACATCTACATGTGGAACAACTCCTACAGAACACCTACTGAATGCTGGCAGAAGACCTCAGACTTCCCAAAAGGCAAGAAACACCCCATGTACCTGTGTAGGGCAAAAGAAAAAAGAAAAAACAGAGACAAAAGAATAGGGATGGGACCTGCATTTCTGGGAGGGAGCTGTGAAGGAGGAAAGGTTTCCACATACTAGGAAGCCCCTTCGCGGGTGGAGACTGCGGGTGGCGGAGGGGGGGAGCCTCGGAGCCACAGAGGAGAGCACAGCCACAGGGGTGCGGAGGGCAAGGTGGAGAGATTCCCGCACAGAGGATCGGTGCCGACCAGCACTCACCAGCCTGAGAGGCTTATCTGCTCACCCACTGGCCAGGACAGACAGGGGCTGGGAGCTGAGGCTTGGGCTTTGGAGGTTGGATCCCAGGGAGAGGACTGGGGTTGGCTGTGAGAACACAGCCTGAAGGGGGCTACTGCGCCACAGCTAGCCGGGAGGGAGTCCAGGAAAGTCTGGAACTGCCTAAGAGGCAAGAGGCCACTGTTTTGGGGTACGCAAGGAGAAGGGATTCAGAGCACTGCCTAAATGAGCTCCAGAGATGGGTGCCAGCCGAGGCTATCAGTGCGGACAACAGAGACAGGAATGAGACACTAAGGCTGCTGCTGCAGCCACCAAGAAGCCTGTGTGCAAGCACAGGTCACTATCCACACCTCCCCTACCTGGAGCCTGTGCAGCCTGCCACTGCCAGGGTCCCGTGATCCAGGGACAACTTCCCCCGGAGAACACATGGCATGCATCAGGCTGTTGCGACTTCACGCTGGCCTCTGCCACCACAGGCTTGCCCCGCATTCCGTGCCCCTCCCCCCTCCCCGGCCTGAGTGAGCCAGAGCCCCCTAGTCAGCTGCTACTTTAACCCCATCCTCTCTGCACGAAGAACAGATGCCCTCAGGTGACCTACACACAATCCAAAGTTAAGCCCCAGGAGCTGTGTGAACAAAGAAGACAAAGGGAAATTTCTCCCAGCAGCCTCAGGAGCAGCCGACTAAATCTCCACAATCAACTTGATGTACCCTGCATTGTGAAATACCTGAATAGACAATGAATCATCCCAAAATTGAGGCAGTGGACTTTGGGAGCAACTGTAGACTTGGGATTTGCTTTCTGAATCTAATTTGTTTCTGGTTCTATGTTTAGCTTAGCTTAGCATTTACAGTTTATTATCATTGGTAGATTCGTTCACTGATTTGGTTGCTCTCTTTCTTTTTATTATATATATATATGTATATATGTATTTTTTCCTTTTTCTCATTTTGTGAGCATGTATGTGTATGCTGCTTTGTGTGATTTTGCCTGTATAGCTTTGCTTTTACCATTTGTCCTAGGGTTCTGTCTGTCCTTTTTTTTGGTATAGTTTTTAGTGCTTGCTATCATTGGTGGATTTATTTTTTGGTTTGGTTACTCTCTCATTCTTTTTTTTCTTTTTTTATTACTTCTTAATTGTTTTTAAGTTTTAATAATTAAAAAAAATTTTTACTTTAATAACTTTATTTCACTTTTACTATATTTTGTTCTTTCTTTTTTCACCCTTTTCTTCTGAGCTGTGTGGCTGACAGGGTCTTGGTGCTCAGGCCGGGTGTCAGGCCAGTGCCTCTTACATGGCAGAACTGAGTTCAGGACACTGGTCCACCAGAGACCTCCCAGCTCCACGTAATATCAAACAGTGAAAGATCTCCCAGAGATCTCCATCTCAATGCTAAGACCCAGCTCCACTCAACAAGCAGCAAGCTAGAGTGCTGGACACCCTATGCCAAATAACTAGCAAGACAGGAACACAAACCCACCCATTAGCAGAGAGGCTGCCTAAAATCATAATAAATCATAATAAGGTCACAGACAATCCAAAACACAGCACTGGACGCAGCCCTGCCCACCAGAAAGACAAGATCCAGCCTCATCCACCAGAACACAGGTACCAGTCCCCTCCAAGAGGAAGCCTACACAACACAGTGAACCAACCTTAGCCTCTGGGGGTAGACACCAAAAACAACAGAAACTACTAACCTGCAGCTTGTGAAAAGGAGACCCCAAACACCATAAGTTAAGCAAAATGAGAAGACAGAGAAACACACAGAAGATGAAGGAGCAAGGTAAAAACCCACCAGACCAAACAAATGAAGAGGAAATAGGCAGTCTACCTGAAAAAGAATTCAGACTAATGAAAGAAAAGATGATCCAAAATCTTGGAAATAGAATAGAGAAAATACAAGAAACATTTAAGAAGGAACTAGAAGAACTAAAGAGCAAACAAACAATGATGAACAGCACAATAAATGAAATTTAAAATTCTCTAGAAGGAATCAATAGCAGAATAACTGAGAAGAGAACGGGTAAGTGACCTGGAAGATAAAATAGTGGAAAAAACTACCGCAGAGCAGAATAAAGAAAAAGAATGAAAAGAATTGAGACTTTCAGAGACCTCTGAGACAACATTAAACTTAACATTCAAATAATAGGGGTCCCAGAAGAAGAAGAGAAAAAGGAAGGGACTGAGAACATATTTGAAGAGATTATAGTTGAAAACTTCCCTAATATGGGAAAGGAAATAGTCAATCAAGTCCAGGAAGCGCAGAGAGTCCCATACAGGATAAATCCAAGGAGAAACACACCAAGACACATATTAATCAAACTATCAAAAATTCAATAGAAAGAAAAAATATTAAAAGCAGCAAGGGAAAAACAACAAATGACATACAAGGGAGTCCCCATAAGGTTAACAGCTGATCTTTCAGCAGAAACTCTTCAAGCCAGAAGGGAGTGGCACAACATATTTAAAGTGATGAAAGGCAAAAAACTACAACGAAGATTACTCTACCCAGCAAGGGTCTCATTCAGATTCGACAGAGAAATCAAAACCTTTACAGACAAGCAAAAGCTAAGAGAATTCAGCACCACCAAACCAGCTTTACAACAAATGCTAAAGGAACTTCTCTAGGCAGGAAACACAAGAGAAGGAAAAGACCTACAATAACAAACCCAAAACAATTAAGAAAATGGTAATAGGAACATACATATTGATAACTACCTTAAATGTTAAGGGGGTCAGGAGCAAAAGCAGGGTACTGCCCATGCCCCCTGCACACAACACCACCTAAGGGATGGGCAAAACACCTAAGCTACCCCTCTGGTCCGGCCCCTGGACACACCCCTACCCTTGCCCCGTATAATGAACAAGCTTGCCCCCCCCTCAGGGAGTGAGCAAGCAAGGGAACCAGTTGTTTGTTCTAACCCCCGCCCCCACCCCCGCTGCAGCAGAGACCCCAATAAAGCCTTGCCTGAATTTCTTGTCTGGCCTCTAGTAAACTTCTGTTGCTCGGGGGTTGGGGGGAGGCCAAGAACCCTGGTCAGTAACACCTGTAGTGGAGGATTGAGTTTGTGTGACTGGCAGTTTCATCAGATGGAAAAGGACAGAAGAAAAGTGTTATGTTACCAAAAGAAGGAGGAAGTGTTGTGAGGTAACTTAAGAAGAAGGAAATACAAAAAAATTGCCTAGAATTAGGCTTTCCTTCTATGTATACTTTTTAAATATGCTTTTCCCTAACAGTGTATCTATCCCATACAGCTAAGATTTATCCCTTCTATAAAAGGAGAGAGCTCACTCCCTGTATCTAGTTTTGAGTATAGGATCTCTGGGTGATACGCATTTTCCTTGGTCAAGTCTGGTTCAGCCAGTGTGCATTAGTTCAGTTAGCCTCTTTGCTTCACTCAAGTTCTGTCTTCAGGGATTATTCCCCTTATTCCTTGTCTTCACTGGGCACAGAGAAGACTCTCTTTTGGGGGGCTGTGCCCTCAATTTTAATCTGACATGGTTGCAAGGACCTGGAAATTGTATCAATTTTTTGTGTTTTTTTTGTTTTATTTTCTTTTTTCTCCTCACCAACCCAGGTCTTTGTCTGCTAGGAATTTTTCTGGAAATAGCTCTTAAAACATGGATATGGGGAAATATGAATTTTCTTGAATCTAAGATCTAATAAATAAACCTACCGAGGTAGTTTAGTTATGGTCTCCAAATCTGGACCCTGCCTTAAGGCTTTCTGCTTCAGCAGTATTTCTGAGAGTTTTGCTTATCCCTCGGCCCTCAGTTAAACCACTTCTATCTGGCATTTACCTCAGAAATGATAGTCTATAGTCATGAGACCCAGTTAATATTATTATAATCCCATACTGCCTTACAGAGATATAAATATTACCTTTGTTAGTACATGAAGAAAAGCATTTAGACAGAGCCTAGGGCATCTGGCTTTTACTCTGTTCTCTGGCTTTAGGTAGGTCCTAATACTTTATTCCCCCTGTTGTCTACAGATCCCTATCCTTTCATCTTCCAGTGTTAATTTGAGGACAGATAATATAGGACAATTAATTTGGAGACTTTTCCAACTGCACAAAGTACATAATTATTTGACTCTCAACCATTTGGACTGCTGACTCTAAGGAGACAGAACTTCTTAACAAAACTGTATTTTCTTTCCTCTCATCTTTTACATGTGAAGCTTGAAAAAAATTTAGCTTTTTCTAGTAGGATGTTATTAAAGAAGGCAATAAGCACCAATATCCCGATTTTTTTCCTACCAAGTCCCCTAAAGCCCCAGTGTCAGTGGAAAAATCAGTAGTGGCTAAAAAAGACAAAACAGACAAGAATTTGTCCAGGAGCTTTGCTATTCATAATTTAACATCCTCAAACTTGAAGTTGAAGAATCTTTTTTGGTATTCCTTATTATTTTGTTGACAACTTAAGGTCTGTTAAATGTACAGATGACTTTTATATTTTTCAGGGCTTTTTCCTATTGCAACGGCAAAAAGCAAGTTCAAAACAGCTTAAGGAAAAAGGGGAATTTACTGGCTTCTTTTTTAACTCTCCTATGTGAGTGTGGTACCTTTATGCTGTATTTAAAGGGGTAATGGGCTGTGCCATAGAAAATAAACATGTATACATGAGCCAAAGGGATAATTTATCACAGCTGGACAGGGATTAAAGTAGCATAGCATAATGATCAATAATCTAAAGCACGTACACGTTCCCAGAAACTTCTTCTACAGCAAAGTGTCCTTACTGGATTACATTTACTTATTTAGAAATGTAAAGGAAAGTTACAATGGAGTGGAGCAAACAATTTGATGAGAGAGGGCAGACATCTACATATTCGGAGAGGAGGCGGGTTGTGGATGGAAGGAAGATTATTGGGCAATATCAGTGGAGGAAAAAAAGGTAGATAGGTCCTATGGTCATGGTGAAATCTGTTGACATTTCCTGTTATGCCAGAATTCAACGTGGTCAGTGAAGAATTTCTGAATAAATCTACTCGTGGGAATTGGCAATGAGTCCTCCTATATACTCTCTATAGTACACTAGCCTCAAGCCAATCTCAGCATAAGCCTCAGAGGTATCACTTTTCATAGAATATAAAAGATTGTAGAGTTTTCAGAATTTCATTTAGCCCAGAACTTCAATGTACAGATGATTAAATAGACTAAAAGAAAGACCTCCATAGCTTTCTTTTTTAAATGATGGTAATTCCTTTGTTCGATTAAAAACAAAAACAAATACACTTGCTTTATGGGCCAAGGAAAGGAGAACTAATTCTACACAGTAGTGACTATAAAAAGTGCTCATAAGTTATTCTAAGTCTATTAATATTATCTGTATTTTCATCTTCTAAGTCACCTTGGAATAAAAGGAAACATACTTCTCATTCCTAGGAAAGTATCAATTCATCTTCAGAGCAGTATCACTTAAGAAAAGCAAACCAACAATAAACCTGATACTTGAATAAAATTTGATAGCTGTTATTAAAAAAAGTAATCTGGTAAACAAAATTAAGTTAATCTAACAAGACTGAAGTGTATACTGATAGGGAGTAAGTGATTACACTTACAGTGTATTGCATTTAAATGTATTTATTGCAATTTATAATATGCAAATCTGAAAATCATACAGAATCAATGAAAATTTTAACCATCCATTTTTTAGAGTTCTGCAATAAAGCAAGTAAAAACAAGTCAGATTTTGAAGAAATGACTTCACAGCATTTTTGAGAAATAAGGAATCTAATGGTATTAAGAACGGCAAAGAGATTGCTTTAAGATTTTAGCCGAAAAGTGGCTTCATATAAAAGATTCATGACATTGAATTCGATTAATTCAATATGTTTTATTGCCTTATACTTGGTTTAATGTAAATTAAATTATCTGGTATTAAAAAAAAGTTTTACCCTAAGAGTAGCTTCCTTTTCATCTAGAAGTCAATTTAGCATCAATAAAATCTTTTCATCTACAGTTTCCCGTATTTAATCTTTGTTGTTACAATAGCAATATTTGGGTAAAAATGTGGTTGCCATCCACATTTTCAGTGTTTAGTGCTTGTTATAATAAATAAAAAATAATAATCTATAACAATTATCAATAGCACTGAAAAATTTCATCATCTTCCAGTTAATAATCATTGTTTTGATAAGTCCGCCCAATAATCTGCAGTTTTATAAAATCAGATGCATAAATAATATTGGAAACATCAATATTTTAAAATAAAAATGTAAAAATACTAACTCTTGCTAGGAGAATAGTATGCAAAGGGAGCTGACTCTTGATCATATGTGTCATACTGGAAATGGTCTGCATTAACTCATAGCTTAATGCCCCACAATATCAAGAGACATAATTATCATTTGAAAAAAATTTTGGTAGAAGGTGATTGTTAAAAGTGGGTACTCTGGGGTCAAACTGAGTTAGTTCAAACCCTAGCTGATTTTTATTAAGTCTGTGACCTCTAGTAAGCTTTTTCACCTCCTGAAGACCTCAGAATTTTCATCTGTAAAGGGGGATAAATGAAACCTACTAAATTATATAAGGCTTTTAGTAGAGTAGGTATATAAAAAGGTGTATAGGGGCTTCCCTGGTGGCACAGTGGTTGAGAATCTGCCTGATAATGGCAGGGGACACAGGTTTGAGCCCTGGTCTGGGAAGATTCCACATACCGCGGAGCAACTAGGCCCGTGAGCCACAACTATTGAGCCTGCGCGTCTGGAGCCTGTGCTCCGCAACAAGAGAGGCCGCGATAGTGAGAGGCCCGCGCACCGCGATGAAGATTGGCCCCTGCTTGCCATAACTAGAGAAAGCCCTTGCACAGAAACGAAGACCCAACACAACAAAAAAAAAAAAAAAAAAAAAAAAGGTGTATAACATCCCTAATTATCAGGGAAATGCGAATCAAAACCACAGTGAGATATCACCTCATACTTGTTAGAATGGCTATTATCAAAAATAAGAGAAAACAAGTGCTGACAAAGGAGAAATGGAGAAAAGGAAACCATTGTGCAAAGTTGGTGGGAATGTAAATTGGTGCAGCCCCTATGGAAAACAGTACGGAGTTTCCTCAAAAAATTTCAAATAGAACTACCATACGATCCGGCAATCCCACTTCTGGGTATATATCCAAAGGAAATGAAAATAAGATATTGAAGAGATATCTTCATACCCTTGTTCATTGCAGCATTATTCACAATAGCAAAAAGGTGACAAAAGTCTAAATGTCCATCCAGAGATGAATTAATAAAGAAAATGTGGTATATACATAAAATGGAATATTGTTCAGACAAGAGAGAGAAGGAAATCTTACCATTTGTGACAACACGAATGGGCCTTGAGGGCATTATGCTAAGTGAAATAAGCCAGACAGATGCAGACTAATACTATGTGGTATCACTTATATGTGGAATCTAAAAAAAAAGTCAAACTCATAGAAACAGAGAGTAGAAAAGTGGTTGCCAATAGTTTGAGGGTAGAGAAATTAGGGAGAGATTGGTAAAAGGGTACAAATTTTCAACTATAAATGAATAAAGTCTGAGGATATATTCTATAAGATGGTGACTATAGTTGATAACACTATTATATAATTGAAATTTCCTAAGAGGGTAGAATATAAATGTTCTCATACACACATAAAATATAAATATGTGAAGTGATAGATTTGTTAATTAACTAGATGGGAAAAATCTTCTCATAATGTATATCAAATCATCACAATGTACATTTTAAATATTTTACAATTTTATATGTCAATTATACCTCAATAAAACTGAACAAAATCTCAAAACTGCTCCAAATAACAAGTTAAAACATGGAATTGAAATAATCTAAATGATTCCTATTCTATGGCTTGTAAGCACATTGGTCTCCCCAGCACGTCACAATACAAAACATTTTTTGAAAAACTATTATTTGTCTTTAGTTTAAAATATACTAAGCAACCTGAAGTTCAATATATTTTAATTGGTGTGAATGATACAAACTGAAAAATACAAAAGACATTTCCTCATTAATTTCAAATGAGAGTTGTTGACAATAAGTTAGCGATCCTAAATTTATATTCAGGAAATTAAAACACAACATATTCAAACAGTCAGCAGAAACATGCAGCTACCTTATGTTTCTGAGAAATGAGAATCATCCTAGCTAACTGATTCATCCCTTGTGCAACAAACAAGCGTGATAAGAAGAGATTAGGGGGACTTCTGTTAGGAGTACATATAGAATTCTAACTTTATTAAAAACATTCTGGGCATCATTTGGGTCATCACAGTAAAGTATAAAATAGAGTTATTTCAGATGAAAACAATCAGATTGGATGAAAAGTTTGGGCAACGGCCCCTATGAGATAAAGCAAATGAAATGTGCTCCTTCATCCTAGAGGAAGAATGGATGATTTTTGGATTTACTAAGAGACTTGAGTATATGAAATGGTCCTTAACAATAGACGAGGAGCAGATTTCATCTTCCTAGACACAAGAGTAAAAGGGCTCTAATTAGATTATAAATCAGAGAGACAGTCTCTCCTTATAACAGTTATAAGATCTTGGAAAGAATTATTTTTAAGGCTAAGAGTAGAATCTGATGCTCTGAATAAGAAGAGTCTATTTTAATGGTACTTGGAATAGCTCAGGCTGAGGGATGACTTAGCTGACCTTTCCATGGACACTTTAACTCTGACTTGGCACACAAGGCCTTAGTGCCATATTTCAAAGGCAAATTTCAAATTGCTCTCTATACTTCTTAATGGAAATGGAATCTGTTTAGCCAATTCCAAAGCAGTCTCTCCCAATTAACAACTAAATTGTTTTTCAGGACAATGGAAAACATAATCCAAAAAGAAAAAATCCATCATTGTCTGCTAAATCACTAAAACATCAAATTCTAACATCTCACAATAATTTAAATGCTAACATCTTGCAATAACTTTAAAGACCAAAGGGCATAATGGAGGAGCATGGACTGTTAGCTGTTTTGTGTGTTTTGAAAGGTATAATCTGAATAATTTACTATATGCAGGTATAAAAATAAACCAAAGAATCAGCTAAGAATTCAAATATGAATAATAGTTTTTAAAGTACTCTTCTCAGAACATGCAAAAAACAGGAAAGGAGAATGAACAATCACAGTTTATAGGTGTCTATTAGAAACTGGGAATGGTACTACTCAAACATGTCTCAACCTACCCTATATCTGTATATCTTAAAACAGGATTGTGTAATTGTTCAGAGCAAAGAGAGTAGACCTTCAGAGAACACAGACACATTACAGAAGAGACCAATTTCATACAGACTTTGCTCCACTCAAGGATATGTAAAACAACACAACAACATTGGGCGTGTGAAGGAGGAAGCAGCTAGAACAAAGAAATCCCATACTCTTGAATGGGATACTTCCACAGAAAGATAAAGTGTTTGAAATTTTCATTATCCTGCAAAAACATACTGTTTTGGGACAGAAGAACCATAATACATAAACACAGGAAATTAAAATAATATAGGATATTTAATCAAAAGAGAAATTGATAAGTTGAAGAAGTCATAAGCCAAAAAAAGTAAATCAACAATTAAAATACAATTTATAAGCAATCAAGTGCAATATGCAAACATGTTAAAGCTTTTTAGAACAAAACTGGTGAAAGACAAGCACCTCTAAAATGCAGAAGAAAAATATAAAACATAAAACTATTAGTCTAAAGAAGGAATAATAGAGAACAGAAATTCAGTGTATGATCTGATAAGCATGATCAGAAAAAATACAATGGAAATACAAACATAAATCTAAATAGAACAATCTATCTGTACTATACAAAAAGAAAAAGAAGGTCACAACCTTCAGAGAAATCAGAATAAATAGGTTTGTGACTAAATATACTCAGGCTTTTGTTTTTCCTGTTTCAAAAGCAGAAAAAGTTTTTTTTCCAGACGTCAAGCAGAAAAACAAGTAAATTTAATAAAACAGAGTCTTTTAACCAAGAAACAAAATAGTGCTAATTTCAGAGTTTTCTCTGTAATAACAAACTCAGAAAGACCATGAAGCCCTATTGGTAGAATTTTTAAGGAAAAAATGTACACGACACATTTTATACCCAACATAAATGTCTATGGTATATGATAGTGAACAAAAATACATTCTCATAATTCAAGAATTCTGAAAATATCATATGTGCCAGTACAAAATAAAAATATTTAACAGTACATATTAACCTAACAAGAGAAATAGAAAATCAAAAACCAAAGAAAAGAAAATTCATGGTGTAAATATTTGGGACTAAGCAGTGAAAACACATGATATATTGAAGTGATAATTGCAGATGCTCTTATGAAAATAGAACCAGATCTATTTTGGGGGTAGAAATAAGTATACATATATGCTATATGAATAAACTGAGTTGGGTTAAATTCACCTTTTAAAAGATACAGTTTATAAGATTAGATTAAACCACAAAATCCAAATACATGTTATCACTAAGTGTTTCACTTAAAAAAATTTAGTGAGTTTAAATAGAAAGATGAGACAAAATATATCAGAAAAACACATATGTAGCAGAGGTAGATTTTATAAAAATAGTATTCAGGAAAAATTCTAGGTGGGAAGCATTAAACTATAAAAACTATCCTTAATTTTAAGTAATTGAAATTAAAAAGCAGAGTAGAATAATCACAAAACCATATTTATTGACTCAAAATGTATAGAAAAAATTAGTAAAAAAAGAATTGAAAAGCACAATGGTAAATGGTAATGGGATACCTATCTCAGTTGTTTTATGTTATTTAATCATGTTTTTAAAATATCTACATATCAACATTGTACCTCTACCCCAAATAGCCATACTTCCCAATACCAATGGACTTTTAAAAATCAGATGGGTAATTTGTAATTTCATAATACTGGAACAATTTAAATGCCTATACCTAGGAAATAGGTTAAATAAACTCCAGCACACCTACAATGCAAATATTAAGCAGATGTAAAAACATAAGAGCTAAACTCCTATGAACTGATAATATATTGTTAAGTGAGGAGAAAAAGTGCAACATAAGCATAAGTAGCATGTTAACTTTTTGGAAGAAAAAAGGTAATAATATATTCATACTTATATTAATTTTTACAAAAATACATATAGGAAGGAAAACCAGAAACTAATAGAACTGGTAGGTGAGAACTGGGCAAAAGGGATAAAGAAGGGGAAAGGACATTTTTGAATCTATCTTTGCATAAAACTTTTAGTTTTGAGCCATGTTAATCTAATTTAGACATATAATGAAGTTAAAAAATGTAAAGATGTCTTGATACATAGGAGAATTTTTGTTGACAGTGGTATTGGTATAGCAATTTATAGATATATATATGGAAAATGATATATAAAATAACTATATATATATATAAAGATATATAATCTACCTCTGCTACATTCGCATTTTTCTGACATATTTTGTTTTATCTCTATATATAATATATAGAGAGAGCACAAATGAGTGACTATATTGATGTTGTTAGAAACAAAGTTTCTTATTGTGGGGGAAGAGTGAATCCATTTGGAAATATAGAAATGAACTTCAAGATGGCAGAGGAGTAAGACATGGAGATCACCTTCCTCCCCACAAATACATCAAAAATATATCTACATGTGGAACAACTCCTACAGGAAACTGACTGAATGCTGGCAGAAGACCTCAGCCTTCCCAAAAGGCATGAAAATACCCAAGTACCTGGGCGGGGCAAAAGAAAAAACAGAGACAAAAGAATAGGGATGAGGGCCTCCCTGGTGGCGCAGTGGTTGAGAGTCCGCCTGCCGATGCAGGGGATACGGGTTCGTGCCCCGGTCCGGGAGGATCCCATACGCCGCAGAGCGGCTGGGCCCGTGAGCCATGGCCGCTGAGCCTGCGCGTCCGGAGCCTGTGCTCCGCAACGGGAGAGGCCACAACAGTGAGAGGCCCGCGTACCGCAAAAAAAAAAAAAAAAAAAAGAATAGGGATGAGACCTGCACCTCTGGGATGGAGCTGTGAAGGAAGAAAAGTTTCCACACACTAGGAAGCCCCTTCACTGGTGGAGATGGGGGTGGGTTGGGGGGAAGCTTTGGAGCCACAGAGGAGAGCGTAGCAACAGGGATGCAGAGGGCAAACTGGAGAGATTCCACACAGAGGATCAGTGCCAACCAGCACTCACCAGCCTGAGAGGCTTGTCTGCTCACCTGCCAGGGCAGGTGGAGGCTGGGAGCTGAGGCTCGGGCTTTGGAGTTCAAACCCCAGGGAGAAGACTGGGGTTGCCTGTGTGAACACAGCCTGAAGGGGGATAGTGCACCACAGCTAGCTGGGAGGGAGTCCGGGAAAAAGTCTGGACCTGCCTAAGAGGCAAGAGACCATTGTTTCAGGGTGCAAGAGGAATGGGGTTTCAGAGCACCACCTAAATGAGTTTCAGAGATGGGTGCGAGCCGCGGCTATCAGCTCAGACCCCAGAGATGGGCATGAAATGCTAACACCGCTGCTGCAGCCACCAAGAATCCTGTGTGCAAAGCACAGGTCACTATCCACACACACCACCCAACCCCCCACCCGGAGAGCCTGTGCAGCCAGCCACTGCCAGGGTCCTGTGATCCAGGGACAACTTCCCCAGGAGAACACACACTGTACCCCAGACTGTTGCAACATCACCCCAAGAGCTGTGCAAACAAAGAAGAGAAAGGGAAACTTCTCCATGCAGCCTCAGGAGCAGTGGACTAAATCCCCACAATCAACTTGATGTTCCCTGCCTCTGTGGAATACCTGAGAGGCAACAAATCATCCAAAATTGTGGCAGTGGACTTCAGGAGCAACTGTAGACTTGGGGTTTGCTTTCTGTGACTCATTTGTTTCTGATTTTTATGTTTATCTTAGTTTAGTGTTGCTTGTAATCATTAGTGGATTTGTTTATTGGTTGGGTTGCTCTCTTTTTCCTTTTATTATTATTTTTAATATTTTTATTTTAATAATTTTCTTTTCTTTTTTACTTTACCTTTAAAAATTTTTTTTAATTTCTTTTCCCCTCCTTTTCTTCTAAGCCATGTTGCTGACAGGGTCTTGGTGTTCTGGCCTGGTGTAAGGCTTGAGCCTCTGAGGTGGGAGAGCTGAGATCAGGATACTGGACCACCAGAGACTCCCCAGTCCCACCTAATATCAATCAGCAAGAGCTCTCCCAAAGATCTCTCCCTCAATAATAAGACCCAGCTCCACCCAATGGCCAGCAAAGTCCAGTGCTAGACACCCTAAGCCAAACAACTAGCAAGACAGGGACACAATGCCACCCATTAGCAGAGAGGCTGCCTAAAATCATACTAAGTTCACAGACACCACAAAACACAGCACCTGAAGTGGCCCTGTACAACAGAAACACAAGATCCAGCCCCACCCATCAGAACACAGGCACCAGACCCCTCCACCAAGACGCATACTCAAGCCACTGAACCAACCTTACCCACTGGGGGCAGACACCAAAAACAATGGGAACAACAAATCTGCAGCCTGCGAAAAGAACACCCCAAACACAGTAAGTTAAACAAAATGAGAACACAGAGAAATATGCAGCAGATGAAGGAGCAAGGTAAAAATCCACCAGACTAAACAAATGAAGAGGAAATAGGCAGTCTACCTGAAAAATAATTCAGAGGAATGACAGTAAATATGATCCAAAATCTTGGAAATAGAATGGAGAAAATACAAGAAACGTTTAACAAGGATCTAGAAGAACTAAAGAGCAAACAAACAATGATGAACAATACAATAAATGAAATTAAAAATTCTCTGGAAGGAATCAATAGCAGAATAACTGAGGCAGAAGAACGGATAAGTGACCTGGAAGATAAAATAGTGGACATAATACTGCAGAGAAAAATAAAGAAAAATGAATGAAAAGAATTGAGGACAGTCTCAGAGATTTCTGGAACAATATTAAACTCACCAACATTCGAATTATAGGGGTCACAGAAGAAGAAGAGAAGAAGAAAGAGTCTGAGAAAATATTTGAAGAGATTGTAGTTGAAAAGTTCCCTAACATGGGAAAGGAAATAATCATGTCCAGGCAGCACAGAGAGTACCATACAGGATAAATCCAAGGAGAAACACACCAAGATACATATTAATCAAATTATCAAAAATTAAATACAAAGAAAAATATTAAAACCACCAAGGGGAAAACAACAAATAACATACAAGGGAATCCTCATAAGGTAAACAGCTGATCTTTCAGCAGAAACTGTGCAAGCCAGAAGAGAGTGGCAGGACATATTTAAAGTGATGAAAGGGAAAAATCTACAACCAAGATTACTCAACCCGGCAAGGACCTCATTCAGATTCAATGGAGAAATTAAAACCTTTACAGACAAGCAAAACTTCAGAGAATTCAGCACCACCAAACCAGCTCTACAACAAATGCTAAAGGAACTTCTCTAAGTGGGAAACACAAGAGAAGAAAAGGACCTACAAGAACAAACCCATAACAATAAAGAAAATGGTAATAGGACCATGCATATCGAAAGCTACCTTAAATGTAAATGGATTAAATGCTCCAACCAAAAGACACAGACTGGCTGAATGGATAAAAAAACAAGACCCATATATATGCTCTCTACAAGAGACACATTTCAGGCCCAGGGACACATACAGACTGAAAGTGAGGGGATGGAAAATGGTACTCCATGCAAATGGAAATCAAAAGAAAGCTGGAGTAGCCATTCTCATTTCAGACAAAATAGACTTTAAAATAAAGACTATTACAAGAGACAAAGAAGGACACTACGTACTGATCAAGGCATCAATCCAAGAAAAGATATAACAATTGTAAATATTTATGCACCCAACATAGGAGCACCTCAATACATAAGGCAAATGCTAACAACCATGAAAGGGGAAATCAACATTAACACAATAATAGTAGGGGACTTTTAACACCCCACTTTCACCAATGGACAGATCATCCAAAATGAAAATAAATGAGGAAACACAAGCTTTAAATGACACATTAAACAAGATGGACTTAATTGATATTTATAGGAAATTCCATCCCAAAACAACAGAATATACCTTCTTCTCAAGTGCTCATGGAACATTATCCAGGAGAGACCATATATTGGGCCACAAATCAAGGCTTTGGAAATTTAAGAAAATTGAAATCATATCAAGTATCTTTTCTGACCACGATGCTATGAGACTATATATCAATTACAGGAAAAAATCTGTAAAAAAAAAAAAAACAAACACATGGAGGCTAAACAATATGCTACTAAATAACCAAGAGATCACTGAAGAAATCAAAGAGGAAATCAAAAATACCTGAAAAGATGACAATGAAAACACGTCAACCCAAAACCTATGGGATGCAGCAAAAGCAGTTCTAAGAGGGAAGTTTATACCAATACAACCCTACCTCAAGAAACAAGAAAAATCTCAAATAAACAACCTAACCTTACGTCTAAAGCAATTAGAGAAACAAGTTCAAAATTAAACCCCAAGTTACCAGAAGAAAAGAAATCATAAAGGTGAGATCAGAAATACATGAAAAAGAAATTAAGGAAACAATAGCAAAGATCAATAAAACTAAAAGCTGGTTCTTTGAGAAGATAAGCAAAATTCATAACCCATTAGCCAGACGCATCAAGGAGAAAAGGGAGAAGACTCAAATGAACAGAATTAGAAATGAAAAAGGAGAAGTAACTGACACTGCAGAAATACAAAGGATCATGAGAGATTACTACAAGCAAGTATATGCTAATAAAATGGACAACCTGGAAGAAATGGGCAAATTCTTAGAAAAGCACAACCTTCTGAGACTGAACCAGGAAGAAATAGAAATTAACAACAGACCAATCACAAGCACTGAAATTGAAACTGTGATTAAAAATCTTCCAACAAACAATAGCCCAGGATGAGATGGATTCAGAGGCGAATTCTATCAAACATTTACGAAGAGCTAACACCTATCCTTCTCAAAATCTTCCAAAATCTAGCAGAGAGACAAACACTCCCAAACTCATTCTACGAGGCCACCATCACCCTGATACCAAAACCAGACAAACATGTCACAAGAAAAGTAACCTACAGGCCAATATCACTGATGAACACAGATGCAAAAATCCTCAACAAAATACTAGCAAACAGAATCCAACAGCACATTAAAAGGATCATACACCAAGATCAAGTGGGGTTTATCCCAGGAATGCAAGGATTCTTCAATACATGCAAATCAATCAATGTGATACACCATATTAACAAATTGAAGGATAAAAACCATATGATCATCTCAATAGATGCAAAAAAAGCTTTCGACAAAATTCAACACCCATTTATGATAAAAACTCTCAAAAAAGTAGGCATAGAGGGAACATACCTCAACACAATAAAGGCCACAGAGACTTCCCTGGTGGCGCAGTGCTTAAGAATCCACCACCAATGCACAGGACATGGGTTTGATCCCTGTTTCTGGGAACATCCAACATGCCGTGGAGCAACTAAGTCCGTGCACCACAACTCTTAAGTATGCACTCTAGAGCCCGTGAGCCACAACTAATGAGTCTGCATGCCCTAGAGCCCATGCTCCGCAATAAGAGAAGCCACTGCGATGAGAAGCCCATGCACAACAATGAAGAGTAGCCCCAGCTCGCCACAACTAGAGAAAGCCCATGTGCAGCAACGAAGACCCAATGCAGCCAAAAATAAAAATAAATTAATTATTTAAAAAATATATGTATATCCAAAATCACTAAAAAAAATAAAAATAAAAATAAAGGCCATATATGACAAACCCACAGCCAACATCATTCTCAATGGTGAAAAACTGAAACCATTTCCTCTAAGATTAGGAACAAGACAAGGTTGCCCACTCTCACCACTATTATTCAACATAGTTTTGGTAGTTTTAGCCACAGCAATCAGAGAAGAAAATGAAACACATGGAATCTAAATCGGAAAAGAAGAAGTAAAGCTGTCACGGTTTGCAGATGACATGATACTATACATAGAGAATCCTAAAAATGCTACCAGAAAACTACTAGAGCTAATCAATGAATTTGGTAAAGTAGCAGGATACAAAATTAATGCACAGAAATCTCTTGCATTCCTATACACTAACAACAAAATATCTAAAAGAGAAAAAAGGAAACACTCACATTTACCATTGCAACAAAAAGAATAAAATACCTAGGAATAAATCTTCCTAAGGAGAAAAAAGACCTGTATGCAGAAAACTATCAGACACTGATGAAAGAAATTAAAGATGATACAAACAGATGAAGAGATATACCATGTTTTTGGATTGGAAGAATCAACATTGTGAAAATGACTATACTACCAAAGCAATCTACAGATTCAGTGCAATCCCTATCAAACTACTAATGACATTTTCCACAGAGTTAGAACAAAAAATTTCACAATTTGTATGGAAACACAAAAGACCCTGAATAGCTAAAGCAATCTTGAGAAAGAAAAATGGAGCTCGAGGAATCAGGCTCCCTGACTTCAGACTATATTACAAAGCTACAGTAATCAAGACAGTATGGTACTGGCACCAAAACAAAAATACAGATCAATGGAACTGCATAGAAAGCCCAGAGATAATTCAATGAATATATGGTCACCTTATGTTTGATAAAGGAGGCAAGAATATACAGTGGAGAAAAGACAGCCTCTCAGTAAGTGGTGCTGGGAAAACTGGACAGCTACATGTAAAAGAATGAAATTAAAACATTTCCTAACACCATACACAAAAATAAACTTAAAATGGATTAAAAACCTAAATGTAAGGCCAGACACTATAAAACTCTTAGAAGAAAACATAGGCAGAACACTCTATGTCATAAATCACAGCAAGATTCTTTTTGACCCATCTCCTAGAGAAAAAGGAAATAAAAACAAAAATAAACAAATGGGACCTAATGAAACTTAAAAGCTTTTGCACAGCAAAGGATACCATAAACAAGATGAAAAGACAACCCTCAGAATGAGAGAAAATATTTGCAAACGAAGCAACTGATAAAGGATTAATTTCCAAAATATACAAGCAGCTCATGCAGCTCAATATCAAAAATCAAACAACCCAATCCAAAAATGGGCAGAAGACCGTTACAGACATTTCTTCAAAGAAGACATACAGATTGCCAACAAACACACGAAAGGATGCTCAACATCACAAATCATTAGGGAAATGCAAATCAAAACTGCAATGAGGTAGCACCTCACACCAGTCAGAATGGCCATCATCAAAAAATGTACAAGCAATAAATGCTGGAGAGGGTGTGGAGAAAAGGGAACACTCTTGCATTGCTGGTGGGAATGTAAATTGATACAGCCACTATGGAGAACAGTATGGAGGTTCCTTAAAATACAAAAATAGAACTACCATATGACTGTGCAATCTCACTACTGGGCATATAACCTGAGAAAACCATAATTCAAAAAGACTCATGGGCTTCCCTGGTGGCGCAGTGGTTGAGAGTCCGCCTGCCGATGCAGGGGACACGGGTTCGTGCCCCAGTCCAGGAGGATCACACATGCCGTGGAGCGGCTGGGCCCGTGAGCCATGGCCGCTGATCCTGCGCGTCCTGTGCTCCGCAACGGGAGAGGCCACAACAGTGAGAGGCCCGCGTACAAAAAAAAAAAAAAAAAGAGTCATGTACCACAATGTTCATTGCAGCACTATTTACAATAGCCAGGACATGGAAGTGACCTAAGTGTCCATTGACAGATGAATGGGTAAAGAAGATGTGGCACATATATACAACGAAATATTACTCAGCCATAAAAAGAAACGAAATTGAGTTATTTGTAGTGAGGTGCATGGACCTAGAATCTGTCATACACTGTGAAGTAAGTCAGAAAGAGAAAAACAAATACCGTATGCTAACACATATATATGGAATCTAAAAAAAAAAAAAAGTTCTGAAGAACCTAGGGGCAGGACAGGAATAAAGATGTAGACATAGAGAATGGACTTGAGGACACAAAGAGGGGGAAGGATAAGCTGTGATGAAGTGAGAGAGAGGCATGGACATATATACACTACCAAATGTAAAATAGATAGCTAGTGGGAAGCAGCCACATAGCACAGGGAGATCAGCTGGGTGCTCTGTGACCACCTAGAGGGGTGGGATAGGGAGGGTGGGAGGGAGATGCAAGAGGGAGGGGATATGGGGTATATATATACGTATAGCTGATTCACTTTGTTATACAGCAGAAACTAACACAACATTGTAAAGCAATTATACTCCAATAAACATGTTAAAAAACAAAAATGAGAGGAATAACTCTGTGGTGTCAGACTGAAATTAGAGGAATCAGTATGAACTCATACAACTGTCTACTGACATGGTCTAGAAGTGTTGCACTCATGTAACAAGCAGAACACCTAACACCAAACCTTCATTTCTAAATAATATTTCCCATTAACTCGAAGGAATCAGGACTCTTTGGGGAAACGAGAAATAACAGATTCAGGGAAAGTAAGGGTTCCCTGGAATATCTGTTTGTACCAGAAATAAAGGAAGTTGCTATTTCCATCTGCCAAAAAAAAAGAGAGAAAAAAATTAACCAAACAACAACAAAACTAAAAACTGTTGGAAACATGTCAAAAGGACACAGGGGCAGCTTGGGAGTTCCCTCTGCTAAATTGGGGAAATTTTGCAAGTAAAAATAAACACTGCCAGCATTGGGTTACAATACATTGACCAAAGGAATACAGGACAATGAAATGCGAGTAGGTAAAATCTCTTTACACAGAAATGACAGCTAAATTATAAAAGAGATACAATAATTTAAATAAAATCAAAATTGTAAAATGATCATAATACTTGAGTCAGACAAGAATTATCAGCGGATGATAAAGCCATTGTGAGAAAGATGAAGAATAGGATATTCACATAGCCTCATAGCGTCATCCCAAAGAATGGCTGTTAATCGCAGAGAAAGAGGTTCCTTTCCCATGGAGAAATCTGGTGGATACCACTTTCACAGTGACCAAACCCAACACTAATGATAGGGAGTTTGACCTGTTAGTTTGACTTTCTATATTTTCTGGTATGCTGCATAGAAACGGGAAAGACATCACTATATTGTATCCTAAGAGAAAAAAAAATTGAATCAATCTAATCATGAGGAAACAATCAAAGCCAAACTGACAGAAATTCTGCAAGACAACTGGCCTGGGTGCATAAATTATTTCAGTAGCACAAAAGACAGAGGTTTGGGAACTTTTCTTTCTTCCTTTAATATATTAAAGAAGATGAAGAGACATGACAACTAAATGCAATGCATAATCCTTAATTGGGTCCTGGATCAAAACTAACAAACCAAAACAATAAGGGATATTATTGGAACAAGCGGAATAATTTTAATATGGGCTGTAAGTTTGCTATTAATATTATACTGATGGTAAATTGCCTCAGTGTGTGCATTTGTGTGATTATGAACGAGTGAGAAACAACATTCTTATTCTGAAGTATTTAGAGGTAAAGTGTCACATTGTCTGTCGCACTGTCTGTCACATTTATTATATATAAATATTGATTGTTATATACAAATATTTATATATTGTATTTTATATAACAGTATACTATATTATTTATTATAAATATTTATATAAATATAAATATATATGTAAACATTTAGTAGTTTGAAGGGTGCTAAGATGCAATACAAAGCATAACAAAACATTCCAGTTATATTACAAATGTATGAAACAAGCTCATTGAATGGGGTGGGGTAAAAGTTGTTGATTTAAGAAACTGGAAATGAGTGCGGTCTGTAAGACTAAAGGTAAAAGGAACTCTGTCCTGTAGTTGTCCAAGTTGTTTCCCATGGAGGTGAGAGTTAGCAATTCTAATACTGCTATATATGTATACTGGGATTGAACTATTAAGTAAATAGATGGTGGATGGTGAGAGTCAGGCTTTCCACTGTTGGAGTGAGAGTTCAGAGATTAGCAAGGGGAGGAGGCTAGAATGATCCATGTGGTAATGGATTAGTGTTGGAGTCACTGATAAGAGCTCATGTTTTATTTAATAAAGATACTGATGGTTACATATAGAAATATTTATGGATATATGTATATATAGCATGCACACATATATTTCCTTGCTCAGTCAGCTGAGACGGCCTAGTAGCAATACCATCTCAGTAGCGATGAGCACACCTAGTACTCAAATCTTGGTTTCTAATATCATTCTCCAATGAAAGGAACCAGGGCTCCTAGGAGAAATGACCAGCACAGGAAGTACACAAAATAAGTCTGATGAATGGAGCATCTTGTACTGCCATGAAGTAAAGAGATGTTTAAACAACCAAACAAACAAAAACTGTCACAGTGATACAATAATGGGAGTATGTCATAGTGACACAGGAGCCAAATAAAAGAGTTTCCAGGGCTTCCCTGGTGGCGCAGTGGTTGAGAGTCCGCCTGCCGATGCAGGGGACACGGGTTCGTGCCCCGGTCTGGGAAGATCCCACGTGCCGCGGAGTGGCTGAGCCCGTGAGCCATGGCCGCTGAGCCTGCGCGTCCGGAGCCTGTGCTCCGCAACGGGAGAGGCCACAACAGTGAGAGGCCCGCATACCACAAAAAAAAAAAAAAAAAAAAAAAAAGAGTTTCCAATGGTCAAAGAAGCAACAATTTAAGCAAAAAAAATAAAGTAGTATTGCCTAATTGTCCAAAGTTTAAAATAAATATTTGTGAGTCTATACTGATATACATAAATAATTGAATAACTCAATCAATCAGGGAGAAGAGACAATTCTTTGCAGCAGAATTCCAAATAACTTATGTAAATACTCTGTATTACAGAGGTGAAGTATAACTCCGCACTCTTTAAGTGTGAGCTTTACATAGTGACTTTCTTCCAAAGAATACAGTGTGGAATTTGGGGAAGGGGGTGCAGTCAGAGCAACCTGACAGAAACCTGACAAATACTATCTCAGCCAGGTCTCTATCAATAGTGATGAGTCATATTGATAGTATATACATTTGATTTCATTTGATGAAAATGTCATTTCACTTCCGGATTTCCTCTCCAAAACACATAACCTCAATCTAATTATGAGAAAAACATCAGATAAACCCCAGTTGAGGGACGTTCTAAAAAATCTGACCAGGACACCTCAAAACTGTCAACGTCACTAAAAACAACAAAATTTTGAGAAACTGTCTCATCCAACGACAGCTTAAAGAGACATGATGACTAAACACAATGTGGTGCTTTGGATGGGATGTTTGAACAGAAAAAGGAAGTTAGTATACACTGTAGTTAATAATATTAACAATTATAACAAATGTACCATAATAAAAGATGTTAATAACAGGGAAACAGTGCTGAGTTTATGGGAACTTTCTTTACTAACTTTGCATTTTTTCTGTAAATTAAAAACACTTATATGTTAAAGTTCTTTAAAAATTATCTTAAAATAATTTTATTTATATTCAGAAATAATATTTAATATGGAAAAAAGAACTGTTAAGTATAATAATATGGCACATCTATACATTTGGTATATACCTGTTTTCATTTGTGAAGGAGACATTACTAATTTTTAAATTCTAATTGGGACTATATATATGAAACTAGACTATAAGCACAAAATTATCAATAATGATTATTTCTGGGTGGCTGAATTATGAAAAAAGAAACTTCATCCAAAAAAATTTCTGATCTCATAAAATGAACAAAAATTATCTGCACAACTAGTGAACAACACACAAAAAGTTATTGTAAGGAAAAGGAAAAACAATGTATCTATCAAAATCATCCTTTTTCTAAGAATTATTTTGTGTTTAGCAATAACAGTAGTTTTTTAAACTAACCTTGTTTTCCTCCTATCTTCAGTGGGTTCAGTTCTATTGCTACATTATAATATAATATTTCTAGGGACAGCCTTCCATTTCTACAGAAAATTTAATTACATACTAGCCCTGATAATTTCTCTGAAGATATATTTTCCCTGGGAGCTGTACAGAGTTTTCCATCATTCTCTCTAGGGATTCTAAGGCACATAAGGCACATTGAACCTCCTCTTCTTCCCCTAGACCAAACAATCATATGACTGCACATGTATGTGAGTGCACACACACACACACACACACTCACTTTTCTTTTGTATGCTCTTCAAACAGTGCCAGAAATTCAGGATGGTCTTTTTAAATGATTCTGATATAAGTTAACTAGAGGATATCCACGATGGGAGTAGATAAGGCATCTAACAACTGCGTGGCTAGCAGCAGTCATTCAGGAGGCTGAAAATCTAAAAACCACAAGTCAGGGCTTGGTACTCCCAAGTGTAGTAACTGCCAGGAGCAACTCATCTTTGGAAAAATCATTTTACTAGTAACAAGCTCAATTCTCAGTTACTGGATAAGTCAGTTTTGCTGAGTTAGCCATTTCTCTCTTCTCTTGATAGGTATTATGTTTCACTGTTCTTCTGTGTTATTTGACAAGACCTTATTTCTAAATCATACTTTTAGAAGTTATGGTGGCTCTATTCCAAAGAAATAAATCTTTAATAATCACATTATTTTGGACTCACATTTCATATTCTGAAACTTTGAAATCTGATCAGTTTACCAAGGTATATCCAGTAAATGTCTATTCTTCTAATTTAAAATTTTCAATGTATTTTTAACTTCATAAAAATCAATACCATTTTGAATATTCAATACTTATTAATAGTTATCTATTAGTATCTGTAAGAATGTTATCCATAAAAGTCAGACTAAAACAGGGGAGAAGGACTGTGGAGCTTTACTAAATAATTATTTTTCTCTTTCAGCTATCATGTATTGAGTGCTTACTCTATGCCAAGCATAAGTGGTTTCTATGCATCATCTCATCTGACAAACACCCTATCCTATAAAATATTAGTTTCATTTTACAAGTGAGGAAGCTGTGGGCTACACAGGTTACAAACTCTGACTCAAGTTGTACATAGAGCAAATGAAACAGCCAGGGTTTGGACCCGGAAACTTTTATTTCAGAAATCAAACTCCATAATTTGAAGGCTACAATATTGGTAACATCAAACAGAAATATAAAATAATGAATTAAAGACTGATTTATTGAGTAGTCTTTGAAAATTTAAAAGCAATATTCAAAGTTCCTTGGGATAGAGATCAAAGACAGGGATTATCCATATGGTGTGTAATCTATATAAATGTCAAATTACTATGTTGCACACCTGAAACTAATATAATATTGTAAGTCAACTATACTTCAATAAATTTTAAATAAGGAAAGCTGTAAAAAAAAATAAAAGGACAGTGATTATGCAATACTCATGAGTTTATGGTAAATGTTCTACATCAAGATAATAACAGATAATGCTAAGAGCTTTAATAGTTTTATTTTATTCAATTTTCACAATGACCATGTGAGTAAGTTATATTTATTATATACACTCTATAGTTGCAGAAACCAAGGGTTAGAAGAGCTATGTGATTTCCCAAAATCACACAGCTAGTAACTGTCACAGACTGTAATTAAACTCTAGACAGAGATGGGAGCTCCCAACTTAATGCCTGTATTACACTGCAATCTCTCAAAGTTTAGTGCTATTGAAGGGATAGAGGTTATTTAGTGTATGCATACAACTACCTGATAAAACTCTACACTTAGTGAATAGCCACAGAATCCTCCTATGGAGAAACTTACAAATCAGCAGCTTTTCTCTAGCAAGAGGAGTTACTATAATATAAAGATCTCTCTGAAAAGAAATTCACAAATCAAGCTAAATTTCAGTATCAAGAATTTTCAGATTTTCAAAATTATGTTGATCATTGCTCAAAAAAAAAAAAAAACCCCCAAAACAAAAAACAAACAAAAAACCCTGACAGCTAAGAAATTCAATTTACCTACATTCATTAAAAAATAGTTGTGGAACTGTGTTTTCAGTTCCTTACCTCAAATGTAGTTTTAATGCTACTTTTCAGTCATCAGTTCATTCGTTTATTTACTCAACAAATAGTTTTAAACACTTAATAAATGTAAGGTACAGTGCTATCAGGGAGAAATGCCTTCAATGAGTTTATAATCTCGCAATAGTCTTTGACTAACAAAAATTAGGAAATAAAATTATATTTGTTGAGAAGACTGAGAAATATTCAGATTAATTAAAGTTGAATTTTAAGGAATAAATAGATCCTGAATAATTTAACACTATTATAGTTGAGACAAGACACTACTGATTATTTCTTTGTTGTTATCATTTATGCTTTTAACAAAGATATCAGCCTCTTAAATAAAGGCAGTTGTAAAATATGGTAGAATAAGGTAGTTTTACTCTGGTAAATACTGTGGTAGAGATCTGTAGTAAAAAATAATTAGTTGTCTTTGGTAGTAACTTTTATTATATTTGAGAGATAAGTCTTTTTTTGTGAAAATTCCAATAAAAGAAAAAAGCCCATTTGAAACTATATTTTTATTGCTAGCTAGTTACATATTTAGAGTTTATTTTAATCAACATAATGTAATAGTATTTCCAAATTTAAATGCATCTTTCGTTTACATAAAACAAATAACACTCCATTAACATGGTTTATACTCTAAATTATTTAGAATTATTAAATTATTAGCAGAAAGGAAAGCTAAGATAATTGGCTAGATTGCATTCTTTTGTTTTGATGGGACATCTTGCTGTGACCAGTCTGATGGTAAAGAATTCAAGAAACATCTCACAGGCAGAGGCAAGTATGGGAAAATGTTAAACTAAAAACAAAAACAAAAACAAACTTAAAATTGGTCTACTGCTATCCAACCTGATCTTATGACAAAAATCAATTAAACAACCATATCCAATTTCTCATCCTGCTCAGTATAAATATCTCATTATCTACTTTCCTACTAGAGTTTACTTGCATGTAAACTGTCAATATCAGAGAACTTCAGAGAAGGAAAAAAAATAAATGGACCAAACTATGGTTTGCTAAAGGCATAGTTTTACACTCATTCTCTGAAAAAGGCAGTATCTCAAGCACAGCAAATTTTTCCCTACACCAGTTTATAAAATATATCTTTGGCTTACTGTCTCTTCTTATAGCCCCCTCCCAAATTTATAGAATATTATCAAAGGTTTCCATTTATTCAGCAAATTTTGAACAATCACGCTGTGCTAGACACATTGCCATGCAGTGGGAATACAATTATGGGTACAATATAATCTCTGCATCCATAGTATTTGGGTCAAGAGTGCTCATCAGGGTCATATTGTAAATGGGGGGTATCAGGAATTCATTCGCTCTAAAAATATGTGATTCTTCCATTCTGCCTAACTTTCTTCAGAAAAAGAAATACAGGGCTTTAAGTGATAGCTGATAATAAGGACAAAATTTCCCCTCTCTCTTTAACTTCCAAGTATTAGCTCAACTTCTAACAATTTAACTTCAGACATGCAGGGGATAAGGAAGGGGCAATATACCTTGATTTATTCAGATCATAAATGAACCTTACACATTTTTCTTAACTGAAATATTTTTAAAGTATATTACCACAGAAGGAAATTCTCACATATGCTGCAACATGAATGACTTTGAAGACATTATGCTAAGTGAAATAAGTCAGTCACAAAAGGACAAACATTATATGATTCCACCTAGATGAGATATCTACAATAGTCCAATTTAGAGACAGAAAGTAGAATGATTGCCAGGGGCTGGGAGGAGGGAGGAATGGGGAGTGTTTAATGTGTACACAGTTTCAGTTTGAGAAGATGAAAAAGTTCTGGAGATGGATGGTACTGATGGTGCAGAACAATATGAATGTACTTAGTACCACAGAACTGTACACTTAAAAAAGATTAATGACTAGAAAACATATGAAAGAATAAATCTCACTGGAAAGGTAAATATATAGTAAAGGTAATGGATTAATCACTTATAAAGCCAGTATGGAGGTTAAAAGACAAAATAGTAGAAATTACTATGATTAAAATAATTAGTTAAGGGATACACAATACAAAATATGTAAAATGTGACATTAAAAACATAAAACATGGGGGGATAAAAACGTTGAGCTTTGGAATATGATCAAACTTAAGTTGTTATCAACTTAAAATAGACTGTTATAGATATAAGTTGTTAAATGTAAGCCTCTTGGTAACCACAAAGCAAAAACTGCAGTAAATACATAAAAGATTAAGAGAAAGGAATATAAGCATATCATACAGAAAGTTATCAAACCACAAGGGAAGAGAGCCAGAAAAGGAGAGGAAATACAAAAGCAGTCAGAAAACAATGAACATAATAACAATATGTACATACTATCAACAATTACTTTACATGTACATGGACTAAATGCTCCAATCAAAAGACACAGAGTGGCTGAATGGCTAAAAAAACTATCTATGTGCTGCCTATAAGAGACTCATGTCAGACATTAAGAACACACATAGGCTGAAAATGGAGGGATGGAAAAAGATATTCCATGCAAATAGAAACTAAAAGAAAGCTGGAGCAGCTATACTTATATCAGATAAAATTGCCTTTAAAATAAAGACTGTAACAAGAGACAAAGAAAGGGGTTGCCTAACGAGAAAGGCGTCAACCCAATGAGAGGATATAAGATTTATAAGTATATATGTACCCAACATAGGAGCACCTAAATATATAAAGCAAATATTACCAGACCTAAATGGAGAAATAGACAGTAATACAGAAATAGTAGGGGACTTCAAAGTCCCAATTACATCAATGGATAGATCCTCCAGGTGGAAAATCAATCAGAAATCATTGGCCTTAAGTGACGCATTAGACCAGTTTAATCTAACAGATACATACAGGACATTCCATCCAAAAGGAAAAGAACACATTCTTCTCAAGTGCACATGGAATATTCTCCAGGATAGGAATATTCTCCAGGATATTTACACTATTTTTTACAGTTCTTTTTAACATGATACATTGTTTTAAATTATTTATATTGTAAAATATTACTTGAAAATATCATTATATAATATTTGTATAATGTTGCATTTGTAGATAAGTCACAGCATACTTAACCAATTTCTTATTTCTGGACAGTTTGGCTGCTCTCAATTTTTCACAATTACAATGGTGTTGCCAAGACAAACTATATGCAATCACTTTAAAGTACATCTGTTTTGATTTGTTTTTTTTTTTAGGATACATTTTAGAGTCCAAGTTTTTAATCATTTAAAAACCATGTTATAGGGACACTTCCTTGGTGATGCAGTGGTTAAGAATCTGCCTACCAATGCAGGGGACACAGGTTTGATCCCTGGTCTGGGAAGATCCCACATGCTGTGGAGCAAGTAAGCCTGTGAGCCACAACTACCGAGCCTGCACTCTAGGGCCTGCGAGCCACAACTACTGAGCCCGCATGCCACAACTACTGGGTCCGTGCGCCTAGAGCCCATGCTTCCCAACAAGAGGAGTCACCACAATGAGAAGCCCAGGCACCACAATGAAGAGTAGCTCTCGCTCGCCACAACTAGAGAATGCCTGCGCACAGCAACGAAGACCCAACGCAGCCAAAAAAGAAAAAAAACATTTTATAAACATTGACAAGTGTACCTGATTGTCTAACTCAATTATTCTCTACATTTCTTGGTTGACTTAGTGCAAAAAAAGTGTTATATGTGTCATATTACATACATGCAATTTTAATAATAAAATTGCACTGGGCAATTTAAAGAAATCCTATAACCTAATCATCTTAAGTTGCTTCTAGATATTTGAGATATTTTTATTCTCCCAGCTGAAAAAGAAATCTAGATGATCCAACTTTAGGTAAGCGTTAATGTATGTAATTAGTTTCTAATCTATACCTTCACAACCCAGTAGTTCCTGAAGGTATGACAGTTATTAGAGCACAGTAATCCATGTTCATAACAATTGCCCTATTGAATGATAAAATTATTTTCAGTTTATTTGATGTTAAGTTATGGATTATTTCAAAGCTAATTACTTGTATTAGCAGGCTATTAAATATTTGCTGATTGTTTATAAAAGACTATTTTCATTCAAGACATTTTTCTGTCATCTCCATCATATCTTACTAATGATTTGGAGAGTATGGGAGTACACTTTCCTAAATGTGATTTTTTTACACCTAACCCATGTGGATCAGAGTCTTCAAAGTCTTCAAAAAGACACAACAGGTGTGAAAGAATGAAACAGTGTAGCTGTTAGAGTGTAGCTCTAACTTCTGAATTATTAGCTAAAATTACTAATAGATTATAACTTTCATCTTCTTACTCATAGAAGGGGAAAACAATACCATTCTACCATCTTAATTACATTGCTAGCTCAGGTCAGATCAATGGCAAATTTGAATGGAATATTTTATAAGTGTTTCTGTATTTGAATAGTTTCCAATAGTTTAGAACTTTGAATGTTAAATTATTCCTAAATAATAAAAATGACAGAAACTCCGCTCTAAAGTGAACCAAATTCATTAAAAATATGTTCACTCTGTTTAGTAAATGAAAATTTGAAGTGTTCACTAATGGTTTCACCTACCAAGACAAATATATTCTTTGGCCTGGGTAATCACGGATTTATTAATTTAGGTGACATAGGCTAAAATTACCTGAGTTATGTAAATGATCTCAATCTTTGTTTATATGTGTATATAATATTTGATCTCAAATATTAATTGTAGTATTCAAAACTGTGAACTGTTTTTCATCAAATAATTACACTAAAAATTATTTAACTTTTTTTGTTCTTATAGATTAAACTCACTTTTAATTAGACAGTAATTATCTCTGTGGTTTTAATATTATTGAATACTCACAAAATGTATTGGCCATTACACATTTCATCCTTTAAGGATAAACGGCTATCTGGGTAATTAAATGGGTAACTGATTTAATGGATTTCTACACTAACAAAATTAAATAACTATCTGACCCTTAATTTCTTTATTTTTTAAAGATCACACACACACAAAACTAGAACTAGCACCCAGGTATGAAGGATTCACAACAATTCTCAAATAGTGATGGCAGCTTGAGTGCTTATTATTCACCAGGCACTATTTCATTTTAACTCATACCTCTCCTTTAGGAAGATGAAGATGTGCTCCCCATGTTATGCATGAGGAAATTTTGAACACTGAAAAATTACATAACTTGTTTCAGTTCTTTACATCTTGTATGGCAAAGCCAGGATTTAAGTCCAGGCAATTAGACTTATAAATTCACTCTATTAAATGTCATATTAAATAGTATACTGTCTTATAAAATGTATATAAACTATAAGAGGAATAGTAACAGAAGCTCAGAAGAAGAGATAATTCTTGGCTTAAATTAAAATTCTGACAAAACAGGAGCCCCATCTAACATGCATTGCATACCATCCAGGTTTAGGACAATTTTGAATTCATTATCTTATATAAGCCTCAAAAAATTCTATAATAACTGTTTCTTCAAAATTAATAAAACTGGTAACTGGGATTTGAACCCAGGCTCTCTCCAGAATAATAGATCATCTTCTCTCTGCTACAATATTTCTCCTTATTAAACATAGTAAAGAAAGTGCTTGAGACTGAATTTTTTCCATGTGATGACCCTCAAAAATATGCCCTAAGTTATTATGAAATTAACAAAGAAAAAACACTGTTTTTTTACTAGTGTTTCAGTGTTTAATATATATGTTATTAAGATACAGCTTTAACTGAATAAAATTTAAAAGTATTATTAAGCACTGGTTGAATTCTATGCTGTGTTTTATGGTATAAGCAAAAGCTTTTAATTTAACATATGGTGATAGCTAGTCTCCTATTTTATCATGAATGTTGCAATATTATTCATAAAACAATCAGCACTTCTCTGATTAAAGATAACATAACTATTTACCAAAACTTCACTGTTTCTTAACTACTTTATAAAAGTTAAGCTGGAGTTGTACACTCTGTTATTAGAGCAAACCAATTTGTCAAATGATGATAAAATAGGGACAAAAGTATAAAAAGATAAATTTTTATTATTGATTAGATGAGAAAATTCTGATTTAAAATAATTTCAGACAATAAGTAACATTATCAGTAGTACAATTTAACCCATTTTGGAATAATAAGTGTCATTATATTTAATACATAGTATTAATTAATTCATTTCAAATAAATGTTTTAAGGAAACATTGTGCATATAAATCTAATGTAAATGGCAAGATTTTAGGCAATTTACATTTTTAATGATTAGTAAATAATTGCAATACATTCTACCACTCTGCATAATAGGAAAATTTGATCAATAGAAATGGCAAACTAATAACTATATTTTCCAGCATTCTGCTAATAAAACACATTGGTAGAATAGTCTTTCTTATTGTATCAAAATGCAGTGAATCCTATGAAAGTATTCACTTTATTTAATCAAGCAATTGTTACTGACAATGAAGAATAAAATAATGAAATAAGAACCCTAATTCAAAAAGATTCACCACTATTTTTGCAAACACATAATAGGAAGTAAAAAAACATTATGAATGCCTTCTCTGAAGTCTAGGCTCAGTTAAGAAAACAGTCTTCGATAAGGGAAGGTTCATGTTCAATATCAAAAACACAGTAAATGGCAGATACAGGGATAAAATTCAGGCTAGCTGAATCTTAAGTTCTACTCTCCTTCCATAACTATCTGAAAGTAATGTTTTATTGGTATAGTCTCTTGCCAAAAGATTTAAACAGAATTTTTGCCAATTATTTTGAAATCCATATTAAGGAAAACTCTCTTAGAATATGAGACGGACACTGAGTTAGCTCTAAGCATCATGCGAGGTAGCCAGATGTGTTGCTAACCATTCTCTTATCAACACAAGATAATGTTTCCAGCTTGCTAAGTGCAGCAGAATTTGATGTGAGTAGGCATGGCAATGACCTGACTTAATTATGATTTTGTTGGACATAGTGCAGACCTCTTAATGCACCATTAGTTCCTTTTATATTCTTGTCCCAGAATTTCTTTGCTTTCAGTCACACACTTATTCCAATTCCAGATCAACATGCCCTTGTGAACTTCTAATGCCTCTCAGAGATTGAGTCCTGAACTTCCAATATAATTTTATTGTTAAATCTGTTCTTTATTATTGGAGTATAGTTGCTTTACAATGTTGTGTTAGTTTCTACTGTACAGCAAAGTGAATCAGCTATATGTATACATATATCCCCTTTTTTTGGATTTCCTTCCCATTTAGGTCATCACAGAGCCCTGAGTAGAGTTCCCTGTGCTATACAGTAAGTTCTCATTAGTTATCAACTTTCTTCATTATACACATCTACCTTTGCAAAAGAACCAACCAAAAATTAAACTAAAAGCACTCACAAGTATCAGTGTCCATAATGATTATAAACTGCTATACATTTAATGATTCAGGTGTTCATATTTTCCTACACATTTACTCCAATAATATATATAGTGAATTCAAGCACTTTTCTAACATTTCTGATATTTAAAAATAGAATGAAACTCCAGATAGGGTAATTATCTAAGGCACATGGTCTATTTTTTTCCTGAGAGTTTGTGGAAGAAATATTCAAATTATCAAAAATGTGTTGCACTTTTATTTCATGTCCATAGAGGTTATAACTTCCCCCACTGTACAGAGGAGGCCAAGGGTAGTTAAATAACTTACCTAAGGAAATGGAAGAGCTCAGATTCAAGCCAGTGCTGCCTAACTGCTGAGCCAGAGCTCGTCAATGTGTATATTACATGAAATAGCTCAAGAGATCCCATTACCAATTTTCAGTTTGATTTCTGGCCAGTGATTTTAAGTCTAAAAGCTTGTATTTAGTTTCTCTTTTAACATGGCCCCATAAGCTTTTCTTCAAATCACAAAGACTTCATCTCCTCTCTCTCTCTCTCTCTCTCTCTCTCTATCTATATATAATATATAATTTCTAATAACTCATTTACAACAAAAAATATATTTTTCTAACATTATCATTTTACCACACTTAACAGTTAATGTATTGATGGATATAATTCAGAGAAAACTGCAAAATATTAAAGAAATTGTCTGAATCAGAGATATATAAGAAACTAAAGTAAAATAATCTCTGAAGTATTTTGACTAATCTAGTTAAATTTCAACTCTATAGTATAAAGTTTCCTAGGCACTATTGCAACTATTATCACAAATTACTACCAATGAATACATCTTTCATTTTGAAGGTAGAAGTAAAATGATTTGTAAGAGAAATAACTGGGGAGAGGACAAAGACAGAGAATATTGAGAAGATGAAAATTATAGAGCAAGTAATTGGCAGTTAATTTGAAAACTCCACTCTTTGATGCTTGATATCATTTACATTTTATACTGCAATACTTAATATTATGCATCAAACAGCCAACCAACCATAGCTAGCCTAACATGGTCAGATGGTTGAAGAGATAGGACAAACAATTAAATAAATTAAGAAAATTATGTGATGTTTTATGTGTATGTGTGCATGTGTATCTTGTCTATACTTCTGATTCATCAAATGCTGAAAAACAAATTAGCCATAAAATATGGATTAAGCTTAGCAGTTGTGATTTGAATGGAGCATGACATCACAGTATTAACAATTAAAATTTTCAATAACTATTTCTTTAATCATTATATCTACTAAGGGAAATGTCTGGTGGAAGTTGAACTAACAAGGGTATTCCAAAACTTGAGATTCTGTGGGACTACTGCTAGACTCTCTTTTATTCTCTCATAAAGGAACTATGTGGCAGGTTAATAAAACTTGCAAAGTCAGCTTGTTTTGCAAAATATCTATGCTTTAGGGCATGATAATAAAATAAATCCCTATCAATGTACTACATGTAAGTAGCTACTGAACTTATTTAATACAACTGTACTTCACAATTGTTGCCATCTTAAAATTTGTTATATTTTCCTCCTCTCACGTATTAGTGTCTGTTGACCTGAAGTCTTACACTGAGTTTTGGTTCAGACATTTTTCAGTTTTTATAGCTGGTCTCCTTTTTCTTTTGGAAGGCAACATATACCCTTTGAGTCAGAGATGCGTCCAAATATATACTATTGTACTTTTTAGTATCTTTTGTTTTCACTCAAAGACTTAGTGATTTTATGTTCATTTCATTCTTTAAAAATGTTTCCAGGACTGTTTTTTTTTTTTACCTGTATTTACTTTTAGAGCTTTTATGGCTTTATTTTTGTTTTGATCTTTCATTTCTGGAGATTATTTTGTTTATTATTCAAGTTAGGGTATACTTTCTCTACAAAATGTTTACCAGTTGTTCCTACACAATAATCTGAAGCAGACCTTATGTTTTCTTCCTCAGTGATTTAATATTCCATGTCTTTCATGTACAAAATTATCTTTGGGGGACCATTTTTTAGCTCACCACACAATGCTAGCACAGTTTAATTACTTCTGTCCATCATTCTTAATTTCCATATATACTTCTGTCTACTGTATTTCCTCCAGCTGATGAATTTGGGCGTTTATATTTCCACTTTTTTCTTTTTTTTTTTTATTACCATTGGCATAGAAGATCTTGAGCCATCCTTATTTTTTCTCAACCTGGTTAGTTTTTACTTTTGTGGCTCTATTATTCTTTCTTTCCTTTTAGAGTATCCACCAAAAGAGAAGGGGGGGTGTCTCTCTTTCAAAAATTTATATTCTGCTGTAACAATGAAAAAAGTCTTTCAACTAGCAATTACTAAGATTTATTTTTATTAAGGGCATTCAGGTAAATGCATGAATGTATATACAAACACGTTTGCAAACAGCCATTAATGTTTTAAATTTATTTACTGTATATCTTTCATCCTAAAATAATATGTTAAAAAATAAATGTAAGATATAATATTATCATACTAATGCACTAAGGCAAAAAATTCCTCTTGATTTCTTTTAAAACGGAAAGTAGCTGACTGTACTATTGATGCATGGGTAACAGAGAATATATAAATAAAATTTATTGCTGATAAATAGAATTTAAGAAAAAATTAATCTGACATACATTAATGATGCAGATGATAGTACTGTGCTTCTTATAAGTGGAAGGTGAATCTCATAAGGTCTGTAATTATATTTCTTTTATATGAACAAGTCACATTTTTTTTCAATGTATGTATGGGTTTCTAACAGTTTATTTTTTTTATTTTTTATTTTTTAGTTTTTTGTTTTTTTTTTTTTTTGCTGTACGCGGGCCTCTCACTGTTGTGGCCTCTCCCGCTGCGGAGCACAGGCTCCGGACGCGCAGGCTCAGCGGCCATGGCTCACGGGCCCAGCCGCTCCGCAGCATGTGGAATCTTCCCGGACTGGTGTACGAACTCGTGTGCCCTGCATCGGCAGGCGGACTCTCAACCACTGCGCCACCAGGGAAGCCCCCTCTAACAGTTTATAAACCAGTATGTATATTGGTAAGTCTCCCTGACAGTAAATGCAGTTAAGTGTCTCTCTCTCTCCCTCTTTCACACACACAAACACACACTTTTCAATAGTTCATGTGCAACAAAATTACAAAGTAACTCATTTTACATGGTAAGAGGCAGGATATTGAAAATGTAAGATTTTTCTGATAATAGGTTGTAAAATTGAGGGATTCATACCACAAGGCTTCCATGAATAGTAATTTTTCATGACACAGAGCCTTTAGAAAAGAGTGTTTGTGTATAGAGTTTCTCAAGCCAAAGAGTGCATCAGATTCAGGGGCCCAGCTGCTGGCATTTACAAGGTGTGAGTTAGATCTTCTGAATAAGGTACTCAGGCCTTGAGGGTAGAAGTAATGAAAGCTTCAAAATAATCCCTTAATTAATTGAGCATATGTATGAGTTTTTAAATAAATACACATGATTATCTCCAGAATCTGACTAAATGGTCTAGAGTGAGTTGTGAGTATAAGTACTATTTAAAGCTCCCCAGGAAATTCTGCTTCCAGAAAGATGGAGGAGAAATACTTTCCCCTATTTCTCCTGCTAATTATATCTAAAAACCTTGAACATTTTACATAAAATATATGTAAGAAGACTCTGATATATAGAGAGAAGGTGGCAGAACAGCTAAGGACATCAGGACTTGAGGACAGAAAAACATGGTGAGTTTGTTTTTCCGTTTTTGTCTTTGGATTTGGGGGGGGGGTTTGCCTCTGGAGAAACCAAACAGGAAACCCATAAACACCAATGCAAAAAAAAAAGCTCTAATAAAACATGCTCTCTTTAGCTAAAGGACCAGAAAAAGAGCAGCTTAGCAAGAGAGACAATTTTTAGATGGCTCCACTCCTACTTCTGCCAGCAACAGCTGAGTGGGAATCAAGACATCCTCCCTCACTAGGGTGTAACTCCTGAGGAGCCTTAGAAAATGTGTCTCAGAACTATTTCCCCGTAAGTTGAAAGGGACAAATATTTATCCCTTTATAATTATGTCCCATTAGTCATGGGTAGCCCCCTGGGCATTGGCTTTCTTACGTCTAGACTGCACACGCATGCATTCCAAGTAGGTTCACAAAGTGAGGTATTTCTGTTTGTGATAGTATTAAGGTATTTGAAACCTACATGGAACAGACTGACATATATGGACTTGAGTAAGAGATGGAGTCAAAAAGTATCTAAAGTAATATTTGAAATGTGTCTAATATATTATACAACCTATCAGACTTAAACACATTAATTGATGGGTTAAAATAGAGAGCATTTTCTGTGTTGTCCTCACAACTCCAATTCTTACGACATAGTGTTAAGGTAGGTATAAAGAGAATGAGTTTTCAGTCAGAAGACCTGATTCTTCCATCTACTAGATACGTTATGGTGAACGAGTTACATGACCTCTCTTAATACCATCTTTCTCATTTCTAAAATAAAGATTAACAGAAGCCCATGAGATAATATATGCTAACTGATTAATACCACATTTGGTAATAAGCAAATATTAATTCCTTTCATTTTACCTTTATTAATTTAGCAGCTAATAATAATAATATATTATATTCCTATAATGCTTTCTAGTTTATGAAAATTTAAACATATCATTCCATTTAATAACCATAATAATTCTGTGATGTTTCCAGAACAGACATCATGTTTTATAAATAAAGACACAATGTAGTTAATGAATGAACATTTGTAACTCAAATTCACATTTTTTCTCTTCAGATACAGTGCCCTTTCCACTACATGATGCTGCCTCCTAAGAATACATTTTAGTTAATCTAAAATTTTGTTTATACTAAATTAAATTTTATAAAGCCTCTTTGGGACAGTAAGAATACATGCTGGAATAAGTCACTGATCTCATTCTTAGAGTATTAAAGAGTCAGAAATGATCCCAGGGACCACAGTCTTTTTTTGTTTTTGTTTTTGTGTTTTGTCTCGAGGAAGGATGGTGCTTAAACCACGTGTAAATGAAATAGCCAATTGCCATGATGTTTATATTCCACAAGGGAACAAACTGTCACATTCTTCACTCTGACTTTAGAGCTCTAAAAGACCCACTAACTATATAGTGTCCAGCTACTTATGAATATTATAAATGTGATTCTTTATAAGCTCAATGATACAACCCAACTTACATTCTGTCTCCATATTTCATATAGATAATACCATATTTCACAAAGATTTGGTAATTATTCTTCAAAATGTCACATCACATCACCTTCAAAGGTGAGAGATGGAAAAAAATCATCCTTTCACTCCATTTATAACCTATTACAAGGTTGATTTTTCTTTTCTTTGTTCCTGTTTCCTTTTTGATCTGGGTAGAAACAGACTGTACTTTGAGACTTTCATCAAAAAGATTCTCTTCAACCTCCTCCATCAGTTATAAAATGGTATTTCTATCTTTCTTAAAGAGTGATATTTTCTAATACTGTTGCAAGAGAAGTCCTGATTTAGATACAGAAGGCCCTCTTCTCCTTTCCTTTGGAAATTTTGCTGTGAAATTACCTCCCCAGTTCTCTATTAATTGGTTCAGCAGATTTTTATCCATGCAGTCACACTGCTGATTTTGTCTGTCTTATTAAAGAGTACAAGAATATGAGAACATACTTCTATTTTTTATTTTTTTTTACTTCTTTAAAACTTATGGCACTAATTGTTTTCATATTAGAACATAGAATTACCTGCATTTGAAATTCATGTACACTGCTTTAAAGAGTGTATATTCTTCAGACATCAATCAACTTTTGAAGATGGTTTAATTTTAGCATCTAGTAATTTACACAGTTAAAAGCTATGGAAAGCAGGCACATGTCCTCTTACACATGATTTGTTTAAAAACAGAGAGCAGCTAACGATATACAACTATCACAATTATCTAAGAGCTGAGATACCTATATTTAAGCTAATTATTCTCTTGGTTATTATCTAGAATGTTGACTATAACATGCCTTATAAAATGGTGTTTTGGTGTTAAAAATAGTTTATTTACTAACTATAACCAACATTTCATCTAAAGGAGTGATTTTAAAAACTTATTTCAACATAATCCATATGATTCCTAAAATCAATTCTTAGGATTTCTTAAGGAAAATAGATTTGTCTCTTGATATTAGTGATTCATTCTATAAAGTTATTATTCCTATTACACTATGTTGAACCTAGTAGTTTTAATGTGAAAAGCAGGATAGATAGTGTTATGTTCTCTGTTCAGAAACAAAAGTGTTACCCCCTTCTATTCCTACTCCTCTAAGTATTATTTTGTGAGATAAAGTCTTTTCCACTTATATTTAGGTGAAAATCCTAAAGCATTTATTATAGTTTCTATCATGCTCTGGATCCTTTTCTTTTGTTATTATCTGTTTTGTAGGTTTTCCACTTATCAGAATGGTTGGTGCCTTAGTTAATTTGGGTTCCTATAATAGAATACCATATACTGGGTCACTTACAAATATTAGAAATTTATTTCTTACAATTCTGGAGGCCAGGAAGTCCTACATCAAGGTGTCAGCAGATTTGGTGTCAGATGAAGGCCTGATTCCAAGTTCATACATGGCTGTCCTCTCCCTGTGTCCTCACAAGGCAAAAGGGGCAACAGAGCCCTTTGAGGTCTAATTTCTTTTAAAAGGGCACTAATCTCAATCATGGAAGCTCTACCCTCATGACCTAGTCACCTCATAAAGGATCCGTCTCCTAATACAATCACATTGGATGTCAGGATTTCAACACGTGAATTTTGGGGGGACACAAACATTCAGTACATAACAGTTGGATTGATCCAGGATTGCTGTTGTGTGTTCTTGTTGAAATAGAAAAGCCAAGGGGGGAGATTCTTGAGGATAATGTTTCAGTAATAGTTTAAGTGAGGATTATGTGACTTTTAATACATGTAGAAGGAATTGAAAACAGAGGATGAAATTTTCAGAGAAAATTGAGGGACAAAAAGTTTAGAGAAAGAATTCATGAGGCTGAATTACAGCTTTTGTTAGAATGAGGGAGAAAGATGTAAGGATTGTAAGTTGGAGAAAGAGCATGAGATTGTTTCTACTTATAATTTTTTTAAATGGATTAGTTCTGGAGGCTAACAAAGTCCAGGTTGGTTAGGGCATGAGATGGAATAAGAGTGATCATTCTTTTGAAGGATATATACCTTGATTCTACTTGAGAGCTGCGTAGGCTATGTGCATGGTTATAGAAATCACTCAGAGAAATGGAGAGGGAAATTAAACAACAGTGCAGTCATTAATAAATGGAGTAGGGATGGGGAGAGAGACCAGGAGTTCAGTAGAGCAGAAATGAAGGAGATGAACTGTTGTATAACTTAATGACATTGATGTAAAAGGGGGAATGTTAATTAAGATGGCACTGGTTTGGAGGGAAATTGGAAAAGAATCCTAAAGTCCCTTCTTATATCTGCAGGAGATCAGATGCTCTGCTACATTGGCATGGTCTATGGGGAAACAGTGGTCTATGTAGGGGGAGCCAAGATTCAACCAGGTAACAATCAGCAGTGTTACATGGAAATTTTGAAGATGTAGTAGTTCTATAGTGATCAACAGAAAGATTTGTATAGAGATGGCAAATTTTTCTAAGAGGAGAATAAACAGTAATAATAGGATGTAAAACTGAGAGAGAAGAAATGAAGAGAAATTGTTGTTATAATTGTTTTTATAATTATAAAAGATGTCTAAGAAATCCGAGATGGTTGAATTATCTGATTTCAAGTATTATATATCTGAAGAGCAAATGTTTTGAATAAGTGTCTATCCTGTTTAGGCCAGAGGTTTTATTTCTGTGGTTGACATTTTCTTTCTTGGAAAATACAGCACCCATCCCACTGCATGGGAGAATGCAACCTCTTTTGATGGAAGAGTTGCATTATAAGACAATAGGACTTAGTAAATTCTATCAAAAGTATTATGAACAAAAAGAATGGTAACAATAACAACAACAATTGTCGGTGTAAATTACTGGATACCTATTATGTTCCAAGCACTGTGATAGGCATGTAGAACATGTCATTTTTTGAAATACTATGTGCATGGTGGGAAAATTATCCATAATTTGTACTTGAGGAAACTCAGATAAAGAAAATTTATATGACATGCCAAAGACCTTACACCTTATAAACCAATAATTTTCATGTAATGTCCTCTTAATTTCCTTGAAGTTTCACTAAAGTTTAGGCCTTTTTTTTTTTTTACAGATAATATGTTAGTCTCTGGCTTTTACCTTTTACGGCTTGTCTCAGTTTGTAAAGTACCTTACGTTCTCTCCTGACAAGTGACTGTATTTGACTTGAATCATACAAGATGGGGAAGGCACCAATAGGCAACATAAGCATGTATGATTCGGTGGGTGAATCACACAGATGCTGTCCTCTGCAAAACTGGCCTTACCAACATAATCTTAGATTATTATTCAATTGTGTATTATTTCAACTGTTTTCTTAATAGTAGTACTGAGGGCTTCCCTGGTGGCGCAGTGGTTGAGAGTCCGCCTGCCGATGCAGGGGACACGGGTTCGTGCCCCGGTCTGGGAAGATCCCACATGCCGCGGAGCGGCTAGGCCCATGAGCCATGGCTGCTGGGCCTGCGCGTCCAGAGACTATGCTCCGCAACGGGAGAGGCCACAGCAGCGAGAAGCCCATGTAATGCAAAAAAAAAAAAAAATAGTAGTACTGAATTAGAATTCAGCCAACCACACATATTGTTTCACAGTCCTTGTGAAAATCAACAGTCACAGGCATATGGGACAGTTAGAATATTCTGGGGTTAAGGAAATTTAGCAAAGCACAGGAGAGTAAGCCAAGATTATTTTAGGGCAATAGATTAACTTGCTTGACAATTGTGCTATCAACTTCTATTACCCACTATTTTATGAAAGTAAGTTTTGACCCCAATTATGGTTGGATGAGGAAATTTTTTCATGGTCAGCTTCTTAATGAAAGGTAGAAACTTTCTTTGCTTTAGTTGTGCTAAGAAAAAGTGAAATTATTGTTTTTTTGCCTGCCTTCAAAAGGAAAGATGAAGATTTCACTTCCTTATTTTCTATGTGTAGTGATGCTGAGCATCTTTTCATGTGTTTGTTGGCAATCTGTATATCTTCTTTGGAGAAATGTTTATTTAGGTCTTCTGCCCATTTTTGGATTGGGTTTTTTTTTTTTTTTTTTATATTGAGCTGCATGAGCTGCTTGTACATTTTGGAGATTAACCCTTTGTCAGTTGCTTCAGATATTCTATTTCTTTATGATTCACTCTTAGTTGGTTGAATATTTCTAGGAATTTATTCCTTCTAGTTTAATTTATTGATCTTTTATGATTTACAGTAGTTTCTTATGACCTTTTTTATTTCTGTGGTATCAGCTGTAATGTTTCTTTCTTCATTTATTATTTTTTAATTTGATTCTTCTTTTTTTCTTAGTTATTTTAGCTAAAGCTACTTTCATTATTTTTATATCATATTTATCAAGAACTATGAAGTGTGTGTGATTTTACAATACACTTCTAGCAAATTGGTAAGTTAGCCCATTACTACTTTAATTATGCAAACAGAAGACATGAGAGTTCTAGGTCAAAGATAAAAAACAGTTTATTTCTCATAGCATTAATAATATCCAGTACCTCAAGTCCCTGTATTTCTATAGGGTGATAAGACAAAAGCGAAATGATGCCAATATATTCAGTGGTATGCATAACAGAAGAAAAATCCTGAGCTTAGAAAACCCAATTATTTTATAATGGGCAGTGAGGATTTTTGTCCTTGCCCTAGAAAGAACATTGTCTTTATAATACTCAACAGGAAGCATCCCAGATCTTTGTTCCAGAAGAATACACTCTCTCTGGTTGTTTTCTATACAAATATCCTTGAAAATATAGTCTGGAAAAGATGAAAATCTATGCCTCTGTTTGCAAGATACGCAGAAATTCAAGAGACCCATGGCCAACTGTCTCACAATAATTTCCACCTATTTTTTCTACACCATCTTGAACTTCAGGTGAATTTTCCCATTAGTACAGCACTCCTTCAGCCACTTAATTAAACTGACTGACAGAAGCTGAGGAAAAGTCCACTTACCTTGTCTCACATAGCACTTAATTAAGACTATTACCAACAGGAATCCAAGCATCAAGATGTGGCTAACTTGTAGCAATGACCTCAACTCTACCCCTTAAGATCTCCTACCCCAACTCCTGGACCTGGTGAGCTGAACTAATCCTCCATCACCATAAAAATTAGTATGTGCTTTAGAAAGCCACATTACTTTTCTCTTTAAAACTCTGCTCTGACCTTCATTTTTGTCCTGAGGCATTAATTCTTGTATAGCAGGGGATGTTAGCAGTTTTACAGCTTCTACTTTCACCCAAATAAAGAAAGCATAGGTCAATTCTATTTTACAGAACAACTCTGACCAGTGAGTTAAAGCTAGCCTGAATGCCTTCTACAGCCTAGGTAATGCCATTGATTACTTCAGCTAAAGTCAGGTACCAATTTAATATCACGTTTCCTAATTAGATGGCTCCCATTTTAGGGATAACTGCCCACAGAGTGCACATAAATATCAAGTAAATTATCCCTCCAGAAAGCCCCCCTGAGTAACCAAGAACTTCTTCATTTTGGGAAGCCCTCCCCAGTTATCTGAGGATTACATGATCTACTAGTGGTATTTTCTTAAACACCTGAAGGTCTCTTATTACCACAGTTAAGGTAGAAATCAAATTATTTTCAGAAGAAAATTAAGTTAATATTTGTAATTCTACATAAGAAGTAAAGTCCCAGGTGCACATGGTGCTCCTGTAAAGAAACCCTTATTTATACTATTCAGAGTCCACTAGTGGACTGTGTCACCAATATGACCTCCTGGAGAATCAGTACGTCTTGGGGTCCTAGTTCATTTTGAATAACTGACAGCAATCAGTCCAACCTATCCTGTTTTTCTATACCACCAGTTAGATGACATCTGTCCATCCCACTAAAAGACTGCTACAGTTGTTAACAAGTTTTGGGTGTGAAAGATACAGGAGCTGGTGCTATGCCTTGTAGTTACTAATATACTTCTTGGTATGATTAAAAGGACCACACTGCTACTACTTTTTTATACTACTCAGCCATAAAAAAGAATGAAATAATGCCATTTGCAGCAACATGGATGCAACTAGAGATTATCATACTAAGTGAAGTAAGTCAGAAAGACGAATACCATACGATGTCACTTATATATGGACACAAAATATGACACAAATGAACCTATATATGAAATAAAAACAGACTCACAGACACAGAGAACAGGCTTGTGGTTGCCAAGGGGGAGGGAGTTGGGGAAGGGTGGAGTGGGAGGTTGGGGTTAGCAGATGTAAGCTATTATATATAGAATGGACACACAACAAGCTCTTACTGTATAGTACAGAGAACCATATTCAATATCTTATGATAAACCATGATGGAAAAGAATATTAAAAAAGACTATATATCAATATATGTATAACTGAATCACGTTGCTGTACAGCAGAAATTAACACAACATTGTATATCAACTATACTTCAATTTAAAAAAAAATTTTTAAAAAGGACCAAATCTTATCATAGTCAAATATTAGTCAGAATTAATTCTGGTAGGTGAGGGTAGACCCAGCAGTCATTAAAATCGATGGGCTTGTAATAGTTTGCAAGAGCCACACTGGGTGTTTTCCTTCATGAGGAAGGCTCCAGAAGCTATTCTAAAGATCATTAATGTTCCTCACTTCCCTTTATCGTCCAAGATCTAAGGTGTCCTCTCCCCAAGTGACAGGGATGTTGCTCTCACTCCACCACAAAATTATGGGTATGTCTCATTATATTAGCTGTAACTTTCCTTTTTCCCCCACCCCCAATAATCCCTGCTTTCACCCAATCCTTTCATTCAGAGGGGTCAGATAGAAGTGGGACAAGGGTATTTTAATAAGATGCAGAGACTCATTATATCCCCTCTTTGGCTCCCATGAACCACTGTAGGGGAATTTAGCAAGTAATGTACTCAACCAAGGGATCATTATCTTTATGATACAAGATCTTGTCAGTCTAACAAGAGAATCCAGGTGGCAGAACCAGCATTAAGTTTGAACTGTTGAGCCCTTCTTTGGCTGTCCTTCCACATAGAGTACTCCAACCAGACTAGTTCAGGGTTGCTATTAGGGGAAAAAAAGAAGCAGCATGCCCAGAAATAGTGCAGAATTGTGAATTTTTAAAGTTAGGCTACATAAAACCTACCCTTTTTTATACTGATCATTATCTAGGAAGTGGTCTAGAGGAGATGATCCTTTTCTGCTGGAAGCAGCCATATTTAGTGGCCAAACTGCTTTACTAAGGGGAAAGAATCAGAAGGAAGTGAATGAGGTATAGTGGAAAATATTTTGAGAAAATTTTTGAGGTAGTCATTCCAGTGCTAAATGATATGAGATGTCTGTGGATGATAAGAATCAGGGAAGGTTCACTGAATAGCTTGTCTCTTAGTCATTTTGAGTGCCTTTTCCTCACCATTGTCAGAGTGCAAAAGGTCTGGAAAGCCAAACAAAAGGTTCAGCTTAGTTTCAATCACCAAAAGAGTGTGGCTATATTGAGTTAATCAAACCAGAGTATGCCACATCTTAATCTGAAAAGTGTCAACAGTGTTATCAAAGCAAAAAATTTCAATGGACAAAGTTAAACATTTAAGAAACACTTAACTCAAGGCTACAGCAATAGCAAGGAGAAATCAAAACACAGTCTCAATTCAACTCTACAGAAACAAAGGGAAGGAGAATAGGGTCAGGGTGTCCTAGGCCATTTGTGTTTGCTAATTGGCCTCACCCAAAGGAAAAGCAAACTTTTTCTTAAGAACAGAAAGCAGTTTTACAACTTGGAGTACAGTGTTCACTGAAGTTAGCTTCTTACCTTCACAAAGAGATAGGAGATAGGGAGCTATATTCCTTGATTGGTTACATTTCAAGGGAATGGCTCCTAGGTCCTTGAGAAAGAGTCTTACACAGTAAGAGGCTTTAAAAATTTTTTTACATCTCAAAGAGGCAGAGAAAGAATTTACAATAACACATTTCTAAAGTCAATACTGTAAGCAAAGGGAGGGGAGGGACTTCTATAATTAGGCCACCTGGATTCAGTAAGGGCCAGGGTAAGAAGGAGGTCAGGGAAGGCAGGAAGAAGGCTGTCTAAAATTTAGTCAAGCCATCTTGATCAGTGGTGACCACCACCAATAGCCCAGGAGTTGGCCAGAGGTCTGATGTAGTCATTCTACTAGCAGGGGCCAGGAAAATGGATTATGCTAAATCCCCTCTCTCATAGTGATATGGGTCAAATTTGGGCTGGAGTTGCAAGTTTGGCAATGCAGTGGTATCCACTGCAGCAGAAACATAGTTCTTTTCTTTGTGTCCAGTATACTATGTTGCTTACATTTCCATGTCTGGTATAATGTTAGATCTAGACAGCAATAGTGACAATCCGAGTTGTGTGGTTCAGTCAGCAACTTGATTCTGATGGTCTCATCAGGAAACACAGCCTTACTGTGGGCGTGTACATGAGTGGTCCAGAAGAGTTCAATCAGTAGCCGTGATTTGTCTCAATCATTCCTGGACCCAAAAGTATTGCTTTATTCTGCCAGTCAGTAGTATTCCAAGTAGGGCACCAAATAGCTAAGCCACTGTCAACAGTTCAAGAGTCAATAAAATATCAAAAGATTCACTGATGTGACTATAGGACTGTGTTTTGAGAAAAGTCTTGAGTTATTCCCACTGAGCAGAACAAGCACATCTATTTTCAGTTCTGAATAGCTTGCATTAGGCAGAACTGCATCAGCCTAGTAGACATCATTGGGTTTTGGCTTAGCTCAAATACAGTGAAACAGTTCAGGCATTTAGAGGAACCTGAACTGAGAGCCCCAATGAGCTGGTGTTTTTTGCTTAAGTGGGTGGAATGGGGAACAAAGTTCGCCCTAGAGTGAGAGCTACTCTTTTTTTTTTTTACTTGACAAATATTTAAATCATTACTGCCATTAAGTTGCAGCATTTTAATATACACTCTGAATGGAAATATACTTTTTCATCCTTGTTTTAAATTAATTATTGCCAGATTAACATCCTAAGACTGAACCAATTTGCACTTTTACTAACTACATATGAGTTATTATGTGCTCCTTTTTTAAAACTGCAAAGCTGAAGTGCTGCTAGGGTCAGGCTGGCTGTGTTCTTATTTACTATTTCCAACTGACAATTGAGTCTTTTTAGTCATTTAATCCAAGCTGACTCTCCTCAAAATGGAATATTAGGTCAGAGAGTCACAGACTTCCATGTATCAGGTATACAAATTCAACTTGAATCCAGTTAACAAGCTAAGAGCTGCTTTTGAAAATGGGTTGAGTTGATAGCTGTGTCTGGAAAGCAACAAATTCAAAACCCCAAGTGACACTTTTAGGTGAAGACAGCCTCCCTTTGCCAGAGGTTCCAATCAGCCATGTCACCAAGTTTCAGAGACTGGTAGTTGGGATCCAAAGGTAGAGAGCATGTCACAGTATACTTGACAGCTTCTATTGCAGCTCCTTGGTGTGTGTCTTACCGAAAGGATGGATGCTGGTTTGAATGTTAGCTGATATAAAGGATCAAGTAGAATGTTCAAGTGAGGCACATGATGTCTCCCACACCAAGAGTTCAATAAGATGCTGGATACTTTTTAGTGGTTGTGTAGCTGAAGAGATAACAGTGTTGACCACAGGAGGTACTGAGTGTTGTGCATCTGCCTACATGGCTCCAAGAAACTTTTTTCAGCTACTTGCCCCTGTTTTTTGTTGGAATTTATAATCCTTCCCTTTTGGCAAATGTTTGGTAACACTGTTGTCACAGCTGTTGAGACTCCCGCTTCAGACTTAGCAGTCAACAGGATATCATTTACATAGTGAAAGCTTCGAAATTCTGAGTGTAGAAGTACTTGTGCTAAATGTTTACCTATCCACTGGTGGCAATGGCAGGGGAATTTGTTATACTAATATTTCTCTACTTTTATCTCCTCTGACACTTTTAGTACAGGGAAGTACAAGCCCAGAACACATCAACTCCTTGGATACATTAAGGTGAGAATCAACCCCTGCTAGTAAAGAGCTCTACCTATGAGATTATTTTCATTTCTCTTTTTCACTGCAAAGTTTGTTCAAAACACATTGTTGAAATTGGGCACCTCCTCCTCCCACTGTTAAGATGGTGGCTAGAGTGCCTCTATCCAACAGAGCTATAAAAGATGGAGTCCTTGCCCTCCCTGAAGTTACCCAGCATACTTGAATGATAGTATTTGGCCATTGGCCCTCCCTGGGGACAGGACATCCACTGCCCTATCCCTAATCATTTTTTTCCTGAAAGCAGCTGAGGTCAGGGTAGAAGGTATGGGAAACATGGGGCATGGGTGGCCCGGTATGGAAAGAGAGAGTGAATCTGCATACGCAATGCACATTTACTTTTAGTTCCAGAAACCATTCACTCACTCAGTCATCAAACTTCTAATGTTTTTAGCCTATACAAAGCTTTGTGTTGAATAACAAGGTCTTCACTGCTGACCTCCCTCATTTATTTCAGATTAGAGGACTCCTTTTCCCAGCATCTACAATTACACTGTTTTGGCTCTAGCCATGCTGTTTGCAAACCCACTGTCTTACTAACAGCCCTTTCTCTGCCTGCACAGAAGAGAGTGAGCAGCACAAGGCACCATTCTGGCAGCTTGTTTCTATCCTACCTCTTGCTGTTCAGCTTCTAAAGTTCATAAACAGGTATGAGAGTAAGGGGCCCTTACTTCCAATCCCCTCCACCCTTGCCCACCATTTAGCTGAGTGCCAAATGCCAAAGAATTTTCTCTTATCCCCTAACATTGTCATGGAACCCTTGTCTTTCCTCTTCAAAAAGCCGTATCTCCTCAGCATCATATATCCTCACTGCCATGACTGTTAAGGATTGTGAAGCATCTGAGATTTTATCTTACTTGCAACCTGATGAATTTACCTGCCACAGTTTTATGGATTCTGGGACAAGACTACTGGGTCAGAGAAGGATTCATGGAGGTGACACAAATGAGCACAGACAGATATTTGTACACATAGTTGGTTGTAATGCATAAGAGGATCCCTGAAAAAAAAAAAAAAGAGGATCCCTGACCTTAGGAGACCTGAATCTATTATGTTAACTCCCCACATGGATTCCATAAATATTCATTGGTAGCTTTGATTTTTAAATTTCTATTGTCTTCCTTTGAGGTGACTGTTGTACTTGCCTGGGTCTTTAACCAGCTCTGAGTTGACTTGTTCTACCTTCATTAATCTACAGCTTGAGGTTAGTGCAATTGCAACATAAAAGGGAATAGCTATCTGTATTTGAGGCTACATTATTATCAGGGTATCGTCTACACTGTCTATGATTACTTTAAAAAGCCTTAGGGATAGTAACAACATGTGATAATGTCAATTATGGTGGCCTCTCATTATTTTTCAAGGATAGTGATGTAAGTATTCCCTTAGGAAGGCAGTCACTTTAATCATTTTTCCAGGCTTGGAGACTGATGCTTAGTGACATCTCAGCATGATACAATGCCATGCTGTGGCAATCTGGATGGCTAAAGCGAGTGCTTCAATAGGTCATTATGAAATAGAACGTAGAAAAGAACAAAGCTAACAGACTCTCTTGGGGAGCAAACCAGAAAGCACGTTAGAATGGAAAAGAAGCCACTTCTGTGACACTTGTCAATATTTTTCCAATGAGAATTTATCATATTAAAAGTCTGGATTTTATACAACCACAGTATTCTGCCACAAACAACACAAAACACCTTGGAAGTAGCCTTTTATGGGAGGTAGAAGGCCTTTTTCATCTCTCGTTGACCAAGAATCTATATCCTTGTATCAAATGAATATTGCAGAAGCATAGGAAAACAAGCTCTCATTATCTCATTGCTCTGCATTGACATCTTCTCTACATTTTGGTTCTTGGAAATTCTTCTTAGAGTCAATTATATTATTGAACAATATTTCTGCTTTCTTTACTGTCGATGTTTTGACCCTATTCTATTTATTTATTTATTCATTTAACATTTTAATGAGAAATTAGAGAGGCTGATCAGGGGTTGCTAATATATACCAATGTATTAATTCTCAGCTCCATAATCCTATATTTTAAAGCAAATTAAGATAAACATTGCTTTATAATTTTGAGAGTTTCTCAGTAGCCCTTGAGAATGCCTCTTCCTGATATCAAAAAGAGGATTAGATGTCATTTGCACTGGGATATGATACCACAAACATCTGCTATCAGCAAATACATTTAAGTTTCCATGGAAACAACCTTAGTATATAGACTAGAAATATTACATGTACATCAAACCTAGCCTCCAATCTCCATGTTGATTTCTGCCAGGGCAGAGGCCTTCCAGACACAGGGATCTGTTCAAGGTCACTCCTCCTTAGGAATGGGAAATGGGATCAGAAATTCTGGTCCCTTGATCTCTGGCCTGCTGTTCTGCCTGTGGAGTCACACTGTCTTCCAGCTGTTCTTCTACTAGTGTGTCCCTCAAGAACAGTTAGTAGTTTCCCTAGGTTCTTTGCTGTATATACAGAACAATTAAAGAAAAATCTCTCCATCTACAGATGAAAATGAGTTCTACCTCCCTAGAAAATATTGTGTTGGTGCCAATTTCTTAGGTAATACATTTAGATAGAAGAATGTCTTAACCACAGAGCACACTGGTGGCTTTACTACTGAACAGAATTTGTACATATAATAACCAGCATCGCTAGATTCAGACCACAAGCCCTGGCTTGAATTCCAGTCTGCCATTCAAATCTGTGTGCCTGTAAACAAATCTCTTATTCCCGAAGAACCAGTCTCACTCGTCTGTGAAACGTAGTGAGAATAATATGACATTATAAGCTTGCGTTATGAAAGTATTGTTGACTAAATAAATATAGTTTTCTTGACTCTCTGAGCATGTTCTAAAAATGATGAGGTCACTGATTATGGATTATTTTTTATGATTACTATTGCTTGTTTCAAGTGATATTTCTGATAGCTTTAGAAGCAGTTAGTATGCTTTTAGTAACAAGGAGTAATAAGAATTTTAAAAACTTAATTCAAAGTGGCTTTAAAATTCAATAAATTTATGTTACAAAAGAAGAGTTCCATGAGGAGGTCAGCTCTAAAGATGCTTAATTTCATACCTGAATAAAATTGTCAAAATCCCAGGTTCTTCGCAATTTTTCCCCCTGCCATCATTTTCCTTTCTATCAATGCAAGTTCCAGGGTCACATCCACAGCTGAAAATATCCTGTTTGCTTGTTTTAGGATTGAGGAAAACTTTCCCAAATGCCTCCCACTGGTTTGCCCTCATGTCACATTCCCTAGGGTGAGTCACAAGCATGGGCCTAAAATAATAATTGACAAGGGAAAGAGCTGCCATATATAGTATGGTGTATATCTACTAGCCCCATCTATATCCCCTCCTTCTCCCCATGCTGGCATATGACTAGCTTCCAGTGAAGAAGAAGGTAAATATCTTGACAAATTAAAGTTCTATTTGGAAGAAGAACAGGGGAGTCAAATATTGGACTACAATCAAGATAGACTGCAGTAGCTAAAAACAAGATAATAATTCTTCAGATGCAGTTGATTAAAACAGGAGATAAGCTTGGAGGTAAGATTTTCATGAAGAGGCTTAGTACGTTTTTCAATATAAAAACAAAAGAGCAGATGAACTTTTCCTTATTCCTCCTGTTAAATACAAGTAAAAATTCTGGACATTATACACAAAACAAATATAAGAAGCCTCAAAGGTGGAGAGAGAAAGGCAGATTAGCTAGCAGATTTAGGATTTGAGAAATGACAAGGAGGTGAGTTATCTGGGTTTTGTTGTTGTTTTCTAATTTTTAATGTTGTGTTAGTTTCAGGTGTACAGCAAAGTGATACAGTTATACATATACATGTATCTATTCTTTGTCAAATTCTTTTCCCATTTAGGTTGTTACATAATACTGAGCAGAGTCCCCTGTGCTATACAGTAGGTACCTGTTGGTTATCCATTTTAAATATAGCAGTGTATACATGTCAATCCCAAACTACCTAACTATCTCACCCCCTCCCCCGTGACAACCATAAGTTCCTTCTCTAAGTCTGTGAGTCTGTTTCTGTCTTGTAAACAAGTTCATTTGTATCATTTGTTTGTCTACTATATACACCTCAGACATAGAGCTGAAGACCGACAACCCAGAAATGCCAATGGGTCAAACTGGGGGAAAAATTTAAAAAGACTACTCTCTCTATCCAAAGGACCAGAAAAGGTGGTAGGCTAGCAAGACAAAAATGTTTTAGACAATAAGCACTTTATTTCAGCCCACCGCAGCAAATGCCAACTGGGGAGACCAGAATTCCACCCTTACAAGGCTGTAATAAGATACCCCTATAGCCCCTATCAGGGTGTTATCAAAGAGGACCTAGTTGGGAGCTGGGACTTTCAAACCTGCTAGCTGGGAAGGAACCCACTCCCGCCCATGATGTCAGTGGACAACAAGTGGGGACCCAGGACTTCCACCCCCATTGGACAGTAACAAGGTGCCTCACCCCTTTCCCACTGTGATATCGTCAGGTGGAGATCCAAGACTTTACTATTGCCTGGAAATAACAAGGCAAACCCAAACATGGTGTCAATGGAGTCTAACCGGGGAGCCAGAATTGCCATCCCCATTAGCATAAATGAGGACCCCAAACCCTCTTTCTCAATGGAGGCCAAATAGTGAAGCTAGACTTTTACCTCCACCTGGCAGTAACGAGGCAGAACTGTGTTAGAAAAAGCCAGGTAACAAAAAATTTAAATAAGATACAGACCAAAAAAAACCACCTAGAACTAAGTGTCACATCTTATACAAAAATTAACACAGGGATATATGTATACATACAGCTGTTCACTTTGTTATACAGCAGAAACGAACACAACATTGTAAAGCAATTATACTCCAATAAAGATGTTAAAAAAAATTTAACACACAATGGATTACAGGTTTAAATGTAAAACATAAAACTGTAATACTTTTAGAAAAACTAAGAATAAAACTTTTTGGTTCTAGAACTAGGAAAAGTACACTTAGAGTTGACATCAAAAGCACAATCCATGAAAGAAAAAACTAAATATAATGATAAATAAATTCTGATAAATATAATGCTATCAGAATTTTAAAATTTGCTTTGTGAAAGACCCTGTTAAAAGCATGAAAAGATAAACTGCAGTGTGATGGATGACATTCACAAATCATATATCCAGCAATGGACTACTATCTAGGATATATAAAGAACTCTCAAAACTCAACACTAAAAAAAAGCAAATAATCCAAAACAATCCAATTAGAAAATGGACAAAAGACATAAAATATTTCACTGAAGAAGATAAATGGGTAGAAAATAAGCATAGAAAAATACAGTCATCATAATTATCCATAAGGGAAATGACAATTAAAACCATAATGAGATATCTTTACATGTATTTTAAAATGTTAAAAATTTTTTTAAAAAGTAGTAACACCACCAAATGCTAGCTACGATGTGAGCAAAGTAGACTGCTCATATATATTACTGGTGAGAATGCCACAAATCCTACAGCCTCTTTGGAAAATTAAACATTCTACTTTAAAAAAACTAAACATGTGATTGCTATATTTATGGCATTTGTCCTAGAGTAATGAAGACTTACGTCCAATTAAAACTAGGGCATGAATGGCTAAAGCAGATTTTTTTTGTAAAACCCCCAAAATAGAGTCAACCCAAATGGGCTTCAACAGGTAAATGGTTAAACAAACTGTAATACAGGCACACCATGAAATACTATTCACCAGTAAAAGGGAATGAGCTATTGTTATAAATTACAACTTAAATGAATTCTCCAGGTAACTACGCTGAGTTTAAAAAGACAATCCACAAAGGTTGCATACTGTATGATTTCATTTAATATAACATTCTTGAAATGACAAAATTATAGAACTGGAGAACAGTTTAGTGGTTGCCAGGACAGTGTGGGGTTGTGGGGAAGTAGATGTGGCTACAAATTAGCAACCTGATGTCAGTATCCTGGTTTGACTGTATTAATGACAATATTCTGGTTTTGATATTGTACTATAGTGTTACAAAATGTTACAGTTTGAGAAAAATAGGTAAGGAGTACATGGGATCTCTGTGTATTATTTCATATAATTGTGTGTAAATTTATAATAATCTCAAAATTTAAAAATGATTAAAAGATGTTTAGGTATATTTTAGCTCTTGTTAAAAAAAATAAATTGAGTAATATAGTAACAAAAGTTTATTTACAGGGCTGAGTTTTCTAGGAAATTAGAGTATTGAGAATGAAAGTCATAAACATAATTCCAAAGTTAGTACTTTTGTAGTTTTGGGAGACTAGTGATGTGATCAGAATGATGGATAAACTAGTGGAAAGCATTAAAAGGTACTGATGAAGTAGCTAATGAGAAGGAATTACTAGACCTATAGTGCATTAGAATCTAAAACTGGGATCAATAATCTGTGAGATTACAGAAGACAAAAATCAATTTAAGAAACATTAGGGAGCAAGATATTACATATTCAACAGTGGAATCTAGCTAAAAACACTTGAAGCAGTCTCTTGGCAACTCTCTTAAAATAGAGTAACATGGAAAAACATGAAATCCTACAACACAATAAAAATTAAGACTAATTACTAATGCATATTATTTGCATCTCGATGAAATCTCCTAATGATAAGTAGATAGAGCTAAATTTGGAGACCCAAATGAGTGATTCATACTGGTACCACCTATTAAGAACTCAAACTGTATAGAATTCAACTTATCAATAAAGTCTGATGGGGAAAAAACATCTAACTATCAATCTACTGATCTATTTATCTATAGATCCACTGATATACTGTTTATTGCCTATATATTTATCTTTATTTCTATAATTAGATGTTCATATTTCAGAGACTCAAAGTTTATCTCATTAAGCATCCATCCATCCATCCATCTATCCATCTTTCCCTTTTATGGCTGCATATTTATCTCCCCACTTTTCTGGATGAGTATCTTCATTAATGACAATGTACAGAAATCATAAACTAAGGATGTTTGTGTGTGTGTATTAAGTGAAGGGAAGCTGGCAGTAGTACAAAAAAGAACTATTGGGAATAGGCAAAAGAACATTTATGTTAACAATATGCCATTGGAATTATAGTTTTTCTTGGTTATAACTGGTGCCTCATTTCAGAATGGGTTGAGAAGTCCTTTACCTTTTTACAGCAGAGCTGCACTAAATAAATGACTGTTAGAAACTACATGTGGCAAACATTTTTTGCTGACCTCTGACTTGAAATTAAAGAGGGGTATCCATTATTACACTCAGTGAAAAGTGAATTGAACCAGGAGAAACCTATACACCTGTGGACAGAAATGCCCTCATTTCATACAGCAGAAAGAATATGGAGTTGCAGCCCAAGTCAGGACAGTCAGGATAACTCAAGAACAACAGGAAGAAACATCACACTGAAGACTCAGAATGAGTCAAACAATGGTATTGTTTGCCTCCTAAGAAGGCAAAAGTCTTGTTCTCAGAAAACTATGACACTGATAAAAGAAGCTGAAGAGGACACAAACAGATGGAAAGATATACCAGTTCTTGGACTGGAAGAATTAATATTGTTAAAATGGCCATACTACCCAAGGCCATCTACAGATTCAAAAAATCCCCATCAAATTACCAAGGGCATTTTTCACAGAACTAAACAAATAATTTCAAAATGTATATGGAAACACAAAAGACCCCAAATAGCCAAAACAATCTTGAGAAAGAAAAATGGAGCTGGAGGAATCAGGCTCCCTGACTTCAGACTATACTACAAAGCTGTTGTAATCAAAATAGTATGGTACTGGCACAAAAACAGACACACAGATCAAAGAAACAGAACAGAAATAAACCCATACACTTATGGTCAATTAGTCTATGACAAAGGAGGCAAGAATATACAATGGAGAAAAGACAGTCTCTTCAATAGGTGGTGCTGGGAAAACTAGACAGATACTTATAAAAGAATGAAATTAGAACATTCTTTAACACCATATACAAAAATAAACTCAAAATGGGTTAAAGACTTAAATGTAAGACTGGATACTATAAAACTCCTAGAGGAAAACACAGAACACTTTTTGACATAAGTTGCACGAATATTTTTTTGGATCCATCTCCTAAAGCAAAGGAGACAAAAGCAAAAATAAACAAATGGGACCTAACTAAACTTAAAAGCTGTTATAAAGCAAAGGAAACAATAGACAAAATGAAAAGCCAACCTACTGAATGGGAGGAGATATTTGTAAATTATATGACTGATAAAGGGTTAAATTCAACATATATAAATAGCTCATACAACTCAACATCAAAAATCCAAACAACCCGATTAATAAATGGGCAGAAGAACTGAATAGACATTTTTAGAAAGCAGAAGTGCAGATGGCCAACAGGCACATGAAAAGACACTCAGCACTGCTAATCATCAGGGAAATTCAAATCAAAACCACTATGAGATATCACATCACACCTGTCAGAATAGCCATCATCAAAAAGAACACAAATAACAAATGTTGTCGAAGATGTGGAGAAAAGAGAACCCTCCGACAATGTTGATGGGAATGTAAATTGGTGCAGCCACTGTGGAAAACAATCTGGAGATTTCTCAAAAAACTAAAAATAGAACTACCATATGACCCAGCAATTCCACTCCTGGATATATATGTGAAAAAAAACCAGAAACACTAATTTGAAAAGGTACATGCACCCCAATGTTCATAGCAGCATTATTTACGATTGCCATGGTATGAAAGCAATCTACGTGTCCATCAACAGACGAATGGATAAAGATGTTTTATACACACACACACACACACACACACACACACACACATGTACATACAATGGAATACTACTCAGCCATAAAAAAGTATGAAATTTTGCCATTTGCAGCAACATGGCTGGACTTGGAGGGCATTATGCTAAGTGAAATAAGTCAGACAGATAAAGACAAATACTGTATGATATCATATATGTGGAATCTAAAAAATACAACAAACTAGTGAATAAAACAAAAAAGAAGACTCACAGATATAGAGAACAAACTAGTGGTTACCCATGGGGAGAGAAAATGGGGAGGGGCAATATAGGAATAGGGGATTAAAAAAAGGGTTATTATGGAATTATATAAAATCATGTGTGTGAAATTTCTGAAAATTGTAAAGCAGTACAGAATTTAAAGAATCTTTCATTCAGTAAAATAAAAGTTTAATAAAAAAGGCACCCAAATAGGTAGATTAGGATCACTGATGACACTAAACATTACAATTGCTTACATACTCTAAGCTCACACTAATTTTCCCACAATGCTTCCATGCTTCCCTAACTCAGCTTACTCAAACATTTCTTACACACACATAAGACACATTTTAAATCTTCAAACTTCTCTTCTCATATCTCCATGGTCTGTTTTTTACTACCCCACATATTACCAATCTCAATATCAGTTCTAGCAGGGTGACCTCATTTACAAAGTGTTTCTACAAAAACTAATTATCATAATATTGATCAACAAGGAGACTCCTTATCTCTCTTGTTAAAAGAGAGGAGGTTGCCCTCTTAGTAGCTAAGGACAATCTCCCACCTATTCTGCTTCACCTTCATGCTCCCTTCTCAAGATTTTCATATTATCAATTCCATGTTTTTATATCATTTGTCTCTACTATTTATTCATTAGTTCAATAATCTCTTTATTGAATACTGAGCATCAAATATGTGCCAGAACCTGGTCTTGAATCTTCCTCCTTAGCATTTAAACATGCAGAATATTCTCCTATATAATGAATATCTTACCATAAACTCATATCCTCTCAAGCTAGTACCTCTCTACTGCCCTCACAACGAAGGTTCAAAAGAATTGTCTCTTGCTTTGAATACACATGCTTCTGTATGTTCAGTCTGAAAAACAATGTATCACTTCACTAAGCTAAGATTTATTACTTTTTAAGGGTTTAGTAATATATCAGCAACCTAAAGTTAGTCCAAACAGAGCTTGTTCTGATGAAATAATTGTTTCTACATCAAGGGAACTCACAAGTCTCTTTTGCACACTTGTGACAAGACTTAAAATGCAAGAATGTTGAGAAGTGAAGAGTAAATGATCCACCCTGTGATTCCTATTTTAGACACTACATCACTTTCTCTCCATACCCTTCATTTATGTCAAAAAATATTTAAACTAATTTCCTAAAGAACAGAATGTCAGCCTAAGAGTTATCACAGAATTGTAACATTTGAAAGACATTATCATTTAATAAGTAGTTTACTGGACAAGATAACTGAATTTAGTAATTATTAGGAATGTGTTTGATTCTGAGAATTTATTATCCCACATGTTTTAAAAAAATCTGTAAAATTTGATAAAGTCTTAAGTTTTCCTCTGCCTTGGAATATGTTTTTTACTTGCCCAGTTGGAGGAAATCATTTTGTTGTGAGTGGAAGGAATACAAAATTTTGCCTCTGTTAAATGGGAAAAAATTAGCAGAGGCCAAGTTTCAGATTTTCAGGAAGAACTTTGCTTCCCAAATACATGGAAAAAAGATGAGAATTACATTTTTAATACTCTTTAGTATCAGAAATACAAAGTAACACAAATGAGGGTCGGATGCTACCATCTGACTTGTATGCTAAAAATCAGGAGGCAGGGGACATGCTATTAACAGATTAGAGACTCAAAGTTGAGTTAATTTTCATAGTTCTAATTGTTTCTCTTGGTTGAACCAGTCTTTCCCATTTATTCAATATATATTTAAGTTATACTTGGGCAAGGTCCCCACTTGTTGGTCTCAGCCTCTATTTTCTGTCTGTCTGTTGTTGTTGCTAGTATTTGTTGTATATCCTATTTCCATCCCTAGAGTGCCTGCAACAGTAATGTTTTTCAGTATCTATCTTTCACCCACAGATTAGAAACAGCATTTCTTCCATATGCAAAGATATTATTTACATTGAAATGGAAGCCACAGGCACATTCTGAGAAGCGAAAGGCATAAGAAACTTCTTTTTTTTTGTATTTGATATAAAAGTTTTCACTCTACTTTAAAAGCATGAATGAACTGCATATAAATCTGTAAGAAAAGTTACCAGATGCACAAGGAAAACTTAATTCCTGGAGCAAGATATAGAACAGAGTAGTGCACATACTGTAGTTAGTCAAGACAGCCTAGGTAAAATGCAACTGCAAATAATTCCAAATTTTCAGTGGCTTAACTCAATACATTTGTCTTTTATGAAATCTACCCGTCTGGAGATGAGGATGAGGATGGCTGTTGGGGGAGGTCATCTAGAAGACGTGACCACTGGTTTGACTGGTGAACTGGACCCAGGCTGTTAGAGCCCTCTCACCCCCTCAGAATGTGCATTCTGCTTGCCTCCCCTGCTCCTTGAAGCTGCCCCAAGAATACAGGCTTGAGATAGTAATGTAGTGATTTATATAAACGTATAGAAACTTTTAAAATTCTCACGAGCCAGTGCAGAGATCTAGTCGTCTTGCAGCCACCCAAGACAAGTCTTGTAAGTAAGGGCCCTTACTTATTACACCTGCCATTTACCAAAGTGGAGTGGTCTGCCTCTTTCTTAAAGGTCTCTTGGCTCTCCAAGAACTGGGGCCAATTTCAGATTAAAATGGTGAGCTCCTGAGGTCACAAAGCAACTGTGATACAGTTGTCAGATAAAGGATAATGATAGAGATTTATTATTACAAACTGGTTATAAAGGCTGAGAAGTCCCAAGATCTTTTGGAGACTCAGGAGAGCCAGTGGTTTTGTTTCAGTCCACATCCAAAGGCCTGAAAAGTTGAAGAGCCTATGATGTAAGCTCCAATGTGAATCTGAATCCAAAGACAAAAAACACAAATGTCTCAAAAGGAAGACAGGCAGAAAAAGCAAATTCTTGCTTAACTCTGACTTTTTTTCTACTCAACCCTTCAGTAGATTGGATGAGCCCACCCACAGTGAGGAGGACAATCTGCTTTATTCAATCTACAGATTCAAATCCTCCATAAAATCCTTCACAGACATATTCAGGATAATGTTTCACCAAATATCTGGGCACTCTGTGGCCCACTTAAGTTGACACACAAAATTAACCATTACAAGGGATGTCAAAGTTTATCTCAGAAAGGAAAGATATTCTTAGAATTTGAGACCTTAGATTCTGAGTTATAAATCCCATGTATCTTTCTCCCTACATTGCTGTGTAGACTGCCCTCTTTCTTATTAGCTTTATTTCTAAAAGTGAGTGGGAAAATTATCACCTATTTTGTTATGAATGTGCAAAGGAAGATTGGATTTTCCATTTTCAAGCTTATTGTTTCAGTTAATAACTATGATAGCATCATTTCCAAGTAATGTTGTTGTGTTGTCTTTGAACTCTTAAACATGCACTCTAATTTTACACTTGAGGAATAGAAAAGTGTGGTGGTTAAAAGTATGGGTTGTGAAAAAACACCTGAGAAGTATGGATTAGTTGAAGTGAGTCAGTAAGTGTTAAGTGAATGGAACAGTGTTTAGTGCACAATATAAATCAATATTCCAGTGTTACCTTTCAATATTTCCAGTTTTAGAATTCCTCTAAAATAAGTTCCCAGAGATGATTTGTTAAGGTGAAGGTAGGTACATTTTAAATATTAAGAGATAGAGACAATTTCCCTCTAAAAAGATTTTTCCCCTCATGTAAATAGAGCTTAATCACTCAAAAATACAGTTTGATTAAAATTCAGATGTAAACAGTAGAAAAGTCTTGGTTGATTCAATGTGAATGCTGTCTGATGTGAAGTGATTTCTAAAACTCTCCAGATCTGCTACCTGAAGAAGTTAGGGATGGCTTGTCTGAATGATTTTTTTTTAATGAAAGAGATTTCTTCTATTACTCTGTGAAAATCTTGGGTAGATTGAGGAGAAGGAGGAAATGCCACCCCCCTTTTCTTTAATTCCTAAGAAACAGAATTAAAATTTCAGGGCAAATTTGCATAAATTTCGAAGCACTTGCATAATATACTAGTTTTTTCTCAAGGAAATGAAGATATTAAAGTGAAATGCTCAAAGAAAATATGCAAACCTTCTATTGCCTAGAGATTGGAAATCTGATCAGGGGAAAGTAACTGTAGCCTGCTCTCTTCTTTCTCCTTTGCGTGATCACAGAAAAAAACAAAACAAAAAACAAAACAAACAAAACTCATCTGACATTTCTAACCTTAAGCACAACAGTGGTTTTCTGTTTCTTTCTTTCTTTCTTTTTTTTTGATGGTCCTGAGAGCTATCTTTGCTATTCTCTAGTGCTTCTTGTTTATTGGATCCCCCCACTCAGGGACTTACATGTGACCTGAAGGATGGGTGTAATATGATGCCTAGATAAGCAATTAAATTTCATAATGAAGGACCTGAACTCATGGCACCATGTTGGCCCTATGGTTGCATAAGAAGCTAATCTCTACCTGCCAGGCAGAAGATAAAGATGAGAAGGGCATTAGAGACCAAAAATTTTGATTCCCATCAGATAAGGATATTGTCAGCATAATGACTCAGAATAATTCTAAGAATACTGTTCTGGTTACATCACATTTGGCACAATAAAGGCAGAGCAGGGTGGGCTGATGTATCCTCAGGGAAAGGATAGTTAAGGTAAATTTTAGACTCCAGCTCTTCTGGGAGTTGGGATAAAAGACACCAAAAAAAAGGGAGCATTCCTCATTCATCAGATTGATGGCAGTCTATGTTGTGGTGGACATGCCACAATTTGCTTAATTAGGCAGAGAGTCGGAAAGCAGATGTCTGAGATCAAGTTGCCGACAGAACTGTATCTGGTAAGGACTCTCTTCCTGGATTGTAGATGGCAGCCTTCTTGCTATGTTCTCACATGGCAGAAAGAAAGGGGTGTGGGGGGAGAGAGAGAGATAGAGAGCGAGAGCCCTCTGGTGTCTCTTCTTATTAGGGCATTAACCCCATTATGAGGACCCCACTTTCATGAGCTCATCTAAATCTAGTTACCTCCCAAAGGCCCCATCTTCAAATACCGTCACATTGGGGGTTAGCTGCAGGTGGACACAATTTGGTCTCTAGCTGGCTGAATGACAGATCTCTTACCAGTTCACAGTCAGTTTCAGAGTCAGATTTCCATAAGTGTAGACAGAGCTGACAAGTTCTGTTAACTTTTAGCACTGTGACTAGCCTATGAATACCTTCTACTTGCTGGGATTTATGGGGTTAGGGTGGGATAGGGAGGGTGGAAGGGAGGGAGATGCAAGAGGGAAGGGATGTGGGAACAGATGTATATGTATGACTGATTCACACTGTTATAAAGCAGAAACTAATAAAAAAAAAGAATGAAAAATTAGAGTCTGTTTTTAATATTAAGTAGGGGGCAATTAAAGGTGGTAAAGTGGAAATGGATTAAAACTGTCCAGGAAGAGGTTGTGACATCTGCACAGGATCTGGCATAAATGATTCCAGGGATTCTCTTTGTCATGACAGTGGAGGTGTTTGGATGTTGTTTGCAGGGGTGGGTCTGTTCTCCTGAGGCATTAAATTAGAGTCTTGAATCATTTCTTCAATAAGAAGAAAAACTTGTGGTGGCTGGCTTTCAGCTGAGTATCTGTGACAGAGAGCCAAGTGACTGCAGGTCAAATTTATCAAGGCTTCTACACTCAGTGCAACCAATGGAGGAAAGGCTCACTAGCTTTCTGCCAGTAAGTAGGCAGATTGACTGGAGAGCCATGTGGATACAGTACCCTACCTTTCAGTAGTTTTTTTCCCATTGAAGCCAAAAAAGTCCTCCACTAGCAATGGCAGGGATGGGAACTTAAAAGAGGCTCAATATAGCCTCACAGAAGGAGAATCACTAACAGTGAAAAGGTTTTCTGTTGGTGGTAGCCACTGACATCGTCCACCTAAAAGTTCCAATTCAGCTCTCAGAGCCACAGGAGAAATGGAGTTCTCTGACCTGACTGAGGCCTTCCCCTCAGCTTGACTAAACTTTAGACAGGCTCCTTCCTGCCTCTATGTCCCTGACCTCTCTTTTCTTAGGGAGCATTTACTGTAGGAAATATGTAAATTCTCTCTCTGCTCCTTTGAGATGTAAATTTTTAAAAGCTTCTTGCAGTGTTACAACCCAGGAATGTCTTTATCAAAGACCTGAGAATAATACCTTTGAAATGTAGTCATCAAGGAAGATAATACCCCTAACTCCCAGTTCCTGTGGAAGAACAGGAGCCTAATCTTGGCAGGTGCCTTGCTGCATATTGTAAAACAATCACCTGTCATGAAGGAAAGAGAAAGTTTACTTTTCTTTGTGGTAAAGCCAATGAGCAAACACAGATGGCTCAAGATCCCCCCACTCCAGTTCTTAAAAATTCTCAGGTCCTTTGTTTCAGTAGAGTTGAGCTCGCACTGAGGTCTGGCCCCTCTCCCCTGTGCAATAGCCTTCAATAAAGTCATCCTGGCCTACCTTGTCCAGTGCAAGTTTTGCTCTGACAGACCCTTCAGATTAGTGGTGCCTTGTGACTTGTTTTGGTCAATTCAATGTAAACAAAATTGACATGTGTCTTTTCTGGGTGAAAATTTTAGGAGATTTTTCATTCTCTCTGCCCCTGGAGATTAACATTGTTCTGGTTGATGACAATTCCATCAGCATGGGTCTCACAATGAGGAGGATGTACAACAGAATTCTGAGGTGACCTCAAAGGACATGTGATTTAAGTGAGACATAAATATTATGTTTAGCCACTGATTTTGAAGTTGTGATGCTTCACTACCTTCATATATCCAAAGTGATATAGGTTCGTATAACCCTGAAATGGGGAAGGTGAAAATAGAAAGTTGAGCCATACGGATTCCATATGGATTATATCAGAGTAATTGACGAGTAACAGCTTTAAATATGCCACACCTGATTTGACTGAATTATCTATTTAAATCTGACAGTTGTTTTCATAAAAGAAACATCCCTTATGACATTCTTTTATAGGCAAATTTCCTTGAGGAGTTTGAGCAGAAAGCAAGAAAGAGAACCAGACCTACCACTGGGAAACATATTCAAACTATTTAACAACACCAATGGAATCTGCAGTTCAGTGGGGTGGCCTTCAGTAGAGAGGAATTAGCCTTAGTTCAACAGTTTAAAGCTACCCTCCAGTGTTAGTGCTTTTCTACTTTCCCTGAGCTTTCGGTAAGGTCTTGTTAAGTGTCTCAGTATATTCAGATCTGTGGAAAAAAACTGAGGGAGAATTCTGTGTATGTGACAAGTGGTGTCATACTGGTAGCAATACTATGAAAGAGTTATGGTAGTTTTAGGACTGTGGGGATAAGTGGGAGTGGTCTGGGCAGTGGTCTGTGGACAAAGCACAGTGGTATGCAGAATCAGGTGATATTGGGTTGCAAACCACTGTACAGATTCAGCTAATTTTATGTGAACTAGCATACTCTCTCCCTTCTCTATAATTCCCTTGAAATACTAGATAGGGATGGAAATTCTGAAATGGGAGCTAAATCCTGCTATCCTCCTGAAGAAATTATTAATACCATAGACTTGAAGTTTAAATAATAATGGGACTGCAGTTGAACCCTTTAGCTGATGCATTCTGGCCACAGTTGTGTTAATGCATTGTAGTTGTGAGTTGAGTTACTAATACACAGTTAATATCTGAGCAAATATTTCATTGATTTCCTGTAATCTTGGTGCTGAATTAAGAAGATCAGCTATTTTGACCAAAATTATCCATATCAGCCTTTCCCATTTCCATGAATTTACAAGTTCTTTCTTTTTTTGCCTATGCTGATGAGGCTTAACAATGTTTAATTTTATTCAAGTCCTATACTTCAGGAAAAGAATGACAGTTAAGACACCTCTCCACCGTTTTGTGTTCTGGAAAAGTGCTAACTGCAAAAACCTCCCTACCCTCAATATAACTTCGGTAGGTTCCACTCCCACTCTTTCCTAATGACTTAGATAAGACCACCTCCACTCTTACTCAAATTTCCTTCTTTACCTGCCATTACAAAACCTTAGGCTCCCTTCCTTTTCTTTGAGATAGTCCTCTTTAATGAACATTCTCCCTACTGAAAAATTCTGAATAAAAACACCTCCTTGTCTAGTGCATTTTGCCTTTTATTTTTCTTTTGAATTTTATTTTATTTATTTTTTTATACAGCAGGTTCTGTATTAGTTATCCATTTGATACATAATAGTGCATATATGTCAATCCCAATCTCCCAATTCACCACACCACCACCATCTCCCCTGCCACTTTCCCTCCTTGGTGTCCATACGTTTGTTCTGTACATCTGTGTCTCGATTTCTGCCCTGTTAACCAGTTCATCTGTACCATTTTTCTAGTTTCCACATATATCCGTTAATACACGATATCTGTTTTTCTCTTCCTGACTTACTTCACTCTGTATGACACTCTCTAGATCCATCCATGTCTCTACAAATGCCTCAATTTCGTTCCTTTTTATGGCTGAGTAATATTCCATTGTATATATGTACCACATCTTCTGTATCCATTCATCTGTCGATGGGCATTTAGGTTGCTTCCATGTCCTGGCTATTGTAAATAGTGCTGCAATGAATATTGGGGTGCATGTCTTTTTGAATTATGGTTTTCTCTGGGTATATGCCCAGTAGTGGGATTGCCGGGTCATATGGTAATTCTATTTTTAGTTTTTTAAGGAACCTCCATACTGTTCTCCATAGTGGCTGTATCAATTTACATTCCCACCAACAGAACAAGAGGGTTCCCTTTTCTCCACACCCTCTCCAGCATTTGTTGTCTGTAGATTTTCTGATGATGCCCATTCTAACTGGTATGAGGTGATACCTCACTGTAGTTTTGATTTGCATTTCTCTAATAATTAGTGATGTTGAGCAGCTTTTCATGTGCTTCTTGGCCATCTGTTTGTCTTCTTTGGAGAAATGTCTATTTAGGTCTTCTGCCCATTTTTGGATTGGGTTGTTTGTTTCTTTAATATTGAGCTGCATGAGCTGTTTACATATTTTGGAGATTAATCAAATAAACAACCTAACCTTATACCTAAAGGAACTAGAGAAAGAAGAACAAACAAAACCCAAAGTTAGTAGAAGGAAAGAAATCATAAAGATCAGAGCAGAAATAAATGAAACAGAAACAAAGAAAACAATAGCAAAGATCAATAAAACTAAAAGCTGGTTCTTTGAGAAGATAAACAAAATTTATAAACCATTAGCCAGACTCAAGAAAAAGAGGGAGAGGACTCAAATCAATAAAATTAGAAATGAAAAAGGAGAAGTTACAACAGACACCACAGAAATACAAAGCATCCTAAGAGACTACTACAAGCAACTCTATGCCAATAAAATGGACAACCTGGAAGAAATGAGCAAATTCTTAGAAAGGTATAACCTTCCAAAACTGAACCAGGAAGAAACAGAAAATATGAACAGAGAAATCACAAGTAATGAAATTGAAACTGTGATTTTAAATCTTCCAACAAACAAAAGTCCAGGACCAGATGTCTTCACAGGTGAATTCTATGAAAAATTTAGAGAAAAGCTAACACCCATCCTTCTCAAACTCTTCCAAACAACTGCAGAGGGAGGAACACTTCCAAACTCATTCTATGAGGCTACCATCACCCTTATACCAAAACCAGACAAAGATACTACAAAAAAAGAAAATTACAGACCAATATCACTGATGAATATACATGCAAAAATCCTCAACAAAATACTAGCAAACAGAATCCAACAACACAGTAAAAGGATTATACACCATGATCAAGTGGGATTTATCCCAGGGATGCAAGGATTCTTCAATATATGCAAATCAATCAATGTGATACACCATATTAACAAACTGAAGAAGAAAAACCTTATGATCATCTCAACAGATGCAGAAAAAGTTTTGACAAAATTCAACACCCATTTATCATAAAAACTCTCCAGAAAGTGGGCATAGAGGGAAGCTACCTCAACATAATAAAGGCCATATACAACAAACCCACAGCAAACATCATTCTCAATGGTGAAAAACAGAAAAAAAACCTATGATATATGCTTAAATATAACAGTGATGAGTTTTAAATTTATATGTCTAATTTTTCTAACTTTAGGCAAGTGAGAAAAAGAATAAACGATGTGGAAATATATTTGAAAATGTAATATGTTTGAAAGTGAGCAGACTAGGAAACTATTTTAATGGAATTGTGTGGTAAAAAGTTATGTTTTAAGTAGCCAGATAATTATAAGGATACAGAATAAAGCTACATTATTTAGATCATTGCTGAAACATGACACTGTGAAATCTTCTACATTCAGTATCTATTTAATATTCACCAGAATTCTAGTTTATGTTTTTACAAACAATGATACTGAGCCTTTGAGCATTAAAGCAGGTATTTACCAAAAAGCTAATATTTGATGAACTCAGAACTATTTGACTCATGAACCTATGTTCTTTCTATTACATCATACTACTCACATTACATACTGTGGAGCTAATCAAAATAATACTGTTAATAAAAACTACCAGACTATCTATAGTTCATATTAAAGATGGATAAAAGATGAATTTTCATTTCTCCTTTTATTACCCAATCTCTGATTTACATTTGAATATTACAAAAATATTTTTGACTATATGAAGCATTATATCTTAGATGCTTCTCCAAGAGTTTTGTTTTAATCAGTCTCAAATAGATTAAGTGGTTTAATAATGTTGAACTAGTCTAGAAAGATTTACTCTGAAGAAGAATACACAGTGCATAAATAACAAGTGTCTTAACTAGGTGTCACGCTATTATATAGCATAGCAATTAGCCTGGAGTATATGTTGTAAGGTAAAGCATTGATTTTATGTGGAACTTTACATTAAACAAAAGAACTCTGTGAACAACATAATAAAGGTCAGCTTCATTATGTCATCTACTCTACTTCATTTTTTTAGGGAAAAGAATATCTTTGGGTAAGCATGAAGTTAATATCTGTGCTTTTAAAATTTTATTTTATTTATTTATTATTTTTGGCTGTGTTGGGTCTCCATTGTTATGCACGGGCTTTCTCTAGATGAGGCGAGCGGGGACTACTCTTCGTTGCGGTGCACGGGCTTCTCATTCTGGTGGCTTCTCTTGTTGTGGAGCATGGGCTCTAGGCACGCAGGCTTCAGTAGCTGTGGCTCACGGGGTCTAGAGCACAGACTCAGTAGTTGTGCCTCAGTAGTTGCGGCGCACGGGCTTAGTTGCTCCGCGGTATGTGGGATCTTCCTAGACCAGGGCTTGAACCCGTGTCCCCTGCATTGGCAGGTGGATTCTTAACCACTGTGCCTCCAGGGAAGCCCTAATATCTGTTTTTAGTCATACTAGTTTTATTATTAAATTTAGCAAATGTACATACTATATTAAATCTTTATTCCATATATATTTTTATTTACATGGAATAAAAACATCTCATTAAATCAATGTCTGCAAACATTTTTTTTTCTATTTGGTAATTAATTTTTAAAATATAACTTGACTAAAATGAATTTTGAAAACCCAATATGATAATCTTAAGAAATGCCTTTGAAAATGAAAATTATATCTAACATCTCTGTGGAAGGAAATGTGCTCTTTCAGGTAGGTTATGTTCAGGATCATCCTTTTAGATTTAATCAGTCAAGGGTTAGTACCATGTATAATGTACAAATGGAATCAGTGAGGTATGGACCGGCAGAAGGCGGCCAAAGCAGTAATATATGGATGACACATCTTACATTAGGCTATCATTTCCTTTGACTGAATGTCTCCTTTTCAACTCCTAAAATGCAATCTAATGACCTTTCACATTTAAGAGAAAAGTGTCAGCACTTGAGAAATGGGCAGAAGAAAATTCTGTTATTTGTCTGTGACTATCTGGTCACAGATAGTCAGCTTTACTGAGATTCTCAGCTTTACTGAGAATCATCTCTGGGTGCTAACTAGGTTATGGCTCATCTTCACGGCTTTGACCTATTCAAAGACATCATGTAAACATTATTTACTGATTTGCTATAGATCGCTCATGGGCTTAAGGGCTTTGTCAGAGGTTGTAAAACATGTCTGTGTCAGTGCCATCTGCTAATAGCATCATTTAACCCAAGCTTAACATTTACACATTCCATCATTTGAGGGGAATGATTAAATACATTCCTTTTGATACTAAGAGATTACAAGCTCATGGGCCAAACATATCTCATTAATAAACAACCCCCACCACTCCCTGCAGAAATGTGAAGTCCAGGGACAGAAGTCAAAACTGAAGGACACTTTTTAAGATTGTATAACTGGGCCTATGACTTGTTTGAGGATCTATTAATACAGATATGTGTGGAGGAGCAGAAGCGAGGTTAGAGTAAAATCCAAGAAGCAGGAAAAAGTCCTCATGCTGCTGATCCTTAGGCAGAAAGTATACATTTTTTCTACAGTTGAGAGGGTCTCTTGACTACTTTTCTCTTCTTTGAGTGCTTCAGAAGAGGAAGCATTACAAGAGTATCAAAGAGAAGCAAGAACTTCACTTTTTCCTGTCCATTTCACCCAGGACGTTTAATTGGATGGAAAGTTGAGCTACAGTGCCCTCTAATGTCCTTTCCACAAGTTACTAAAGTGCTGTTCCGCTTTTAAACTCAAAAATCATGAATAATTTTCTGGTTTCTAAATTGGAAAGATTTCCAACAAAGTAATCATGACTAAACTAAAGCCACCACTTATTTTCCTTTCTGAAAGGGAAATTTTCAAAATGTCTGAGTAGGTTTAGGTATGGAAGTAGCATGTGGTGTATAGGAGGAAAACAGAGAAATAGAGATGGAGAAGGAGTCATATTGTCTTCAATTCATAAGCAATATCACTGTGAAGAGATATGCATATGTGGGCAGTGGGCAGTGCTAAGTGAAATATGTCCTGGTAATTAATGAGAAACCAAGCCAACCTTGCAGGGTTCATTTTAATATTTTTATATGTCATATGGCTTTGTATTCCAACTAGAAAATTTCATACTCTAGAGCTTTTTTTCCTCTCTAGGTTTGAATTTATTTAAATTTAATTTCCTTTCCCTTTATTTTTCTAGCCTCTGATTAACAATTTGATGTCATTCCACTATAGCTCTTTGTATTCAAGATGTCCCAAGAGCTAGGAAAAAAAGTTGAGAGTCTCATATTTAGGGATGATATTTGACATGTATACATAGAAGCATACAAATTCTTTAGTCATCAACCAATGAACAAGAGGAAAGATCACACGCAACATGAGCTAATCATATGCCCATAACCTTTGTTAGGCATTTTATTTTTCTAGATAATTGGCCTTATGAGGAATGGAATGGGCAATGGAGTGTATCTCAATCTTACAGAGCTTTAAGCTCCAGTAACTCAACTAGTATACATTTAATGTTCTATTGCTTTGTAGGGGAGAGAAAAAGCTAATTTTCTAAACCCAGAAATGTTGGAAAGGTGGTGGTGGTAAAAGGAGCCTCCTTAAGTAGAGAAAAATAATTGGCCCCCAAAATCAAAGTCAGAAAATGTATAGGATACATCGATAATTCAATTCAATTCAACTCAATAAACTAATTTCACTGGGAGATCACACCAGGAGATTATTAGCTGAGAATAAGTTCTATAATAATCATTGGAATAAAAATAAATTATTAGGAACATGTACAGAAACTGGCTTTTTAGTGATTATGATGGTCCCTATTTTGTAATTTTCATAAAAAAGTCAATATGGGGCCTCCCTGGTGGCGCAGTGGTTGAGAGTCCGCCTGCCGATGCAGGGGATACGGGTTCGTGCCCCGGTCCGGGAGGATCCCATATGCTGCAGAGCTGGGCCCGTGAGCCATGGCCGCTGAGCCTGCGCGTCCGGAGCCTGTGCTCCGCAACGGGAGAGGCCACAACAGTGAGAGGCCCGCGTACCGCAAAAAACAAAACAAAACAAAAAAAAAAGTCAATATGGTCATGTGTACTCTAATAAATACTTTCTTTCCCAATACTTGGCACTTCTGATCCTGGATTTCCATGTCATGATGACCTAGGTAAAGTTTTCAGAAATCCTGGTTTAAACCAAATTAAGAGTTATGACCATACATTGTAATTTCTGGACAACAGCAACAATACCATTCTGAATTTGCAGACAGAAGTAGTGCTAACTAGGACAACCTGTCTATAATGCACGTAAAAATTCAGGAAAAAATGGTGGACCTGATGATACAGAATGAAAAATGAAGGAATGCAAATTATGGGAACCATAAAGAAATACCTTATTAATTTCATTGTAGGGTCAATTGCTAATATGAGTTGAGTATAAAGGGTTGTGTGAGGGGATGCCAACAAAGATATTCTTGCCATTTTCTCTCCCCCGTCTATAAATAATGTAAGAAAGCAGGTTTTTTGTTTGCTTGCTGGTTTTGTTCTGTTTTTAATTCCATATGTGGTTTGAGGCAGATTGTGATTATAATGTATGAAAATAAAGTTACTAGGCTATGAAATTGGTTTCATGGGAAGTTTGAAAAAATTAGAAGGGATTTAAGGCCTCTGACATACTGTACCACTGCTGAGTATTTTTTCTTTGAGTTATAATTAATATATTAACTTCAGATATACAATAGTGATATTATATTTTTATACATTAGGAAAGTATTTTTTAAATATAGTTATTTGAAGAACTTTTAAAAATTGTTGATTGTGTGTTTGGATATATAATAATATGTATACCAAGTACTCACACGTATGTTTCTTTAAATATTCAAAGTATATAGATGATATAGCAGTAAGTACATTATGCAACTAAATGTTCTTTTTATGGATTCTTCATTTGTTCTTCCATTCTTTCATTACAATTTTATGAAATTCCATATATGAGCCAGGCTAAGAACATATGTTTCTCACAGGGCGTATTTTAAAGCAAAGTATTGTAAGTGCATATTCTGACAAATTTATCTTGCAGTTTGATCCTTCAATTAGATCATTCCAGCTGCTTAAGATATAAGATTTGACAACTCTGGAATTCTTGTGCAGATATGCCCTTTTCATAAAAGAAAAAAGACCACAGGCGTCAGATTAAAGTAGAGGAGTATCTGAATTCCAACTTTTCAGAATTATGTGAGATATAGTGTGTGAAGCCCACTGTACACTGTACATACTAACAAATGATAGGTGTTATTGCTGTTTGGATTTCTTTGGATGCAGACACTTTCCCTCAGTGTGTGCTTCCACACTACAGATCAGCAGATTGAATAAATGTGTGTGCATGTATACATTTGAGTTTTCCCACTCCCATATTCAGTCATAACACAACAAAATAGTTTAATAAAATAAACTGTGTCACATCATGTCATTTATTATCAGCAGATTATATAAGGAAAATAAAACTTATAGACAATTTCACTCTTTGAATATGCATTCTCATCATTCATGTCCTTGGATACACTACAAGAATTTTAATCACGTAGTTCTTCTGAGCTTTCTGCTATCTGTCCTACTAATAGCTTACACTTCAGTATTTTGATAAATGAAAGGCCAATAGTCATGAAGTACTCTCTTCCAGAATCAACCCTTAGCTGGCATCTGAACTCTTTCCTTTATCTGGAAGTCAGCATAACATCCATATCACAGCTTTAGTCTCAGCACCTTATTCTGCATCACTGACATATTATTTGTATTTTACTGTTTTTTTTTCTCCTCTAGCCAAAACCAAAGTTACACCCTAGAACATCATCACTTCTTGTTCTTTTCCAATGAAAAAAAACAAGATGGAAAAGAAATTTTACTTTCACTACCAGAAACTGAGAGCAAGCTCTGTTTTCTGGAGCTCTTATTGAAAAAAAAATCATGATATTACTCACACTAGTTGTGAATTCACAGTCCTTACATGAATGATGTAATGGAGTTACAGAAGTTACTTCTAAATCTTTTTCTTCATGGTAGGATCATTTTTTTTCCTGATGTAGTAGATATAAAGAATGACTCACCAATCTAATTTTCCTAAGTTCAGGCAAACCCACACACAGACACACACAGGCACACAAACACACACACACGATGTATCTTTGGCATTCTAACTCACCACATTTTCACAACTTCATATATCATTTTCCCCTGTAATTCACTCTTATTTTCTTAGTTATCATTTTGCTTTCTCGGAGCTTTAAAATTTTGATGCACTTAATAACTGTCTTATATTCACTGACTCTTATTTCCAGGAGCAAAATTCATCCTTCTGCAACCTTGAGCACTACTTGTTATTCATTCAATATTCATTATATCTATTGTAATATGAATCATGTTTAACTTCTAGCAGCAAATTCGATGTGTATGGTAAATTAGATCCTTGGGGGAATGTACAATAGTTTGAAAAATAAAATTGACTAATATGACCTTCTTTGAATCTCCTAGGCCAGTGATTTTCAGCCTTATCAGACACAATTCTTTTTTAAAAAAATTTACTACTTGAAGTTAACTTCACACACAATATGGCTTACTTGCCTCATAAACGAATGCAATTGATTGATTTGATACATTACTTAACTGTAATGCAGAAGAGAAATAGAAGAAAATAAAGTTATAATAAAATAATTTGTTTTAATACACAAATGCATTATCACAACGAAGCAGTCAGATGCTCCTATGTAAGCCAACTCACTTGGAATCCAACAATTAGAAATGCAGACAGATATTGGTGTGTCGCATTAAATTGGCAGTTCTAATGCCAAGTAACTAGTGCACAGGTACACTAATACACAAGTAACACTGCCATCAATAATATAATTTTCTACAATGGTGGACAACTGTTTAAAAAGATCTGAACAACATCAACAAAAACAGTGCAATAGACTTATTATTTTGTAGTTGCCTTTTCTGGAAAGCTCAGTTATATTAAAACTGCTACTTCTGTTGAAGATGACTGTGAGAGTCTAGGAGAAAGGTAACTGCAATTCTACTGATCAGCAATCCCGAAATCTCTAAAAATAAGTGTACTTAACAATCTTGCTGAAATTCTGTTGGTTCTGAAAGTTGTCCTAAAATAGAACCTGTTCTGATTCTTTTAACCTGAGGAATATTTAATCAAATTTTAAACTTCCTTTTTGAATAAAGAAACAATGTTTAAAAGTTTATAAGTTGATTAATGTAAATATTTGCCACATTCAAAACAGAAGTGCAATATATATTATAATTTAAACTATACAATAATTTAACATGTTTTTTGAGTGTCTTCTCTATCTCAGACTCATTTAAAGTGCTCTTAGAAGAATAAGTCCTATAAATATACCTTTGGGTCAATTGTGAGTCCCATAGGGCCAGAAACTAGTGGTTTCCCAAGAATACAAGGCAAATGTATTTATTTTTCTTGTGGAAATACGATCTATTAAACACCATATAGGGTAGTCAATACCTTCAATAATTTTCTTTTAGTATCTTTAGTATCCCAATAACTTGGGATACAATTCCATTACTCTAAGTACCTATTCATCAGAATTTTAAAATGCATTTAAATAATAAGATCTTCATTTACAAGGCAATATTATAAGCACACAGAATCACAAAGCCACAGTATTTATAGTAAATGCTTTAATAATGGAATGTGTAGTGAAAAGCTTCTAGTGAATTCCTCTATCCATTCTCCTAATAGATTCAATGCTGTCATATGCCAAGAAAGCTCTTGTAATACAATTTAAACAAAACAAAGCACTTTTAAAAATTTACTTTTTAAAGAATATTTAGTTTACTAAGTTGTATCAGTTCTTTGCATTATAGATACTGCTTTTAATTCATATCTGACAAACATTTTCAGTATTACTCATGATGAAACTAATAGTATTTTGCGAACCGAAGGTCAGCACCTTTGCTGAAGTTTGCAGTCAAACTCCTCAAGAAAAATATAACTACACCAATGAGGACTGCATAATTCATTACAGACTTATAATGAATAAAATGACTAATGAATATTAAAGTAACGTTTCTTCTGCCACATACGTTGGTGCAGAGTTAGATTCTATTAGATCGAAGCTGGAATGTCAGAGTCACTCTTTTAAGAGCTAGATTTTCATTCCTACTAGGCCCACCATGTAGACTGATTTTCACTGCTTCACAGCCTCTTATTACACTTTTGGCATTGAGAGCCAACTCTGATCACAAGCATTTACCCTTCCACTGTGGTTGGCATAGGGTGTGAATCCCAGCATGGATTTCTCTTGGCCTTTATCCAAGAAGATTTTGTTCTACAAGTGGCAAAACATCCTATTCTCAGCTACATGGCTCCAGAGCATGCACATGGGAATAGGAGCCATGGCAAGCCATTCTGAACAAGGACTTTTTGCTAATGAGTTAATTCACTGAACCCTCAATATCTAGTCCATAAAAAAAGCAATCCAGATACTTGAGTCCTGTTGCTTCTGTCTTTCAATCCCATTTAATTTTGTCTTTTACTTTTTGCTATGGTAAGACTAAACTGTTTTTACAAAAATTGAACAAAACAAACAAATACGTATTTACTTGACTATCCTAGAATGATAATGAAATAAATATAAATTCAAAACATCCATTTAAAAGCAAAAACTATTCAGTAAATACACTGCTTTATAGATGTGTTCTGCTCTGGGTACTGAGAGAATTAATACACATATTAGTTAGATCACAGAAAATCACAGTAAACAATTTCCACATCTGAGGTTACTTTTTTACTTAAGATGAGAAGAACTGAATCCCCACAATAAGTAAATTCCACACATTTTACTAAAACATTAATTTATCCATACCATAGAGAGGTCATAGTTAAATGAACATATATTATTTTAGAAGACAGAGTAGAAACAATAATGGCTGTATTCCTGTTCTCAAGATATTTCCATTCTAAACAGAAAGAGATATAGACACGTTTTCAGCACAAGTAATTACAGAAGTTCCGAGGAGGGAGAGAATATTGGTGTCAGGAATGTTACAAAGAAGTGTCATCATATGGAAGAATGATTTCAGAATAAGAGATGAAGAATAGGTCAAAAGAGGTAGAGTAAAAGCAATTACTAAGGGATGAACTAGTGACATACTATTAATTAGAAAATATAACCTGACAAATGTGTTTTAGTGGAAACTAAACTATATAATAAAATTGAAATTTTGAAAGAAAATGGAGGATATATTTAAAGACTGGTGAAGAGTACAACCTGACTAAGAGGATCTTAAAACGTTAAACTAGAAGAGGAAATTAGGGTATTCACTGAAGTCTCAAAGAGAAATTGATATCCTTCAAGTGAAGTCACTAAAGGTTTCAAGAATGATAAACATGAACAATAACTGTGGAGAATGGATAGGATGAGGAAAAGCTATTGACAGTTGTGATAGATCAGATTCTAATTAATTAACTGACAATGGAAGGATGAAAATTTGAGTCATGGAACAAAAAGTTTACAGAAGAAATTAGGTAGGGGAGACGGCTTCAAAATGGAGGAAGAGTAAGACGTGTAGATCACCTTCCTCCCCACAAATACATCAGAAATACATCTACATGTGGAACAACTCCAACAGAACACCTACTGAACGCTGGCAGAAGACCTCAGACCTCCCAAAAGGCAAGAAACTCCCCACGTACCTAGGTAGGGCAAAAGAAAAAAGAAAAAACAGAGACAAAAGAGTAGGGAAGGGACCTACACCAGTGGGAGGGAGCTGTGAAGGAGGAAAGGTTTCCACACACTACGAAGCCCCTTCGCGGGCGGAAACTGCAGGTGGCGGAAGGGGGAAGCTTCGGAGCCACGGAGGAGAGCGCAGCAACAGGGGTGCGGAGGGCAAAGCGGAGAGATTCCCGCACAGAGGATTGGTGCCGACCAGCACTCACCAGCCCAAGAGGATTGTCTGCTCACCCGCCGAGGCGGGCAGGGGCTGGGAGGTGAGGCTCAGGCTTTGGAGGTCGGATCCCAGGTAGAGGACTGGGGTTGGCTGCGTGAACACAGCTTGAAGGGGGCTAGTGTGCCACAGCTAGCTGGGAGTCCAGGAAAAAGTCTGGAGCTGCCGAAGAGCCAAGAGACTTTTTCTTCCCTCTTTGCTTCCTGGTGCGCAAGGAGAGGGGATTAAGAGTGCCGCTTAAAGGAGCTCCAGAGACGGGCGCGAGCCATGGCTATCAGCGTGGATCTCAGAGACGGGCATGAGACACTAAGGCTGCTGCTGCAGCCACCAAGAAGCCTGTACCAGTACAGGTCACTATCCCCACCTCCCCTCCCGAGACCCTGTGCAGCCCGCCACTGCCAGGGTCCCGTGATCCAGGGACAACTTCCCCAGGAGAACACACAGGGCACCTCAGGCTGCTGCAACGTCACTCTGGCCTCTGCCACCGCAGGCTTGCCCCGCATCCGTACCCATCCCTCCCCCTGCCTGAGTGAGCCAGAGCCCCCAAATCAGCTGCTCCTTTAACCCCGCCCCATCTGAGCAAAGAACAGACACCCTCAGGTGCCCTACACGCAGAGGCGGGTCCAAATCCAAACCTGAACCCCAGCAGCTGTGCGAACAAAGAAGAGAAAGGGAAATTTCTCCCAGCAGCCTCAGGAGCAGCAGATTAAACCTCGACAATCAACTTGATATACCCTGCAACTGTGGAATACCTGAATAGACAACGAATCATCCCAAATTGAGGAGATGGAATTTGGGAGCAATGATATATATATTTTTTTCCCGTTTTCTCTTTTTGTGAGTGTGTATGTGTATGCTTCTGTGTGTGATTTTGTCTGTAGAGCTTTGCTTTTACCATTTGTCCTAGGGTTCTGTCTGCCCTTTTTTTTTGTATAGTTTTTAGCACTTGCTATCATTGGTGAATTTGTTTTTTGGTTTGGTTGCTCCCTTCTTTCTTTTTTTTTTATTATTTAAAAAAATTTTTATAAAATTATTTTTAATTTTTATTTTAGTAACTTTATTTTACTTTATCTTGTTTTATTTTATCTTCTTTCTTTCTTTCTTTTTTCCCCCCTTTTATGCTGAGCCGTGTGCATGACAGGCTCTTGGTGCTCCAGCCAGGCATCAGGGCTGTGCCTCTGAGGAGGAAGAGCGAAGTTCAGGACACTGGTCCACAAGAGACCAAGCTCCAGGTAATATTAAATGGCAAAAATCTCCCAGAGATATCCACCTCAATGCCAAAACCCAGCTCCACTCAACAACCAGCAAGCTACAGTGCTCAACACCCTATGCCAAACAACTAGCAACACAGGAACACAACCCCATCCATTAGCAGAGAGGCTACCTAAAATCATAGTAAGTTCACAGACACCCCAAAAACACACCATCAGACGTAGATGTGCCCACCAGAAAGATAAGATCTAGCCTCATCCACCAGAACACAGGCACTAGTCCCCTCCATCAGGAAGCCTACACAACCCACTGAACCAAGCTTAGCCACTGGGGACAGACACCAAAAACAACAGGAACTACGAACCTGCAGCCAGTGAAAAGGAGACCCCAAACACAGTAAGATAAGCAAAATGAGAAGACAAGAGAAACACACAGCAGATGAAGGAGCAAGACAAAAACCCACCAGACCTAACAAATGACAAGGAAATAGGCAGTCTACCTGAAAAAGAATTCAGAATAATAGTAAAGAGGATCCAAAATTTTGGAAATAGAATGGAGAAAATACAAGAAACATTTAACAAGGACCTAGAAGAACTAAAGAGCAAACAAAGAGTGATGAACAACACAATAAATGAAATTAAAGGGATCAATAGCAGAATAACTGAGGCAGAAGAATGGATAAGTGACCTGGAAGATAAAATAGTGGAAATAACTACTGCAGAACAGAATAAAGAAAAATGAATGAAAAGAATTGAGGACAGTCTCAGAGACCTCTGGTACAACATTAAACACACCAACATTCGAAATATAGCGGTTCCAGAATAAGAAGAGAAAAAGAAAGGGACTGAGAAACTATTTGAAGAGATTATAGTTGAAAACTTCCATAATATGGGAAAGGAAATAGTTATTCAAGTCCAGGAAGCACAGAGACTCCCATGCAGGATAAATCCAAGGAGAACCATGCCAAGACACATATTAATCAAACTATCAAAAATTAAATTCAAAGAAAAAGTATTAAAAGCAACAAATAACACACAAGGGAATCTCCATAAGGTTAACAGCTGACCTTTCAGCAGAAACTCTGCAGGCCAGAAGTGAGTGGGAGGACATATTTAAAGTGATGAAGGAGAAAAACCTACAACCAAGATTACTCTACCCAGCAAGGATCTCATTCAGATTTGATGGAGAAATTAAAACCTTTACAGACAAGCAAAAGCTAAGAGAATTCAGCACCACCAAACTAGCTTTGCAACAAATGCTAAAGGAACTTCTCTAGGGAGGAAACACAAGAGAAGGAAAAGACCTACAATAACAAACCCAAAAGAATTAAGAAAAAGGAAATAGGAACATACATATTGATAATTACCTTAAATATAAATGGATTAAATGCACCAACCAAAAGACACAGACTGGCTGAATGGATACAAAATCAAGATGCGTATATATGCTGTCTACAAGAGACCACTTCAGACCTAGAGGCACATAGAGATTGAAAGTGAGAGGATGGAAAAGGATATCCCATGCAAATGGAAATCAAAAGAAAGCTGGAGTAGCAATTCTCATAACAGACAAAATAGACTTTAAAAGAAAGACTATTACAAGAGACAAGGACACTACATAATGATCCAGGGATCACTCCAAGAAGAAAATATAACAATTGTAAATATTTATGCACCCAACACAGGAGCACCTCAATCTATAAGGCAAATACTAACAGCCATAAAAGGGGAAATGGACAGTAACACATTCATAGTAGGGGACTTTAACACCCCACTTTCACCAATGGACAGATCATCCAAAATGAAATAAATGAGGAAACACAAGCTTTTAATGATACATTAAACAATATGGAATTAATTGATATTTATAGGACATTCCATCCAAAAACAACAGAATACACATTCTTCTCAAGTGCTTATGGAACATTCTGCCGGATAGATCATATCTTGGGTCACAAATCAAGCCTTGGTAAATTTAAGAAAATTGAAATCATATCAAGTATCTTTTCCGACCACAACACTATGAGACTAGATATCAATTACAGCAAAAGATCTGTAAAAAAATACAAACACATGGAGGCCAAACAATACACTACTTAATAACCAAGCGATCACTGAAAAATCAAAGAGGAAATCAAAAATTACCTAGAAAGAAATGACAATGAAAACACGATGACCCAAACCTGCGGGATGCAGCAAAAGCAGTTTTAAGAGGGAAGTTTATAGCAATACAATCCTACCTTAAGAAACAGGAAACATCTCAAATAAACAACCTAACTTTACACCGAAAGCAGTTAGAGAAAGAAGAACAAAAACCCCCCAAAAGTTAGCAGAAGTAAAGAAATCATAAAGATCAGATCAGAAATAAATGAAAAAGAAGTGAAGGAAAAAATACCAAAGATTAATAAAACTGACAGCTGGTTCTCTGAGAAGATAAACAAAATTGATAGACCATTAGCCAGACTCATCAAGAAAAAAAGGGAGAAGACTCAAATCAATAGAGTTAGAAATGAAAAAGGAGAAGTAACAACTGACACTGCAGAAATACAAAGGATCATGAGAGATTACTACAAGCAACTCTATACCAATAAAATGGACAACCTGGAAGAAATGGGCAAATTCTTAGAAATGCACAACCTGCCAAGACTGAACCAGGAAGAAATAGAAAATATGAACAGACCAATCACAAGCACGGAAATTGAAACTGTGATTAAAAATCTTCCAACAAACAAAAGCCCAGGACCAGGTGGCTTCAAAGGCGAAGTCTATCAAACATTTAGAGAAGAGCTAACACCTGTCCTTCTCAAACTCTCCCGAAACATAGCAGAGGGAGGAACACTCCCAAACCCATTCTGTGAGGCCACCATCACCCCGATACCAAAACCAGACAAAGATGTCATGAAGAAAGAAAACTATAGGCTAATAACTCTAATGCACACTGATGCAAAAATCCTTAACATAATACTAGCAAACAGAATCCAACAACTTATTAAAAGGATCATACACCATGATCAAATGGGGTTTATCCCAGGAATGCAAAGATTATTCAGTATAAGCAAACAGATCAATGTGATACATCATATTAAAAACTGAAGGAGAAAAGTCATATGGAAATCTCAATAGATGCAGAAAAAGCTTTTCATAAAATTCAACACCCATTTATGATAAAAACCCTCCAGAAAGTAGGCATAGAGGGAACCTACCTCAACATAATAAAGGCCATATATGACAAACCCACAGCCAACATCGCTCTCAATGGTGAAAAAGTGAAACCATTTCCACTAAGATCAGGAACAAGAAAAAGTTGCCCACTCTCACCACTATTACTCAACATAGTTTTGGAAGTTATAGGCACAGCAGTCAGAGAAGAAAAATAAATAAAAGGAATCCAAATCGGAAAAGAAGAAATAAAATTGTCACTGTTTGCAGATGACATGATACTATACATAGAGAATCCTAAAGATGTCACCAGAAACCTACTAGAGCTAATCAATGAATTTGGTAGAGTAGCAGGATACAAAGTTAACACACAGAAATCTCCTACATTCCTATACAATAATGATGAAAAATCTGAAAGAGAAATTAAGGAAACACTCCCATTTACCACTGCAACAAGAAGAATAAAATACCTAGGAAAAAATCCTACCTAGAGAGACAAAACATCTTTATGCAGAAAACTGTAAGACACTGATGAAAGAAATTAAAGATAATACAAACAGATGGAGAGATATACCATGTTCTTGGATTGGAAGAATCAAACACTGTGAAAATGATTATACTACCCAAAGCAATCTACAGATTCAGTTCAATTGTTATCAACCTACCAATGACATTTCTCAGAGAACTAGAACTAAAAATTTCACAATAAAGAAACACAAAACACCCCGAATAGCTAAAGCAATATTGAGAAAGAAAAATGGAGCTGGAGGAATCAGGCTCCCTGACTTGACTATATTACACAACTACAGTAATCAAGACAGTGTGGCCCTGGCACAAAAACAGAAATATAGATCATTAGAATAGGATAGAAAGGCTGGAGATTAAACCCCCGCACATATGGTCACCTTATCTTTGATAAAGGAGGCAAGAGTATACAATGGAGAAAACACAGCCACTTCAATAAGTGGTGCTGGGAAAACTGGACAGCTACATGTAAAAGAATGAAATTAGTATGCTCCCTAACACCATACACAAAAGTAAACTCAAAATGGATTACAGACCTAAATGTAAGGCCAGACACTATAAAACTCTTAGAGGAAAATATAGGCAGAACACTCTATGACATTAATCACAGGAAGATCCTTTTTGACCCACCTCCTAGAGAAATGGAAAGAAAAACAAAAATAAACAAATGGGACCTAATGAAACGTAAAGCTTTTGCACAACAAAGGAAACCTTAAATAAGATGAAAAGACAACTCTCAGAATGGGAGAAAATATTTGCAAACAAAGCCACTGACAAAGGATTAATCTCCAAAATATACAAGCAGCTCATGCAGCTCAATACCAAAAAAAAAAACAAAAAAAAAAAAACCCAGTCCAAAAATAGGCAGAAGACATAAATAGACATTTCTTCAAAGAAGATATACAGATTGCTAACAAACACATGAAAGGATGCTCAACATCACTAATCATTAGAGAAATGCAAATCAAAACTAAAATGAGGTATCACCTCACACCGGTCAGAATGGCCATCGTCAAAAAATCTACAAACAATAAATGCTGAAGAGGGTGTGGAGAAAAGGGAACCCTCTTGCACTGTTGGTGGGAATGTACATTGATACAGCCAATATGGAAAACAGTATGGAGGTCCCTTAAAAAACTAAAAATAGATCTACCATACAACCCAGAAATCCCACTACAGGGCATATGCACTGAGAAAACCATAATACAAAAAGAGTCATGTACCACAATGTTCACTGCAGCTCTATTTACAATAGCCAGGACGTGGAAGCAACCTAAGTGTCCATCAACAAATGAATGGATAAAGAAGATGTGGCACATATATACAACGGAGTATTACTCAGCCATAAAGAGAAACAAAATTGAGTTATTTTTAGTGAGGTGGATGGACCTAGAGTCTGTCATAAAGAGTGAAGTAAGTCAGAAAGAGAAAGACAAATATTGTATGCTAACACAAAAAAAATGGCTAAAAAAAAAAAGAAAACAAAGGTTCTGAGGAACCTAGGGGCAGGACAGGAATAAAGATGCAGACGTAGAGAATAGACTTGAGGACACGGGGAGGGGGAAGGGTAAGCTGGGACAAAGTGAGAGAGTGGCATAGACATATATACTCTACCAAATGTCAAATAGATAGCTAGTAGGAAGCAGCCGCATAGCACAGGGAGATCAGCTTGGTGCTTTGTGACCACCTCGAGGGGTGTGATAGGGTAAGCAGGACGAGACCCAGGAGGAAGGGGATATGGGTATATATGTATACATATAGCTGATTCATTTTTTTATACACCAGAAACTATCACACCATTGTAAAGTATTTATACTCTAATAAAGATGTTATAAAAAATCAATAAATACTGGAAAACTTAGCAGCAAATGTGGTAAGATACTGAATGAACAAACAGTTATAAACTACTTGTGTCTCTGTTATTCTGAATAACATTTTTGGAAAGACAAATGGAAATGTTATAAGATATACACATACTCATACCTACTGATTCAGTTATGTTTTCCCTAAGAATTTAACATAAAAAATAATTCAACCTAAGGAAAAATGTTACTTTGTACATATTAAGTTTTTAAGTAAACATAAGAACCACAACTTGGAAAATTAAAATGTTAATAAATGAAATATGCTGTGGATATTGAGACTTGGAATCATGAAGGTTGTGTCAAAACATTTTTTTTAAAGATCTATGAATAAAATGTAAAAGAGAATTAAAAACAAGAACTTTATGCTTACGACTCTAAAATGCTTGGATGCATATGTAGGCACACTGAAGATGATGTTTCTGAATTAAAATTTTTGTGTAAAGTTTATACTAAAATTATTTTTTTTCTTAAAAATAGTATTAGTTTTAATAGGGATAATAGCAGCAATAACATACTACTAGTAGTAGAAGTATCAATGATTAAAGTTCTTCTCTATTGCATGCTTTCAGTATAAGAAAACATATGCTAGTAGAAGAGTTCAGATGGAATATTTAATATCATAAAGTACTTTCTGTATTGTGTGCATAGAAAATGGAAAATATTATTTGCACCGTATTCATGTAGGTATTTCTCGTGGCCTCTTTATACATTCCTTCTAACACCTACATCAAGGCTATGGTAGCCAGCTGTGAAAGGTGCTAGATTTTCAACGAAGGATACTTTTTTTGTTACTTACAAAGTTACTGGTCCCTTCTCTTGTGGGAATTATAATCTGAACCCTTAATACTACACACACACACACACACACACACAACCATGTAGGGTGGCAGGGTGGGTTCTCTGAATGACATACTGTTTTTCTCTAAGTATCGCGTCTCCTCTGGCTTCAAGCTACCCTGCTGTATTTAACACAAAATTTATTACTGGCAGAAAGTTCTTGGACAAACCACTGTATAATTTCTCTAGCATTCTGGAATTATTTTTGCAAGTCCAACTGAGTCTGGGCACCTGCCTATTATACAAATTTTCTGGCATTTAAAAATTGTGCTTGCTGTGTGATGAGCTAAGACTAGAGTTCAAATATGAATAAATATTCGTTAGTTACTAAACTGCAGAGGAAGATTTAACTATCTCCTAACAAATCATTTTTCTAGATGATATAACATGGTTTGTTTCCTTCTCTCATGGTCCTTTTTCCTATATTTTATAATTAAAATAATTTTCCAAAATCAATTTTTAGCTTTTTATGTTATTTATTATCTTCTCAAATTTGTACAAATTATAACTTCAGCAGAATCAAGTATCTTTCTTACCTAAGGTCTTGAAGATTGGAGCTTTAACTGTATCCCACATACGCATTCATTCTGAATACATAAACTTTCTTTCAGCCACTATAGTATCTACTATTCATATAATAAACTATCTTAGAGATATAACATTAGTTTTACCAAATGGTATGAGTGAAGCTTAGACTATAATACAAAACAGATGAAATTCTAGATATCATAGAGTAAAATAGTTGAGTTAACGTAAATTATGTTTTGTGACATGGTATCCATCTTCATTACTGAATCCTTGGATATAATGAAAGTAGATAAGGAGTGAGTTACAATTCATTTCTTTAGACTACCTTTTCCTGAATATTGTATGCATAGTTTTTTTTCCTACTTGAACAGAAAATCTCTCTGTGTATCCTAAAATCTGCATTTTAATCAATATTTTACTTTTCTGATGAGCAAATCCCAACTAACTTTAAGCTCCTCATGAAATGAAAGCCACAGTAGGCAGGCAGGGAGACAAATAAGTGTCTAACGACTCTCCCACATACAGGGAGGGCAGACACTGAGAGGGTCTGGGCATCAGCAACACTGCCTCTAAGAATCACATGGGAAAAAGAATAAATGGATGGAGGACCATCAGCATCAGTGCTGAAAGAAAGGGAAATGAGTCTCCTTTGTCAGAAATATGAAGACATTTCCACAGTGTAATGATGACAGGACTACAAGAAAGATAACACCCATGAAGAATGCAAGGAGCATGACGTGGAGAAACCCCCTGGCAGCCCTGAACCTGGAGGGTGAGGGAGAGAAGGCAGATAGGTTGGTAGGGCAGCTGACAAGCAAGCTGAGGAGTCACAGAAACTACAAAGAGGTACTCGGAGTCTTCAGGGAGAGAACCTGGGCTGGGGCTCCTCTATCTTTTTGATATTCAAGCATCACTGTGTGTGTGTTTTTGTTTAAGCACCTTCTCACCTTCTAGCACTACAAGACACTGGGTCATCCTGCCACAGCCCTAGAATCAGCCATTTCTCCAGCCATTCCTCTTACTAGAGAAAGGTTTAGAAGCCAAGATATGGGGCCTAAGTGTGCTCCTTGCTACTGGTATTTCATTGCTTGAAGAAATGCTAAGCTGACAGAGCAAAGATATGTGTGTGTATAATAACCTGTGCATATACTCATACCTATAAATATTCCTATATGTAGCCATCTGTATCTATAGTAAGCTGAAACTGAGTTTTTATTTATTTTTAACATCTTTATTGGAGTATAACTGCTTTACATTGTTGTATTAGTTTCTGCTGTATAACAAAGTGAATCAGCTCTATGTATACATATATCTCCATATCCCCTCCCTCTTGCGTCTACCTCCCACCCTCCCTATCCCAGCCCTCTAGGTGGTCACAAAGCACCGAGCTGATCTCCCTGTACTATGCGGCTGCTTCCCACTAGCTATCTATTTGACATTTGGTAGTGTATATATGTCAATGCCACTCCCTCACTTCGGCTTAGCTTACCCTTCCCCCTCCCCATGTCCTCAAGTCCATTCTCTATGTCTACGTCTTTATTCCTGTCCTGCCCCTAGGTTCATCAGAACCTTTTTTTGTTTGTTTTTTTACATTCCGTATATGTGTGTTAGCATATGGTATTTGTTTTTCTCTTTCTGACTTACTTCACTCTGTATGACAGACTCTAGGTCCATCCACCTCACTACAAATAACTCAATTTCATTTCTTTTTTATGGCTGAGTAATATTCCATTGTATACATGTGCCACATCTTCTTTATCTATTCATCTGTTGATGGACACTTAGGTTGCTTCCATGTCCTGGCTATTGTAAATAGTGCTGCAATGAACATTGTGGTACATGACTCTTTTTGTATTATGGTTTTCTCAGGGTATATGCCCAGTAGTAAGATTGCTGGGTCATATGGTAGTTCTATTTTTAGCTTTTTAAGGAACCTCCATACTGTTCTCCACAGTGGCTGTATCAATTTACATTCCCACCAACAGTGTAAGAGGGCTCCCTTCTCTCCACACCCTCTTCAGCATTTATTGTTTGTAAATTTTTTGATGATGGCCATTCTGACCAGTGTGAGGTGATACCTCATTTTAGTTTTGATTTGCATTTCTCTAATGATTAGTGATGTTGAGCATCCTTTCATGTGTTTGTTGGCAATCTGTATATCTTCTTTGGAGAAATGCTATTTAGGTCTTCTGCCCATTTTTGGATTGGGTTGGGATTTTTTATATTGAGCTGCATGAGCTGCTTGTATATTTTGGAGATTAATCCTTTGTCAGTGGCTTCATTTGCAAATATTTTCTCCCATTCTGAGTGCTGTCTTTTTGTGTCGTTTATGGTTTCCTTTGCTGTGCAAAAGCTTTTGAGTTTCATTAGGTCCCATTTGTTTATTTTTGCAAAATCCAATAAACTTTTGATTGGGAAATTCTATTATAAGGGAATATTATGGACCATTTTGTTATTTACATGTCTCAGTAGCAACTCAACTGACATATCTGAAGATAGTACCTTTAAAATCCTATCTTTGATATTTACTATCTGAGTGACCTTCATGAAGCTATTAGCTTTATTTGAACCCCCATTTCCTCATCTATTTGATGGGTAAATCATAATGCCTGAGCCAGGTACTTCACTGTCTTATGCATATTTTAAGTGTTTTGAATACTGTAATATATAATTCAAACTTTCCTTTAATGCTATCTATGAAAAATTAACTTTTACTCTAAGAAATGTATAATATTAAATTATGTACACACTTTGCAAAATGATGTACAAATCAAGTGAATTTTTATAATAGGTGTCCGATATTCTTTTCCACATATTTCAACAGTGAACGTGAGAATCAGGTGACAAAAACGGAAGGGTAATTGTGTTACAATTTAGTAAATTACAGAGACCAAAAATGGGGAAAAAATGGCATGAGAAACTTAAATTTATCTCACTGGTCAGCAGAAAGGTAACTGAGTAAGAAGAGTTTATATCATAAGGAAATTTCCAAGGAGGCACAATTTGAATGGTTTATAACTGAGTAACATGCTAAGAATCTAAAGAATGGAACACTGGAAAAAATTTGCCAACTTTACAACTCTGTCTTATATCCATCATGAATTACTTTATAATGGGATCAAGTAAAAGGCTATCAATATATGCACACAGTTTTTTCTCAGCCAGGAGGTACAATCTTCAAGTTCAAAATGATGTCTAGTGGAATTCATCTTCATATTGATACTTACTCATGGAGACATTAATGCATTCATTATTTACCTCTATATAATACTACTAGATATTCAAAGAATAAAATAATTTATATTTACACAAAGCTGCTGCATTGTTTATCTGTAATCATGTAGGTTGAAGCATCTATGTACCCTTATAAAAAGGTAAAATCATGATTTTAATTGCAAATTTGTGCAATAGCTATCCCCACCTTGACACCATCCTTTAACGTAAACCTCCTTATAGGTCTTTTACAATCTATGCAACATATTTGTTCCTAAAAATTACCAAGCTATATAACATCATTCAATAAAAGCCATGAAGCTCATGGGGTTAATGGGGTTAGGAACATACACACAAGATTCAGTAGTGACACAGTGAAATATGAAAAAGAAATCTAGTAAAAATAATAGTACAGCCTTACATATCTTAAATAAATGATATACAAAGACTATAATAAATGTAAGAAAAAGAAACATTATAACTGTTAATGCAGAAATTCAAAGGATCATAAGCGGCTGCTATGAACAACTATATGCCAATAAACTGGACAACCTAGAAGAAATGGAAAAATCCTTAGAAGCATACAACTTAGCAAGACTGAATCAGGAAGAATAGGAAATCTAAATAGATCAATTATTAGTAAGGAGACTGAATCAGTAATCAAAAATCTCCCGAAAAAGATAAGCCCAGGACCAGATGGCTCCACTGGTGAATTCTGCCAAGCATTTAAAAAAGAATTAACACCAATCCCTCTCAAACACTTCTAAAAAAGTCAAAGAGGAAGTTACACTCCCAAACTCATTTTATGAGGCCAGTATTATCCTGCTACCCAAACCAGAAAAAGACACCACTAAGAAAAGAAAACTACAGGCCAATATCTCTGATGAATACAGATGCAAAATTTCTTAACAAAGTACTAGAAAACACAGTTCAGCAGCATATGAAAAGGCTCATTCACCATGATCAAATGATATTTACCTCTTGGAGGCAAGGATGGTTCAAAATATACCAATCAATGAGACACATCACATTAATAGAATGAAAGAATAGAGTCATATAATCATCTCAATAGCTGTAGAAAAAGCATTTGCCAACATCCATTCATGATCAAAAATAACTCTTTACAAATTAGGCACAGAAGGAACATATATTAACATATTATAGGCCATATATGACAAGCCTACAGCTAACATCACACTTAATGGTGAAAGGTTGAAAGCTTTCTCCCTTAGGTAAGGAAATAGACAAGGGTGTTCACTCTTATCACTCCTATTCAACAAAGTACTAGAAGTGCTAGCTAGAGCAATTAGGCAAGAAAGAGAAACAAAAGAGGGGAAGGGGAGGGTGGGATGAATTGAGAGATTAGGATGGACATATATACACTACCATGTGTAAAGTAGATAGCTAGTGGGAACAAGCTATAAAGCACAGGAAGCTCAGCTCGGTGCTTTGTGATGACCTAGATGGGTGGGATGGGGGAGGGGGGTGGGAGGGAGGTCCAAGAGGGAGGGGATGTAGTATACATATAGCTGATTCACTTCATTGTACAGCAGAAACTAACATGACATTGTAAAGCAATTATACTTCAATAAAAAAAAGTAAAATTGTCTCTATTTGAAGATGATGTGATTTTATATATAGAAAATCCAAAAGACTCTACAAGAAAACCATTAGATCTAATCAATGGATTCAGTAAAGTTGCAGGATACAAGATTAACAAACAAAAACCTGTAGCGTTTCTGTACACTAACAATTTTCTGAAAAAGAAATAAAGAAATCAATCCTATTTACAGTAGGATCAAAACCAATAAAATACTTAGGAATAAGCCTAACTAAGAAGGTGAAAGATCTCTATTCTAAAAACTACAAGACATTGATAAAAGAAATCAAAGAAGAGATAAATAAATGGAAAGGTACCCCTTGTTCATGGATTGGAAAAATCAATATTGTTAAAATGTTAATATTACCAAAAACTATCTATAGATTCAGTACAATCCTTATAAAGATTCCAACTTCATTTTTTACAGAAGTATAAAAATTATTCCTAAAATTAACATGGAACAACAAAAGACCCTGAATAGCCTAAGAAATCATGAAAAAGAAGAACAAAGCAGGGGGCATCACACTTCCTGATTTCAAGCTATACTATAAATGTATAGTCATCACTATGGGACTGGCATAAAAACAAATGAGTAGGCCAATGGAACAAAATCAAGGGCCAGAAATAAACCCAAGCACATATGGTCAACTAATATTTGACATGAAAGCCAAGAATACTCAATGGAGAAAAGACAGCCTCTTCAATAATAGTGCTGGGATAACTGGATATTCACATCCAAAGAATGAAACTGGATCCATATCTTACATCACCCACAAAATATTAACTCAAAATGGATTAAACATTTAAATGTAAGACCTGAAAACATGGAAATCCTAGAAGAAAACATAGGAATAAAGCTTCTTGACCTAGGCCTTGGTAATAATTTTTAAGATACGACACCTAAAGCACAAGCAACAAAATAAAAAATAAACAAGTGGGGCTATGTCAAACTAAAAAGCTTCTGCACAGCAAAGGAAACCATCAGCAAAGTGAAGAGACTAGTCATGGAATGAGACAAAGTATTTGCAAACCATATATCTGATAAGGGGTTAATATCCAAAATACATAAAGAATTCATACAATTCAATAGCAAAAAAAAAAAAAAATTAAATGGACAAAGAACCTGAACAGACATTTCTTCAAAGAATATATACAAAAGGCCAACAGATACATGAAAAGATGCTCAACATCACTAGTCATTAAAGAAATGCAAATTAAAGCCACAAAGAACTATAACCTTATGCCTGTTAGAATGGCTGTCATCAAAAAGACAATAGAGGGCTTCCCTGGTGGCGCAGTGGTTGAGAGTTCGCCTGCCGATGCAGGGGACACGGGTTCGTGCCCCGGTCCGGGAGGATCCCATGTGCCGCAGAGCAGCTGGGCCCGTGAGCCATGGCCACTGGGCCTGCGCGTCCGGAGCCTGTGCTCCGCAAGGGGAGAGGCCACAACAGTGAGAGGCCCGCATACCGCAAAAAAAAAACAACAAAAAAAGACAATAGATAACAAATCCTAATGTGGACGCAGAGAAATGGGAACCCTTTTGCACTGTTGGTCGGATTGTAAATTGTACAGCCACTATGGAAAACAGTATGGAGGATCCTCAAAAAAACAAATAGAACTACAATATAATCCAGCAATTTCACTTCTCAGAATATGTCCAAGGGAAATGAAAACACTGACTTGAAAAGATATCTGCACCCTCATGTTCACAGCAGCATTATTTACAGTAGTCAAGACAGGGAAACAATCAAAGTGTGCACTGATGGATGAATGGATAAAGAAGTTGTGGTATAAAAATATACATGGAGTATTATTCAGCTATAAAAAGGAGGAAACCTTGCTATTTGTGACAACATGGATGGATCTTGAAGACATTATGCTAAGTTAAATAAGTCAGAGAAAGACAAATACTGTATGACGTCACTTATATGTGGAATCTGAAAAATAAAAATAAAAAGCAAAATATCCATAGAAAAAGAGATTAGATTTGTGGTTGCTAAAGGTGGAGAGTAGGGGTAGGAGTAATTAGAGGAAGGTGGTCAAAAGGTGCAAACTTCCAGTTATAAGATAAATAAGTGCTGGGGAGCTTATGTAGAACACGTTGACTACAGCTAACACTGCTGTCTGATATACAGGAAAGTTGTTAAGAGAGGGAATCCTAAGATTTCTCAAAACAGGGAGAATTTTTTTTTCCTTTTATTCTTTCTTTGCTTTTTATTGTACCTGTCCTGTATGAGAAGCTGGATGTTAACTAAACGTACTGTGGTAATCATTTCACAACACCTGTAAATCAAACCATCATGCTCTACTCCTTAAACTAACACAGTGATTCACGTCAATTATTTCTCAATAAAACTGGGAAAAAACCTTCTGTGCAGTAAAAGACACTGGCAAGAGAGTGAAGAAACAAGACACAGCCTGGGGAAAATGTCTATTTTTATCTGATAAAATGTCTTTATCTAAAACATCTTTATCACATATCTGATAAAGGACTCATTTCCAAATATGAAAATAACTTCTAAAATTCAACAATAAGAAAAAGAAAAAACCTCATTAAAAAGTGGGCAAAGTTCTGAACAGACACATCATCAAACCAGATAAACACCTGCCAAATAAGCATATGAAATGTTCAACATCATATGTCATTAAAGAATTATAAATTAAAATAACAATAAGATACCACTCCACACATATTAGAATGGCCAAAATCTAAAACACTGACAACACCAGTGCTGGCAAGGTTGTGAGGTAATAGCTACTTTCATTTATTGCTGGTATGAATCTGAAATGATATAGCCACTTTATTTAAAAGACAGTTTGGCAGTTCCTAATAAACCTAAACATAGACTTACTATACAATCAAGTAATTGTACTCCTAGGTATTTACTCGAATGAGTTGAAAACTTATGTTTACATAAAAGCTCAAACATGATTGCTTATTGCTTTATTCATAGTTGGCCAAATTTTGGAAGCAACCTAGATATCTTTCAATAGGTGAATGGATAAATGAAATGTGGTACATCCATACAACTGAATATTACTCAATGATTAAAAGAAATGAGCTAACAAGCCTCAAAGGTACATGGAAGTACCTTAAATACAAATGAAGAGAAAGAGTTATAGACACAGTAAAAGAATTAGTAGTTGTTATGGATTTGGGCAGAGGATGAACAAATATGTGGGGTACAGATTTTTAGGGCAATTAAATTATTCTGTATAATATTGTAATGGTAGATACATTACATTATACATTTGGCAAAACCCAAAGAAATGTACAACAAAAATGAATGAAACCAAATGTAAACTATAGACTTTAGTTAATACTAATGTATCAATACTAATTCATCAGTTATAACAAACATACCACAACAATGCAAGATGTTAATACTAAAGAGAATTTTGGAAGGGAGGAGAGAGAATACATGGCAACTTCTGTACTTTCTGCTCAAGATTTCTGTAAACTTCAAATTGCTCTAAAAAAATCAAGCCTCTTAATTTAAAAAGGTGGGGATGGGTTAAGATAGATATGTCTGGCAATGTCTGCTATATCTGGGAATCTTGTTAAATTTCCTTTGTAATCTTAGAGGAAGAAATGATACTTACGTCTTTTTTAAATTATTTATTTATTTATTTATGGCTGTGTTAGGTCTTTGTTGCTGTGCGTGGGCTTTCTCTAGTTGCAGTGACTGGGGGCTACTCTTTGTTGCGGTGCACGGGCTTCTCATTGCACTGGCTTCTCTTGTTGCAGAGCACGGGCTCTAGGCACATGGGCTTCAGTAGTTGTGGCTCACAGGCTCTAGAGCGCAGCCTCAGTACTTATGGCACATGGGCTTAGTTGCTCTGCAGCATGTAGGATCTTCCTGGGCCGGGGATCGAACGCGTGTCCCCTGCATTGGCAGGTGGATTCTTAACTACCGCGCCACCAGGGACTAAGCTATTTACTTTCACTGAAACAATAATAACAAACCTAGCATAAATAAAAGATTTTGGAATTTATAAAGTGCTTCACTTATGCTAGTGATGACATATCTCTTTCCCAGAATCCCAAAAATATAGAATAGGCTTTATGCTTATTCCCATTGTAGAAAAACCTGCAGCTCTGAGAGGCTAATTAACTTGTCCAAAATACGTGGTTAGCAAGGAGAAGAGCTGTCTTCTGATTTGTATCCCATTCACTTTCCTCTATATCTCATTGTGAAATCACACTTTGCTTTAAATATTTCCTTAAGGAAGATAGACTGGGTGTCCTGATCACAGAATCCCTTATGTACAGTTGGTTATATAGTAAATCCATATATGAAGTGGACAAGATGTAGACCACTGGCACAGTGTTGGCTGTGTCCAGGTTTACTCTAGGTCCCATGGTAGGGAAAGAAATAGAAAACAGAAATAGCCTTTGATGCTGCAGGAAGTGGCCTTAGGTGGCAGTAGTTAGATGTGAGGACCACCACAGCATCTTTCATAGTCTAATGTGAAAGGTGGCAAGACCACACCTCTGATCATCTCTGACCTGTAAAGGCTGCAATGCCAACATTGCAAGGGCTGCAATGATCATCAAATTTGTAGCTTATCTCCACCAGAAAAGAGAGAGAAAATGAGTAGCTATATTCACTTTCTTGTAGCCATATTTTGCATATATCCTTGACAAATGTGTTTGTTAATCTGATAGTAAGTCAAAGTGAAAACAGCTTTTAAACTAGGCCAAGTTCTTTGAAACTTTGAAAATGCTTGGTCACTTAATGTTGCTCAGTTTTATTTCAAGTCAGAGATCACTAGTACTTACAATTCAGCCTGCAGAGCATCAGTTAGACTAAAAAGCTGTCCAGATAAGACTGATTATGAATTAGAATTCTACTTCTTGTATGCTCCATGTAGTGAATGATAGGAGCAAAGCATGAACGGAAAATACCTGTTTCACTCTGTTCGTTAAAGAAGGAAACTGTCAATAAATAAATTGAAAAAGAAAAACTATGTCCTCAAATTTTAGTTTGAGAAAATTGGACAATGAATATTTATTGACAATAAAGATTGAGCTGTTTGCCTAGATTTCAGATAAACAGAGGTTCTGGAGTCTAAAGTAAAATGTATTAATATTGTTTTAACCTTTCAGAATAAAAACACTAGCAGAAAAACACTGGATCCTGGAAACAGCAACATAATCAGTGCATGATGCAATCTCTTTTATGTCTAAGTGTCATAAACTAAACATTATTTTCTCTCTGTATCTCTTAAAGAGGCTTAGAATGTTCCTGCCCTGAATACTGATTTCTAACAAGTTGGAAATTTGGGTCCTGCCAGTTCCTAATGCTCACACAGTTTGAATGTGTGCTCAGACATAGATTCTGTTAATAATCTTAACTGGATTCATAAAGTGGAGAGAAGAATAGACAAAACTCATCATTCTTTGTTTTCTTGGCTCAAAAATAATAGGAACTGTCACTACTGGAAAAATACAAGTATATGTAAGGAAAATTGAAGTTTTATGTTAAACCAATAATTAATTTCTTTCCTATTGCTAAAAATTCACAGTTATATACAAATTCTGATAAATATTTCACCATTTGTTCTTCCAAAGGAAGGTAGTGATGCTGAGTGCTTGGCCTGGGCATTCTGGAATATGAATATTTTACTGTATCTGGATCTACGTGGCAGATCTGGAAATAAGACAAATACCCACAGGGGCAGGACAGATGTATTTCTTGTACTACATTTTCATTGTCTTCCCAACCCTCATGCTAGTGTCAGTTCATAACACTTAATCACATCCTTTGACAGATGGTTTGATTTTGTTGTTGTTTCTGCTGTTGTTTATAATTATCAATCAAAACAATTAAAAAAGAATTCGTTGTATGTATGAATTATAAATAGGCACTCATTCATCCAATAGTTCATTAGGATTACCACGTAGCAGGCATAGAGCTTGGTGAAAGAATGCTTCATTGAGTGAAATAAGCTCATTTTTTACCTCATTTGTGCATGAACGATATGATTTTCTTTTTGTTTTGTTTTTTGATAGTAAGGATTTTTTTTTTTTAATTTTAGGAGCCATGGGGAAAAGAAGGAAGGGGATTCATTCATTCCTCCATCTGGAGAGTCAATAAATAGCATGTTTCTAACCCTTGCTCTGCCACTAACAGGCTATGCCAACCTTGGGCAAGTTACATGATCATTCTTGGTCTCAGTTTAGTCATCTGCAAAACTGCCATAATAATAGATGTAACATCTAGGTTTGCTGTAGGAATTAAATGAGTCAATTCATGTAAAGTGATTAGATTTGTGTGTAGCATTTGTTGTTAGCAGTTTAGCTATTACTATTCACTTGTCAAAATATTCATTATATGTTTCAATACAGTGTGCAAAAAAAAGGCAATAGCAATTATTCTAACCTAATAATTAATTACACAGTATTAGGTAGTTTGCTTAGACCTTGACATACATTATTTAACTTCACCCACAACATAGTGGAAGACATTGTTATCCTCATTTAGAACTGAACTGAGACAAAGGGAAGTTAATCTGTGAGCAAATATTCAGACTATGATTATGTGATTTCAAAGTCCAGATTAAGATAAAGACATGCCCTACTGAATCTTAATATTAGAAAAGCTATGCTTCAGCACAGGAAAACAGAAACATGAATAATAGTACAATATGATAAGAACTATATTAAGAGTATATGCATGAGGTGTCTTCAGAATACAGGGATTAAATTTCTCTCCAGTGGGGCTTGGATGGTCTCTTGGGTTCCGGAACTGTGTCTGAACACAGTATGCCAAATAATGTCAAATAGAACATTAGACTATTGTTTTTACTAACATTTTCTCAGCATACGGACTAAATATATAGCTAGGAATCTTTGCATCATTTAGTGGTCAGAGGTAATATTTTTGATAACACAAAGAGTCAAACAAAAATATTCTAATTAATAGAGCAATTGAGTAAATTCTACCTGAAAAAGCTGAAGAAAGACATGAATAATTTTTCTAAATGTCACTGCTTCATATTCTAATATCACCCAGCCTCGCTACAATGTTTCAATCCTGCACATCCTTTTTGGCTCATGTATCATTTTTACTTCATACTTGGATTATTTTATAAACTTCCAAAATTGATCTTCCTGTTGCAAATATCACCCATTTCAATTCACTGCAGCTGAGGTGACATTTCTAAAATGAAAATCTGACCATATTAACTTAAGACTTAAAAATGTAATAATACAATTTCTCATTGTCTACAGAATAAAGTTTCAACAAGATGGTAGGACTTTCAAAATGCATAATCATCTTTCCATTTTCTACCTGTTCAGATGCACTCCTCTCATTACATATGTAGGCTCTATGTTCCACACATAACAAATGACATTCAGTTCCTGAAATATTTAACTTGTTGTTATCATGTAGCTCAGTGCATGGCACATGACACTTAATAAATATTTTTGGCTGAAGGGATGGGAATTTAAGAAAAAGGAATGAGGGATATTAGCTCAAAATGGCAGAGCAGAAGGATGTGTGAGCTCACCTCTTCTTACGAAAACACCAAAATCACAATTAACTGCAAAACAGTCATTGAAAAAAAATGCTGGAACCTATCAAAAAAGATATCCTACATCCAAAGAAGAAGCCACAACAAGGTGGTAGAAGGGGTGCAATCATGATAAAATCAAATACCAAACCCACCGGGTTGGTGACCCACAAACTGGAAAACAATTATACCACAGAAGTTCTGACATAGAAGTGAAAGTCCTGAGCCCCAGGTCAAGCTTCCCAGCCTGGGGGTCTGGCAATGGGAGAAGGAGACCCCAGAGAATCTGGCTTTGAAGGCCACCAGGTTTTGTTTTCAGGAATTCCACAGGACTGGGGGAAACAGCAACTCCATTCTTGGAGGGCACACACAAGGTCTTGTGTGCACTAGGACGCAGGGAAAAAAAGCAGTGACCTCATAAGAGACTGGGCCAGACTTACCTGCTAGTATTGGACAGTCTCCTGAGGAAGCAGGCGGTGGCTGTGGCTTTATGCAGGGACAAAGACACTGGTGATGGCAGTTCTGGGGAGTACTCATTGGTGTAAGACCTCCTGGAGTCTGCTATTTTCTCCTCAAGACCTAGCCCCACCCAACAGCCTGTAGGCTCCAGTGTTGGGATTCCTCAGGCTGAACAAACAACAGGACAGGAACACAGCCCCATCCATCAGCACACAGGGTGCTTAAAGTCTTCCTGACGACACAGCTGCCCACTAAATACGCTCCCTGATACAGCCTTGCCCAGCAGAGGGACAAGACCCAGTTCCATCCACCAGTGGGCAAGAACCACTCCCTCCCATCAGGAAGCTTGCACAAGCCTCTCCACTTGTCTCATCCACCAGAAGACAGACAGCAGAAGCAAGAAGAAGTACAATCCTGAAGCCTGCAGAATAGAAACCACAATCACAGGAAGTTAGACAAAATGAGACAGCAGAGGAATACATCACAGATTAAGGAACAAGATAAAACTCGAAAAGAACAACTAAGTGAAGTGGAGATAGTCAATCTACCAGAAAAAGAATTCAGAGTTATGACAGTGAAGATGATCTAAGATCTCAGAGAAAGAATGGAGGCACAGATCTAGAAGATGCAAGAAATGTTTAATGAAGACATAGAAAAACTAAAAAAGAAACGAACAGAGATGAACAATACAATAACTGAAATGAAAAATATACTAGAAGGAATCAAATCCAGGAAGCACAGAAAGTCCCAGGCAGGATAAACCCAAGGAGGTACATGCCAAGATATATAGTAATCAAACTGACAAAAATGAAAGACAAAAAACACTAAATGCAACAAGGGAAAGGCAACAAATAATATATAAGGAAATTCCTGTAAGGTTATCAGCTGATTCCTCAGCAGAAACTCTGCAGGCCAGAAAGGAGTGGCACGATATATTTAAAGTGATGAAAGGAAAGAAGCTGCAACCCAGAATACTCTACCCAGCAAGGTTCTCATTTATAATAGATTCGACGGAGAAGTCAAAAGATTTACAGACAAACAAAAGCTAAAAGAATTCAAGACCACCAGACCAGCTTTGCAACAAATGCTAAAGGAACTCCTCTAAGCAGAAAAGAAAAGGTCACAACTTAAACAAGAAAATTATGAATGGAAAAGCTCACTGGTAAATGCAAACATACAGTAAAGTTAGGAAATCATCTGCACACAAATGTGATATCAAAACCAGCAACTGTGAGAAGACAAGAGCACAAATGCAGGATATTGGAAATGGATTTGAAATTAGAAGACCAGCAACTCAAAACAATGTTGTTTAACTTTGCTATAAAGCAGAAACTAACACACCATTGTAGCACAATTATACTCCAATAAAGATATTTTTTAAAATGTTGTTTATATATATGTTGCTATATCCAAACCTCATGGTAACTGCAAACCAAAAATCTACAATAGATGCACATGCAAAAAAGAAAAAGGAATCCAAACACAACAGTAAATTTAGTCACAAGAGAACAAAAGAGGAAGGGAAGAAGAAAGACCTACAAAAACAAATCCAAAACACTTAACAAAATGGCAGTTAGAACATACATATTGATAATTACCTTAAACATAAACTGATTAAATTTGCCAACCAAAAGACACAGACTGGCTGAATGAATACAAAAAAAAGACTCATATATACGCTGTCTACAAGAAACAATTCAGATCAAGGGACACATACACTGAAAGTGAGGGGATGGAAAAAGGTATTCCGAAAACGGAAATCAAAAGAAAGCTGGAGTAGCAATTTGCATATCAGACAAGATAGATTTTAAAATAAAGACTGTTATAAGAGACAAACAAGGACACTACATAATGATCAAGGGATCAATCCAAGAAGAAGATATAACAATTGTAAATATATATGCACCTAACATAGGGGTATCTCAATAAATAAGGCAAAAACTAACAGCCATAAAGGGAGAAATTGACAGTAACACAAGAACAGTGGGGGACTTTGACACCCCACTTTCATCAATGGACAGATCATCCAGAGAGAAAGTCAATAAGATAACAAAGGCCTTAAACGACACATCAGATGAGATGGACCTACGATATTTATAGAGCATTCCATCCAAAAGCAGCAGAATACACATTCTTCTCAAGTGCACATGGAACAGTCTCCTGGATTGATCACATGCTAGGTCACAAAGCAAGGCTCAGGAAAGTTAAGAAAACTGAAATTTTATCAAGCCTCTTTTCTGACCACAATGCTATGAAATTAGAAATCAACTATAAGAAAAAAAAAACTGTAATAAACAAAAACACATGGATGCTAAGCAACATACTACTAAACAACCAGTGGATCATTGAAGAAATCAAAGAGGAAATAAAAAAAATACCTACAGACAAATAAAAACAAAAGCATGATGATTCAAAACCTATGGGATGTGGCAAAAGCAGTTCTAAGAGGGAAGTTTATAGCAATACAATCTTACCTCAGGAAACAGGAAAAATCACAAAAACAACTTAACCTTACAACTAAAGCAACTAGAGAAATAAGAACAAACAAAACCCAAAGTTAGTAGGTGGAAAGAAATCATAAAGATCAGAGCAGAAATAAATGAAATAGAGATGAAGAAAACAATAGAAAAGATCAATGAAACTAAAAGCTGCATTCTCTGAAAAGATAAACAAAGTTGATAAACCTTTAGCCACACTCATCAAGAAAAAAAGGAGAGGGCTCAAATCAATAAAATTAAAAATGAAAAGGAAGAGTTACAACTGACACCACAGAAATACAAAGGAACATGAGACTACTACAAGCAACTATATGTCAATAACATGGACAAAGTGGAAGAAATGGAGAAATTCTTAGAAAGGTACAATCTCCCAATACTGAAGCAGGAAGAAATAGAAAATATGAATGGACAAATCACAAGTACTGAAACTGTGATTAAAAATACCCCAACAAACAGAAGTCCAGGACCAGATTGCTCCACAGGTGAATTCTATTCAACACTTAGAGAACAGTTAACACCTATCTTTCTCAAACGATTCCAAGAATTGCAGAAGAAGGAACACTCTCAAACTCATTCTATGAGACCACCATCATCCTGATACCAAAACCAGACAAAGATACCATAACAAAGAAATTTACAGGCCAATATTACTGACAAACATAGACACAAAAATCCTCAACAAAATACTAGCAATCTGAATCCAACAATACATTAAAAGGATCATACACTATGATCAAGTAGGATTTATCCCAGGTATGCAAGGATTTTTCCATATCTGCAAATCAATCAGTGTGATACACCACACATCAACAAACTGAAGAATGAAAACCATATGAACTTCTCAATAGATGCAGAAAAAACTTTTGACAAAATTCAACACCTACTTATGATAAAAACTCTATAGAAAATGGGCATAGAGGGAACCTACCTCAACATAATAAAGACCACACTTGACAAACTTAGAGCTAACATTGTACACAATGGTGAAAAGCTGAAAGCCTTTCCTCTAAGATCAGGAACAAGACAAGGGTGTCCACTCTGGCCAGTATTAGTCAACATAGTTTTGGAAGCCCTAGCCATGGTAATCAGAGAAGAAAAAGAAATAAAAGGAATCCAAATTGGAAAAGAAGTAAAACTGTCACTATTTGCAGATGACATGATACTATACATAGAAAATCCTAAAGATGCTTCCAGAAAACAACTAGAGCTCATCAGTTAATTCAGTAAAGTTCTAGGACACAAAATTAATACATGGAAATCTATCGCACTTCTATACACTAAAAAGGAAAAAATCAGAAAGAGAAATTAAAGAGACAATGCCATTTAGCATCACATCAAAGATAATAAAATACCTAGGAATAAAACTACCTAAGGAGACAAAAGAACTGTACCCCCAAAACTATATGATAATGATGAAAGAAATTGAAGATGACACAAATAGATGGAAAGATATACCATGTTCTTATACTGGAAGAATCAATGTCAAAATGACTATATTACCTGAGGCAATCTACAGATTCAATGCAATCCCTATCAAATTACCAATGGCATTTTCACAGAATTAGAACAAATAATTTTAAAATATGTATGGAGGCACAAAAGACCCCAAATAGCAAAAGCAATCTTGAGAAAGAAAAACAGAGCTGGAGAAATCAGGCTCCATGACTTCAGGCTATACTATAAAGCTACAGTCATTAAAACAGTATGGTAGGGCTTCCCTGGTGGCACAGTGGTTGAGAGTCCCCCTGCCGATGCAGGGGACACAGGTTCATGCCCTGGTCCAGAAAGATCCCACATGCCGCAGAGCAGCTGGGCCTGTGCGCCATGGCTGCTGAGCCTGCGCATCCGGAGCCTGTGCTCCACAATGGGAGAGGCCACAACAGTGAGAGGTCCGCACACCATAAAAAAAACAAAAACAAAAAACAGTATGGTAGTGGCACAAAAATAGACACATAGATCATTGGAACAGGATAGAAAGTCCAGAAATAAACCCATACACTTACAGCCAATTAATCTACAACAACAAAGCCAAGACTATACAATGAAGGACAGTCTCTTCAACAAATGGTGTTGGTCTGAAGTCAGGGAGCCTGATTCCACAGGCTCCGTTTTTCTTTCTCAAGACTGCTTTGGCTATTCGGGGTCTTTTGTGTTTCCATACAAATTGTGAAATTTTTTGTTCTAGCTCTGTGAAAAATGCCAGTGGTAGTTTGATAGGGATTGTATTAAATCTGTAGATTGCTTTGGGTAGTAGAGTCATTTTCACAATGTTCATTCTTCTAATCCAAGAACATGGTATATCTCTCCATCTATTTGTATCATCTTTAATTTCTTTCATCAGTGCCTTATAATTTTCTGCATACAGGTCTTTTGTCTCCTTAGGTAGGTTTATTCCTAGATATTTTATTCTTTTTGTTGCAATGGTAAATGGGAGTGTTTTCTTAATTTCACTTTCAAATTTTTCATCATTCGTGTATAGGAATGCAAGAGATTTCTGTGCATTAATTTTGTATCCTGCTACTTTACCAAATTCATTGATTAGCTCTAGTAGTTTTCTGATAGCATCTTTAGGATTCTCTATGTATAGTATCATGTTATCTGCAAACAGTGACAGCTTTACTTCTTCTTTTCTGATTTGGATTCCAATTATTTCTTTTTCTTCTCTGATTGCTGTGGCTAAAACTTCCAAGAGTGGGCAACCTTGTCTTGTTCCTGATCTTAGTGGAAATGGTTTCAGTTTTTCACCATTGAGGACGATGTTGGCTGTGGGTTTGTCATATATACTACAAAGCTACAGTAATCAACACAGTATGGTACTGGCACAAAAACAGAAATATAGATCAATGGAACAGGATAGAAAGCCCAGAGATAAACCCATGCACATATGGTCACCTTATCTTTGATAAAGGCGGCAAGAATATACAATGGAGAAAAGACAGCCTCTTCAATAAGTGGTGCTGGGAAAACTGGACAGCTACATGGAAAAGAATCAAATTAGAACACTCTCTAACACCATACACAAAAATAAACTCAAAATGGATTAAAGACCTAAATGTAAGGCCAGACAGTATAAAACTCTTAGAGGAAAACATAGGCAGAACACTCTAGGACACAAATCACAGTAAGATCCTTTTTGACCCAGCTCCTAGAGAAGTGGAAATAAAACCAAAAATAAATAAATGGGACCTAATGAAACTTAAAAGCTTTGCACAGCAAAGGAAACCATAAACAAGACAAACAGACAACCCTCAGAATGGGAGAAAATATTTGCTAATGAAGCAACTGACAAAGGATAAATCTCAAAAACATAGAAGCAACTCATGCAGCTCAATATCAAAAAAACAAACAACCCAATCCAAAAATGGGCAGAAGACCTATATAGACATTTCTCCAAAGAAGATATACAGATTGCCAACAAACACATGAAAGAATGCTCAACATCATTAATCATTAGAGAAATGCACATCAAAACTACAATGAGGGGGCTTCCCTAGTGGCGCAGTGGTTGAGAGTCCGCCTGCCGATGCAGGGGACATGGGTTTGAGCCCTGGTCTGGGAGGATCCCACATGCCGTGGAGCAACTAGGCCCGTGAGCCACAACTACTAAGCCTGTGCGTTTGGAGCCTGTTTTCCACAATAAGAGAAGCCGTGATAGTGAGAGACCCGCGCACCGCGATGAAGAGTGGCCCCCGCTTGCCACAACTAGAGAAAGCCCTCACACAGAAACGAAGACCCAACACAGCCAAAAATAAAAATAAATTAATTAATAAACTCCTACCCCCAACACCTTAAAACAAGAAAAAAAGAAAAAAAACTACGATGAGATATTATCTCACACCGGTCAGAATGGCCATCATCAAAAAATCTACAAACAATAAATGCTGGAGAGGGTGTGGAGAAAAGGGAACCCTCTTGTACTGTTGGTGGGAATGTCAATTGATACAGCCACTATGGAGAACAGTATGGAGGTTGTTTAAAAGACTAAAAATAGAACTACCATACGACCAAGCAATCCCACTACTGGGCATATACCCTGAGAAAACCATAATTCAAAAAGAGTCATGTACCACAATGTTCACTGCAGCTCTATTTACAATAGCCAGGACGTGGAAGCAACCTAAGTGTCCCCCAACAGATGAATGGATAAAGAAGATGTGGCACATATATACAATGGAATATTACTCAGCCATAAAAAGAAACAAAAATGAATTATTTGTAGTGAGGTGGATGAACCTAGAGTCTGTCATACAGAGTGTAGTAAGTCAGAAAGAGAAAAACAAATACCGTATGCTAACATATATATATGGAATGTAAAGAAAAAACAAAAAAAGAAAATGGTCAGAAGAACCTAGGGGCAAGACGGGAATAAAGATGCAGACCTAATTAGAGAATGGACTTGAGGATACAGGGAGGGGAAGGGTAAGCTGGGACAAAGTGAGAGAGTGGCATGGACATATATACACTACCAAACATAAAATAGATAGCTAGTGGGTAGCAGCCGCATAGCACAGGGAGATCAACTCGGTGCTTTGTGACCACCTAGAGGGGTGGGATAGGGAGAGTGGGAGGGAGGGAGATGCAAGAGGGAAGAGATATGGGGACATATGTATAAATGATTCACTTTGTTATAAAGCAGAAACTGACACACCACTGTAAAGCAATTATACTCTAATAAAGATGTTAAAAAAAAGACAAAAAAAGTAAATCGTGTTGGGAAAACTGGACAGCTACATGTAAAAAAAATGAAATTAGAACATTCTTTAACACCACAGCAAAAAGATCTAAATTTAAGACCAGATACTATAAAACTTTTAGAGGAAAATATTGGCAGAACACTCTTTGACATAAATCACAGCAATATGTTTTTTGATCCATTTCCTAGAGAAATGGAAATAAAAACAAAAATAAACAAATGGGACCTAATTAAATTCAAAAGCTTTTGCACAGCAAAGACAACCATAAACAAAACAAAAAGACAACCCACTGAATGGGAGAAAATATTTGCAAACGATGTGACTGACAAGTGATTAGTCTCCAAAATTTACAAACAGCTCATGTGGCTCAATATCTAAACAACAAACAACCCAATCAAAACATGGGCAGAAGTTCTAACTAGACATTTATCCAAAGAAGACATACAGATGGCTGAGAGGCACATGAAAAGATGCTCAACATTGCTTATTATTAGAGAAATGCAAATCAAAACTACAATAAGATATCACCTCACACCAGTCAGAATGGCCATCATCAAAAAACCTACAAACAGTAAATCCTGGAGAGGGTGTGGAGAAAAGGGAACCCTCCTACACTGTTTTTGGAAATGTAAATTGACACAGCCACTATGGAGAACAGTATGGAGGTTCCTGAAAAAACTAAAAATAGAGCTACCATGTGATCCAGCAATCCCAATCCTGGGCATATATCTGGAGAAAAACATGGTTTGAAAGGATACATGAACCCCAATATTCACTGCAGCGCTGTTCACAATACCCAAGACATGGAAGCAGCCTAAATGTCAATTGACAGATGAATAGTTAAAGAAGACGTGATACATACATACAATGGAATAATACTCAGCCATTAAAAAGAATGAAATAATTCCCTTTTCAGCAACAGGGATGGACCTGGAAATTATCATACCAAGTCAGACAGAGAAAAACAAATATCATATGATATCACATATGTATAATCTAAAAAATGATACAAATGAACTTATTTACAAAACAGAAACAGACTCAGAGAAAGAATTTATGGCTACTAGGGGGAAGGGTTGGGGGAGGGATAGATTGGGAGTTTGGGATTGACATGTACACACTGCTGTATTTACAATATACAACCAACAAGGACCTACTGTACAGCACAGGAAACTGCTCAAAATTCTGCAATAACCTAAATGTGAAAATAATTTGAAAAAGAATAGATACAAGTATATATATAACTGAATCACTTTGTTGTATACCTGAAGCTAACACAACATTGTTAGTCACCTGTTCTCCAATGTAAAATAAAAATTAAAAGAAAAAAGGAATGAGCCCCTGTATTGAATAATCCATAATCTATTTCAGAGCCATAGCAGAACTTTGTTTCCTGTACCATCTACCTCAATGGAGCCGACTCAACTGAGGAACATTTCCATCAGGACTGGTCCCTAAAATGGACTGCTAATGAGAACATGCATTTACTTTTTCAAGACAGAAAGTCATTTCTTCTTATGAGAAATTTTTTGTGTTCAAGCTAAAATACTGTTTATGCAAATTCAGTTATTTTAGGATTTATCCATTTGTCTTCTCTGTTGCAAGTGACCAACACTTGGTTCCTGTGATGGACTAAATGTTTGTCCCCTCCCCCAAAATCCATATGTTGAAATCTAACCTCTAATGTGATGGTATTTGGAGGTGAGACCTTTGGAATGTAATTAGGTCATAAAGGTGGTGCCCTCATAAATGGTACTAATGCCCTTACAAGAAGAGTTCAAAGAGTTGGCCTGCTCTCTCTCCACAATGTGAAGACACAATGAGAATCTTTCAGTCTGCAACCTGGTAGAGGGCTCTGGCTCTTACCAGAAACCAACCATGCTGGCACCCTGATCTCAGACTTCCAGCCCACAGAAATTGTGATAAACTTCTGTTGTTTGTAAGCCACCCGTTCGTGGTATTTTGTTATAGCAGCTTGAACTAAGACAATTCCAGTGGACCAAGTAAATCCATGACCTCTCAAAGCACAAACTTATGAACTCACCCTTATTTTTTTTAGGATAAGTGGTGTGTTTCTGAAGCTATTCAGTATCAAATAGTGAAATCTACTATAAATATTAAGTAGCTTGACTTTTCCAACACTCTCATCCTCTGCTTATTGGCCTTGTCTGTATTCTGTACTAGGAGATAGGATGGTATATGGTGAAGTGTAGTTTCTCGACCAGATTAGCTGTCTTGTAATGCTGTCCTGTCATGTGATAACAATATGAGCTTGGGAAAGTTAATTAACCACTCATTATCTGCCCCTTATTATCTACCCTTGCAATTCTTCAAAAGCTGGTACACAAGCACACCATGTTCAGCCTTGCTTGTGAGGTCATGTCTGGAGTCTTGCCCTCCAGGACTCCACTATGCACCAGGAATAAGAGGAAGGTACATCATTCAATTTATATAAAAGTGACCCAAATAAGTGCCATAAGATGCACATAAAAATAAAAACAATGTTTGCCCGAAGCAGGAAGAGATTGTCTTAGACTCAGGAAATTACAGAGGATAGATTCACAAGGGATGCTACAAGGAACAGAGCTTTATCATATAGTGTTTAAAAGCAGTATTTTAAAATTAGATATGGATTGGAATTGAATTTCTACACCTAACTAGCTTTATGATCCAGAGCAAGCTATTTACTTTCTCTGTCCTATTTCCTTAAGTGAAATGTGAATAATATTATTTATTTCATTTGTAAAGGGCTTGACACAGTGCTTGGCCCATAATTCATGACTAAACCCAAATTGTTTTTTCTTCTTCTCCTTCTACATAGTTTTAAAATATTTGTTCTGCTTGGTTAAAAAGTAGAAAGATTCCAGGAAGAAATATACCAGCTGACACAAACACATCTACATACACTGGATGTCTCTTATCTGCCCTTGAAGATACACTCTCTGTTTCTCTATTCCCCTCTCTGTATCCTGAAAGGCTGAAATGTATGGGCTACAACAGGATTCCTCATTCCTAGGTTTCATGATGGGTTTGGCAAAAAGAAGTCCTGAGAGGAGATAGGAGGGAGATAGGAGAGTTAATTCAGAACAATGATTACTCCAGCTCCATCCTTTTAGGTCTGCTTCAGTCTGTTAGTATCCCTCTTGATGAAAAGTTTTAGCTCTTGTCAGATGATCCTCTCCTTGAAACCATTTTTGTTTTTGCAATGTAATAATGCATCTTGTCTTTTTTTTGACTGCGTTGGGTCTTTGTTGCTGCACGCGGGCTTTCTCTAGTTGCGGTGAGCAGGGGCTACTCTTCGTTGAGGTGCATGGGCTTCTCATTGCGGTGGCTTCTCTTGTTGCGGAGCACAGGCTCTAGGCACGTGGGCTTCAGTAGTTGTGGCACACGGGCTTCAGTATTTGTGGCTCGCAGGCTATAGAGTGCAGGCTCAGTAGTTGTGGCGCACAGGCTTAATTTCTCCGCGGCATGTGGGATCTTCCTGGACCAGGGCTCGAACCCGTGTCCCCTGCATTGGCAGGTGGATTCTTAACCACTGCGCTACCAGGGAAATCCCTGCATCTTGTCTTAACTTGCCAAATAACTAATATTCCTAGCTTCATCTCTTCAGGACCAGGGGTGTTAAAGAAATCTGGTGTTACTAGCTTTTGGGTACAATACTACCTACTGTGGTGTCTGCATGGTCACACCTTTGAAAATAATCCTTTTATTAGCTCTTCTCTGAATTATCCTTAGAGCGTGCCCTTTGGCTTTTCTGGGACCCTGAATAATGTATGTGTGCATGCATAGAAAAATGGGATTGCATATGTACTAAAAAGAAATGAGAATAAGAACCATATAAAAGAAGGACATGGTTTAAAAGAAAAACAAACAAACAAGCCAAAGAAATAATAAGGAAATGGTTGTAGCTATCTTTCCAACTTCCTGGAATTCCTCACATATTTTCAAGTATTGTTAGTACATAATTACAATGACTATTAGTATGAAGGATTCATAATAAGTTTTACATGTGATGTGGCTTTTATTTTTTGAATCAAATGTTTCTTAAGCTTTTGTGACTGTGTTTCTGAAAATTATTATGTCTACTGCTCTGTTTTCTTAAAGAATTTAGGGAATTTATTTTCACTGAGGTGGGATTTTAATTCTCTTATAGTATCCTAGAGAAAATTGAATGTGATTTTCAAATGCAACCAGGCCATTATCTGGGCAGTACTCTTGTGAGCACTGCTTTCTGTTAAGGCATGGGATTATAATCTATGAGTTTCTAGAATAATTAAAAATAAAGAAACATCAGGAATGAACTCTCCTGTTCATTATTGCTAATATTTTATTCTGTGGATAGTATTCAAGTTTTCTCCTTAAATATCTCATAAGACAAATATTATGTGTTTAAAAATAGACTACATGGTAAGTCATATGAGTAATAGCCCAGAAAAATTAAGGTGGTCTTTGAAATAAAGTCTTTTCTTCCCACTTTCCAGTGGTTTGGCTATCATTCATACATTCTCAAGAGTAAAGCACAAGGAACATACAAGTTTTGAACCATACTTCTTCCTTTAATTATCAAGTCCTCTCCTGCCTGCCTTGAGGAGTGAGGTCAACAGAGTCTCCAAAGCATAAGGGAATTCCAAAGTCTAGTATGCCAGCAAAGCCCCAAATTCCCCTCAATAAAAAGAGTCCTTACCAAATTTAATTTCTTATGTTTACAATCTTTTACTTATCATCAAAGCAAAAGTCCTTTGTTTAATTTCTGTGAAGGTTGGGAGAGAAGAAATGTCCATTCTATAGTAACAGAAGATAACCACATACCCATTCCAAGAATAGACATTTCTACGCTGTTAGGGGTGCTGTGGATTTTTCTCACGACTTTTAAACACTTTTCATTTTTTGTCCTTGTCAACTACTTATCCCATCTCAGAAATAGATGAGATACATATCTGTGAGGAAATGTAGGGAAAAGGGTTTGATCCTAACACAGAAAAGGCATGCTTCTGAAGTCTGAATAAACGTCTTTGTTTCTCATTTCCCATCTAACTCAAATATATTTAGTCTATGTTTATACAACAACTCCTTAGGATCTGTTAAATAGTATATACTATTTCTTCTGTGAGTAGGAGGAATAATACAGTTAAAACAAAGCTCTAATTTAAGAGAAAAATAGCTCATTTAATACTTAGTAATTTGGAATATACTTCTGAATGATCGGGAAGCATTACTTTATAAACAAAAGTCTTCCCATCAAGAGAATGATTTCTTGGGCTGGGTTATTTAGAGGGTCAAGATATGGATGAACTGTAAATGAAGTAGGATCTAAATGAAACTAAATTTAGGAAAATAGATTAGTAATATTATTTAAGTGATGTTGCTTTTTCTTAATCTCAGTCCAAAGATAAATGTATTATCTTCCAAAATTAAGGTTTCTCGTTCCTAATGTTTTGAATTTGAAAGCATGCAGGCTTTTTCTTTTTCCTCTTCTTTTTTTTTTCCTCCTCCTTCAGCAGCGTATTTATGTGGGTGTGTATTTATTTATTTATAAAATATTTACTTTTTTATTAAAAAATCAAAATTTCCTAGAATGATTTAAGAAATAATAAAGGAGGTAAAATTGGAAAAGACAGCCCAAAGCTCCAAGTATGGATTCACCTCTATCAGTTGGTCAAGGTTCAAGAATCAAATTTGAAGTTCGAGGAGAATGCTTAATCTGAGAAAGCTAGATTTGGAAACACATTCTGGAAGAGGGTCCATGGAAAGTGTAAGCACCAGCTTTTTTTTTTTTTTTTTTGTGGTACGCGGGCCTCTCACTGTTGTGGCCTCTCCCGTTGCGGAGCACAGGCTCCGGATGCGCAGGCTCAGCAGCCATGGCTCACGGGCCCAGCCGCTCCGCGGCATATGGGATCCTCCCAGACCGGGGCACGAACCCGTATCCCCTGCATCGGCAGGCGGACTCTCAACCACTGCGCCACCAGGGAGGCCCCAGCTTTTAAATCATTAATTTTAGTTAATACAAGGAGACATGAACAAAAACTATTGATCTTGGGCACTGGTAAGAACATGGAAGGCTGCAAGGAATTACAAAGAAATTCCCTTTGAATATTGATACCAAACATAGTACAAGGACTCTTGAATTACTAAGTTGCCTGGGGACAAGGAAGAGCCTGATGACCTCACAAGCTAATATATAATGTAAATATCTGGCTGGGCATTGAGAGTAGCTAAAATCAAGATAGATAGGAGCAAGGGCTTGCTTGAGAGAATAAGGTAGAAGTAGATATATTGTTATATATTATATTCTAAATATCTGATAAACATTTTTATCTTTATTAATATAAATCATTTTATAAGTGACTCATACTCATATATGAATTCCTAATCAAATTGTCAATGTTCTGATAATAATTCATTGTGTAAACTGTATACGCCTTTACTCTTTGACCTATGCTTATCCTGCTTATAGTAATGCCATTGCTCTCTCACTTATCTAATACCATATATCTATCTATCAATGAAAACAGAAAATTGCAAAAATAATTTACTTTGTCAGTGGCTATACTACTGACAGTGTGCCATAAAGACATGAACAGTAATTCATTTCCAAGAGGGAGCTGATTCAAGGTTTTACATTTTTGAGCTCATGCTTAAACTTTCCTCAAGTTTTGTCTTACATCTCTCTCTCTCTCTCTCTATCTGATAGATATATCCCATGTAATGTGACTGAAGGAGATATTTTTACTGGGATATATTAGAGAAATTAAAGAATAGGCATATGTAGTCAAGTATAATTTTTGCTTAAAATATCAAAATAGCATAAATCATATTTAAGAGAATTAATCTATGAATAGATAACAGAGTGTATGGTCTGGGCTTACTTCCATTGGATTGTCTGCTTTTAGAAATTGCTTTTTTAAAAAACTGTAATGGGAAAATATAGTCAGGCTTTAGGTTTAATGATGTATACTGAAAGAAGCTAATTTTCTTGAACCAAGCTTTATTTATTACAGTAACAATAATATGGATGTTAGAACAAGCTCCAAAATGTAATTAGAAGACTTATATAAGTTCCTCTTTCAAACTCACCTGCAAAATAGCACAGTTATTTTAATTTAAAATACAAATTAAATGAGTATTTTTGAAAAGTGCCCTCTTTAAAGAAAAAAAAACACACACAACAACTTTCTGACTGCTAAATTGGTTAACGGAGAAAAGCTCGGTTTTGTAGCACATCATGGTGATTTTCATGAGTTTATTATTCAGACTGAATGAAATAGTGCAGCACAGCCATGTTTGAGAGCTCAGAACTTTGTTAGTTGTGTCTGGTTTTGATTCTAAAAATAATAGAACTAGCACTAGTGTTTGCTGTTATTTTTTCTACATTTTTCTTAAATTTTCTGCCAATTGCAGAGTCAAGTGTGTTAAAATCTTATCAATATTGAATTTGTCAATATTTCTTTGGAAAGAACTGCCTGTTTTTTTCCCTTCGTATTTTTTGAAGCTTACTATTAGGTAAATAGATTGTTGTTGTCAGGATGAAAACTAAGAAATATTTTCCCAGATTCTCTAGACAGTAAGTCCCAGAATAAATTCTTCCAACGAGAAGAACTACCACAAGTTTTGAAGACAGGCATGTTGGAGAAGTTGCTAGTTTTCAGAAGCAGCAGCAGGCAAGCACCTGGTCACCAGGGCACAGTAGGTGTGCTGCCAGCAGGAACAGGTCCACCTAAGAATCTCACACATCAGTACTGTAGATGCAACGTTCATTTTTATAAAATGGCCTTTTTGAATTTAGTAATAACTTTGGTCTTACAGTCTATCATTTCTAACACAAGTGACTACACTAGCTTTATTTTGTTTACCTGTTACATGTTGTTTGCATCCACTTTTCTTTCAACTTTTCTGTTAACTTTGGTTTCAGCTGTACTTTTACAAGCAAAATATAGCTAGATGTTTTTCCAGTAGATAATTATTCATATTTTGATTGGAGTAATTGGTACTGTTACATTTATTCTTGTTTGTGATATAGTTAATTTATTTCATCTACTTAATTTTATAATTTTTTAGATAAAAATGACAAGGAATACAATACAAAGATGCTTAGTATAGGATTCAGTAAGTTTTGATATATGTTTATCCTTGTATAACCTCCACTCCAATGAAGATATAGGGCCTATTCACCACCTACACGTAACTGTAGGCAATCATTATTCTAGTCTCTATCATCATAGATGAGTTTTGCTTGTTTCTGAACATTATATAAGTGAAATCATAAAGTATATAATATTTTGTATCTGGATTCTTTCACTGAACATATTTATGAGATTCATAAATACTACTGACATGACTACATTCATAAAAACTACTGACATGCATCAGTAGTTTAAATTCTTTTAACCATTCTCCTAAAAATGGCCTTTGGGGGTTTTTACAGTGTTTAGTTACTATGAATAAAATTTCTATGAATATTCTTGTACAATGTTTTATGTTTTTGTTTCTCTTTGGTAAATATGTAGGATTGGCATGGATGAGTCATAGAGTAGATTTCTGTTTAAGTTTATAAGAAATTTTCAAACCCTTTTTTCCAAATTGTTCTACCACTTGACATTCCCACAATGTATGAGAGTTCTAACTGTTCCACATCCTCATATGATGGTCCTTTCTGCCAACACTCACTTGTCCCATCTGTACATAAAGGAAACAACTGCAATGTTGAGCTCTGAGCAGTCAGAGAACTGGAGTATTTCCTTGCATTCTGTTCCTGTAATCCTTCTAGACACCCTTTGGGAATGAAGGATACTACAATGCAGATGCCTGTGATCTGGGAGAAGTCCTCCAAATTGGAGCTGAGCCATGTAGACACCTATTGTGGCAAAGAGTCCAACCTTCTTACTAAATGGCCTTTGGAAAAAGCTGGCTAGTTCTCCACACATACTCCCTCCATCCCCAAGGAATTTTTAAAGGAAAATAATTCAGAAAGCATCTTTCTTGTGAATCTATATAATAACAGACTATTATATGAAATACTTTAATTTTCTGCTTATTTGTAACCCCCTGGTTCACTTGTGAAGGACTGACTACACAGACTAGACAAATATGAAATTATAAAATATTTTATTCATTGTTTATTAAGAAATTATGAGATAAATGCAGAGTTTAAAATTAACATATATCATGTGAATTATCAAGTAGATATCTATGATTTCACATATGGACGTCTTATATAAAGATCAAGAAGATCTCAGTCAACATGTATGATTACCAAACAGATGGTAAGTTTTTACATAATGGTAAAAACGATAAAGACCCTACTGACAAACCTTATAGAACTATCACTAGGAAAAAAAAAAAAAAATATATATATATATATATACACACACACGTGTACTTTTAATACAAAACTTTTAGAATACAATAGAGAGGAGATAATCAGCTCTGATGCATTATGGCCTTTGTACACTAGATGTAAAATTGTTAATTTCCTTCAGGTTTATTGCAAACCATTAACCATAGGAGTGTCATGCACCTTTCCTAAACAGTACAATAGTTTGGGGGCTCATTAGATCCTTCTCAGTCTCATGAAGTATAAACCACCAAATGCACCAAGTGTGTTCTTGACTTTGTCCACATCTATGTTATCTGGGTGAAAGCCTTAAAAGGGCCAAAGAGAGCAGCTGCTAGCAAAGACAATATCAAAGAGTATGAAGCCAACCAAGAAGGAGGCAGATTTGCTGTGGGGGTCCCTATGATTGGTCTGTTGTATGGTGTTTCTAGAACCACCTGATGTGCTATTAGAAGGCTCTGATCAGAAGGAAGCAGAAATTAGAAATAATGCAGTGGCTTCCTTTTTAATATGGATGTCTTTATATTTCATTTTATTGTCTAATTGCCGAGGCTAGAAACTCCAGCACAATGTCAAAAAGAAGTGATGAAACTGGTTATCCTTATTTTGTTGTGATCTTAGTTTTGATGTAAATATAATGTTAGCTGCATTTTTTAAAACGTAGATATGCTTATCAGGTTGAGGAAGTTTCCTTCAATTCTTAGTTTCTTAAGTGTTTTTATGATGAAAAGGTACTGATCTTGTCAAACGTTTTTTCTGAGTCTCTGAAGATAATCATGTAATGCTGCCCTTTATTCATTCCAATACTTTTGAGGAGAGAGGTTATGCTAAATAATTTATAGCTCTTAAAGAGATTAAAAGGCAGAACTACAATTCAAAAGAAAATTACTTTATCTCTGATTCAACCATTTAAATATTTTGTTTGTTTGTTTGATCTTAGGCAGACCCTAAGAATCAAAAGAAGTATAAAATCTCATTTCTTCATTCTTTAAATAGATATTTGTAAGCACGTCAAATTATCCAGGCTTGTGCAAAATGCCAGGATGCATAAAAGAAACTAGAGACCCTGGCCTAAACCAATTTATTACCTGTTTTTTTATGGCCTGAGAATCAAAATTGATTATGTTTTTAAATGACTGAAAAAAATCAAAAGAAGTATAGTATTTCATAATAGTTTTAAAATATATGAAATCCAAATTCCAGTGTCCATAAATAACATTTTATTGGAACACAGTCATTCATTTATGTACTGTCTATGGCTGTTTTGTGCTACAGTGGCAAAGTTTGATAGTTGTGACAGAGATAATGTGGCCCCCAAAACCTAAAATATTTACTACGTGTCCCTTTAGAGAAAGGGTCTGACATATGACGTAGATCAACTACAGGCCTTTAATTTGAAGTAGCCTCAAGGAGAAGACAGCCAAAGAAATACACAATGCAATGTAAATATAGGAATGCCAATGGCATTATCACCATGGCAGATAATAGAACAGAATTATAAAAGAAGGCTACCGAATACTACCTAAAATTGGCAAAACACACCTCAAGAAGACATTTCTTGATCTTAAAAGATTGAGAAGAAAGTTCACAATAGAAAATAATTTTGTGGCAGAGAGGTCAGTTAGAACAAGTCATGGAAGTGGGAACTACTGTGGAATAAACAGGAGGTTTATCAGAATTATGAAGTGTTAAAAGCAACAAAAAAAAAACAGAAGAAAGAAAAAAAGTCATGACAGAATTTTGAAATAGATTTGAGAAAAAGTGATATCATGAAAGTATTTTAAATCACTCAATTGAGCATGGATTTCATGTATTTAAACTATATGATTTTAAATTCACAAATAATGTGACCAGGTATATATCAATAGATTGGAAAGGTACTCTGGTGACTGGATTTATCTGTATAGTAGATTTAATTTGAGTAATGAGTTTTGAAAGCAGGTAAAAGTGGGTTGAGTGATTAATAGGAGGTGAGAAACAAGATGGTAAGTGCACTGTAGGATATTCTTTGAGAAAAATTAGATGAGAAATGGGGAAAATGCTGTGAGGTTTCCATGGAGTTTTGTGAGATTAGGAAAGGATTTTTATGATGGGAGAGATCTGAATATATGTGAAGTTATGCATGAGGGTCAGTAGCATTGGAGTGAGTCACTACTGAGAATAGTGAAGTAGTAAGAGGAGGAGCAGTATGCCAGAGAAGACATGACGAAATTCAATCAAAGACATATGATGCACAGTTTGATCTCAAATATTATGAATCACATGAGACTGTAAGAGTTGTATGAAAGCATATACAGACCTTATCCAAAAATGAACTCAAAATGGATCTTAGACCTAAGTGTCAAATGTGAAAACAGAATATTGTAGGGCAATGTGTTACCTTGCTGCTTAGCTGGGGAAGTGATCTGAGGGTCTGCTTACTCCTGATACAGACTATCAGCCAGTTCTGTGGTTTTTCAGCCTCTCTTCTCACCCATGTCCTCAGAGATACCTGGGCCTTAGATTCCTGGTGATCTGGGTCTGTATTTATGCTCTACCAAGGAGTTTGGGGAAGGACCAGAGATAAGTGCCTGTGTTCAATCCACCAAGTTGACTAGATTCATTGGTCTCATTCCAAACACAGATGTTGTGAACTTGCAAGACCTTCGAGTTTAAAGGCAGAATAGAAGTTTTCTTCCTCCAATTCTACTTCACCTTCTTTTCTTTCCTCCTTTCCCTCCTTTATTTTCCTTACACATACTTGTAAAACAAAGGAAGCTACAGCCATTAAAATTTTTTTAATAAAACTTTTTAAAGGATGTGGGATCCAGAGAATTGGGGAAGCAACACAACAAAGACTAAAAGGAATCCCTGGTATAATGTAAAGGGAGATCTCAAATTGATAACTTTGCAGCAGGCCTGAAAAGTGGACAGCCCAGATTGGAGCTATGGGAGAGATCTCATCAGGAAACTGGAAGAATATCTAAGGTATCTGTGCTGACTCAAAGAAATTCATACGACTGGGCAAGAATGTAGAGGTCTATTAGTCATAAGTACATAGACAACTAGGTAAACAGCAAAACAAGACAATTATTATCTCCAAGAGCAACAAAAGATTATGTAGGAATGATGAAATATTACATGACTCAAGCCTGAGCACTGATCCAAACAAAACTATATGTCTAAAGCAGGATAAGAGGGACTGGAAGCATGTACGTGGAATCAGGGCAAAGAATCATTTGGAAGCGAGCATAATTTTCATCTTCCATAGTGGAGGCCAAAATTAATACTGGAAACTGAAGAACTGGGAGGTAGCAATATAAGCATGTTGGAGATACAGAGGGGAAAAGGAAAATATTTATGAGTTCAAACATTTAAAAGTGATGGCCTCAGGGCAGGAGAAAATGGGGAAGAAGACTTTTTAAAAAAACTAACAATCCTGTTAGAAATGTCTGACTCCTTAAATATATATGCCTGTATAGCTTTGATAAAAATAAAACTTAAATATATAAAAAATATCAAAGCATAAGATGAAAAAAAGGGGGTCCAAGAACAGTACAACATTTGGAATCATGACATTCAGAAATGGTTGTATATATTAAGGGTTTTTAAGTTTAAACGTGCACACACAGACACACACACACACCTCGGCACACATTAAGGCTGATTTCAGTTGTTTTACCTTCAGTTGTTCAGTTATTCTATATAGCTAGTGGGTACAGAATCAGAACCAACAATAAAGTTACATGGACAGAGAGGTCAGCTGTGCCAGAAAGAAATTTCTCATAACTACCTGAAAGTAGAGTTAAATTTCTCAGGAAGCAGTGAGTTCTCTGCTGACGGAGGTATTTAAGCAGAGCCTGAACAAAACCACTTAGTGGACGTCATACCCTCGTAGGCTGTAATATAGGCCTCTAAGTCCCCACCAGCTGGGGGATTCTGTAAAAGGATTCCAGGTAATCATCTCCTTTGAATTAGTACCTTCTGAAGTGGGACTAGAAACACCGGTAGGTGAAGCAGCTGAGGTACTGAGGCCACATGCGCTTCCTTCCTTCTACCCCACCTCCACCTCCTTTTAGCCTTTGATTTTTCATTTCAGAAGTCTTCAATATATTTACATTTCATTAAAAATATTTTATATAATATTTTGCAAGCAGATGAGATATAAATACTTAAAGAGTAGAAGAGAAAATGCATGTCTGAGTGGGAGAAAACTGGAGGAGAAACGAGAAGATGGTGTGGTGGGTGGTAAGAAATGAAGAATCCACTCTGGGTCCTGTGGTTCGGTGGTGGTGGGACATTAAACAGGTCACAGTGCCCAGTTAGGTAAGAGACCCTGGGGCCATGGCGAGAGCACCTGGGCTTCCTGACAGGGGGAAAGGGCAGAGATCTGTGGCTCAGTCACTAGATGCAGATGAACTGCAAGAGAGCCACCTGAGATTAGAGAACAACAGCAAAGGGACACTTCATTTGTTCTACTTTAAATAAAGTTTCTAGAACCTTGTTCCTTCAAAGAACAAAAATAATACCTCAGCTTAAATGTTGCTTATTTCAAAGTGGAAATTAAAATATTAAACACATAATAGGTCCCATCTTTTTTATGGGACCACCTCAAGAGTCACTATGACTTGTCTATAAACCAGAGAAGCTTTATTTTCTACTCAAGGACAGTATTTTTTCTTTCACTCTGTGTAATAAAATAATGTCATGACTACAGGGATAATCTCAAAATTTACTGAACTCCATCCTTACCAGTTAAGAGTAGACACAGGTCAAATAATGTCTATGTTGCCTCAGGGCACTTTAGCATTTATAGTTCCTACTTTTAAAACTTAGTTTAGAATCTACCAAGAAATTATCAGCACTTTGTACTTGCAAACCATGTGATTTTTGGCTACTTAAGAAACAGAGACTCAGGTGAGCCCTGACACTCTGTGGACGTCCCTCTGCATTCTCTCCCTTAACAGACTGCACACTTCTAGAGGGAAAGTCTCCTTCTTGGTTGAATTCAGTACTTAGCATCCTGAGCAGTGCACTGGTCTGTAAACAGTGAACCGAACCAAAGCATGTGACTAGCCTGGAATTTCCTCTTTATTCTACTAACATTCTTGATTTTCTTTTTTTCTTTTCAGTGCCTTCCCCTCACCCCTGAGTACCAGTCACAGGCACGGGTCATTGCTGCAGGCTGCTCTTCACCCTTCTGGCTGCACTTTGAACAAAATAAGTAGGATTTGTAGCTCTACCCACACTGCTCCCAGGCAGGCACTGAGAAGATGGGCCAGAAAAGCTTTCACTGTACATCCTGCACTGTGGGCCAGTTATAAAAAAGAGGGGCACAGGTGGCAGCAGGGAAGATAAACCTTCCTTCTTATAAATCTATTGACCAGTGCTGACTACCTAGCATACTTGGGTGTTTATGAGACCCAGAGGACTCTAGCTTATGATGTGCTCTTTTTTTTTCCTGACTGCCTAGTATTAATGTATTCACCAAGAATTCATCATAATGTGGGAACACATGCTAACGAAGTCAGGTTCAAAATCACCAAAATTAACTTAAAACGTATCTAAAAGCGGCTTATGTTAATTTTTAGGTTCATTCCCATTTCCCTCCATTGACAGGTTGTATATGTTTTAATAGTAATTTTGACAAGTATCATTATCATCATAAACTAAAATTCTAGTCTCTGAATACCCCACGTTCCCACCACATATATTCAATCAACATTTATTGAGGATCTATTATTTGCTTAGCCCCTGTAATATTATCGCTGTCCTCAATTCTTCCACCAACAAAAGATAGTCAGCATTCAATCGCCAGGTCCCATCTCTAGATGTCCATTTGGAGGGCTAAGCAATAACTACAACTAGGAGAAGAAAACCCAAAGTGCAGATGGCTGCTTCCCTCTCTTGCTGCTGGCCTGAGTGGCCTCAGAGCAGTTCTGTTCTGAAGTTTCTAAGGTGAAGGATCCTTTTGTAAAACACCCTTACCAACTTCTTAAATATCTCATGCTACAAATCTGAGAAACGATTCAATTGAAAGCCTTTTAAATTACAATATAATAGAGTGACTTGAAATTTATTTACATTATTTTGTCAATATTGTTAAAAAAAAAACTTGAAGTTTGTGATGTGCTCAAACTCAGTTTCAAATCTGCTGATCACTTCCTACTAGGGGTTACCTGATCAACAACATTCTTGCTACCACACACTTTTGTTCTCACTTAAGAGCGGGGAATTGAGAAGGAATATTTCAAGCACTTTTTCTCAAAGTGTGTTCTGTAGGAGAATAGTGCCTCAAGATGTATTGAAAAAATTTTAAAGATTCAGATGCAGGTAAGCAAAGTTAAATTGTTTCCCAGGGTGTGGGGATGTGGAGTGTGGGACAATAGCCTTTAATATGCTGATATGCACTGTGGCCCCACAAATGGGGGAGTATGGAATGAGCAAGAACTTCCCAAACTTTTCTGACCTCAGAACCCTTTCATGGAGAACCATTTTTAGCCCTGGCAGTATGGGAATACAAACTTGGGAAAACCCTGCTTACAGTATTCTTACATAAGTAACATTTGTATCCTTTAATGAGTTGGCATATGGAGCATCATCTACAGAGCAGAGAGCCTGTTGAGTAGCAGGTCATGAGGAAGTGTTCCTTCCCCCCAGGAGGCTCCCTACTCTGTTCGCTTGTCACTACAACAACAGAAACATCTGCTTCCACTTGGTTTTGGTTTACTTCCTCAGATTAAACCATAGACCTTTAAAAATTATCACCAAAACTAGAATTACATTCAATTTTAAAATCAAGTGTCTTATTAAAATATTATTTCCATAACTTCATAACTGAAGTCTGCTTCAACCACCAATGTCTATTCCAAAATGTTTTCCTGATGTAAGAGTATGGTTAGTTTAAAATGTATTTAATATGCTAGACTTTAAAAGTTGATGTTTTAAAAACTGTCTTCCAACACTTGATGTTTTTAAAATTGCCATGAAAATACAAATCACATGCAAAATAGATTTGTAAAAAAACTTCAGGGTCTAGGAAGCAAGGAAAAAAACTCTCTTAAATATGCTGAGTTTTTAAAGTGTACAGACAGACCTCAGAGATACTGTAGGTTCAGTTCCAGACCACTACAATAAAATGAGTATAATGAGTATCAAAGTAAAGCGACTCGCACAAATTTTTTGGTTTCCCAGTTCATATAAAAGTTATGTTTACACTATACTGTAATCTATTAAATGTACAATAGTATTATGTATTAAAAAAGTGTGTATACCTTTATTAAAAATACTTTATTGTTTACAGTGCTAACCATTATCTGAGCATTTAGTGAGCTGTAATCGTTTTGCTGGTGGAGCGTCTTGCCTTGATGTTGATGGCTGCTGACAGGTCAGGTGGGGTGACTGTGGCAATTCCATAAAATAAGACAACAGTGAAGTTTTCTATATCAATTGGCTTTTCTTTCATGAACAATTTCTCTGTAGCATGCAATGCCATTTGACAGCATTTTACTTGAAGAACTTCTTTCAAAATTGGGGTCAATCCTCTCAAACCCTGTTGCTGCTTTATCAACTAAATTTATGTAATATTCTAAATAAATTGTTATCATTTAAACAATCTTCACAGGTTCTTCACCAACGAGTAGATTCCACCTCAAGAAACCATGTTCTTTGCTCATTCATAAGAAGCTATTCCTCATCCATTAAAGTTTTACAATGAGATTGCAGCAATTCAGTCACATCTTCAGGCTGCACTTCTAATTTCTAGTTCTCTTGCTATTTCCACCACATCTGCAGTTACTTCCTTCACTTAAGTCTTGAACCCCTCAAAGTCATCCATGAGGGTTGGAATCGACTTCCTCCAAATCCTATTAATGTCAATATTTTGACCTCTTGCCATGAATGAGAAATTGTCTTAATGGCATCTAGAATGGTGAATACTTTCTAGAAGGTTTTCAATTGACTTTTCCCAGATCCATCAGAGGAATCATATCTATGGCAACTATAGCCTTACAAAATGTATTTCTTAAATAATAAGACTTGAAAGTCAAAATTACTCCTTGATCCACAGGCTGCAGAATGGATATAGTGTTAGCAAGCATGAAAACAACATTTATTTCATTGTTCATCTCCATCAGAGCTCTTGGATGACCAGGTGCATTTAAATGAGCAGTAAAATTTTGAAAGGAATCTTTTTTTTTGAGCAGTAGGACAGGGGGCTTCAAATATTCAGTAAACCATGCTATAAAGAGGTGTGCTATCATCTAGGCTTTGTTGTTCCATTTATAGAGTACAGGCAGAGTAGATTTAGCATAGTTCTTAAGGGCCTTAGGATTTTGGGAATAATAAATGAGCATTGGCTTCAACTAAAAGTCATCAGCTGAATTATCTCCTTGATAAGAGAGTCAACTTGTCTTTTGAAGCTTTGAAGCCAGGAATTGACTTCTCCTAACTATGAAAGCCCTAGATGGTTTCTTCTTCTAATACAAGGCTGTTTTCTTTACCTTGCAAATCTGTTGTTTGGTGTAACCACCTTCATTAACTACCTTAACTAGACCTTGTGGATAACTTGCTGCAGCTTTTACACCAGCACTTGCTGTTTGATTTTGTACTTTTATGTTATGGAGATGGCTTCTTTCCTTAAGTCTCATAAATCAACCTCTGTTAGTTCCAAATATTTTTTCTGCAGCTTCATTACCTATCTCAGCCTTCACAGCATTGAAGAGAGTCAGGGCCTTGCTCTGGATTAGGCTTTGGCTTAAAGGAATGTTGTGGCTCATTTGATCTTTTACCAATATCACTAAAACCTCCATATTATCAATAAGTCTGTTTCACTTTCTTATCATTCACATGTTCACTGGAGTAACGCTTTTAATTTCCCTCTAGAAATTTCCCTTTGCATTTACAACGTGGCTAACTGTTTGACACAAGAGGCCTAGTTTTTGTTTGTTTGTTTGTTTTTGCAGTACATGGGCCTCTCACTGTTGTGGCCCCTCCCATTGAGGAGCACAGGCTCCGGACGCGCAGGTTCAGCAGCCATGGCTCACGGGCCTAGCCGCTCCATGGCATGTGGGATCTTCCCAGACCGGGGCACGAACCTGCGTCCCCTGCATCAGCAGGTGGACTCTCAACCACTGCGCCACGAGGGAAGCCCAAGAGGCCTAGTTTTTGACCTATCTTGGGTTTCAACCTGCCTTCCTCACTAAGCTTAATCATTTCTAGCTTTTGATGTAAGGTGAGAGATGTATGATTCTTCCTTTCAGTTGAACACTTAGAGGCCTTCTAGGGTCATTAATTGGCTTATTTTCAATATTGTTGTTTTTCAAAGAATAGGGATGCCCAAAGAGAGGAAGAGAGGTGGGAGAACAGCTCATCAGTGGAGCAGTCAGAACACAGACAACATTCATTGATTAAGTTCTCAGTCTTACTTGAACATGGTTCACGGAACCCCAAAACAATTACAATAGAAACAGCAAATATCACTGACCACAGATCACCATAGCAAATATAAGTAATAATGAAAAAGTTTGAAATATTGTGAGAATTACCAAATTGTGACACAGAGACATGAAATAAGCAAATGCTGTTGGAAAATGCCACTGATAGACTTGCTCAATATGGGGTTGCCACAAACCTTCAGTTTGTAAAAACTGCAATATCTGCAAATCCCAATAAAGCAAAGTGCAATGAACAAAGTTATGCCTGTAACAAAAAACCTCCCAGCAAAGCAGAGCTCAGTGATGCTTCAGGCTCCATTGGAGAAATCTACTAAACATTTAAAGACGAATTAATACCAATTTTTCTTAAACTCTTGCAAAAAAAAATTGAAAAGGAGGAAACATTTGCAAATGCATTTTAAGACCCAGCACTATCCTGAAAACAAAACTAGAAACTAAACAAAGATACTATTAGAAAATTACAGACCAATATCCTTGATGAATATTGATGTAAAAATCTTCAACAAAATGCTAGCAAACTGCTTTAAAACAGTACATTAAAACCATTATACACTGTAGCCAAATGGGATTTATTCCTGTGATGCAAGATTGACTAAGCAAACAAAAAATCAATGTAATATACCATGTTAACAGAAGGGAAACACACACACACATACACAATTATCTCAAATGATGCAGAAAGAGCATTTGACAAAATCCAACATACTTTCATAATAAAAACACTACAGAAACTAGAAATAGAAGAATACTTCTTTAAAAAAAATAAAGGCAATATATGAATAGCCCACAGCTAACATCATACTCAATGGTGGAAAATTGGAAGCTTTTCCACTAAGATCGGGAACAAGATAAGATTTCCTGCTTTTCCCCTTTCTATTCAACATAATACTGGAAGTACTAGCCAAAGCAATTAGGCAAAAATAAGGAATAAAATACATCCAAATCAGAAAGGGAGTAGTAAAATTATGTCTGTTCATAGATGACATGATCTTATCTATAGAAAATATCAAACATTATACGCACACACCAAAAAAAAACCTGTTAGAACTAATAAACAAATTCAGCCAATTTGCAAGATATAAAATCAACACACAAAAATCAGTTGTGTTTCTACACACTAATAATGAACAATCTCAAAAGGAAATTAAGAAAACATTACCACTGACAATAGCATCAAAAATAATAAAATATTGGGGCTTCCCTGGTGGCGCAGTGGTTGAGAGTCCACCTGCCGATGCAGGGGACGCAGGTTCGTGCCCCGGTCTGGGAAGATCCCACATGCCCCGGAGCGGCTGGGCCCGTGAACCATGGCTGCTGAGCCTGCGCGTCCGAAGCCTGGGCTCCGCAACGGGAGAGGCAACAACAGTGAGAGGCCCGCGTACCGCAAAAAAAAAAAAAAAAAAAAAAAAAAATTTAGGAATAAACTTAACCAAGGAGGGAGAAGACTTGTATGCTGAAAACTATAAAATGTTCCTGAAAGAAATTAAAGAAGACACAAATAAATGAAAAAAATCCCATGTTCATGGATTGGAAGACTTAATGTTGTTAAAATGCCCAGACTACCCAAAGCAATCTACAAATTCAATGTAATTCTTATCAAAATCCCAGTGGCCGTTTTTGCAGAAGTAGAAACAAATCTTAAAGTCCATTTGAAATTTCAAAGGACCCCAAATAGGCAAAACAGTCTTGAGAAAGAAAAACAAAGCTTACAGGTCCTGACTTCAAATCATACTTCCTGATATCAAAACATATTACAAAGCTGGAGTAATCAAAACACAGTATGTCACTGGTATAAAAGCAGACATAAAGACCAATGGAAGAGAAATAAACTCTCATGAATATGATCAAATGATCTTTGATAAGGGTGCTAAGGCTACATAATGGGGAAAGGATTGTCTCTTCAACAAGTGATGTTAGGAAAGCTGGATATCCCCATGGAAGAGAAATAAACTCTCATGAATATGATCAAATGATCTTTGATAAGGGTGCTAAGGCTACATAATGGGGAAAGGATTGTCTCTTCAACAAGTGATGTTAGGAAAGCTGGATATCCCCATGGAAGAAAATGAAATTGGACCTTTGTCTTACACCATACACAAAAATCAATTCAAAATGGATTAGAGAATTAAATGTAAAACCTTAAACAATAAAACTATTAGAAGAAAGCATAGGTTAAATCTTCTAGACATTGGATTTTGCAATGTTTTCTTTGATATGACACCAAAAGTGCAGGCAACAAAAGTGAAAATAGACATGGAAGATTACATCAAATTAAAGAGCTTCTGCACAGCAAAGGAAATTATCAACAGAGTGAAAAGGCACCTACAGAATGGGAGAAAATACTTGCAAACTGTACATCTGCTAAGGAGTCAATATCCAAAATATAAACTCATGGCATCTCCCCACAACTAGGGTGCCTGCTGGATACTGGTGGGGGACCTCGACGCCCAAGGAGATGGGAGGAAACCCGGAGCAACTGGGTAGGATGAGGTGGGAGTGAGGAGGGAAGAGAAGTGGAGGCTGGATAGCACTAGCACACCTGAGGGGTGGTTGGGATGGAGGAGAGGTTCCCATGTCTGGAGGGACTCTCGGAGGGCTCAGAGGATGAGGGGGAGCATACCTAGCATCTCCCCTGCCCAACTGGGCCCTGGGAAGCCTGCAGGGCTCCCGGGCCAGTTCCTCTGCCCTCTGAGGACCCTTCCAGGCCGCTTTGGTTCTAGGGGGGTAGGAGGGAGGCAAGGGAGAAAGGAGAGGCAGGTGGGAGGGGCCCTCCGAGAACAGAGGATCAGGGGAGGGTGACAGGTGTTTCCCCCACCCACTCAGGCCCCAGGAGGCCTGCTGGGCTCCCAGGCCTGGTCCTCCATTCTCTGGGGCCCCCTCCGGCCTCATGGGTCCTAGAGGTTGGCAGGGAAGGAGGAGGGGGGAAGATGAGGAGGACGGTAGGGAAGGACCCTCCAAGACCGGAGGATCAGGGGAGCATGGTGGGCATTTCCCCCATCCACTCGGTCCTGGGAAGCCTGCTGGGATCCCAGGCTGAGTCCCCCGCCCTCCAAGGACCCCTCTGGGCCACGTGGGTCCTAGGGTCATAGGCAGGAGGCAGGGGAAGAAGAGGAGAGGAGGGCAGGAGGGGCCCTCTGGGATCAGGGGATGAGGGGGGATGCAGCAGGCATTTCCCCCCACCCATTTGAGCCCCAGGAAGCCTGCTGGGCTCCCAGGCCTGGTCCTCTGCCCTCTAAGGCCCCCTCCAGCTGTGGGGGTCCTAGGGGCATAGAAGGGAGGGAGGAGGGAGTAAGAGGAGGAGAGGTGGACGGGGGGACCAGCCAGGGCTGGGGAATGAGAGGAGGTGCTGTGGGCCTTTCCACCACCACTCAGACCCGGGAAGCCTGTTGGGCTTCCGGGTCTGGTCCCCTGCCTTCCAGGGTCCCCTTTGGCCATGTGGGTCCCAGGGGCATGGGGAGGGGGGAGAAGAAGAGAGGCCAATGGGTAGGGGCTCTCTAGGATCGGAGGATCAGGGGGAATGCACCTAGTGTTTCCCTCACCCACTCAGGCCCAGTGAGCCTCCTGGGGTCTTGGACCTGGTCCTCTGCCCTCCAAGGCCAGAGGCACGCCTGGGCCCCTCCTGCTGCATTGAGCCTAAGCCCCACCCCCACCCCGAAGGGCCTTTTCCTGCCCTGTGGGTCCTAAGCATAAGCCCCACCCGCCACCCACCACCCACCACTGCCTAAGCCTCATCCCCCACAGCCAAGACCTTTTTTGGCTTTTTTTCTTTTTTCCTTTTCTCCTCTTTTTTACTATTGTGGTTCTGTTTTACCTTCTGGTTGTTGTTTCATATATATTTTTATTCTTTCTAACATATCTATTAGTTTTCTAATCTAATTTTATTTTTTACTCTTTATTATTGTTCTGCTTTTTTTTTTTTTTTTTTTTACGGTATGCGGGCCTCTCACTGCCGTGGCCTCTCCCACTGCAGAGCACAGGCTCCGGACGCGCAGGCCCAGCAGCCATGGCTCACGGGCCCAGCCGCTCCGCGGCATGTGGGATCCTCCCCGACCGGGGCACGAACCCGCGTCCCCTGCATCGGCAGGCAGACTCCCAACCACTGCGCCACCAGGGAAGCCCTGTTCTGCTCCTTTTATTCTTTTTTTTTTTTTTCTTTTTTTTTTGCCACTCCACGCAGCTTGTGGGATCTTGGTTCATGAGCCAGGGGTCAAGCCAGAGTTCCTATGGTGGAAGCTCTGAGTATGAACCACTGGACTAACAGAGAATCTGAGACCCCAGGGAATATTCATCAGAGTGAAGTCTCCTGGAGGTCCTCATCTCAACACCAAGACCCAGCTCTACCAAATAGCCTGCAAACTCCAGTACGTGAAGCACCCAGCCAAACAACCAGTACAACAAGAACATAATACCACCCATCAAAAAAAAAATATATATATATATATGAGATGACAAAAAAAAATATCACAGATGAAGGAGCAAGATAAAAACCTACAAGACCAAATAAATGAAGAGGAAATAGGCAACCTACCTGAAAAAGAATTCAAAGAAATGATAGTAAAGATGATCCAGAATCTCAGATATACAATGGAGACATGGATTGAGAAAATACAAGAAATGTTTAACAAAGATCTAGAAGAACTAAAGTACAAACAAACAGAGATGAACAACACAATAACTGAAATGAAATATACACTAGAAGGAATCAATAACAGAATAACACTGAAAAACCAATAAGTGACCTGGAAGACAGAATGGTGGAAATAACTGCCGAAGAGCAAAAAAAAGAGAAAAGAATTGAAGACAATCCCAGAGACTTCTGGGACAACACTAAATGCACCAACATTCGAATTATAGGGATCCCAGAAAAAGAGAAAAAGAAAGGATCTGAGAAAATATTTGAAGAGATTAGAGTTGAAAACTTCCCTAACATAGGAAAGGAAAGAGTCAATCAACTCCAGGAAGTGCAGAGCATCCCATACAGGTTAAATTCAAAGACAAATATGCCAAGACACATATTAATCAAACTGACAAAAATTAAATACAAAAAAAAAGTTAAAAGCAGCAAGGGAAAAGCAACAAATAATATACAAAGGAATCCCCATAAGGTTATCAGCTGATTTTTCAGCAGAAACTCTGCAGGCCAGAAGGGAGTGGCAGGATATACTTAAGGTGATGAAAGAGAAAAACCTACAACCAAAATTACTCTACTGGCAAGGATCTCATTCAGATTCGATGGAGAAATCAAAAGCTTTCCAGACAAGCAAAAGCTAAGAGAATTCAGCACCATCAAACCAGCTTTACAACAAATGATAAAGGAACTTTTCTAGGTGGAAAACACAAGAGAAGAAAAAGACCCACAAAAACAAACCCAAAACAATTAAGAAAATGGTAATAGGAACATACATATCGATAATAATGTTGAATGTACATGGATAAAATGCTCCACCAAACGACACAGACTGGCTGAATGGATACAAAAACAAGACCCATATATAAGCTGTCTACAAGAGACCCACTTCAGGCCTGGGAACACATACAGACTGAAAGTGAAGGGATGGAAAAAGATATTCCACACAAATGGAAATCAAAAGAAAGCTGGAGTAGCAATACTTGTATCAGATAAAATAGACTTTAAAATAAAGACTGTTACAAGAGATAAGGAAGGACACTACATAATGATCAATGGATCAATCCAAGGAGAAGATAACAATTGTAAATATTTATGCACCCAATATAGGAGCACCTCAATACATAAGGCAAATGCTAAAAGCTATAAAAGGGGAAATTGACAGTAAAACAATAATAGTAGGGGACTTTAACACCCCACTTACACCAATAGATAGCTCATCCAAACAGAAAATAAATAAGGAAACAGAAGCTTTAAATGACATGATAGAGCAAATATATTTAATTGATATTTATAGGACATTTGACCCCAAAGTGGCAGAATACATTTTCTTCTCAACTGCACACGGAACATTCTCCAGGACAGATCACATCTTGACAAATCAAGCCTCAGTAAATTTAAGAAAATTGTAATAGTATTAAGTATCTTTTCTGACTACAACGCTATGAGTTTGGAAATCAATTACAGGAAAAAAAAAACTGTAAGACACACAAATACATGGAGGCTAAACAGTTCACAACTAAATAACCAAGAGATCACTGAAGAAATCAAAGAAGAAATTAAAAAATACATAGAAACAAATGACAATGAAAACACAATGACCCAAAACCTATGGGATGCAGCAAAAGGAGGTCTAAGAGGGAAGTTCATAGCAATTCAATCTCACCTCAAGAAACAAGAAAAATCTCAAATAAACAATTTAGCCTTACACCTAAAGTAAACAGAGAAAGAAGAACAAAGATAACCTAAAGTCAATAGAAGGAAAGGAATCATAAAGATCAGAGCAGAAATAAATGAAACAGAAATGAAGAAATCAGTAGCAAAAATCAATAAAACTAAAAGTTGGTTCTTTGAGAAGATAAACAAAATTGATTAAGCTTTAGCCAGACTCATCAAGAAAAGAGAGAGGACGCAATCAGTAAAATTAGAAATGAAAAAGGAGAAACAACAAATTACACTGCAGAAATAAAAAGAATTATAAGGGACTTCTACAAACAAGCATATGCCAATAAAATGGACAACCATGAAGAACAAATTCTTGGAAAGGTACAATTTTTCAAGACTGAACCAGGAAGAATTAGAAAATATAAACAGACCTATCACAAGTAATGAAATTGAAACTGTAATGAAAAATCTTCCAACAAACAAAAGTCCAGGACCTGATGGCTTCACAGGTGAATTTATCAAACATTTAGAGAAGAGGTAACACTTATCCTTCTCAAAATCTTCCACAAAAATGGCAGAGGGAGGAACACCCCCAAATTCATTCTGTGAAGCCACCATCACCCTGATTCCAAAACCAGACAAAGATATCACACAAAAAAAGAAAATTACAGACCAATATCACTAATGACCATAGATGCCAAAATCCTCAACACAGTATGTCCATTCTCATCAACTCTTACTCAACACAGTTTTGGAAGTCCTAGCCATGGCAATCAGAGAAGAAAAAGAAATAAAATGAATACAAATTGGAAAAGAAGAAGTAAAACTGTCACTGTTTGCAGATGACAAGATACTATATATAGAAAGATGCCACCAGACAACTACTAGAACTAATCAATGAATTTGTTAAGTTTGCAGGATACAAAATTAATGCACAGAAATCTCTGGTATTCCTATACACTAACAACAAAAAATCAGAAGGAAAAATCAAGGAAACAATGCCATTTACCATCACAACACAAAGAATAAAATACCTAGGAATAAACCTACCTAAGGAGGCAAAAGACGTGTACTTAGAAAACTTTAAAACACTGATGAAAGAAATCAGAGATGACATAAACAGATGGATAAATATACCATGTTCTTGGATTGGAAGAATAACTATTGTTTAAATGACTGTACTACTCAAAGCAATCTACAGATTCAGTGCAATCCTATCAAACTGCCTATGGCATTCTTCACAGAATTAAAACAACAAAATTTACAATTTGTATGGAAACACAAAAGACCCCAAATAGCCAAAGCACTCTTGAGAAAGAAAAACGGAGCTGGAGGAATCAGGCTCCCCAACTTCAAACTATACTACAAATCTACAGTAATCAAGACAGTATGGTACTGGCACAAAAGCAAAAATATAAATCAATGGTACAGGATAGAAACCTCAGAGATAAACCCACGCACATATGGTCAACTAATCTATGACAAAGAAGGCAAGTACATACAATGGAGAAAAGACATCCTCTTCAATAAGTGGTGCTGGGAAAACTGGGCAGCTACATGTAAAAGAATGAAATTAGAACATTACCTAATATCATACACAAAAATAAACTCAAAATGGATTAAAGACCCAAATAGAATACAGGACACTGTAAAACTCTTAGAGGAAAACATAGGAAAAACACTCCTGAACATATACACAGCAAGATCTTTTTTGACCCACCTCCTAGAGTAATGAAAATGAAAACAAAAATAAACAAATGGGACCTAATAAAACCTAAAAGCTTTTGCACAGCAAAAGAAACCATAAACAAGATGAAAAGACAACACTCAGAACGAGAGAAAATATTTTCAAGTGAAGCAACAGACAAAGGATTAAACTCCAAAATATACAAACAGCTCATGCCACTCAATATCAAAAAAACACAAATAACCCAGTTAAAACATGGGCAGAAGACCTAAATAGACATTTCACCAAAGAAGACATACAGATGGCCAAGAGGCACATGAAAAGATGCTCAACATCCCTAATTATTAGAGAAATACAAATCAAAACTACAATGAGGTATCACCTCAAACCAGTCAGAATGGCCATCATCAAAAAGTCTACAAACAATAAATGCTGGAGAGGGTGTGGAGAAAAGGGAACCCTCTTGCACTGTTGGTGGGAATGTAAATTGATACAGCCACTATGGAGAACAGTATGGAGGCTCCTTAAAAAACTAAAAATAAAACTACCATATGCCCCAGCAAGCCCACTACTGGGAATATACGCTGAGAAAACCATAATACAAAAGGACACATGTACCCCAATATTCATTGCAGCACTATATACAATAGCCAGGACATGGAAACAACCTAAATGTCCATCGACAGATGAATGGATAAAAAAGATGTGGTTCATGTATACAATGGAATATTACTCAGCCACAAAAAGGAACGAAATTGGGTCATATGTAGAGATGTGGATGGACCTATAGTCTGTCATACAGAATGACGTAAGACAGAAAGAGAAAAACAAATATCGTATATTCTGCATATATGTGGAATCTAGAAAAATGGTACAGATGAACCTATTTTTATGTCACGAATAGAGATGTAGACAAAGAGAACGGACATGTGGACATGGGGGGAAAGGGGAGGGTTGGACAAACTGGGAGATTAGGTTTGAGGTAAATACACTACCATGTGTAAAATAGATAGCTAGTGGGAACCTGCTGTATAGCACAGAGAGCTCAGCTCGGTGCTCTGTGATGACCTAGATCAGGGTGGGGAAAGTGGGGAAGGAGGTCCAAGAGGGATGGTATACAGGTATACCTATAGCTGATTCACTTCATTGTACAGCAGAAACTAACACAACGTTGTAAAGCAATTTTACTGCAATAAAAAAATTGTCAAAGACAAAAAAAAATCATACATTAAATATATATATATAAACATGCAATTCAACAGAAAAATAAAAGCCTGATTTAAAAATTGTCAAAGAACCTAAATAGATGATTAAATAGATGACTATGAAAAGAAAACGTAAAATAGTCAAGCCATCAAGCATATGAAACAACGCTCAACGTCACTAATCATCAGTGCAATGCAGATTAAAACTACAATGAGATATCATCTCACATCCTTAGAATGGCCACTATTAAAAAAACAAAAATTACATGTTGGTGAGAATGTGGAGCAATAGGAACCCTGATGCATTACTGGTGGGAATGTAAAATGGTCTGAAACTATCACACACATAAAAGGAAGAATTAATATAATTTGACATGTCAGCTTAAATGAAACGTAACTTCAAAAAGGAACCACTCCCTCTCGTGCCCAATTTTAGTTATAATATATAAGAATTATTAGATGAATCGTAAGCATTCAATAACTGCTTAAATTTGCAGTTGCTATTTTCATAAACATCTTCCATCTCCCCATAATTATTGCAGCGTTTAAAAACATACACCAAGATTTTGACTACCCACATCTATATAAGCACATTGATTACTTCTGTATTTAGAATATGTAATGCAAACATACTTGGCTTAGTTGAAAATAATTATATTTTAACCAATTTTTTAAGATGCACAGAACTAGGGTACAGAATTTTGATTTTTAAAAAATTTATATGTGGTTGTAGATAATTTCAAATGAAGTTTAAAAAGTTTTTAGCTGGTTGAGAATAAGTTTTATCCTAATTTTTGATGACACTTAACAATTTGAACTAATCTTTTCTCTGTAGGATTTAATTTCTTCCTGAACAAGTTCTTGATTAGAGTAATCCAAGAACTGATGAATACATTTAACATTAATATATGCTTAAAAACATATCTCTTCTTGAATAGGTTGCAAATAAAGTATTCTTAAAATTGAGCAGGGATTTTATTTTTTAAGAAAAGTCCAAGATTATGACAATATGGAGAGGGAAAATGTTCTAATTTACTGATGAAATCAAATATTTGGTTTAAAATTTGGGACTGAATGTAGTACTTGAATACTTACACTTTAGCAGGTTAAGAAAAATAAATCTGAAAAACCTAGATATTTCAGTGATGAGTATTTGTGTGTACAACAGTATGATTATTAAGGCTTATGATGTCAAATCTGTTACTATTTCTTTCTATATTACTTAAATAGGAGCAGCTTGCTGAAGTGTTATGCAAGTGCATAAGACTTATGTGAGCCAACCAACTGCTAAATAATTTAAAGTAACATTCACAGCCTTCTAAAAATATAGGTATCCAGCCACCCAGGAGATTAGCCTATAGCTGAGAGCCTCTGTGACATGCCATGATTATGACCAGCTCTGCTGCAAAGGGGTTGATGTGGAAATGCAACTGAGTATGATCTTTCCTTTGCCAAAGAAAAGGAATTCTCATGTCTTGTTCTTTTCAGATTTCTGGTCAGAAAATCTGGAATTGATTTTATTTGGTACCAACAGATGATTCTTATTGTACCACAGAGAGTGGGCAGCCTAAAAAACTGAAGGTTTGCTTCTAAAATACTTGCTATTATTGTTTCTTATAAAGTGCTGTAGTTCAAAGAATATGTTTCTTTGCAATATTATCAGTCCAAAACCAACCAACCGACCGACCACACACACACACACACAAATAAATTAAGCTCTATAATTCAAAAAAATTGAAGCTGTGATACCTGTCCCTAGACTAACGTAAACTCATAGAATTTAGAAAGAATTCACCATTTCCCCCTTTTTTGTGGGGTTTTCACTCACCCTTTTTTACAGGGTACTTTTTATTGCAGGTCTCTCCTAGTACTGCCTAGCGAAAAACCTATCCCCAACCTAACAGATTACAAACATACACACAGCTGTTTCAACACTTCTTCATAGTGAAAGGCTCTCTGACAAGATACCAGAAGATCAAGAGAGACTACAATGTTTTAACTGCTGGGCCTTAAGGACAATTCTAGTTGCATTTAAATCTCAGTGTCAAGTGAAACAAGTGTTCCCTGCTTATATTTGTGCCTTTATTCAATTAGTAAAGAGATCATAACAAGTAACTTGTTCTTCTAATTTCCCTTTCACTATCCCTCATCCAAATGAAACCATGGTAATGCCAAAATGAGTTATTTCCATAATTAGCTATAGGGATTTACGTAAGTTGCTTAACCTATAAATGACTTCATTTCTCAATTGTAATTGGAGGATTGTGTGTCCACCCGGTAAGGTTGTTGTGATGATGGCATAAACAAGACTGGATGCATAGAATGTGCACATCTAAGCCGAAGCACTTCACAACTGCAATCACCTAAAGGAAATATATGATGGTAGAGAGGTACATAGATAGATAGATATAATTATCAGAATAGAAAAAAATACCTTCTATATCTTTAAAATTATCATTTTTATTATAGCTAAAGATATGTTTTCTGAGACTGTTTTGGAAATTGTGAAGTTTAACTAACCATGGCCTTTCTGTTTTAAACCTTAGAAGAAAATAACTGGATATGAGAAGCAGAAATGAACACACAAAGAACATCCTAAACAAAACTGATTTTATCACATCAACATATGTGACTGCAATACAAACATTTTCTATCACAGGAAAATGTGTTTGATCAGTCATATCAATATAGCCTCACACCTCTAGCAACACTTATTATTAAACAGTTAAACCTAATTTAATTTCTCTATTGACACCAATCTCTAAACATGAAGCTAGGGCCAAGGTCAATTCTTTGTAAAATGAGAAAAGAGCCCACTGTAAGTTCAGACTTCAAACACATCTTTGTGTGATCCTGTATAAATCATGAATCCAGGAATAAATAAGACTTTGGGTTAAAATTACACAAAAGGTAGAGGGAAAAAAATTTTTTTGAGTTTCTTTATAGACTTTTAGTTTCAAGAATTCAGACAAGTTTTAGATATAAAATAAACATATAATTTATAACAATTACATGTAGTAAAATATTTTAAGCATAGACCAAGAGAGGCGATAACATGAAGCTAAAGAAATTGGAATTTATTTAGTAACGATGAGCATTCAGAGGTATTTTCATTGGATGGGGAAACTTCCATCTGAGTCTTTTTCCATTTTTATAAGAAATGACACATATTTACAACCAAGTAGCTTCTTCAGTCTGCTTTCTGCTCGTGGATAACTGGATTGCCAAGGATCTCTTTATATTTGAACTGTCCTTGCATGTTTTAGTAAATGCTGATAAAATTCCTTTAAACAGTTTGTGGGCTTTCTGTTTTTCAAATTATACAGTTCTTTTATTTCATTTTTTTCTGTTTTATTTACTTTATTTATAGTTCATTTCTATTTATTTTATTTTAGGCAAAAAGAGAAGTTAGTTGGAAATTTCAGAATTTCTTAGAAAATCACTTATCCAGATCTGAGATCATTAGGTACCCTTCTAATTTTCCTGTTAGTGGAGGCAAAAATGTTACTAACCATTCTGCAAGGATACTGAAACCAAGGCTAGTTATCAGTTAGATCCATTAAACTATAACTTGCTTAATAAATGATGAACTGTAATCTGCATTCATGGATCAAGCTCCCTGTTATTGTTGTTACAGAAACTTTGCATGTCCTCCAAGCATCACTAGCTTAAACGATAAGATGTCTGCCCAAGTTGCTTTTCAGGAACTTGGGGTCAGCTGTGTCCAGTTTGAGCTCCAGCCTGTTAAGACTGGTCAAGACCACCAACCCTCTAACTGGGCATGCTGGAGGGTCTACCCAGTGATCTTTTAACTTCAGAGGGCCAAAAACTCCACCCTCAGAACATGCTTACACAGCCATTTTCTAAACATGCTTCCCATGGAGAAGCATGTAGCTTCCTTGTGCCTGCACAGAACAACAGTTACCTCACCTTTTTCTTGTCTCCAATCACCTTTCCCCATGCTCCCCATGCCTCAGACAACCCTACTTATCCCATAAATATCCCCAGCCCCTTGCCTTTGCAGGGGTAGATTTGAGGTTTGTTCTCCTCTCTCCTTGCTCGGCTGCCTTGTGAATAAAACTTTTCTCTGCTGAGAACCTAAAGGTCTCAGTGTTTGACTTGCTGTGCATTGGGCAAATGAAACTGGTTTGGTAACAGTACAACATGTGCAGTTTTTCCAATCTCCAGTAACATAATCCTCACTATTATTCACTTAAGAGTTTGATCAAGGCTCTTCCATTCCTTCTGCCTTAACTTGACGCCAAAGCCAAAGACACATTTTTTTTTTTTAAAGCATCACCCCTTTTCCAATACTAAATTTTATTCTGGTTATCTATTGCTATATAACAAACTACTCCAAAACTAAATGGTTTAAGAGAACAATGATTTGTTTTGATTTACATGTTTTTAAATCTCATATTTCTAGCTAAGAATTTGAGCAGGCAATTATTCTTTTCCCAGTAGAGTCACTCAGTTTTAATCAGATTGGTAAAAATAGAATGCTAATACAATTAAATTAATCTAGCATGTATGAACTCAATCTAAATAATATTAAATAAGTAATTAAGCATGTCCAAGGAATGTTTTTATTAATCATTGCTAAATAATGACTACCTACTCATAATATTTTACGCTTTAGTCTTAGTTTAGTAATGTAAATGGTTGGTTAAGAACATGGACTTTGGATTCACATAAACCTAGATTTGATTCCTAGCTCTGCAATAAACTGGCTGTGTAATTTCTGATGATGTATTAAAATTTTCAGGCCTTACTTTCCTCTTCTAGAAAACAGAAATGATAACACAATATCCAGGGTCATTTCGAAAGTTAAACGAGATTTTTTATGCAAAGCACTTGATACCGTATCTAGCGTTACTGTCTACTCAAGGTCTAAATAAACATCTGTTTTTAGAGATAAATCCTTATTCTTTCAGGACAGGTTATATCTAGAATTTACCAAGTGGCTTTAGGCCTTTTGTGGTTGCTGTTATCCAAAGTGCAAGACTGGTTAGGTAAGGTGAATGAAGAAGAGTTTCATTACACCCTCTGCTCATGGGCCATTTTAGTACTTTGCAGGCTTGAAGCTGCAGGTCCACTGGATCACTGCCTGGGTTGTTACTTTCATTCCTCCCTTTTGTCTACTCATATAAGTAAAAAAATTAGTTCTTCTGATTCATAAGATTCCAATTCAGCTGAAAATTTAGAAAAAATATATTTTCTACTTTGGGGAGAAAAACTTATTTAAAAGTTCCTTCTTATGATATAAAGAGGGTTCATGAATACAGAGAGAATTTTAGGACAAATCTCTTCCAAATTTAATTTTAATCATGTGATTAAATTGGGTAAGTAGCAGAGTAAAGAATAATCAGTTCTACACAATTCAGTCTACACAATTATCTTCCTTTTCCTTCTTAAAAAAAACAAGAAAAGCATAAACAAACAAAAATTAGTCAAATAAATGGCTACTTTATTCACTTCACAAATATGTTAATTTGAAATATGTCTGCTTCAATTGCTATGGTAGTTTATAAAATCCAGAGCAGTGGTATCTCCTCAACACCAGAGTGAGGGCAACAGTACTTCAAAAAATAATACTTTCTTAATATTCAAAAATATTTTATTTTCCTGGTGAATAGATAAAAACTGAGTAGGCTCTGATGTGCCTCACTATCCACACTGACCTTGTACCAAAGTGTTGATAAGACTATGCAATGTGCCAAGAAGGAGGAACGTGCACTGCCCCATGTGGAGAAAATTCTTCATCACTAAGTGCATCCCTGTGGAGATGGATTGAAAGGAAAACTGTTCAGATCAACACAGCAGGAATGCTGTGTGATACCCTGAAAATTTCTCAAAGGTAGTTTTTCTTACTTTCAATAAACTACACCGTTAGTTTGTCTTCAATTTTTATGATGTACATGTTCCAAATCTATATTTAAAAGTTATATAATAGCTTTATATTAAAAAAGCATTAAACTTTCGGATTTTAAAACACTAACAGATCTTCCCATTTAAGGTGGGAAATAAGCTGCCGACTGGAGCAGTGAGCAGCCTTGCTGAGCATCAAAAGAGTGACCTAATAGAATCAATCTGCAAGGACTGGAAAGTGAATTACAACAGGAAAAAATCAGACTTCTATGCAGTGGATGCTTGATGCATTTTTAGAAGCCTAAGAAGCCCTGTGGCTGACAGGGTCTTTGTGCTCTGGCCAGGTGTCAGGCCTGTGCCTCTGAGTTGAGAGAGACGAATTCAGGACATTGTTCCACCAGACACCTCACGGCTCCACATAATATCAAATGGCAAAAGCTCTCCCAGAGATCTCCATCTCAGCGCTAAGACGCAGATCCAGTCAATGGCCAACAAGCTCCAGTGCTGGACACCCCATGCTAAACAACCAGCAACACAGGAACATAACCACATCCACTAGCAGAGAGGCTGCCTAAAGTCATACTAAGTTCACAGACAGAACAAAACACACCATCAGACACAGTCCTGCCCACCAGAAAGACAATATCCAGCCTCATCCACCAGAACACAGGCACCAGTCCCCTCCACCAGGAAGCCTACAAAACCCACTGAACCAACCTTAGCCACTGGGAGCAGAAACCAAAAAGCAATGGGAACTACAAACATTCAGCCTGAGAAAAGGAGACCCCAAACATAGTAAGTTAAGCAAAAAGAGAAGACAGACAAACACACAGCAGATGAAGGAGCAAGGGAAAAACCAACCAGACCAAACAAATGAAGAGGAAATAGGCAGTCTACCTGAAAAAGAATTCAGAGTAATGATGGTAAAGATGATCCAAAATCTTGGAAATAGAATGGAGAAAATACAAGAAACGTTTAACAAGGAACTAGAACTAAAGAGCAAACAACCAACGATGAGCAACACAAGATGAGAAATTAAGAATTCTCTAGAAGGAATCAAAAGGAGAATAACTGAGGCAGAACAGAAAAGTGATCTGGAAGATAAAATAGTGGAAATAACTACCACAGAGCAGAAGAAAATAGAATGAAAAGAATTGAAGACAGTCTCAGAGACCTCTGGGATAACATTAAACACACCAATATTTGAATTATAGGGGGCCCAGAAGAAGAAGAGAAACAGAAAGGGTCTGAGAAAATATCTGAAGAGATTATAGTTGAAAACTACCCTAATATGGGAAAGGAAAGAGTCAATCAGTCCAGGAAGGACAGAGAGTCCCATACAGGATAAATCCAAGGAGAAACATCCCAAGACACATATTAATCAAACACTGAAAAATTAAATACAAAGAAAAAATATAAAAAGCACCAAGGGAAAAACAACCAATAACATACAAGGGGATCCCCATAAGGTTAACAGCTGATCTTTCAGCAGAAACCCTGCAAGCCAGAAGGGAGTGGCAGGACATATTTAAAGTGATGAAAGGGAAGAACCTACAACCAAGATTACTCTACCAGGCAAGGATCTCTTTCAGATTCAATGGAGAAATTAAAACCTTTACAGACAAACAAAAGCTAAGAGAATTCTGCACCACCAAACCAGCTTTACAACAAATGCTAAAGGAACTTCTCTAGGCAGGAAAAACAAGAGAAGGAAAAGACCTACAATAACAAACCCAAAACAATTAAGAAAATGGTAATAGGAACATACATATCAATAACTACCTTAAATGTAAATGGATTAAATGCTCCAACCAAAAGACATAGATTGGCTGAATGGGTACAAACACAAGACCTGTATATATGCTGTCTAAAAGAGACGCACTTAAGACCTAGGGACACCTACAGACTGAAAGTGAGGGGATGGAAAAAGATATTCCATGCAAATGGAAATCAAAAGAAAACTGGAGTAGCAAATCTCATATCAGGCAAAATAGACTTTAAAATAAAGACTATTACAAGAGACAAAGAAGGACACTACAGAATGATCAAGGGATCAATCCAAGAAGAAGATATAACAATTGTAAATATTTATGAACCCAACATAGGAGCACCTCAATATGTAAGGCAAACGCTAACAGCCATAAAAGGGGAAATCGACAGTGACACAATCATAGTAGGGGACTTTAACACCCCACTTTCACCAATGCACAGATGATCCAAAATGAAAATAAATAAGGAGACAACTAACTGCTAAACAATCATCTACAGGAAGACACTGGAACTCACCAAAAAAGATACCCCACATCCAAAGACATAGGAGAAGTCACAATGAGATTGTAGGAGGGGCGCAATCACAATAAAATCAAATCCCATAACCACTGGGTTCGTGACTCACAAAATGGAGATCACATACCACAGAAGTCCACCCACTGGAGTGAAGGTTCTGAGCCACACGTCAGGCTTCCCAACATGGGGGTCTGGCAATAGGAGGAGGAATTCCTAGAGAATCAGACTTTGAAGGCTAGCAGGATTTGATTGCAGGATTTCAACAGGACTGGGGGAAACAGAGACTACACTCTTAGAGGGCACACACAAAGTAGTGCTCAAGTGTTCATGGATTATTCTCCAGAATATATCATATCTTGGGTCATGAAGCAAGCCTTGGTAAATTTAAGAAAATTGAAATCGTATCAAGTATCTTTTCTGACCACAATGCTATGAGACTAGATATCAATTACAGGAAAAAATCTGTAAAAAATATAAATACATGAAGGCTGAACAATACACTACTAAATAACCAAGGGATCACTGAAGAAATCAAAGAGGAAATCAAAAAATACCTAGAAACAAATGACAATGAAAACACGACAGCCCAAAACCTATGGGATGCAGCAAAAACAGTTCTAAGAGGGACGTTTATAGCAATACAATCCTACCTCAAAAAACATCTCAAATAGACAACATAACCTTACACCTAAAGCAATTAGAGAAAGAAGAACAAAAAAAACCCAAAGTTAGCAGAAGGAAAGAAATCATAAAGATCAGATCAGAAATAAATGAAAAAGAAATGAAGGAAACAATAGCAAAGATGAATAAAAGTAAAAGCTGGTTCTTTGAGAAGATAAACAATATTGATAAACCATTAGCCAGACTCATCAAGAAAAAAAGGGAGAAGACTCAAATGAACAGAATTAGAAATGAAAAAGGGGAAGTAACACTGACACGGCAGAAATACAAAGGATCATGAGAGATTACTACAAGCAACTATACACCAATAAAATGGACAACCTGGAAGAAATGGACAAATTCTTAGAAATGCACAACGTGCCGAGACTGAACCAGGAAGAAATAGAAAATATGAACAGACCAATCACAAGCACTGAAATTGAAACTGTGATTAAAAATCTTCCAACAAACAAAAGCCCAGGACCAGATGGCTTCACAGGCGAATTCTAACAAACATTTAGAGAAGAGCTAACACCTATCTTTCTCAAACTCTTCCAATATATAGCAGAGGGACGAGCATTCCCAAACTCATTTTATGAGGCCACCATCACCCTGATACCAGGGTGATTAAAGCAATTATACTCCAATAAAGATGTTTAAAAAAAACAGTAACAAAGAACACAATGTGGAAAAATATACAGTATTTAAACACAATTTCTTTATTCAAAAATAATTTTCAAATATTTTATAATTCATGTAAATATAAAACAAATGTTTTTACACAATTAGTATCATACTATATATACTGTTTTGTACTCTTTTTATGTACTCTTTAATCTCTTCTCCTAGTACTATATATGCATTTCTCATTATTTTTCAGAATATTAATTCTAATAATATTACTATTATAATATTAATGTTTAGCTATATAGCATACCACTATATGAATTACTATATTTAAGTGATTGTATTCTTGGACACTTTTTTTTTTTAATTTTGTTATTTATACATCTAAAAAGAGAGCATTGCATGCTATTCTCCAATGACTTATGTGGTAACAAATGGCAAATGTCTATTTCCTAAATTCAAGTATTCTGAAACTCATGGACTAAAATATATTGGGTCATTTATTTCCAGATGCTGAGAACAGTGGTATCTGTAAATTGAATATATAATTTCATAGTTCTTGACTTTCAAAAGTCTTTTTAGTATCCTCATAAACTCCATATAATCTTCATGCTTCATTTTTTCTGTTTTGTGCCCACCTCACTTGCTTAGGACAGTTTCTGGAGACCATAACACATACTTTGGTATAAAGAAGATTTACTGACCATATGCCATTTGGTAAGCATCAAATAAATCATGAAGAACACTACTCTGTTTTCTTCATTTCTCCCTAAACCTTTAAGTCATCAGTTCTCAAATTACTGACATCTTCTGATATTCTATGCAAGAATGACATTTTCTTCCCTTCTGCACACACTTGATCAGTCCAAATGACAGTTACCATAAATATGCTTGTGTGTATTGGGAAAAACAAGCACACTCTGAAGAGCTGTAGCTTTGTACATGTGTATGAGACTACACTTTTTAAACTGAACCTTGGCACATGAAGTATGTTTGACTGATTGACAGGCTAAAAGCTACTCTTAAAGCTCTAGGAAGAAATGCCCTCCTGCTCATGGCTTTGTTATTCTTGTTCCAAATATATGGAGTGAGACTACTTCACAGGTCCCATCTCAGATCAAAAACTGTAATTCAACATTTGGTTTAAAGTCTTTGCTTGTGATTTAGTGTTTTAGTGAAAAATAATATCTTTTAAGCAATCTGTAAGCTAATCACTTAAAATCCCCTCATCTATTGGAGCTTATTTACAAATGATTAGGAAACTTTAGAAATTCAGTTAAGGAAGCTCACTGGATAAAACTTTTCTATTTGTTTTGTATAATTGCAACTTCATTCCTGAGGATATGAACCTCCAGCTGTCATATGCATGTGATTAACTGGGTCCTTTCCAGCTATTAAGGAAGCCCCACAGCGTTTCTATGTTTTCTGGCGAAAATAGAAGTTAGCTTAACATACATCTTGGCAAACAAGTTGCTGGCATAGAAAGGCAAAATATGCAAATTGGCAAGAAAAATACCTGTGTATGAAATTCCAAAAACAGCAGGTGCAAAGCCTAATTTACCTTACCTAGTCCTGTTATAAGCACAAATTTATGTAAAAAAAAAGAAATACATGTCTAACAATATTATTCTGGATATTATTACTCTTGTTTTCATCTTCTGGAAGAGGAAATACTTATTTAGGATGCAGTTTGAAAAACTCTTTCTGTCTCTGAATAAGAAGAATGATGGCTCTGCCTTCTGGTGAATGGAATATTGTTGTTTGTTTGTTTATTTTCTGGTGGTATATGCATATTTTTTTCATGAGTTATAAGAATCTCATCCCATTTCCATGAAGTTGTGGCTTTTGACAACCGATTTCTCACTCTCAGTGTCCTCTGACTCCTAGGGTGTCTTTTATTCCAGCAAAAAGAATTACTGGGTTTACTGTAGGTGCACACATGGGAGCCACTTTGGGCTATTATAATAACAATAGCATGGTGTGTGTGTGCGTGCTATTTTACATATAAATTATGATCATTTTATGGTTCATTAATATTCCCTTTAAGTGAAGTTTTTGTTATGTTCACATTTTGTCTGCTTTCCTTATAGAACATGTTAAGGCAGGAAGAATAATTCTATAGTTAGCTTCTTCCATACATTCTGATCTCAGTGAATTTGCCATTCATCCAGACATCAACCTCAGAATCTGACAGATGACCTTTCCTCTCTCACTAACCCTCATTCAATTGTTAAACAGGTTCCATTGATTTTCCCTTTTTAATATTGTTTATATCTTCTTCATGAGTATTAACCCCCGTTGAGACCTTAATAATCTCATGTAATAGAAAACTTCACTTGTCTCTCAAGTATTTTTTTTTTTTTGGCCTCTACTTGCACATACTTTGAATTGATTTAACGCCGATGCTAGACTATCTTTTCCCAAACAAAATCATGTGTGTACCTTATTTAAAACAGCTCTTCAACATCAACATAATTAAATTCAACCAACTATGACATGAAAATCTCTATGACCTTACTACTGCCTACTCTTGAAGACTAACCTAATAAAATTTATACTTCCCTCTGACTCTTGTGCACGTCAAAACAACTTTTAGATGGAAAAATGTGCCAAACTAGAATTCCTTGCTTAGAAAATAAGACATTTGAGACTTTTTAAAAATCACCATTAATTTCCAGTGCATGTCTGGAATCTTTTTGAGTCTTCTAAAGAGAAAACTCCATGGCCCCTCTACACCTTGGTGCACATATATTTCCATCATGAAAAGTATACAGTCGAGTTATTCTAACTGTTCTTTTCACATGTAACACTCAATTTAGACTGTAAATTCCTTGATAGAATAACTTTATTTTTGTATCCCTAAAGAATATTTATACCTGGGATGAATCCTGTCCTTTAATTAAGTTTACCAAGCATTTTGAATTATGAGAGTTAGTCCATCTTTTCTAACCATACCTGATCGACTCCTACCAAAAAGAAAAATGAAGTCCCTAACCCCAAAATCATTGCCAAACATCACTACACATTCTCTCACCAACATTATCCTCAAATGATTGAATTCCTGAACCACAAATCCATGAGGTATAAGAAAATAGTTATTGTGTTAGAGTACTAAGATTTAATTAGTTTGTTATATAGTATTAGGTAACTAATATTCCTGTTAATCATATAAACTTCTATAGCTGCATTGGAAAATTACTTAGCACTATCTGCTAAAGTTGAATTTATGTATGCCCTACTACTTATCATTTCCATTCCTAGGTGTATACCTAAGGGAAATGTATACATATTTATAACAGCATTCGTTGAAATATCCAAAAAATGAAAACAATTCAAACGTCTAACAACAGAAGAATGCATACATGAAGTATGTTCTAGTCACAAAACATAATATCATATGGTAATAGAAATGGACATATCACAGCCAAACACATCAACGTGGATGAATCCTGCAAGAGGGAAAGAAGCCAGGTACACCATAATGCATACCATATAATTCCATCAAAACAAAAACAAACCAGGCAAAACTATTATATCAAACAGAATTCAGGAGAGCAACCAATTTTGTGGAAGAAGCAGAGCATAGTGATTGGGCATGGACAGAAAACCACCTATAGTTTTCTATTTCTTTGGGTAGTGGTTATCTATGTGTGCTCATTAGGTGGCAATGTATTGGGCTGTGCACTTATGATCTGTGCACTTTCTACTGATATGTTATACTCCACAAAAAGCTTAAGAACAGGAGAGTATTTCTAATTTTTTTCTCAAGAAGATTCTAGTGGATATTGTATCTGTGTTTCCAGAATTAAACAATCGCTGTGAAGAAATACTTTGAGATGAGGAAAGTTGAAAAACATGGAAAACATGATGCCAAATAAAATGAAATTAAAAATAAAAAAAGAATATAAGGAGCAGGTAGAATATTAAAAAAATGCAATTGGTAAAGTAGAAGAAAGATTTTAAAAATTCACCCAGAACTAACATGTTAAGCTCAGAAGTAAATAAGAAAAAGGAGAGACATGGAGACAATAACATTAACTCCATTAATTTCATTATCAAACAGGATTCCTAGGAAAAAAGATCCGATCAGATGGAACAGAAGCAGTGAAGAGGTAGAGTGAGAGTGAGCAGGGAGAGGGAAAGGGGAAGTGAAAGGAATTTATAATATTTAGAAAATCATCTAATTGGAAATTAAAAGAAGTCCTGATTATGGCAAAATTCAGTAAAAATAACATCTTCATAGAAAAGATTTTAAAAAAATAAAATAAAATCCCAAAGGAGGTAATGCTGGTTTCTTCTAAAGACTATTGCTTTCTATTTTGAACTAGCAAAAGAAAATTGAACCTGTGGGAAACAGACTAAACTCTGAATTTTATGCTCAATTTACCACTCCTCTGCAAAGTAATCAGAAAGATGTTATATACTCAGGAGGTCAGAAAGTTTAAACCCAAAAAAGTCTTACTGAAAAAAACAATGTACTGTTAGACATTCTTTGACCAACCAAACTTTAAATCAATTTGAAGAAATAGTGACTGGAAAAACATTAAAATGGTTAGATAATGAACAATTAAGTGACTTAAATTACAATTGCCTAAATGATAATAATTAATATACTTAAGAAATCATTCAAGTAAAAAGTTATCATCAAAAGATCAAATAATAATTGAACAAATAGTTTGATAAAATTTATCAGTAGAAAGATAGGACAAAGAATATAAGAAATTGAGAGTAAGAGGTAAGAAAAATAATGCTAAATTTCTCATATTAACATATATTAATGTCATATTGATATATTATGTATAATAAATAAAACTTTAATAAAGAAAAGTAAGTTCAAATAAATTTTACAAAAGTTTATGACTATTCACTAATACAAAAAATAATTGTGTATAACTTTAAAATCAATGGGCCAAAAATTCAAGTAAGCAATATAGATATTGTACATGTTAAAATACATGGAATTAGACAAATAATATAGTGAATGTTAAAAATTAAGAATCAGAAATAAAATAGAAAACAAAACTCTCAGGGACAAAAAAGCAATAATGTAAGAGCTTTTAATTAGCACACATTATATTCTCATAGCTTATCTCTCCACATACAACCCTTCATACAAATCAATTATGTAGGTGAAATTATACTCATTTTGCAAGTAAAGAGATTTAGGCCCCAAGAAATTCAATACATAAAACTACTGAGCTAGAAGTACTGAGACATGACTGACACAAGGTCTACATAATCTCAAAGCCTGCACTCACAGCCACTGTACTTTGGTTCTTTATTCAAGTTATTTACAATTAAAAGACAAAATGACAGTAACTGGTTAACCATAAAATATTGGGCAAATGTTGACAAGATGGATACCAAAAGCTACACACACAGAAAGTTATAAAGTCTAAGCTACTATTACATAAAGTTGGATTAAAATAGAAAATTTATGCAATGTTACTTTTATACTAATAAAATACAGTATTCATATTTTATATGTACAGTGATTAAACATTATTTTTCTGGAAATAGTATTAATAATACAGAAAGCTAAAAATGTGGCTAAAGAGAAACTGACTAAAAGATATTTCTTGCAACTTGAAACACATTTTCAGTAAAACATTAAAGAAGCAGGCACAATAAACTGATAGAAATTTATAGTGATGAAAAATATTAAATGAAATACACACATACATATAATATTACATGTTTGTTATAGTACACCAGCATTTTCTAGTATGTTACCACTCCTGTTCTTTGCCTATAGAGTGACTATTCCTTGCAAAGATATAAATGTAAAAAATTAAATTATCACAGGATATTCCCCATTTTGTTTATATTTTGAACTTGGTGTGCCTCTCATTAGTGCCAGAAGGATCAGATTTCTTTGCAATTGTATGTTCCCTCTGTCACTTCTTTAGTTTATTTCCCAACCTGTGAAGTCCTGCTGGTAGGTAAGCACAGTATTCAAAATAATACAAATGTCGTCTTTGGGTACGGTGCTGTTTTCACCGCTTTTGGATTTTCCCTCCATTTACTGTTAGAAAATGTGATAGGATGAGTAATAGACCATAAGTACTGTGCTTATTTATATTGTATCTCCATATCACACAATGCACTTGGAACTTCTTGAGGGTCTGACTTGTGTTCTATCACAATTTCCATACCTCAGCAGGAAGACCAATATCTGGAATACATCAGAGCTTCAGTGATGTTTGTTGTTGAATGGATCTAAATACAGGTGTATATACTATAAAGTGAACTTATTAAAATATAATATCAATTTGGAGATTTTCTTCTCAATTTAAACTGAAGTACAAAGAGTTTTTCACTGAGATATTGAAAGCATTAATCTTTTTAATCAACATCATGAAAATCAAAGCAAACTGAATTTAGATAAATCCAAGCATACAATCAGCACAATTTTGTGAAAAGAATATTCCCATATTTAATACTTTTTGTTAATGAGGACTGTTAGAAATGGACTGTAGTTAGGGCTTTCCGTAATAACCTAACAGTTCAGGTTTAAAAGAAAGAAAAATCTACCATAAGCAAACAAAAACACACTTAATGGTGTCTAAAGAGGAACAAGCATAAGCTGTTGACTATAGCACTTGACCTCTCTGTTTCTTCTAATTCTGACATTCTGTGATTTTTAAATTCCTTTTTACTTATCATTTGTCTTTATATAATTTGAAGGCTTTTGCAGTCTCTGAAACTGTGGACTTTCTTGACCAAAACACATGCTGCTATTCACCCACTCTGCCATTTATGTGAATAGTTTGATTTTCCTTGAATGAAAGAATAACCTTATGCTAATCAGGTCACACAATTATATGCAGTTCATGTTCTGACCAGCCAAATATGCTCATGAAACCATTATGAGGCTGAACAGTACAGTATGAATCTATGGAACTCACAGACCTCAACTGCCTTATACAGAAATACAATATTAAACTTAGCCACATTGATGTATACCCTAGTACATTTCAAATACATAAGCTGGAGGAATGATATAAAGAAATTTAAGGGAAAAAAAGACGAACTTCATAAAATAATCAGTAGAATATTCAATTTATAGAATTTTAAACCCCCTTATATTTTAATTTCTTCATATATTAGGATGTTCTACCTTTTTAGTGACATCTGCATAAAAAGAAATAATCCTCCTTTGCACAAGGGAACAGTAGAGAGCAACACCACACTTTGCAGTGAATATAACATTTTTCTGGAGTCTATTCAATATGAAAAAAACTCTTCTATCTCCCTTTTGTAAAACAGTGTTTAAATAGTAGTGTAAAATTTTTATCAATATCGGTAAAAATGTTGAAGAATAAAAGTCCACTACCTACTCTGTATATAAGGATTTTTGTTTGTTTGTTTTGCTATCTTGCTTAATATAAAATAGTAACAACACTGAGTACATACTCACATACTGGTTGAGTAAATCAAGTTAGATCATGTGACTAAGTATACTTTCAGCTCCACTCAACATTTGCAGGGCTCTTTATGCGTTTTACAATTTAACCTTCACAATCTTCTCTATATTCTTTAAATACAGGCAACAGGCAAAGATAAGTAAACTAGTCTATAAAGTGGCAAAGCTGTAATTCAAATCCAGTCAATCTAACACAGTAAAATCAGTGTGCTTGCTTTACATTTGCAATCCATTTCACAATTTACAATTGGCTTTGACTTGCTTTGATTCTCACAGCAAGCTGGTAAAATAAGTGAAGCTGCCATTATTTTAACCTTTAAGACTTTGGCAAAATCAAGGTCACATAGCAAAATGATGGATTCAATATGAACAAAATCTTCTTTATAACAAATTGAATTTTCCCTGTATCACTGAGATTATAAGCAATGCTCTCCATCTCATTCTTCCTTCATGGGTTACCTTTCCTTCCTTTCTTTGTCATTATCCTTCTATCAGTCTTTCTTTCCCTATCCCTCTGTCCCTCCGCCACCAATTTTCATGAGTTTCTTAGTGTCTAATATGCCATATTTTGCTTTTCTCTCATACAGGAAGAAAAAGGGCTTTGAATTGAAAAAGAGAACAGCCAACATTAAGTGAAAATAGACAAGCAGATGTGAGAGAAAACAGTAAGAGTTAAACCTGTGCTTTAATGAAACTTGAGTAACTAGTTCCAGTTGAATTAAATGATAGAATTCTGAAAGCTGCAGTTAGATGCACAAGTGATTAAACTCAACTGTTGAATCTAACTCAAAATATTGAGTAAGAGACTTCCTTCAGTCTGGGGGAAATGCCAAACATTCTGGTCATCCATCTTTCTCTGATTTGGATAAAATTTTACAATGCTTGATAAATATGTTTGTATTCCCTAAAGATGAAATCAATATTTTATCTACAGGTTATAGTAATACACTCACTACTGAAAGATAAATCACAGAAAAAAATAAAGTTTTACATCTAGGTAGCCAAAGATGGTATAAGAGTTCAGAATAGGGGAGGGCAGTTGGAAACTGCTTTTATTATCATACTGTACTCAAAATAGCTGCAGCTCTCACATGAATTTTCATTCATCAAATATTTATTGGCGCATTTTATGTGCCAGACACTTTCCCAGGCACGGGAGATATCAAAGAAAATAGAAACAAAGATATTTGCATAATAAAATAACACTAGAATGTTAGAATACTTTTCAATTCAAGATTTGTATCAGAAAATTTTCAGCTAAGAGTTTTTCAAAGGAAAGGTGCAGTTTTAAAAATCAACAAATTATTTAGATAGCATGAAGAGTTAATTCTCAATGAATATAAATGCCTAGGTGAAATTAAGTACTAATAGCTTCAGTATTAATGGAATTTTAAACAAGGCTATTTAGAGCTAAATGTTTTCTGGGAGAAATTTACTTGTTTTTTTAAACTTCATTTTTTTTGTCAATGTAGCTTTTAGTAATAAAAAATATTATAGCTTAGTAATAAATAAATCATGGTCTGGAATCTTCCAGATTTGGTTCAAATTCCAGCCCTGTCACACAACTTTTCATCAAGTGGTCTTGGTCTGATTAGTTAACCTCTTTAAATCTTAGTTTTTTACTTATAAAATGACCTAATTATAGGATTTATTTCATTATGTTTTTGTGAGGATTAAATGAGACATTTAAAATATGGGGCCTATATTTAAAAATACCTCTTCAAAAATATCACGAGTATGGTGATCTCAGACTGAACACTAAGCTGAGCATGTCATCCAACCTAATATATAGAAGAATACAGCTTGCTATATATATAGGTGGTTATAAGCATATTCTTACTAGATCATGTGAGAACTTTGCCTCAAGTGTATGCAGAAGAGGCTGTCAATGCAGTGACTTGGTCTAGGCAATGATATAGTTCAAAAGTTGATGGACATCCCTTAAAAAACTAAAAACAGAACTACCATATGACCCAGCAATCCCACTACTGGGCATATACCCTGAGAAAACCATAATTCAAAAAGAGTCATGTACCACAATGTTCACTGCAGCTCTATTTTTAATAGCCAGGACATGGAAGCAACCTAAGTACCCATCAACAGATGAATGGATAAAGAAGATGTGGCACATATATACAATGGAATATTACTCAGCCATAAAAAGAAATGAAGTTGAGCTATTTGTAATGAGGTGGATGGACCTAGAGACTGTCATACAGAGTGAAGTAAGTCAGAAAGAGAAAAATAAATACCATATGCTAACACATATATATGGAATCTAAAAAAAATGGTCATGAAGAACCTAGGGGCAAGACAGGAATAAAGACACGGACCTACTAGAGAATGGACCTGCGGATACGGGGAGAGGGAAGGGTAAGCTGGTACAAAGTGAGAGAGTGGCATGGACATATATACACTACCAAACGTAAAATAGATAGCTAGTGGGAAGCAGCCACATAGCACAGGGAGATCAGCTTGGTGCTTTGTGACCACCTCAAGGGGTGAGATAGGGAGGGTGGGAGGGAGGGAGACGCAAGAGGGAAGAGATACGGGGACATATGTATATCTATAACGGATTCACTTTGTTATAAAGCAGAAACTAACACACCACTGTAAAGCAATTATACTCCAATAAACATGTTAAAAAAAAAAGGTTGATGGAGTAAAACATGCAATAACTGCAGCGTCTTTCCAGACATCATAAGATACTAATGCTCTGGAAGAGATATTCCTTAATCATATTGACTTATCTGATACTATTTTAGATGTTTCAAATTTCAAACCTCAAGTGTGTTGCCCCAAATGCTTAGCATGATATCAAGAACTCAAATGATAAAGGCCATGGTGCATCTTACCTGGGCTAAAGTTTATTCCTGGTAGTGGATAAGCCTGCGTAGATTATGAATGGATATAGGAGATCATTCCAGAGAGCTATGAAGAAGAGACCAATAGAACATACAGATTCATAATGCACAAAGAAGAATTTCTTGATGTCTGTAAACTTATTTCTGAAAATTATATTTTTTAATTGTGGAATAGGGGAGTTTAGCAGAAATGGAAAAGAAAAGAGGAAAAAGTACAATCAGCCATTTCTATAGAAATATAAATTAGAAAATAAAGTTTAATTTCAGGAATTCATTGGTTAAATTACTCTTTGTAAGATATCCAGAAACCAAATAATCTTTTAAGATATTGTTGCTATTGATAAAGAAATTTCAAGTTTACTAAATGTCTTAGAAATTGGAATACAGAGTCCTTTTGCAAGTTGGGGCTGCCTACATACTGTAGTGATTATAAAATAGCAATGAGTCCAGCTTGCTCACGTAGTAAAAAGCTGCTTTTATGTTCTTTTAATTAGAGTAGATGTTTCTCCCTTGATACTTAAAATTATAGATTATACTTGTACTTGGAAAGCCATAATGAATTTCTGATGACAGTTAAGAATGTGGGACCTTGGGAGTAGTTGCCCTCAGCAAGAAAGCCAAAATTGTGTGTCAGTAAATAGATTAACATAAATTTATGTGTTCTTCATGGTATTACTACTAACTGGTAATAAAACCTTATTAGGGATTCACTGTGTATGAAAATTTTAAAAGATTTTATGATTCTATATGACACAGTCACATTTATGGTTTGTTTACCTTTTGTACAAGTATTTGCCAAGTACTCTTCATTTATCTTTTCTACGTATTGGTTAAATATTATTTTGCCCTCAAAGACATGACTAGGAGCTAGGTACTGCTGTAAAAAAGATGTTTTATCTTAATTCTCAGAAGAATAGAATTTCTTCATTACTTGATTTTCTCCAGAATTAGACACCAGACTACAAATGTATGGAATTACTTTAGATCCGAGGGAGAAAGCAGTCAACATGCAAATCATGTTGTAGAATATAATCTCATCCTCTCCTCAAGGAAGATAATCTCAAGACCTATTCAGTCATGCTATTTGTCCTAAAGTTCAGCATCTCTAGGTGATGAGAGTGATGTATAACTTGCTTTTCTCACTCAACACTTTTAGAGATCTGTTTACACTTTTAAATTTTGATATAATTTATTCGTTTTACTTCCTACACTGTATTTTCCATGCATATAAACAATGTCTTCACTCATTTTCCTACTATAGACATTTATGTTGTTTCTAATTTTTTCTTAATAGAGACCATACCTATGTGGGCATCCTTATATAAATTTCTGGTATAAACATGTAAAAGTTAATCTGGACAGAGAATATATTTAGAAACAGAAGTGCAGGGTCTTAGTTTATTCTTTAAGGTGTTGCAATATCTTGACACATGACCTGCAGTTAATTTCCAATTTATTTATATTTTGACAAAACGTGATACTGTCAAACTTTCTGACTGTCCCCAATAAAATTCAGGTAATGATATTACATTGTTGGTTCAATTAGCTTTTCCCTTACTACTAGTGACATAAGAGGATTTTTTTTTTTTTTTTACATTCTTAATGGAAGTTTACTTTTCCTCTTGTGGAAATTGCATGCTTGAAATACTAATCCAATTCCTACATTCTTTGTCATTTTCGTGGTGACTCACTGGAATTCTGTATGCATTGTAAAGCAATTTTGTGCATAGAATACTTTTCTTCCCTGTGTATAGCAGGTTCTTTAACTTCATTTACATCATCTTTTGATCTTATATCTTTGCCCTCCCATATGAGTCAGTATGTCTAGTTATAGAAGGGATTGTATCTCAAGGAATGTGACAGAGAAAAACGTGAAGTGATCACCATCACTCACTTCCCATAAATCATAGAAATAATTTGGTATCATTCACAGTGAAGGTTACAAGACTATTAAATTATGTTAAAAGGAAAGAGGCCAGATAGTAAACACTTTAGGCCTCCCATGCCACATACATCTCTACTGCTGGTAAATTAAGGATTTTTTAAAAATAAAGGGATGATAGCTGCATATATGTTAACTATGTAAAAAGCTACTTAAACTTTTTTTTCATAAGTATACCGTGGAAAAATCCCTGAATAGGCAGCAAACTAAATTACAGTTGAAGTGCTTTCTATTTCCAGGTAAACACATTTTCTGGTGGAATTCTTTTAACAATTTAACAATAAATAATCAATTACTTAGAAACTACCAGAAAGTGTGAAGTCCCAAAGTTCATTAACCAAGAAATATTCCTAAGTGAAATGTAACCAGCTTGTTTGTACCTTGTATAGTCTGAGCACAGTTTACTGTTTTTTCTTTATTCTAATATAACAAATACAATCATTATTAGACTGATGTCACACATGGAAACTCTTAAGGCTAGAGAGGGGAAACAAAGCAATGAAATAGGTTTTTGGAAAAGAAGGTGGTTTGCATCAGTCATGTGCAATTAAACCAGTCCTATAATCAAAGTACAATAAACCCCAGGAGTCCAGCCCTGATTATCTGTGAGTTACCGATGTGTGAGATGGAATATTCAAGGTGGTAATGTGAAGTATAACCCTTTGATAAAAGCCAAGAGCACTCACAAGGAGCTTCTAGTGATTTAATGGAAAGTAAAATCTCACTATGGGATTCTAGTGCAGTGAGGGCCAATATATAGTGATTTTACAATGTATTGTCAATGATATTGATAGTGGAGTTGTTTATTCATGGGTCAAATTTAGATATTACCCCTTGTGTACACAGTTTCAGTCTACTTTTAAAGTAAAACCTGGAAACACTATGTTAGATATTATTTTGCTCAGAAACCCTGAGTATCGTCATACAGATGCTGTTCAACGCAGCCCAACTGAGGAAGGGTATGAGTACTAAAATTCAGCCTCTTTGCCAAGCCATGCACCTTGGCACAAGGCTGCATACACTAAAAAGAGGTGCCTTTTTAATAATTATCACAAAAATGCCATATGAGCCAAGTCTGACCTCATTTAGTTTTCCCCATTATCAACATAATCTCAAAGTCTCTTTGTGTTGCTAATCAGTATTGAGTCAGTAGTTTAGAGAAAGATGTTTGTGATAAGGCTAGGGAATCAAAACTGTGTCACTGTAAGTTAATTAGCATACTCAGGAACAATACTGTCATCTGAAAAATGTCATTTCTCCCAAACTTCTAGGCCACATTTCAAAATACCTGCTTTATAGTTTCATCTCAATATTCCACCAATGCCTCAATTCAGTACAAATTTATTACCTATCCACTCCAAGCTGCTCCTCCTCTATTTCTTTATTTAAATAATCCCATTTTATATCAAATAGCTTAAAACTCCACCAGCATTACTTACCCTTTGCTCTCACACCCATTTGTCACTTTCCCAGAACACAATCTTTCTTAGTACCTCCTCACTCTAATTTATCCTGTATTGATACTTACTGCTACTTACATGTATCAGAGATACAGCTCCAGTTTTATCATTTCCCAGGTCAAATATCTTTAATGGCTCTTCATTCCCTGAACAATTACTTTTAAACTACTTGCCCTGATATTCAACGTCATCCATAAACTGCCCCATCCTGACATTTTCCATTTTACTTTCCAGGATTTACGCCAGAGAAACTATTTTCCCATAGATGAGCCATGTAGAAGGAAAATGCCTTACTCAAAATGTTAATACCAACACATTCTTCTGAATTCCCAGTATCTTTCATGAACTTATTTTTAAATAATAGCTTATTGAGATAAAATACACAATTAATTCACCCATTTAAAGTGTACAATTCATTAGTTTTTAGTATATGCACAGAGCTGTGAAACCATCGGCACAATCAATTTTCATCACACTAAAAGTTAACACTATATCCATTAGTAGTCACTCATCAATTCCTCCTAATTCCCCCGTCCTAGGCAACTACAATATATCCTCTGGACACTTCATATAAATAGAATAATTCAACATGCAGTATTTTGTGACTGACTTCTTCACTAAGTATAATATTTTTAAGGTTTATCCATGCTGTAGCATGTGTCAGTACTTCATTTATCTTTATTGCTAAAAAATATTACATTATAAGGATATACCAAACTGACAGTTTTCCAAAGTGGCTGTACCATTTACATTCCCTTTAGCAGTGTATGAGAGTTCCAATTCTTCCATAATCTCATTGATATGTGTTATTATCTGACTTTTTGATTATAACCATCCTAGTGGGTGTGAAGTAGTATGTCACTGTGGTTTTGATTTTTATTTCCCTGATAGCTAATGATGTTGAGGATCTTTTCATGTGCTTATTTGCCATTTACATATTTTTTCTGGAGAACTATCTATTGTGATCCTTTGCTAATTGTTTAATTAGGTTACTTTCTTTTACTGAGTTTTAAGAATTCTTATTCTAGATTCAAGGCTGTTATAAGGTAAATTATTTTCTCCCATTTTTGTGGGTTGTTTTACCCTTTGTGATAATATTAGATTTATTATTTTTCTTTTGTTGCTTGGGCTTGGTGTCGTATCTAAAAGGCTTTGCCTAATTCAAGGTTATAAAGAATTATGCATAATTTTCTTCTAAGAGCTTTACAGTTTAGTTCTTACATTTAGGTCTCTGATTTCTTTTGAATTCATTTTGTGAATAATGTGAAGATGAGATCCCATTTCATTCATTTGCTCATGAATATCCATTTGGCCCAGAACCATATGTTGCAAATATCTATCTTTCCTTAATACATTTTCTTGAAACCCTTGACAAAATAAATTCATCATAAATGTGAGGGTTTACTTCTGGATTCTTAATTATATTCAATTTATCTGTATGTTTAACCTTAGGTCTGCACCTCATGGTCTTGATTATTGCTTTGTAGTACAGTAAGTTTTGAAACTGGGATATGTGAGCCCTCCAACTTTGCTCTTCTTTTCAATATTGTTTTGGTTCTTCTTGGTTGCTTGCATTTACAGTTTGAGGTTCAGGCTTGATTTCTGAAATGAAGTCACATGAGCTTTTGATAGGAGGTGTGCTGAATCTGTACATCAATTTCAGGAGTATTGTCATCTTAACAATATTAAGTCTTCTGATCCATGAACATGGAGTGTCTTTCGGTTTAATTCTTCTTTAACTGCTTTCAACAAAGTTTTATAGTTTACAGAGTACAGGCATACCTTAGAGATACCATGGGTTCAGTTCCAGACCACTGCAATAAAGTGAATATTGAAACAAAACAAGTCACGTAAATTTTTTAACTTTCAAGGCATATGAAAGCTATGTTTATACTATACTGTAGTCTATTAAGTGTGTGCTAGCATTATGTCTAAAAAATGTACATACCTTAATTTAAAAAAAACTTCTTTGCTAAAAACTGCTGATCATCATTTGAGCCTTCGGTGTGTCATAATCTTTTTGCAACAGTAACATCAAAGATCACCAATGACAGATCGCCATAACAAATAAAAGTTTGAAATACTTCAAGAATTACTAAAATGTAATACAAAGTCACAAAGTGAGCAAATGCCATTGGAAAAATGGCATTGATAGACTTGCTTGATACAGCATTGCCACAAACCTTCAATTTTTAAAACACACAGTATCTGCTGCGAAGCACAATAAAATTAGGTATACCTGTATAAGTTTTGTCCTTATTTTGTTAAAATTTATTCCTAGGTATTTTATTCTTTTTGATGATATTGAAACAGGATTGTTTCCTTACTTTTTTCTTTTCTTTTTTTTTTTTTTTTTTTGCGGTACGCAGGCCTCTCACTGTTGTGGCCTCTCCCGTTGCAGAGCACAGGCTCCGGACGCGCAGGCTCAGCGGCCATGGCTCACGGGCCCAGCCGCTCCGCGGCATGTGGGATCCTCCCGGACCGCGGCACAGACCTGTGTCCCCTGCATCGGCAGGCGGACTCTCAACCACTGCGCCACCAGGGAAGCCCTGTTTCCTTACTTTTAAATTTGAATTTTTCATTGCTACTCTATAGAAATACAACTGATTTTATTAGAACTCATTTATTAGTTCTAATACATTTTTTTTTAAGTGGATTCTTTAGGAATTTCTATATACAAGATTAGGCCATCTATGGATACACATAGTTGAACTTTGTCCTTTCCAATCTGAATGCTTTTTGTTTTGCTTCTTAAATTTCTTGGCTAAAACCTCCAGTTGAAGAGAAGTGATGAGAGTGACATTCTTTCTTGTTCCTGATTTAGGAGAAAACATTTCATTCTTTCAAAATTAGATATTACGTTAGCTATGGGTTTTTCATACATGCCTGTTATCAGGTTGAGGAAGATCCCTTTTATTCATAGTTGGTTGAGTGTTTTATTATCAAGTGATATGGGATTTTTATCAATTTTTTTCTGAATCTATTGAGATGATTATGTTGTTTTAAAAAAATTGTTTAGTCCATTATTATACTGATAATGGCATATTGCATCATTTGATTTTCAGATGTCAAACCAACCTTGTATTCCTGGATAAATTCTACTTAGTTATAATGTATAATTTTAAAAATATTTTGCTGGGTTTGGCTTTCTATAATTTTGTTCAAGATTTTGCATTTATATTCATGAGATATTGGTCTGTAGTTTTCTTTTTTGTGCTTTGTCTGGTTTTGACAAAGAATGAATTGAGTTCACTCTCTTCTATTTTTTGAACTGTTTGTAAAGAAGTTATATTATCTTTCATACGTTTGGTAGAAATCACCAATGAAGCCATCTGGGCCTGAGCTTTTACTGTATGGGTAGTTTTTGATTACTAATTCCATATCTTGTTATAGGTTCATTCAGATTGTATATTCCTTCGAGTCAGTTTTAGTAGTTTGTATGAATTTGTTTCTATGAAATTTTCCATTTCAACTAAATTGACTAACTTGTTAGAATGCAATCAGTCATAGTATATTCCCTTATAATATTTAATATAATTTTTTCTGTAAGGACAGTAGTAATATCACTTCTTTCTTTTTTGATTCTGATAATTTGAATGTTCATTTTTTTTTCTTGGCCAATCTAGCTAATGGTTTGTCAAATTTATTGAAATTTTCAAAGAACCAGCTTTTGTTATTTTTATTTTCTCTATCATTTTTTATTGTCTTAATAATTAATTTCCATCCTACTTTTTTTTTTTTTTTTTTTTTTGCGTTACGTGGGCCTCTCACCGTTGTGGCCTCTCCGGTTGCGGAGCACAGGCTCCGGACGCGCAGGCTCAGCGGCCATGGCTCATGGGCCCAGCCGCTCCGCGGCATGTGGGATCTTCCTGGACCGGGGCACGAACCTGTGTCCCCTGCATCGGCAGGCGGACTCTCAACCACTGCAACACCAGGGAAGCCCCCCAGTCTACTTTTTTTTTTTTTTTTTTTTTTTTTTTTTTTTTGCGGTACACGGGCCTCTCACTGCTGTGGCCTCTCCCGTTGTGGAGCACAGGCTCCGGACGCTCAGGCTCAGCGGCCATGGCTCACGGGCCCAGCCGCTCCACGGCATGTGGGATCTTCCCAGACCGGGGCACGAACCCGTGTCCCCTGCATCGGCAGGCAGATTCTCAACCACTGCGCCACCAGGGAAGCCCCCCCCAGTCTACTTTTTAAAAACTGCTTCTTTCTGCTTGCTTCAGATTTAGTTACTCGAATTTCATCATGTACTAGCCAGCAGGTAGGATGGAGGAGTCAGGAGGCATGGAGTGCACACACATTTGTTTAGGGGTCACAATGGATAACTGGTGCTTCTCATTTTTACTCACTTATATTGTCTAGCAATAATTATACAAGCTTTAAAGGGGGCTGGGAAATGTAATCTCTACCTGAGGAGTCATGCACCCAGGTAAAACTTGATATTACATTATTACAAATTAAAATATAAAGATCAGTGGATAATATTAGGTAAGACCTAGAAAATATTAGAAATTATTAGGATGATTTGAGCAAATGAATGTTGGGAAGAATATTTACTTTCTGATATGGAAGAAAAGGTATTAGAATACCTCGCAAAGGGGGAAATATAACTACATACAAAAATATAATAATATGAGGGAATATGCTAATTTTGTTGTGAGAATATTATATAAAAAAAAGAAGATGGATAAAATATGTATTGGACTTGTGACTATTACTGTAATTTACCAATTAGATAAATTATATTAAATGAACTAGAGTGAGCAAATCTAGAGCTATACAATTAAGGATAATGTACATAGTTGAAAGAACCATTATATGACTAAAATTTTTTGAAATATTGATTGAAATATTAAATAGTATGGATTCAATCTTAATAAATATTTGTTATTCTAAGTGTGCTTTTGCCAAATAAAACTGTCAATACCCTGCAATTCTCACATGAAAAGAAATGATTATTAGGGAGTTTCTCTCATTTCAAACCAGAAATCATCTCTGTAGAAATGATTGCATTCTCTCTATTTACAAAAGCAGCAACCCATTTATTTGTATTCCCCAAATGAATTCTAGGTACTGCATTTTGTTATACTATAGCTCTTTTTAAAAGACCTATGAGTCAAAAAATAATAATAAATACAATTGTCTCTACTTATATTTATTATTTTCTTTCACTTTAAGATGCTCTTCTTAGTCAACCGCAGCTCTTTTTTTGTTAAATATCTTTAAAGTCCTTCTTTTCACATGGTTTTCCATCAGCATTGCAGTTGATTTTAAGGTTTTTATATATTAATTACCATCACTATATATATATTTAGCAAAACACAACACAGGATCTTAGAATAAAAGAATGGGCTAGTGTGCATTACTGCATTATTTACAACATATATAAAAGTCAAAAAGTCTAGTTTAGAGAAAAGGGAACCCTTGAACACTGTTGGTGGGAATGTAAACTGGTACAGCCACTATGGAAAACAGTATGGAGATTTCTCAAAAACTAAAAATAGAACTACCATATGACCCAGCAATTCCACTCCTGAGTATATATCCAAAGAAACCCCTGAAACGCCAATCAAAAAGATATATCCACCCAATGTGCATAGCAGCGTTATTTACAATTGCCAAGACATGGAAACAACCTAATTGTCCATCAGTGAATGAATGGATAAAGAAAATGTGGTATTTGTATATTTACACACACACACACACACAGAGGAATACTACTTAGCCATAAAAAAAATGAAATTTTGCCATTTGCAGCAACCTCAATGGTCTTGGAGGGCATTATGCTAGGTGAAATAAGTCAGACAGAAAAAGATAAATACTGTATAATATCACTTATATATGTGATCTAAAAAAATACAACAAACTAGTGAATTTAACATAAAAGAAGCAGACTCACAGATATAGAGAAATAATTAGTGGTTACCAGTTGGCGGGGGGAAATACAGGGGTGGGAAAGTGGGAAGTATAAACTACTGGGTGTAAGATAGGCTCAATGATGTACTGTACAACACAGGGAATATATCCAATATTTTGTAATAAATGTAAATGAAAAAATTGTATAAAAATATTTTTTTAAAAAAGGGAAGGGAGAGGGGATTGTTATAGAATAAGAGACTTAAGGGACATAACAACCAAATGTAACATGTAGATCTTGTTAGGATCTTGATTCAAAAAAGAAGCAACTCTAAGGCATTTTTACAGATAACCAGAGAAATTTAATTATAGAATAGGTATAATAAAATATCACGGAATTATTGTTATAATGTGATAAAGGCAAGACATTATTAAAAATACTTCGTATCTGTTAGAGATGCATATGGAAGTGTTCACAAATTTTAAAAATATGATATCTAGTTATGCTTTAAAATATCCCAAGAATAGCATGGGTGAATAATACATGGAATGAAATTGGCAAAACAGTGATACGTATTCAAGTTACATAATAAGACATGAGGATCATTATAGGTTTCTCTCTCCTTATATGCTTGAAATTTTTCATAATAAAAAGACTTAAGGGATGAAAACAATTGTAAGTAAATAAAAGGGTACCTAGTCCATTTGATCGTCCATTATCATTGAGCTTTGAAAGGTTGGTATATTTGTGCTAGAATTTTTTTTTTAGTTTTCTACACATATTTTTCATTAGCAATCCGATTTCTATTACTTTAAGATAGAATGCCTTCCATACCTTATATGGAAAGGAAGTTTACAATTGACCACATTCTCAATCTATATAACCAAGGTTAAAAAGATTATCATAAATAAAATATTACTTCTAATGCTCAATAAAAAGCTGTTTATATATGCAATAACATCTAGTTTTGAAATGTACTGTTTTTAAAGTGATAAACCATACAATGGACAAAGTGTACGGCCAGGCAATTCACAAAAGAGGTGTTTAAAATAACCAATAAAAGCATGAAAAGAAAGTCAATGTCAACAGTAAACATAAAATTGCACATTTAGGGGAGGGGGAAGGGTAAGCTGTGACAAAGCGAAAGAGAGGCATGGACATATATACACTACCAAACGTAAGGTAGATAGATAGTGGGAAGCAGCCGCAGAGCACAGGGAGATCAGCTGGGTGCTTTGTGACTGCCTGGAGGGGTGGGATGGGGAGGGGTGGGATGGGGAGGGTGGGAGGGAGGGAGATGCATGAGGGAAGGGATGTGGGAACAGATGTATATGTATGACTGATTCACTTTGTTATAAAGCAGAAACTAATAAAAAAAATAAATAAATAAAAAATTGCACATTTAAACAAAAAAATGTATTTCCAAACTTCAAATGGAAGAAAATGAAAAGAAAAAAATTCTTACTTCAGTGAGAAAGAAAACGTAACTCTCTTACCTTGACGGTGGACTCTATTCTCTCAACAGTCCTGTTAGACAGCGATATGACAGCATCTAGTAAAACTGATAATGCAGAAAAATACTCATTTCCACTTCAAGGTACATGCAACTGAACATTTTGTTTTAATTTCAAAAGCAGTTATGTAAAAGAATGCTTACTGCAGTATTGTTATAAATGATGAAACTTTGAAGTAAACTAAATGCGTATCAGTACAGGAATTAATACTATGTAATAGTTAAAAATAAATGAATAGGGCTCCCCTGGTGACACAGTGGTTGAGAGTCCGCCTGCCAATGCAGGGGACACGGGTTCGTGCCCCAGTCTGGGAAGATCCCACATGCCGCGGAGCGGCTGGGCCCAAGAGCCATGGCCTCTGAGCCTGCGCGTCTGGAGCCTGTGCTCCGCAACGGTGGATGCCACAGCAGTGAGAGGCCCGTGTACCACAAAAAAAAAAAAAAAAAAAAAAAAAAGAATGAATAAATTACACTTCCTTGTATATATAAACCATGGATATATAGTTAAAAATAATTTTAAGAGGAAAATGCAAGCTTTATCAATGGCATATTGTCTCAACTACAACATAAGCACAAAATAACTATGTTTTAAGCATGCATATATATACATCTAATAAAACTGACTGTAGAGATACACATCAAACTCGTGACATTGTGAACTGTGGATTTTTGCAGGAATATAAGAGGTAGGGAAGAATAATAGGGTGTGGTGAGTTTCTAAAATAAAAGGCAATGGCTACTACATATGACATAAGCAATTCACTAAATGAATACAAAATATCTTCATGTAAATTTACACATGAGCATATTAATGGTACCATTATTTTAAAATGTGAAATAGTGGAAACAACATAATATACAATGAATGGGAATTAGGATAATAAATTATGGTATATCTATATTATGAAATAATATACAGCCATGAAAATTATATTACATGAACATTTAGTGTTTTAGGAATTGCTCACAGTATTGTGCTACATTAAAGAGCATGTGATAAATTTTAATGTCATTATCCTGGATATGAAAAAGCTAGCATCAAAATATAATACATTTACAAACACAGTGCACAATCCCACAAGGAAATCAATCACATAATGTTGGAAAGGACAGAAGATGTTTCTGAGAGCCTATTTTTCAAACAGCAATTATTTCTCAAAGCCTAGAGGCATAAGTTTCTAGGTCTTGATTGTGATCTTAGTGAAACATACTAGAAGCTCACATTATGGAATGTGATATGATGGGCTTGGCATCAGAAGGATAGTTTTAGACTCAATGCCAATATTACTACTGTATTTTAAACTTTTTATCTTGAGGCGATTTCAGCATGTTGAAAAAGGATTTTTTTTTCCCTAAGAACTGAAATTTAGGAATGCTTATATCTGAACAACTCTGCACTGTACTGCACTACACTAGCCATACTCTTTGCCTAAGCTAAACTTAGTGCACTAAATAAAAATGTGAATAGAAGTATAAAATGTTTCCTAAAGCCTTTTCAGACACCCACTGCTATGTAATCCAAGCCTGACAAAGGTAATAATCCTTTACATTTTAAAGCACAGTTAATTGAGGAGAAGCCAGAGGTCTGGGAAATAGAGCATATTATTAAAGATTAAAATCATTCAGTAAATATATGAATGAATCTATACTGTTTCAATGATTAGTAACAGGATGTACTAAAATTTTCTATATACTTTTGAAATAAGTGTGCATACCCCTTAATTGCAAATGTTGTATATAATATCTTGTAAATTACAAAATAATATATAATCCACTAAAAGCTTAAATAGTGTTCTAAAAGAGTGTATTATAAGAGGGTCATTATATCACTTTTATGTCATGAAAGTTTTGGACTAAATAGTTTTTAAATCTCTTATAATCTTATACGTATCTTGAATGCAAACTTTCTCCTCAAAGAATACTCAGTAAAATGGGGAAAGACTTGACACAAAGATTCAAGATTCTAAATGTTCTATAGTAGAAATATTTAGGCATCTTCTCAGCCCTCGAAACATTATTTTTATTTAAATTAAATTGATTGAATGACTGATTGATTGAAAGAGCATCTCCCTATCCATTCCAGAGCATTGGATCCTCACAGCCAATGCTGTGCCCATGTACAACTTCACATGACTAATTAGACTAGCAATAAACACCTTAAACAAGCCATGGGTTCCTTCCCATAGGATGATGGAATTGGACACAGGAGACAGGTCCTCCTGGTGGTCAAAATTGTATCCTATGAATTCAAGGTCCTCAGTGAAATATATTCTGCCATGAAAGCAAGGAAGAGAAAAGGCTTGGCTTTGACATGGAAGAATGCAGTGCAGAAGGTAAACAATAGGAGAGACTGAGTCAGTTATGAAGTTCTACTAATTTCTGGCCCCTGTCAATTTCTGAGGAAACCATCACTACATTTCAGCTATAAGGGTTCATGAAACAACCATGTGTCCTTATCCCAAATTCTGCTTTTGAACAAAAGGTTGCTCAAGTTAGTTTTAGTTAGTTCTAACTGTAGTCTAATGGATTCAAGTTCTGTATATAAGCAACTGACATATCAATAATTTTATGGAAACTGTTCCCTAAATGCTCCTTAAATGCCATCCTCAAAAGACACAGTGAAACAAGATAACAAGGTATGCAGTCTTATCTCAAACAAATCAAAGAAAACACCATTGGTTAGGATTCTAACACAAGCTTGTTAAAGCACAGAATATTCCATTTCTTTTATTTCATCTCTCTGCTAAGCCATTCCTGGATCTTCAGTTTTTAATAGGATTATTATAATTAGACTAAGATAAGAACCTTCCCTTTCAGAGACCTACTCTTTTTTCTTTCTTGCTTTCTTTATATCTTTCCTTGATTCTCAGTGATTAATAACAGTGTCACTAAGTCCTGTAGATGCAGACTGGCAACCTTAACCAGAGGATTCCTGTGAAACAGTCTGAACCAGCATGTGTAATAAATCATGCCGATTGCTTAGGCCAGAGTAAAAATTCTCTTACTTACAAAAGAACAGAGGGGTTCTTTTGTAGAGAGAAAGTGAAACTCAAAGGAAGTTTGAATTACATCGTTAGAAGTGACTGAGATTTTTGGCTTGTTATTAATGGATATATCCCCTGTTAAATACAACTTTCTCCAATTATTGTCAGATAAGTAAATTGTTGTTTAGGGTTTTTTTTGTTTTTTGTTTTTTTGTGTGTTGTTTAGTTTTAAGCAAGATACTTAAAAGTACAGAATTATAGACTATTATAACTGGAAATAATTTAGGTATAATTTAATCCATCACTTCTTTTAACAAATTTATACACAGAAAATTACTCCCCCAAGGTCACATAGAAAATTAATCATACAGTTGAGCTTAAATCTGGTTCTGATAACTCTTTGTATAGCTGTTTCATTTAAAAAATATCTTATATAAACTTCCTATAAATAATACCCAATTGCTAAATGAATAATTTATTAACTTAATATTCTTCTTAGTTCACCATTTTTAAAGGCCACTATGATACAGATTCAATGATTTTTCTGAAGTTACTATGAAGAATAAATATGGTCACAGTCCTCAAGAACACAGGGATGGATACAGATTAGAGCTACAAATGCAAATATCTATCATATAGAGCAATATGTAGTGTAATAGAAAGATCAATAATGTAATAGGTAAATATAAAATATGTCCTGGAAATACAGAAAAAAAAAAACTTTATAGAAGAGGTAACACTTGACTGAATTGTGAAGTATATGTTTGGGTTTGCAAAGTAGAGAAAGAAAAAATTCTTATTAATTGGTAACAGTATGGTAACATCCCTTGTGAACCTGAAATTATTTCAAGTACTTTACACACTATCTATCTATGGATCTATCTATCATCTATCTATCTATCATCTATCTACCTACCTACCCATCTCTTAACAATAAAATCATACGTGGAAGTTATTTGTGCATTAAAAAAATGAAATGGAGGGGGAAAGACCCAGGAAATTAACATTTGTAGCAATTGTACACTTAGTAAATGGAAGAACCATGATTCAAATCTATGGCTGCCTGACTCAAACTCACTCTTTTGGAAACACTGCACATGTAAACACACACATGTGCACACACACAATTTAAGAAAACACAGAAAAGCAAAGAACGTAAAAGAATAATTTTGCAAATTGATTCTTTTTTGCTGAGTTGATAGCCAAATTATGAAAAATTATTGTTTTCTTAAAGTTTTCCCAAAATGTTCTTGTTTTCTCAGATTCATGCTCCATATAACAAGTCAAACAATACAAAAGTATATAGACTTTTTAAAAAAGTTAACAGTGAAAGGTAATTGTCTAGCTGCTTTACTTGCATACAGATGGTACTGTGTGTGAGATGGAATGATAATAGATCCAGGAATGAGTGTGAGGGGTAACAATCTATTTGTATCTAAGGATCTAGCCATAATATTTGGCAATGATATCTGCAAAAGCTTGTATGTGTTTTTGGCCCCTGAAAAGCATATTGCTCTCAGATGATGTCAGTATTTAGTATAACAAGTTTATATATTCAACTACTTTTCAGATTTCTCTTATAAAAAAAAGGTTTTACTTTACATTTAATATTTTAACAATACAAAAATTGATAAGTTCAGCTTCTCTTCTAATAAAACAGATCTTCTCCCTCACCACTCTCAAATTCCTATCTCAGTATCCATTTTTAATATTTGATGCACAGATTTAACCTAGACACTTAAACAGTCCAGTTACAAAGATGTAAATGTTTCATTATGATTGGCTTCCTTATAAAAGATAAATTGCTTCTAATGCTTAAAACCAATTTAATTATGGGGTGGGATTCTGGGGTAAAAAATAAGAAAAGTGAAATGGATGTTGTGCTACATAATTTTTACACATTTAATTGTGAACATTCATTAGAATTAAAAACTACTTTATGACCCTAAATTTCCAGGAATTAAAGCTTTCAGCATCCTCTGGACTGGCTGAATAGAAGAACACTAACAGAACGCAAAAACAACTGTTAAGAGACTTAGACAGAGGTATTAACTGACATCAGCCATCCATTCAGGCAAGATACTAAGTGAATAATCCACTTATTAGCTTAACCAAATATTGATACAAAGCCCCATAGATACCTAAGGAAATATATGTAGTTCAGTATACGTACAAATAAAGAACAACACAAATGTGACAGCACTAGTCATTTTTATAGATTATACTATCTTTGAGGTAATACAGTATCATTTACATTACAAGTGAGATATCTTGGATTATCCTTAAGAGCACCTTAATTCTCATTGCACATAATTTAATTTTGTTTTCTGAGGGGGCATTATGTGCCCTATTAAGACTAGTTAATTCTCTTTATTTTGGAGAGAAAGGTTATATGATTTGTTTGATTTTTTGTGTGTGTGTCTTTTTCCCCATAAGAAGAAAGTATCTGGGATTAGTACAAACATCATTTTATTACATTTCAATCTTTTTATCCTTATATTCAATAAATATGATCTCCTATTTCTCTTTACATTGTATTAGTATAAGCCTTATATCTTTGAATAAATTTTTAAAATATACTTTATCTTAGTCAATGGATAGCATATTAATTTTTTTTGCACCAAACTTACTTTCCAACCTGTAACACTTCATTGAAATTTCAAGTAACCCAGAACTATTCCCTAGGAGTCACTTTAATTTTCATTGATTTTTATCTAATGGACTTGTTGTAAGGATTAAAGAAAAAAATAAAGGGGAGGGGAAATTTATTGATAGTTATTAAATGACATAATATGTTCATATACTGTAATAGCTAATCTTTGCACTAAATAAATTAAAAGTATTAATCTCATTAAAAATGAGAAAATTTTGACTCATTTATATGCTTCCATACTAATGTATTAATTAATCATTAAAATTATCATTTTATTGTACTGGGAATTCAAATTCTATGGGATTAAATGAAACAGTAATATACACTTTTTTATTCAACTTCCTAATATTTCCTGCTGATCATTCTCGCTCCCTTTCTCTATCATTCTGTATATACACGTAAATCTATCACCTAAAGAAACTGTCTACTTGATTGAAATGGACAGGAGACAGCACAACTCAGTTATATCGCCTTGGATTCAGAAATAGCTATTGCTCCTGCACTCTGTAGGGTAAGCCTTACAGAGCTATTGCTCCTGTGCTCTGTAGGGTAAGCCTTATAAGTTGTCATTTTTTTTCCCCTTGATGACTGTCTACCTTCCATATTATTGGTTTCTTATATCTGCTGACAGAAGTTTTTATTAACCTGCCAGAATCATACAACTATGAAGTACATCATTCCTTGCTCTGTCACATGCATTTAAAGATATATGTGATGATGGGCATTTAAGCTGTTTATAGTTTATCAATTTTACAAATAATAGAGCAATATTCACCATTGCACATATACTAAGTGGTATTATCTGTGAAGGATACATTCTAAAACTTAAATTATTTTGACTAAAGATATAGTCTTTATATTAATTTATTTAGATGTCAACAACCTTTGCACTAAAAAAAAAAGAGCTTTAATTCATACCAATAACATGTATTAAGGCAGATGTGTCTTTTCCAACTGTAGGTTTTATTTCTTTTTTGTAATAACAGCTTGTTGTTAATTTGCAGGGAGAAAAAGTCCAGGGGCATTTACAGTGTACATTTCTTATAACAGTCCATACCAACACAGAAGGGTTTGGCAAACTGAATATGCGATTTGGGGTACACTTTCTCCTTAGCTAAACATGTATGAATACTTGCCCTAATTTAAAATAAAATGACCATTCTTTCAGTTTTTCTTGCTGTGCATGGAAGTTTAGTTTAACCCTACTTTTGCTGACAACGGAGGAAGTTTATTAGCTGGTATACTCTGCTGAGGAGGAAAAAATCACATATTTCATCTCAAATGAATTTGGATGCAAAGGATGTTAGAATACTGATTGTGGAAGCAGATCACCTGATTCTGAATCCTAGTTCCACCATGTACCGTGTGGCCCTTAGAAGGTTAGTTATCCTCTCTGTGTCACATTTCCTCATCTTTAAAGGAGAATAACGATAGCATCTATATCATAGGGTTTTTGTAAGGATTAAAGAAGTACATAGAGTTCTTGGAACACTGTCTGGTATGAGTATGATTAATTTTATTCTTATATAGTGCATCAAAATAATTCTACATGTTCTGCATTATTTCATAACTATATTAACCAATAGACAATATTTATTGCCACGATAAGCCTAACATTTTGTAACAAAAAACATGAGTCACAGGAAATAAGGCAATATATATTTAAAATTACAAATATAATTTCCTGCTTTTGAGGAATTTATGGTCCATTAGAGGAGACAAGTCATGTATACACAAATATGTGTCTAATAACAAAATGCAGCATATGTTAGTATCAGATCTGTGACCCAGAAAACTTAACTCAATGGTAGTGGAAACAGCATATCCTCATGAGATGTGAAACTGGACTATGCTATGAGATTTGTGAATAAACTTTTGAAAGCAAATTCATAGTTGTAGATCTAAATTCTATTATCTGTTAAATGAAAATACGGGACTATAAATCATCCAAGAGGCCTTCCAACCCTAAAATTCCATTTGTTTTAAATCTATGAACAAGTGCTGCAGGTTCAGAATAATGAGAATTAGAACGAACAGCAGTAATGAGAATGGCTGGTACATTGGAGAAAGGAGTTAAATTGAGTATTTATAGTCAGATTCAAGTGGGAATTATTGTTTAGAAAATTGTGCTACATAACTTTTTTATTTTTTTATTTTTATTTTTTATTTTTTTTTGCGGTACGCGGGCCTCTCACTGTTGTGGCCACTCCCATCGCGGAGCACAGGCTCCAGACGCACAGGCTCAGCGGCCATGGCTCATGGGCCCATGAGCCATGGCTCATGGCTCATGTGGGATCCTCCCGGACTGGGGCACAAACCCACGTTCCCTGCATCGGCAGGCAGACTCTCAACCACTGCGCCACCAGGGAAGACCCCATAACTATTTATTTTTACTGTGCTTGTTATAATCTTCATGTATTTGTCACTAAGGATGTGGTAGGTTTTACATTAAATGGTTTAATGTTATCTAATAGCTTTCTTGAACCATGCAATCACAATTTTTAATAGCTAATTTTAATACAGTATGCCATCAGTATAACCTCTTATGAACCATCAAGTGGCTTCTTTGCTTGCTTGTTTTCAAAGAAATTCAATATAGTTTAACAATCTATAAATGGGTAAACTGAAATATTATAAGGACTAACATATGCAAGAAGGATGGATTTTTGTGGCAAGGATAACTAGGACAATCTTACTTCTAATAAATAGGAGCCAGAATGTGACCTTAACTATACCAAGCAGATGAAATTCCCCAAATCTGTGGTAGACAGAGAGCAACCCAAGGAAGGAGGACAAGACACAAACTCCATATCCTGGTAAAGGCTCTGGAGTAGAGCAAACATTTGGCTTTAGAGATATGAGTGGAAGAGTTACTAGTGGTGGGGTCACATGCACATCATCTGTATTGCCAGCTGTGGTATAATGACAAGAAGCAGTGCCGACCATGCTGCAAAGAGGCTGCTATGAAATGGGAGTTTCCTCCTGGCTGCAAACACTCGAACCTGATTTTGGCTTTCCTGGATATATTTCCACTTAATATCTTAAAATTAATTATTCTGCTAATACTAGTATTTTGATTGATATCATTTTTAAAGAAATAATTTACAAGCCCAGATCATGTGATTGTGTAAAATCTGTTGTAATGAATACTTCAAAAAAATGTTTAGAGGTGTGACTTCAGGGTAAGATGATGCCTCCAGGAGAGGTGTATACATCAACACTCAGAGAGAAATCAGTGGGACTAACCAAAGATATATATAAAATTATACAAACAAAAACAAAAAACATGTAGCATTTATTGGAAAGTAGAGAAATGTGCCATCCATATTTCATTATTTCAAGATACTCATGTTATATGGTGTGCAATTGGGAAAGACATTGCTGTCCAAGTCATAAACCCAGTAATACATTGATATTATAGTTGATAATTAGTATAACCATCTTGGAGGTTAGAAAACAGAAGGAATCAGAATATTTTAAGTAAAGGTTTTACTGGGAATTTTACATTTCAATTTTATAATTTAACATAAAAAAGACCTTATTTATCCCATAAATGGTTGGAAATAGCAATGATGTTTATTTATGTGTAAGAATTTACTATTTTTTAAAAAATAAAGGTGTTCAAATAGCCCCTTGGAAACCTCTTGTCTATGGGTTATAGAGAGAATTCAGCTTAAGCCTTGATGAAGGCTAAACTTCTGTCTGATTATATAATTCACAGCTTTTCACTGTGAGCACAAAGCAAATCTGCAACACAAGTTTCTAAGCACCAATTTCAAAAATTAATCCTTTAAATATAGGAACATAAGAGGAAGCTATTTCTAAGAGAAATATTCCCATTTTCATTTAAAATGTTACTAAATAAATGGTAAATTTTAGTTCTAGTGTAGTTTCAAATTCACTAGTCTTTAAAAAAAACAAAAAGCATGACTCACCACTCATAAATCAGGATCAGAGATTGAAGATACTCTGATATGTGAAACCAAAATGCTACAAATCACAGATAAAAATCCATACATTTCCCTTGTTGTAGATTCCAAGTATAAAGATCTTCACCAGTAGATTCTATGTCAAAAAAAAAATCACTTTCCCTGCTCATCCACAAGAAGCAACTCCTTAGCCTTTAAAGTTTTATCATGAGATTGCAGCAATTCAGTCACATCTGCAGGCTCCGCTTCTAATTTCTAGTCTCTTCTATTTCCCACACATATGCTGTTACTTCCTCTACCGAAGTCTTAAACACCTCAAAGTCACCCGTGAGGATTGGAATCAACTTCTTTCAAACTTCTGTAAACGTTAATATCTTGACCTCTTGTTATGAATCATGAATGGTCTTAAGAAACTGCTTCTAGAATGGTGAATCCTTTCCGTAAGTTTTCAATTTACCTTACCCAGATCCATCAGAGGAATCATTATCTAAGGTAGCTATAGCCTTACAAAATGTATTTCTTAGATAATAATACTTGAAAGTCAAAATTACTCCTTGATCCATAGGCTGCAGAATGTACCTTGTGCTAGCAGGCATGAAAACAATACTAATCTCATTATACATCTCCATCAGAACTCTTGGGTAACTAGGTACATTGTCAGTAAGCAGTAATATTTTGAAAGGAGTCTTCTTCTGAGCAGTATATCTCAATAGTGAGCTTCAAATATTCAGTAAATTATGTTGAAAACAGATATCCTGTCATCCAGGCTTTGTTGTTCCACTTCTAGAGCACTTGCCGAGTAGATTTAGCATAAGTTTTAAAGGCCCTAGGATTTTGAGAATAATAAATCAATATTGGCTTCACCTTAAAGTCACCAGCTGCATTAACCCCTAATTAGAGAGTCAGCCTGTACTCTGAAGCTTTGAAGCGAGGCATTGACTTCTCCTCTCTAGCTGTGAAAGTCCTAGATGGCATCTTATTCCAATAGAAGTCTGTTTCATCTACATTGCAAATTGGTTGTTTATTGTAGACACTTTCATTAATTATCTTAACTAGACCTTTGGATAACTTGCTGAAGCTTCTTCATCAGCACTTGTTGCTTCACCTTGCACTGTTCTGTAATGAAGATGGTTTCTTTGCTTAAACCTTGTGAACCAGCCTCTGCTAGTTTCAGACTTCTTATTCTGCTGCCCCCTCTCCTCTCTCAGCCTTCAGAGAATTGAAGAGAGTTAGGGCCTTGCTCTAGAGTAGGTTCTGTCTTAAGGGAATGATGTGGTTGATTTGGTCTTCTATCCAGACCACTAAAACTTTCTCCATATCAGCAAAAAGGCTGTTTCACTTTCTTACCACTCATATGTTCTCTGGAGTAACACTTTTCATTTCCTTTAAGAAATTTTCCATTGCATTCACACCTTGGCTAACTAGGGCAAGAGGCTGAGCTTTTGGCCTATGTCAGCTTTTGACATTCCTTCTTCACTAAGCTTTTGATATTAAGTGAAAGATGTGTGACTCTTCCTTCTACTTGAACACTAAGGGCCCACTGCAGGTTTATTAATTGGCCTAGTTTCAATACTGTTGGGTCTCAGGGAATAGTGATACCCAAGGAGAGGGAGAGAGACAGGGAAATGGCTGACTGGTGGAGCAGTTAGAACACAGACAACATTTATCCATTAAGTTCGCTGTCTTATACGTGTGTGGTTTGTGATGCCCTAAAACAATTACAATTGTAACATCAAAGATCACTAATCACAGGTCACTACAACAAACATGATAACAATGAAAAAGTTTGAAATACTGTGAAAATTTCCAATGTGACACAGAGGCACAAACTGAGCCAATGCTGTTGGAAAAATGTTGCCAATAGACTTGCTGTACATGGAGTTGCCACAAACCTACAGTTTGTAAAAAAAAAAAATGCAATATCTGTGAAGCTCGATAAAGTGAAGCATAATAAAACAAGGTATGCCTGTATATAAATGATGTGTGGATAGATGACATATACTCATTTACTTCATTGGTTAGTTTATTTCTTTATTTCCTTTTTCTCCTAGATGAATACTGATTATTTATTTAAAAAATAGAAACAAGTAAAAAAGGATGAATGAAGAGAAAGGGAGAAAGGGAGGAAGATTAAAGGTCTGGCACATATCTCATGATTCTCTCCTAAAATTAACAAAATGACTAAGAGAATGTAAATATCTGGGGAAATGCAATAGCATTAGAAGAAATGTAGTCAAGAAATCCACTTTCCTGAAGGTATTTTTCTTCTGTAAATAGTCTTCAGAATTTGGTTTATTTGCTTTTAGCAATTTATTGTTCATATCAGGTAATTATTTTTCTAGGTTCTGCTCGTAAAACGCACAAAAATCATTCTAGTCTCTTTCATCAAGTGATTTACATGAATTTAGATAAATAGATGAATAGGTAGATAGACAACAGATAAACAAACTTGAGTGTAACTGAACTTTGTTTTCATAGGATATTATAATTATCCCTTAAAGACATGGCCTCTTGATAGACCAACACTGAAATGTTAATCAGTATTTTGCATTTATATTTGCTAATTCTGCCATTCCATTTGTCATCATGCTATTTCCTTCACTCTTTAGAATACAGAGTCACAGATTCTATTCTCAGGGTCTGGTGGAAATTGATTCAAACACTGACATTTAAGCCCCTTCAATCAAAGTGCAATAGTCATGAAAATGTAAAACATTAAGGAACAGATTGTGCAAACATATACTCCTCAAAAGCAAGTGCATTAATATTTTAAATAAATTCCTACCAGCACTGTTAATTATGAGAGAAAAATATGTGTTCAATATCTTTGAAAAATAATTTTAATTTAGGTAAACCCATAAAAATGATATTATAATCAACAAAGTTGTCATCAAATTGGAAGAGCATTTTAAATTATATATCTTTCTTACTCAGAATTATAGACAATTTGTATTTCAAAAATGTTTCTCTAATCCATCCCACTTTTCTCTTCTTGTAACAACTTCCTTAATTTATGTTTTATCATTTCTCACTTGGGTTAATAATTATTCCACCTTGTTACATTGCCCTTATTATCTTCCTTTAAATCTACCTTTCATATTTTTACTAGAATTATCTTACTAAAGATATATGAATGTTGCAACCTCTTGCTTAAAATAATTTTTCATGGCCATCAATCTAAAAAGTAATTATTTTGTATGACTCTTCTATGGTAAGCCTGTTTTATGTATTTATGTGTAGGGTAGTCTTACATCAGCTAGGTATAAACAGCTGCAGCCTTATAGCCCAACATAGTGATGGCTTTGAATTAAAGTGAAAAAGTAAATTCCTATCAAAAGGTAGAACTCCAAGTAGTAGAATCAATCTCATGATTCATTTTATCTGTAAGGAAAGATAAATGCTGAGAAACACTCCAGTTTTTGTGCAGTGATAAAGGGAATGGCAGTATGGTCAGGGAAATGAATAGGAAGTAAGAGGACTGATTTTAAGTATGTTTGGTGAAGCTTCATATTAGATATTTCAGACTAAACCTAGAGGGACAGAGAATTTGTCTCCTTGCAAATTCATATCAAAAGTCTCTACTGGGCTTCCCTGGTGGCGCAGTGGTTGAGAGTCCACCTGCCGATGCAGGGGACACGGGTTTGTGCCCCGGTCCGGGAAGATCCCACATGCCGCGGAGCGGCTGGGCCCGTGAGCCATGGCCGCTGAGCCTGCGCATCCGGAGCCTGTGCTCCGCAACGGGAGAGGCCACAACAGTGAGAGGCCCGTGTACCGCAAAAAAAAAAAAAAAAAGTCTCTACTGTGTTAGCAGCTCTAAATAGCCAGGTAGACAAGATGATCTACTTAGGAATGACATTCATCCTTCCTTTCTTGACTCTTTGTTCTAATTTAATTAGATCATGATCAAATTGGCCATGGTAGTAGGAATAGAGATTATACACGAGCTTATCCACATGGAATTAGCATCACTTATATTGATCTTTCTACTACCACTGCTTGGTATTCAAAGACCTGTAGTTGTGACTAAGAAAAATGGCTCACATAACCCTGGAGGACCAGTTAGCTACTTATTGCAAATTAATTATATTTACATTCTATACTTTATGATCATGAAATGATTTGTCTTTACTGAAAGTGAAAAAAATGCTGTTAGTAGTAAACTTCACAATTTAAAAGTTGCAGAATATCAGTACTGAGTTTTAAGAGAAATTCATGAGTAGATGGACATCTTTCAAACTATAATAAGATATTAGAGTGATGATTTTTGGCAATGGACACTCATATTCTCAGTCATAACAGAAAGAGTTACTCTATATTAGATGAACACACTTTAGAAGTATATACTATGTATAGATGCTTAATGTTTTTGAACAGAGAAAAGTACTGAACCAGACATATATGATTATTTTCACTCTGTTTGGACTATGTTCCACTAAAAGCCCTCCCTAGGAAGTTGGTTCCTTTAGTGTGCAATTATTACTTGTTATTCAGTTTAAGCCTTGTGTACTTTGGGACTAAGGAAGCAGTGTAGTAGTCTTCTGGTTGTGCCTCCCTTTCAGCTAATTCCCCGGACTATTGCCCCAGGGATCACCTGTTACTTTGGATTTCACTTACTCTGAGATTGTAGTTTGCTAATTCTAGGTATTACTGCCATAAGCCTCTTTGTTATAGACATCTTTGTTGCAAGCATTTCACTACAAACATTTTGGTCACATAACTGATTGTCCATAAGGCAATTTTGCCATAAAAGATTAAATAACAAAAAATAAAAGAAATAAAATTTTTAACAAAATTAAAAAGAACATAAATGAGAAATGAATGATAAAATTTAAAAAGGTTTCTCGTGAAATACAAAATATTTGAATACATTTTACATGTGTGCAGATAGATTGCAATACTGCGCTAATAACTGATTTTATTTTGTGGGTTGTATCTAAGCAATTGTCTTTGAAGTTTTTCTTTCACAGTATACTTTTTGGGGGCTTGTTGGTTTGTCTTCTTGTTCAGCATTGCACTTTTTCTTTTTCACTAAAATTTCTTCCTCTATTAAGAGAGGTATCAGTTTCTAAATAGTAGGATAAGTATTGTAATCCTTGCAGGACATTTGGTCCCATACAAAATGTTCATTAAGACATTTGGTTCATGCCAAAAGGCCCTTGAAATTTGACCCTGTCCAAAATGTTCATAGAGACATTTGGTCCATGATATGCTAAATATCAAAAATAACTTTGCTGAAAGATCCCTGAATTTTGGTCCCGTGCAAAATGTGTGTTGAGATATTTGGTCCATGATGTGTTAAATAATATAAACATTTGATTTTGTTAAAATTTTATTTATGTTATTCTTATGTAATTTGTGATGACCTTTTTGGATTTCACACTGATTCTTATTCTTTATCATGAAGCTTGGTAGGGTTTACTCTTAAGTCAAAGAGTAATTGTTCTCAAGTATATATAGACCTTAGCTTTATATTTATAAATATTTATAATTTAATATATTTATATTTATAATTTAATATATTTATATTTATTAATATATTTATAAATATATTTATAATTTAATATATTTATATTTATTAATATATTTATAATTTAATATATTTATATTTATAAATATATTTATAATTTAATATATTTATATTTATAAATATATTTATATTGGCTTTATATTTGTTATATCTGTTAACAGTTTCATTTATACTAATTTGATTTTATCAGTATCATCTGGGAGTTGGTGGCCCTATTTGAGTGTGAACACCAGGAACCTGGGTGATAACTTGTTCATTGCTTTGCTATTTGTCTTTTAACACTTCAGTAAGCCTCCAAATTGAAGGATAATGCACTACTATCAGCTTTTGAAATTTGCCTATGCCAGCCTTCCACTGCATTGTTCATACTGTGATTGACAATCAGTACTGATGTATAAATATTCCAATTTTCTGGTGGAAATCTTGGATCTTTTGGTCTTTGTCTGCCTCTGCCATGCCTTCAACAAACATACACTTTCTCAACATGATCCATTAGGTCATCTACCTTTTCTTCTGAGTTATACACAATGTATTCATTTATATCTTCCAAAGGAACAAATGGAAGCCCAAACAACATGGATGTACACTTATAGGTGTTACTTTCCATTGTCACATAACTCAAGTATTAGATCTAAAGAAGTTATTTTTTACCACAGTGATTGTGAAAAGTGAAACAAGCATTCTTTTTCTTGTGCCTTTAGTAGGAGTAATCAAATCACATTCATATTTGCAATCTTGAAATCTGTCATGCATAATCAAGGGTTAACGTTGAGATTTTTTCCCCACGCAAACACAAAATACTCGGGCAATATTTAGTTGTACGGCATTAATTAGATGCCTGGTATCTCCCTCATGATCATTATTACACCCAACCTCTATGTGGGAGGAGAGCCATACCCATTCTCACTCCTTCCAAGTAAACAAGACTCTGTTTAAAGTGTTTATGTCAATGCACTCACCACTTGTTTTACACAGCAGCTTGACCAAGCCCCTCCTTTCAAACTCTGTCCTTACTGAATGACCCAGCCACATGCAACCAAATGCTCAGTGATACATTAACACACCATCCACTTCTAGATGCCACTCTCAACTTGTCATCCTCTGTGCATTTCTCTAACTGTAGAACTCTTCCTCAGTACCCTTAGTTTATATAAATGCTGTTCTTGTGCAAGATTCAAACCCTGACCCATCTGCCTAACCCCATGTGCCATTACCAGCTAGGCTACCAAGCCAAGAAGGGTTATTACCAGCAATATAGCCACGACAAAATTATTGGATCAATAAAACATGATTTTATGTATTTTTTACGTATTAATCCTATAAACCAAAAGTATAAATAAACATTATAGGCTATTTGAACCTAGAGATGTTTTCTAAGTGTAGACATTTTTGACAGGAACAAATATCAAGGACTATTTTGCATGAATCAAATATGCTCATGAACCAAATTTTTTTTTTTTTTTTTTTTTTTGTGGTATGTGGGCCTCTCACTGTTGTGGCCTCTCCCGTTGCGGAGCACAGGCTCCGGACGCGCAGGCCCAACGGCCATGGCTCACGGGCCCAGCCGCTCCGCGGCATGTGGGATTTTCCCAGACCGGGGCACGAACCCGTATCCCCTGCATCGGCAGGCAGACTCTCAACCACTGCGCCACCAGGGAAGCCCCAAATATGTTTTTGGTAGGACCAAATTTCAAGGGCCTCTTGGTGTGGACCAAATATCTCAATGGATGTTTTGGACAGAATCAAATGTCCACTAATCTTTGTAACTGAGTTTTGTATCATGTTGTGAAAGCCTTCCACACTAATGTTTGTGTTCCTGTCATATTGTCACATGTTTGTTGATAAATATTCCAAATGAAAATGTGGGTTCAACACTCACCTCAGAGACCCTCAGCTTCTTTCTCCTCCAGTGGAGTGTGTTTCATATTAAGAAACCAATTCTTGGGGTAAATCATTGTCATCTGTTAGCTCAATAAATCTAACACATTTCAACCAGATGAAACCAAACTCTCAAACCCAAAACGGGCAAACAGTTATTTTTATCTTTAACAGCAAATGGCCTTAGGGCAAATTAGTTATGTGCAAAAGTATATGAGGCAAAAATGCTTGTAGCAAAGATGTCTAAAGCAAAGAGGCTTCCAGCAAAAATACCAGACACAAGTTTTGTCATCTCTGCCATTGTAATTTACCCTAGCACAAGCTGAACTTTGCTTTTCTACTATGTTTGATAATCTGATCCCCTTTGCTTTCAAAATTTTAGACTGATTCTAATTTCTAGTCTGCTGATACTATATTTTCTCATTGTTGAGCTATTACGAATTTGTTTTTAAATACATATTCCAGTTACTTTTGAGTGATTTGGGGTATGAGAAGAGGCAGGCATGTGTGTTCAGTCTGACTTTAGTTCTAAATATATTAAACCATGTTCACAGATAATATCCTCTAAAATATAATTTTTTGCACACACTTTTACAGTCTCTCTCTTTTTGGACTAAATATTTTCTGCTTGTTTTAGACTTCAGTTTATCTATGCTTATTCTAGAAATACTTAGGAGTCCCTGATTCTGGGTTAGGGGCTCAATCCTTGTTCTTACAGAATTTCCTATATCTAGTCTTATTATAACATCTGCCATAAGCTTTTCTCATTGCCTTTTTACTATTTTTCCCTCTACCATCATATTTTAAGCTTGAGAGAAAGGAATAGTATTCATCATAGTATCCTGAAGGCTTGACATTTGATATGTACTGAATGAATTGGAGAAATAAATTACCACATTGATCAACTGACAAATTTTAAACTTTTTGCTCAAAAAGTTTTAAATTTTTATGGAAACACAAAAGATCCCAAATAGCCAAAGCATCTTGAGAAAGAAAAGCAGAACTAGAAGAATCAGGCTCCCTAACTTCAGACAATCCTACAAATATACAGTAATCAAAACAGTATGGTACTGGCACAAAAACAGAAATATAGCTCAATGCAACAGGATAGAATGCCCAGAGATAAACCCATGCACATAGGGTCACTTAATCTACCACAAAGAATGCAGGAATATATGATGGTGAAAATACAGTATCTTCAATAAATGGTGCTGGGAAAACTCGACAGCTGCATGTAAAAGAATGAAATTAGAACATTCTCTAACACTATACACAAAAATAAACTCAAAATGGATTAAAGACCTAAATGTAAAACTGGATACTATAAAACACCTAGAGGAAAACATAGGCAACACTGTTTGACATAAATTGCAGTAATGTCTTTTTAGATCCGGCTCCTAGAATAATGGAAATAAAAACAAAAATAAACAAATGGGACCTAATTAAACTTATAAGCTTTTGCACAGCAAAGGAAACCATAAACAAAATAAAAAGACAACCTACAGAATGGAAGAAACTATTTGCAAAGGAAGATACACACAAGAGATTAATCTCCAAAATATACAAACAGATCATATGGCTCAATAAAAAAAATCAAACAACCCAATCAAAAAAACAGGGAGAAGATCTAAATAGACATTTCTCCAAAGAAAACATACAGGTGGCCAAAAGGCACATAAAAATTTGCTCACCATCATTAATTATTAGAGAAATGCATATCAAAACTGTCAATTCAATGAGGTATCACCTCACACCGGTCAGAATGGCCATCAGCAAAAAGTTTACAAATAATAAATGCTGGACAGTATGGGTAGGAAAAAGAACCCTCCTACACTGTTGGTGGGAATGTAAATTGGTACAGCCACTATGGAGAACAGTTTGGAGGTTCCTTAAAAAAAAAAAAAAAAAAAAAACTAAGAAAAGAGCTAGCATACAATTCTGCAATCTCACTCCTGGGCATATATGTGGAGAAAGCCCATAATTTGAAAAGATACATGCACCCCAATGTTCACAACAGCACTATTTACAATAGCCAAGACATGGAGGAAACCTAAGTGTCCATCAACAGATTAATGGATAAAGAACATGTGGTATATATACAGAATGGAATATTAACTCAGACATAAAAAGAAAGAATGAAATAATGCCATTTGCGGCAACATGGATGGACCTAGAGATTATCATACTAAGTGAAGTAAGCCTGATAGAGAAAGACAAATATCATATGATATCGCTTATATATGGAATCTTAAAAAATGATACAAATGAACTTATTTACAAAACAGAAATAGACTCACAGCCATAAAAACACAAACTTATGGTTACCAAAGGGGAAAGGCAGGAGAGAAGGATAAATTAGGAGCTTGGGATTAAAATATACCCACTGCTGTATATAAAACAGATAATCAACAAGGACCTACTGTACAGCACAGGGAACTGTACTCAACATGTTGCAATAACCTATAATGGAAAAGAATGTACAAAAACTGAATCACTTTGCTGTACACCTGAAACTAACACAACATTGTAAATCAACTATATTTCAATAAAAATATATATATTAAAAATTTAAAAATACTACCCACATAAAAAAAGAAAATATATTTCAAACAAGAAAAAATAAAGTTTTTGTTCAAATAAAATTATCCAGCTGTGGCAGCCATGGAAATGCAGCACTTGCATCTTCCTGCAAGAGAGAACTTACTGATTAAATGAGAGGAGTATAATAAGCTGACCAAGCTCACTTTCAGCATCTTCGGGATAAGTTTCATTTTATGGGACTAAAACAACTCTTCATGGGCAGCCACAAGCCAATGACTGAACATGGTGTGCAAATTATGGCAATACAAGATTCCATTAATGGACCATATTTGATTCAGAACTTCCCATTGGGTTATCTGAGACACTTTCAGATTTGTATCATAGTCTGAAGCCCTACCCAGTCCTTCTCCATGTCTCTTTCCTTTCACAGGTGTCAAAGTAGGTGGAAGGTATATTCTGCCCAGTTCAGCTCCCTCCTCCTTTTATATTTCACTGGAGTTATTCCTCAATAAATTTTTATACTACTAACTCCTTCAACATCTGCTTCCTGAAGGACCAACTGAAACATTACTGATGTAAAACAAAATTTTAAAAACTGAAATCACACAAGAATATGAAATATTTTGAAGTTCAAAATGAATTCAGATATCTGCTCAGTTTTGAATTGATAACCATATTTGGTACTCCTTAGTCAGCCTTTTGCTTAAGCCTCCATATGTTTAGAGTTTGATCTTATTTTCTTCAGTATACTTTGTTGTTATGGCTCTAAATTAATCTTACAGTTTTTTTCTCTGAAATATGTGTAGTGTCACATTAATGCTTATATACTAATTTCTCAGCAACACTAAGCAATTGCTTTATTATTATAGCTTTAATTCTTATGTTCATGTTCCACAGAGGATTTCACTACACAGGTCAAAACTTAGTCTCTAACGGCAGTCTCTATAATTGAATCTATTACTATTGCAAACTGAAAAAATGAGAGTTTTAAAGCACAATTCACTTAACCCTGTAAGAAACAGTGATTCTGAAAATGAAACCAAAACAAGTCAAATATGGTATTACCAAGATATTGCTCACTGTACTGTTGTCGTTCATAATTTTAAGACATCTGTTTCTCTCCTCTTCCCCTTCTTTCTCCCTTCTTCTTATTTTCCTTCTCTACTTGAAATATTTAGTCCAATAACTGTTAAGTTAGGCTTGGACATGGTGGAGAGTCAGGGGAGCCATGGTGACAAGGAATGGAAAGTCAGAGCCTAAGCAAGATGAAGAAGATATTCATGTGGTAGGAATTGGAAGGTGATGCTAACCTGATGCTGGATGTCAAAACCTGATCCTGGAGAGAGGGCATCCATGTGAGAGGAAGCCCAGAAAGAGGACAAAGAACAAAGAAGCCAGCTTAAAGCAGATCACACTGGCCAATTTAAGTATCAAAATAAATAAAGATAATAAAATTTTATATTCTTTGAATAAAATAGGAGTCCATGAGTCCATACTGATTTAAAAGAATACATGAATCGTTTGAAAGTTTGATGAAGAATGGAATATTTACATACTTTAAAAGTTCTTTTCTACAAAATAATCATTAATTACTAAATAAAACCAAAGTACCTTTACAATAGAGAATCCTGTGAGATACTACTCAAGAGGGCTATGTAATGGACAAATCAAAATCACACAATATCAGATAGGAGGTGATGAGAAGAATACACATTACATCTCTGATACTCCTGCCTAAGAGGCAAAACTCAAATTAAATAACATTTTACAAACCATATTGCCTGAATTCTCAAAAGCTTCATAGTTATGAAAGTCAAATAGAGACGGACAAATTCTTCCAGATCAAACTGAAAGGATCTTACTACTAAGTATAACCCTAGATTCTGGAGTGTCTATATTGCTATAAGGACATTATGGGGACTATTGGTAATACCTTATGAAGAGATAGTAATACATTATTGTTAATTTCCTGATTTGGTGGTTACAGTGTGATTATACAGGAGAATGTCTTTGTTTTTAGGAACCACACACACAAATATGAGACTGTAATGGGGCATGATGTCAGCAACCATGTCCCAAATGAAATCTAATTTCATAAAAATTAAAGGTTAGGATACGGTAATTGAAACTTTTCTGTAAATTAAAATTGTAAAAAAGAGAAAAGGAAAAGAATTCTGTTTCAAGACACATGAACACAGCTTCTCATAAAAGTACAGAGAAGTGACAGAAGACAGTGGCAGAAATAAATGAAGGTAGTTATCCTGTGATAGATTTAAAATCATTTTAGTATTAAATTTAAATACATAATTCCTGATTCCTAGGAAATTTAACAGAAAGAATAACATTATTAAAAGGTAAAATTCTGATATTTATTTCCAAACCATATAAACACTCATGTCAATAGACACTTTCAGTAATCCACTGGGGAAGAGTTTTATGAGAAGTAATTCTCCTAGGAGACTGCATGGTTATATGGAGCTAGAAAGATAGTTGTACAAGTCAGAGCTAGAGAGGAAGAACTAGTCTGCTCCAACAATGGTCTTATTATAAAGAAGTTTTCTTTTTACATTTAAGAATGAATTAGTGGAGAAATAAGAAGTACAGAAAATTGCACAGAGAGAAAGCGGATGGAGTCTGGCTAATATGCATGACCATCAATCTGACTTAAAATATGTAAATAGTTTATAGGACTTTACACTTTAAGAAAATGAATCAAGTTATAATATTGATAAACCCAGGTAAACTGTTTCCATGTGTAAGAGAAACTACTATCTGCAATAAGACTGCTAATAAAAAAGAAATGTCAAGAAGAAATGCACAGAAATGGAGAGACAGTTGACTTATAGAACTGGGAAACTATGCTCAGACTTACTACATTTATCTGTAGGTTTTTTAGTTTAAAGCAACTGAAATGTAATATGGAGTTAATTTAAACAAAAACAGTACTTACTAAAAGAATATTATATAGCTCCTAGAAATTATGGAATGAGGCACAGAACTAAACAGCAATGAACCATGACAAAAAGGATCCACAGAACTGATTGCATGAAAACACTGCTGCTTCATCTGCTGAATATAAATACCACGTTTGCAACACTGACATCAGTGACACGTGATAGTAGAGATGCTGCTGCTCCATCAGAAATGATTTGGTGAGGTTATTGTTTATTTGTGTCTCCAGTTTATGATACGATATCTGGGGAGTGTGTTATCTAAATGGTAGTCATTGCATGTTTCCTTCATTCAAGGGAAGTTGGTTCTAAGATAATAGCCAATCCATGTAGACTGCACACAGTGTGGAAGGGGGTTATTAAAAGGAAACATGGAGCTGTTTCAAGAATGCTACACAGCCAGAAAAGGCAGATGTCCACTAGAAGTGATTTCATTATTTTTGATTCTTTAATTCTAGAGGTTTATAAATACACGTGCATATATAAACACATGCACGTAATTGAGAAACAATATAAAGTATTATTAATATATGTATATATATGCATATGTGTGTGTGTTTGTGTGTGTGTGTATGTTAAAAGAACAGTCAATCACAATGGTAATTGAATTAAATAAAACAACAACACTGGACATGGGGTCCCTCTACCTGCACACCTCTCCATCCTGCTCCCCAAAAAAACACTTCCACACTCTGTCTCTAGCAGTGTAAAGAAAAAATGAATTATACTCCTCAGTCATTTTCTACTTATGAAAAAATAAAGGCAGAATTTTGAACTTGCACAATAATTCTGATAGAACATTTATCTATATATATCAAAATTCTTGATCAAGCAATTAAAAATTCTAGGAATTTATTTTCAGTAAATAATTAAGTGTGTGTAAAATTATTTAGATAAAAACATGTTCATCTACACCAGAATTGGCTTTGATAGGAGACGATTAAAATAGGAAAATAAATAAATATTTTAGGTATATTGATATAAGAATAAAATATAACTGTTAATACAATGTTACATATGTTCACAGAAGACTTGTCCAAAATGTTCACAGTAGCTTCATTCATATTAGCGAAAAATTGGAAACAACCGAAATGATTTCCAAATTGTGATATATAGTGAAATACCACTCGAGTAAAAACTGAACTACTAATACATGCAGCAACATGAATGAAAGTCTTAAACATTATGCTGAGTGAAAAAAGCTGGATACCAAATAATAGACAATTTATGATTTAATTTTCATGAACTTCTAGAATAGACAAAGGTAATCTCTAGTGATAGAAATCAGATCAGTGGTTGCCAGACACAAGGGGAGCAGATGGGACAGTTGGCAGTCATGACTGCTAAGAGGCAGAAGGCAACTCTCTCTGTTGAGACAAAATGATTTTTTATCTTTATTGGGGTGTTAGTTACATGAGTATATATGCCAATATTGGGGAATGTCAAAGGGATTGGCAAATATATATTCATACATATATATGTTAAAAGTCATTGAGAATTATACTGTCTGTAAATTATACCTTGATAAAAAATATTAATGGTTTACAGGTAAATTTATGACATGGGAAATACTCAAGAAATATTATTAAGTCAATAAAGAAGGTTTCAAAAATCTATACAATGTATATCTAAAGTGTGTGTGTGTGTGTGTGGTGTGTGTGTGTGTATGTAAAGAAAAAAATGCTAGAAGCACACAGACTACAATGTTTGTATTTATTTACATTAATTTTTTCAAATGTTATGCATTCACTTGTTTTCCACAGCTAATAGTATTAAAATAAAAGCATAAGTATTAGACAAGAAATTATTTGGAAACAGAAATCAGAACACATGGAATTTTAAACAATATATTTTGGAAGAAAAATTAAATATATTCAAAGTAGTCTCAAAAACTTCCACAGAAGATTCAATCAGTTTCTTTCTCCACTTTACTCAACTAAAAACCCGTGCATTCCTCCTTTTACTTTTGGAGGCAAGGCTCTGTAATAGCAACTCATCATTCCTGTTTCAAACATCTGTCAATAATCACTTATCTGTATTTCTTTGTTCTCAGGTTCCAAACATAACCCAATCACTGCTATTGCAAAAATCAAACCTCTTTCCCTAAACTCAAAAGAAATGGCTCAATTAACTACTTAAGAAAATTTATCTCTTGTTAGAACTGCCAAATGAACCTTAAAAAAGAAAAACTCTCTCAATTCTAGTTAGTATTAAAGGAATTGACAGATGGAAATGTTGATTATAATTGATTTTTATTTACACTTGCTTCATCTGATCTTTTCACAGATGTGTGATGAAATTTGTCTCCTATAGAAAATATTTTCTTTTGGAAGAGGGCTAAATATTTAGTTCTAATCAGCCTTCTAATCAAGTATGTATTTAGGGAAAAATAAGGAGTCCAGCTGACTTGTTTTCAATCCCAAGGCAGCGGCCATCTCTAAATTCTGACAATACAGCTAGAATAAAAGCTTCAATAAGGAAGAGGTTTTGGCTATCCTGGGTATTACTTAAATATCAAGATGCAGCACACTTTATCCAGGGACTTGTAAGCTATCAGTTAATATTATTGGATGGTCGATGGGTGGATAAATGGCTACATTAGAAGCAATGGATGTAGGTGCCGTGTACATAGATGTAGAAAACTTCCACTGCAACCACTGACATAGTTTTCCAAAATTCTAATCTCTGTATTTGTCTCTCACCCTACCCCAACCTGATATTTTATCATTTATTCCATCACATTTTCATTTCCTAATCATTTATTATTATTACACTTCCTGATTTTTCTGTTATTATATATTATTCCTGCATGTAAAGGAAAAATTTTGTTCATTTTTATATCCTGGTGACTAGCAGAAAGTAAGAATTAAATTGCTAATTAAACAGATGAATAGATTCCCTAGGTGCAGAAAATATATTATGTCTGTGATGGCCATATCTAGAAATAAATTTTTCTTGTAGGCCTGGTCACAATGGAACAAAGATGGCTAGGACAAAAATAAGTATCTTTAGAGATTATTTTGACCCCCTGACCTTTATCAAAATTCTGATTCGACGACAGGTCAAAGAATTTGGAAATTATATTCCTTTTATAGCACTTTTCAATCATTAGTTTAGCACAGGTCATTTTATATCTAAACTTTCTCAGTTTTCATCACCATTCCTATTTGCTGCTGTTCTATAAGAACTATGCTATGTGTTTTATATAGGTTGTTAAGTATACGGGCAGTCTTAACATATAGTGTAGCTGTGATACAAATGATTTAATTTATATAAAGAGTATTATACAAATATTATTCCCTTTTTTTTTTTTTTTTTTTTTTTTGCGGTACGCGGGCATCTTGCTGTTGTGGCCTCTCCCGTTGCGGAGCACAGGCTCCAGACATGCAGGCTCAGCGGCCATGGCTCACGGGCCCAGCCGCTCCGCGGCATGTGGGATCTTCCCAGACCGGGGCACGAACCTGTGTCTCCTGCATCGGCAGGCAGACTCTCAACCACTGTGCCACCAGGGAAGCCCTATTCCCTTTTTATTACCCAGAATTATGTGTGCATTCTTACAGGCCTTGGGAGACTTTCTCTAGGATATATACCTTGAAGTAGAATTGCTGAACCACAGAGCAAACACATACACTTCATTTCAATAAATAATGCCAAACTGCTTTCCAAGATGACTGTATTTATCCTCCTGAGAGTAGCATCTGAGGTTTCTCTTTCCTCACATCCTTTACAACCCTTGGTGTTATACTCCAATGTAGTATTTTATTATTCTAATATATATTGTGCTATTCCTCTTGCAACAGGGGTGAAAAATACACCTTTGTTATTTTAAGTCACTGAGTTTTGGATTTTTGTTACCAAAGCATAACCTGTTGTGATTGATTCAGTGACTGTTCAAGTTTTCACTCTGCTGAATGTTTAGAGCCATATCAGTTGGGTGTCCCTGAGGTTGTTAAGCTCAAGGCTGTACTTTGTCGCTTGTTACCACATTACCAACTATTTATGGTGCAAAGTGAAAAGAATTCTGGAGGCAACACCAGCCAACCAACTGGGAGCATATAAAATGCCCATTATTCGATGTAACCTGTACAACTATTTATAACAGATCATTATTTTGGAGTTGCTCAACTGCAAAGCCTGCTAATACATGGCATGCTTCTAATTCTCTATTGAAGTGGTTATATACAAATACAGCCAAAGTGTTTTGCAGAAAATGTTCAGTTCTTGAGTAGGTAATATCTGATTCAGGTAGATGAAAAGCTTGATTAAAGCAATAGCAATCAACGTACTGGTCAAGGCAGTAAAATTAAACACTATCCTTATGTAGTCCCAGAAATAGTTGCAATTTAGTGTACTCTACAATTAGAATTAAATCAGAGTAGTGATAAGCTGTCACAATTTCAATTAATCATGACCTTTAATTAAGCATAGCAATGGAAGAACTACTCTCTTAAAATAATTAGGGTTTATACTAGTAAGTGGGTTAGAAACAGCATAAAGTAAGCATTTTGCTGGCCTGGAAGCTGAGAAACAAGACAGATCTGAAAATATCTTTTTCTGAACTTCTGCTTTTTTTGCTCTATATTTTCTTCTTTACCACAAGCATATGACTCAAAGTAAAATTTCATAGTTTTTTACTCTTTGACTGACTGTGAGGTAGTCATTGACATTTCTTCTTTCTTGACTTTACCAATTGGATAATGGGAATAATGAATGGTAGGTAGTTGTAAAAGGATAAATTAGTTGTATAAAGATAAGTTCCAGGGCTTTCGTTTGATTGTAGGACAAAGAAAACTAATCTGAACCAGTTTAGGCAATACAAAGAAAAACAGTATTTGGCAGGGGACAGATGAGCTTCAGTGACGGCTAAAATCAGGGGACAATGCAATCAAGAGTAAATTTGTTTCCCATTTTTCCTATTTCTCTATGCCAATTGAATTCTCTTATCAGAGATGTCTTCATGAGGCTGTAACCATGGCCTTTATACTTTTCTAGTTTTGCCACAGGGAATTAAAAACTTAGTTTCCCTTAGTTCCAATTCTAAAATTCCTTGACCAGGACTCTAAATAGCCTGCTATAGATTACACAATCATTACTATGGCAAAGGGTTGGGCAGGATACTTGATTCACAACTCTGATTAAAATACATAATTGTGGTTAAGGAAAAAGCAATACCTGCAAATAAGTGTGAAGGGGAGGTAGAGACAGAGTAGACTATCTAATATGTGTGATTTTTCTAAATTTAAAAGTTGAATGTTGATAATTAAAACTTTCCTATAGATATGTGCAAGTCAACAACAATAGTAAACAAAAACAATGAAATAACCATTGAGCCCTTGTATGTACCCCACCCCAGTAAAGGATAACAACAACAAAAAAGGTTAAATACAAAATATCCATTTAAATAACCCACAGTTGTTGAAAGACTCTCAAGATATCTGCCAATTCCACAATTACTACAGAAAAATTTGGGAAAGGACATAGACAATACTACTTCTTAGGTGGAGGAAAATTTTGCAAATTTTACCGTATAAAGAGCAGCTAAAGACTGTATATGGGTTCTATCCCTTACATTGATGGAACAGCTTTTACTAAACAAACACAGCTGCCAATAAAGATCATGAATATTGGATAAGCTAAGTATTTTTTAAATGCTTACACATGTGGTAAGCAGCCTAATATATGAACAAATAAATGGCTCCTGATCCTTGAAATGAAGACGGCAAACTAGGAGAGCTCCACATTCTAATGATTTCCCCCCTCAGGGTATTTCCCAGTTTACTGAGGCCCAAGAGGGAATGAATTTCAAGCAGTAAGCAGAGAAGTCTTACTAGGATAAAACAACTGTGCTTGTAGCTCGAGACTGTAAGAGTTACCAGACCCTGAGGGGGCATTTTCCTAGAAAAAAGGAAACCACAGTGGGGGAGTTCCAAATCAATATACAAGTATACATCACATGCTTGGTTCACTCTGAAACTCATCATTTACTACTCTAAGGAAACCCGTGAAAAAAACAGTAAATGGGAGGCTAAAAGTTAGAACGTCTGCAAGAATAAAGCAATGTGGAAGTAATTTAACTGTCTTGCAAAATTAAAAAGAATGAGTGAATAGATTTTAATAGAGGATTAAAGACTCTATCTATCAAAAGATCAATGAAACTAAGAGCTGGTTCTCTGAAAGGATAAACAAAATTGATAAACCTTTAGCCAAACATGTCACACAAAAAAGAAAGAACACTCAAGTAAATAAAATCAGAATTGAAAAAGGAGAAGTTACAACCAACACCACATAAATACAAAAGATCATAAGAGATTATTACAAACAAGTATATGCCAATAAAATGAGCAATCTAGAAGAAATGAACAAATTCCTAGAAATGTACAATCTTCCAAGTATGAACCAGGAAGAAACAGAAAATAACAGACCAATTATCAGTAATAAAATTGAATCAGTAATGAAAACACACCCCCAGCAAACCAAAGTCCAGGAGCAGACAGCTTCACAGGTGAACTTTACCAAACATTTAAAGAACAGTTAATACCTATCCATCTCAAAATATTCCAGAAAATTACAGAGGAAGGAATGCTTCTGAATTCATTCTATGAGGCCAAAGACATCAAAAAAAAGAAAATTTCAGGCCAACATCACTGATGAACATAGATGCAAGATCCTCAACAAAATATTAGCAACTGGATTCAATCACTCATTAAAAGGATAATATATCATTGTGATGTGGGATTTCTCCCAGGGATGCAAGGATGGTTCAATATCTGCAAATCAATCAATGTGATATACCACATTAACAAACTGAAGAATAAAAATCATATAATCATCTCAAAAGATGCAGAACAAAGCTTTTGACAAAATTAAACATCCATCTATGATATAATCTCTCAAAAAAGTGGGTATAGAGGGAACGTACATCAACATAATAAAGGCCATATATGACAATGCCACAGGTAACATCATACTCAATGGTGAAAAGCTGAAAGCATTTTCTCTAAGATCAGAAACAAAACAAGGATGCCCCCTCTCATCATTTTTATTCAATGCAATATTGGAAGTCCTAGCCACAACAATCAGAGAAGAAAAAGAAATAAAAGGAATTCAAGTTGGAAAGGCAGAATTAAAAGTCACTGATCTCAGGCTATAGGACACCTGGATGCTCAGAGCCTGAGGCTGATGCCACCAGGACCACGAGGGGGTGGGGGGAGGGGCTCTGCTCCTGTCTTTCAATAAAGCTGTTGGTATAATTAAAAAGAAAGAAAAACAGTCACTGTTTACAGATGATATAATTCTATATAGAGAAAATCCTAAATACACCAAAAATCTACTAGAACTCATCAATGAATTCAGTGAAGTTGCAGGATAGAAAATTAATATACAGAAATCTGTTACATTTCTATACACTATCAATCAACTATCAGAAAGAGAAATTAGGAAACAACTCATTTACAATTGCATCAAAAAGAACAAAATACCTAGGAATAACTCTAACTAAGGGGGTAATAGACCTGTACTCAGAAAAATATGACACTGATGAAAGAAACTGAGATAACACAAACATATGGAAGGATATACTTTGATCATGAATTGGAAGAATTAATATGTTAAAATGGCCACACTAGCCAAGGCAATCTACAGATTCAATGCAATGCCTATGACAATACCAATGTTATTTTTCACAGAAATAGAACAAATAATTATAAAATTTGTATGGAAACACAGAAGATCCCGAATAACCAAAACAATCTTAAGAAAGAAGAACAAAGCTCGAGATATCACACTCCATGATTTCAAACCATACTACAAAGCTACAGTAATCAAAACAATATGGTCCTGGTTCAAAAACAGACACATAGATCAATGGAACAGAATAGATGGCTCAGAAATGAATCCATACTTATATGGTCAATTAATCTACAACAAAGCATACAAGAATATACAGTGGGAAATAGACAGCCTCTTCAATATATGGTGCTGGGAAAACTGGATAGCTACATGCAAAAGAACAAAGTTAGACTACTTGCTCACACCATAAACAGCAATAAACTCAAAAGAGTTAAAGACTTAAATGTAAGACCTGAAACCATAAAAGTCCTGGAAGAAAACATAGACAGTATGTTTTTTGACACTGGTCTTAGCAATTTTTTCTGGATCTGTCTCCTCCCGCAAGGGAAACAAAAGCAAAAGTAAACAAATGGACTACATCAAACTAAAAAGCTTTGCACGTTGAAGGAAACTATCTACAAAATGAAAAGGCAGCATACTAAATGGGAGAAGATCTTTTCAAATATATATCTGTTAAGGGAGTAATATCAAGATACACAAAGAAATCATATAACATCATATAACTCAACAGGAAAAAGCAAATAACCTGATTAAAAATAGGGCAGAGGACCAGGAATGGACATTTTTTTCAAAGAAGACACACTGATGGTCAGCAGGCACATAAAAAGATGCTCAGCATCTCTAATCATCACAGAGATTCAAGTCAATCCAAAATGGGATATCACCTCATACCTGTCAGAATGGATATTATCAAAAAGACAACAAATAACAAGTGTTGGTGAGGATGTGGACAAAAGGGAGCCCTCCTGCACTGCTAGTGGGAATGTAAATTGGGAGTTACTATGGAAAGCAATATGCAGATTCCACGAACAAAAATATAACTACCAGTTGATCCAGCAATTCCACTCCTAGGTTTTTTTTTTTTTTTTTACAACTTAATTGGAGTATAATTGCTTCACAATGGTTTATTAGTTTCTGCTTTATAACAAAGTGAATCAGTTATACATATACATCTGTTCCCATATCCCTTCCCTCTTGCGTCTCCCTCCCTCCCACCCTACCTATCCCACCCCTCCAGGCGGTCACAAAGCACCAAGCTTATCTCCCTGTGCTATGCAGCTGCTTCCCACTAGCTATCTACCTTACGTTTGGTAGTGTTTATATGTCCTTGCCTCTCTCTCGCTTTGTCACAGCTTACCCTTCCCCCTCCCCATATCCTCAAGTCCATTCTCAAGTAGGTCTGTGTCTTTATTCCTGTTTTACCCCTAGGTTCTTCATGACATTTTTTTTTCTTAAATTCCATATATATATGTGTTAGCATATGGTATTTGTCTTTCTCTTTCTGACTTATTTCACTCTGTATGACAGACTCTAGGTCTATCCACCTCATTACAAATAGCTCAGTTTCGTTTCTTTTTATGGCTGAGTAATATTCCATTGTATATATGTGCCACATCTTCCTTATCCATTCATCGGATGATCGACATTTAGGTTGTTTCCATCTCCGGGTTATTGTAAATAGAGCTGCAATGAACATTTTGGTACCACTCCTAGGTATTTATCCAAAGAAAAGAAAAACACAATTTCCAAAAGGATATATACACCCATATGTTCATTGCAGCATTATTTACAATAGCCAAGACAGAAAAAAGTGACCTAAGTGCCCATCAATAGATGAATGGATAAAGTAGATACGGTATGTGTATGTGTGTGTGTGTGTGTGTGTGTGTGTGTATATGCAATGGAATATTACTCAGCCAAAAAACAAAAACAAAAACAAAACTAAACCTTGCCACTTGCGACAACATGGATGGACCTAGAGAGTATTAACTCTAAGCAAAAGAAGTGAGACAGAGAAAGACAAATACCATATGATCTCACTTAAATGTGGAATATAAAACACAGAACAAACAGATAAAAATAAAACAGAAACACAGTCATAGATAAAGAGAACATGAGAACAAACAGGTGGTTGCTAGAGGGGAGTGGTCGGCCAGAAAAGAGACATAGGTGAGGGAGATTAAGAAATACAAATTTCCAGTTAGAAAATACATGAGTCAAGGGTATGAAATATACAGTATGGGGAATATAGTCAATAACAATGTAATATCTTTGTATGGTGACAGATGGTAACTAGACTTATGGTAGTGATCATTTTGTAATGTATAGAAATATTGAATCACTATGTTGTGTACCAGGAAACCAACACAGTGTTGTAGGCCAATTATACTTCAAAAACAAACAAACAAACTCATAGAAAAAGAGATCAGATTTGTGGTTACTAGAGATGGGGGAAGAGGGAGAAGAATTGGATGAAGGTGGTCAAAAAGTAGAAGCTTCCAGTTATAAAATAAAGAAGCACTAGAGATGTAAAGTACAACATGATTAATATAATTAACACTGCTGTATGTTACACATAAAAATTGTTAAGGGAGCAAATCCTAAGAAGTCTGATCATCAGGAAAAAAGAATTCTTTTCCTTTATTTTGTATCTATATGAGACGATGTATATTAACTAAACTTACTGTGGTATTCATTTCATGATGTATGTAAGTCAAAACATTATGCTGTATACCTTAAACTTATTCAGTGCTGTATTCCAATTAGATCTCAATAAAACTGGAGGAAAAATAACAAAATAAAATATGCAAAGGGGAGAAAAAAATCTATAAACCTAGAACTCCATACCCAATTAAAAATAACTTTTATAAATAAGGGCAAATACTTTTCAAACACAAGAAGCTAGAATTTATTGCCATAAGACATCTCTACAAGAAATTTTTTTTTAAACTTCTTCAGATAGAAGAAAACTAAAAATTGATTAAAATTTGCATGTACACAAAGGAATAAAAATTATCAGAAATGATAATAGTTTTTAGTTACTATTAGGTATGATTTTTCTTATTACTTTTTAAAAAGATAACGACAGGGCTTCCCTGGTGGCACAGTGGTTGAGAGTCCACCTGCCGATGCAGGGGACATGGGTTCGTGCCCCGGTCCGGGAGGATCCCACATGCTGTGGAGCGGCTGGGCCCATGAGCCATGGCCGCTGAGCCTGCGCGTCCGGAGCCTGTGCTCCACAACGGGAGAGGCCACAACAGTGAGAGGCCCGTGTACCGCAAAAAAATAATAATAAATAAATAAATAAATAAATAAATAAAAAGATAATGACAATATGTTGTGGGGTTTATAATATATGTAGAGATAAAATATTGCAGCATATATAGGTCAATGGAACAGAATAGTCTAGAAATTAAATCACATATACAACATATACAGTCAATTGATTTCTCACAAGTGTTTCAACACAATTCAATGAGGAATAGAAACTCTTCAACAAAAGGTGGTAGAATAAAATAACTTTGACCCCTACTCCATATCATATATGAAAACTGAATCATAGATATAAATATAAATGCTCAAACTATAAAGCTTCTGGAATATTTTCATGATCATGAGATAGGTGAAGATTTCCTACATAGAATAAAAAAATTCTTAATTGTTAAAGAAAAAATAATAAATTAGACTTCCTGGAAAGTATAACTTCTGGTCAGTGAGAAACACTGCATAAGAAAATGAAAATGCAAGTTTTACAGATGTTAAAATAATTGCTATTTATAGAAAGCTTTATCTAGAATATCTAGTAATCTTCTATATGTGAGTAATAAAAAGTTAACCCAATTAAATATGGGCTAAGACTTAGACCTTTCACAAAAGAGGGGAAACTATCCTTTATTTAATGATAAGCCCTATGATAAAGCCATGGAAAATGTCTTTGGAGTTAAACATTGGCTTGTTATTTTCATTTCTCTACCTTTATTTTTAGTATGACATTTTATTTTTCAAGTAATAGTCTATGACCACTAAACACCACCCACCTCCACACACACACAGAAACATGAACAACTGGAAGCCTAGAGAGTTCAAATAAGCTATTTTGAGCTTTATGTAACTCCAGTTAAAGCTGCAGTAATTTAAGCTTTATTTAACTCCAGTTTAAGTTGTATTTTCATTTTACACACTTGATAATGGTTTTATAATACGCTTTTGGTGGGGATGAGGTAGATAGTCCATGACAACCTTTCCTGAATAAGTAAATATTTTAAGATAAATAATAGATTTAGAAGATTCAAGTACTGGTTCAGAAACATATTCGTTTTTTATTTTGTATCCTCTTAAAGCTCTTGAGCCTCATCAGCAATAGTGGAATGATTATGATAAAATCTGCATTTGGGGCCGCTGTGAATCTTAAATGAGATGAGGTGTGTGGAATAGAGGGTGCCTAGTATGTAGTGACTGTTCAATCGACATGAGATGCTTTCCCTTAAGCCTTAGTCAGATTTTAGTCATCATAACTAGGCTCCTAGTAAAACTTGAGGATAAATTTAATGAGATCAGATTCTTATAAATGACAAGTAAAATTGTAAAGTCCTATGAAGTGTAAAGCAGTATTCTTATTCTTATCATATCAAACATTGTTAAATTCAATAAGGTGTTAATCATAGTGTTAATATGCACAGTGTGTTTCTGATGCTTTACTTTCAGAGACTGTTCAGTAGGGAATCACAATCATTTGGAATACTTTCCTTTTAATTAACTCATATGTTGCTTGAAAACATTTGCTTCTCTTTAGACATTACTGTTAATTCCTGACACTGTTGTCTAAGCTAATACCATTTTTTACAAGTTCTCAGAGCAATCCCTCTTCTCTCTCCTTCTTTTCCTGGTTATCCTTTTATGCTTTTATCTCTATTTTAGATTATGGCAGGAATGTTCCCAGAATAGTACTAGGCATTTATAAGTTCTTATAAATTTACATGAGGTTCAAAAATCTTCTGACAGGTATACTGAGAAATACACTAGTTAGAAGCACAGAATACTGAATGTAGAATAAAATTTAGATATACATTGTCTACTTTATCTATTTACCATTAATTAAAATGATTCCTAATAGCTTTATGTTGGAAACAGTCTGGCATAATGGACGTATCTGCACATCAAACTCTGGCTCTACTATCTCTGCTGTGTAAACCTGGGCCGGTTACTTAACCATTTTTAAGCTTCATTTTCCTCAGTATCAAAATACTAATAAAAATATAGTCACCATACTGTTGGTGTAAGGATTAAATGAGGTCATATATAAAGGTAGCTGACATATCAAACAAGAGGCAAAATTCATTAATGACAGTATATATTATTTAGCTAGTATTACAAAGCACTTTCACATATATCATCTCACATATGATAATCTCTCTATCTGATAGAAAGGATAGCATAAATCTCATTTTATAGGTAAAATCTCTTGTTAGTAAGTAATGAGGCCAGGGCAGGAACTAGAATCTACATTGCCTACCTTCTAATTCTTTTTGTACTTTAAGTATTCAGTCAAATGTCTTTTGACTCATTTGCCTGACACAGCAGCATATTCTGCAGATATTGAGACAGCTCATCTAGGACAAGTTTTTCCCTTATTTTTTAAGCCAAATGCTCATGACTATTCCTTTTATTTGGCCTTTCAATGTCTCCGAAAGAGTTTCTCTTAACCCAGAGGCTGGCACAAAGGCAAGAGTTAAGGTTGACTAAGTAAGTCCTTTCATATGTCCCTATTACTTATTTAAACCAAGATATTGGAGTAGCTTTCAAAATATTTTGAAAAAAATATCATTTGAAGCTAATTATTAATAAAAAAGAATTATGATGGAATTAATCCAGCAACAAACATTTAATAAGGATATATATGAATATTTTTCTAAATAGTACATTCATTAGGAAAACAAGTTTGATTTGTTGAAGGCATCATAAAATCAATATAACAATTTCTCTGACCAAACCTTTATGGATGGTATAATTTTAGACTCTATTTATTATAAATACTCTTGTAAAAAACTTCCAGCCAAATTTCCAATTACATTTCAAAACAGGACTCTATCCATAGTTAATGCAATTTTGGCTATGCCATGTTTTCAGGTAACTCTGAAACAGGAAAGCACAAGACATTTGCCAGCAGAGTTCGTTTTCATGAGACTGCATAACATCTTTGCTGACCAAACACGTTCCAATAATTTGTGCCTGCAAGGTGTTTTTAATGTCTTCCCCATACTGTATCAGTATGTAGCTGAGAAAATGCTTTTCTGTATGAAAAGTGGTACAAATCCTACTCTCAGTTATACATACACTGAATACCCAGTACATAAGCACATATTACATTCCATGTTTAAGTTAATAAGAAATCAAGGGCTTCCCTGGTGGCGCAGTGGTTGAGAGTCCGCCTGCCGATGCAGGGGACACGGGTTCGTGCCCTGGTCTGGGAAGATCCCACATGCTGCAGAGCAGCTGGGCCTGTGAGCCATGGCCGCTGGGCCTGCGCGTCCGGAGCCTGTGCTCCGCAGCGGGAGAGGCCACAACAGTGAGAGGCCCACGTACCACAAAAAAAAAAAAAAAAAAAAAGAAATCAAATACTGACAATCTCCAGGGAAACTCAAGACACTATTCATACCGGACACTCAACTGTAGTTACAGTAGATAGTCATCCATTTGTAAACATCAAAGAGTTCACATCTCAAAGCAGCATACATTTATTGTTACATAAAGAGTAAGTTAAGACTTGATACATGGTGGGTAAACTAAAAGGCAGTGCCAAAATTCATATTGTTAAAAGACTTGAGGGGAATTCCCTGGCAGTCCAGTGGTTAGGACTCTGTACTTTCACTGCCAAGGGCCTGGGTTCAATCCCTGGTCTTGGTCTCCTGGTTGAGGAACTAAGATCCCACAAGCCATGCAGTGCAGCCAAAAAAAAAAAAAAAAAGAAAAGAAAAGAAAAGAAACTAACTATGAATAGAAAGATACTTGAGCATAGCTAATTTCCCTAATCTCCCTTAAATATAATTGATATGCCAATACTATTATTTAAAGTATTTATGCATATCATAAAATTTGTGTTATCACTAGAAATATGCAAAAGTGGTCTCTCAAAATATGTCAAAATTAACATGTCACTGTGATTGACATAGGTAAGATTGTAGGGGAGGCCAAGATAATGCTGTGTGTGTGTGTGTGTGTGTGTGTGTGTGTAGTTTAATATAAATTGTTTCATATATTGTTATACAAAAATAAATATGTATTTATTTATTATAAATGCATGTAATGCATGTATTTTGTTTATCAATGATATAAGCTTATCTATTAATTTATGTACGAATATACATCATCTAAATAATGTGAAGATGCAACATGAATGATACATGTTATATGAGTGACGCATGAATAACATGCTCAATTGAAAAGTATAAACTACCCATGTATACACAAAGTTGTATAATAAAATAATGAACGGTAAACACTGGAGGTGATTCAAATAGAACTGTCCAATCTAACTTGAAAGACAAACTATGTAACAGGAAAATAAACAAATGAGAGAGAGAGAGAGAGAGAGAAAGAGAGAGAGAGATAGGAAGAAAGAAAGATAGATAAAGCTCCTAGAAGGATACCAACCAAACTTGAAGTAAAGAGAAAGATATTTGGGAAAAACTAAAATGGAATAAGGGCCAGATATGAATTAAATTACAATAATTACAGAATTTTGCTAAGGAATACTAACCAAAAAGATTCCATATCCTGTAGCTTGAAGGATTAATTCCACTGAACGTGTAAGAAAGAAAATTTAATATAAAACCTTCAAGCTTACAGAAGATAATGTAAAATTTTCCAAAAATGTTTTATGAAGCCAGAATTAACCTGACTTAAACATTTTAGAGTTAAAAAACAAAAGTGACCTTCTAATTTTATTTGTGAATTCATATTTTTTAAAGCCAACATATAATTATTAGCAAAATATGCCTATTACATAGCACTATCTGTATGGCAAACTGTGATTTGAATTATGAAAAAGATAATAGTAGGCAACAGAGGTCACAGAAATGAAAGTAAACAGTCGAAGTAGACATATAATCATCGAAAAATTGACTGGCAGATCGTTTCTGAAAATAAAGAAAATTCTGATTGTGAATTTGAAATCTTTTAGAGAGTGTTATGCACAACTTTTGTTGGCAATGTTTTGAGTAAATGAAAATAAAATCTGTATTTCTTGCTCAGACTCTCGTAGGAAGAAGAGAAAAGAGCAGCCACAGAAGTTAAGAATACTGCTTAGGAGCCAGAAAACAATGAAATATACTAGAGTATGGACCAACTTCTGAGTGGAAATAAAACATGGACTTTTTTAACTCAAATACTCATGATAAAGGAGGTAAATCTTGAAAAAGTGAGGAAGGCTATATTGTCTATTACGTGAAGAGGAGCCATATAAAAAAAGATATCAAAGGATGGTTCAGCAATATGAAAAATTCTATTAAGGTAACATTCCATGTTAATAAGGTAAATTCAAAAATACATGATCTGAAAAGTCTTAATTTATTTCAGAGTGATTATTTAAAATCAAAACCTCTCAGTGAAACACAGCATTCCATTTAAATGTGTTCACTATCATCACTGCAATTCATAACTATGGATTTTATACAATATAATAAATCATGAAGAGGAAATAAGACCTATAACTTAAAAAAAGAAATGGCAAAAACATTTATGATTTGAAGATGACATGACTATCTACTTGAAACCTGGGAGAATCCACTGAAAACAATTATGCTATCTAACATGAAAGTAAAATGGGTAGTTATAAAACAAATATATGAAAAGTATAGTTTCCCTATATATCTAAATTATCCTGAAAAAAATGCAATAGAAAGCAAGACCTAATTCATAAAAACAATAATTGTAATGAACAATATCATAAAAACAAACGACTAGCTAGAATCACCAATATAAAGGAAGCTAAACAAATTTTTTTAGAGACACAAAATAGGACCTGATTGACTCCCTAACAGGAAACCCAAAATTAGTAAGATGTTAATTCTATGCAAATTAATATAATATATAAATAAATACAATTCTAATATAATAATAAGTACTTATTTTATGAAACTTTAAAATAGTTTTATATTCAGCAGGAAGAATAAAACTTTGAATAGAATAACTTTTTACAAAAAAGTGAAATCAAAAGATACTTGTTCCCCGATGTACTAAAATATGACAAAGATATAGTAATTACAATGTTATAGTTCTGGCATAGAGACTAGTAGGGCAAGCAATGGAAAAGAATTGTGAGCCAGAAAGTTATAGACATATATATGAAAATTTTCTTGATATTTAGATTTCAAATCAGCAGGTAGAGAAAAGGATTTTTTAGTAAATCATATTGTGATAACATAATCATTTGGGAAAATAAAATGAACAGCACACTTTCTGTTCTAGAATGGCTTCAGACTATGTTCATTTCATTGAAATACCAGCTTTCAACATTTCTAATCTAGATTAGGCTGATTAGGATCATATGACCCCTACAGAGGTAAAAATTCTGACAGTTGTCAAATGTGCAATACATTAGTCTCTACTAGGCTACTTATGCGATTTTACAACTGAAAATATTAAGGGGAAGAAATCTGATACTTTCTTTTTTAACTTTTTGAGGAAAAGTGACACTTTCCACTGAATATACCTCATTATCAGTTTACAAAGGGTTTAGTTCCATTCATTCATTTCCTTAATTAAATATTTTGCTGAATGCCTAACATGTATGAGTCACTATTTTCATTTCTATGATTTTATTTTGACTTTTGCTCTCTTGACACATATACATTACATGAGAAATTAGAAAATATATCAGCAAACAAGGACCTCTGCTATGTGAAGAAAGTGGTGGAGCTCAAGCGAACCTGGGCTATCAAACTTCAGAGACCCCTCTGCAATATATACCCTCATAAACAATATCACAATCAAGACATATTACAGCAGGATCACGCACTGCAAACACTGCAAAATTCTTACTTCTTAAAGAAACAAACATCCATTCTGGATGTTCACAAAGAAATAGAAATGTTTGAGTGAAGTTGAGGAGGCACTGGATTTCAGGTACCTATGTCAATGAGAATCCCCAAAGCAGATGGCAAATAGTTAATTATAAGAGAATAAGAAGCACAGAAGAGAGAATGGAAAAAAAAAAGGGACATTTGGGAGTACTTACTGAGTAGAAGATAACAGAAACATTAGGAATAGCTACTTCCTTGTTTATTTCAACTTCTGCCACACATTCTTTTAAATCAGTGGGTCAGCACTTTCAAAATTTCTTTTCCTTCTTTATTGAACTTACTGATATCATATTGCAAAAATTCGAAATATCAATGCTAATTCTTAGGAATTATTTTTTCTTTAATTCATAATACAAGTATTAAATCAAGTATCAATATTTATATTTTTTTAACTTTTTTTTTTTAGTGGTTTGAGAGATGGCAATTTTAAAAAAAATATTTATTTTTGGCTGCATTGGATCTTCATTGCTGCATGCAGGCTTTCTCTAGTTGCAGCGAGCAGGCGCTACTCTTCATTGCAGGGCACAGGCTCCTCACTGCGGTGCTTTATCTTGTTGCGGAGCACGGGCTGTAGGCACGCGGGATCAGTAGTTGTGGCTCGTGGGCTCTAGAGTGCAGGCTCAGTAGTTATGGTGCACGGGCTTAGTTGCTCCACGGCATGTGGGATCTTTCTGGACCAGGGATTGAACCCGTGCCCCCCGCACTGGCAGGAAGATTCTTTTTTCTTTTTTTTTTTTTTTCGGTACACAGGCCTCTCACTGTTGTGGCCTCTCCTGTTGCAGAGCACAGGCTCCGGATGCGCAGGCTCAGCGGCCATGGCTCACGGGCCCAGCCGCTCCACGGCATGTGGGATCCTCCCAGACAGGGGCACGAACCTGTGTCCCCTGCATCGGCAGGTGGACTCTCAACCACTGCACCACCAGGGAAGCCCTGGCAGGAAGATTCTTAACCACTGTGCCACCAGGGAAGTCCATCAATATTTAAATTTTAATCCCAATTTATTTCAGCTTTGCCCTAAACATTTCAAAGTAATACAACCACGTATGTTAATCTATTTAATTCTCATTTATAACTAATACATATGTAGTATTAGGAAATTACTTCAAGGAATATTTATATAACTAAAAAAATTCCAAAAAAGTGTTTGTCTACATATAATGAGACAGCAATTTATAAACAACAACAATAAAAGAGTATTTTTTATGGCTCCTATTACCTGAAGACCATATTACCTAAGCTGTCTTAATGCTCTTGACAAGGTATCTGTATACCCCCAAAAGCTATGGAAATCTCTCAAGGTCCCAGTCTTTGGTTCTTTATCTTATTATGCTTTCCTATTTCTGTGTTTTCCCTCTTGGATGGGATACTGCAATAATCTAATCCCATCTTATGAGAATCTATGCTAAAATTTCTATCTAGCTTTTGAGATCAAGAGAAGTAATATCCACTGTAGTTCAACAACTCTGCGAATAGTTCCACTATACCCTCAAAGCAATCTCTGATCTCTAGGGACCCAGTGTGACCCTATGCTTTTGTTGTACTTCACAATGATATTGCAATACTTAGGCTCCCAGTGCCTGAGCCCTGTTCACTAGCTGTGCCTTATTTGATTACAGACTGTATAGATGGCAGGATATTCCCAGAAATGCAAACCCCTGGATCCTTCTGCACCACCCTCCAGATTCCTGTTCTCCTGAATTCTTTCTGTTCAATCAGCAGTAAAGATGAATTTAGAGTACTCTTGTACTAAACCTCCAGAAGCCTTTCCAACTTCTGCTTGCCATTTTTTGATGTTTAAATGAAGTATTTAATTGAGAAATTAAAGACAACCTCAGCTGAGAACATACATCATATTACTCTGCTCAGAACACTCCTTTTCACACAAATATGAGCCCCTCCCCCTACACATACTCACAAGGATTCCTGCACATACTGATTATGCAATAAAATCTAGGGGTTCTTTAAATCTCCCCCTCCCCCTTCAAAAAAACAAAAAAAAAGATCAACAAAAATGTAACTAAGCAGGACCCTGTGGGGCCTTTCCTCCCCCCATGTCCTCTGCCTGCCTCTTGTTTGTGGAAACCTGTAGTCTTTCAGGCCTCCCCTGAGTCACAAAAGTCTGGCTCAAGAATTAATGATTGAAAGGATGTGAACACGAAGTGACAAAAGTAGCAGTGGGGCCAGGAGAACTGGTAACAACCTGAACAGTAAATCAGCCATATGGTGGTCACAGAATCTTTAGTTCCTCTCTGCAGTACTTAGATAACAGTATCTGGTGCACATTTCCTGAGTTGTTTTACAGATGCTAAAACCCCCACCAAATGGAAGAAGTTAACGACTGGATGACCATAAGCACATAGCCCCCAGGCCTACTGGAGCCTGAGGATTGATAATGTTAACCCCTGTGACATTCACCATCAAACAATTAGAGAATTGTGCACCAGCTGATTACATACCCTGCAACTCCCCTCACTCACCTTGCCTTTAAAAATGCTTTCCTGAAAACCACTGGGAAGTTTGTGTTTTTTGAGCATTAGCTGCCCTGACCTTACCTGGCCCCTTACAGTAAACACTGCTCTTTCCTTCATCACAACCTGGTGTCAGTAGACTGGCTTTACTGCCAGTGGACAAGCAGACCTAAGTTTGGTTCAGTAACAAAACACTCTACGAAAGAAATTCATGAAATATGCTAGAAATCCCTGTACCCTGGGGGAGTGTTCCTGCCTTATTTGCTTCAACTTTCATAATATTGCCATCTTTATATGAGGTCAAGTAAGATTCATTCCTAGTGAACCCCCCTAGTTAATCAGTACAGAAAAATTATATGGAAAAGTGTTGGCCTCAGTGAGAAGATACATTTTCTAAAACCCTGTGATTACACAGCATTATCTTAGTGTCTCCTGCCATGTATCCTGGGAAATATATTGCTGTACAATTAACAGCAGCACAGTCTTGGTACGTTGATCAAGCTAGAATTGCTTCTTTAACGGCTCCCTTTCCACACAGAGCTTAAATTCCCCAATAAAAATTACATATGACTACTCAGTAAAGACTTGGGGAGTTGCTTCAAGCTCCATTATTTTCAAATCCTGAACCCTTTTGCTCTGGTGGTTGCCCTATGCTCAGCTTCTTCCCTAATGCTGTTCCATTTAAATGAAGTCCAAACATTTTGATTTTGTGATTGCCTTTAGCTCTATACTTTGCAATTTGGGAATTATCTTTAAACCCAGGCCTTTGGAACTTTTTCTATAGACTTTCACTTGTCTTCATAAAAACAGATCTCTAACCTGATTTTTACAGCTACATATTGATTTGGAAGTCAACTAGAAGGTAATCTCCATTAGAGCAGGAATATTTATACTAATGTATCCCAACATCTGGAGTAATGTATAAGTGTTTAGTTTATATTTGTTGAATAAATAAATGGATGAGGAATCTGTGTTGCAAACATAATTTTTTGAAAGTTTCACAGTTAATTACTAATGGAAGAAGAAGCAGCGGAACCCAGGTTGCCACCCAGGCACTTTCTAATAGACTTCATTGCCTATAGTTTTCTTTTTTCTTCTGGTGACAAACCAAATATATTCATTAAATATTTTTAGTAAACAGTAATTAGGAGGGATTTACTGTACTTTGAGTTTGAGTTTAAAGTGTGAAACTGTAGTAACCAGCCTCCAAGATGGCTCCCAATGATACCATGTCCTGGTGTGCACGACCTTGCCTGTGGGCTGAAATTATTGACTCCCTCTTGAACAAGGTAAAGGCCACCTCCTGAGGGATCCTGCGACAGAATCATCTGACTTGACTCAGTTATGCCATATCAGGTTTCTGACCCCTCAGAAACTATGTGGGATATGTTTTTGCTTTTAAGTTCTAAGTTGTGGGGTAATTTGTTAAGCAACAACAAATAACTAATACAATCATTTTTAAAATAAATGTACCACCATTTACAACCAAAATTATAAAGTAAAAACTATTATATATATATAAATATATATATATACATCACTTACACATATCTGTGTGTAATATTTATACATTATATATTTTATTGAAGCTGTCTCTATATGTATTACATATGTTATGTATCTGTGGAGTCCCTTAGGTTAATAAGATCATTCAACACAGAGGGGTATTTCTGAAAATTGCTGAAATAAATTCTGAAGTCATCTAGAATGAAGGCTGCGATCCCCTGTGCTTGGGGGTTTGCCTCACTGTGCTCCTAGATGCCACACAATAGCTGCAGTATTTGCTGGGGTTTTTACAGCAGACATGATACATAGCCCACAGTGACCAGAGTAGTACTGAAACTGAGCAGGACCCTGTGGGGCTCCTGGGCATGGAAGCCTTTCTGTATTCCCCATTTCTTGGGACTAGGCTTCAGCTTCCATGACCTTCCCTGAGTTCCAAAGGGTAGGTTCAAACAGTTGCTAATCAGGGAAGGGAGGGGATGCAGAGACAAGGGAGGAGCAGTCAAGAAACAATAGCGCAGCCTTGCGACAGGATCCTGGTTCTGACTCAAGGAGTACACATAAAAATATCTTTGAGCTCTTCTGCAGAACTCAAACCCCCAACAAATGGGAGATGTTACTACTTGATGAAGCATTCTTCATTCCAGAGAGAAGGTCACAGTTTGATAACCTTGAGAACCACAGAAGCTCATCAGGAGACCACCTGTGGCCAGATTAAAGCAATGCAGACTCTACACACACCGTGATCCTTATCAGCAACCCCGCCCTTGAACCATTGCTATAAACCTCCTCACCATATCCTCCCTGGTTGGGACACACAGTTTCTAGGGCAGGAGCCCACTGTGTCCCCCTTTGCCCGGCAAAGCAATAAAACTATTCTTTTCTATTTCACACAAAAATCTGTCTCTGAGATTCAATTTGGCACTGGTGCACAGAAACTGAGTTTTCAGCATCAGTACCAAGAAGTATCTGTAGGTCACAAATGCTGTCATATTACACCTTGAACTTGGCCATTTCTGGATGTTTCCATGCAGATCCTGGAAAAGAGCACTCCTATGAAGATCTTGGAATATTCAAGGCTATTAATCAGATATCAGATGGTATATGAGGCCTGCAGCAAAACAACTGACTTCCACTTCTTTGCTGTGAAGCAAACTGCTGATATGCTTCACTACCTCTTCAGTCACTAGCTTGGAAGAGAGTTCTCTGACTTCAGCTATGTTGTTCTCCAAGCCTTGAATGAAGAGGGCCAGTCCTCAGTTTTCAATAAATTGCTTGCAGGCAGCTAGAGATTCATCTTCAAGATTCCAAAGTGCTTTCAAAGTAAACAAGAGAGCAACATCACGTGAATTCTCAGTATTCTCTCTTTTGTCTTCCTACTGCTAGAAGATCCTTGATTGCCATGAAGAGCTTTCCTTTAGGTTGTGAAGTTTGCTGAGGTGAGCGTTGCAGGGCTAGAAAAGAGTTGGAAGCTCACTGCCACTATTTGCATGGCTTCAGAGATATCTCATAACAAACTTAGCAGTATCATACCAGTCTAATGGAACACTGACATGAATCCTTGTCAAGGCATCACACCAAGGAATTAATTGGTTACTCCCTGAGGGAAACTCCATAGCTTCCAAAGACTTTGTATTCCATCACATCTTTCAGAACACAATTTCTCCAAGGTAACAATCAGATCTTTCAGGCAGACATTAGCCAGAGTAAGGAGATGCCTCTTCTTGCACCATGTAGCAGCCCAGGGCATCCTTTTGAAAGTAGAGAGGGACAATGGTCTGGTTCCAGAAGCTGTGGTGCAAGAAGTGAACCAGTAAACCATGATGCCCAAGAAGGGAGAAGGTGTCAAACTGGGCCTGGATTACTGTGAGATGTAATATGGGCCTACTCTATGAATAGGGCACACTGCACTCCTATTGGGAATGTTTTAATATCTACCAAATTGAAATGATAGGATACAATTTTCTTGATCTAAAGTAAATTTCAAAACTTCTTATAGAAATAATTAATGAATAATTTAAAACATAAGAAAGACACATTCCAATGAAATTTTAGATATTTAAGTATATCAGATAAATCCTAAAATTATCACCACTGGGGAAGGGGGCAGGATATTTAAAATATGGTAAGGCAATGGATTAACAACCACAGAGTTTAAAGAGAAGAGATTTTGATGAAATAATTAATGGCTCCAAGGCAATGCTTCAAATCAAGAAAATAATCAAAATAAAAGGAATATCATAAAACAAGTAGAGATGATAAAAAATAATAAAATTTTCTCAATAATAATCCTTAACATGGCTATAAAAGCATTCAGATGTTACTTCAAAAAACTGAAAGAAAACACATTAATATGTAAGAATAATAATTTGGACAAAAAAATCTCTGATTATACCAGCAAAAATTCTAGGTAGTATATTTATGTTTAGAGGGGTAGTATTTTTCTTTTTCACTGGGATGATTTTTATTTTTGGTACAAACTGATGCACAGTATCAAAGACAGTGCATCTGTGTTTTTATATACGGGGGTAACATGTTAGTTACCCCCCAAAAAATTATCCCATTACTTAGTACCTTAAAAAAATTCATTTATTATGTCACACAATTTTTTGAGGGATCAGAATTGAAATGAGAATATGTAATTTCAAAATCATTGGAGAAGAATAAAAATGGCAAAAAATACTTTTCAAAAATTTTTACAAAACAAGAACTAGAGAAGGAAATATCAAGGAAGCATGTAATACAGAAACGTATAATAACTTTATCACAGCAAGATGGAGATAATAAGCTTTGATTGGATCCAAAAGCAAAATCTAACACTACGCTGTTATAAAGGAAAATGTGAGAAATAAATGTTATAATTAAGTGGAATGAAGGAATTGCCTGTTCTCATTCTTAGCCCGAAGAGCCACTCTCCAGCAGCAAAAATAGATCACTTAACTGAACGAATTAATGGAAGTCTTTCCGAGTCCCTAAGAAGTCAGATGTTAAAAACTGTTGTAATACTTTCCATTCCACTAAATGAATAGAAGAGAAACTAAATGCCCTAAAGCACAATATGAGGGACCTATTGATTAGAAGTATGGGAGAGGGTTTTTATCTAAAAGGAAGAAAAATATATCACTTTAGAAAATTATATCATTTCATGTAGGATCAATCAAACCAAAAACCATCTATCAGTAAGAATAGTATTTTAAAGAGCACAACTGAGATCTTAGGTTATTGCTTTGAATTGGGTTAGAGTATTTCATTCCTCACTTAAATATGCTTACAAGCCTGGGAAATGGCAAACACTGATGATCATCCAGCAGAAACCTAGGGCATTCTTAAAGCTAGTAGACTAACTATTGAGGGCATTTTCCATTGAAAGGATCAAGGGATCAAACTCTCTTCTTGTAAGCAGGGACATAGTTTTCTGAGATTATGTAAAGGGTATCATTTGGTGTGAAGAGATAGCAGTCATTCAACAAATAGTTATTGTTTTACCTTATGTTTCACACAAAGTACTGAGGATAGAGTAGTGAACAAGGACTACAATGTTCCTCTTCTTCATGGTATTAAGTTCTAGTAAGGTAACTTAGAAAGTGAACATAAAAGGAATCAATTAATTGGGGATTATACATTCAGAGAGTGACTGGGAAATTTACCTAAAAAGAGTGGTCAGGGAAGCCCTCTCTGAGGATGGACTGTTTTATCAAACCATAATGAGATACAGCTAGGTACATAAAATTCCAGGGTTGTGTGGGGAAGAATTCCGGACACAGGGAAAAAATGTGTAAAAGCCCAATGGCAGAAATAAGCCATGCTTTGTACAGAACAAAAAGCCAGACAGAGTGGCTGTAGCACAGTATTAAGGAGGACAGTGAAGAGTGAAGTTTTAGGAGATAGGTATAAGCTATATTATATAGACCACAACAACACGTTTGGATATTATTCAAGGAACAATGGAAAGCAACTGGATAAATATAAGCATATGGAATGAGGATGGTAACTGGCAGAGGGTGGAAAATGTAGGGCTGCTAATTTTTTTTTTTAAGGCTACTCTGTTTGCTATGCTGAGAATTAATGGGAGGGGAACCAATTAGAAAGCTACACTTATAAGCTTAGTGAATATTAGTATAGTTTTAACCAGGGAGGCAATAGGAGATATGGAGAGAAATAGACTCAGTATACATTTCTGTTTGAGATAGAATCAATAAGACTTCTTAATGAATTAAATAGGGTAACAGTGGAAGAAACAAATGAATAAATTAACTACTAGGTGATTTGGCCTGACAAACTAGGTGAAAAGTCTTAGCATTCATGTATACAAGAAAAACTGGAGAAAGAAGTAGTCTTGAAGAAATGGAGAGTGTGATTTATAATTTTGTTTTGTACACTTGTAAATCTGATAAGTCTATTAGATGCACAAGCGATGATGACCTTTAGATGTACAAATGAAGAAAGTTGAATATAACATGATATATATGTACATACATATACTTTATGAGCACATATATATGGATTATATATTAAATTATATATACTAAAATTACCTTAACACAGGATGCTTTCTGTTTTGCCAGCTTCACTGAGGCATAACTGACAAATAAAATTTATATACATATATTTAAAATATACAGCTTGATGTTTTGATACATGTAAATATTGTGAAATAATTCCCACAATTAAGCTAATAAATATATCTATTACCTTGCATAGTTACCACTTTCGTTTCTTTCTTTTTTTGTCATGAGAATGCTTAAGATCTATCATCTTAGCAAATTTTGAATTTCAAGTATACAGTACAGTATTGTTAATTAGAGTCACCATACATACTGCATATGTGTGTATATATATATATGCATTATGCATATATATTACATTATATTATACTATGTACTATATATACTATATAAATACAATGTACCATATATACTATGTAATATGTAAATAATGTACTATGCATATATATTGATGGGGTTCAGGGCAGGGTGTCTCAGAATGTATCATTTTGGCATGTGCATTATGGATTATTTCAAATTGAAGACAATCAAGGCCCAACAGACTCAAGAAGAGCTTTTTACCTACCCCTTAACTGCCTAAAAGAATTTAGATAAGGCACCTGTACCAGGAAGAGAGATATTACCAAAGATAACTTTATTTTTGCATCAGAAAGACTTAACCCCATAGCACAGCAAACAGGCAGACATAGGTTTACCAAACATATGCTCTTCCCATCTTCCTGTGAATTGTCTTAATCCCCTTGGAAGTTCCAGACCCCTCTCCCCTTCTCCTTGGCTCAGGATGGCATATAAATCTCAACACTCTGACAGTCAGAGAGCTTGGTATCTTTGGGATTCCCATATGTATGAAATTAAATTAAATGTTTTTCTCCTGTTACTCTCTCTTTTGTTACAGGGCTGTCTTAGCCAAGAACCTAGAAGGATAGATGGGAAATTATTTTTCCTCCCCTATAGCATACTACATTAGATCTCCAGAATTTATTCATCTTGTATAACTAACACTTTGTATCCTTAGACCAACATTCCCCCATTTCCCCATGGCCCTAGCCCTTGGCAACATCCATGCTACTCTCTGTGTCTATGACTTTGACTACTGTAGATCCCACGTGTAAAATGTTTTTATATACAATGCATACAGAGTGTAGGTTAAGTTTCAACTTACTGTCTCCACAAGTATTTAAAATTAGGTTAATTATTTTCTGATGAAATTTGTTAAATCTAGAACTTAAGAACAAATGGGATAGATCTCTCCCTGCCCAGATTAAAATTCTAGGCAATTGTGAAACAATCTCAATCATTATCAAGGAAGAAAAGATAGTAAAAGTTGAACTCTCAAGTATTCAGAAATAAATGGCAATGAGATGCATAATATTAAAACTTATGGAATTCAGGAAATATTTCACCAATGGAAGATATACTTCCTTTAATTTATTATGGGAGTAAATAAAAATAAAGTCCTACTCAAGATGCTTGAAAATAAAACAAATAAACCCACAGGAAATATGAGACTAATTTACAACAAAGTCATTAATGAATTAGAAAACAATGGACTTGCAGAATGGCCATCATTAAAAAGTCTACAAATAACCAATGCTGGAGAGGGTGTGGAGAAAAGGGAACCCTCCTACACTGTTGGTGGGAATACAAATTGGTGCAGCCACTGTGGAAAACAGTATGGAGTGCCCTCAGAAAACTAAAAATAGAATTACCATATGATCCAGCAATCCCACTCTTGGGCATATATCCAGACAAAACTATAATTCAAAAAGATATATGCACCCCTGTGTTTATGGCAGCACTATTCACAATAGCCAAGACATGGAAACAACTTAAATGTCCATCAACAGATGAATGGATAAAGAGGATGTGGTACATATATACAATGGAATACTACTCAGTCATAAAAAGGAATAAAATAATGCCACTTGCAGCAACGTGGAAGCAAATAGGGATTATCATACTAAGTGAAGTCAGAAAGAGAAAGTCAAATATCATATGCTATCACTTAAATGTAGCATCTAAAATATGACACAAATGAACCTATCTATGAAATAGAAATAGAATCAGGGACAGAGTAGAGACTGGTGGTTGCTAAGAGGGAGGAGTTGGGGGAGGCATGGACTGGGAGTGTGGGATTAGCAGATGCAAACTGGTATATATAGAATGGATAAACAGCAAGGTCCTACTGTATAGCACAGGGAACTATACTCAATATCCTGTGACAAACCATAATGGAAAAGAATGTGAAAAAGAATGTATATATGTGTATAACTGAGTCACTTTGTTGTACAACAGTAATTAACACAACATTGTAATTCAACTATAGTTCAGTAAAGAATAAATTAAAAAAGAAAACAATGGACTTGGTAAATATATGCAAGCTCATTTCCTTAAAATAGTGAGTATATAAGGTGTAAAACAAAATGTAAACACTTTATGAAGGCTAATTAAGAAACACATAACCTAAATAGACATTTCTCCAAAGAAGATATACAGATTGCCAACACATGAAAGAATGCTCAACATCATTAATCATTAGAGAAATGCAAATCAAAACTACAATGAGATATCAGCTCACACCGGTCAGAATGGCCATCATCAAAAAATCTAGAAACAATAAATGCTGGAGAGGGTGTGGAGAAAAGGGAACACTCTTGCACTGTTGGTGGGAATGTAATTTGATACAGCCACTCTGGAGAACAGTATGGACGTTCCTTAAAAAACTAAAAATAGAACTACCATACGACCCAGCAATCCCACTACTGGGCATATACCCTGAGAAAACCATAATTCAAAGAGTCATGTACCAAAATGTTCATTGCAGCTCTATTTACAATAGCTAGGACATGGAAGCAACCTAAGTGTCCATCAACAGATGAATGGATAAAGAAGGTGTGGCACATATATACAATGGAATATTACTCAGCCATAAAAAGAAATGAAATTGAGTTATTTGTAGTGAGGCGGATGGACCTAGAGTCTGTCATACAGAGTGAAGTATGTCAGAAAGAGAAAAACAAATACAATATGCTAACGCATATATGTGGAATCTAAGAAAAAAAATGGCTCTGATGAACCTAGGGGCAGGACAGGAAGAAAGATGCATAGAGAATGGACTTGAGGACACGGGGAGGGGGATGGGTAAGCTGGGAGGAAGTGAGAGAGTAGCACTGACATATATACACTACCAAATGTAAAACAGATAGCTAGTGGGAAGCAACTGCATCACACAGGGAGATCAGCTTGGTGCTTTGTGACCACCTAGAGGGGTGGGATAGAGAGGGTGGGAGGGAGATGCAAGAGGGAAGAGATATGGGGATATATGTATACATATAGATGATTCACTTTGTTATACAGCAGAAACTAACACACCATTGTAAAGCAATTATACTCCAATAAAGATGTTAAAAAAAAAGAAAAAGAAAAAAAAAGGAAAAGAAGAATGTCCCGGGAAACAAAAAATAAGTCAAGAAGTAAGGATGAGTCCAAATGCTGACAAACTATTGAAAAACATAAAGCCCCTCCCCAAATTAATCCACAATATGACTGGTCTAGCACTGTAAAAGGATAGCATATGATGAGATAGAAATCTATCAATAAGTTATTCTAGAGTTCCTTAGTTTGTTAAGATTACAGATACTATGGTGTAGCCCAGCTGAGGTACATGGAATGGTTCTTTGTTCCTGACCTCAGTAAATGAACTAATAACAATAAAAAGAAAATATTTCTGAAGTTACAATGGAGTTATAAGCTTAGGGAAACTGTGAGGCCTCTGTACAGGCAATAACTTCTAAGCCATAACAATATATGTGTTAAAAAAGGAGACAGCAGGCCCAAAAAGGAGTCACTTGTGCTAAACCCCAGGTCAGAAGACCAAGAGTTAATACTTAACCTAACTGCAATTTCAACATCCACCCCCACAAGGAATATGACCTTTAACCATCCAACCTGGAATTTCCTGGTCAGCATGGAGGAAATCTGCTGATAGACCCTTTTCATTCCCCTTAGGAAGGTGACCTTGCCTAAAACAATGCATTCCTTGCTAATAATTTCCTTTTTTTCCCTCTCCTTCTCTGCCTTTGAAAACTTTCCTTTTCTGTAGCTTGACAGAGCTGAGTTCCTTTCTATTGTTACATGGGATTTGGCCCAATTCATAAATTGTTTAATAAAGCCAATTGTATCTCTGAAATTTGCTCAGTTGAATTTCTGTTATTTAAATGTATGGCTCTAGTTACCTTAATCAAAGTAAGGAGATTTCTGTGAATTAACACCTCTTGTTACATCTATGCAAATGAAATAGGTCAAATAAAGCATAAAATTAATGATAGTAGCTTATAAAATCACAAAACAAACTTATGGAATGGACATGTTTTAGGGATAACCACTTGATAAGTAGGAGCTATGGGAACAAAACTAACACATTTCCCTGCCAACATTAGCCAAGTGTGAATAGCAAGTCCTTTGGTGGGAAGTGAGTGGCGAGCATTTTGCACCCTGAGATAAACCAAAAATAACAGGGTTTTTGCTTTTGTCCCCAGACTAATTCCTTAGATTTTCCTACAAATTATTGATTCTCTAAGGAAAACGATTTTATCATTGACTTTTTCAAAGCTGATACCTTTATAAATATGATAATCATGAGAAAAAATTTTTTTTCAAATCTGAATAGAATAACTGGTAATATTGTGTTTTTCCTTTTAAATGTCTTTTGCGCTTTCTATTTAATTATTCAGTCTTTCTAAGTCTGACACCCTTGCATTTCTGGTAAACAGAGTTCTCTTTCCTAAATTCTTTTGTCTCTGAGTCATTCCTTCACACAAAGGTAGTTCAAATCAAAGTTCTTCTCTGGGATATTTTGTTGGAATGATGAGAAGAGAGATTCTGATGGGATTCAGGACAGGCTGCCCCAAAATGTGCCACTTTGGCATATGGCTTATATGGAACTGACAATCAAGGCCCAACAGACTCAAGAAGAGCTTTTTGCCTCCCCCTCAACTACCTAAAAGATTTTAAACAGGAAGCCTGTATCAGGAGGAGTGTTATTAAAGATGACTTTTTTTTTTTTTTCTCACATCAGAAAGACTTATCTGCAGAGCACGGCAAACATTTCCTTTCTTTTTCTTTTTTTTTTTTTTAAATAAATTTATTTATTTATTTTTGGGTGTGTTGGGTCTTCGTTTCTGTGCGAGGGCTTTCTCTAGTTGTGGCGAGCAGGGGCCACTTTTCATCGCGGTGCACGGGCCTCTCACTGTCCCGGCCTCTCTTGTTGAGGAGCACAGGCTCCAGATGCGCAGGCTCAGTAGTTGTGGCTCACGGGCCTAGTTGCTCCACAGCATGTGGGATCTTCCCAGACCAGGGCTCGAATCCGTGTCCCCTGCATTGGCAGGCAGATTCTCAACCACTGCGCCACCAGGGAAGCCCACGGCAAACATTTGTTTACCAAACATTTGCTCTTCCCATATTCCTGTGAATTATTTTCTTCCCCTTTGAAGTCACAGACCCCTGTTCCCTTCTCCTTAGCTCAGGATGACATATAAGCTTCAATTTCCTGACTGCCAGAGAGCCTCACAACTTTGGCATTCCCATATGTACACAATGAAAGTTTTTATTTTCTGTTGTTAATCTGTATTGTGTCAATTTAATAATTAGGCCAGGCAAAGAATCTAGAAGAGAAGGAAAAGTTTTCCTCCCTTACAGCTCTTTCACACTAGAGATGAGGTTGAGAATGTGGGAGCACAGAAATACCCACTGGAACCCCAAATTTCTAGCCTCACAGTTGAAAAAAACAAAACAGATGCAAGAAGGAAGTAGACTTGTAGAAAGAAGCCAACCCTACAGGAAACAGACCAGTCCCAACAGGATTAAAACAATTATATCCAATTATCCCAGACTCCTTACTTCAGCCCTGACCATCCTTCAATATGTTATTTCCTTTTTGGCCTAAGCTAGTTCAAGCTTGTTTTTAATGCCTTAAAATGAAGGGAGCCCTAACTAATCAAACAATATGGTATACTCAGAAGTATATGAAGTGTTCAGGATGAGAGAAGCAGCTGTTGGGGTGGTGAAGTCTAAAGAAGTTAGTTGGAACTTGTGTCGCCAGATGGAACAAAAAGCCTGCTTAAATCAGTTTTGCCAAGGGTGAAGATTGTCACTAAAGACTCACATGTGAATATTATCCAAATAGTGGTTTTATACCTGACATGATCAACTTTCATTTCCCTTTACAAGTTCAGTTTGGCAACTGACAATCAGTCATATTATGAGGCCTAATGGGAGAAAACCCAGTTTGAAGGCAAATGACTGATTTTTTTTTTTAAAGGAAGAATTTTATTTTATGGTAATTCTGGTTTAAGTTTTCAACCAGAATTCAAGTTTTTGCCTGAGGAAGTTATGTGTCAACTGATGGTGGGCCAGAATTATTTTGAAAGTTGAGGTTTATCTCAGTTCCCATGCATTCAGATCCAGTTTTCAATCTTCTCTTGACAACTTTTTCACATAGCACTTAGAAATCTCCACTGATGTCCCCAGCATGTGTGCTAATTTCAACACTGTTTTTCCAAGTTTTACTCAGTTCTATGCTGACTTACTTTAAGGTTCATTAAACTCCTCTGCACATTGACTTGGTCCTAAATTAGCTATTGGAAGCCTGGGGATTGACTGAACTTTTGTCACTATGGATTTGCCTTTCTTATTTTTACTAGATTGATATTCACTACTTTTTAATTTGGCTAAGTGTTTTCCTTTCCATTAAATTGATTCTCCTAGTTGATGATTACAGTGAAGCATGTGGGGAACATTATTCTAATATACCTTCTTTATCTTAAGCCCATTTCAGTCAGATTTTTCCTGGGAAGGATTGCAAGCCATTGTGCACTGCTTTTAAAAATAGAGCTATTCAGTAGGTCCTTGTCGGTTATCTATTTTATATATAGTAGAGTGTATATTTTAATCCCAAAGGGAACTATATTCAATATCTTGAAATAACCTATAATGGAAAAGAATGTAAAAAAAGAATATATACATATACATATGTATAACTGAGTCACTTTTAAATCAACTATATTTCAATAAAATATTTTTAAAATAGAGCTATTTTTCTAATAGTTAAGGTGAACAGTAATTTGGGAAAATATCAATGATTGACATGAGTGAAAAGAGAATTCATAATACTTTAAAATTAATATAGTCTTGATTATTGTTTTCATATTAGTGAAAATAAAATAATTTCAGAGTAGAAGTACCAGTGCATTTTCTTTTGTCATTTACATCCTGATAGAGTATTTCTCAACTTCCCAAATTTAGTTATACTTTAAATGTTTATTGTTGAATATTCCTGCTAACATTTTATCTTTAGCAATAAGATAGAAGAATAATAAGCCAGTTAATTGGCTAAGGTGTTAGCTTTTGGGTGTCTATGACACTCCAGTGATTTGTAAATTTTTCCCCTTAAAGAAAGAAAGGACAACAGTTGACACAAAATTGCAGAACAAAGGAAAAGTGTTAAAACTGGGAAGTCTCTGATTGTGGGAGTGAACTGTTAAATGAGATTTGCCAAGTTTACAATTAAGGTAGAATTCATAACTATGTGCTCTTTGATCCAAATACCCCAAGGGTGTGGAATCATTACACATATCATTACACATAAAAGCATAACAGGAAGTTTGATGCTTCTTTGACATAAGAATCCAGTTACACTGCAAAAGATTTTCTACTGGCAAGGCTGGATAAATGCTTAATGGTTTTTATTTTACTTATTTTTTCAAATTAAGGAGTTCTTTTAATAAGCACCTTAAATAGTGACATACGATTTTTCTTGTTTTTTTAAGTATCATATAGAGTCACTAATTTTAGCTCAATATTCTATGTGTGTTGATCCATTAGAACTATTTCTATTTTTAATCTCTCATTTTTCCAAATGTTCTTCAACGAGGGTGAAGGCTTCATTAAGGGACTGCTGTATCCATTTGAACCAACTCTGTTAGTTTTTGAAAATTTGTTTGCTCATCTGAGAATATATCCCAGACTTGACCATTTCTGTTCCCAGACCTAGAATCAACTAGTGTCTCAAGGAACCTGAGTTTCTTTCAGTGATGAATGGTTTTAGAGTGTATCTTCTGTAGTTTTTATGTCTTGTAGTTTCTGCCTTCTCAATTCACTGCTGGTATTTGCTTTATATTTGTTAATAATTATAACTTCATGATTAATCAGAGACCTCATTAATATAAAATGTCCTTTTGGAACTTTAAAAAATGCTTATTGTGGGTCCAATTCTACCTTCCATAATATCAATATAATACCCTCTCTTTCCTTTTAATTCACATTTGCCTAATATATCCGTTCTCATACTTTTATGCACATTATTTTGTTTCAGATGTGTCCCATATTCAGCATACAGTTAAATTTTACTCTGTAAGTTAATGCAAAAATTATTTTGTTTTGTTTGGTGTGTTAAACAAACTTATATCACATGACATGACATAAGTTTTTCTAAATTCTGCCATATTATTTTTCTACTTTCTATACATACATGTGTATAAAAAGCAAACTTAAAATAATGTATGTAAATTAAACAGCTGAACTTTGTGGTCTCTTCTTTACTCTTTGTACTTCTAAATTTAGTACCAGTTATATCTTTGTTCTCATGGTTACTTATATAAACATATTAAATATATTTTTAGATCTCCACATATTAATTTTTGACAGTATGCCTAGGCTCCCTATTATGATTATTAATAAAGTTGCCTTTTTACATCTGCTCCTCTCTCCCTCCTTCTTGTTTCTTTTGTGCATCATTAAATTTAGCAAATAGTTTGTTGCTTGCTAGTCTTTTAAATTTGCTTAAGCATTTACTGGTTAATCTGTTAGCTTAAAATGTTATATTTATTCCTTGATTTTACATAACAGTTAATGAACTTACTTTATTTTTCTTATTTTCCTCTCCATTCTCTTTCCTATTTATGAATCCCCTATATTCCTCCCCTGCTTTGCCTTATGAAATCTGCACTTATTTTAATCGTTTAACTGTAGATTATTTTAGATTCCTATGCAAACAATCATGTTTTGTGACAATAGTGACAGGTGTATTTCTTTATAATCCTTATGCTTTTTATTTCTTCTGCCTAATTTAAAGAACTCATTATAATTTTGAAAGAAAAAGGTGGGAGGAAATTGCAGATATCATCTAATTCCTGATCTCAAGGGGAAAACTTTTAATAAATTTCTTGTAAATCTAACTTTAGTCATTAAACTTCTCAGTTCTAGAAATTTTACTTGATCCTCTTTTTTTTAATAACAGCTTTTTTTGAGCTATAAGTAACATACCATAAATGTACTCTTTTAAAATGTACAATTCATTGTACATAATCTTTAAAGGTTAATTCATGCTGTAACATATACCAGAAATTCATTTCTATATTGAATAATATTTTACTGTTTAGATATACCATATTATGTTTATTCATTTATCAGTTGATGGACATTTGGTATATTTCCATTTTTGGCTATTTTAAACAATGCTGTTATAAATATTCATGTACAAGTTTTTTAATAGGCATATATTTTCAATATTCCTGGCTGTATAGTTAGGAGTGTGATTACTAGGTAGTATGGTAACTCTATTTTTAACATTTTGAAGAACTGCCAAACTTTTCCAAAGGGGTTGCACCATTTTATAATCCCATCAGCAATGTATAATTGTTTAAAATCCACATATCCTCTCCAAACTTGCTATTGTCTGTATTTTTAGATGCCTGACTTTGGGAATATTAGCAGAAGCAATTAGTGTCACAAATCTAAGTGCCCATATAAGCAAGAAGGCAGGTGAGGGTATGGGCTCTGGATTGATTATTTTGCATAAATGAAGGAGGTTCCCAAGACAGTCTCTTGCTATCCCTAGGAATCCACTAACCCTGGGAAGAGCAGTTCCTCTCTGGCCAAGGCAGTCCCCTGATGTCAAAATATCAGATAGAGAAACTAAAAAACATGGTTAATACATATGTATCTACCATTATAATATCATATAGAAGAGTTTCACTGCCCTAAAATCCCCTGTGCTCCACCTATTCCCAGACAACCCATAGCAACCACTGCTCTTAATGAGCTCTATAATTTGCCTTTTATGGAGTATAGTATACCTAGAATACAGTGCGTGGCCTTTTCAGACTGGCTTCTTTCACATAGCAATATGCACTTAAGCTTCCTCCATGTATTTTCATGGCTTGATATTTTATTTCTTTTATCTTTCAATAATATTCCATTGTATGGATGTACCACAATTTGTTTATCCATTCACCTGCCAAAGGATGTCTTGGTTGCTTCTAATTTTTGAAAATTAAACTGTTATAAACCTTCGTGTGCAGGTGTTTGTGTATATGTTTTCAATTCATTTGGGTAAACAGTGAGCACAGTTGGTGTATGGTAAGAGTGAGTTTAGTTTTGTAAGAAACTGCTAAACTGCCTTCCAGAATGACTGTACCATTTTTCCTTCCCACTAGCAATGAATTAGAATTCTTGTTGCTTTAATCTTCCCCAGCATTTGATGCTATCAGTGCTATGGGTTTCAGACACTCTAATGAGTGTGTAGTTATCTCCTTGTTTCTTAAATTTGCAATTCCCTAATGACATGTGGATGCTTTGCATCTTTTAATGTTTATTTGTGTTTTCAAATCTTTTGTCCATTTTTAATTGGGTTAAAAATCACACTTTTCCTGAGCATACACATAGTCCAGCAAACGTGTGCTTTGTTCTACTTCTCAGGAATATATGGGAGCTTTACAAAGCTTTCTATGGGCATTTTATGCCACAGCTTTTCTTTTTAAGTGTTTTAGTAAGCCTCTACTGTTATTGCTGACTCAGGCAGATTCAACATTAAACAATAATCATTGATTGTTTTCTGCAAATAACAGGTTGTTTGCATAGAGCTGAGTCGGGTCAAATAAAGACAATCCCTGTGAATGGAGCATTTCCAGAGATCTGCCCCACAGGTCAATAGTAACAATTATGGGGGGGGGGTGATTGTTGTGAACATATACTGCCTGCCCCACCAGTGGGTAGGCTGTTCTTTTTCACAATAACTATGGTTGTGAAGTAATTTTTAAGGCTACAGCAGGACTGGGGTGGTAATAGGACAAGTTAAAACACCACAAAGCTGACTGTTCTTACCCGGATTCAGCAATTTTTAAAAAATAAATGCTACCATTGTTGCAAACCTTAATTTCAAGAGTTCTGAAAATGTCAATTCTCATTTTATTTTATTTTTTTACCAGTATTCTCGTTGCCTATATGGAGGAGACAATTTTAAGACATCCTTACTCTGCTATTCCTTAAGTGCTTCTCCTTGATCTCTTTTTATAGAATCAAGTTTTGTTAAAACTTTCCGTATTATTATCTATGTCCTCTATTATTGCATATTTTGAATATATGCATCATGGTTGTTTAAGAATCTTGTCTACTAACTCCAATATATAGATCACCTATAAGTTTGTCTTTTCTTTTTAATTTTCTTCCACTTTTCATTCATATGGTATTGTCTCTTTGTAATACCTAGCATTTCTTTGAATTAAGTATCATTGTATACATAATGTTATGGAGTATCTGGATGTTATATTCTTTCCCCAGAGATGATTCATGATTTCCTGTTCCAGATTGATAAAGTAGCACTGAATCACCTTAATTAGACCAAAGTTAGCTTAAGTCTGGGTTTCAATTTTGGAAAGGTTCTATTCACCTCGGGGTCACCTCTGTTCCAGAGACATAGCCCTTGGCAATCTTTGAAGACTGTGTTCACTATGAACCTTCCCTACTGTCTTGAACTGTAAATATTTGTCAGGAAGAGCTTAAATTTTCTTTCCAGACATCATTTTTTTTGCCTCTGTCTAAAATTGAAAAATGTACCCACAAGTAAAGCAGCTGCACAATTTCAGCTCAGTTTTTTGATGTTCTCACTTTTCCAAAACCTTTGCCTATTTCTCATTTAAGTAGCTTTCTAATGTTTTTAAATAGACCTTTTTTTGTTTTATATTTTATAAATCAAAAATTCTTGTTTTTAGCAGGATTGTTTTCGCCATCTTATGTGAAAGACCAAGTATGAATGCAGCAGGTTTTCCATTCATGCCAACATGGACAACTATATTCCCTTATTTCCTGAGATATAACCTATTTCATTTATATTCTATATTGATTGTGAGACATACAATGGATAATTCACTTTTATAAATAACTAATTGCAAAGTAAGGAATATTCAAGTCTCAATTACATCAAACCTGTAAATTACAACAACTTGGTTGACCTTGTATGTGATATCATATATCATACATTTAGTTTTCCTTAATTTGTTTCTTTTTTGGCCCAAAACTGACAAATTTAATATTTGTCACTTTTCTCTGATTCAAATAATTTTTCCTTCAAAGGCTAATGAAATGTTAGTGAATTACAGCAGTGAATTTTTACAGTTAGGGCAAAATTATCCTACAAAATATACGACAGACAATTCTACCTACAATATTTATCTTCATTAAACTTTTCTTTTGGAATCATGATGACATATTCCATAGAATTTTAGATTATGTTGCTCAATTTTATCTGATTCTCATTTTTGTTTTCTTTTGTTTCTTTTTCTTATGAAAACCATTAATTGAAGCAAAGTATAAAATAATGCTAGCAGCACCTTCAATAAATTGATTAGAAATGAACTCCAGTAAACTAATATGTGCTTAAAATATTTAGAAATCTAAGTTATCATTTACTAATTCTATTTGGAATTACACAAACAGGTAGAAATCAAATAAAATGTGCAAGAAAGTTACAAAATAATTAAATTAAGCTTTTCAGATAGTCATATCACTATTTTTCTCTACAGTTATATTGATTTCAAATTAAATTTTAAAATAATGTTACTAGTTTTGGGATCAAAAGATATGTGCTCTGACATAGAGCATACTAATTTCTGGCAGTATGTTCTCCTCTCCAGCAAGTTACTTAAATATTCGATCCTTGTTTAATTGTAAAATAACAATGTAAAACATTTCCTATTTCTATACATGTGCTTAGAGAGATTACTATATTCAATTTGCATAGAACTCTAGAAAGTAAGACATTGATATCTTCATTATACAGATAAGAATCAGGTACCAAGAATAAATCAGTATGTGTGTGTGCATGTATGTGTGTGTATGATCATTTATGTGATATAATTTTAGACTTAGAGAAAAGGTGGAAAAACAGTACACAAGTTCATATATCCTTTGCTCAGACTCATCAATTAAAATGTTCCGCCTTTGTTTTATCATGATCATTTTCTCCCTCTATCTCTATTTCTCTGTTTTTCTCTCCCCTTTTCTGTCTCTTTCTTTGTCTCCCTCCCAATACATGATTGTGAATTTTATATATATATTTCTTTTTTTCCTAAACAATTTGAGTATGTCAGATACATAGTGCCCTCTTATTCCTTAGTACTTTAGTATGTATTTCCTAAGAATGAGGACTCTATTATACCACCACAATATAATTATCAAAATCAAGATATTTAACATTGATACGATGCCATCATATAACTGCTTTTCTAACAAAGTCTGTACACAAATGTCTTCAATTGTCCCAACATTGTTCTTTTAAGTTATTTTGTTTTTCTTATCAAGGAGGTAATCCAGAGTCACTAAGTGCATTTGTCTGTTTTCTTAGTCATCCACTACATGAAAAACTTTCTCAAACTCTTTTTCTTTTTAAAACTTAACATAGTAGAAAAAAAATAAACAATGATCTCTGACCTTAAAAATTTTAATGGAACTCACTTTCCTATTGGTAAGATGGGTTGTTGTAATAATTAAATGAGGTACAACATATATTAAGCATTCAGCAAAACAGTGGAACAAAGATACTATTTAAAGGACACAAAAACTGTCTTGATAATTTTGATTAATGCCCTGATCAACTTAATTTTTATCTTACATTATATTAAGTAATATCTAATCATGGTAAAATAATAACAATAGGCAAAATTTACTTAGTACCTACCATCTGTCAAGTACTAAGGTAAGTTCAATACACATATTATCTTACTTATGCTTAAACAATTTTCATTTTAATATGGGGAGTTTTATTATTTTATAAAATAGGAATATGAATTGCATATATAGATTATATTACCTGCCAAAGTAAATTGCTAATTAATCATAAAGGAGTTAAAGCCAGATAAACTGATTCTATAAACCCTCCTTTTCTTTCCATGGTAGATTTTCTAAAATTTGTTCTATCAATTGGTGTTCTGAACAAAACTATTTAATCATCAAAAACTCTTTTACATCATAATGTAAGAATATTTTTCAGCAGTCAACATAAATCAAATAGAATTAAATACAGGGAAATTTATTATCACACATAACTAGGAAGTCCAAAGAAAAGACAAGTTTCAGGATTGAATTAATTCTAAATAATTTATTTTGGTTCACTTCACTATGGTTCACTTCTCTCCCCCTAACCTCCTCTAATTCTCAGCTTCATTCTCAGGCCAGTAGTCAAAGAAATGTCTCACATATCTGAACAACAAGGTTCAAAAACGAACACAACATAGTGTCTCTTCCTAGAGATCTGTCAGAATGAAAAAAAAAAAAAGATCACAAAAGACATCAGAAAACTTACTGTTATATTTTGGTGAATCACAGGCCCACTGGTAAATGCAGTCCTAACCGAAGGAAATGCCATACACTCCTTAACTTAGTTCTTTGATCCTGAAACAAGAAAGAGAAGATGGTCATGATCAACTTAGACCAGCCAGAGCACATTGCACCCTGAATCTACTTTATAACATAAAGGGATGAGATAGAACTTTGTGGAGACAAGAAATATATTCTCTAAAACTCTTTTTGATATTTATCACACACACATTAATACAATAGATATTCTGAGAACTCCTAAACTAAACAAACCCATTTAATTTCAAATATCCCAATATTTTCTCAAAACATATGACAGTGGCTTGGTGTTTCATAGGATAGTTATTAGCATATCAAGACACCTTATGTCCACTGCAAAATTTGAGGTATATTCTGTTCTATCTTAATAATTTTCCAAATAAATGATAGGAAATAGTAATTGTCTCGTACAAGACAGACAGACAGACAGACACAGACACAGACACACACACACACACACACCACTCCTCCACAAATATTGGCAGAACTCTGTAAGATCTGTAGTTAAAAGGTCTAGAAAAAGCTATTTATCATTTGGTTATGATGCATCATCATATCTGTATAGTGACAAATATATCTGAACAATGTTATAGTAGTAGATGAAATTACAAAGATTTAATAATGGCCAATTAGGAACTTGAAAACTAATGCTGTAAAACTAGTTTTTAAACTCTATTATTAAATCTCTTCAGTTGCACCATCTCAAATAATATTCCTTGATTTATTTTCTTTCACATATGTGTTTGCCATTGTATTGGAAACTCTTAATCAGAAATCATAGAAAAAAAATTCCACCCACTATGCCTTTTATTCATCATCTAAAATCTGTCAAGAAAATCTGGGAATGAAAAAATTTCTGATCTTGTGATGAATGTATATAATGCATCAGATTCACACAGTGCTTTAAATACATTATCTGGTTTGATACTAACAGTAACCCTATAAAATAGATATTATTGTCATCATTTTAAAGTTAAGGAATACTAAGCCACTTTGCCTCCATGTTCAAAATTTATATTTACAATATAAATTGTTATGAAAATGAAGCTAATGAAATCCTATAAAAAAGCAAGAGATCTGTCAAATAGTAAGTTCTAGATCTTGGTCTAATATGATTCTCTGAACATTAAACTGACATTTTTAATACATGACCACAATTGACCAAGAACCTATACAATTAGGATAAACTTCTTCTGAACCTCAGCACATTAGCATACCTTTCACATGGTATGCTGAAAGGAACATTCATATATAACAATAATAATGACTGAAATAAAACATACCATGACAATGACTAACTACAGATCACTACAGATCGTATGATACGCTAGATGCTTTATGCACATTACACATTCTTCCCATAATCACTTTGAGGGCTGGTATCATTATAAATCCAACGATAACTGAGGCACAGAGAATTTAGTAATTTAACTAAGTCCTTAGAGTTAAAAGTGAAGATGTAGAAAAATTTATACTTGCAGGAAAAATCCTTGCTCTAGAATAGTGGCCTATCTATACATTATCAAATAATCTTTTGAATTAAATTGTGATTAACTTATCACTTAATACCCATTTTAAAAGAATTGAAACCTTTTTTTTTTGAGGTAGTTTGGACATAGATATGGAAACCAGGGTTTCTTAACCTCAGCACTACTAACATTTTGTACCAGATAATTTATCTTTTTGGAAGGAAGGGGGCTATCCTGTGCATTTCAGTATGTTTAACAGCATCCTGAACCTCTACTAACTAGAAGCCAGCAGCAAATCCCCTCCCCAAGTTGTGACAACCAATAATATTTCAAGATATTGCCAGATGTCACCTGTGTGCTGAAATAATCTCTTTGCTAAACATTGGGTAATACCTAGTGTAGAAAGGAGAAGAGAATTACTCAGTGTATGTTAACAAAAAGGTGAGAGGGAAGGGGAATGGGAGATACAAATTACAAAAGAAAAGACGTTATTTCAAGGAAAATTAAGGTATATCAAAAGTAAGGAGAAATAAAATTCAAATGAAACCTGATAGTTGTCATGAATTTAAGTGAAGTCCGCGGACCCTCTGTGCCAATAAAAGTCAAAGGTTTGGATGAGGGGCTCTCAGGTTTTGGTGTGCATTCTTATCACAGGAATACTTGACATAGAGTCAAATTCCAAAAAGTCGCTGCCAGAATTTCTAATTAAATCTGCCTTTCTCACAACACCAGTAGCCCCTCAGATGATTCAAGGGATAGGAACAGAAACGTTATGAAAGGGGTCCACTTGAGTTTTAGATATCAGGATTCTCTCCAGTTGGTGGTATGTTGTAAACAGAAACAATTGCTGAAAGATTCAGTTACAAACACTTAGACTATTAGCTATCGGTGGGTGGGTGGGGGGCAACTTAGGCATACTGGGTAAAAAACTTCATTTAACAGTGGAAAGAATGAAAGTGAATCTTAAAGTGGGTGCTGTGACTTTACTGATAAGAGACCACCTGAAGGAAAATTAAAATATTCTTCATAACTTTCCCAACAAACATAGCCTGACTCACAGATGCAGTAGATTATTCTCACTGAAATTGTATATAGTCATCCCTCTCTTGAGATTCTACTGCTTTTCTTAAGTGGGCATTAAGTAAAAACAAAGACATAATGGTCTATTTGCAATTACAACTTCAGAACCTCATCGTATGAGGAATTAGGAAAGGTGTGTGATCGGACAAGAGGGCTAGGGAACCTGACCGGAATCCACTTTTTTTCTTTTTTATGGGGAGAATATTGTTTTTATTTCTACTGTTAATTTATTGGAATTGTTTGAAAGAGTGACGAAGATTGTTGGGAAGATAAAGACCCTTTCTAAGGTACTTCATATCAGTTTGATTCCTCCAAAAAGCAGACACAATGATGGAAATAGATGTGCAAGTGATTTATTGGGGAAATACCTGTGAATGGCAAGTGGGAGGTAAATGGATAGCAAGAAGAGCCTTTAGACTGATGCAGGTCTAGAAGCTGTGACAAGAAAGGGGAAGGAAGGATGATTGGGCAGGAAGGTTCTCAGACTGAAATGGAGTTACAAAAATGTTTCATCTAAGCCTGTGGAGTATCCTCAAATCCAAGTTTCAGTTAGAGCAGTCATGCATCCTACAAGAATGGTCCGATCATTTTCTGGGAATAGCCCAAGGGAAGCATAGCCTCAGTGCACCAATGTGGTGGTGAATCCAGAGGGCTGGAAGCAGGGACTATTAGTATGCACCTTGTAGTAGGCTCACTTGAAGGAGATCAGAGAAGCACTTTTCCATGGTTGCCACATACCCACTCCTTCAGGGACACTTTCTCCTACTGACAAGAAACACTCTGGCATTCTAGTAACTTTTAATCAATGATAAGTGAGGTTATTTTTAATTTTGCTTGACATTTTAAATTATGTGTACTTTTGATATTCTTTAAATGAGCAACTATTAATTTTATGAAAAATAATTATATTTTCTAAAATAGTATTTTTGCACTCAAAATTATTTATAGCTCTCCAGGTATTCTACAAGTTTAAATTATTCCTTTTCTTCCTTAAGTTTTATGTAGGAAACCATTTGCTTAATATTCCAAGGAAAAGTATATATGTAAATATGTAATGTATGTCTGATACAAAATAGGCATTGCTTGGAACAGGATTGAAAGCCCAGAGATAAACCCACGCACATATGGTCAACTTATCTTTGATAAAGGAGGCAGGAATGTACAGTGGAGAAAGGACAGCCTCTTCAATAAGTGGTGCTGGGAAAACTGGACAGGGACATGTAAAAGTATGAGATTAGATCATTCCCTAACACCATACACAAAAATAAGCTCAAAATGGATTAAAGACCTAAATGTAAGGCCAGAAACTATCAAACTCTTAGAGGAAAACATAGGCAGAACACTCTATGACATAAATCACAGCAAGATCCTTTTGGACCCACCTCCTAGAGAAATGGAAATAAAAACAAAGATAAACAAATGGGACCTAATGAAACTTCAAAGCTTTTGCACAGCAAAGGAAACCATAAACAAGACCAAAAGACAACCCTCAGAATGGGAGAAAATATTTGCAAATGAAGCAACTGACAAAGGATTAATCTCCAAAATTTATAAACAGCTCATGCAGCTCAATAGCAAAAAACAAACAACCCAATCCAAAAATGGGCAGAAGACTTAAATAGGCATTTCTCCAAAGAAGATATACAGACTGCCAACAAACACATGAAAGAATGCTCAGCATCATTAATCATTAGAGAAATGCAAATCAAAACTACAATGAGATATCATCTCACACCAGTCAGAATGGCCATCATCAAGAAATCTAGAAACAATAAATGCTGGAGAGGGTGTGGAGAAAAGGGAACACTCTTGCACTGCTGGTGGGAATGTGAATTGGTACAGCCACTATGGAGAACAGTATGGAGGTTCCTTAAAAAACTACAAATAGAACTATCATATGACCCAGCAATCCCACTACTGGCCATATACCCTGAGAAAACCATAATTCAAAAAGAGACATGTACCAAAATGTTCACTGCAGCTCTATTCACAATAGCCCGGAGCTGGAAACAACCTAAGTGTCCATCATCGGATGAATGGATAAAGAAGATGTGGCACATATATACAATGGAATATTACTCAGCCATAAAAAGAAACGAAACTGAGCTATTTGTAATGAGGTGGATAGACCTAGAGTCTGTCATACAGAGTGAAGTAAGTCAGAAAGAGAAAGACAAATACCATATGCTAACACATATATATGGAATTTTAAAAAAATGTCATGAAGAACCTAGGGGTAAAACGGGAATAAAGACACAGACCTACTTGAGAATGGACTTGAGGATATGGGGAGGGGGAAGGGTAAGCTGTGACAAAGCGAAAGAGAGGCATGGACATATATACACTACCGAACGTAAGGTAGATAGCTAGTGGGAAGCAGCCGCAGAGCACAGGGAGATCAGCTCGGTGCTTTGTGACCGCCTGGAGGGGTGGGATGGGGAGGGTGGGAGGGAGGGAGATGCATGAGGGAAGGGATGTGGGAACAGATGTATATGTATGACTGATTCACTTTGTTATAAAGCAGAAACTAATAAAAAATAAAAATTAAAAAAAAATAGGCATTGCTTTCCATTTTCAATATGGCTGTTTACAGAGCAATAACAATAATTTTAAAAGCTGATATACATGTATAGTCATATATTGCTTTTGTATTTTATGTATACTTTTAGGTTGTCTACTTGATAAAATATTTCTTGGGATTAAGAATTCTTCTTTATACACTAATTATGGTTTACTGTGCAAACTAATTATACAACCGTAAGTATATATTTTACACTTAGAATATATTTTGGAGATTCTTGTTATTTTTAGAATATATAATGAAAATAATACCATATCTGAGTTGAAGAAGTTATACTTTTTTAGAGCACTTTTTCATATTGATATATAATATTTTTGAAGCTTTTGTTTATAAATATGTCCTAATAGTCCATAAACACAGAATTGATATTTTATTTGCTGTAAATTTACCTAGCAAAAAAACGTTAATGAACACTTATTATTTTGTTTTTGTTTTTCTACTCAGCAAGCAAAACTTCGTATTACTGTTAGATAATTTCCCATTGTATATTTTCTTACAAACTTCAGTGGAGGCAGATATGTCTATTTTCAGTATAGCAGCTAAAAGAGGGCAGGATTTCTAGACCTGTTACTACTCATTCAGAGATCAAAAATGTGAACCACCATGGTCAATCAAATGCTCTTAACTCTATCCTTGAATGTGGAATAAGTGAAGGGGTAACTAGAATTTACTCATGATGTAGCAACAATGATGTCCACAGGTGCTGACAGGGTCCTGCAGCTTCTGAAGCATCCTAACTAGACTCACTGATAAAACATAATCATTGCATCTTTATTTTCTGTTAACTCATTGATTAAGACTGATATTCTATATCTAAGTATTCAATAGTCTTTCAAATACATTTCTCCTTTTTTTCTTAATGATTCCATCATCACTTTTCTGTTGCATACCAAGGATTCAGATCAAAACCAACGATGCATAAAGACACCAAATCCTCCACAAAGAACGACAATCCATATTTAGTTGTCAAACTCAGTGGAGAAATAAGGATGTAAATGTTGCATTCAAAGTCTTTGATGGAAATCTGGCAGTTCATGTAAAATAAGGCTGAAATGGCTAATTAAATGAGTATCTATGATAACCTAGTATCAAATGTCCATAGAAGTCAAAGCTTTAGGGAAATATATTTATGTTGTAATCATTTAGGATAAAGAATATGAATAATTCAAGGATCATTGGGAAGTATGGGTATCTCTGAATTGAAAATAAAATAACTGACCAGATCAAATACCTAGGGTGAAATTAAAGGGCTTTCTATAAACATACTTAAATTCCCTGATCTCTTTTAGCTGCAAGCCTAAAATAGCTAAGAACAAACCTTTAAATTTGATCAGAGGAATTGCCAAATTGTAATTTCAGAAGGATGTAAAACCTTACCTGTTGCTATAGGAAAAGTCAGCTAAAGTTATGTAAGGAAAACTGGAATGAGGATGTCTGATGACATCGGGACAACCTGAGTTCCCTAATGCCCTGTCCAACACTGAGCCTTCCTTGTCCACTGAAGTCTCTTCTCTTTTGTGCATTGAGACTTTCATCCCTGCTTTACAATGTTGCTATTTTCTTGCCTCAGGTCATTCTGTTGCAAAAACAATACAGTTCCACTTGTGCTTCCCTACACTGTCTTCAGAACCATAAATAGTTAGGTCCAAGTGTGTCCTAAGGAGGAAAAAGATAACAAAACAAACATAAGGCAGGTTCTCTAGGAGCATGTGAGATATGAGAGTTCTCTATTAATGCTGGAGAAACATAACTGTAGTTGCACTCATCAAGTTTTCAAAGTTCTATGGATAATGGATTGTTTCATTCTAATAGTTTGTACATAAACAGAGGGTTGTCTCAAAGGTGACCCACACTAAAAACTGTGAGATCCTCAAATGTCCTTGCAGTAGTGTAGAAAGAAAAATCAAAATATTGGGGGAGTTAAAAATACTGAGTGAATTTACCTTGTGTTCAGCTTATGCAACCTCTATTTAAAATACACAAGGGGAAAGAAATCAATCACTCAGGGCTTGAGTGGACAACCAGCAACTTTGAAAATTACTTTAGTTATAAAGTGAAATGCTATAATGATTGACCTAAATGATTGAATGCTTTAATTTCAATGGGATGGTAATAGATACAGGGTGGAAAAAAACAATCACTGATACTTTGTTGTCAGAGGCTGTGTGACTCTAGTTACCACATGGGAATAGGGATGATGTAAAAATCATGACCTGACTTAGAGGGAATTTGGATGGTGGATACTTAATCATATATTTCTGTGTTATATTCAATCATGTACCTCATTCCCATATCTGCACATTTTATTTTTTCCTGATTTGCACTCTTTCTGTAGTCATGAAACCATGTTTGCCTCTTCTACTGCTGTAGTTACAGATTGAAACATTTATGACAAACAATCCTGGTCTCTCGTATTACTTGCAGGTACAAGCTTAACGATCCTGGCTTCTTAGCTGGCTGTTCTGAGCTCCTCAACTCCTTCCCCAAGGCTTTTTCTCCTTTGATACAAGACACCATATAGCCCTGTTTGAAATCAGCCTGGTACAACCAAAAATGGGGAGGAGATAAAACTTCATGGGGAAATATTTGATGAATTAGAGACTGAAGTCAGTGGATAAATTCTTTCCCCCACCTACTCTAATGGACTACCCTGTGATGGAGTTTATATGGTTTCTTGAAAGACATGATGGAATTAGTCAGTTAGACATCTCAGCAGTCACCTGTAATGTAACCCTGCATAGGCTTTCCTGCCTTTCTCATTTTTCTTTTTTTGTCCTTTACACCTACTCATTCAATTATACTCCCTAATGAAGTAATAATATACAAACCTCCTGATTCATACACTGTTTTTTGAGGTTATATTAAGAGAGTTGCACAAAAATCAAGATGGGATTCTGGAGCTCCAAATTGGTCTGATGGCAGTAAGGATCCCACTGCTGGTAGAGAGTATGAGGCAATAACAATCAACAGCAGTTGTGACAACGGCAGTGATACCAAATTACTAAAGTCGTCCTTTTTGGTTTATTAGAATGAAGTAGATGGAACGTAAGAAATAGAAGTATGATGGCTATGACATTAAATGGTACTTGGAAAATTATAGTAATTGTTAGATTGGGGTAGTCTTATTTCTTTTAAATCCACTGATAACCTTGAAAACTATAATGATATGGTCAGGGAAGCCAGCAACGAATGCAATGCACAGAGACACTGGCAGACACAGGGAAGCCTAGATTCAAAATTATGACTAAGTTCTAATTTTAATGATGCCATATCTGCAAATAAGAGCAATGTCAGAAAACTGTAGGGTCCTGAGAAACATATGGGGACATTTGGAGAGATGAACCTAAGAATACTGTGTCTCCAGACTGCCCTGCGAAAAGAAACCTCCAGGATAACCGTGCAATGAACTCACCTGAGGAAAACACCACATCATAGAAAGTTGATTCCCCTTAAGATCTGCTCTCGTTACACTCATGGCCCCTAGGCTGATTATCAAGAACAGGTCTCTTCTCAGCCTATGTGCCAAAGGAATTGTAAAAACCAGGGGGAACATGTATGAAAGTGGATCTTGAGAGTTTTGGTCTGTGAGAACAGAATATAAGACTGGATATGGGCACTCAACTCTCTCTACAAAGGGGAGTCTATTATAATAGTTTGTAGCAATAGATCTTTCTAAAGATTACAATATATAAATATAAAATATTTCCCTGGTTCTTTTCCAAAGGGGCCTGAGGTCATTTTCTATATATGTCATAGGGAAAGGGAGATACTCAGACTTTCTGAGGACCGTTTTATGATATCTGACACTTGAGTCACTTAATGTGAAATATCTTCATCATAATGATAACTACATTTATTGTATGTCATTTACTTACTAGACAGAAATAAACAGTACCTTTAATTTTTCAACAAAACTTGTATTTAGGCATCATTGTCTCTACCCTGAGGATCAAGAAATTGAGTCTCAGAGAAATTAAATAACTTTACTAAAAAAATGATACCACTCTAAGCCTCGGAGCCAGATTCAGTTTCCTTAAATCCAATTGTGCACTCTTTCATTATCATTACATAATCATATCATGTTAAAATATTATTTTAATATTTTTCATTATTAAAGAAATACATTCTCATGATTGAAAATAGAAAGAATAAAGAATAGCAAAAGAACACAAAAATCCACTCTTGACTGCATAACTTAACAAGTTATCTATAAGACCACTAGCACTGGGACTTTCCTGGTGGCGCAATGGTTAGGAGTCTGCCTGCCAATGCAGGGGATACGGGTTTGAGCCCTGGTCTGGGAGCATACCACATGCCACAGAGTGACTGGGCCCATGTGCCACAACTACTGAGCCTGCACTCTAGAGACCGTGAGCCACAACTACTGAGCCCAGTGCCACAACTACTGAAGCCCGCATGCCTAGAGCCTGTGCTCTGCAACAAGAGAAGCCACCCCAATGAGAAGCCTGTGCACCACAACAACGAGCAGTCCCAGCTCGCCCCAACTAGAGAAAGCCTGCACACAGTAACGAAGACCCAAAGCAGCCAAAAATAAATTAAAACATTAAAAAAAAAGACCACTAGCATTATGAAATCAAAAAATCTCACAAAAAGCAGCAACAATATCAACAATAACAGTAACAAATGCATCAAGAAGTCTGAGGGTACAATCATAGATACACAAAAAGATGTCTTAATTTCTCATGGGTCATAAGATGTTTCATTGTCCAAAGCTCACTACTCAATATGCTCTCAAATGTCAGGGAAAAATTATCAATAGGAAGGCAAGTGCCAAAGATTTGGTACCATTTTTTTATTATCTCAATGTCATAATAAAAGCTGATCACAAGTTGTTTCTTAACAAGTTGCATACTATCAACTGCAATGAAGAGACTCCCATCTGCAGGATGACCTCTGACCTTCTGGAAAAATTGTTGAATTATATCTACCTGACAAAAATCAAGCCTTAGTTTCCCAATTCAAGATAATTAGATATGGTATCACAATGTGAGAATTTGGGTGGTTGATAATAGATCTACTCTGTTTATCCATTTATGTCTTTCCAGGGTTTGAGCCCTGGTCTGGGAAGATCCCACATGCCACGGAGCAATGAAGCCTGCTAGCCACAACTACTGAGCCTTCGCATCTGGAGCCTGTGCTCCACAACAAGAGAGGCCGCAACAGTGAGAGGCCCACGCACCGCGATGAAAAGTGGCCCCCGCTTGCCGCAACTAGAGAAAGCCCACGCACAGAAACGAAGACCCAACACAGCCAAAAATAAATAAATAAAGAAAGAAAGAAAGAAAGAAAGAAAGAATCAGATTTATATTAAAAAAAGAAAGAAAGCAAGAAATGGGACCCCGTTAAACTTAAAAGCTTTTGCACAGCAAAAGAAACCATAAACAAAACAAAAAGACAAACTACAGAATGGGAGAAAATATTTGCAAATGATGTGACTGGCAAGGGGTCAATTTTCAAAATATACAAACAGCTCATACAGCTCAATATCAAAAAACAAACAACCCTATCAAAAAGTGGGCACAAGACCTAAATAGACAAATCTCTGAAGAAGACATACAGATTGCCAACAGGCACATGAAAGGATGCTCAATATTAAGTCTCACCACACATAGGTCAGAATAGCCATCATTAAAAAGTCTACAAATAATAAATGCTAGACAGGTTGTGGAGAAAAGGGAACCCTCCTTCACTATTGGTGGGAATGTAAATTGGTGCAGCCACTATGGAGAACAGTACGGAGGTTCCTTAAAAACCTAAAAACAGAGTTACCATATGATCCAGCAATCCCACTCCTGGGCATATATTGCAAAAAGACAAAAACTCTAATTTAAAAAGATACGTGCACCCCATTGTTCATAGTAGCACTATTTACTATGTCCAAGACAAGGAAGCAACCTAAATGTCCATTGACAGATGAATGGATAAAGAATATGTGGTGTATATACAATGGAATATCACTTGGCCATAATAAAAGAATGAAATAATGCCATTTGCAGCAACATGGATGGACCTAAAGATTATCATACTAAATGAAGTAAATCAGACAGAGAAAGAAAAATATCAAATAATATCTCATATATGGAATCTAAAAAGAATGATACAAATGAAATAATTTATAAAACAGAAATAGACTCACAGATATTGAAAACAAATTTACGGTTACCGAAGGAGAAAGGTGGGGAGGGATAAAAATTAGGAGTTTGGGATTAACAGATACACACTTCAATGTATAAAACAGATCAACAACAAGGACCTACTGTATAACAGAAGGAACTATGTAACTACTTTGTACATCTCAAACTAACACAACACTGTAAGTTAACTATAGTTCAATTAAAAAAAGAAGATACATAAAAAAATGTCAAAACATTTTTTAAAAGGTATTGAGGGATAACTGCTCAACAGTTAAATACAACACAGATTTCTAATAGTTCAAAATGTGAAACCTGGACTATACTGGTCAGATAGAGAAGAGAACCGAAATAGAAAATTATGCATATATGTGTGTATATGCCTGTATTACAGAGTGCATTTTTTATTTGCTTATGTATGTGTGTAGGTTTTCTAAAACAAACCTCCATTATGCAAAAAGCATAGTTTGATAGTTTAAAAAAATTCTCATACAATTCAAATGCTTAGACAGTTTTATATTCTCAAAAGAAAAAAAAATTGTAAACTCTGTGAAACAGGTATCAAGAGCTAAAAAAACAAGACAGATAAACCAGGAAGAAAAAATAATAAAAGAAAATAAAGAAAAACTCCATTTAAGAATTCAAGACTGGAAGTGTACCTGCTAAATATCCCTGGGGGAACTTAAAAGACTAACACTGTAGAACCACTGCATCAGACATAGCAACCGATTTCCATATTAAATAGTTAAGATATTTAAGTTGTAAGTAAAACTCTAAACAAAAAAATAGTCTATAAAAACAAGCCTTAACTAGATAACTCAGAAGGTTTTACTGTAAAAATTTTGACGTATATAATTAAAATCAATTCAGTATTTCAAATATTAATAGGTAACAGTACGTTTCAAGAAAAAACAATACACAATGGAAATAAGGCCATTTTGATAAAATATCTAAGGCATACTGAACCTCAATTGAACATAAATCTTTAAACAGTAAGAACACAAAATACACGTAGTGAATGTTTAGGGACCAAAGGAAAAACTGACAGGAATACAATGGTGCCATTCTTTAACAATATGACTTCCATCAGAACAAATGAAGGAGTAAATAAAAATAATATCTAGAACAGATGTGATAAATCCCCATGAACTCTGGGACTAAACAGGTAAAGGAGGTGTGTGAAATGATCTTGCATAAAGAAACAGAAACTACAAGGGCTGTGATGAAGACAGAATGATGGCTTCAAATGGTATGCTTTTAAAAAATTAGAAGGAAACGTTGTACTGCAAAGACAAAATGCTTCTGTCCAGGTGGTTATTTAAGTTACATAAGCTTATAACGTTTCTATGCTCCCTCTGAAGTAAAATTCACTAAACCCATAAAGGTATATAGATAACTGCTCACATCTATGGTCATAATATGATAAAGCTGGCAATTCATATTATACATGCACATGTAACTGACAGAAATGAAAAAACATCACTATGCTAAATAACACTTCAGCCAAATAAGAGCTTAGAAACTGCAGTTTCAGCATATCTTCATTTTTTTTCCCTCTTTAGAATTAGTAAGAAATATGTGACTGCTGGGAAGAAAGAGGTGCAATGACAGATGTAAACAACTAGGGCCAATTTTTTTCTCAGAAGAAGCCTAAGCCCTTGAATTGCACACATGATTAGGGGTGCACAATATGACACTCAGGCATATCCACCTCCCTGAAGTAAAAATACACTCCCTCTGGGAGATGTAAATACATAAGCAACTTATTTAAAATATCCCAGTAGAAGAGCAGAGCTCAGGTTCTTCACAGGGTTACCCTTAAGTACTTCCTTTCACGCCATCCTCCCTCTCTTCTTATGGCCTCAGACTACTAATCCCTTAAACCTAATCTTTTGAGTTTCAGAAGAGCGGGGTGAAACACAACAATTTTCTGAAAAGATGAGATTATAGTGAAGAGAAATTCATCACAATTCATTAAAACAGATAAGAGTTATTAAAAGGAATACCGGGACTTTCCTGGTGGCACAGTGGTTAAGAATCTGCCTGCCAATGCACGGGACACAGGTTGGGGCCCTGGTCCGGGAAGATCCTACGTGCCGTGGAGCAACTAAGCCCGTGCGCCACAGCTACTGAGCCTGCACTCTAGAGCCCATGACTACTGAGCCCAACTACTGAGCCCATTTAACACAACTACTGAAGCCCGTGTTCCTAGAGCCCATGCTCCACAACAAAGAGAAGCCACCGTAATGAGAAGCCCGCGCACTGCAACGAAGAGTAGCCCCCGCTTGCCACAACTAGAGAAAGCCTGCATGCAGCAATGAAGACCCAACCCAGACAAAAATAAATAAATTTAAAAAAAGGAATACCTATTATAGAACATTAATAAAATACATACTAAGTGAAACAAATACACAGAGTAAGAATTTTAGCATCTATCCCTGATTTTATGTATGTATTCATAATAACTGCATAAATATAATTGTACATAGTAAAAATAAGTCTACACAGCACTAGAGAAACTTATTAAGTTTAGGAAAAATTTTACCCCTCCACATACTATAATTTAACGTTGATCATTATTCAATAAATAATTATAGACATTGGTAGTTCTAGCTAATGTACTCCTTATATTAGAAGTCTGAATTTATGACTAAAAATAAATTACAAGTTTTGCACATAACATGATTACCTAGGAAATGTAAGAAAATCAGCTGGGAAAAAAGTCATTTAAGGTGTGAGAGATCATTTAATTACTTAATAGGTAAATATAGAAAAACTTATAAACGTCTTATATATTTGCAGTGCCCCCTAAGAGATGGAAATAGAAAAATGAGACCACATTCATAATGACAAGAAAAATATAAAATATATATGCATACATTACACTATAGTTACTGATATATTACTGACATAGTGAAGAGAATTAAAAAATTGAATAAAGAAGCCTGTTCTTGATTAAGAAGGACAAATATAATAAAATATCAATAAAATTATACATATAATATAAACACATAAAAAATGTAATTCCAAGAGAAATTTTTAAAAAAACTTTGGAACTTGATATTAAGAAGATACATAGGGCTTCCCTAGTGGCGCAGTGGTTGAGAGTCCGCCTGCCAATGCAGGGGACACAGGTTCATGCCCCGGTCCGGGAAGATCCCACGTGCCGCGAAGCGGCTGGGCCCGTGAGCCATGGCCGCTGAGCCTGCGCGTCCGGAGCCTGTGCTCCGCGACAGGAGAGGCCACAAGAGTGAGAGGCCCGCGTACAGCGAGAGGCCCGCGTACAGCAAAAAAAAAAAAAAAAAAAAAAAGAAGATACATAAAAAAATGTCAAAACATTTTTTAAAAGGTATTGAGAGATAAGGTTCATACTGCTCAACAGTTAAATACAACACAGATTTCTAATAGTTCAAAATGCGAAACCTGGACTATACTGGTCAGATAGAGAACTGAAATAGAAAATTATGCATATATGTGTGTATATGCCTGTATTAGAGAGTGCGTTTTTTATTTGCTTATGTATGTGTGTAGGTTTTCTAAAACATTATGTTATATAGTAAGTAAATATGCAATTACAAAAACAGAGGCAAATTGTGTTTGAATGATTTGTTAACTCTTTGGAAAATGATGTTAGATTGTGTCTAACTGATAAAATCAGAAAAAGATATGTAAAAGAGAAAACTGGTGTTTAGATTATAAGTGATATTTTTGCTCTTACATGATGAAGACAACAAAGGTGTAGTAAGATTAGATTTGTTGAGGAAAAATAAGTAAAGAATTATTTGTTCTTAGGTTTGCCTCCATGAGATCAGGGACTTGAACAAACCCATTACTTTTAAAATTGCAATAAATGTTCCTCTATGTCTCTTAAGCATGTGCAAGGTATAATGCTTTTTCGTTTTAGCTACATGTTGCTAGATGGGATTACACAACATGCTATTCCCAGTCCCCAGTGGTGCCACCCAAGCCTATTTCTGTACCCTATCCATCACTGTGTAAAGGGAAGTAAGTTGTTTTCTCTGACATCCCTTGGAAGCAGGTGGGCAGGCAGTCTGGCAAAAGAACAGCAGTGGCTGACATTATACATAATTCAACATGCTGACAAGGGTTGGTTGATCAATAAAAGCAGTCTTTTGACACAGATGACAATTTATTCTTCATTGATTGTCAGGTGATGAGTGATATCCTGCATCTATCATTTTTGCTTCTTATGCATTATCCTGTGGCTCCATTTCTGGTCTTAACTGATTCTTGACTCTGATTGTAGGTTTCTTGCTTTATTCAAAGTGGGGAGGACAGCGTTTTTATTCTCACTTTATCCACACATTAACACTTGAAGTTTGATTCATATCACCAGACTCAAATTGTTTTTCAAAGATTTTCCAGAATTTGCTTGCTTGTGATGAAATCTACTGATTACAAAAATAGATTCATCTAGCTGGTTCTTGCCTCTAGCGTTAGGGAAATACCTTCAAATGCACTGCAGTTAACGTTGTAATTGTTCCTTGGAGTCCTCAAATTTTATTTCAGGTGTGTTCACTACACATATTTCCTTCTCTACTTTGCCTTTTCTTTGAATTATATTCTAAATGTCTCATGGCGCCTGTGAGGAGTACTCTGTCACTCTCTCGATGCAGAGAGAGAGAGGTACTTTGCCTATGCAGGTGCCTCCAGATAGCCACCCTCTGGGACTAAAATGTCTTCCCCAAACTGACATCTGAGTTATAAGGGTGATAGATTAGTGTGATAGATTAGCTGTCCTCCCTGATGACTGCTACCTTTAGTACTCAATGACACACACAAGCACAGGTGCAGAATCATTTGTTCGACAATATCTCCTTCATGCTCTTCTTACAAACCTTTTTTCCCCCAGGGTACATGAGTTTCTCAGGGGTCAATCTTATTACGTACACAACTTTGTCAGAATTACCTCTCTCTGCAGAGGACTGAGGCTTTGCTATGAAACCATGCTTACCAATGTCATCTTTTTTCAGTTCTCTCCAAGGATGATCTAGTGAGCCCATATGGAAACAAACCCACATCAGGATCTCTGCATTAGCTACTTAAATATACTCAGGCATATCTGACAGGATTTACATGGAAATTGGGACTTCTCCTATACTTATCTTCTTAAAATAATATTTTCTATATACGAGACAATTAATAGTTGCTGCAGGGAAGTAAAATATGTATAACAAAAATAAGACATGCAATCATGTATTATTTACGTAGAGTTGCAGGTTAATGAATACATGGAATCATATATATTGTTATACATTTTTAAATTAGTATTATATCATGACAGCTACTCTATATTAATATTATTGTCAGTATTAGTAATAGTACTCTTATTAAAAATAACTATAAAAGTAATCATAGCTAATGTTTGATGTACGTTTATTATATGCCAGACTCTATCCCAACTACTTTATATACAAAAACTCATTCGCCTCAACATCCTTATGAGTCATATACTATTAAATACCATCTTAGAGATATATATGGTTAGAATTTTGGATTTTCTAGGTATTGCACAATAGTTTTCAGATGGCAAGTGTCCATTCGTAAAATAAAATATAGAAATGTTCAATAAAATATAACATCGTCTATTAATGATTAAAATGGAAATTAAAATAAGAATAACCTATCTTTGATTTATCCACAATACTTTCAAATTAAAAATCTGAATTTTTTCATACTGGTTGAGTGTGGGATCAGAGTTATCCTCACATAATGTAGTTAGATATGTAAATAATGACAACAATTAGGGTTGTAAATCAAGACTTAATTTGTAGTATTTTATTCCTATTATCCAAATATTATGCAATAGAACATATATTGAATCACTCTTCATAATGTGCTGAAGTTAGAGACAAGTTAAATGTTCACAATTGCATAATGTTTACATAAATTATATTCCATTCATATAATTGAATATTGTAAAGCCACCCATAATTGTCATGAATATTTTTTATTGTGTTGATGGACAGAAAATCGTGATGCATGCAAAAAGCAGGATTAAAAAAACAGGGTTTGATATTATTTATGTTTAAAATAAGTATATATGTATTCCAAGAACTCTGGAAAACATATTCACCAGAAATAAAGCAGCAATGCCTGTTGGTGGTGGTGGCATTCTCATCCAATTCTACATTTGTATACTTTTGTATCTAACATTGAAACAAGAGAACGAAATGTTAGTAAAGAGAGGAAAATATATTTAATTCTCTAAGAAACGTCATTTCTGCTTCCCAAAATTTTATATTCGATGATTTCAACTAATGTTCCTGCATTTTAAATTTAAGAAAAATATTATAAATGATTGGGAGATTTTAAGTGGAGGTTTGATATATTTAAACTTATTCTTTATTTAAATTTATTTCAGGAAATAATTTTAAATCAATTTAAATTTATTCTTTAAAAATGGAGAGTTTATCCCAGTACTTTCACAGATATTACTTCCATCATTATTTAATGATACCTCTCTGATCATATATTACATATTTTATGTTCTCCTTATGGGTTGTATTCTGCATTCCATTGAATTACCTATTATACAGCCTCAGCTCTACACTGTTTTCATTAATTCCTTGAATGACAATTTCAAGAGGTTTCTAGCTGGTAAAATGTCATGTTCCCATACTCATTAAATTTTTATTTCTAATTCTGATAATCTTATCTTATGCTTTAATTACAGGAAATAATTCATTACACCCACCAAGTAACTAGACACTTACAAAGCATATTCCTATATACCATCCCACAAACTCTTATAAAAATACTGTCAATAAAATGCTATTGTTTTTTTTTAGCAGATGACAAACTGAAGGTCAGAGAGGTTATCACCACCTGAGGAAATTATTACATTCTAAACATGGATTTATATCTAATTTCTATATTTCATTGAATTTAACATGCCATTAATTAAAATATTACCAATATTTCATACATCAAAAGTAAAAGTATTGTTAATTAAACTGTGAAAGAAAGTACCCATGTCACTTCAACTTTCTATTTTATTCCTATTGTAAAAACACTCTGTGTATTTTTTTTTTTTTTTTGCTGTACGCGGGCCTCTCACTGTTGTGTCCTCTCCCGTTGCGGAGCACAGGCTCCGGACGCGCAGGCTCAGCGGCCATGGCTCACGGGCCCAGCCACTCCGCGACATGTGGGATCTTCCCAGACCGGGGCACGAGCCCGTGTCCCCTGCATCGGCAGGTGGACTCTCAACCACTGTGCCACCAGGGAAGCACCTCTGTGTATTCTTTTACACACTGATTTTTATCATTTATTGTGCTGCTCTAGTTTTGTTTTGCTAAATGCAAATTACTTTGTTTAACTGCTGAATGTTTATAATGTTTTTGAAGATATTTTATTTATTTATTTTTAAACTTTATTTATTTTTGGCTGTGTTGGGTCTTCATTGCTGTACACGGGCTTTCTCTAGTTGTGGTGAGCGGGGGCTACTCTTTGCTGCAGTGCGCGGGCTTCTCATTGCGGTGGCTTCTCTTTGTTGCGGAGCATGGGCTCTAGGCACGTGGGCTTCAGTAGTTGAGGCTCGCAGGCTCTAGAGTGCAGGCTCAGTAGTTGTGACGCACAGGCTTAGTTGCTACTGGGCATGTGGGATCTTCCCAGACCAAGGATTGAACCCGTGTCCCCTGCATTGGCAGGAAGATTCTTAACCACTGGGCCACCAGGGAAGTCCCTTGAAGATATTTTAAAGAACAATGAATCTCTCCCGCCCTCTCCTGTATCTATGCATATATATATACACACACACACACACACACACACACACACACACACATATTTTATATATATGTAGAGAGAGAGAGAGATACTCTTATTTACATGTTGAGACATATATATCTCAACATATAAATAGTTTAAATGATAGCATCAACTTTGACCACACGCATAGGAAATGAAAAGAACATCGTATTGCTGACTGACAAACCATGAGTTTAAGCTGGTATTGATTATAAGACAAATCTCAAGTTGGGATAATAAAATGTGGAAAAAAATGTTTATCGTTGAATAAATGAGATAAAGTGTTTTTATGCTTTCATCTCCAGGTCAAAGACATTTACCCCATATCTCCTCCCTCTATGTATAGCTGATTCACTTTGTTATAAAGCGGAAACTAACAAACCACTGTAAAGCAATTATACTCCAATAAAGTTGTTACAAAGAAAAAATTAAGTCCAGAAAACGCTTAAAAAAAAAAAAAAGGCATTACCATCTATCTAGTATCATCAACTTGCTCATGAAAGAATTTGAAAAAAAGGATAAAGGGCATAGCAACATAAGATCCCCTTAGCACCTCTGGCTTTCATTATTCTATCGCATTAACAAATATTTAAGTATCTAACATTTGCCAAGACTCTACAATGGATTCCTAGTTCCCAGAAACTTTTTTTCTGAAAAGGCACAGGTGTCATGCCATATCCTTTTTCAAAAACGGTATATGAATCCTGAAACCTACATAAAAAGTCATTTTTTAAATCTGTCACTTATTTCCATAATATTATGTAACTGAATGTTTCAGTTTAATCTCAAGCTATTTTTCTAGTTTCTATATTGTAGCTAATTCAATTCAATTCTCCAGGAGCATGTTTTCTTGTTGTGAAGATGGGTACAATTATTTCCAAATTCTTTACATGTGGAAGCTGAAACCACAAGTCTCAAACAGTTTTGAATGACAAAGTAGAATAGTCCTGATAAAAATTTCAGTGAATACAGGGCAAGTTACAAAACTGTCCATTAAAGATGGCTTTACTTCTATTCACATAAAAGCCACACAAATAGGAAAAACAACCTGAAACTAAATAAAACAAAGTACTAATAGTGGTGATATCCTTGTTTCATTTTTCTTTCATGTGCATTTTTTTTACAATAAACATGTATCAAACAAAATCAGAAAAATGCACATTAAAATGTTTCAGTATAATAGTTTTGAGCAAAACTAGAGAAAAAGTAAAATATGCCATAGGAAAGTGGGATAAAGCTTTCATTACACTGTATACTGAAAATATATTCTCACTTTTACAAAATCTTGAAGGTGAGAACACAGGTAATAAGAAGGTTTCATAGTGTACCACTGAAAATCATCTCTAGTTGACACTGATTTGTCATGTGGTTCCAGTGCTACTTAATGTTTTTACTGTCTGCTTACTTCATTCAATTTTTGTGATTTCCTGCTGTCAGAGGACTTCACTGTCAGAGGACTTCAGATGACAGTGTTAATAAAGGTGCAATAAAAGTGGTTAAATCTATTATGCCACTTGTCTTCTTGTAAACTTTAAATGAATTCCTTTCTTTCTTTCTACAGAATAATACTGAATTTTAAAAGATTAGCTTCCTTATTTCAGTCTCATCATTTCCTTCAGTTGCCTGTTATACCCTCATACGCCTCCCCCAAATGAGTACACATGCAATGCCACATATACAGCAGAACTTTCATCTTTGTGTCCTCATAACTGTTGAAATTTCTGACTAGAGTCCCCTTTTTTTTTTTTACATTTTTTTAGTGAAGTTAATTTACAATATTGTGTTAGTTTCAAGTGTAGCAAAGTGGTTCAGTGTTTACATATATATATATATATATACACATATATATATATACACACACACAAATTCTTTTTCAGATTATTTTCCATTATAGGTTAATACAAGATATTGAGTATAGTTCCCTGCTATACAGTGGGTCTATGAATAGCATAGAGTCCCTTCTTATTAACATGAAAATTATTTTATATATAATTATAATGTTTCTTAAAGAGAACTATGCATATATGTTTCAATACTCATCAGAGACATAGTGACCTGCCCTGTGCTACCACAAAACATTGAATATAATCCTAGATTGACCCTTTGTACATGGGATTGTTATTTTTGACATTGTTATTTTGTCCCCTCACCTCCTACAGATCTTTACTCAAAGCAACGTTTTTGAGTAAATGTTGAGTAAAGGTTTAGTGAAACCTTCGGTGCTAACCCATTTTAAATTTGACTCTATCATCCAACATCCCTTATCCCCATCCTCATTTTTTTTTCTTTTTAACATTCCTATCATGTATTCTCTATTTTTACCAAGTATACATTAGTTACTTAATTGTTTATCTCCTTTCCCTCTAAGAAATGGAATCATACAGTGCACAGCCCTTTGAGTCTGACTTCTTTCACTTAGCATTTAAATGAACAATGCATTTAAAATTCATCTGTGTTGTGTGAATCAGTAGAGTGTTTATTTTTATTGATCAGTAACTAGTATTCTGTTGTATGAATATGTCCTATATTTTTATCCATTCACCAGTTGAAGCATTTTTGGGTTATTTCCATACTTGGAAGTTTATGTAAAAAGTCATCATAAACATTTATAAATAGCCATTTGCATTAAGATACACTTTCATTTTGGGGGCAAAACTTAGGTTTTGGGTTGCTGGGACATACGAAGTGTGTATGTTAACTTTAAAAACTGACCACTGGTTGGCTAAATTACCTGTGTCATTTTGCATTCTCTAGCAATTTATTAGATTTCCAGTTGCTCTGCTTTCTTTCCAGAACTTCGCATTGTTAGTTTTATCATACTAATGATGATGATATCTTTATTTAGCAACTCTAATAGGTGTGTAGTGCTATTTCATTGTGGTGTTAGCTTGCATTTCCCTAATGACTAATAATGTTGAGCACCTTTACAAGAACTCATTTTCCACATATATATCTTTTTTGGTGAACTGTCTGTCCTAACAATTTGACTTTTCAAAAATTAGGTAGTTTGTGTTTTTATTATTACATTTTGAAATTTTTAAATATCTTCTGGATATGTTATTTATATATATATGAAATATGCAAAGTTTTCTCCTAATCTGAGACTTGAATTTCATTTTCTTAACAATATTTTTGAAGAGCAGTTCTTAATTACAACGAAGTCCAATTTATCATTTTTCATTTATGATACATGCTACTGGTTATATGTAAGAAATCTTGAGCTAACTGTCACAAAGGTTAAAGATTTTTCTCTTAGGTTTCCTTCCAGATGTTTTATTATTTTAAGTTTTACATTTTGAGTTATATCCATTTGAGTTATCTTCTATACATGATGTATAACATGAAGTATTGGTCAATGTTTTCTTTTTTTATTCCATTTTTTAAGGCATGTGAATTTTTAAATAGTAAAACATAATTTGTTGAAAAAATATCCTGTCTTCATTAAATTATTTTCACATATTTGTGAAACTCAAATGGCCATATATGTGCATGCCTATTCTTGAACTCTCATTTGAATTCCATTATTCCTTGTGTTTATACTTTCACCAATGGCATACTGTCCTGATCACTGAAAGTTTACAGTAAGTCTTCATATCAGATAATGTATGCTCTACAACTTCTATCTTCTTTCACAACTTATTTTGTCCATGCTAGTTCCTTTAATTTTCATAGATATTTTAAAATCACACTATTGATTACTATAAAAGAAATCTGTGATTTTGATCACAGAATCAAAACTATGATACAAATCATTATAATATAATTACATTATAATCATTACATCAAAAGTTAATATGCTAAACTTTCTAATTGAAAAACAGAGGTTGTCAAAATAGACAAAAGTGCAAAAACCAATTTTATGCTGTCCATATGAGATACACTTTAAATATAAAAATCAAAGATAAATTGAAAGTAAATAGATTGGAAAAGATTCATCATGCAAATAATAAGATGGCTGGAATGGCTATACTGATATTTGATAAAATTAGATTTCAATATAATGAGTATTGCCAGAAATAATAAGAGACATTTTATTTTAATAAAGAATCAATTCATTGGGAAGATAACACAATAATAAAATTGTTTATGTGCCTAATACCAAAGTTCCAAATCACACATCACAAAGATTAATAGAACAAAAGGGAGAACAGACTATTGTATTATCATAACTGGACATTTTGCAGCCCTGATTGATAGAATAGACAAAAAAAATCATTGTCACTGAATATATGGACATCCTTATCAAACAATTTATCCTAATTTATCTTCACCTAACACTACACCAAACAACTTAAACAAAAACATTCTTCTCAGACAATATAATATGTTCATTATGATATACCACATATTGTTAAGACAAGTTTCAATTGTTATGAGACAGATCTCTATGGTTCTCTTTTAAGCAGAATAATAACAGTCCTTTGTTCTGGGCAATCTTTTCAGGAATGCTTACAGAGTGAACAGTCATGGAAGATAAGGATAGTGGCTGCCTCAGAACAAAGGACAGGGATCCTTGTTGCCCATAATAAAAGATTTGGGTTCCCTAGGTCAAGCTGCCTTACCTGTAGCTGCTTGGCAGCTATCTATCTGGGTTTATCCAAACACCCTCATGGGACTTCCCTGGTGGCGCAGTGGTTAAGAATCCACCTGCCAATGCAGGGGACACGAGTTCGAGTCCTGGTCTGGGAAGATCCCACATGCCGCAGAGCAACTAAGCCCGTGCGCCACAACTACTGAGCCTGCACTCTAGAGCCCACGAGCCACAACTACTGAGCCCATGTGCCACAACTACTGATGCCCACGTGCCTAGAGCCCGTGCTCTGCAACAAAGAGAAGCCACAGCAATGAGAAACCCATGCACCACAACAAAGAGTAGCCCCCACTCGCCACAACTAGTAAAAACCCACGTGCAGCAACGAAGATCCAACACAGCCAAAAATAAATAAATAAATAAATCTTAAAAATACAAAAGAAGAAACACAAATATTTAAAAAAAAAAAAAAAAAAACCCTCGTGGGATTTGGGGGCAAGGAGACCTGATGTGATATGTTACTGCTTGCTGTGCTGTAATTAAGTTTTTGTCTCTGACCCAAGGAGCTGCATGTCTACTACCAGTAAGTATGACGCTAACTTGTTAGCATACAAGTAGCATAAAATCTATTTACATTTCTTGACAGTTTTGGCAATGAGGATGAGATGATGACAGAGTAATAGCTTGGTGGAATAGGAAGGTTGAGGGTCTTACGGAATGATTGACAGGATTTGAGGTAAAGCCAAAGGAGTAAGTAGTAAACATGTTGATCAAATTGTATGGTCAGCTGGATAATTAATGGACCTCCATTTTATTACCTATCAATGAGGATATACAGGTTGGTGGTTACAGGCCAAATACCAGGAAACAGTTTTTTCATGATGCCCTCTTTCTGCTAACTCTTCACTGAGTAGGGAAAAGGGGTCTTCCTCACCAATCTGGTAGTCATCCTTAGGTCTTGTCTAAGATTCATCCTGAGTGTTCAGAGGGTTCACTCCCATTTCAAAAAATAGTTACACAGATGTGTACCTACACTGAGAATGAAATAAGGGAAGTTTGTGACCACTATGTGCAGAAACAAGGTGACTCATTAGAACTTTGGGTCAACTGGAAAATAAGCGTTGGAGAGCACAATGCTTGTTAAGGATCAATGTCTACAGCTGTGCTGTTTTATGGCTCAGAGCCATTCTACAGTCTATTATGCCAATTTTAGATTGATTCAGAGACAAGAGAAAACATCTCAGTTTTTTCGTGTGTATGTGTTGTTTTGTTTTGTTTGTTTGTTTGTTTGCAGTGTGCCCTGGTTTCTATAAGGGAGATTTGGCCTCTCAGATTTTTCCAAAACAGACAAATTCCCATGCTAAACCATAGATGAGGCGTTGGTTAAAATTCATATTGTGCTTACAGTGCTACCAAATGTGACCCACTAGAGAACGAGAAATTGACCCAAATCTTGATAAATATGCAATCATCCACACTTTCCTGGAAAACTCCTATAGTTCTTGTATTAAAATTTGATACTAAAGCCTAAGAGATGTTATCGTTACAATTAGGCAACAAATGCTTCCAACTAAAGTAAATTCCTGAAGAAATGTCTCTACTGTCAAGACAAGCCTGTGTCAGTGATGGGTGCAAACCCTACAGCCCTATTTAGAAACAATATGGCTGTGACTGCAGAGTCAGTGGGTCCCCAAAGAGAAAATAAATCAAGCCAGTAGTGATGATCTTGCCACTGGATATATGGCTTTCAGAAAACTGGACACATAAGAAAATCCTTTTGTTGACCTGCAAGCAGTTGCTGAACTGCTTGAAAAGGAAAGTAAACTTGCTTCATGGCAAGAAACCAGTCTCTCCCTTTGTGTACCCTGATGCTCAGGCCCTCCTTACTCTAAATTCAGCTGCTTTATGGTAAAAGACTCTTAGGGGTGGATCTGAGGTCTCTCTGTCTCCAAGAGAGATTTAGGGTCATATGTAACCATCCAAATATGCTAGGGAATTTCAGAGAATAGAGAGACTCAAACTTCTATTGTTCTGTTGGCTATAAACACCCAAGTCACCTCCCTACTAAGCTTCAGGGAGAATGGGATACTTGGACTGAGCTATTAGAGTTTGGCCAATGTTCACAGAAGCCAAACTGATCTTATGGAGGAGCCCTTTCAGCCAATTCAATTTACTGTTGCCATTTTCACATCTGAACAGGCAGTAGGGATTGATGTGTTTTATACTTATGCCTCCCAGTCCCATAAATTCCAGAAAGAATTTGCCCAGCTAGAAAGAGTACATAAAGAGAAGTGCTAGTGGGACAGGAGTAACTAAACTCCCTGCAATTTGCCATCAGAGAGTGTGCCAGGATTTAGCATAAGTATGTATTCTGTTCACTTATGAACTCTATGCTCTTGCTTGGCAAGTAAGAAACCTCAGTCTCACTGGAGTCGGCTGTAGTGTTATCATACCTGTACCAGCAAGGATGGTTGATAAACCCCAGCAAAATTCAGAAGACTGCCAGGTAAGTAAAATATCTTGGGATTATAAGGACAGATACATAATGTTCACTCTCTTCAGTAGTCAAAGAAAAAATGCTATGTGTTTTCTCCCACCAAAAAGAACATCCAGCATCATTCTGGGCTCTGTATATTAGCGATAGTATGTGACTTACAAGAACTTTCTACTTGGTCATTTGCATTGGTTAACCCACTAATCAGGATTCTTTGAGTGGGATTCAAACCAACTGGCTATGATGGACGCTGGCCAACAAGCTGTGGCACACTTTCTATGTTTGGAAACTGCAATTCTAATAACTCTTTTAAGTTACAATCCCTGTAAATGATGATTTTGTGGATTGGGTCCTCTGGCAAAGGAACTCAAGCTTCAACCAGGATGCTCTTTACTTAAGGCAATTTTAAGTTCTAATTCTCAATTAGTAGGTGCAATCCCAGGACAATGAGAGTGAAAGGCCCAGAAGACAGAATATAACCAAATTGGTTATCGCTGCAGCATAGACATAACCATTCACTTATCCATGTGAGATATCACTGTGCCTTATACAGGCTAGTAGAGAAGGGGTGGGAGTGACTTATCTGCATTGCCTTCCCATCTTCTCTCCTTCACTGGTTAAACTTCACTCCTCTCCAATTCTAGGTTACATCAGCTGGTTCCTTATGTTCTCCCTGGAGAATTCAGATACCATGACCTGTGGCCTCATGCTTCACATATCTCTGAAAGTGAGAGGAAGAGCCAGCCACCCCTCTTGATGCTGACTTAACTAGGAACATTAACAACAGTCAGCCTTTACAGAGGTGACTGAGGAGAAGAAAGAAACCAAGTGAGGCTGAGAGATTTGAGGCAGCACATTAGGGGCATCTGATACACATTCCATTACTATTCTTGTCTTTTTATTTATTTCCTTATATTAGCTGTAACTATAAATAAAGGGTAGCAAACACTAGAAAGGGCTATTTAAAAGTCAACATTCATTTGAAATCCCTTTTATCACTTAAACTACAGGTATAAATGAATCATTACTTTTTCCATCTACTGAAGTCACTTAAAAGTCTCCTGAAATGATATTTCCCACTACATTATGTATGAAATAATTTATTTCCTTTTTCTAGGCAATATGAATTATTTTTGGGGATATCATTGGCCTGCTATTATTAAATCCCTGTGTGTGTGTGGGGGGGTATTAGGCCAGTATTAATAGTGGGAGGAAACTTCTGTAGTTCATTTTTTTCTTCCAGATACGACAAACATGATTTGATAAACTGGTCAGAATTATGTTTGCACGAACTAGTAGTATTTTACATATTCTTAACATCTTTACTTATAGGCTACTGCTGTGGCATAATTCTCCTAAGAACTGTTACAATATTAAAATGAATTGTTTGATGATCCATGACATTTAATGCAGCAATTTTTTTAAACCAAGTCTTAGCTGTGTGGTATATGTATTTATAACTTTTATCATCACAGCTGGGAATATATGTGGCACAGAACAAAGCAAATTCTGTTTCTACCTCAGGAATGTGCATTTAGAATATATGTGGAATAAAATGAAACATTATGAATATATGTGATTATCTGCTTGAGGAAGAGAAAGAAGTCAAGCATTTTATATGTCAAACTGTTTCCCACTGCAGTCAAAATTCAACATTCAAATAATTACTAATATCTTAAGCAGAAATGTCCAACTACTTTCAAAAAATTCAAAATTAACTCTTAAATACCATCACTTTGTTAGTAATTCTAAGTTGAGTAGTGAACCCTGCAAGAGTCTCAAATCGTGATTGCCAAATACTATAAGAATGACTATTTCTTAGTCATCAGATATAGAGTCAGTAGATTTCCTCAATAACAAGACAGAGTCAAAATAGCAGTCAAACTCATAGAAGCAGAGAATAGAATGGTCATTGCCAAGGGCCAGGGGAGGGAGAAGTGGGAGAAGTTGGTCAAAGGGAATTAAGTTTCATTTATGCAAGATGAATAAGTTCTGGAGATCTAATGTACAGCATATATGACTATACTTAGCAATACTGTATTATGCAATATATACCTGAAGTTTGCTAAGAGGGTAAACCTTAAGTGTTCTTACCATGAAAATAAAATTAAAAAATAAAATAGGGCCTCCCTGGTGGCGCAGTGGTTGAGAGTCCGCCTGCCGATGCAGGGGATACGGGTTCGTGCCCCGGTCTGGGAGGATCCCATATGCCGCGGAGCGGCTGGGCCCGTGAGCCATGGCTGCTGAGCCTGCGCATCCGGAGCCTGTGCTCCGCAACGGGAGAGGCCACAACAGTGAGAGGCCCGCGTACCACAAAAAAAAAAAAAATAAAAAATAAAAAAAAAATAAAATAAAATAAAATAAACACAAGAAGAAAAATACAATGGTAATTATGTGATGTGATGGATATATTAATTCACTTGAGTGTGGTGATTACTTCATAATGTATACATATATCAAAACATCGAGTTGTACATCTTTATATACAATTCTTATTTGTCAATTATCCCTCAGTAAAGATAGGGAGAAAATGGAACAGAGGAAAAAACAAAACAAAAAAATTTTTAAAAAGAAATTTTCATTTTATTCCTATTTGAGAACAATTGCCTTTTGAGGGCAATGTCATTCAATACTTCAATGATACAACGGATGCAATGTAAAACAATTCCCCCTCCTTTCCACAACCTCCTCTTTTCCACCAAAGCCTCCCAAATACATCTTTTTTAGTCTGCATGTTGACCAAGACCTGGTACAAGTGCCTCATTAAATTCTGACACTCCTTACACTTAGTAGGACATCCATAGGTTCATTTCTGAGACAGATAGGAGAGCCCGCACAGCCTGCTCTCTTCATGGTAAATGCATCAACTTTGACAATACTTTTTGAGCCTGACGAGAAACACTCTATCTCTTGTTCTTTTTCTACCTTCTACGTATACACTAACCCTCATAATTATTACCAATTCCCTACACTCGCTTTCTTTACTTATAAAGTCAGAGATTTTTTAATAAGGAGAGAAATTTGTATCCATACTCTATAGATGGCTATATACTTAATACGGATGAGAGAACATTTATAGTTTTCAACAATTCTATGATTAATTGAACTCTTTCTAGGTTCAGTAATCTTACTTAGGTTGTTTTCAGTTTTCATACTGATCTTGCTAGGAACAAACTTGTATGATTTTTCTTTTTACCACATGACGATGATTTCCTTCTGTATTGCTAACATGAAGATCATCATCCATATATGCAGCTCAAGCATAACATTGGGATCTAACTTTTTAGAGAAGTGCCAGCAATAGAACTTTCTGCAATGAAAGAATTGTCCAATGGTGACTACTAGCCACATGTGGCTATTAAAGACGTGAAATGTGACTGGGGTGATGCAGTTTTAAAATGTTTAACTAATTTAAATGGAAATAGCTAAAGGTGCTATATATGGGCAGTACAGTTTGAGAGAGTAAGCTTAATTTTCAAAAACAACATTTAAAAAATATAGCCCATACATCAAGGTACATTGCAGTCTACAATTTAAACCAAATATTTATAATATACAAATTCCTTTCATTGCAATGTAGGATTTTTGGATGAGTTATTGTTTTCAAAGTGTCCATAAATTAGCATATTTTACCATAAAAAGAGGTGAACACTTTTTATCTATCTCCTTACTCTTTCAAGTGAGAGTTCCTATAAATAAGAGCTTTCACATCTTAAGAGAAAATAAAAGAACAGGGAAACATTTGAAAACATCTATTCTCATTTGGTAAAGTTCAACAACCCCCACTCTTCTTTTTTCAAATAAGCAAACTAAGAACTAGACAAGGTCACATGACTACTGAGTAACAGTGTGAGTTATAGACTCAGAGATAGTGGCTTCTACTTAGTGCCCTTTAGGCTAAACATAGCTAATGTGAAACAGTCAGTGTAAGGAGCTGGCTGTTTTGAAAAGAGAAAAAGAAAACACAAAATAAAATTAAACACACTTGATATTTTAGAAAGGAGTTAAAATTAAATATTTCCAAAAGCACTGTCTTGAATAGCAGAGATAGTTTTTCATGAATGTTTTCATCCAAGAGCTTAATATATAAGATACCTAAATGGTCTTTTTAGCACTGAGCTTTTGGTCTCACTTGAAAACATAACACCATGTTGGAGTAATCTAGGAGTCACCACAAACTCAAAGTGGATTTATAGACTCTTAGTTTGTTTACAATTTCACAGGCAAGCAGTTTTTCTTCATATACAAGTTTATACTGTAGTACATAGATTTTTACTGCTCAACACGTGTTAAATGTGGAAAAAAACGAAGACAATAATAAAAAAGAACACCTGTGTTCCCACAACCAATAATTAACAAGCATGAGATTTTGGCATTCTGTTTTAGAAACTTTAGTAACAAAATATATTACAGAAAAAGTTGAAGTTCCTTTTGTTTCCAACACTATATTTTCAATATTTTTCAGTTTTACAACTTACAGGATTTACTGACTCCTCATATCCCAGACACACTTGGCAGAAATAACTGCTGATTAATCAGGATTCAATTGGGGAAAAAAACCAACAACAACAAAAAAACAGAATCTGCTCTTGCTTGGATAAACCAAAGATGCTTATCACAGAGTCTAAAATTACTTACAGATCCACTGGATAGGATGAAGAAATAAATGCTCAGCTAAATCGCCACATAAGACTTTCTAACTACTCCATTCATTCTCCCCTGCAATCATTCCAGGGATTGCCCAAGTTTTCCTTCCAACCCAAGGTTTACTTTACATAAGAAAATAGACCAACCCTGTGAATATTTGAGAGTTCTGCCTGTTTATTTTCCTTATTTTCCAGGATATCATTCTGTTTTCTCAGGGACTATGACAATTCTTAGTATTTTCATTTGACCTGATCTTTCTGCAGTACTTCGTCAAAGTCCCTTAATTGATTTTCGCATATGGATATTATAATAATCCAGCTGAAGGTTTGGTGAATTAAAGAGAATGGCATCTCTATTCCTATAAATTGCTTTATTATTGACCTATAATTAATAAATCATCTTTATAGTTGTGACTATTAAACAAACGAACAAAAATCTCATTTTGGTATTAAAATCATGAGCACGAGAAAATTAGTAATATAGGAAGCTACCAATAATTATTAGATAACATATATAGTAAATGATTAAACTCTTAGTGCTTGCACAATACTTACATATTTGAAATGAATACTCTAATGGCAGTAATTCGATGGAGAAACTATAAAGATAATAAACAGATTTTTTTAAATGGAATATTTTTTTTAAGAATTATTGATTATTTGTAGGTCAATAAGAGTAACCCTACATACTTGAAAATGTTTTACTCAAAGACCTTTAGCAAATGTACTTTTTGGTTACAAAAGTTAAACAATGTTTACTCTAACCCAGAAAGAGAAAATTAACTATTTCTTTTTAAAGGCCGTTATAAACTGGAAAGATTCTTGAATATCTTTCGTACTAATTTTTCCCTAGCACTAATTCTGACAGCTCATTTCTTTATCCTCAAAGCTTTTCTTCAGTCCCTTTCTTTTATATTAGTTGTGCATATTTTTCTCAATTTTCTTTTCTTTTTTCCTTACTACATTTGTTTTCTTCCTTCACTGTATTACAATATTGTACTTAACATAAATCTATCAAAGATCCCAATTTGCTACCTAACAGAACAAAGCATTGCCATTGAAAGACTATTTTGTTCCAGTTCTCCCACATTCCTTCAGAGTCCACAGGGATTTACAGACAATTTCAACACCTTAGTTTTTCTTAAGGTATTAAAAGTTCTTGGAAGCAATTATCAGTCACTGAGAACATATCTCAGTGAATAAGAAGCACACAGGTTTAGACTAAATCTAAAATCAAGGGTAGGAAAAGGCCTTCTCTGAACAATTGAAATAAATATAGAAATGGGCTATGTTATTACTCCATCATATTTGGCCATCTACTTTGAATCACAAATGGTAATTTAATTCACATATTTTCAGTTTACCATTTTCTAGATTAGAAGACATTTTACATATTATATTACCTAATGTCCATTAAATGCCTTAAGTTCCAACTGGTTTCTCCATTATAATTTTACAATGGAACATGAAACTCATTCACCTTTTTTGGATTCAGCAACTCAATTAGTAAAGTCATTTATTATCACTAATTTGTGTATCAGGAAATCAGCCCAAAATGGCTAAATTACTTTTTATGTTTATTAAGGTAACAAGATTTGTTTAGTACACATACTGAGGCAGGAGACAGATGGGTCCCAGGCTGAGCAACTGGAGTTGTCCCCTGTGGACAGACACTCCAAAATAGCAGGAGCGAGAGAAGAGCTGAGCCCTGCCCAGATAAAAGATAGAGACCACATATTTCTCATTCTTGAGGTCAAGGAGAACTTCCCGACTATACATGCGTAGAAAGCCTCCTCAGAGGTCAAAAGGGAGGGGGCGTCACTCATAATAAGTGATGTTAACCTACCCAAAGGCCTCTTCACTAGAAGCCTTCTTGGCTAAGAGACGTGTGTGCACACATGGGAGGACCCTGAGATATACCAAATACAGACTCAGAACCAGGAAAAGCAAGATGATTGGCCAGAGGAAACCTGAAAGAAATGCCCCATAAAAGTGGTTCAAACTACCATGAGGGCACAACTTTCTCTCTGAGCCTACCTGTATGTCTATCCACACGTACTGTTTCTCCTCCTAATAAACACTTTACTTGTTTCACTACTTTTTGTCTCTATGTGGAAATTCATTTCTATACAGCTGATGGGCCAGGGCCTTGTCACTGGCCACTGGTCCCTTGTGGTCTAGTGAGTAGGATTCAGCATTCTCACTGCTGCAGCCCTACCTCAGTCTCTGGCTGGAACCAAAATCCTGCTTCAAGCCGCTGCAGACCGAGGCCACCCAAGATCAATACCATGCCTTTTGTTATTTAAATAGTCATAACTAAGTTCCTCAAGAGTATGTTGCTTTATATATTAAATCTTTAATTCTCACAAACAATAAAAAGGATTAATTCTATTTAATGGTTACAAATTGTTAAGTTACTACATTCTTTAAATACATCAGGAAGAAGGCATGATCACTATCAGTTCGATAAGAAAAGACTTTGAGGTTTAGAGGTTAAATAAGTTTTAAAGGTCGAAGAGCTAGTAAATGATGTCTGGCAGTGTCTAATTCCATATCTTCTTCCCTAACATGCTATACTGTATTAACATTTTATTAACATTTTTATTAACATTTTATCTACTTTATGTATATAATTGTTTTAAAATTAGATATCTACTCTACACACCATTCTACATTACTATAAATGGTATATTTTAGGTTATTGCTAGTGCCATAAGAACATAATCAGAAATTTTTTTAATCCTATTTACAAATGAAACAGATGCTTATATAGAAAAATAGATTTATATAATAGCAATTATATGTTAGAAATAGAAACAGAAAATACCTTGTTTATTAGTAAAAAAGAGTATATGGTGCATAAAAAAAATTCACAGGAAAGGACAGTACTTATATAGTTCAAACTAGGAGGTGTTTTTGAAAGACATCAAATGAGATATCAAGAGGAAATGTTCTTAGAATATCAGACTTACTACCTTAAAAAGTTTATTAATGTAATGTAATTAATGAAACTCTAATCAGAGTCCAACAGAGTTAAAAAAACAAAAACAAAGACTAGAAAGAATTATTTTAAAGTTCCAAAGGAAGAAAAACAGTTAAAAAAGCCAAATCCATTTTTAAAAAGTTAAATTTTAAGAAGGGCTATCCCTACGAGATCATAAAATTTGCTAAAAGTCCACTTCACTCAAACTACTATAATACTGGCATAGGATAAATAAATTAACTACTACAATATAAAAATATAGGAATTGTGCTAACTATGTATAGCAAATTATTCTATTACAAATTGTCATTTTATTTCAATTAAAAGAGAATGGAATTCAATTATTGTTGTTTATATTTTATCTATATTCATTTTCAAGAAAACAAAGCTAATTTATTCTTTTATAATATATACAAAAATGACACTGAGATGAATAGAATATGAACTAAAAAAACCAGTAAGCATGAAAATAATCCAGAAGCCATTAAAGAAAATACAGCTTAACTGACTAGAATATTAACAGCTTTGTAGAGTATAATTGATATGCAATAAACTACAAATATTTAAAGTCTAAAATTTGATAAGTTTTGACCTACATATGAAATCCTCACCACAATCAAGATAATGAAGGTATCTATTATCCCAAAACGTTTTCTTTTTTTTTTTTTTTTTTTTTTTTTTTTTTTTTTTTGCGGTATGCAGCCCTCTCACTGTCGTGGCCGCTCCCATTGCCATTGCGGAGCACAGGCTCCAGACGTGCAGGCTCAGCAGCCATGGCTCACGGGCCCAGCCGCTCCGTGGCATGTGGGATCTTCCCGGACCGGGGCACGAACCCGTGTCCCCTGCATCAGCAGGCGGACTCTCAACCACTGCACCACCAGGGAAGCCTAAAACGTTTTCTTATACTCCTTTATAATTCTATCCTCCTGCCCCTCTCCTTCCTCTCCTTCCTTAAACTGCTTTCTGTCACTGATTATTAGTTTCTATTTTCTAAACTTTTACATAAATGGAATCATATAGTATCTGTCTGGCTTCTTTGAGTCAGCATAGTTATCTTAAGATTCCTCCACATTGCTGCTTGTACCAGTAATCTCTTTCTTTTATTGATGAATTCTATGGTATGAATATATAGCAATTTGTTTACTCATTCACCTGTCGATGCACATTTGGGCTGTTTTCAATTTTACTCATTTTGAATGATCTTTGTCATGCAAAACCTTGCCAAGTAAGGTAACTGAACTATAAATGTCTTTCAGCTCAGAGCTTTGAGTCTCACTTGCAAACTTAACTGACTAATTGAAATAGTCTGTAGTGTTAGCAGGGACTCAAAATGGGCTTAGAGATTTTTTTTTTTTTTTTTTTTTGCGGTACGCGGGCCTCTCACTGCTGCGGCCTCTCCCGCCACGGAGCACAGGCTCCGGACACGCAGGCTCAGCGGCCATGGCTCACGGGTCCAGCCGCTCCGTGGCATGTGGGATCCTCCCGGACTGGGGCACGAACTCGCGTCCCCCGCATCGGCAGGCGGACTCCCAACCACTGCGCCACCAGGGAAGCCCAGAGACTATTTTTATACTTTTAATTTCACAAGTAATCATTTGCTCCCCTATATAAGTTCATTCTTTAGTATAATTCAAATGTTTTACAGTGCACAAAAAGGAAAAAATGATAATAAAAAGCACCTGTGTTCCCACAATCAATAATTAACAAGCCTAATATTTTGTCTTTTTTTGTTGTTGTTTTAGATATTTTAGTAACAAAAGAAAGGAAATATAGGTTTAAATTATTTCAAATATAACATTTTAATAAATACCAAAATCAAATCAAAAAGCAAAACACAGGCTAGAAGATATATTTGTAGGCTATGTAACAGAAAAGGGTTGTTATATATAACCGACAGACTACTTCAAAATAGAGAAGTTAATTTTTCAGATTTTTCAGTTCTTGAAACGTATCACATTGTCTGTATTACTTTTCTATATTAAACAATTTAAAATTTTCCTTTTTCTATTTTACTTCCATTTCCTCTTCCTTCTTCTCTTTCCCTTTCTGTCTTTCCTTTTCCTCTCCTTGAAATCTCTTTCTGAACAATTCAATTTTAAAGCCAATAACAGAAGATGAGCAAGGAGTGGTACAGGATGCCCCCCAATCCAGCCTCCTTATGCAACAGCAGCTCAGAGTGGAATATACAAGCAAGAGGTTTAGGATTCCAAGCGGAGTAAAAGGACGTCCATGTGGGAATGTGGGCATCCCTCCTTATGTGGTGGGTGAGAGCCAAGTAGGGCAAAGAGGAAATCTACACTTGGCTTATCTTGGGGGCTGAGAGTCTGAGTGTGATGGGCAGGTCATCCTCACCAGGGAGCTGCTGGCGTGTGGTGGGAGAGCCCAAGTAGGGCAAGGACAGCATCCACACAGAGGAGGGAGTGGTGGCAGAGATGGGAGATCAGTAATAAACGGGAGAAATGATCAAATAAGTAATCTTATTAAGTACGGAGGAAAACAGTTTTTTCAGTCTTAAGCAATGGAATTACAAATACAAAAGTATGATATTAAATAGGAATTTGGAGTATTGGTTTGAGTTCATGGTTTTCAGTTTAAACAGATATGACTGATAAACTGAAAGCAAAAATATACAATGTTGTGTGTGTGTGTCTAGTCAGGGAATAGCAAGGATCCAGTATCAATGAGTGGACCCCTAGCAACCAGATTTTAGCTTCTAAATTTTCTACTAAAATAACTTAGAACTCCTTGGGAAAAAAAAGTTAGGCGTTCTAGGTTTGGGTTGAAAAAGTACAAGAAAGCCTGGAACTACTTATTGTGCCTAAAGGCAAACAAGTGCTAAAGGAATAATGGAAACATGACAACACAAAGCCAGATTGAATGGGTCCGAAACTGGCCAAACTGGGGATATTTTGAGTCCTCAAAAAAAAATATTACAATCCAATGAATATAAAGAAAACTTAATTTCATGAGCGTGTGTGTGTGTATAATTTTATGAAGAATGGGATTTTTACAGAGTTTCAGATTCTTCAAATTACATCTTTCCCCAAATCTTAATAACTATAAGAAAGAAAAGAGAATCTCTATAACAGAGAAACTTGAAACACAACCAGCTATCAAGTGATCAAAGTAGCCATCAGTAATGGGACAAATTGAAGCTATATACCACCTGATAAGATACAGTGAAAAGAACACATCACTTCTGTGATATTTTTGCTGAAGATACATGACGTGAATATAATCATGAGGAAACACTAGAAAAGCATAAATTAAGGGACAACACAACTGACCTACAATCTTCAAAGCCAAAGAACAATTTAAGGACAACTCTAGACTGGTGACTAAAAAAGACATGGCATATAAATGCAATGAATGATTATTAACGATAGTTAAGACAGTGAAACAACTTTAAGTGTTCATCAATGGATGGAAAAAGAAGGTTTGAGATATATATATATGTGTGTGTATATATATATAGATGTATATATATAAATATGTATATATATGAATATTATTCAGTCATGAGAAAGGAAATCCTTCCATTTGCAACACCCTGGATGGACCTTGAGGGCATTATGCTAAGTGTAATAAGCCAGACAGAAAAAGACAAATACTGCATTTCACTTACAGGTGGAATCGAAAAAAGAAGTCAAACTCTTAGAAACAAAGTGGAAAAGTGGTTGCCAGTGGCTCAGAGATGGGGGGGAATAAGGAGAGGTTCATAAAAGGGTACAAATTTTCAGCTATAAGATAACGTCTGTGGCTCTAATGCAAAACATGGTGACTATAGTTTATAACACCATACTATATAATTGAAATTTGCTAAGAGAGTAGAAAAATAAGATAAATATGTGAGATGTGAGGTGATGGATGTGTTAATTAACCAAATGGTGGAATTCCTTTCATACTGTATTGTAAAATTATATCAAATCACCACTATGTGTACTTTAAATGTCTTTAATATGAGTATTTGTCAACCAAACTCTAGTAAAGCTAAAACCAATAAATGCAATGTACGATTCTGAAATGGATCATCTTGCTATACAGGATATTATTGTGAGATGGTAAAATTTGAATTGGGTCTGAGAGTTAGATGTTAATAATGTATCAATGTTAATTTTTAATTATTGAATTATCTGTTCCTCCTCTTTCTTTTTCTGTCTAGGAGAATGTTCATGTTTGTAGGAAAAACACACTATACTATCTAGGGATGATGAGACATCAGGTCAGCAATTTACTTCTAAATAGTTCAAGAAAACTTATTCTTTATATTGTACTTCTAATTTTTCTATAGGTTTGTGACTATTTTACATTTTTTTAAATAAAGAAGTAGTATTTAAATGAAGACAAATGGGAACACTATTACTATGAATACAAAAACAAACAGAAGAGTTAAATATAACATTTTGAAAAAATTTTAAGCAAATGTAAACATTAGACAACATTATTACCATTTATAGTTACCTGAATGAATTCATGTGCAATTTAATGATTTATAATTATATGCCTAAATAGCTCACATAACAATCTGTTTACATATGTTTAAATTAATTACACAGTCAATGAGTTCTTCTCATATATCCTGAATAATCCTTATTAATTTCTCCTCAATGAATCCATGATGCTTAATTTGGTTAAGCAAATACCTTTACTATCATAAATTAATGCAGGTCATGTACTTAATAGTCACAGTGAATTCCACCTCAGAGAAAACTACACTGATGGATTAAAGGTGTTCCAGGCAAGAAAAATAATTTCAAAATCTATTATTATTATGTTGAATATAATCATTTCCTTCAGTCTATAGCATTGTGTCTACTCTTCAGAGAACTTCTAAAAAATCAATTATAATGAACCAATATGTCAGGAAAATGTTAAGGATTAGTATTTTTCAGTGATTTGTGCCCTAATTTAGAGGGAGAACAGATCTGGATTAAAGTTGTGGGTGCCTGGACAACCCGTCTCTGCCGTTTTGTACTTTTCAAGAACATAAATGAATTTCATGTGTGTGAGTTCTGCTCACAGCATAGTGTAACTGTTATCTGCTAATGTCCTTTCCTGTGGAGATAGAGAAAGGGTCCCTTTGAAGATGTGGGACACAGTAGCATCAATTACCTTGAGGGGAGTTCAGTATCTGGATAGGAAAATGAGGACTAAGGTCCTGGTCCAAAGTTGGGGGAAAACCCTGTTGTCTCTGGGCCTCATGGAGTGAAGATTGAATCAATTAACAGGGGCAGGCTTATTGGTACCACCTGTTTTGGGAGAAATGCTCAGCTCCATGGAGCCTCTCTCTGATTAGGCAGTGCCACACCTGTCAGGGTTCCATGATGATGGGTCAGGGCTTCCTAGCTGCAGGAGTAGCCACAGGTAGAAACTTTACTTCCCTTATATTATCTCTGAAACTTTAATAACATCTTATTTCAAGGGATAATCTAATCTCAACAATTACCTCCTGTAATATAGATAAGAGCTGTAGTTGAAATGAAACTGCTATGTGGAAAGTAGTAGCAGCCTAGGAGATGCATTTCTCCAGGAGGTAACCATTATGGAGATGTGATGTAGAAGAGCTAATATGAGGAATCTGGGAACAGACAGTTAGCCACTATAACATGTAATAGCTAGCAAGGACTTGTAGAGCAAATATCTCCAGAGATTCTCAAATATATTTACATATGGGATCCTGATGCAAAGTTAGACTTTTTTAAATTAAAAGTAGATGGATCCCTAGCTAAATATGCTTTACAGTATTCATGAAAATGAGATTTAACAAGCTGGTGAAGACTGGGAAACACCAGGCAGAATTTTAAAAGGAGGAAACAATTCTTACGATGAAATCACTGCATTCAATATACTGCAGGTGAAGTTTTGAAAGTAAAATGTGTCTCCCCGCCAAAATATGCCAAAAGATTTCACACAATAGGCAGAGCAAGGGGAACATTAGCTCTTGCACTGGCGTTCATCTGCTACCAGGGCTCCAACGCACTGACTTTGAACATTCCCCAGTTGAGTAAAATGACACTTTCTTCCATTGCAATTGTGTACATATGAGAAAAGACACTTAAACGAGTTTTTCAATGAGGACGCTGGAGTTATCTCCTGTTGTAGTACAACCTTCCCAAATATGGAATTTACGCAGGCAAAGCTCATTAACAATTCCTGGGAAATAAAAATAGAATCTGGGTAATAAAATAAAGTCTAACCTTTATTTCCTTGGCGCTTGTCCAACTTCACTTGCTCATAGGGTGCCGTGTCCACAGGCCTCTCACCCAGGACTTCAGACCAGAGCTCCTAGTGCGAAAGAGCTGTCCTGACAGCTCAGCTCCGGGCGGGGTACAGAAGCTACGCACCACGCTCAATTCAAGATGGCTGCGGCGGGGCATGCGCAGAGGCTTTCCCCGTGCCGCGACCTGGAGCGTGAGCACGTGAGCAGCACAGCTGCGCCCCACCTGGGATAACTCGACCCCTTTCCCACTTATGAGATCCCTATAAAGCTGCCCGGCCGGCTGGGGAAAGGGCATACTCTAGAGGGCAGGCTCGCATCCTTCCATTCAAAGAATAAAGCTTTTCTTTGCTTCTGAATAGAACTCAGTCTCCTACTGTCCCAAGCAACTCAGGGCAGGAGGACCCTTGTAGGGGTCTGACTGGAAAGGGTCAGTAACAGAATCACTGGATAAAATTAAACTACCTTCATGGGAAATGGCAATTATTCACTTTAAATTATGAAACAAAAAAGTACATATTTAGTGCAATACTGCAGATATTCCATAAATATTAGCTGTTATATCTCTTTAAGACTATTCTTTTTTTTTTTTTTATGCGGTACGCGGGCCTCTCACCGCCGCGGGCCCTCCCGCTGCGAAGCACAGGCTCCGGACGCGCAGGCTCAGCAGCCATGGCTCACGGGCCCAGCCGCTCCACGGCATGTGGGACCCTCCCAGACCAGGGCACGAACCTGCGTCCCCCTCATCGGCAGGCGGACTCTCAACCACTGCGCCACCAGGGAAGCCCCTCTTTTCTTTTAATGTAAAAATTTTTATGTATCATCATAAGCATGTATAATTCTACAGTAGAAAAACACTATAGTATTCTAATATTTAAATAAAAACTACATCTGTATGCCACACAGGGAATTGGTAGAGTCTATGTGCCTTGAACATAAATAAATTCCATATAAGTTAATTTACATGTAAACAGGCCATCCTTTCATAATAATGCTTTTAATAAAGTTAATTTTATTAAATGTGCAACTCTACTTACCTGAAGTGATTTTTAGCAACTTTCATATAAATAATATACACTCAGAAAATTTAGGATACCTGGTTGGGTAGAAAATAGTTTATACCTGTTGTAGGACACCTGGTTGGGTAAAGATAAGTGAGGAAGTAAGGACCTTTGAACTTTTTGCTGAAAACATGTATTCTTTAAACCATTTTATTGAGTTATGACTGACATGTAAAAAGCTGTATGTATTTAACTATTTGCACAACTCAAAGAGTTTGTGGATAAGGATACACCCATGAAACCATCACCACCATCAAGGCCATAAACATATCCATTTCCTCCCAAAGATTCCTCTCACCCCATTATTAGTGTTGTTGAAGACCATCTTCCTGAGGACAATTATTTTTACCTAGAATCATATACTGTATGATTAAAAAAAAACTTGTAAACATTCAGGCTTTTGCTATGGATCATGACAAAACATTGTTCTAGAATGTTTTTTAACATTCTCTAGTTGCTCTCATAGTGCAGATTGAATTCCAAGTTTTCTCATCTGTCAGTAACTATAACAAAGCAGATTCAATTCCAAATTTTCTCATCTGTCAGTAACTATAACAAAGCAGATTCAACTCACAGTGCAGATTAGCTATAGGTGAATCAAAATTATTAGTAGTTATATTGATCCTCAGATTTCCTTTTAGGAAATGACAATGCTGCTACCACTGAATGAAGATGGCAGTGAAAAATCAGCACTCAGAATGCAGGCTCACTGATTATATCCTATTCTGACAAGGTTAATATATATAGCAGGAGCATATTGATTTTGTTCCCTAATTTTCTCTTGTCCCTTCCAATGAGGAATATCATATCCAATGCACCATGATATGGCTAATGTGTAACACTGTAGCATCCATGAGCAGAAAGTTAAGGGCTATAAGACAGCTAATTCCATAGTAGTCTGATCAGGGGACTATAATAGTCACAGTAGTTTTATAGGGTAATATGAACACTATCATAATCAGTCTTTTACACTCTGTTATTGAAATTGGTGAAAAATATACCTTTCTACCATGCTCACATTTACCAAAGGTACAAAAAAGCCTACAAATGTTTGGGATGATTCCTCACATAGTTGCACAAAATGGTGAATGTATATTATCTGCTGCTTTGGAGCAACAGTTCAAGTTCCTACCAATTTCATGTCTAACCAAAAGTTCAGCTTTAACTCTATCAAATTACAAATATTGCATACATTTATTTAACATTCTCTTTATGTAACATACTGAAAAGCTATCATCACTAGGGTTTGCTCTAGAATTAAAAATAGTGCAAGTACTACAAAGAATAGCTTTTCATTTGTAGAGTTTTGGGAGGGATTTTAAGTAATAGGTAAAATTTGTATCTGATATCTCTGAAGCATTCAAAAAACAAAACAACCACAATAACAATTAATTTCAAATGCTGAAATTCTTTATGCTGCCAGAGGTAAATCTCTGAAATTAACAGTTAGGACTATATGACCGCGCATGGGCATATGTGTGTGTGTGTGTGTGTGTGTGTGTGTGTGTGTGTGTGTGTAGGAGGAAAGGGAGGTGGGGCTGTGGCATTGCCTGCTTTTTGAATATACAAAACAAAGCAAAATCCTATTCTGGAGCAGTGGATTTGTAGACACTGCACAGCAAACCTGCTCTGAGTGACATAAAAGTTCCATTTCTGTATACAAAAGTCAACATGAGGACAGTGGATTTGGGCTTCCTTTGAGAGGCCCTTGGAATTTGTGAGATTACAAACAAGAGAGGGCTCCTGTTTGGGAAGAAATATTTGCCCTAGACATTAGAAGCAACTAGAAGCTTAATCAATCAGTCAGCCATAGGAAATTCCTCAAGAATTACCATGTCAAATAAACTTTAAATACAGTAATATCCAGTTTACAATTTGCATATATAGGTATCTCCAAATCTTAATAAATTTTTTAATAAATTTGTATTATTGACACCTTGGGTAAATGAGAGAGGTGCTGTTTTCCATATTTAGCAAATGAAGCACACTGGAGAGAAATACAGCAAGAGGGAGAAATTACGAAATGACCGATGATGAATGAACGAAAAGCACTGAATAGCAATTTTAAGTGACGTAAAAAGCAACTAGTTAAAAAAATAGACTTTCTTCATGATTCTTCAGTAGTATTGAGGAGGTACTGGACTGTTGGCTGTCATACAAAATATGTAGTCTATTTAGATATTTATAGAAAGGATGCCCCCATCTTTTAGATATTGATAGAAAGGATACCCCCCTATGGCTCATTCAGATTATTGGTTTTCAGTCCAGGGGCAGACTTTTGATGGCATTCCATTCACCTATGCTCTCATCCATACATCATGCAATCCATCGAAAATGCCTATATATTGTCCTTTAAAACATATGCCATTTGTGACTGCTTATCATACCTCCACCACAACCATTCCAGGCCAAGCCACCATCTACACCTGAGCCACTGCAATATTTTCTAAGACTTCTCCTTACTTCCTACTTTATCTTCCTTACAGTCTTCCCTATACACAGATCATATTTTTAAATGGCAAATCAGATCATATCACTCACTTGTCCCAAACAATTTTATTCCATTTTACTGTTAGTAACTCAAATATCTTAACATTATAAGGCCCTGACTCCTGCCTAATATATCACTCCCTGACACTCTCTCTGCTTTACAAAATTTCTTGTTATTCCTCAAAGGCATTACTTAGCAACTTTATGCTTGTGTTTCTCACTGAATTATTTTTTTTCACATCTTCCCATAGCTTGTTCCTTCAGCATACCTTAAGACTCTACTCTTCCTGAAATAGATTTCTCATCATTCTCTTTACTTTTTCTTTCATAGTACATATTATTGATTTTTTTTACCTTTGTGTTAACTTTTTCATATCACTATAATTCTAAATAAACCAAAAACAGGTTGAAAAAATTCAAAACCTTCCTATATATCCTCTATTTTGATTCAACAATTGTTTACATTTTGTCCATTTGCTTTTGCTTTATCATTTTCTCCATGTATCTATATCTATCTCTAATAATCAGTATTATTGTTATACTTCTCAGTAAAATTATAAAAATACAAAAATAAAGAAATTTAGCATTGATATTGTATTATCACCTAATCAATCATCCATATTTAAATTTTGGAAATTGTCCTAATAATGTCCTAATGTCCATTATAGTTTTCTTCTTTCAGGGTCTAACTTTTTTTTTTAAGATTTATTTATTCATTCATTCATTTATTCATTCATTCATTCAATCATTCATTTTGTTTGTTTGTTTGTTTGTTTATTTGTTTATTTATGGTCATGCTGCTTGGCATGTGGGATCCTAGTTCCCCAACCAGGAATCGAACCCGTGCCCCCTGCAATGGAAGCACAGAGTCCTATCACTGGACTGCCAGGGAATTCCCCTCAGGGTCTAATTCTGGATCATCCGTTTAGTTTTTATGTCTCTTAAGTTTTTTGAGAATGCACAGTCTATGGACAGGCCCTTTGTTGTTGTTTACTGCTAATACCAGTGACTAGAACAGGAGAGGTAGCATAGAACTAAGATTACAAGCATGGGCTCTAGAGGCTGGCTTGGTCTTGTCATTTATCAGCTGTGTAACCTGTGGCAGGTGATATAAATTCTCTGTGCCCCAGGTTCTTCATTTGTAAAATGAGGATGATAGCAGTCATTTTCTAAGGCTGTGGTATGATTAAAGAAATTCATGTGTAAGTGCTATATTAATCTCTGGTATATAGTAAGCAATATATGTCATTGTAAAATAAATAAAGTGTCCCGCAAGTACCTGGCACTCAGTAAATATCTGTTGAATGAATAAATAGGTTTGGCGATACATGATACAGTAGTATAGATTGCATACGACTCCCAGATGCTTACAATTATAGTTTCAAAAGGATGATCCTGATCATTGGTATGGGCGGAGAGGAAACTCTGTGGTCATTCAATGATCCAGGCTGACAGAAGCCCTGCTATTGTCAAGCCATAGCATCCAAGGTCGCTCTGGATATCAATATACCACTAGTACAAGGGGAAAAGGGAACAAAAATGGTGAAGGAGCCCATGGAAGTTATTTATGGACCAGGTCTATAATAGGAATAAATATATTTTGTTTGCTGGAATTCAGCCACATGCCATACCTAACCATAAAAGAGGATGGCAAATGTGGTTTAGCTATGAGCACAGAAGTAACAGAAAAGTATTTTAGTGAACAGCCATGCAGACTGAACACTGCAAAAAAACTGATTAAAAAATAAGGAAGTAAAGATGACAACTTTCATTTATTAATCATATCCAAGATGCTAGAAACCTTGCACCTACAATACAGAATTTCAAAATCATAACTATCAAAGGAGCAGATTCCTGTAAGTGACAATAAATTATTTTCCCATAATGATAAATAGCAATGACTCAGGGCTGTGTAATCAAGGGAAATGCAAATGCTGAGGCAGTAAGAAGTGAATGGTAATACTTTGGGAAATGGTGGGTGATCCAGTGTGACTTGAGTCATAGAATGAATGGAGGCATGCAGTTGGGGAAGGCAAATATATATATAACCACTGTGTCCATAAATTTCTTATAATCTTAAACTATAAAGCAGCTTATCAGGATTCTCTCTTTCACTCCAGTTAGGCTTTTAGCCCTTTTTCTATCTATCCATCAAAAATGTTCTTGTCAAGTTTACTGTGACTTTCACATTGCTAAATTAAATCACAAGTTATAGACCTACTTATATAAAAATATATCCAAATAATTATTACAGTGATCACAATAGTAATAAATAATAATGAAACCATTAGATCACATCTACTGTTACCATCAATAAATCTATCCCATGCAAATAACAGAAAAAACAAACAAAAACAAAAAACAAAAAACTTCATTCTTCCTGGGTTGGTGACTCACAGAATAGATAGAATAACTGTCCTAGTGTGCAAATAACATCTTTGGTTTTCCAGTCATGTATAGAGCATAACATTTCCTTTAATATAAAAACAGATGTAATACAGAGTGAAGTAAATCAGAAAGAGAAAAACAAATACCGTATGTTAACACATATATATGGAAACTAAAAAAAAAAAAGTCATGAAGAACTTGGGGCAAGATGGGAATAAAGACACAGATGTAGTAGAGAACGGACTTGAGGACACGGGGAGGGGGAAGGGTAAGCTGGGACAAGGTGAGAGAGTGGCATGGACATATATATACTACCAAATGTAAAACCAACAGCTAGTGGGAAGCAGCCGCATAGCACAGGGAGATCAGTTCAGTGCTTTGTGATCACCTAGAGGGGTGGGATAGGGAGGGTGGGAGGGAGGGAGATGCAAGAGGAAAGAGATATGGGGATATATGTATGTGTATAGCTGATTCACTTTGTTGTAAAGCAGAAACTAACACACCATTGTAAAGCAATTATACTCCAATAAAAATGTTAAAACAAACAAACAAAAAAGAAAAACAGATGCAAGTGATGTAATGGGATTCTATTATCTGGGTATCATCGAGGTAAAATTGGAAAAAATTTAAGAGGAAATACTCAATAACATTACATTTGGTTTTTTTATTTCAATAACTTTGAAAGGTTTCAAATATGAAATTGATTGATCCACACCATTGACTTAGTTTTGTCATATTCTATTAAAAAATTATGAATGACTAGGTGGTTAATATGTGAAATCACTAAAAATTAAAGTGGCCGCCACATATATCAATTTGTTGTGTAGACCATAGGAACCACAGGAAATATATAGGCAAAATAATAGTTCACACTTAAAAATTCCTAATATGCCTATAGTAGCCACAAAACTGGAAACAATCAAAATATCCACCAACAGGTGAATGAATAAACAAACCGTGGAATACCCTTAAAGTGAAATACTAGTCAGTGATAGACAGAAATTAACTATTGATACATGCTACAACATGGATGAATCTCAAAATAATCATGCTAAGTGAAAAAAAGCAGACAAAAAAGAGTAAACACTATATGATACTATTAATATAAAATTCCAGAAAATACAAACTGATCTCTAGTAACGGAAATTAGACCAGCAGTTCCTGAGGACAAAGAGGGATGAGCAAGAGGAATTACAGAGTTTCATGAGGAGACTTCAGGAGCATGTGAATATGTTTATTATCTTGATTGTGGTGATGGATTTATAGGTATATACTTATGTCAAAACCAAAGTGTGTATTACATGCAGTTTATTGTATCAACTGTAATTCCATAAAACTTTTAAAAGAAAAACAAAAGAGACATTGAAAAAAATTGTCTAACCTACTTTTCCAATAAAGATGGACCTTCCCATTTTATAGATTAAAACACTGAGGGGGTTATTGACGAAGTTGCTTGATATTCTTTTTTGAACAGCAGTCCTTTTTTTTTTTTTTTTTAGTTTAAAATAATCCAGCAGTGTCTATTTTCTCCAACTAAAATTAACTCTCTTGCCCACATTGGCAAGCCACATATCTATTCTATTAACTGATTTGAGCTCAGATTTATGTTCTGAATGGCCCCATTAGCCAGGTTGAAGTTTTCACCCCAGGAGGATCATGGCATCTGTGATATCACAGATAGAGGACTTCTTAGAAGAAAGTGCCAGAAAAACTGTTTGTAAAAAGATAATGATTAAAGAAACATGAGATAAATTTCTTTATGTGTTGAATGCCCCCTACAGCTTAATTACTGGGGTCATGCACCAGGATTTATCTATGCTAATTACATTTCCCTTTTCATTTTCTGTTCTCCTTTACATTGTAATTGGTAAAGATGAGTCTCTTTTTTGTCCTTTATTTTCCATGTTTAAAAAGAAATGGACTTTCTTTCCACCTGAAGTTAAAAGAGATGGAATATAAGTAATGTCATAATAAAATTATTATATAATCAATTTATACTGTCTATGGATGGGTCTGATCTACTCTGAATTTTCTTTAGTGAAGTCAAGTCTGATTAATTTCCCTTTGCATGCAAATATTTTTTAGTATATGTTCTTATAATGTACTCATGTGGTTTTAGGATAGATATTATATAATGACATCAAAATGTCATAAAGACTTTGCATAATTCATTCTACTTGAATTTTGGATTTTAAAACTCTATTTTATTGATTTATTTAATTTATTTTTGCAGACTCATTTTATTAAAGTGTACGTTAAGTGTATTTAATAGTTGATAAACTTCTATGTGTGAGAGAAATAAGCATCTATCATGTTTGTGTTTTCATGCCACTCAAAACTCAAGGTGATTCTAATATGTGGGGAAATGTGTAGACCTTTAGCACAGTAGTTGGCTTATAATAACTGGTTAGTGAATATATTTTTCTCTTTCTCACAAGTGTAGAAAAAAATGATAAACTAATGACTAAATAATGTTCCTTCTCAGGAATGCACATTTCCATTTGTAACTTCAAACTGAATTCACTGGATCTCAAAATATTTTCTTAAAATATTAAAGACCATGTTGCCAAATTGGACTGCTTTGCCTTTGTATTTTTACTTGACAGTTTCTTTACTGAAATTTCCGTCCTATTACTTGTATATCAACTCCACATTCCATCTTCCAGTTTAGAGAATAGTCTCAGTTCCAGACTTCTTATGTTCCAATACAGGCTGGATCTATAAAGTAATTTTTTCCTTCTCAGTCCCATTTCCCTTATCAATATAACAGAAATATAGTTCCTTTCATACAGCTACTGTAAAGATTAAATAAAATAATTTCTTTTTAACAACTGCTTACACAGTACCTGTTATGTGTTGGATATTTCTTAAAAATACTGACTAATATAAACTTAAATCAACCCCGTTAGTACTCCCATTGTACATGTCAGGAGATTGAGACACAGACAGATTAAGTAATTTCTCTAAGGTCTAACAACTAGCTAGTGTTTCAATCCAGGTAGCATGTTTCTAGTCTCTCTGTACTTAACCTCTATGCTGCTCACGTGCTGTCTGATCAAGATGGCCTTAATGTTCCTCTCAGCTTAACTAAACTTTAGAAAGATTTCTTCCTGATTAGATGCCTCTGGCTACCTTTCTTAGAGCATTTCTGCCCCTTTTATAGGTGAATCTCCCAGGTTCTTGACAGTTTTATTTCCCAGGAATGTCTTTATCAAGGATTAGGGAGCCACTTCTTTGAAATGTAATCATCAAGAAAGATAGTGCAAAAAAAATGTATATGAAAATATGCTCAAAATCATTAGGCACAAGGGAAATGAAAATCAAAACTACAATGTGATATTACCTTATACCTGTTACGATGGCCATTATTAAAATATATATGTGTATGTATACATATACATACACACATATACTTGTTGACCATTTGTATGTCTTAGGTGGAGAAATGTCTATTCATGTCCTTTGCCTAATTTTTAATCGGATTATTATTTTTTGCACTATCTTTCTTGATGATTACATTTCAAAGAGGTGGCTCCCTAATATATATATAAATATGTGTGTGTGTGTATATATATATATGTATGTATACACATATATATATATATGCATGCACACACATATGACAAGTATTGATGAGGATGTGGAGATAAAGGAACTCTGGTACTCTGTAGGTGGGAATATAAATTGGTACAGCCATTATGGAAAAGAGTATGGCAATTCCTCAAAAAATTAAAAATAAAACTACCATATGATTCCTTATCTAATATTAATCCAAAGGAATTCAAACCAGGATCCTAAAGAGATAGCTGTACTCCCATATTTGTTGCAGTATTATTCACAATAGTGAAGATATGAAAACAACCTAAATGTCCAGTTAATGGATGAGTGAATAAAGAAAATTTGGTATATACATACAATGAAATAGTATTTAGTCTTAAAAAAGTAGGAATTCCTGCTGTTTGCAACTTCATAGATGGACCTGGAGAATATTATGTTAAGTGAAATAAACCAGACACAGACAAATATTGCATGATCTCACTTATACGTGGAATCTAATATAGTCAGAGTCATAGAAGCAGAGAGTATAAAGGTAGTTGCCTGGTGCTGAGGGAAGGGGGAAGGGGGAAGTGATGGTTAAAGGGTACAAAGTTTAAGTTATACAAGATAAGTTCTGGAGACAACTAAACAGCATAATGCCTGTAACTAACACTACTGTATTGCATACTTAAATTTTTCTAAGAGAGGAAAATTTTAAGTGTTCTTACTACACATCATCATCATCATGGGGATGGGAGGAAACTTTGGGAGGTGTTGGATATGTCTATGGCCTTCATGGTGGTGACAGTATCACTGGTGTATACTTTTCTCCAAACTCATTGAGCTATACACATTAAATATAAATATCTTTTTACATGCCCATCATACCTCAGTAGAACGGTTTAAAAAAAAAAAAAATGATAGTGCTCCTATTTCCCAGTCTCTGTGGGAGGATAGCAGCCTAACTTTGCTAAGCATGAATTAGCAAATGCAGATGGCCCAATCACACTTAGCAGTCTCCCCCACTTACTTCCTCCAGTAGTTTTCCACTAAGCCACTCCAGCTCTTAAAGTCCCCCTCCTTTTGTTTCAGGAGTGTTGAGTTCAATCTCTCTCTCCTATTGGAATAGTCTTGATCCCTAATCTAATAGTCTTGAGTAAAGTTTTCCTTTCCTCTTGAACTCTGTTCAGTAGTGTGAGATTTTCTTTGACGTATCTCACAGCCTGATATATAGTAAGTTCTCCAAAAATGTTAACTACAATTATTGATTTCATATTAAAATGATATTATGTTTTTGTTCTTCAAATATTCTTCATGGACCATGATTTCAAGTTAAAGTTTCTCCAATGAAGATTCTCTTCTAAATGTTCTTCAGTGGGTTGATGTCACTGAAAGTGACGTGCCCATGACTGGAAGTATTATTCAAAAACTCTTAGGGAAGCAGAGAAGATCAGGATTAGGTCTGTTGCCCCAGACCTAAGGATTACATTTCAATTAATACAGCCTCAGCCATGTTACTATTTTTAACATTGAGCTTATGGTCAACTAAATTACTAAACCTATTTTTACATTTGCAGCTACTCAGCCATGGTTTCCACACTTTATATAGATAGTGAGAAAGTTGTTTTCTTACAATTCTATTCAGCTGCATGCAATGACAAGCATCACAGAATCACTGTATACATTCAATATGTAAAACTCCTGTAAAAATAAATTACAAACTTAAAAGATGGCAAATATTTTATTTTTGAGTGATATGGACAATTTAAATCAGACTACATTTTGTATTATATAAATACAGTCATCCCTCGGTATCCAGGTCGGGGGATTGGTTCCAGGACCCCATGTGGATATCCAGATCTGCAGATGTTCAAATGTCTTTTATATAATGGCTTAGTATTTGCATATAACCTATGCAAATTTCCTGTATACTTTAAATCATCTCTAGACTATATGTAACACCTATTACAATGTAAATGCTATGTAAATAGTTGTAATACAATATAAACGCTATGTAAATTGTTGCTGGAATGCAGTGAATTAAAGTTTTGCTTCTTGGAACTTTCTGAGGTTTTTTTTTCAAATATTTTTGATCCACAGTTGGTTGAATATACAGATGTGGAACCCTTCAGCAGGAAGGGCTAACTGTACATCAAATTATAAACCTTTACTATTATTAATTTTTTCTTTTTCAATATTATCCAAAATTTTGGTACAATTAGGGTCTATAGGGGAAACTTGCTTGCTCTATCCTGTAGTAGAGGCTAGTTGATTATGTCACAAAGAGATTAAATAACTTCTCTGAGATTCCATAGTCTCAAATCCTTATCTGACTACAAAACTTTTTTTTTTTTTTGCGGTACGCGGGCTTCTCACTGCTGTGGCCTCTCCCGTTGCGAAGCACAGGCTCCGGATGCGCAGGCTCAGCGGCCATGGCTCACGGGCCCAGCCGCTCCGCGGCATGTGGGATCTTCCCAGACCGCGGCACGAACCCGCGCCCCCTGCATCGGCAGGCGGACTCGCAACCACTGCGCCACCAGGGAAGCCCTGACTACAAAACTTTTAAATGGGGACAATATTAACAAAATGCATGAGACTAGATATTTATGTCAGGTATGTGTATGGTACAGCACATACCTCAATAAATGTACTTCCCTTGCTTACCACCAAATAAGACCTCCATCCATGGACCCTGCAATAATTCCTCGCATAAAGGGTTGTAACTAGAACTTGTGTCAAGATTTATATACTGTCATCACTTCTCAAATTACCTTTGGAAGATAATTTTGAAATTCCAGTAGAATTGCAAATAAGAATTTTTTGTTTCAGAAAACATATGACTCAATGACATGAATGGACTTGTTAGTCTATAAACTATTTAAACAACTAGTGGAGCAGTACATTGATAGGTTCATGGATAAAACACATATGTGAGAGACAATGAAAAAGGAATACTTGGAATACTGATTTCCATGTTTCCAGTATGAAGTCTGTGATATTCTTCATGCTGTCTCTTTGTATGCAGTGTGTTTTTTCTCCTTCTTCTGGCTACTTTTAAGATATTTGTTGCTTTTGTTGTCATGTTGTATTTATCATTAATTTTCCACAATTTGATTTTGATCAGCTTTCACATGGCGGGTGTTTGTGTGTGTGTGTGTGTGCACGTGTGTGTCTGCACCTACCTTCTCTCCAGGATGTTGCCATAAATTCTACCTGCCTTTGTCTCCCCAAACTCTAATCTCAGTCTCTTCAGTTCTACAAGATCAAAAACTTTTGGGAGGTTGCTCCTTTCTTCACTCTAGTCTGCAAACTATGCAGAAGCACCGAGCTGGGAAATCATAGGGCCCCACTAATTTTTCTTCTGTTACCAAGGATCAGAGTCCTGCATTATCTGTTGTCCAATGTCTCAAAACCATTGCTTCATATATTTTGTCCAGTTTCTAGTTGTTTAATTGTAAATCTGGCCCCTGTTGCTCAATTGTGCCTAGATGAATTTTGCATTTCTTTAAGTCTGTCATTTACTTTGAAACCTTTGCATTAGGTACCTACATATTTTAGGCCTGTCATAACTAATTGAGCAACAGACACTTTTATTATTAAATACTCCTTTTTACAGCAGAAATATTTACAGAAATATTCCTTCGTCAGCCTGATTTTTCTGATACTAATATACTCACTACAAATTTCTTATTAGTGTTTGCATAGAACGTGTCTTTTAAAACTTTTTCTACTAATCTAGCTATGATTTTTAAACTACATCTACTATAGTTTTATTGTAAGCAACATATAATTGTGTTTGCTTTTACATCAGTTTGATTATCTCTACCTTTTAATTAGGATGTTTAAACCCTTAGAATACTCTGTAATTTTCAATACGTTTAGAGGTAAATCTACATATCCAATCTTGTTATAAATTTTGCTATTTGATTCCAATTTGTTTTATCTGGTCATTGCACCCTCTTTTTTTTTTTCATCTGTTTTTGGACTAATTGAGTATATTTGTATTCTATATTTTGTTAATTACTGGCTCCTTAGCTAATTTCCCTTGTTTTAATTTTAGTGGGCTTCCTAGACTTACAGTATGCATATTTAATTTATCACATTTCACCTTCAAATAATACTGCATTAATTATCATATACATTTAAGAATCTTATTATGTTATACTGCCATTACTTCCTCCCATACTTTTCAGTTGTTGCCATATGTTTTACATCTATGTGTATTAAAAGCTACATATGCATTGTTATTATTATTATTTGTTTTAGTCTCTCAGTTGTATTTTATAAATAATAGAGTTTATGTATACATATATTTTTTAACATCTTTATTGGAGTATAATTGCTTTACAATGGTGTGTTAGTTTCTGCTTTATTACAAAGTGAATCAGTTATACATATACATATGTTCCCATATCTCTTCCCTCTTGAGTCTCCCTCCCTCCCACCCTCCCTATGCCACCCCTCTAGGTGGTCACAAAGCACCTAGCTGATCTCCCTGTGCTATGCGGCTACTTCCCACTAGCTATCTATTTTATGTTGGGTAGTGTATATTGGTCCATGCCACTCTCTCACTTTGTCACAGCTTACCCTTCCCCCTCCCCATAACCTCAAGTCCATTTTCTAGTAGGTCTGTGTCTTTATTCCTGTCTTACACCTAGGTTCTTCATGACCTTTTTTTTTTTTCTTAGATTCCATATATATGTGTTAGCATACGGTATTTGTTTTTCTCTTTCTGACTTACTTCACTCTGTATGACAGACTCTAGGTCCATCCACCTCACTACAAATAACTCAATTTCGTTTCTTTTTATGGCAGTGTAATATTCCATTGTATATATGTGTGACGTCTTCTTTATCCATTCATCTGTTGATGGACATTTAGGTTGCTTCCATTTCCTGGCTATTGTAAATAGAGCTGCAATGAACATTTTGGTACATGACTCTTTTTGAATTATGGTTTTCTGGGTATATGCCCAGTAGTGGGATTGTTGGGTCGTATGGTAGTTCTATCTGTAGTTTTTTGAGGAACCTCCATAGTGGCTGTATCAATTTACATTCCCACCAACAGTGCAAGAGGGTTCCCTTTTCTCCACACCCTCTCCAGCATTTATTGTGTCTACATTTTTTGATGATGGCCATTCTGACCGGTGCGAGATGATATCTCATAGTTTTGATTTGCATTTTTCTAATGATTAATGATGTTGAGCATTTGTTCATGTGTTTGCTGGCAATCTGTATATCTTCTTTGGAGAAATGTCTATTTAGGTCTTCTGCCCATTTTTGGATTGGGTTGTTTGTTTTTTTGTTATTGGGCTGCATAAGCTGCTTGTAAATTTTGGAGATTAATCCTTTGTCAGTTGCTTCATTTGCAAATATTTTCTCCCATTCTGAGGGTTGTCTTTTGATCTTGTTTATGGTTTCCTTTGCTGTGAAAAAGCTTTTAAGTTCATTAGGTCCCATTTGTTTATTGTTGTTTTTATTTCCATTTCTCTAGGAGGTGGGTCAAAAAGGATCTTGCTGTGATTTACGTCAGAGTGTTCTGCCTATGTTTTCCTCTAACAGTTTGATAGTGTCTAGCTTTACAATTAGGTCTTTAATACATTTTGAGTTTATTTTTGGGTATGGTGTTAGGGAGTGTTCCAATTTCATACTTTTACATCTACCTGTCCAATTATCCCAGCAATACTTATTGAAGAGGCTGTCTTTTCTCCACTGTATATTCTTCCCTCCTTTATCAAAGATAAGGTGACCATATGTGCATGGGTTTATCTCCGGGCTTTCTGTCCTGTACCATTGATCTATATTTCTGTTTTTGTGCCAGTATCATACTGTCTTGATTACTGTAGCTTTGTACTATAGTCTGAAGTCAGGGAGCCTGATTCCTCCAGCTCCATTTTTTGTTCTCAAGATTGCTTTGGCTATTTGGGGTCTTTTGTGTTTCCATACAACTTGTGAAATTTTTTGTTATACTTCTGTGAAAAATGCCAGTGGTAGTTTGATGGGGATTGCATTGAATCTGTAGATTGCTTTGGGTAGTAGAGTCATTTAAACAATGTTCATTCTTCCAATCCAAGAACATGGTATATCTCTCCATCTATTTGTATCATCTTTAATTTCTTTCATCAGTGTCTTATAATTTTCTGCATACAGGTCTTTTGTCTCCTTACGTAGGTTTATTCCTAGATATTTTATTCTTTTTGTTACAGTGGTAAATGGGAGTGTTTTCTTGATTTCACTTTCAGATTTTTCATCATTAGTGTACAGGAATGCCAGAGATTTCTGTGCATTAATTTTGTATCCTGCTACTTTACCAAATTCATTGATTACCCTAGTAGTGTTCTGGTAGCATCTTTAGGATTTCTCTATGTATAGTATCATGTTATCTGCAAACAGTGACAGCTTTACTTCTTCTTTTCTGATTTGGATTCCTTTTATTTCTTTTTCTTCTAGGATTGCTGTGGCTAAAACTTCCAAAACAATGTTGAATAATAGTGGTGAGAGTGGGCAACCTTGTCTTGTTCCTGATCTTAGTGGAAATGGTTTCAGTTTTTCACCATTGAGGATGATGTTGGCTGTGGGTTTGTCATATATGGCCTTTATTATGTTGAGGTAAGCTCCCTCTATGCCTACTTTCTGCAGGGCTTTTATCATAAATGGGTGTTGAATTTTGTTGAAAACTTTCTCTGCATTATTGAGATGATTATATGGTTTTTCTCCTTCAATTTGTGAGTATGGTGTGTCACATTGATTGATTTGTGTATATTGAAGAATCCTTGCATTCCTGGAATAAACCCCACTTGATCATGGTGTATGACCCTTTTAATGTGCTGTTGGATTCTGTTTTGCTAGCATTTTGTTGAGGATTTTTGCATCTATGGCCTGTAGTTTTCTTTTTTTGTGACATGTTTGTCTGGTTTTGGTATCAGGGTGATGGTGGCCTCGTAGAATGAGTTTGGGAGTGTTCCACCCTCTGCTATATTTTGGAAGAGTTTGAGAAGGATAGGTGTTAGCTCTTATCTAAATGTTTGATAGAATTTGCCTGTGAAGCCATCTGGTCCTGGGCTTTTGTTTGTTGGAAGATTTTTAATCACAGTTTAAATTTCAGTGCTTGTGATTGGTCTGTTCATATTTTCTATTTCTTCCTGGTTCAATCTCGGCATGTTGTGCATTTCTAAGATTTTGTTCATTTCTTCCAGGTTGTCCATTTTATTGGCATAGAGTTGCTTGTAGTAATCTCTCATGATCCTTTGTATTTCTGCAGTGTCAGCTGTTACTTCTCCTTTTTCATTTCTAATTCTATTGATTTGAGTCTTCTCCCTTTTTTTCTTGATGAGTCTGGCTAATGGTTTATCAATTTTGTTTATCTTCTCAAAGAACCAGCTTTTAGTTTTATTGATCTTTGCTATTGTTTCCTTCATTTCTTTTTCATTTATTTCTGATATGGTCTTTATGATTTCTTTCCTTCTGCTAACTTTGGGGGTTTCTTGTTCTTCTTTCTCTAATTGCTTTAGGTGCAAGGTTAGGTTGTTTATTTGAGATATTTCCTGTTTCTTAAGGTAGGATTGTATTGCTATAAACTTCCCTCTTAGAACTGCTTTTGGTGTATCCCATAGGTTTTGGGTCATCATGTCTCCATTGTCATTTGTTTCAAGGTATTTTTTAATTTCCTCTTTGATTTCTTCAGTGATTACTTCATTATTAAGTAGTGTATTGTTTAGCCTCCATGTGTTTTTATTTTTTACAGATCTTTTGCTGTAATTGATATCTAGTCTCATAGTGTTGTGGTCGGAAAAGATACTTGATACGATTTCAATTTTCTTAAATTTACCAAGGCTTGATTTGTGACCCAAGATATGATCTATCCGGCAGAATGTTCCATAAGCACTTGAGAAGAATGTGTATTCTGTTGTTTTTGGATGGAATGTCCTATAAATATCAATTAATTCCATATTGTTTAATGTATCATTAAAAGCTTGTGTTTCCTTATTTATTTTCATTTTGGATGATCTGTCCATTGGTGAAAGTGGGGTGTTAAAGTCCCCTACTATGATTGTGTTACTGTCGATTTCCCCTTTTATGGCTGTTAGTATTTGCCTTATGTATTGAGGTGCTCCTATGTTGGGTGCATAAATATTTACAATTGTTATATCTTCTTCTTGGATCGATCCCTTGATCATTATGTAGTGTCCTTCTTGGTCTCTTGTAATAGTTTTTATTTTAAAGTCTATTTTGTCTGATATGAGAATTGCTACTCCAGCTTTTTTTTTGATTTCCATTTGCATGGAGTATCTTTTTCCATCCCCTCGCTTTCTGTCTGTATGTGTCCCTAGGTCGGAAGTGGGTCTCTTGTAGACAGCATATATACGGGTCTTGTTTTTGTACCATTCAGCCAGTCTGTGTCTTTTGGTGGGTGCATTTAATCCGTTTACATTTAAGGTAATTATCGATATGTATGTTCCTATTCCCATTTCCTTAATTGTTTTGGGTTTGTTATTGTAGGTCTTTTCCTTCTCTTGTGTTTCTTGTCTAGAGAATTTCCTTTAGCACTTGTTGTAAAGCTGGTTTGGTGGTGCTGAACTCTCTCAGCTTTTGCTTGTCTGTAAAGATTTTAATTTCTCCATCAAATCTGAATGAGATCCTTGCTGGGTAGAGTAATCTTCATTGTAGGTTTTTCTCCTTCATCACTTTAAATATGCCCTGGCACTCCCTTCTGGCTTGCAGAGTTTCTGCTGAAAGATCAGCTGTTAACCTATGGGGATTCCCTTGTGTGTTATTTGTTGTTTTTCCCTTGCTGCTTTTAATATGTCTTTTTGTATATAATTTTTGATAGTTTGATTAATATGTGTCTTGGCATGTTTCTCCTTGGATTTATCCTGTATGGGACTCTCTGTGCTTCCTGGGCTTGATTAACTATTTCCTTTCCCATATTAGGGAAGTTTTCAACTATAATCTCTTCAAATATTTTCTCAGTCCCTTTCTTTTTCTCTTCTTCTTCTGGGACCACTATAATTCGAATGTTGGTGTGTTTAATGTTGTCCCAGAGGACTCTGAGACTGTCCTCAGTTCTCTTCATTCTTTTTTCTTTATTCTGCTCTGCAGTAGTTATTTCCACTATTTTATCTTCCAGGTCACTTATCCATTCTTCTGCCTCAGTTATTCTGCTATTGATCCCTTCTAGAGTATCTTTAATTTCATTTTTTGTGTTATTCATCATTGCTTGTTTCCTCTTTAGTTCTTGTAGGTCCTTGTTAAATGTTTCTTGCATTTTCTCTATTCTATTTCCAAGATTTTCGATCATCTTTACTATCATTATTCTGAATTCTTTTCAGGTAGACTGCCTATTTCCTCTTCATTTGTTAGGTCTGGTGGGTTTTTACTTTGCTCCTTTATCTGCTCTGTGTTTTTCTGTCTTCTCATTTTGCTTATCTTACTGTGTTTGGGGCCTCCTTTTCGCAGGCTGCACGTTCGTAGTTCCTGTTGTTTTTGGTGTCTGTCCCCAGTGGCTAAGGTTGGTTCAGTGGGTTGTGTAGGCTTCCTGGTCGAGGGGACTAGTGCCTGTGTTTTGGTGGATGCGGCTGGATCTTGTCTTTCTGGTGGGCAGGTCCTCGTCTGGTGGTGTGCTTTGGGGTGTCTGTGGCCTTATTATGATTTTAGGCAGCCTCTTTGCTAATGGATGGGGCTGTGTTCCTGTCTTGCTAGTTGTTTGGCATAGGGTGTCCAGCACTGTAGCTTCCTGGTCGTTGAGTGAAGCTGGGTCTTGGTGTTGAGATGGAGATTTCTGGGAGATTTTCGCCATTTTATATTACGTGGAGCTGGGAGTTCTCTTGTGGACCAGTGTCCTGAAGTTGTCTCTCCCACCTCAGAGCACAGCACTGACTCCTGGCTGGAGCACCAAGAGCCTTTCATCCACACAGCTCAGAATAAAAGGGAGAAAAAAGAGAAAGAAAGAAAGAGGATAAAATAAAATAAAGTAAGATAAAATAAAATACAGTTATTAAAATAAGAAATAAAATAATTATTAAGAAAAAAGTTTTAAAAAGTAAAAAAAAAAAAAAAAAAAAAAAAGAAAGAAAAAAAAAAAACGGACGGACAGAATCCTAGGACAAATGGTAAAAGCAAAGCTATACAGACAAATCTCACACAGAAGCATACACATACAAACTCACAAAAAGAGGACACGGGGAAAAAATAATATATCTTGCTCCGAGAGTCCACCTCCTCAATCTGGGATGATTTGTTGTCCATTCAGGTATTCCACAGATGCAGGGTACATCAAGCTGATTGTGGAGATTTAATCCGCTGCTCCTGAGGCTGCTGGGAGAGATTTCCCTTTCTCTTCTTTGTTCGCACAGCTCCCGGGGTTCAGCTTTGGATTTGGCCCCGCCTCTGCATATAGGTCGCCTGAGGGTGTCTGTTCTTCACGCAGACAGGACGGGGTTAAAGGAGCAGCTCATTCAGGGGCTCTGGCTCACTCAGGCTGCGGGGAGGGAGGGGTATGGATGCGGGGCGAGCCTGTGGCAGAGGCCGGCGTGACGTTGCAGCAGCCTGAGGCGCGCCGTGTGTTCTCCCGGGGAAGTTGTCCCTGGATCACGGGACCCTGGCAGTGGCGGGCTGCACAGGCTCCACGGAAGGGGCGTGTGGAGAGTGACCTGTGCTCGCACACAGGCTTCTTGGTGGCTGCAGCAGCAGTCTTAGCGTCTCATGCCCGTCTCTGGGGTCCGCACTGATAGCCGCGGCTCACGCCCGTCTCTGGAGCTCCTTTAACCGGCACTCTTAATCCCCTCTCCTCACGCACCAGGAAACAAAAAGGCAAGAAAAAGTCTCTTGCCTCTTCGGCAGGTCCAGGCTTTTTCCCGGACCCCCTCCCGGCTAGCCGTGGCGCACTAGCTCCCTTCAGGCTGTGTTCACACCGACAACCCCAGTCCTCTCCCTGCGATCCGACCGAAGCCCGAGCCTCAGCTCCCCGCCCCCACCCACCCCGGCGGGTGAGCAGACAAGCCTCTCGGGCTGGTGAGTGCCGGTCGGCACTGATCCTCTGTGCGGGAATCTTCCCGCTTTGCCCTCCGCACCCCTGTTGCTGCGCTCTCCTCCGTGGCTCCGAAGCTTCCCCCTTCCGCCACCCGCATCTCCGCCCGCGAAGGGGCTTCTAGTGTGTGGAAACCTTTCCTCCTTCACAGCTCCCTCCCACTGGTGCAGGTCCTCTCCCTGTTCTTTTGTCTCTGTTTTTTTTCTTTTTTCTTTTGCCCTACCCAGGTACGTGGGGAGTTTCTTGCCTTTTGGGAGGTCTGAGGTCTTCTGCCAGCATTCAGTGTGTGTTCTATAGGAGCAGTTCCACGTGTAGCTGTATTTCTGATGTATCTGTGGGGAGGAAGGTGATCTCTGCATCTTACTCTTCCGCCATCTTCTCAAATCTTTAGACTTCATATTTTTAAAGAAGTTTTAGGTTCCTAAATTGAGAGGAAAGTAGAGGCATTTTCAACATACATCCTGCTAGTGTATATATAAATCATCCCCCGTATTAACAGCCTGCATCAGAGTAGTATGTTTATTACAATCTATGAACCTACATTGACACGTCACTCTCGCTCAAAGATCATAGATTGCATTAAGATTCACTCTTGGGGCTTCCCTGGTGGCGCAGTGGTTGAGAGTCCGCCTGCCGATGCAGGGGACACGGGTTCGTGCCTGGTCCGGGAAGATCCCACATGCCCGCGGAGTGGCTGGGCCTGTGAGCCATGGCCGCTGGGCCGGTGCGTCCGGAGCCTGTGCTCCGCAATGGGAGGGGCCACAACGGTGAGGGGCCCGCGTGCCGCAAAAAGAAAAAAAAAATTGATGACTAATAAGAACCTACTGTATAAAAAAGTAAATAAAATAAAATTCAAAAAAAAGATTCACTCTTGGTGTTACACATTTTATGCGTTTTAACAAATGTATAATGCCATATACCTATAGTTATTATATAATTTAGAATATGTTTACTGCCCTAAAAATTCTATGTGCTCCACCTATTCATTCCACTCTATCCCTAAACTATGATATCCACTGACATTTTTACTGTCTCCAATGTTTTTCCAGAATGTCATGTAGTTGGAATAATACAGTATATAGCCTTTTCAGATTAGCTTATTTCACTTTCTTTCATGGACTCTGACTTTGGAGTTGTATATAAAAAATTATTGTCACACCCGAGGTCATTTAGATTTCTCCTATGTTATCTTCTAGAAGTTTTATAGTTTTGCATTTTACATTAACTCTGTAATCCAGTTTGAGTTAAATTTTGTGAAGTGTGTATGGCCTGTGTGTAGATTCTTTTTTTTTTTTTTTTTTGCACGTGGATGTCTAGTTGTTCCAGCACCATTTCTTGAAAGAACTGTCTTTTCTCCATTTTACTGCCTTCCACTATGTAGAATTTACTTCCAGGCAGAAAGCTTTACCAATCCTGGTGAGAAAGATTTTCCCACAGAGTGGTAGTTCAGGCTACCCTAAGTGGCAATTCAGAATTGAGAAGGAACAGGAGGGTGTCTATGTGGTAAGAAGTCAGAGAAAGTTTGATAAGGCTTCAAAAACCAGATTCCTACACTTACTGCTGTCTGTTGTTTGTAAACCGTTTTTTTTTTTTTTTTAAACCACTTTTTGTCTAACTTACCAGTTGTTTTTGATACAATGCATGCCCTTTAGAAATTATTCCTTCATAGACAGGAACAGAAATTCTATTTATATTTTCCATCTGTTTCTATATATCTGAAGCCATGAGTTCATACTGATACCACCAAAGCCAATCCAATATTTTTCTTCCTTTTGATAACTCTCTTCCCAAACTATGAGAAAGCTATTGCCATTATCTTTAATAGGTTCATTTATTTGATCCATTCTCCTAAATTTAACAACCCCTTTCCATTTTTGAGTGCCCCTGGTGACCCACAGAGGCTCTAATACCCACCTAAATATCCCTTCATATGTGAATACCCTCATTACCCCATTAGGCTTTGGGATTCTATGTCAGACCACCCTTCTGCATGGTCACTTTTCTCCTTTACCTGATGGGACTCTGACACATTGCAGTGAACCTTCCTCCTCTATGCACGTTCTCTTTGTCCACCTGTACTTTGACACCTTATACAGGGCTGCTCCCACTTCTGGATGTTTTCCTTATTCACGTAGACGCTGAATAACTTTGCTAGGCTGCTCTCCCTCATGACTACCTTCCTCATCATTCTTCAGTTCTGTCACCCTTTCATTGTGCTTTCTTCCCACATAGATACTCTCTGATCCTTCTCAGGCTCTGAATGGCCACGCTCGGCTCTCTCCTTGTGGCAGCACTTCATACCATTTGAGTTCCAACAACCTGTGCCTCAGCACCACTCTATGTGAAGACTTCCTTTACCATGTTGGGGCTCTGACACTGCTTGTGAGGCCACACCTTCACAAGGATGCTCTCCCTGCCCCCCAAGCTCTGAATTTTTGTGTTAGATCATCTTAAAATCTGTCACCCCATTTCAGGCCACCTCCATGAATTGTCAGTATCCTCTTCTCTTCTGTCTCTCTCTTGCTCTAACGTTCACAGCCTGTTCTGCTCTATCCATTTGTAATGAGGTCCTTCTCAACAAACAGTGAATATGATATATCATGTCACCTTCTTCCAATATGAATGCCCTCTGTAACACTCTCAGGGTCTGATAACTCACACTCAGCCACTGATGTGCTTACTCCATTTGGGTTTGCCTCTCCACATTAGTTTACCTCCCTGTATGGACACATTCCTCACCCCACTTTGGCTCTACCATCCCATGCTGGGACTTCTCCAGGCACGGGCCACCTACTTTCCCTCCTTTGGGCACTGCAAACCCGTTCCACGCTGTCCACAAACTTGGACAACCTCTTTAATCTGCTTGGTTTCAGATAACTCTCATTGGGGTGATGTTTTCCTGATTCTTCTTGGACTCTGACTCCTCATGGCAGGCTGTATCCTGGTGGGTACCCTCTTCACTCCATTAACATTTCAAAGGTCCATGCCAGGCTGACTCTCCATGTCGAGAAACTCAGTGCACTTACTTGCTTTGACACCTCATGTCAAACAGCCTCACCATACAGAGGTCTTTGTTACTCTGCTTGGGCTCTGACACCGTAAGCCAGGATACCTCTCTATATAATGTCCATCTTTCTCTGCCCCCAACTAATGGCTTTAGGGTTAAATGATTAATGAAGAAAAGGGAAAGGTAAAATAAGAGAAAGAGAGAAAGAATTGAAGAGGAAAACTCATAATACTATTTGAAGGCATAAAACTATATAATATAATCTAGGCAAAATGTGTACAGGCTGATGAATCATTGACTAGTCATGCTATGGGTCACTGTGTATTTATTCCTCTTCTACTTCCAAATAATTTCAAAATTATCAATAATAAAATATATTTTTATAATAGTAAGATGTAGTGTTTTTCAGAAAGGAATGGTATGTTTTTAAAGAGATTATTTTTATTGTTTATTGTAGCTAAGACTTATTTATACTCAATGACAAATGCAGATACTTGATCATTCCAGTAGTTTAAAGAAATCCACAGTTATTCAAATTAGGTGATCATTACATATCTATCTGTATCTGCACTATAGAAAATTCATAATAAAAATTCAATATATTAAATTAAAATCCAAGAGACTATCCATACTTGGATTAATTTATTGATTCAAACTTGCTATGTTAGAAATAGATGAAAAGTCAATTGCAGTTTCTTTCATTCTAACAAGAAAAACTAATAAAAAGGAAAAATTTGGAATTTGTGAATCAATATTTGTGGAAATAAAATAAACTCTTTTATGGTACAAATCAAAATGGCACATTGAGTATTAAGATAAATGTAATTTTATTTATTATTTTGCTATGGAGATAACTTACATATACCACATACATAGAAGGAAAAATTTACACATGGGCAAAGAGACTATTTGTCACTGTTGTCCTAGGGACCAATTGAGTATTATAGTTAATTATTTGAATCTCTCTATGCTTTCTTCCTTCCCAAAGAAACAGTTATGAATCCAATACCCTGCACTGAAGACTTCCTTGGTCTCTCAAATTTTTCTGAATTTCAGAAATTAAAGGGGTTTTTGACAAGAGGATGGTAAATTTTCTGTAGGCTTTAAGAAGTGGTGGTTTCAGCAGTAATGGCAGAGATAGTTATTTAAGATGGAGTTCAGTACTGGGATGATCCTGCAGTTACAGATTACACTGTCTACAACTGGGCATAAGTGGGACAGTCTAAAACAATGTGGTGATATTCATTAGTTATAAGTCAGTGGGTAATAAAAAGATAGTTATAAACAGCTTTTGCTTCCACAAGTTTAGCCTTGTCTCCATAGGATGGATGAATGTGAAGTGGGTTGGGAGTGGAGGGTAAATAAATGGAAGTTTAATGGATATTATTTTATGAATCATACTTAAATTGTATTCTTACATGTTGGGGCTTATTAATAAAAATTATTCTTTTTCACTGCTGAAACTTAAAATTATTTCATTTTAAATTAAACAAAATGAACATTTATGGGCCTGTAATATGTCTCAGATACTGAATAGGACATTTACACATATCATTTAGGTTTATATTCATATTTAAATCCTGTTTACAATCCACCTTAAGTGGTATAGGCAACAGCTGGCAAATGCCAGAGCTTAAACTGTAACCTAGACATGGCTGATTTCAAAAATTCACTATTTTTCTATTAACTATGTTTAACATCCCTGATTTTAACTTACAATTGAGTATTAGGGACATGAAAGCTTTCTGTCAAAAATATCTGGATTTTTAACAGGGTTCATACTCTGCTCAGCCTATTTCCTTTAGAATTTCAACTTATATACCACATCAGTTAAGTCTGAATCTTCCACTGCCATAGTAACTCATCAATCTAATCCATACAGTCAATGTGGTGGCTGGATTATAAATATACACCCACGCACACTTATGCCAATATTACATGTTTCGGCCATCAAGTTGCTCAAATTGAGTAGAAAAATCAAATTAATTCCAATAGCACTGAATAGATATTCCCTACATGACTGTTAAATTTCTTCCAAGCCATTCATCTTTAATGTATGTGGAATCAATGCTTTAACACCTATAGGGACTGGGTATTCGTTATCTCAGTTAGCAGACTTACTTGAATCCCTCTGGCACAAAACCCCGCCTTCACTTAAACACAGATCTATTTTTGAAATACTTATCTAAAACACAATTAATCCCCTTGCTCATGACAGGCTTTCAAATACTGAAGAGATACACCTAATTCCCTTGTGAACTCACTCTTTGTTATTTTAAAATGCCATGCTGCCTTCCATCATATGTCTTGTGAAATAATTTAGAGAATTTGTATGATTTTCTTACAATATGTTCATTTCAGAGATTCAATATAGTATTCTCCAATAGTGATAAAATGGTTACATAGCTCAGTAGAAAACTACTAGGGTCAAACTTCATTAAAATAAAAAGATACTCAAAGTGCTCTTTAAACTGCTTCTCCTTTTAAGATTTTTATTTGTGCTAGGAGTTTTAAATCAGAAACCAATTAGAATAAAATAAAATCCAATTTTATGGGCCTTGGAGAGACCAGGAAGTTTCATTCATCATTACAGAGTCTCTTCCACTTAGATCTTCTTTTGAACATTTTATTCCTAGGGAATATCTTTTATCCAACCGCATTAGTAAACAAAGGGGTAATGCTGTTCAATTTTGCTTGTATGTGCTTTGTTCTCATCTGTCATCAGCTGAAGTCAGTTGTCCATCTCCAAGATGTAATGAGAACTACTTCTTGTTGCCATACAGAATGTCTTGACACAATTATTATAGTACCAATGAAAGCTTTCTCTGGAGGACACATTTTCTGAACATACTGCAAATGTAATCCTTTTAAAATGTTTTTTTTTTCCACATGAATTCCCATATGAAGAGTTCTTATGACTATATTTGTTTCAAAGGAAAAATGTACACTTCTAAATTTATTACTTATTTAAGACCCATATGAATATGTAGTCTTGCAAATATTTAACAAAAATAATAAGTAATACATTAAAATCAATTTAGTTTTTCTTTTGTAGCAAAATAAATAAAATATAAATTAGCATATTAATCCCTTTACACTTTGGTCTTGGGACCAAATATAAAACTAAGAAATATACTAGATTATATTACAGAATTATGTGATCCTTTTTGCTTTGGAATCTAAATAAATCTAATTTCTATGAGATATGTATATGTGTTCCAATAAAACAGGAAAATGAAAGCATGAACTTAGAAAATGTAATTTTAGTTCCTTTAGATATTCTTTTATTTGCCTATGCTTCCCCAATAAAAAGCATTATCTTTTAAATCTTATTTTATTTTCAGAAAGCTCTAAATTGTAAAGTGAATAAAAACTTCAAAATGAGGGAATCACAGAATGTGTATCTATCCTAACTGCTGAAGTACAACTTAGTGATTATATCTATTACTGAATATTCAATAACAAAAATTAGCAGTTGAGGGGATAGAGGGGATGGAATATGTGACACCCAATCTGATGAAATAAATTAAATATCTGGTAAGTGACAGGCAGTATAAGGGAAAAGAGGTCCTGATAGATATATTAAATATTATGATAGCATCTTACTCTGCCACATGAGTATTGAGTAGTTTATAGTTAAAGAAAGATGTTTCTTATGTTCTAACTCATTTTTGTCTTTTTTAAAAATTGTTTCCCCCTGTTCCTTCATCTCTGAGGGAGTGCGGTTCATTGACTTTTATCCTACCATTTCTATTCTCATAGTTCTGCTTCTTTCCTCACCCTTTCTTATCTTCTCTCTTCAATTCTCCTTTTCTCCCTTCTGCTTCTCTCCCTTGAAATGATCAAAGTGGTGATTTGGTACAGGAAACCTCACTCTACTTTTTTCCGCCAAATTGAGACAAAGGCCTCAAAGAATAAGTTATTTCTTACTTTTGAGAGTGTATTATGCCAGCTTTAAGTATGCAAATAAACAATTGTAAAACCAGTTCTGTTTTTAAGATAATAAATTTTATGTTACAATATATTTCCATATTTTTTATCAAATTAGTTATGTTTTCAGGTACTTGATATTCATAGCCTGCCAAATGACAATCATAAACCACCAAGTAAAAAGAGATCACCACATGGTCTCAAAGGTCCTGTATTGAATAGGGTAAAGGCTAAGGTTTAAAACAAAGCTGGGCTTTGACCTTAACAAACCAATTAAATGTTCTGTGCCTCATTTATCTTTAGTATTACATGAGAATATTCTTACCTGTGTTGTGTATATAACCATCTTGTTATGGTACTAAGTAGACAGTACCTTATAAAACAAAATGAGAAATAGAATCAGCCATAGAGTAGTTTGGTAATGAAATAAAATGAATTCTGCCATTCTCCCTTCTAGAAATGTCTCTTCATGTGACAACATATATATCCAGGGGTCATACTTGCACCTTCAAATATGTGAAGGGCATTTTTAAACCTAACCTTGCAACCTTAAGTAATTCTTCTACTATTAAACTCCCCAAATTCCTCTATCAAATTACACTTAGTTTTCCTTTATAGATTTATGCCATGTTTTTTTACTTGATTATTTTGTGTCTTGCTCATTAGACTGTAAGCTCTGTGACATTGGGGAACATATCTTTTTAGTTCATCATTATATACCCAGAACATAACAGAATGAAAAAAAAATAGATTAGTGAAAGGAAAACTATATAGATAATCTGATTAAAAATACCTAACTCCAGACATTGTAAAATTACTCACAATAAATATGAAATACAAATTAAAATATTAATGAGATATCATTCATCATCATATAGATTGCCAAAGCATACAAACATTGATAAAGCCCAGAAATGGTAAGGCTGTGGAGAAATTGACACTCATTTCTAATTATCATAAATAATTGCATTATTTTTAAAGTAAATCTTAAATGTGAGAGGAGTAATTCTCTAGGTGAATGTTATTAGGTTGATGGAGAATATATTTTCTTTCATATATCAACCAAGAGATTCTTGAATATGAATTAAGTGTTAGCAAAAAAGTGTAAAAGGCACAAAACTTGTAACTCAGCTATCAGCTAGGATCATCCTTTCCCTTAACATCCAGGTAAGATTAGCCTGAACATCCATTTTACATCCTGTGGAAGGAATAGTGACTTTAAGATTTCTACAAATAATCAGATGGCCACCTGTGGCTCTATTATGTTCATTTATTTAATTATCTTTCTCTGTTTATGCTCTTTTCACTTTGGTAACAATCTCAAGAACGCCTTTGTCTTGAAATTTCCCCATTTCTCAACTAGATCAAGCAAATGATAATACAAAAAATGCTTCTATGCAAGATTTTAATGAAGGCCTGTCAGTCATGAAAGAGGAACTATGTTGCTGAACCTTTAAATATTATTTCTCAGGTATCACACTTCTTAAAAAAAAGTCTCAGAACCATGTTGACCACTGGTCATATCAATCACCCTTATGTTCCTGGTTCCTGTTTCCTGAACTCCACTTTTATTGCATGTTTCCTGTATGGATCTTCCAAAAGTATTCTCATTTTTCAGTTCCCCCCTTGCAATCTTAGCTATAGGATTATAATGTTACAAAATGTTCAGCTAAAATAAATGCTGGATACTTTGTGGCCCTTTACCAATAAGAAGGGCAATACTTTTTCTCCTTTAAAATAATCCATCTAGTTTAAAATACAGTAATATTTTAAAATTCTCTTCTTTAGACAATTCAAATAATTTGTAATGTGACAGGACCAACATGTGACTGAGAATTGTGAGACTTCTAGTCTAAACTCTGACCATTGCTTTAGGAAAGTTATGGTAGGCAGAATAATCATCCCCTAAAAATGCCTATATCTTAATCCCTGGAACCTGTGAATATCTTGCTTTATATGGTAAAAGGACTTTGCAAGTATGATTAAGGTGAAGGACATTGAGATGGACGGATAATGCCGAATTGTCTGGGTGGGCCCAACCTAATTACCTAAGTCTTTGAAAAAAACCTTTCCTGACTGGGTCAGAGCAAGAAGGATACTGTAGAAGAATGATCAGAGAGAGGCAATGTTGCTGGCTTTGAAGATGGAATAAGGAGGTCAAAAACTAAATAATCTTGGGGGCCTCTAGAAGCTGGAAAAAGAAAGGAAACATATTCACCCCTAGAGGCTCAAGAAAGGAACGCAGTTCTGCTGATGCCTTGATTTTAGCACAATGGGACAACTGTTGGACTTCTAAACTATAGAAGTGTAAAATAATAAAATTATGTTGTTTTAAGATACTAAGTTTGGGCTTCCTTGGTGGCGCAGTGGTTGAGAGTCTGCTGCCAATGCAGGGGACACGGGTTTCAGCCCTGGTCTGGGAAGATCCCACGTGCCGTGGAGCAACTGGGCCTGTGAGCCACAACTACTGAGCCTGCACGTCTGGAGCCTGTGCCCCGCAACAAGAGAGGCCGCGACAGTGAGAGGCCCGCGCACCCCGATGAAGAGTGGCCCCCACTTGCCGCAACTAGAGAAAGCCCTCCCACAGAAACGAAGACCCAACACAGCCATAAATAAATAAATAAATAAATAGCCTCAGGTCATCCCCCACCGCCCCCACCAGTTGTTTGCTAAGTTTCCTCGTTACTTATTCCTAATTCATGTCCAAATTCCCAGCAGAAATATTTTTTAAAAAACATAAAAAAAAGATACTAAGTCTGTAGTAATTTCTTATAGAAGCAATAGAAAACTAATACAGAAGTCATTATTCTTATTCCTTCTACATACAAAGAGATGATTAGAATGACTCTCCAAGACCTTTCCACATCTCAGTTATCTGATGGACATGGCTACAGTGGTAATTTGGGGAGAGTAACTTTATTGTTTTCCTAAGGAACCACCAATCAATATAAACCTATGGTTACTGGCTGCCTCTACTCAGAAGTGCACTTTAAAATGCACTGCGTTCTGATACTCCTTGTGGTATATTTATTGAGATCGGTAAATCTTCAAACTAATACTTTCTAATCCCAGATAGTCCAGCCCTGTTAAAAGGTTCAGGAACTACAGGTCTAGGCATGATCTTCTTAATGTTTTCCAATGCTAAACTGGACTCTGACCATCTCAATTCTACCTGAAAATCAGACAATCTCGTCCCCCTTTATGGGTTGATAATAGATTTTAATACAAAAGAGATCTGGAACAAATATACTGGCAGGCCCAAGCTTCATGTGCTTGTCAGAAATCCTGGTTATAGATTTCCCTTTTTCCTTGTTATTGTTAATACTGAACCAAAGGAATCCACTTTCATCTATCTTACCAAGTATTCACTTGCCTATTTAGAGTTAACTCTTAAGTTACTTACAATAGCCCTCTCTCTTATTTTTGTAGTTCTTTAGAGAAGAAGTTGGTTCTCAAAAATCCTTTACCCACTATACAGGTTATGCATTTATAGCTTTTAGAACTACAAGTATGGCCCCTTTGCTCCTCTGGCCTGCTGTGGATTCACGTCTTTTCAATATTGGTGATATAATCCAAACATTGTGTGCCTAACAGGGAGATCAGCTCGGTGCTTTGTGACTACCTAGAGGGATGGGATAGGGAGGGTGGGAGGGAGACGCAAGAGGGAGGGAATATGGGGATATATGCATACATACAACTGATTCACTTTGTTATACAGCAGAAACTAACACAACATTGTAAAGAAATTATACTCCAATAAAGATGTTAAAAAAGAAAAAAGATCTGGAAAAAAAAATTATGTACTTAAGAAGCAGTTTCCATGACCATAACATCATGCCCAATGATGCCAGCTAATAACTTTAGCAAGTTAAAAAAATTATCAAGGGCTTCCCTGGTGGCACAGTGGTTGAGAGTCCATCTGCCGATGCAGGGGACACGGGTTCGTGCCCCAGTCCGGGAAGATCCCACATGCCGTGGAGCGGCTGGGCCCGTGAGCCATGGCTGCTGAGCCTGTGCGTCCGGAGGAGAGGCCACAACAGTGAGAGGCCCATGTACAGAAAAAAAAAAAAAAAATCATCAAGGTATAATGTAAGGTGAATAATGAATAAACATTGTACTCTGCCTTTTAAAAACAGCCGGTCTTAGAGGCCTGGGCTTAATTCAAATAAATTTGGAAGAGCAAATGAATAACTATACTGTCAAATAACCTACAAGGAGCATTTAAACTTACAAATAAAGACAAGATTGCAGTAAAATCTCCAAGCTACACTTTTTAGCCATTGACACTTATTAAAACATCTAGAATTATATTCATTCTATTAACATTCTTTGTGTTAGGCATCAGAGAGTGAGTGTAAATGAGATATAAAAGGCTTGCATTGTTGTGGAACTTAATACCTAGATTTGGCTTTCTGTATCATTCTACTAAGTTTTAAGTATATTTGACATAGGTACCTGCACCGGTGGGAGTATGCAACCTGACACCACATCTATTGCCTAGTTTGAAGTGAACTCTCCTTAAGTCAAATCTGCTTAGATGGATTTAAGAGTTGGGGTGGAGACCAACTAAAACATGCAGAACACTGAGGGAAGGATGTGATGAGAGAGAACAATTTCCATATCAAGTTGTAGCAGTAAGGCCACTGCATAGGAAACACAGTGGAAGCTTAATACTTTAAACATTTATTCATTTATTCAACAAATGTATACTGAGAATCTATGATTTGCCAAGTGCTAAAGTTCATACAGGCAAAACTGTAAGAATTCTTTCAGTAGTGATAATAGCATCAGATACTAGCATTTTAATTGAAGCAGGCGAATCAATATCAAGAGTTCAGAAATGCAGAAACATTGGCATGAGGCAGAAGCTCAGCTAACTTGAAAGTAATACGTGGTGAAGACTGGGTAAATAAATGAAAGCAAAAGAATGATGGAGTCTGTTGTAGTTAATATATTAACTCATGTATAGTTGATAGATATTATAACACTACACTTTTAATTCCTCCCTTTCAACTTTTGGCCTATTTTGCCATATATTTTACTTTTATCAATGCTCTAAACTGGTCATACTTGTTAATGGTTTTAATGGTAATGAATTCTCTCAACATTTGTTATTCTAAAAAATCATTATTTCACCTCTATATTTGAAAGATATTTTGCCAGGTATAGAATTTAGGGTTGCAAGGTCTATTATTATTATTATTACTATTATTACTTAAGCTTTTTACAGATGTCACTGCATTGTCTTCTGGATTGCATCATTCCTAATAAGAATTCTGCTTTGATTTTCCATATGTGATGTTTATTTTCCCTCTAAACACCATGAACATTTCTCTTTATCTTTGGTTTCAGCAGTTTGAATATGATGTTTAGTTTTTTTCAGTTATTATTCATAATAGTTGGGATCTCTTATAGAGTCTGTAGTTTGATATCTTTCATTTTATTTTTGGAAAATTCTAGGTCCTTATATCTTCAAATATTTCCGCTGCCCTGTTATTTCCAACTTCTTCAGGAATTCTGATTAGATATATGATACTATCCTACAGCCCTTTAACACCCTGTTTTTCCCCCATTCTTTTTTCTATTTTGATTCTGTTTAGGTAGTTTCTATTTCACATCACATGTTCATGCATGCTGCCAATCTTTTCCACTAGAGCTATCAAGATATTAATTATAGTTATTTAAATTATCTGATAGTTTTAATATATAATTCATCTTGAAGTCTGACAACTGCTTTATCTCTTCAGGTTTTTATTTGCTTCTTTGTCTCATAATTTTGATTGAATGATAGACATCCTGTGTAGAATTGTAGAAACTTAGGTAAATAGTATTTCTGTCTGGATATGCACTACCTCTCCTGCTAGGCTGTTAGTGTGGTGTTTTGAGTCAATTTGGTCAGGAATTGATCTGGGTTTAGGTTTTGTTGTTGCTACCGTTACCTTTAGTACACCACCATCTTCACATTTCTCTGGTGTTACCTTTTGCTTATGGCAGTTATTGGCTTACTGAATTGTTTTCCTCATTGTTCCTCTTCTGGCGTCAGCTTTTGGTCTTTCCTGCGTGACTGTATTTCATAGGTGGTCTCTCACCATATCTTTGCCAGTGTTCTAGCAGTAAATTGCATTTTACTTGTAGTTTTAGTCTAGTAGTGGAAAAGAGGATGGTGTTCTTTTTGTGGCCTGGTTCATCTGCAGTCCCAGGCAGGACATTTTATCCCTGGGTCTCGGGGATGGGTGTTTTCCATGATATCTCCTTTTGCCCAGTGGTAAGAGAAGTTTAATGATTTGGGCCAGGGATGGTTCCTGTCTCTTCTGTGGGGTTAGAAATGGGTACTCCTTATTAAAAGCATTAAAAGCAAGGTACAAAAACTTCTATTTAGTATACTACCTTTTCATTTTCTAAAGCAGGGAAAACAAGAATATAAACATATTTACTTATTTTTCCAAAGAAAACACAAGAAAGTTAAATGATAAATCAAAATGGAGCTGGCAGGTAATGGGATGGGGATAGGACTTCTATGAATTTCACTTTCTTATAGCTTTGAATGTTGAACTATGTTTGTATTTATATCTTCAAAATATAAAATTAAATAAAAGAGATTGAAAGAAGTAATAGCAATCTTCAAATTAAGAAGGAACAAAAGCTTATAAATAAATGCTCATAACAGCCTTATTATAATAGCCAAAATATGAAGACAACCCTAAATTTTATCAATAGGAAAACAGAGACTCAGGGATTTTCATACAATGGAATACAATTCAGCAGTAAAAAGGAACAAATTATTATACTTACAATGTTATAAATGATTCTCAAAAATAATATGCTGAGTAAAAGAAGTCTGACATAAAAAAGTATATAGTGTATTATTCCGTTTATATAAAAACCTAGTCCAAATTGATCCATTGTGACAGAAATCAGATCCACTGATTTCTACTGGAGCTAGGGATCAGTGAGATTAATTTAAAAAGAAGCATCATGCATATACTCTCTTTCGTGTGTTGAAATATACTGATCTTGGTGGTGGTAATTCAATGGTTGTCAAAATTCATTAAACTATAAATTTAAAATTGGTGCATTTCGTTATATATAATTTATTTTTAAGGCAAAAAATAAAGCACAAGAGACATGAAAGGCAGCATATTAAGTGAAGTCCCAAGTACATTTTTCTTCAGAGAGGAAGGCTTAGATTTATAAGATTGCAGCTGTTCAAAGTTTAGAAAATACAAGATTGTGTCATGCTTAAAAAATTGCAGATAACTTTTTACTCCACATTACAAAAGAAAAATAAGAAAAAGAGAAATAATATTCTATGTTGGACTATTAGCATACACACTTCCAACTGGGTAATATAATCAATATTTATTATTCATATGTTTGTGAATAATATCACAATCATATTGCACAGTGACCATAGAAGCAATTATTTTGTTCCAATAGAAAAATATAAGATTTCAGTTGTAATCATATCTACAGTTTTGTACAAACTCTTTTCTTCTAATATGTTGTTTCTGAGCCCATTTTACTTTGTTTTAAAATATTTTATAGACCTTGAAATAAATAATATTACCAAGCATACTAGCAGATTAAGTCAGAGAAATCAAGACACATATATCTTAGCATAAATTTTTGCCATGTGCTGCAGTAAGCTTTAGTCATAGATAATTTTTAATATCTAAAAGGTAAAATAAATCTTAAAACTTTAATGTGTGTGTCCTTCACTGTTTTAAAATTACTGAATAATGGATGATATATCTCCTTTTATTATTTATATCTTTCATCTGCTATCTTTTGCAACTTAAACTTTTAGGAACTAAATTCAGTAACACAATTTTATTGATTTTTACTTAGGTTTTCAAAGTGCTTTGGGAATCTCTCAAAGAAAGAACATACTTCATAAGACATATTACTCATGATCACACCTTCAGGAGTGATTCTTTATAATGTCACACGACTCTTTTTATTTTGTCTCTAAACTTACTGATGAGATACACATTAATTGTTAGAAAAGTACAATGTGGGCACTCAATGAACATGTTTTCAGTTCTTTAAATTTCAATAGTTAAAGAAATGTCAACTAGTTCTTTTTTTCCTCTGAAATTGTCCTTTTTTTAATTCTAAAGTGGAGAAATTACTGACAATGTAAATCATGATTATATTGTACTGTGTATCAGCAATTTTAACATTTTTTTCCTTCAAAAATGTCTTAAACGATCCATTCATTTTTTCCTACTCCTAGAGTTACAATTGCACTTGAAGTACTTCAATAGATTATATTGAGGATCTTGTTCTCTCCTTTTCTGATTGAGGCATATCTTTGACCACATCAAGCATCCAGTTCTACCAGAATGCTAAACCGTTTAATCTCCCCACATCCAATACAACAAAACACAAAGGCCCATGCTCTTAAAGATCATGCAAAATTACCTCCTCAGGTTTAAGCTGAAACAGCCTTTAGGCAACCTTTACATCAAAATAAAGTAACAAGTAATCCCTTTTAGGTACATAATGAATTTTGGGCTTAGCTGAGTTAGCTATTGGCTTGTCTAGTTGGTCAAAGTTAATTCTAAGGCAGCAAGAAGTTATGTAATTTAAATCTCACTAAATGTGGGTCAGAATCATCACCATTGCCTGCTAGAGGAAACATGACCTTGTGCTGAGAATTTGAGACATAGTTTCATGTGATGAAAATAAAATGGACTTTGAAGTAAGAAAAACCTGTATTCAAATCCAAGCTTTGTCATTTTCTGCAGTGTCCACTAAAATTTAGTAATATATGAAAATCAAATGGGATAATGTTTATAAATGTCCAAAGAAATTAACTCAGCTGTAGACATTTCTTAACATATTTTAGACTTGTTTCCTGATTCTCCTTTTGGTAGCTATCCTATCCTTCCAAACCAAAAATGTTTATTTGCTTATGGATGTTTATAATTCTATATATGTATATATATGAATTAGAATAAAAATTACTGAAATTAAAAACAGGAAAAATTAGGGAAAATGATGAAACCAAAATCTGATCCTTTAAAAAGATCAATAAAATAATAAGATTCTAGCCATACTAAGAAAAAAAAAAAAGAGAGATAAGACACAAATTACTTACATAGAAATGAAAGAGGGATATCACTACTGATCCTATGGGCATTAAAAGAATAATAAAGAAATATTATGAACAACTCTATGTCTGCAAATTTGATGACCTAGATGAAATGGACCAATCCTTGAAAGACACAACCTGTCAATACTTACACAAGAAGAAATAGACAATTTGAATAGGCCCATATCTCTGAAAGAAATTAAATCTATAATTAATAATCTTCCATAACAGAAAGCTCCAGGCCCAGTTGGGTTCTCTGGTGAATTCTACCAAACATTTAAGAAATAAATTGTATTAATTCTTTAAAAGTCTCTTTCAGAGGATGAGGCAGGGGGAATTCTATAAGTAAATGAGAAATGCTGAAACAAAATCAGAATATTAATTCTACCTAGTCCCAAAGTGGGCAGCCTCTAGGAGCTGGGAAATATAATGAATACATAGTCTCTCAGAACCTGCAGAAGGAAGACAGACCTCCCTACACCTTGTTTTTAGCCCACTGAGACTTCTCATTTCCAGAACTATAACATGATAAACTTGAGCTGTTTTAACCTACTAAGTTTGTGAAAATGAGTTATAGCAGCAATAGGACACCGATATAGGTTCTAATCTCATTTTCACACTTGCCAGAATGTGGAAACCAGAATTTTTGGGCTTTAGAATAGTTGGTCTTAAGGTAATGAGGGACTTAAGTCTCAGAAACTTTTATAATAAAGACTATTTAAAGAAAATATATGGTTTCTGGAGAAGAGAATATTCTAAGATTATACATGATAAAGTAAGAAATCTTGTGATGACAAAGTATAATGCTTAAGTATAATTCAGAAGTGGTTAGTAGAGCAGTTATATGGCATGTGAGAAGTTACATATAATGTCCTCATCCATGACACACATTCATAATTGATTCCAGCACTGAATCAGAGCCACTGTGTAGCTTTAAAATACACTTCAGCATAACACTCAAGGCAGCAACTTCTAATTTTTTTAGTTGGAGTATTTGTCATGCAAAATATATTCTGAATGGAGTAAGGGTCATAAGTACACAAAGTAGTTAAAATAGGGGTAATTTAATAGAGAGCCCATTACATAGGTGATAAAAAAGCTAAGATAAAAGGAGAAATTGAGGATACTTAGAGATTAGCAATGGCATAAAAACACTACAGCCCTAGACAGGAGTTCTAACTATGGCCTGTCACTTGGGAACTATAGCCAATGCTGGAAAATTTTATGAGGGAAATGAAGGTTGAAATAAAAATCCATTGTGTATGTGGATATACTGGGTGGGTCAAAAGTTTCATTCTTTTTTTTTTCTGTAAGATGGCTCTAGTTGTCTTTAACTTCACTCAAAACAATTTTGTTAGATTGTATGTGATAGCTGTCATATCAGCGTGCATTTAAAAAAAGACTCATTAAAATTGGTGAATTTTTGTGTAGTCATTTTAATATTGAAGATGGAAGAGAAAAAGCAACATTTTTGGCATATTATGCTTTATTATTTCAAGAAAGGTAAAAACAAAACTGAAACACACAAAAATATTTGTGCAGTGTATGGAGAAGGTGCTGTGACTGATCGAACATGTCACAAAACATGTCACAAACCACAAAAGTGGTTTGTGAAGTTTCATGCTGGAGATTTCTCGCTGGACAATGCTCCATGGTTGGGTAGACCAGTTGAAATTGATAGCGATCAAATCAAAACAATAATTAAGAACAATCAACGTTATACCATGCGGGAGATAGCCGACATACTCAAAATATCCAAATCAAGTGTTGAAAATCATTTGCACCAGCTTGCTTATGTGAATCATTTTGATGTTTGGGTTCCACATAAGTTAAGCGAAAAAAACCTTGACTATATGTCCACATGTACTTCTCTACTGAAACGTAATGAAAACGTTCTGTTTTTAAAACAAATTGAGATGGTGATGAAAAGTGGATACTGTACAACAACATGGAACAGAAGTGTTAGTGGGGCAAGCGAAATGAACCACCACCAACCACACCAAGGTCCAGACTGCATCCAAAGAAGGTGATGTTGTGTACATGGTGGGATTGGAAGGGAGTCCTCTATTATGAGCTCCTTCCAGAAAACCAAATGTTTAATTCCAACGAGTTCTGCACACAATTACACCAACTGAAAGCAGCACTCAATGAAAAGCATCCAGAATTAGTCAACAGAAAATGCATAATCTTCCATCAGGATAATGCAAGACCACATTTCTTTGATGACCAGGAAAAAAAGTGTTACAGCTTGACTGGAAAGTTCTGATTCATCACCTGTATTCACCAGACATTGCACCTTTGGATTTCCATTTACTTTGGTCTTTATAAAATTATCTTAATGGAAAAAAATCTCAATTCCCTGGAAGACTGTAAAAGGCACCTGGAACAGTACTTCACTCAAAAAAATAAAAAGTTTTGGGAAGACGGAATAATGAAGTTGCCTGAAAAATGGCAGAAGGTAGTGGAACAAAAGGGTGAATATGATGTTCAATTAAGTTCTTGGTGAAGATGAAAAATGTCTTTTATTTTTACTTAAAAAAAAAGAAGGCGAGGGGGACTTTCAAGATGGTGGAGGAGTAAGATATGGAGATCACCTTCCCCCCCACAAATACATCGGAAATGCATCTATATGTGGAACAACTCCTACAGAACACCTACTGAACGCTGGCAGAAGGCCTCAGACTTCCCAAAAGGCAAGAAAATCCACACGTACCTGGGTAAGGCAAAAGAAAAAAGAAATAACAGAGACAAAAGAATAGGGATGGGACCTGCACCTCTGGAAGGAAGCTGTGAAGAAGGAAAAGTTTCCATACACTAGGAAGTCCCTTCACTGGCAGAAGTGAGGGTGACGGGGGGAAGCTTCAGAGCCACAGAGGAGAGCACAGCAACAGGGGTGCAGAGGGCAAAGTGGAGAGATTCCTGCACAGAGGATCAGTGCCGACCAGCACTCACCAGCCCGAGAGGCTTATCTGCTCACCCACCAGGGCGAGTGGTGGCTGGGAGCTGAGGCTCGGGCTTTGGAGGTCAGATCGCAAGGAGAGGACTGGGGTTGGTTGCATGAACACAGCCTGAAGGGGGCTAGTGTGCCACAGCTAGCCAGGAGGGTGTCGGGGAAAAGTCTGGACCTGCCTAATAGGCAAGAGACCATTGTTTCCGGGTGTGCGAGGAGAGGGGATTCCTTCCCTGTCTGGCCACAGAAGGCAGAGAACCACTTAAACGAGCTCCAGAGACAGGCACGAGCCATGGTTATCAGCTCGGACACCAGAGATGGACGTGAAATGCTAATGCTGCTGCTAGAGCCACCAAGAATCCGGTGTGCAAGTACAGGTCACTATCCACACCCCATTGCCCCAGGAGCCAGTACAGCCCGCCACTGCCAGGGTCCTGTGATCCAGGGACAACTTTCCCAGGGGAACACATGGCACGCATCAGGCTGTTGCATTGTCACGCTGACCTCTGCTGCCACAGGCTTGCCCCACATTGCAATTATAACTACCACACCCCTCCCTCTCCACGGAATGAGTGAGCAAGAGCGCCCTAATCAGCCACTGCTTTAACCTCGTCCTGTCTGGGCGGGGAACAGATGCCTGAGGGTGACCTACACACGGAGGTGGGGGCCAAAACCAACGGTAAATCTCAGAGCTGTGCAAACAAAGAAGAGAGAAGGAAATTTCTCTGTGCAGCCTCAGGAGCAGTGGATTAAATCCCACATTCAGCTTGATGTACCTTGCATCTGTGGAATACCTAAACAGACAACGAATCATGCCAAAATTGAGGCAGTGGACTTTGGGAGCAAGAGGAGGCTTGGGGTTTACTGTATGCTACTTACTTGTTTCTGACTTTTAGGTTTATCTTAGCATAGATTTTAGTGCTTCTTGTCACTGGTGGATTTGTTTATTGGTTTGGTTGCTGTCTTCTTTAATACTTAAAAAAAATTTTTTAATAATTAAAATTTAAAAAAAATTTTAATAACATAATTTTATATTTTATTTATTTATTATTATATATTTTTTCTCGCATTTCTTCTGAGCCACGTGTCTGGCAGGGTCTTCATGCTCCAGCTTGGTGTCAGGCCTAAGCCTCTGAGAAGGGAGAGCCAAGTTCAGGTCATCGGTCCAATAGAGACCTCCCAGCCCCAAGTGATATCAATTGGCGAGAGCTCTCCCAGAGATCACCATTTCAACAATAAGACCCAGCTCCACCCAATGACCAGCAAGCTCCAATGCTGGACGTCCCATGCCAAACAACTAGCAAGACTGCAACACAGGATTTTAGCCAGCCTCTCTGCTAACACAATTAGCAGAGAGGATGCCTAAAATCATAATAAGGCCACAGACACCCAAAAACAAACCACCGGACGTGGTCCTGCCCACCAGAAAGACAAGATACAGCCTCACCCACTTATACAGGGCTCAGTCCCCTCCACCAGGAAGCCTATACAACCCACTGAACCAATCGTACTCACTGGGGGGAAGAAACCAAAAACAACGGGAACTATGAACATGCAGCCTGCGAAAGGAGACATCAAACACAGTAAGTTAAGCAAAATGAGAAGACAGAGAAACATGCAGCAGATGAAGGAGCAAAGTAAAAACCCACTAGACCAAACAAATGAAGGGGAAATAGGCAGTCTACCTGAAAAAGAATTCAGAGTAATGACAGTAAGGATGATACAAAATCTTGGAAATAGAATGGAGAAAATACAAGAAACACCTAACAAGGACCTAAAAGAACTAAAGAGCAAACAAACAATGATGAACACCACAATAAATGAAATTTAAAATACTCTAGAAGGAATCAATAGCAGAATAACTGAGGCAGAAGAACAGATAAGTGACCTGGAAGATAAAATAGTGGAAATAAATACCACAGAGCAGAATAAAGAAAACAGAACGAAAAGAATTGAGGACAGTCTCAGAGACCTCTGGGACAACATTAAATGCACCAACATTCGAATTATAAGGGTCCCAGAAGAAGAAGAGAAAAAGAAAGGGTCTGAGAAAATATTTGAAGAGATTTTGGTTGAAAAAGTCCCTAACACAGGAAAGGAAATAGTAAATCAAGTCCAGGAAGCACAGAGGCTCCCATACAAGATAAATCCAAGGAGAAACACGCCAAGACACATATTAATCAAACTATCAAAAATTAAATACAAAGAAAAAATATTAAAAGCAGCAAGGGAAAAACAACAAATAACATACAAGGGAATCCCCATAAGGTTAACAGCTGATCTTTCAGCAGAAACTCTTCAAGCTAGAAGGGAGTGGCACAACATATTTAAAGTGATGAAAGGCAAAAACCTACAACCAAGATTACTCTACCCAGCAAGGATCTCATTCACCTTCGACAGAGAAATGAAAACCTTTAGAGACAAGCAAAAGCTAAGAGAATTTAGCACCTCCAAACCGGTTTTACAACAAATGTTAAAGGAACTTCTCTAGGCAGGAAACACAAGAGATGGAAAAGACTTACAAAAACAAACCCAAAACAATTAAGAAAACGGTAATAGGAACATTCATACTGATAATTACCTTAAGTGTAAATGTATTAAATGCTCTAATGAAAAGACATAGACTGGCTGAATCGATACAAAAAAAGACCCATATATATCTTGTCTACAAGAGACTGAATTCAGGCCTAGGGACATATACAGACTGAAAGTGAGGGGATAGAAAAAGATATTCCATGCAAATGGAAATCAAAAGAAAGCTGGAGTAGCAATTCTTATATCAGACAAAATAGACTTTAAAATAAAGACTATTAGAACAGACAAAGAAGGACACTACATAATGATCAAGACATCAATCGAACAATACATAACAATTGTAAATATTTATGCACCCAACATAGGAGCACCTCAATACATAAGGCAAAGGTTAACAACCAAAAAAGGGGCAATTGACAGTAACACAATAATAGTAGGGGACTTTAACACCCCAATTTCACCAATGGACAGATCATCCAAAATGAAAATAAATAAGGAAACACAAGCTTTAAATGACATATTAAACAAGATGGACTTAAATGATATTTCTAGGACATTCTATCCAAAACACCAGAATACACTTTCTTCTCAAGTGCTCATGGAATGCTCTCCAGGATAGATCATATCTTGGGTCACAAATCAAGCCTTGTTAATTTAAGAAAATTGAAATTGTATCAGGTACATTTTCTGACCACAATGCTATGAGACTAGATATCAATTACAGGAAAAAAACTGTAAAAGATATGAACACAAGAAGGCTAATCAATACACTACTAAAAAACCAAGAGATCCTGAAGAAATCAAAGAGCAAGTCAAAAATACCTAGAAGCAAGTGACAATGAAAACACGACAGCCCAAAACCTATGGGATGCAGCAAAAGCAGTTCTAAGAGGGAAGTTTATAGAAATACAATCCTACCTCAAGACATAAGAAATCTCAAATAAACAACCTGACCTTACACCTAAAGCAATTAGAGAAAGAAGAACGAAAACAACAACAACAACAACAACAACAACAAAAAACCCCCAAAGTTAGCAGAAGGAAAGAAATCATAAAGATCAGAGCAGAAATAAATGAAAAAGAAATGAAGGAAATAATAGCAAAGATCAATAAAACTAGAAGCTGGTTCTTTGAGACGATGAACAAAATTCATAAACCATTAGCCAGACTCATTAAGAAAAACAGGGAGAAGACTCAAATCAACAGAATTAGAAATGAAAAAGGAGAAGTAAGCAGAAATACAAAAGATCATGCAAGATTACTACACACAACTATATGCCAAAAAAATGGACAACCTGGAAGAAATGCACAAATTCTTAAAAAAGCCCAACCTTCTGAGACTGAACCAGGAAGAAATAGAAAATATAAACTGACCAATCACAAGCACTGAAATAGAAACTGTGATTAAAAATCTTCCAACAAACAAAAGCCCAGGACCAGATGGCTTCACAGGCGAATTCTATCAAACATTTAGAGAGGAGCTAACACCCATCCTTCTCAAACTCTTCCAAAATATAGCAGAGGGAGGAACACTCCCAAACTTATTCTACAAGGCCACCATCACCCTGATACCAAAAGCAGACAAAGATGTCACAAAAAAAGGAAACTAAAGGCCAATATCACTGATGAACATAGATGCGAAAGTCCCCAACAAAATACTAGCAACACAGAATACTGCAGCACTTTAAAAGGATCATACACCATGATCAAGCGGGGTTTATCCCAGGAATGCAAGGATTCTTCAATATATGCAAATCAATCAATGTGATACACCACATTAATAAATTGAAGGAGAAAAACTATATGATCATCTCAATAGATGCAGAAAAAGCTTTTGACAAAATTCAGCACCCACTTATGATAAAACCTCTCCAGAAAGTAGGCATAGAGGGAACTTACCTCAACATAATAAAGGCCATATATGACAAACCCACAGCCAACATCGTTCTCAATGGTGAAAAACTGAAACCATTTCCTCTAAGATCAGGAACCAGACAAGGTTGTCCACTCTCACCACCATTATTCAACATAGTTTTGGAAGTTTTAGCCACAGCAATCAGAAAAGAAAAAGAATAAAAGGTATCCAAATCAGAAAAGAAGTAAAACTTTCACTGTTTGCAGATGACATGATATGATACATAGAGAATCCTAAAGATGCTACCAGAAAACTACTAGAGCTAATCAATGAATTTGGTAAAGTAGCAGGATACAAACTTAATGCACAGAAATCTCTTGCATTCTTATACACTAATGATGAAAAATCCGATAGAGAAATTAAGCAAACGCTCCCATTTTCCATTGCAACAAAAAGAATAAAATACCTATTAATAAACCTACCTAAGGAGACAAAAGACCTATATGCAGAAAACTATAAGACACAGATGAAAGAAATTAAAGATGATACAAACAGCTGGAGAGATATACCATGTTCTTGTATTGGAAGAGTCAATATTGTGAAAATGACTCTACGACCCAAAGCAATCTATAGATTCAGTGCAAACCCTATCAAACTACCAATGGCAATTTTCACAGAACTAGAACAAAAAATTTCACAATTTGTATGGAAATACAAAAGACCCTGAACAGGTAAAGCAATCTTGAGAAAGAAAAACAGAGATGGAGGAATCAGGGTCCCTGACTTCAGACTATACTACAAAGCTACAGTAATCCAGGCAGTATGGTACTGGCACAAAAACAGAAATATAGATCAGTGGAACAGGATAGAAAGCCCACAGATAAACCCACACACATATGGGCACCTTATCTTTTTTTAAAATTTATTTTGTTTTATTTTTAGCTGCCTTGTGTCTTTGCTGCTGAGTGAGGGCTTTCTCGAGTTGCTGCCAGTGGGGGTTACTCTTCCTTGCAGTGCACGAGCTTCTCACTGTGGCTTCTCTTGTTGTGGAGCATGGGCTCTAGGCATGCAGGCTTCAGTAGTTGTGGCTCATGGACTCTAGATTGGAGGCTCAGAAGTTGTGGTGCATGGGCTTAGTTGCTCCGTGGCATGTGGGATCCTCTGGACCAGGGCTCGAACCCATGTCCCCTGCATTGGCAGGCAGATTCTTAGCCACTGTACCACCAGGGAAGCCGTGGTCACCTTATCTTTGATAAAGGAGGCAAGAATATACAGGAAAAAAGACAGCCTCTTCAATAAGTGTTGCTGGGAAACCTGGATAGCTACCTGTAAAGGAGTGAAATTAGGACACTTCCTAACACTGTACACAAAAATAAACTCAAAATGGATTAAAGACCTATGTGTAAGGCCAGGCACTATAAAACTCTTAGAGGAAAACATAGGCAGAACACTTTTTGACATAAATCACAGCGAGATCCTTTTCGACCTACCTCCTAGAGAAATGGAAGTAAAAACAAAAATAAACAAATGGGACCTAATGAAACTTAAAAGCTTTTGCACAGCAAAGGAAACCATAAACAAGACGAAAAGACAACCCTCAGAATGGGAGAAAATATTTGCAAACAAAGCAACTGACAAAGGATTAATCTCCAAAATATACAAGCAGCTCAGTATCAAACAAACGAACAACCCAATCCAAAAATGGGCAGAAGACCTAAATAGACATTTCTCCAAAGAAGATGTACAGATTGCCAACAAACACATGAAAGGATGCTCAACATCACTAATCATTAGAGAAATGCAGATCAAAACCTACAGTGAGGGGGCTTCCCTGGTGGTGCAGTGGTTGAGAGTCCGCCTGCCGATGCAGGGGACATGGGTTCGTGCCCTGGTCTGGGAAGATCCCACATGCCGTGGAGCGGCTGGGCCCGTGAGCCATGGCCACTGAGCGTGTGCGTCCGGAGCCTGTGCTCCGCAATGGGAGAGGCCACAACAGTGAGAGGCCCGCGTACCGCAAAAAACAAACAAAAAACAAACAAAAAAAAACCTACAGTGAGGTATCGTCTCACACCGGTCAGAATGGCCATCATCAAAAAATCTACAAACAATAAATGCTGGAGAGGATGTGGAGAAAAGGTGACCTTTGTGCACTGTTGGCAGGAATGTAAACTGATACAGCCACAATGGAGGACAGTATGGAGGCTCCTTAAAAAACTAAAAATAGAACTACCATATGACCCAGCAATCCCACTACTGGGCATACACCCTGAGAAAACCATAATTCAAAAGAATCATGTAGCACAATGTTAATTGCAGCACTATTTACAATAGCCAGGACATGGAAGCAACCTAAGTGTCCATCGATAGATGAATGGATAAAGAAGACATGACACATATATACAATGGAATATTACTCAGCCATAAAAAGAAATGAAATTGAGTTATTTGTAGTGAGGTGGATGGACCTGGAGTCTGTCATACAGAGTGAAATATGTCAGAAGGAGAAAAATAAATACTGTATGCTAACACATATATATGGAATCTAAAAAAAAGAAAAAAGAAAACAAAGACAATTTTTGGCCCATCCAATATATGCATATCTCACATTTTCTTTGACCATTCAACCATCAAGGGACACTTATGTTTTTTCCCTATCTTGGGTATTGTAAGTAATCCTGCAAGGAACTTGGGGCTGCAGACATCTTTTTGACTTAGTATTTTGTTTCTTTTGGCTAAATACTCAGAGTGGAACTGCTGGGTCATATAGTAGTTCTATTTTAAAATTTTTGATGAACCACCACACTACCATCCCCCACTAGTACCTCTCACTAACTCGAAACAAGCTGGAAGCCAGGTGAAATTGAGCCAAGTTAACCTAATAGGCAAAGATCAGGCCCTCTGCTGTACCAAGCAGAACAGGAGGAGCGAGGAAGTGATCTGAGAGCAGCTGGCTCTGGATCATCATAGCATGTAAGATTAAGAAAAAAAATTGAAAAGACCTTCTGTCTTTAAAAAAAAAAAACAACCTCTTTGATACATCAAGGAACATAAAGGAAACATAATCTGAAAAATAGGGATTCTGTAAAAAGAGATACATTTTCCGAGATGTAATGATGATTAAAACTGAAGTGTAGAGACCTGGGAGTTGTGAGAGCAGAGAAGAGACAGGGAAATCTCTCTGTGCAGCCTCGGAGGCAGCAGATTAAAGCTCCACGGTACACTTGATGTGCCCTGCATCTGTGGAGTGCATGAATGGACAGCGAATCATCCCAAATTGAGGACGTGGACTTTGAGGACAAGATTTAAGATTTTTTCCCCTTTTCCTCTTTTTACAAGGAATTATCCCAAATTAAGGAGGTGGACTTTGAGAGCAAGATTTCAGAATTTTTCCCCTTTTCCTCTTTTTACAACGAATTATCCCAAATTGAGGAGGTGGACTTTGAGAGCAAGATTTTCGATTTTGTCCCCCTATTCTCTTTTTGTGAATGTGTATGTGTATGCTTCTGTGTGAGATTTTCTCTGTATAACTTTGCTTCCACCATAGGTCCCAGGGTTCTATCCGTCCATTTTTTGTTTTTTCAATAATTACTTTTTTATTTTTAATAACACTACTATATTTTATACTTTATTCTATTTTACTTTATCTTCCCTCTTTCTTTTTTCCTACCTTCCCTTCCTCCCTCCCTCCCTCCACTCCTTTCTTTCTTTCTTTCTTTCCTTCCTCCCTCCGTCCTCTCTTTCTTTTTCCTTCCCCTCTCCCTCCCTCCCTTCTTCCTTTCACACTTTCTTTCTCTTTCCTTCCTCCCTCCATCCTTTCTTTCTTTCTGTCCTTCTTCCCTCCCTCCCTCCATTCTTTCTTACTTTCTTCCTTCCTTCCTTTCTTTCCTTCTTCCTTTCTTTCTCTCTCTCTTTCTTTCTTCTACTAATTCTTTCTTTCTACTTTTTCTCCCTTTTATTCTGAGCTGGGTAGATGAAAGGCTCTTGGTGCTGCAACCAGGAGTCAGTGCTGTGCCTCTGAAGTGGGAGAGCCAACTTCAGGACACGGGTCCACAAGAGACCTCCCAGCTCCACATAATAGCAAGTGGCGAAAATCTCCCAGAGATCTCCATCTCAACACCAGCACCCAGCTTCAGTCAACGACCAGCAAGCTACAGTGCTGGTCACCCTATGCCAAACAACTAGCAAGACAGGAACACAACCCCACCGATTAGCAGAGAGGCTGCCTAAAAACATAAAAAGGCCACAGGCACCCCAAAACACACCACCAGACATGGACCTGTCCACCAGAAAGACAAGATCGAGCCTCAACCACCAGAACACAGGCACTAGTCCCCCCCACCAGGAAGCCTACACAACCTACTGAAACAACCTTAGCCATGGGGGACAGACACCAAAAACAACGGGAACTACAAACCTGCAGCCTGCAAAAAGGAGGCCCCAAACACAGTAAGATAAGCAAAATGAGAAGACAGAAAAACACACAGCAGGTGAAGGAGCAAGATAAAACCTACCAGACCTAGCAAATGAAGAGGTAATAGGCAGTCTACCTGAAAAAGAATTCAGAATAATGATAGTAAAGCTGATCCAAGATTCTATTTCCAAGATCCAAAATCTAGGAAATACAATAGACAAAATGCAAGAAACAGTTAACAAGGATCTAGAAGAACTAAAGATGAATTCAAGCATCGATTAAAAACACAATAAATGAAATGAAAAATACTCTAGATGGGATCAATAGCAGAATAACTGAGGCAGAAGAACGGATAAGTGAGGTGGAAGATAAAATAGTGGAAATAACTGATGCAGAGCAAAATAAAGAAAAAAGAATGAAAAGAACAGAGGACAGTCTCAGAGACCTCTGGGACAACATTAAACGCACCAACATTCGAATTATAGGGGTTCCAGAAGAAGAAGAGAAAAAGGGACTGAGAAAATATTTGAAGAGATTACAGTTGAAAACTTCCCTAATATGGGAAAGGAAATAGTTAATCAACTCCAGGAGGCACAGAGAATCCCATACAGAATAAATCCAAGGAGAAATATGCCAAGACACATATTAATCAAACTGTCAAAAATTAAACACAAAGAAATCATATTAAAAGCAGCAAGGGAAAAACAACAAATAACACACAAGGGAATCCCCATCAGGTTAACAGCTGATCTCTCAGCAGAAACTCTGCAAGCCAGAAGGGAGTGGCAGGACATAATTAAAGTGATGAAGGAGAAAAACCTGCAACCAAGATTACTCTACCCAGCAAGGATCTCATTCAGATTTGATGGAGAAATTAAAACCTTTATAGACAAGCAAAAGCTGAGAGAGTTCAGCACCACCAAACCAGCTTTACAACAAATGCTAATGGAACTTCTCTAGGCAAGAAACACAACAGAGGGAAAATACCTACAATAACGAACCCAAAACAATTAAGGAAATGGGAATAGGAACATACATATGAATAATTACCTTAAATGTAAATGGACTAAATGCGCCCACCAAAAGACACAGATTGGCTGAATGGATACAAAAACAAGACCCATATATATGCTGTCTACAAGAGACCCACTTCAGACCTACAGACACATACAGATTGAAAGTAAGGGGATGGAAAAAGATATTCCATGCAAATGGAAATCAAAAGAAAGCTGGAGTAGCAATTCTTATATCAGACAAAATAGACTTTAAAATAAAGACTATTAGAACAGACAAAGAAGGACACCACATAATGATCAAGGGATCGATCCGAGAAGAAGATATAACAATTGTAAATATTTATGCACCCAACATAGGAGCACCTCAATACATAAGGCAAATACTAACAGCCATAAAAGGGGAAATCGACAGTAACACAATCATAGTAGGGGACTTTAACACCCCACTTTCACCAATAGACAGATCATCCAAAATGAAAATAAATAAGGAAACACAAGCTTTAAATGACACATTAAACAAGATGGACTTAATTGATATTTATAGGACATTCCATCCAAAAACAACAGGATACACATTTTTCTCAAGTGCTCATGGAACATTCTCCAGGATAGATCATATCTTGGGTCACAAATCAAGCCTTGGTAAATTTAAGAAAATTGAAATTGTATCAAGTATCTTTTCCGACCACAATGCTATGAGACTAGACATCAATTACAGGAAAAGATCTGTAAAAAATACAAACACATGGAGGCTAAACAATACACTACTCAATAACGAAGTGATCACTGAAGAAATCAAAGAGGAAATAAAAAAATACCTAGAAACAAATGACAGTGGAGACACGACGACCCAAAACCTATGGGACGCAGCAAAAGCAGTTCTAAGGGGGATGTTTATAGCAATACAATCCCACCTTAAGAAACAGGAAACATCTCGAGTAAACAACCTGACCCTGCACCTAAAGCAATTAGAGAAAGAAGAACAAAAAAGCCCAAAAGTTAGCAGAAGGAAAGAAATCGTAAAGATCAGATCAGAAATAAATGAAAAAGAAATGAAGGAAACGATAGCAAAGATCAATAAAACTAAAAGCTGGTTCTTTGAGAAGATAAACAAAATTGATAAACCATTAGCCAGACTCATCAAGAAAAAAAGGGAGAAGACTCAAATCAATAGAATTAGAAATGAAAAAGGAGAAGTAACAACTGACACTGCAGAAATACAAAAGATCCTGAGAGATTACTACAAGAAACTCTATGCCAATAAAATGGACAACCTGGAAGAAATGGACAAATTCTTAGAAATGCACAACCTGCCAAGACTGAATCAGGAAGAAATAGAAAATATGAATAGACCAATCACAAGCACTGAAATTGAAACTGTGATTAAAAATCTTCCAACAAACAAAAGCCCAGGACCAGATGGCTTCACAGGTGAATTCTATCAAACACTTAGAGAAGAGCTAACACCTATCCTTCTAAAACTCTTCCAAAATATAGCAGAGGGAGGGGCACTCCCAAACTCATTCTACGAGGCCACCATCACCTTGATACCAAAACCAGGCAAGGATGTCACAAAGAAAGAAAACTACAGGCCAATATCACTGATGAACATAGATGCAAAAATCCTCAACAAAATACTAGCAAACAGAATCCAACAGCACATTAAAAGGATCATACACCATGATCAAGTGGGGTTTATTCCAGGAATGCAAGGATTCTTCAATATACGCAAATCAATCAATGTGATACACCATATTAACAAATTGAAGAAGAAAAACCATATGATCATCTCAGTAGATGCAGAGAAAGCTTTCGAAAAAATTCAACACCCATTTATGATAAAAACCCTGCAGAAGGTGGGCATAGAGGGAACTTTCCTCAACATAATAAAGGCCATATATGACAAACCCACAGCCAACATCGTCCTCAATGGTGAAAAACTGAAACCATTTCCACTAAGATCAGGAACAAGACAAGGCTGCCCACTCTCACCACTCTTATTCAACCTAGTTATGGAAGTTTTAGCCACAGCAATCAGAGAAGAAAAGGAAATAAAAGGAATCCAAATCGGAAAAGAAGAAGTAAAGCTGTCACTGTTTGCAGATGACATGATACTATACATAGAGAATCCTAAAGATGCTACCAGAAAATTACTAGAGCTAATCAATGAATTTGGTGAAGTAGCAGGATAAAAAATTAATGCACAGAAATCTCTGGCATTCCTGTACACTAATGATGAAAAATCTGAAAGTGAAATCAAGAAAACACTCCCATTTACCATTGCAACAAAAAGAATAAAATATCTAGGAATAAACCTACGTAAGGAGACAAAAGACCTGTATGCAGAAAATTATAAGACACTGATGAAAGAAATTAAAGATGATACAAACAGATGGAGAGATATACCATGCTCCTGGATTGGAAGAATCAATATTGTGAAAATGACTCTACTACCCAAAGCAATCTACAGATTCAATGCAATCCCTATCAAACTACCACTGGCATTTTTCACAGAACTAGAACAAAAAATTTCACAATTTGTTTGGAAAAACAAAAGACCCTGAATAGCCAAAGCAATCTTGAGAACGAAACACGGAGCTGGAGGAATCAGGCTCCCTGACTTCAGACTCTACTACAAAGCTACAGTAATCAAGACAGTGTGGTACTGGCACCAAAACAGAAAGATAGATCAATGGAACAGGATAGAAAACCCAGAGTTAAACCCACGCACATATGGTCAACTTATCTTTGATAAAGGAGGCAGGAATATACAGTGGAGAAAGGACAGCCTCTTCAATAAGTGGTGCTGGGAAAACTGGACAGGGACATGTAAAACTATGAGATTAGATCATTCCCTAACACCATACACAAAAATAAGCTCAAAATGGATTAAAGACCTAAATGTAAGGACAGAAACTATTAAACTCTTAGAGGAAAACATAGGCAGAACACTCTATGACATAAATCACAGCAAGATCCTTTTGGACCCACCTCCTAGAGAAATGGAAATAAAAACAAAGATAAACAAATGGGACCTAATGAAACTTCAAAGCTTTTGCACAGCAAAGGAAACCATAAACAAGACCAAAAGACAACCCTCAGAATGGGAGAAAATATTTGCAAATGAAGCAACTGACAAAGGATTAATCTCCACAATTTATAAGCAGCTCATGCAGCTCAATAGCAAAAAAACAAACAACCCAATCCAAAAATGGGCAGAAGACCTAAATAGGCATTTCTCCAAAGAAGATATACAGACTGCCAACAAACACATGAAAGAATGCTCAACATCATTAATCATTAGAGAAATGCAAATCAAAACTACAATGAGATATCATCTCACACCAGTCAGAATGGCCATCATCAAGAAATCTAGAAACAATAAATGCTGGAGAGGGTGTGGAGAAAAGGGAACACTCTTGCACTGCTGGTGGGAATGTGAATTGGTACAGCCACTATGGAGAACAGTATGGAGGTTCCTTAAAAAACTACAAATAGAACTACCATATGACCCAGCAATCCCACTACTGGCCATATACCCTGAGAAAACCATAATTCAAAAAGAGACATGTACCAAAATGTTCACTGCAGCTCTATTCACAATAGCCCGGAGCTGGAAACAACCTAAGTGTCCATCATCAGATGAATGGATAAAGAAGATGTGGCACATATATACAATGGAATATTACTCAGCCATAAAAAGAAACGAAACTGAGCTATTTGTAATGAGGTGGATAGACCTAGAGTCTGTCATACAGAGTGAAGTAAGTCAGAAAGAGAAAGACAAATACCATATGCTAACACATATATATGGAATTTAAGAAAAAAAAAATGTCATGAAGAACCTAGGGGTAAAACAGGAATAAAGACACAGACCTACTGAGAATGGACTTGAGGATATGGGGAGGGGGAAGGGTAAGCTGTGACAAAGTGAAAGAGAGGCATGGACATATATACACTACCAAACGTAAGGTAGATAGCTAGTGGGAAGCAGCCGCATAGCACACGGAGATCAGCTCGGTGCTTTGTGACCGCCTGGAGGGGTGGGATAGGGAGGATGGGAGGGAGGGAGATGCAAGAGGGAAGGGATGTGGGAAGAGATGTATATGTATGACTGATTCACTTTGTTATAAAGAAGAAACTAACAAAATAAATTAATTAAAAAAAAACGGAAGTGTATGGATTTAGACTTGCTCCCATGTAAAGCTCCTTCTTATTTCACTTGTCTGAAAAACACCAGCCTGCCTGATATATTGCATACATAGGAAAAAGTACAAAATAAAAATTGCATTTCCTCTTATTTGACATGTCCATGTATAATTTAACTACTGTAGCTCAAAAAGTCAATTTACAAATTACATAAGATTAAATAGGTGCAATTTCCTAGTTATTTTTTAAATGAGAGTTTTGCGGAAATATGTTACGCTATTAGATTAAAATGTGCTATTAGATTAAAATAAAATATTAAGAGAATGTTGACTGGATATAGTCATAATCTGGTCATATATTTTTCATATTTCCACATTTAAGATACATCTAATATTGATTTCATAAGATGCAGATAAATCTTCAAATATTAATAATTTTAAAATGAAAACTATAAAGTTGATGATTTTGTTAGGTGTGTTTCTCTACTGCTATATATAATCTTTTCAGGCAGAAAATTATTATTGACATTTTAAGTCACAAAATGAAGTAAAATGTATGCCAATTAGTAGGCAATAATAATTTTCCTAGAGTAGATTATAATAAATACCCAATATACAGATGATTGACTTTGCAAAAATAATCATCAAGACATAATATATCTCAGCATTCATCAAGCTTTTCCTTCCTCAGTCCATCAGAACAGACTTCATGCCTATCTGTCATAATCAATTGAATATTTTTCAGCTGACAGACTAAAGCACATGGGGGAATTCCTAGATGATCTGATGGACAGCATTTCTGTCAGAAAATTGAAAGGTAGATTGAGTAAGGATTCGTTTTATCTATGACGTGATTAAGTGTTTTGGTTCCTAAAAGTTACAAAGTGAAATTTCCTGCCCTTATCCATTGTTATGCCGTGTTAGGGAATCTTCATATTTTATTTACAAATCTTATGGTATATTTTGCTTTATTTCTGTTACAGTAATTGGTCCATCATTTGAAATGTCTCTATATAACATGGGTTAATGTCAGTTTGATTCAGTACTAGGAAGGTGAATTCCTCAATTTAATTTCCTCAGTTAATTTCCTCAATAATAAGGTATTGAACTTCTGCAATGCATTAATTTTATCTTACTGAGCTCACTGTCTGATAAGAAAGATAAATGTATAAACAAAGTATTACCATTTAAAGTATGTAAAAATGAACTTATGAAGAAAGTTAGCATTAAATAATTAATCAGGTGGATTAATTTTCTGAAGGATGAGAGAAGTCTTCATGGGAAGTGAAGGTTACGTTTTGATGGAAATGAGCTTCTATTTGAAAATCAGGTACAAGTGTGTGTCACATGAGTGAGGGTATGTTTTCCACTTCATTTATATACAGCCACAATAAAATTAATATGAACATAAGCCTAGGATTTTCATAAGAATGCCCAAACATTGGCTTTGACATCAGCATTCAGCTGAAATCAGCTTGCCTTGGCTGGAACATTTGTATTTCAAATAGGGGAATAGCTAAATCAACTTTTCTGATACCCCTAAATATAAATCATTCTTTAATCAATGCTAAAGAAGAACTTTGTGTACACAGTAACATTAAGATGTAGATAAAAATTCAGGGATAATTGTGTCATCATAAAGCCAATTGCCTCATTGCTCTAACTCCCAGGTCAAAGCACTAAACTTTCCCAACTGATTTTGTAAAAATATGGAAAGGAATTATTTACATTTATTTATTTATTTATTTATTGTTTATTTATTTAATATTTTTGGATGCGTTCGTTGAGTCTTCGTTGCTGATTTATTTATTTATTTAATATTTTTGGATGAGTTGAGTCTTCGTTGCTGTCCGCGGGCGTTTCTGTAGTTGCAACAAGTGGGGGCTACTCTTCATTGTGGTGTGCAGGCTTCTCATTGCAGTGCCTTCTCTTGTGGAGCATGGGCTCTAGGCGCATGGGCTTCAGTAGTTTGGGCACATGGGCTCAGTAGCTGCAGCGTGCAGGCTCTAGAGCGCAGGCTCAGTAGTTGTGGCAAACAGGCTTAGTTGCTCTGCAGCATGTGGGATCTTCCCGGACCAGGGCTCGAACCCGTGTCCCCTGCATTGGCAGACAGATTCTTAACCACTGCACCACCAGGGAAGTCCTATTTATTATATTTATATATTATTTATATATAATTATATATATATATAGTAAAGGTATATATGTGGTATTATATATAGTGTCATAGGATATATACATATACATGTATCCATGAAATTCCATTATCACCACTGACCAAATCTCTTAAATTCTAGAGGTGAATCAGAGAATGTTTTTACATTAGTCAGTTTATACCAGATATGAAGGGAATCTTACTAATCTGTGACATTCCTATCAATCTAACTGTATACTAACAATCATAGTGAAAAATACATCTTGATTCTACCCATGTCTCAGTGGAAAGTGAACATCTATTTAGTGTGGCAAAATGCAAAGTCTAGTGCCTGCAGTAACATTCTAGCAGTTGTCAGTGTGGATAAATTACTGTGAGGCATTCAATCGTCAAACCTTGTTTGGATTTTTAATGAGTGACCTTGGTTGAACATTTTCAACTGTTTTCTTTAGCATCTTTAATAAGACCACCACATGGTGCCTTCTTCTATAATTTACTAATCTACTATATTGTTAAATTCCCTAATGCTGATTCACTCTTGATGCTTTAGAATAAATCATATTTATATTATTATATTTATTAAAATAATCTATTGATAAGTTAATTCCATTTGCTTTTATTTTATTATGCATCCATAATCATAAGCAGTCAGTAGTTTTCTTTTACTGAATTAAATTTGTCATTTCGTTACTAAACATATTCTGGATAATAAAGCCAGTTAGGGAGATTTCATGTTTTTTATAGTCTTGAATGTTTTCAATTATATTGGATTTAATTACTATTTAAAAATTAGGTAGAACCCATCTGTAAATCATCTAGTCAGGGTGCTTTTTAAGAATAGACTTTCAACCATCTTCTCAATTTCTTCCACGGTAATTTGTTTATCATGTCTTTAACCTTTTATCAATAGTAGTAGTTTATTACTAAGAAATCATCTACTTCTTTGAGATTCTTAAATTTCTTGCCCTAGAGTTTACAGGTAATATTCTCTTAAAAATCTATTAATTTTGCTACATCTATGGATAAATCTGTTTTCATTCCTAAACCTCAATGCTTTATTATTTCTCTATTTTTTAAATCAAGCACATAAACTGGCTTTTCATTAATTTATCCTTTCCAATATTTTCTTGTTTTCTATTTCATTGTATTTCTATGTCTGCTTTTACCATTATTGATTTCTACTTTATTTTTAAAAAAATTTGTTGTATGCTTTCTTAAAATAAGTATTAAGATTCTTATTGATGAGGGCATGTAATGCTATACACACTAATGTCAACTTCATATGACAGATTCACTCATCTATTATGAGGTTGAGATTCCTTTTTAATAAAATGTTTTCATATAGGAGAATAAATAGGCAATAAAGATGGAAACTCACTGTTTACGGTTGAATTGTGTCTCCCCGAAAGATATGTTGATGTCCTAATATCTGTAGCTGTGAATGTGACCTTATTTGGAAATATAATATTTGCAGATGTAATCAAATTAAGATGAGGTCATTAGGATGAGTCTAACTCAATATGACTGGAATTCTTGTAAGAAAAGGAAAACACTATTTGAACACAGTCACACACCGGGAAAATACCATGTGACAATGGAGACAGAGACTGAGATGCTGCAGTTGAAAGCTAAGGAATGCCAAAGATTGCTGGAAAACCACTAGAAACTAGGAGGAAGCAAGGAAGGATTTGTCCCTACAGGTTGCAGAGGGAGCATGGCCCTGACAACACCTTAAGTATGGATGCCTAACCTCCAAAATTGTGAAAAAGTAAATTTCTATTGTTTTAAGCCACCCAGTTTGTAGTACTTTGTATAGCAACCCTAGGAAACTAACACACTCACCAGATAAGACCCAGGCCATACACAGATTTTTTTCATTATTATTTTCTTATTGAAAATATTACTCTTTTAGTACTGCTGCTATAATTTCTTAAATTTATTGACCTGTATTGTTTTAAATGGGTTCCCAGAGGAAAGATCCTTATCATAAATGAGATACATCTTTTTGTATGTCATCCCTCCATGATTTATTTCAAGCTTTATCTATCATCTGATTTGTCTACCAGAATTACCTTAGTATGTATGTTGGTTTCAGGCCACTCCCCAGTTTCAGTAAAGATGAAGTTTCACACCATTTTTGTTTGATTTGGTCATATCTTTACACTGTTATGTAGAAATTTCATGTTTCCATAACCTTATATTCCCTCTTTTCCAAAAGTAAGTTTTTTGATAGAAGGAACTATGTTTATTTATTTTTGTAACTTTCACACCTTAAAGAGTACTAGGAAAATTGTAAGCGTAAAAAAAATGTATTAAAGGAATGAATGTTATCCATTTATTCATTCATCAAATGACAAAGAAGTGAAAAAAAATTTCCCAAAGGCATGTAATCTTTGACAACAGAATCTGTTATTTCATATGACCTTTCATTACACAAAAAGATACACTATATAGAACAGTTGAGATATAACATCCAGTATTAAAAGAAAACGAATTTTCTAGTATGGGCTGGCCATTTTTAAAGGATGCTTTATATTTGTTTCTAAGGTTAGTAAATACTTTTAATTGATATTCTCATGGTTTCTGAATTTTTACCTAGCAATTTTACCAGAGCAATAGTAGTAACTGCATTATTATTGAGAAACAGGATTTAGAATCCACGTTCCATTTCTATTAATCTTGGTGCATTACCGTTTTCCAGTCAATTAAACAGGCCAGTGCCATATTCACCCATGATTGATGTGAGGAAAGTATTTAGCTTTAGAATTCTTGATGGATAAATGATAGTAATCCATGAACCCCATTGAGCATAAATACAAAACCAAAATCAATGAATCAAACTCCCTTTTATCCATTACCTACCTAACAGCTAGGAAGTCCATTTTAATAGCTAGTCATTAGAGACATGCCTTGGAATAAAGAATACTTATTTAGACAAATGGCCTCTGCCTTTAATAATCATTTTATTTTCCTGTCCTTATTTACCCTAAGGATTTATTTAAGAGAAATGTAATAGCACTTCTTAAAAAGTCCTTGATTGTATTTTATAAAAATCACTGACCATAAATTTTAGGATTGCTTGTCCAACATTCACAAACAGGATATGTGAAGAAAAAATAAAAGCATGTATATTTTAGATCATCCAAGAAAGTGAATGGGAAGCTAGAACAAACAATGTCTCTGAGGAACTCTCAGTTATGCTATTATAAGCTAAAATAGTACTATTTTTATGGGGCTGTGATCTTTCTCGTGTGTTGAACACTCTCCGGTTTTCCATAAATTTTCTGACTAGTTGTTAGGGAATTGACTCTTACCCATTTTTGACTCCCATTTTGAAATTATTCATACAGATATAATGTTCCTTACCAGTGGAGAGACAGACATATAATCTAAGTTTGACCAGACAGATGCTTTCACTCTAAGAAATTTGAAGCTTGAGGTTAGTGATGCAAGTATGGAGTGGATTCATCTTGTCAAAATGCAATTTTGAGACTGATCTGGATCTTGGAACTTGCCAGGCACTTCTCTTTCCACACCCTGATTCTTCTGCTTTTTTAAAAGCTGAGATATATTCCCATTATTCTAATTAAAATAAGTCTTTCTTACTAAGGAAACTCAAAGAAGATAACTGAGGAGAAAAATCTAAATAACCTTGGGTTTGGCTATGACTTTTTAAATAAAGTACCAGAAGTAAGTTATATGAAGGAAAAAAAATGATAAGTTGGACTTCATTAAAATTTTAAAAATCTGCTGATGAAAATACTGCTAAGAGAATGAAAATACAATCCACATACCTGGGAAATATATTTTCAAAACTTTTGTGTGATAAAGAACTGTTATCCAAAATCTACAAAGAACGCTTAAAATTCATCAACAAAAATAAACTGTACAATTAACAAATGGGCAAAAGATCTGAAAAGATACTTCAACAAAGAAGATGTACAGATTTCAAACAGTGTATGAAAAGATAGTAGCATATGTCATTAGGGAATGTAAATTAAAACAATGAGATACCAGTGACACCAATTAAAATGGCTAAAATCCAAAACACTGACAATACTAAGTGCTGTCGAGGATAGAGCAAAAAAACTCTTCATTCATTGCTGTTGGAATGCAGAATGGTACAGCCACTCTGGAAGGAAGTTTGGCAGTTTCTTATAAAACTAAACATTCTCTTACCATATGAGCCAGCAGTCATGCTCTTTGCTATTTACCCAAATGAGTGCTTATGTCCACACAAAAACCTGAACACAAATGTTTATAGCAGCTTTGTATATACTTGTCAAAAATTGGAAGCAATCAATATGTGAATAATTGAGGGAATGGATTAGCAAACTGTGGTACATTCATACAATGGAATATTATTCATCCATAAAAAGAAATGAACTATCAAGCCCAGAAAAGACATGGAGGAACCTTAGGCACATATTAGTAAGCAAAAGAAGCTCATCTTAAAGGTTACATAATATATGATCTCAACTATATGACATTCAGGAAAAGACAAAACTATGCAGACAGTAAAAAGATCATTTGTTGTCAGGTGTTTGTGGGGAGGAAAGGAGAAGCGAATAGGTGGAACCCAAGCATTTTCAGAGCAGTGAAAATTTTCTATATATTAATGGTAAAGTTGTATTCATGTCATTGTACATTTGTCAAAATCCATAGAACGTATGACACAAAGATTAAATCCTAATGTAAACTATGGACTTTAGTTAGTAATAGTGTATGGATATTATATCATCAATTGTAATAAACATACCACATTAATATAAGATGTTAATAATAGGGAGCACTATGGGAGGATGTAAGGACATATATGGGAATTCTCTGTACTTTCTGCTCCATTATTCTGTAAACTTAAAATTGCTCAAAATAATAAAGTCTATTCATTTAAAATTATTATTCAATATTAAAAATGAAGTATAAAAGAAATACAATAATTTTAAAAATGGTATCTTTGTACATTTGTAGCATTTCTATTTCTGAGATTATTAGAGCAAAGAAACTACAGTGATGGTTTTAGAATACCCTGCATATAATCTCATCAGACGCTGCTACAAAATTTTTTGAAAACTGAAACCAGTCTATATTGAGAAACTTGATTATAATGAAGTAATAATCTATTATTTTAAGTGATGATTAACACTCCATAACTTACAAGTGAAAATTATTATTTTTATCCAATATAAACATAACCATAACTTATACTTTTACCAATATAAACATAGTCATAAATAAGGGATCTTAAATATCTAGAATGAAATGTTTATCAATAGGGCAACTAGAAGAACGTCAACAGAAATTTGCAAAATAATTATTAAAAAGAAAGGTGTTCAGAACTTCCACACAGAGTATCTAATGAGGGATTTAATATTTTAATCAACAATAAAAAATAAAATGGACAATTCTATATTTCATAAAGTATAGAAATATTAAATCCCAACTCTGTATTAGGCACATTCTAGTATATTTTAAGTAAAACTCCAGTCCCTACAAACAAGGAATTTTTAGGGCTGTGCATCTGTTCCTTTTGTTGCTCCAGCCTGGAAGGGCACGGTTTTGATACTGCTTTTTCCTTCTTTCATTGTTGCGTAACACAAAACAGGAAGATTTTTACTAAGACTTTCTAGATAAAACTGACAACTGTCTTCTTTTGCCATCCCTAGATCCTCTTCAAACTTGCATTATGACTATGATAATACACATGCAAACACATATGTCTGTTTAGTATCTTTTCACTGACATAAAACAATTCTGTTTAACCTCACATTAATAGACAATTTATTTCTAGAAATGAATTTTACTTTCTCCAAATAGTCTTAGCCCCAAGTTATTCAATTTGATCCAATCAAATTAACACTCATAAAGCATTACTGACAGATCTATTACTGAAATGAATACAACCAAAAATAAATAAAATAGAGTTGCATAGTCACTGTAGAGCACTCAGGCTGTCTATAATTTCAAGTGTTGTTAATTTATCGACTGATTTATAACCTATCTAGTGTAAAAAATAAATTAATTAAAGTGCTATTATGTTATAGTCAATATATTCAATGCATAAAATTTGATATGAAAAAGTGAGAAAAAATAAAATTATTGTGAAAAAGCAAGACAGAGCTGGTGTGTTAAATTCATATAATGAGGTTCTATGTGCTTGAAAAATTATCCATATGCCAGACTAAATTTCTGCATCTGGATAAGACTGACTTTGGATATGGCTAATTTACTGTAGACCACTGTGGTAGTCTGTATCACACTGCAGTAAAACTGATCAGAAAAAGTATGAGAATTTATGAAGCAGAAAGAGGTTAATAATGATCATGTCACAAGTTCTGTAATGGGTAGAAATACAAGCAAATGACTCTCTAAAGCATTTTACACATTTGAATTTTAGCCCATGAGAATTTTATCCCATGAAAGATAAAGTTTTAAAAACTAATTTGTGGTTCATATTAATGTCAATATCTCTGAAATGCATATTTATAGGGTAAGGGAATGTCATATATATTTGATCTCCAGTACAAATAAAATCATCAGGAAGGAGCATTGACAAATTACTTGGAAATAGTTCTGATAGTTCTCATCAGAGATGAAGTTCCTATTATTTTGCATTTGTTTTCCATTTGATGATAGAGCTGCTATTTTATTCACTCACAAAACAAATACATAAGACTCTGAATAACCAAAGCAATCTTGAGAAAGAAGAACAGAGTTGGAAGTATCACATTTATTGATTTCATACTATATCACAAAACTATAGTAATCAAAACAACATGATATTGGCATAAAAACAGATATATAGACCAATGGAACAGAAGAGAAAGTCCAGAAATAAATCCACATATACACAGTCAAATAATTTTCAACAAGGATGCTAAGAATGAACATGGGGAAGAATTGTCTTTTCAATAAATGGTAAGGGGAAAAGTGGATATCCACTTGCAAAAGAATGAAATTGGACTCTTATCTTCCACCATACACAAAAATCAACTCAAAATGGATTAGAACTGTTCTGGATCAAGATGGTGCCAGAGCGGGTGCTGGACTCCACTCCTCTCATGGACACACTGAGTCTACAGCTACATGTGGAACAAGTTCCCTGAAAAAAGCCTAAAGACTGGTGGAGAAACTCCTACACATCAGGCCAAGGAGAGAAAGCACACAAGGAAGCAGCCATGTGGCTGACAGGGTCTTGGAGCTCCAGCCTGGTGTCAGGCCTGAGATTCTGAGGTTGGAGAGCTGAGTTCAGGACACTGGACCACTAGAGACTTCCCAGTCCCCTGTAATATCAATCGGCAACAGCTCTCCAAGAGGTCTCCGTCTCAGGGCTAAGACCCAGCTACACCCAACGGTCAGCAAGCTTCAGTGCTGGACGCCCCATGCCAAACAACCAGCAAGACAGAAACACAACCCCACCCATTAGCAGAGAGGCTTCCTAAAATCATAAGTTCACAGACACCCCAAAACACACGACCGGATGGGGTCCTGCCCACCAGAAAGACAAGATACAGCCTCATCCATCAGAACACAGGCACCAGTACCCTCCACCAAGAAGCCTACACAATGCACTGAACGAACCTCACCCACTGGGGGCAGACACCAAAAACAACGGGAACTATGAACCTGCAGCCTGAGAAAAGGAGACCCCAAACACAGTAAGTTAAGCAAAATGAGAAGACAGAGAAATATGCAGCAGATGAAGGAACAAGGTAAAAACCCACTAGACCAAAAAAATGAAGAGGAAATAAGCAGTCTACTTGAAAAAGAATTCAGAGTAATGATAGTAAGGATGATACAAAATCTTGGAAATAGAATGGAGGAAATACAAGAAACATTTAACAAGGACCTAGAAGAACTAAATAGCAAAAAAACAGTGATAAACAGCACAGTAAATGAAATTTAAAATTCTCTAGAAGGAACCAATAGCTGAATAACTGAGGCAGAAGAACAGATAAGTGACCTGGAAGATAAAATAGTGTAAATAACTACCGCAGAGCAGAATAAAGAAAAAGAATTGAGGACAGTCTCCGAGGCCTCTGGGACAACATTAAACACACCAACATTCGAATTATAGAGGTCCCAAAAGAAGAAGAGAAAAAGAAAGGGACTGAGAAAATATTTGAAGAGATTATAGTGGAAAACTTCCCTAATATGGGAAAGTAAATAGTCAATCAAGTCCAGGAAGCACAGAGAGTCCCATACAGGATAAATCCATGGAGACTCATGTCAAGACATATTAATCAAACTAACAAAAATTAAATACAAAGGAAAAATAATAAAAGCAGCAGGGAAAGGCAACAAATAACATACAAGGGAATCTTCATAAGGTTAACAGCTGATCATTCAGCAGAAACTCTGCAAACCAGAAGGGAGTGGCAGGGCATATTTAAAGTGATGAAAGGGAAGAACCTACACCCAAGATTACTCTACCCAGCAAGGATCTCATTCAGATTAGATGGAGAAATTAAAACCTTTACAGACAAGCAAAAGCTAAGAGAATTCAGCACCACCAAACCAGCTTTATACCAAATGCTAAAGGAACTTCTCTAGGCAGGAAACACAAGAGAAGGAAAAGACCTACAATAACAACCCAAAACAATTAAGAAAAAGGTAATAGGAACATACATATTGATAATTACCTTAAATGTAAATGTATTAAATGCTCCAACCAAAAGACACAGATTGGCTGAATGGATACAAAAACAAGACCCGTATATATGCTGTCTACAGGAGACCCACTTCAGACCTAGGGACACATACAGACTGAAAGTGAGGGGATAGAAAAAGATATTCCATGCAAATGGAAATCAAAAGAAAGCTGGAGTAGCAATTCTCATATCAGACAAAATAGACGTTAAAATAAAGACTATTACAAGAGACAAAGAAGGACACTACATAATGATCAAGGGATCAATCCAAGAAGATGATAACAATTGTTAATATTTATGCACCCAACATAGGAGCACCTCAATACATAAGGCAAATGTATTGAGCCATAAACTACAGCCATAAAACAGGGAAATCAACAGTAACACAATAATAGTAGGGGACTTTAACACCCCACTTTCACCAATGGACAGATCATCCAAAATGAACATAAATAAGGAAACACAAGCTTTAAATGACATATTAAACAAGATGGACTTAATTAATATTTATAGGACAGCCTATCCAAAAACAACCAAATACAATTTCTTCTCAATTGCTCATGGAACATTCTCCAGGATAGATAATATCTTGGGTCACAAATGAAGCCTTGGTAAATTTAAGAAAATTGAAATCATATCAAGTATCTTTTCTGACCACAATGCTATGAGACTAGATATCAAAAACAGGAAAATAAACTGTAAAAAATACAAACACATGGAGTCTAAAAAATATGCTACTAAGTAACTAAGAGATCACTGAAGAAATCAAAGAGGAAATAAAAAAATACCTAGAAACAAATGACAATGAAAACACGATGGCTCAAAACCTATGGGATGCATCAAAAGCAGTTCTAAGAGGCAAGTTTATAGCAATACAATGCCACCTAAAGAAACAAGAAATCTCAAATAAACAACCTAAACGTACACCTAAAGCAATTAGAGAAAGAAGAATAAAAACCCCACAAAGTTAGCAGAGGAAAGAAATCATAAAGATCAGATCAGAAATAAATGAAAAAGAAATAAAGGAAACAATAGCAAAGATCAATAAAATTGAAAGCTGGTTCTTTGAGAAGATAAACAAAAATGATAAACCATTAGCTAGACTCATCAAGAAAAAGAGGGAGAAGACTCAAATCAACAGAATTAGAAAACAAAAAGAAGTATCAACAACACTCCAGAAATATAAAAGATCATACGAGAACACTACAAGCAACTATATGCCAAGAAAGGACAACCTGGAAGAAATGGACAAATTCTTAGAGAAGCACAACCTTCTGAGATTGACCATGAAGAAATAGAAAATATAAACACACCCATCACAAGCACTGAAATTGAAACTGTGATTAAAAATCTTCCAACAAACAAAAGTCCAGGACCAGATGGCTTCACAGGTGAATCCTATCAAACATTTAGAGAGGAGCTAACACATACTTTCTCAAATTCTTCCAAAATATAGCAGAGGGAGGAACACTCCCAAACTCATTCTACAAGGCCACCATCACCCTGATACCAAAATCAGACAAAGTTGTCACAAAAAAAGAAAACTACAGGCCAATATCACTGATGAACATAGATGCGAAAATTCTCAACAAAATGCTAGCAAAACAGAATACAGAAGCACATTTAAAGGTTCATACACCATGATCAAGTGGGGTTTATCCCAGGAATGCAAGGATTCTTCAATACACGCAAATAAGTCAGTGATACACCATATTAACAAATTGAAGGAGAAAAACCATATGATCATCTCAATAGATGCAGAAAAACCTTCTGACAAAATTCAACACCCAGTTATGATAAAACTTCTCCAGAAAGTAGGCATAGAGGGAACTTACCTAAACATAATAAAGGCCATATATGACAAACACACAGGCAACATCTTTCTGAATGGTGAAAAACTGAAACCATTTCCTCTAAGATAAGGAACAAGATAAGGTTGCCCATTCTCACCACCATTATTCAACATAGTTTCAGAAGTTTTAGCCACAGCAATCAGAGAAGAAAAAGAAATAAAAGGAATCCAAATTGGAAAAGAAGAAGTAAAGCTGTCACTGTTTGCAGATGACACGATACTATACATGGAGAATCCTAAAGACTCTACCAGAAAACTACTAAAGCTTATCAATGAATTTTGTAAAGTTGCAGGATACAAAATTAATGCACAGAAATCTCTTGCATTCATATGCACTAATGATGGAAAATCTGATAGAAAAATTAAGGAAATGCTCCCATTTACCATTTCATCAAAAAGAATAAAATACCAATTAATAAACCTACCTAAGGAGACAAAAGAACTGTATTCAGAAAACTATAAGACACAGATGAAAGAAATTAAAATGATACAAACAGCTGGAGAGTTATGCCATGTACTTGCATTGGAAGAATCAACATTGTGAAAATAACTATACTACCCAAAGCAATCTACAGATTCAATGCAATCCCCATCAAACTACCAATGGCATTTTTCACAGAACTAGAACAAAAAATTTCACAATTTGTATGGAAACACAAAAGACCCCAAATATCCAAAGCAATTTTGAGAAAGAAAAATGGAGCTGGAGGGCCTCCCTGGTGGCGCAGTGGTTGAGAGTCCGCCTGCTGATGCAGGGGATACGGGTTCGTGTCCCGGTCTGGGAGGATCCCATATGCCGCGGAGCGGCTGGGCCCGTGAGCCATGGCTGCTGAGCCTGCGCATCCGGAGCCTGTGCTCCGCAACGGGAGAGGCCACAACAGTGAGAGGCCCGCATACCACAAAAAAAAAAAATAAATAAATAAATAAAAAATAAAAAAAAAATGGAGCTGGAGGAATCAGGCTCCCTGACTTGAGACTATACTACAAAGCTAAAATGACAGTATGGTACTGGCACAAAAACAGAAATATAGATCAAGGAGCAGGATAGAAAGTCCGGAGATAAACCCATGCACATAGAGTCACCTTATCTTTATAAAGGAAGCAAGGATATACAATGGAGAAAAGACATCCTCTTCAATAAGTGGTGCTGGGAAAACTGGACAGCTACATGTAAAAGAATGAAATTAGAACACTCTCTAAAACCGTACATAAAAATAAACTCAAAATGGATTAAAGGCCTAAATGTAAGGTAGACACTATAAAACTCTTAGAGGAAAACACAGGCAGAACACTCTATGACATAAATCACAGCAAGATCCCTTTTGATGCAACTCCTAGAGAAATGGAAATCAAAAAAATAAATAAGTAAACAAATGGGACCTAATGAAACTTAAAAGCTTTTGCACAGCAAAGGAAACCATAAACAAGACCAAAAGACAACCCTCAGAATGGGAGAAAATATTTGCAACGAAGCAACTGACAAAGGATTAATCTCCAAAATATACAAACAGCTAAGCCAGCTCAATATAAAAAAACATAAACAACCCCATCCAAAAATGGGCAGAAGACCTAAATAGACATTTCTCCAAAGAAGATATACAGATTGCCAACAAACACATGAAAGGATGCTCAACATCAGTAATCATTAGAGAAATGCAAATCAAAACTACAACGAGGTATCACCTCACACCGGTCAGAATGGCCATCATCAAAAAATGTAGAAACAATAAATGCTGGAGAGGGTGTGGAGAAAAGGGAACCCTCTTGCACTGTTGGTGGGAATGTAAATTGATACAGCCACTATGGAGAACAGTATGGAGGTTCCTTACAAAATTGAAAATAGAACTACCATATGACCCAGCAATCCCACTACTGGGCATATACCCTGAGAAAACCATAATTTAAAAAGAGTCATGTACCACCATATTTATTGCAGCACTATTTACAATAGCCAGGAAATGGAAACAATCTAAGTGTCCATCGACAGATGAATGGATAAAGAAGATGTGGCACGTATATACAATGGAATATTACTCAGCCATAAAAAGAAACGAAATTGAGTTATTTGTAATGAGGTGGCTGGACCTAGAATCTGTCATACAGAGTGAAGTAAGTCAGAAAGAGGAAAACAAATACCATATGCTAACACATATATATGGAATCTAAAAAAAAAAAGTTCTGAATAACTTAGGGCCAGGACAGGAATAAAAACGCAGACGTTGAGAATGGACTTGAGAACACAGGGAGGGGGAAGCGTAAACTGGGAGGAAGTGAGAGAGTGGCATTGACATATATACACTACCAAATGATAGCTAGTGGGAAGCAGCTGCATAGCACAAGGAGATAAGCCCGGTGCTTTGTGACCACTTAGAGGGGTGGTATAGGGAGGGTGGGAGGGAGACGCAAGAGGGAGGGGATATGGGGATATATGTATACATGTAGCTGATTCACTTTGTTATACAGCAGAAACTAACTCAGCAATGTAAAGCAATTATACTGTAATAAAGATGTTAAAAAAACAAATGGACTAGAGACTTAAACATAAGACATGAAGCTGTAAAATCGTAGAAGGAAATTACCTCCTTGACATTGGCCTTGGAAATGATTTTCATATAAGACACCAAAAACACAGGCAACAAAATTAAAAATAAACAATTGGGACAATAGCAAACTAAAAAGCTTCTGTACAGCAAAAAAAAAAAAAAAAAAAAACAATAAATTGAAAAGACAACTTGTAGAATAGGAGAAGATATCTGCAGACTATACATATGTATCTGCTGATATATATATATATATATATATGTATATGGTTTTATATATATATATGGGGTTAAATCCAAAATATATAAGAAACTCACACAATTAAATAACAATAAGAACAAAGACCCAAACCCCGATTAAAAATAGACAAAGAACCTATGTAGATATTTTTCTAAAGAAGACACACTAATCGCCACCAGCTATATGAAAAAGTGCTCAACATCTCTAATCATCAGGGAATTACAGATCAGTAACGCAGTGAGATACCACTTCACATTTATTAGGATGACTATTATTAAAAAATTATAGGTATCAGTAAGTGTTGGAAAGGATTTGGAGAAAAGGGAACTTTTGTACACTGTTAGTGGGAATATAAATTGGTATAGCCATTACAAAAAGCAATACAGAGGTTCAAATAGAACTACCACATGATCCAGGCTATCCCTCTTCTGGGTATATACCAAAAGGAAGTGAAATCTACCTGGAAGAGATATCTGCATTTCCATGTTTATACCAGCATTATTCACAACAGCCAAGATAGGGAAACAACCTAAGTGCTCATCAATGGATAAATGGATAAAGAAATATATATATATATATATATATATATATATATATATATATATATATATATATATATATATATATATATATTTCAGCCTTCAAAAGGATATCTTGCCATTTGCAACAACATTCATTAGCCTGGAAGACATTATGTTAAGTGAAATAAGTCAGAAAGAAAAAACAGAATTATCTCATTTACATGTGAAATCTCAAAAAGTTGCATATATAGAAGCAGAGAGTAGAAATGTGGTTACCAGGAGCAGGGAGGTGTAGGAAATGGGAAAATGTTGGTCAAAAGTTACAAAGTTGCAGTTATGTAGGATAAATAAGTCTAGAGATCTAATGTACAGCATGATGACTGCAGTTAATAATACTGTATTGAATACTGGAAATTTACTAAGAGAGTAGATTTCAGGTACTCTCACCACACAAGAAGAAATCTTGAGCGTGTAAGGTTATATGTTAATTAGGTTGATTGTAGTAATCATTTCACTCTGTATATCAAAATACCATGTTGTATATCTGAAATACATGCACTTTTTATTAAACATAAACATTTAAAAATAGGAGCATTGCATCTTTATCAGTTTTTGTAGATGGTTTGGTTTACTTTAGACTCGAAGGTTTAGATGATTCTCCTAAGTTGTTGAGTTGTTTCATTGGGGATTTGTTGTTATTGTTGTTTTGTTGTTTATTTTCTCTTAAATAGTTTATAGGGTACTTTTATAGGAAAGATGAGTGTTGTACTAAGATATTGTGGTGGACACTTTTCCACGTAACCTCTCCAGGATTCAGGTAGTGACATTTTCCCCTTGCCTCCAATACTGGCAATCAAGTTCCCCAGGTACAATGTAATCTAGCATTAAGAATATGGAATGCATAAATGTTAAGAGAGCTTAAGATAAGTATACACACTGAAACACATCCTAATGTGCAATCTCTACTGTGGACAAGAGAGAATGACTGCATATGTACTGGATACTTGGCAATAAAACAGCATGTTATTTCACCCAGAAGTGTCTTAACTCAAAACAAGATGTATCAATAAGTTTTAAGCTTCAAATCTCCTTATTTATGTTATAATTTTTTACAATCCAGTTGAAATTAAAACAAAAATATATAATAGATAAAGAGAAAACTGGTTTCCTTTTTATTTATGACAAATCATGAAAAAGACCTGCCATATTTTATTAATAATGAGATTGACACTCATATTTGGTAATATTCCTACCTCCAAAGATTCATCTGGCCAATTAAAAAAGAGAACAAGTGAAGGACTTCAGAAATAGGAGAAGGATGGGAGACCATTTGATACTAAATTAAATTGTTTATACATGAACCTCATGTTTAACTGAAAACAGTAACTATAAGAAGTCATTTAATTGGCTAGAAAGCAATGAGAAATGAAGTGGTTTGAAGCAAACTTGACATGTCTTTCAATCAAAATTAATGATGTCACTCAAAAAATGGTATTCATATTTTAATGAATATTATTAATATAAATATACTATCCAAACACATTAATGGATTGTAACCTAAAGCAAAAAATAAATATCCATGCATCCATACTTATGTAAATAAGTGATTAAATAAATAGGGGAGAAGAGAAATATTTTCCTTGAAAACTAATCCAAGTGATTAACATAGATACTTTCCTCTTCAGGAGGTGAAGCTTAATCACCTCCCCTATCCCTTGTGTGCAGGTAACACTTAATGACTTACTTCCAAAGAACAGAGTATGGCAAAAACGTAACTGTATAGTAGAGAAAACTGGTAAATGCTACCTAGGCCATGTGAATCAAATTAATATCATCAGTTATAAATCATGCTGATAGCATGTACCCCTGACCTTATGTGATAAAAAGGGTATTTCACCTTTGTTCTTTCAGAAACTGAAATCTCAAATTAATCAAGAGGAATGTAAGAGAAAAACCCAAATTAAAGTACATCCTATGAAATACCTTAAAAGTATTCTGCAAAACTGCTAAGTAATGAAAAAGCAGGGAAGACAGGCAAATTGTTAGAGAATGGCGATACAAAGTAGACAGGACAACTAAATGCAATTTGATACCTTGGATGAGATCCTGGAACAGAAAGAGTACATTAGTGGAATAATCTTCTACTTCAATCTTCACTTGAAATATGATTCAATCATGGAGATGAAGTTTAGTTAATAATGTACCAAAGTTGGTTTCTTAGTTATGACAAATATATCAAGTTAATATAAGACATTAAATATAAGAGAAACTGGTGAGGGATATAGTGGAACAATTTATACTTGAAAAGAATGTATACAGGCATACATTGGAGATATTGTAGATTTGGTTCCAGACCATAAAGCAAATACTGTATCACAATAAAGCAAGTCACATAATGTTTTTGGTTTCCCAGTGCCTATAAAAGTATGTTTACACTATACTTTAGTCTATTAAATAGGCAATAACATTATGTCTAAAAAAATATGTGCATACCTTAATTAAAGACTACTTTATTGCTAAAAAGTGTTAACTATTATCTGAGCCTTCAGCAAGTTGTAATCTTTTTGCAACAGTAATACCAAAGATCACTGATCACAGATCACCATAACAAATATAATAACAATGAGAAGTTTGAAATACTGTGTGAATTATCAAAATGTGACACACAGTCACAAAGTGAGCAAATGCTGTTGGAAACCAACTTACGACGGTTCAACTTATGATACTTTTCCAACTTTATGATGGTGTGAAAGTGATATGCATTCAGAAGAAACTGTACTTCAAATTTTGAATTTTGATCTTTTCCCAGGCTAGTGATATGCAAAGGTATAATGCTTTCTTCAGATACTAGGCAGTGGCAGCAAGTCATAGCTGCCAGTCAGCCACAGCTTCATGAGGGTAAACAACCAACACATTACAACCATTCTGTACCCAAACGGCCATTCTGTTCTTCACTTTCAGTGCAGTATTCAATAAATTACATAAGATATTCAAGATTTTATTATAAAATTGGATTTGTATTAGAAGACTTTGCCCAACTGTAGGCCAATGTAAGTGTTCTGAGCACGTTTCAGGTAGGCTAGGCTAAGCTATGATGTTTGTCAGGTTAGGTATATTAAATGCATTTTTGGCTTACAATATATTCAACCTGTGATGGGTTTATCAGGATGTAACCCCATTGGAAGTCGAGGAAAATATGAAACATAGAATGTAAGTGCCACAACAGACAGAGGGGTGTGTGTTTTGTGTGTGTTAAACCTTAAAACATGACTCGAATTTTTTTTTTTTTTTTTTTTTTTTGCAGTACACGGGCCTCTCTTGTGGCCTCTCCCGTTGCGGAGCACAGGCTCCAGACGCGCAGGCTCCGGACACGCAGGCTCAGCGGCCATGGCTCACGGGCCCGGCCGCTCCACGGCATGTGGGATCCTCCCGGACCGGGGCACGAACCCACGTTCCCTGCATTGGCAGGCGGACTCTCAACCACTGCGCCACCAGGGAAGCCCCATGACTCGAGTTTATAGCACGTTCCACTCTTCACAGAAAAGACAGATTTCACAGTGTGTCATTACTCTGAATGTACCAACAATGCAGAGTTCAAAAGTACAAACATCACAGCCAGAAACCTTGGGTTTCTTAAAAATGTTTTTGGGAAATCTTTTAAGATTGTAGCTGTCTAGACATGATATTTTTAACTTATGATGGGTTTATCGGGATGTAACTACATCATAAGTGAAGGAAGATCTGTATTCAAATCCATATTCTATATCGGTTCCGCGTGTGTGTACTCCATATAGATGTTTTTTAATTAGTGATCTATTTTAGGAAACTTTTAGCTTTTCATACAAATTGTGAAGATAGCACAGAGTTTACAAATATCCCACACTTAGTTTCATTTACTATTTAAATCTTACATTAGTATGGTACATTCTTCACAATTAATAAGACACTATGATACATAATTATTAACTAAATACATACTTTATTCAAATTGCCTTCAATTTTACTTAATGTTCTTTTTCAAGCACATAAAACTTCATTATATGTATTTGATGCACGAGCTCTGTTTTACTTTTCCACAATAATTTTATTTTTGTCTCAGCTTTTCCTATAAAATTTTATGCCTTGGATATGTTGAATATAACATAATTCCACTTTGACCATTGGGAGCTCTTTCAGTTGGTTGCTGTGTCCCTTTGATAGACCCCATCACTGATTCTTTTTTTCTTTTTTATTATTTTCTTATTCTCTGGCACTATAAGATGCTCCAGGCTTGCTTTGTTATTTCTGCCCTGGTCCTAGAATCAACCATTTCTTCAAAGATCATGGTTACTTTTATTGGAGACAATATTGGAAACTCTAGAAACTCGGTATGCTTGTGCTACTAAGATTTTCCTGTTTCTAATCCATTTCAGCTGATAGAACAAGGTAATATATGTGTAATACTAATCTGTGCCTATACTCAAATTTATATTTCCTTATTTAACTACCTATTTTTATATTTAGATACTCATGAATTCATACTGATGTCTCCAACTCTAATCTATTAACACATGGATAATCCTAGCCTTCTCCTCTTGTTTCTGTCTAACGTACCACTCCATCAGCGAGAAGCATGGAACCCACCATCTGCTATCTTTTTACACAATTATTCATCCCACTATATACATGAAGTGAGTGGTTTCAGAACTGTTAACCAGCTCTCCATGAGAAACACTTTACCCAAAAGAGGACTGTGCTATGCATGGTTTCTTTTTGCTTTATTTTTATGTGTCCATTCATTTCCAAAGTCACCTACATAAGAACATTTTCCCACCACCCTTCATTGAGGTTATTTCATACATTTGTAATACAGTTAGATTCTTTTGTCACAGTCATAATTCCATCTTGGGATCCAACAACTTCTTAAGTGTTTTTCTTTATTTGCATATATAAAAGTTTGCATATATTAGTCTTTGTGCCATTAAGTTCTACTGGTTTTGACAAATGCATAGTGTTATAGATCTACCATTACAGTATTCTACTGAATAGTTTCACTGACCTAAGAAACTTCCTATTCTTCACCTATTTAACCCTCCAGCCATGGCAACCACTGTGCTTTTAACTATCTTTATAGTTTTGCCTTTTCCAGGACGTCATATTAATGGAATTATACAGTATGTAACCCTTTCAGATTAGCTTCTTTAATTTATCAATATGCATTTATTATTCATTCATGTTTTTTTATTGCTCATTCCTATCTGTTGATGAAGAGTATTCCATTTTATGGATGTACCACAGATTTTTTTCCATTTACAAATTGAAGAACACATTGATACCTGCCAGTTTTCAGAAATTATGAATGATATTGCTACAAATGTTCATATACAGTTTTCTGGGTGGACATAAGTTTTCAAATCAGTTCAGTATATATCTAGGAACTTGATTTCTGGATCATATAGTAAGACTTTCTTTTTCTTTGTAAGAAACTGGCAAAGGTCGTTCAAAGTGGCTGTACCATTTGCATTCGCACCAGCCAGGAATGGGGGTTCCTGCTGCTCCATATTCTTTCCGTCAGTTGGTATTGCAAGAGTTTTGAGCTTTAGCCATTCTAATAGGCATGTCTTTGTGTTTAATTGCTGTTTTATTTTGCATTTACCTCACAAATGATATTGAGTATCTTTTCATATTCTTACTTTCCATTCATAGATTTTCTTTAGTGAGGTGTTTGTTCAGATATTTTGAGTTTTAAGACTTCTTTAGATATTCAGATATTTTGGATGCAAACCTTAACTTGTTATAATTTGGGCACATAACTTGCAGTTTGTAAACCTTAGTTTCCCTATATGAAAAAAAGTATGGATAATAAGTGTCCTTATTTTCAGGGTTATTTGAAAACTAAATTAGCTACAATATATAGACATATGCCTACCACAATGCCTGGAACAGAGGACACATTAAATATTAGCTAATGCCTATGGAGTGTTTATAACGTGTACTGTTCTATGCACTCATTATGTATTAACTTAATTAATTCCTATAACAATCCAATAAAATAAATATATTATCATCATTGTCATCAACATTTATTCATCATTATTCTTCTTCTTCTCATTGTACAAATGCACAGACTGAGGAAAAGGGAGATAAAGTAGCCAGCTAAAGTTCAAACGACTATTAAGGAATAGAGAAGCATTCTGACTCCAGATCTAATATTTTTAACCATGATGTTTCACATTTCTTCCCATAAACTACAAAAACTCAGGCTATCATTATTTGGGAAATTTTTAAAGATTTTGACATCTATTATTAGCCTTTTTCCTCCCTCTCTATCCCTATTTTCTTTGCGGTTTTGCAGATAATTGTGGTGCACTGAGTCTGGCTTGAAGGATCTGAACAAGCTTTTTTGCTCTTATGACAAACAATGACATCCCAAGAGTAGACAAAGTGAAATCCCAAACGCTGGTACCAGGGTAGAGTTTTACAAAAGTTTTATAATGCAAGCTCTTCTCCAATGTAGCCTTTGCTATAGATCACTCTTATGTAGAAATAATTTCTTTTATTATCGTAAAAATCTATATTCCATTTTTAAAAAGAACTGGAAATGTTTCTAAGGAGGTGGACAAAGAATTTGCCCTCAGTGCTCTCATTCTATGATTTGTATCTTCTTTCTTAGTCTTCTGGTATAAGCAGCCAGCAAGATACGGGTCTTATTTGTGATCTGAAGCAAGTCACTTCCCTGAAGTGAGATTTAAGATGCCTTCAATAACAGTGTACTCTCATTCACCCATGCACTAAAGAGAAAGAATTTCTTCTTAACCTATTACTTAATGTTTTCCTACTAATTGCATGTAGTGGTTTTAAAAAAGTAGAGCAAGCTATGTAGCATTTTCTAATTTAAAACACCCTGAAAAATATGGAGAAAAAAAAAAACATCAAAATATCTCTCCTAGGCTCCAGAACTCTATGACATTTGCCAGCATTTTTTTTTATACTAATAAAAAAACCACCCTTTAGCAAGTGGCCTTAGGACCTCATTTTGCTTTTGGTATTAAAATGTAGTAAAGAGGCAGGGACTAGTAATTAAAAAACAGTAATTTCACAACACTGTCATTACCTAAAATAGGTATAGTCACTGTCATCTCCATCGCCATTTAAGATATGAAAGGGATAAAGCACTGCCTTATACCCCAAACTCATGAGCTTCTGGGGATAGCATAAAGGTTTCATAAGTTTGGATACTAATACTACAAACCATAAATTCCCAGGCAATAGAATTTCAGCCTCAATTATAGAATCATATTATTAGCAGAGTTATGACTAGCATTAGGAGACTGATAGAGTAAAATCTGAGGCAAAAGTATGAGTTTATATCTCAAGTCTCCTCTTCTAGGCAACCTATCTGAGAAAGGAATTACAAATTATGCTGCCTGATATGGGGATATGAAGAATTCAGAATGTGCTACTGTTATCTAGTTTAGAGTTCAGCTATTTGTTTTTAGTAATCATTCTTTTTTTATCCCTAGCTTTATTGAGATATAATCGACATACAACATTGTATAAGTTAGAGATTACAACGTAACAATTTGATACACATATACGTTATGAAATTATTACCACAATAAGTTAACACATCCAGTACCTCACATAACTACATTTTTTGGTAGTGAGAACATTTAAGATCTACTCTTTTAGCAACTTTCAAGTACATAATTCAGTATTATTAACTATAGTTTCTATGCTGTATATTAGATCCCCAGAACCTTTCTGTCTTATAACTGGAAATCTGTATGCTTTGACCAACATCTCATCATTTTCCCCACCTTCCATCCCCTAGCAACCACCATTCTACTCTCTGCTTCTCTGAGTTTGGCTCTTTTAGATTCTGTGTAAGTGAGATCATACAGTATTTATCTTTTTCTGTCTAACATTTCACTTAGCGTAATACCCGCAAGGTTCAACCATGTTTTCACAAATAAAAGGATTTCCTTCTTTTTTATGGCTGAATAATATTCTGTTGTGTGTGTTTGTATATATATACACACACACATATACACACTTGGGTTTTTCTTTTTCCTTTCATCCATCTGTTGACACAATCATTCTTGATAATGAGTCATTTGAGTGGCATAATTTATTTCTGAGACAAATCAAGAAGGCTAACTCTTCCAGGAATTAAAAGCTTGTAATAAAGTATAGACATCATGAAATGAGTGTTATTGTAGGTAGGACTAAAATCAAAGTTCAAACTAAAATTTATTTTAAAAATATCTACCTACAGACGTGGAGAGTGGATTTGGGGACATGGGGAGGGGGAAGGGTGGGCTGGGACGAGGTGAGAGAGTAGCATCAACATGTATACACTACCAAATGTAAAACAGATAGCTAGCAGGAAGCAGCTGCATGGCAAAGGGAGATCAGCTAGGTGCTTTGCGACCACCTGGATGGGTGGGATGGAGAGGGTGGGAGGGAGATGCAGGAAGGGTAGATATGGGGATATACATATGCATGTAGCTGATTCACTTTGTTGTACAGCAGAAACTAACACAACACTGTAAAGCAATTATACTCCAATAAAGATGTTTAAAAAAAAAAAGAAAACCATCACACACACACAAAAATCTACCTGTTTTCAGTTGCATAGACTTCAAGAGTTATGGCATATTACCCTTAATTAAGTGGTACAGACTAGAAATTGCAATCCATGGCAGGTTGCATACATGGCAATACTGTGCATAAATCAAGGGGTTAGTTGTTAAAAATCAATAGTTTAAGGAAACTGGCTTCAACTCCAAGACTTATGCCAAAGAGACACTTGGCACTGCTTGATTCCCAACCTCTATCTACATTCTTCTCACTCAAGTTGTTTCTAAAGTTGTCCTCTCTTGCAGATTTAAGCCTGGGACAGTACACAAGGCTAGTTTCTCACATGCAGTTGTGATTAAATTAGGATTGCTAGATTTAGAAAAAAATACAAGACACAGTTAAATTTGAGTCAGATAAACAATGGATTTAAAAAAAATACGTCCCCAAATGTTGCAATTATTCATTATTTATCAGAAATTCATATTTAACTGTCTTGTATTTTCTACAACTCTAGTGAGTGGCTTTTATTCCATACTTTATGGATCAGCACTAAACAGCTTTTCCTGCTGATTCAAACTGGTTCTTCATCCCTGAAGTTGATTTTTAATTTTTAAATTAATTGATTCATTCATTGACTAATTAGTTAATGGTCCTTATCCATAACTAGAGAACATCCCAGGCATTCTGGTTGCTTTAGAATGGCATCTTTGCCAATTTTCTTACTATCCTTCCAAGTAATCAAAGTTCTTTCTCTGTACTCACTGAGTTGGCTTGAGGTCTGATATATATTGATAGAATTCCTTAGAGACACTGACTTTCTGCCCACCTGCATTGTTCAGTACCATCTGCTCCTGGGTTCTGTGTCACCATATTCTAACACTTTTTAAGATATATAATTTTTTTTTTTTTTTTTTTTTTTGCGGTACGCGGGCCTCTCACTGTTAAGATATACAATTATTTAATGTTGAATCCTCTGATGTCCACTGCCTTTGCTGAGCTATATTTGTACCTGAGGCCACCCTCTCTGGCACCGTATTCTGGTTAATGGCTTGCAGTAGATGCATGCAGTTGTTGATATGCACTGAGCAACTTCCCCACAAAATGAGTATGCTCTCTTCCTTCCCTCGTACCAAGCATTACAGAGTTTTTTCAATAAAATTTGAAATTTACTGAGTTTTTCTTTCACTCTTAAATTCTTCCTATGCATTATTTTTTTTTTTGTTTTTTTTTTGTTTTTTTTTTTGCGGTACGCGGGCCTCTCACTGTTGTGGTCTCTCCCGTTGCGGAGCACAGGCTCCGGATGCGCAGGCTCAGCGGCCATGGCTCACGGGCCCAGCCGCTCCGTGGCATATGGGATCCTCCCAGACCGGGGCACGAACCCGTATCCCCTGCATCGGCAGGCGGACTCTCAACCACTGCGCCACCAGGGAGGCCCCTTCCTATGCATTATTTTTAATTGAACACAGTACACATGATGATCTCTAGGCTCAGTGCTCTTTCCACCATGGTCAGATTTCTCCACGGTCAATAATAAAGGTAGAAAAAGTGATCTGACTGAAGAGCAGAATGCTCAGGAAATATTTCAGTGGTGTATGAGAGAAAGAAAGAGTTAAATTATAGGGGAAGGAGAGAGTCAAAGAAGCACAAAGAAATAAAAGTGGATGCATGAAGATAAAAATTGATTACAGTATTTCATCATGCTCTGTGGAGTCAATTCTGTCTCAACCTCATACTTCTCCAAGGTCTTCTAAATTTTATTAACTGGTACACACTATTTGACTAAATGTTTTTCACAGGTGCTCTAAGCTTCTCATTGTTGTACACTGAATACATAGTTTTGCAGGGCAGAGGTAGAACCTGGAAAAAATATTTTTCAGTTTCTCAAAGTGATCATGATAGAAATATTTCTGATCACAATGAAAAATAACTTTTTAGAAGTATAAGAAGTTCTTTTAATCTCTGTAAATGTCATCTCCCACTTTCTTACTGAAGACAGGTGGTGTGGTTTTATTGGTGTTAAACAAGTTTTAGGTCTGGGATAACAAATAATGAATGAAAAATATTGCTAGGGCATATATTGCGAGCTATAACTGCAAACTCCTATAAACAAATAATTATCTGATAATATTTAATTCACAGAGGATACTTACCTGAAGTTTTCCTAAGGAAATCCACCTTGAATAAGACTATGAGGAAAAGCTACATTTTCAAATTTCAAAACTTAATGGTATTTTCCTTTAAAAGAAAGAAATATGTATCACAATTTTATTTTTTTTGCCTTGCAAACCAAAAAACTGACCAATTACAGTAACTCTTTCATCTCAAGCTCTATTTTTAATCTCTTCTTTTCTTAGCATGAAACTTAGAACTCCATTTTTGCCCTTGTATTTTCCTGTTTTATTTTTCGTATTTTATTAAAATGTATCTAAAATTATTTTGGAATTAGGAAGAACAAAATCAGTAGAGAATAGAAATTTTTGGATTTTTATCCTCAGATGCATTTTGACTCCATGTAGGTAACCATCATGGACTTGACAAATTTTATCTCCTGCATCAGAAACTTGACTTTCTTTTTCTTTTACCTTCATTAGCATTCTTTGACCAACTTTTTTAAGGGCTTAGAATCTTCATGATACTTAACTTTTGCCTTTTATGAAAAACAGGAAAAATAAATCTAATATTAGCATTTATATTTTGGTAGAAACCAATTCATATTGTTTTTTTTTAAGTAATTTGGCTCAAATTGTGAATTATAAGCAAAGCTTTACATCATTATAAAAAATTGTTAGACATCAGTGCACCATAGAGGTAAGAATGGGCATAGATATTGGTATGGGCATGAATAAATACATATATATACAGATGAATATAGATTAGCTATAGGTGTATATTAAGTATACATTACAAACATATTGAATATACACTAGGAATATACATAACATAGACAAAGAAAAATAATAAAGGAGTACCCATTCAGATTATATAGATAGATTGATGTAAAGTTGAGAAAGAATAAATACACAGCAAAACTGAAAGTAGTTCAGTAGTTTAGGTGTGGTAGAGAATCGTTCAAGGAGAGTGGCAAGCATTGAGTCCTACTGACCAAAATATAAAGTGATTATACTGGAGGAAGTATTAGATTAGAATGAGTTATTTACTTAATTGATGATCAATTTTGAAACTTATAGTTGTAATTAAATAGTGTAATTTTGAAACCACGTACTTTCCTTGATTTAATGAATATTTATTTAACTTCTATTATTTACAATTTTTGGTGTGCCTTCCAAAGATTACTGAGATATAAGTAGTGATGCAATGGAGCTAGCTCATACCAGCTCACTGGAGCCAATTATGCACAACTCTTTCAAACTCTGTTTTCATGGATGTCAAGTTAGTGGCCTGAAATCTGCCATGGTAGAAGTATTTATGGAAATTAGTTTAAACTCAGGGCTTCTTTTTATATACATATTTTAAAATTTTGAGAGCCAGTAAAACATTTACTACTATGTCACTGAGTCATTATTAATGTCTATACTATTGAAAGATGACGTATACTTTTTAAATTTTTTCACTTAAAACATTGCTCTTATTTTATATAAAATTATTTTTCTTTACAATTTAGCTATTGGTAATGTCATAGTCTGTCAGACAGAGTGAAGTAAGTCAGAAAGAGAAAAACAGGACTACCTTGGTGGTGCAGTGGTTAAGAATCCACCTGCCAATGCAGGGACACGAGTTCGATCCCTGGTCTGGGAAGATCCCACATGCTGCGGAGCAGCTAAGCCTGTACGCCACAACTACTGAGCCTGAGCTCTAGAGCCTGTGAGCCACAACTACCGAGCCCATGTGCCACAACTACTGAAGCCCGTGCATCTAGAGCCCATGCTCCGCAACAAGAGAACCCACTTCAATGAGAAGGCTGCGCACTGCAAGGAAGAGTAGCCCCTGCTCGCCACAACTAGAGAAAGCCTGCACACAGCAACGAAGACACAACACGGCCAAAGATTAATTTTTTTTTAAAGAGAAAAACAAATACCATATGCTAACACATATATGGAATCTAAAAAAAAAAAAAGGTTCTGAAAACCTAGGGGCAGGACAGGAATAAAGATGCAGACATAGAGAATGGACTTGAGGACATGGGGAGGGGGAAGGGTAAGCTGGGACGAAGTGAGAGAGTGGCATGGATACATATACACTACCAAATGTAAAATAGATAGCTAGTGGGAAGCAGCCGCATAGCACAGGGAGATCAGCCTGGTGCTTTGTGACCACCTAGAAGGGTGGGATAGCGAGGGTGGGAAGGAGGCACAAGAGGGAGGGGATATGGGGATATATGTATATGTATAGCTGATTCACTTTGTTATAGAGCAGAAACTAACACACCATTGTAAAGCAATTAAACTCCAATAAAGACATAAAAAAATAAACATCTCATACGTTTCCATGATAATTATATATTTTTCAAGACTTGTATTTGCATCATAGAAGAAAATACGTTCCTATTAAAGCAAATGAAAGAAAATTTTTGATGATGATAGTGAAAGACAAAGCTGAATTGCACAACTTGAAAGTAAACTTGAGTATATTTTCACAGTTTTGGTCTTTATCACTGATAAATCAGGTACAGTGATGCTGGAATATGATTAAGTGGGGTATTGGGGAACTTTAAATCAGTGAGGCCACTTGCAGTTTGAATCATTCATGTTTATAAAACATTGCAGTAAATATTTATCAGGAACAAGTAACCAAAAATTGTGTTACCCTCATGTCAGTTCATCTGCTTCACAGAAACACGGAAACTTTTGGAAGCCAAACCTGTGCATTCTGCAGTTATTGTTGATCAATACAATATGACCCAAATATCCAGCTGCTATTGAATTTTCTGATCACAAAATAGCCAAAATGCGCTTCTCCCTTCTGTCTGACACATGGTATGGTCTGACTCTTTTGTTTGATTGCAGAACATGTTTTCTGGTTTTGTTTTTATTTAATTTTAAAAATTTCTGGTTCTGTGACTGTAACATTGGAAAGTATTATTCATGTTGAGACAAGTTTTGGCATCCATGTGGGTTGCCTAGGTCCAGCCTGGAAAAATATCTTACTAGATGACCATTAGATCATTTTAGAAGCAGTTATCAACACAGCAAAAAGAACAAACAAAACATAACACATTCTTCTCTATTTTGTTCTCAGAGTCAAAATTATGGGAGTCATAGATGCTTTCCACAATTGAAAAAATTCATATCTCTTACTTACCAACAACATAAAGTTTATATTTTCATCTTTTGCCTGTCTCCATCAGAATTTTTCACTTCCAAATTGCTAATGTCTGTTGTTTCTTATACCAAAGAAGTTCCATATTTTTCATATACCAATTTTTAAAAAGACATTGCTTTTTCTGTTCAGCCTAAATTATTATATTTCTATTGAAAAAAACCTAATTAATCTCTTAGTAAAATCTTAATAGTGTTTTTTAAAAAATTTCACCTCTAACATTTATTAAAGTAGAGTTTTTACAAAATAGGTATTATTTGTTATAAGCTTGTACCCAGAACAAGCTATGCAGAAGTATTTTCAGTATTGAGATTTTGGTGTGTAAAAAATAAAACAAAACTGCCATCCTACATAAACTTAGTACTGTGTTTCACTATATCTAAAAAGTGGCTATGCTACTTTTGTCTTTCTTAACTTTTTTTACTTCATCTTAATAGTGAGGTTAGTAAATCATATTTTAAAGCTGTTTTGTAAGGATTCATTTAAACTAGAGATATATAATATTTTGAATACTGACTGAAAATATCCCATAAATTATCATCACTGTTTTCCATCTTCTTCAGACTTTTGTTTCTTCTCCTTTTTATTCTTCCTTTACATCCTTCTCCTCTTTATTCTTTTTCTTTTCTCTTTTTTCTACTCTTTTCACCATTTTTCTCTTCCTATCACAGTTCTTCTTCCCATTAAAATGCTTATCTTCTTTTCTTTTGTCACCTTTCTTCCTTCTTTCTTCTTCTTTTTCCTTGTCTAATTTTTTTCACTTCATCTCATCTGTTCTGCTATGGATCCCCATATATTTCCTACTCCTTAGTCTTCCCTTTTTTACTCCTCTTTACCCCCTTGTTTTCCCACTTCTACACACCCTGCTCCCTTCTTCTTCGTTTTATCTTCCACTTCTTTGGAAAAGTCATGGAATGTAAAAATGTAGAGACAGAAATAAATTCCTACCACTTGCAGAACATCTTGACACACCATACTCCAGTTTCAGTTGTCATAATTCTATGGGGGGCTTTTTGTATTATGCACAGATTCATAATAAACTACATACATTTTTTCTACACTTCTTTTGCATTCAGATTCCAGTGCTACCTTGGAGCCATAAAGTGAAGTTTATTATAAATTTGAATAAAAATTTTCCACATTTATTTTCTGTTAGCTTACCTCTGTTCTTGTTTTTGCTGAGTAATTTTCACTTTTATAAACCCATAATGTTTGGACAATTAAAATATTCAAAGATTATAACTGCTAGTTAGTTAGAAAAGTCCATTAATAAATATTATATATATTTACATAAAATGATATGCCTATTAGTGTCACCTAAGAAGATCATTAAGGAGAATAAATAGACTTTCTCATATACAAAATAAAGGAAGGGATTGTCAAACTTCAGTTAAGAGAGAGGTGGGAGGATGATCAGAGAATAGGTTATATTGCCTCAGAGTTCCTCAGGAAAGTCTTACTTTATTAATAAGCCACTTATTTTCATTCTAAATTCATGAAGATGTCTGTTGGCAAGTTCAACATATTTGTCTAAATTCAATTTCTATTCTTCTAGCTTACAGATAATGAAGACAAATAGGCTTCATATGTCAAACTCTGCCACTGCTTGGAGAGGACTGTTAAAAATCCATCACCTATTGCTTAGAATATTTATTTTAAATGTACAGAAACTTCTTTAGTCCATTAATTTGTGTAAATAAGAGAAAAACATGAGGTCTTTGGATTTTTATGTAGACAAATTTGTCACCCTTTCATATTTACATGTGCTTTTGGAATTAAAGATGGAATTTTTTCTCCAAGATTATACCTTAGATTGTTTTCTAAGTATTCATTTTAGGAAAAATAACTTTATGCATTATTTTATTACATTGCTACTGTAGAGATATTGAGTTTACATAGTCAATTTATTTTCCTTACTAACTTGTTCCATAGTGTAGATATATTTAATTTCACGTTTAAAAGGAGATACACACACACACACACACACACACACACATATATATACACATTTCCAAATGTCTTACTATAGTTTTTGGCTTTATATAGCTTATGAATATCCTTATTTATATCTCATAAATATCCCAAAGCCTCCAAGGAGAATTTTTGTCTGCCATCAAATTGAACTAAGTAACTCTCTTCAACAAGCCTGCCTCACCTCATTTTCCTTGTCTCTGTCATTTGCCACTTTTCTAATAAGTGTCCTGGACCCATATTAACAACTTCAGTTATAAAACCAATTCCCTGACTCTTATGTGCTGAATTGTGTCCTGCTCCATAATTTGTACATTAAAGCTCTAACACTGGGCATCTCAAAATGTGCCTATATTGGGGGATTGTCTTTAAAGAGACAATTAACTTAAAATGAGGTAATAAGGGTGGGCCCCTAATCCAACATGAGTAGTGTCCTTATAAGAAGAGGATGGGAAACCAGAAGTATGTATAAGGACAGATGGAGAAACAAGCCATGTTAAGCCAAGGAGAGAGGGCTTACCAGAAACCAACTCTGTCTGCACCTTGATCTTGGACTTCCAGCCTCCAGAACTGTGAGAAAATAAATTTCTACTGTGAGTTATAGTTATTAAGTTGCCTTAAACCATCAGTACAAATAATGAAGAGGGAGAGTTCTTCATTGATTCCATTTTCCCAGTCATGTTCACATGTACATTTCCTTTGTAATTCATGCTGATTCAGTTCCACAAAAGTGCATGTGCCAACATTCATGCTAGATAGCGGGCTCACAAAAAGGACATTTCAGGGACACAATGATATAAACAGCAATCTTTTGTATGATTTAGAAAATGTGACTAGGAACATAGTCACATATTATTAGGAACCACAGAGAGGGGAATCTGTATCAAAGTAGGGGGATGTCTAAGCTGAGTGTAGAGGAAGTGTGACTAGGGGTTTGACAGGTGAAAAAAAAGTGAGGAAATGACACATTAGAAAAGGGAATACTATCAAGAAAGGCACGTAATTTAATTATTTTCAATTCTTCTTCTTGGCTAGGACTAGCTTAGGTACCCAGAACTCATAGATAGGCTTTTAAGAAACAGGTTTCCCAGCTGTTGACATTTCCTACTTCTGTCTCTCTTAAATAAATTAGAGAAGCCACACTGACATCTTTACTATGTAGAAGTAATTTAGAGTAGTGACATTTCTTGTCCAGAGGATAAGAATAAATAACAGAGCCAAGACCCAAAACCAGTTCAATTTCCAAGGGGCCCCTCCTTCTAAACCTACACTGCACTTTCCACTTTGCACATTACTTGTCAGATTTCAAGTTTTCTTTGTATTATTGTTATGAGACCCAAACCATTTTCCTAGAAGGACCAAAACAAATATTTTCTATGCCCAACAGTTTTATTGGTCATTCAAAAGTAATTGCTAATTTTACTCGATTACAATTACTCTATATAACCATTATAGGTGTTTAAGAAACTTACATATATTTGGGGAAAGATGAAACAATTTTAAAAGCTTAAAAAATGGAAAAATAACTTTAACTGGCAAATCAGGTAATATAGACTAATCTATATTTCCAGCTCCAATCAACCTCACGCATTTTATTTTCTTCTGGATACCTTGCAGGCAAACTAATCAACTTTTATAAAAATTAGATCAATTATATTTCCTTCCTCAACCTCCTGAATCCCATTTCTTTTTCGTGGAATTATGCTCTGCTCTGTCAACCAAATTAAGAATCTTGGAGTCATCTCTGACTTGTCTCGGTTCCTCATATTCTCCCCATCTTCAATATGGGACAGGGGGCACCAGCGAATGAATCCCTAAATCCCACAAACATATAACATGAAATAGTAGATGATATTCTTCACGTTAAGAGTTACTTTTTAAAAATTCATGAGTTGTTATAGTAAACTTAAAAAAAATCTAAAATTTGTAAACCCCTACTTCTCTTTTTCTGCTGCAACTTTTATAAGCCCAGTTCTCTTGCTTTTGTCTCCTCACTCTTGCAGCTGATTTTCCTACGTCTTCTCTCTTGCCCTTGGCAATTCATTGTCTATACTGATATCTAATTACTTTGTCTGAAGCATAGATCTAATCATGTCAGCTTCCCAAACTGAGTTCAGCTAATCTCTAGCTAAAGTACAGGGTGCATTGCACTAAGTATTGGTAAGTTACATAAGCAAAGATATGAGGGGCCTTGGAATATACACTAAGAAGTGGGACACCAATTAACATCAGTTTGTGCTTTGGAAAGATAACTTGTGCCATATACTTCATAAAAAAAGAAGAGTGGCTTGCCTTTGAACCTATGGTATGTCTTATTCTAACCATTTTCTTCTGGAATTGCCACTTGCTGTAACATTGGTCCTTAGTCTTGGCTGGTTGCATAGTGGAATGAGTAGGAAAGAAATATTAATGCCTGTGTCCCATCCTCAGAGATACTGATTTAATTGATCTGAATTGCAGCCTGGGCACTGAGAATTTTTAAAAGCCCCCGAATGTGATTTTAATGTGCTCCAAGGCTGATAATCACTATCTCAAAGGGATGCTATTCTCTTTTCCATCAGGCTATATGCTTACATTCCTATGTAAGCATTACTTAGATGACTTTCTTTAAGTCAGCCATTCAAGATTTTGAGCACTATTTTCTTTGCCTATTTATACATATTTTTACCTTGGCTACTTAACTCATTAGCACAATGTAGGCTTCCTTCTTCCTGGAAAAAGGAATAGACACAGTTCTTATTTTTCCAGCTAGAATTGCTGTATTAATCATCTAAATATCATCTAGAACTGTGCTATCAAACACAGCTCATATGCTACTGAGCACTTGAAATATGGTTAGCTGAGTGCCAAGACTTAATATTTTGTGTATGTAGTATATATAATCACATATTGACTATGTAATGAGCCAAGACTATTACATATTTTTATATACTTCATCAGCATACACTCACACTTTTTTTTTTTTTTTTTTTTTTGTGGTATGCGGGCCTCTCACTGCTGTGGCCTCTCCCGTTGCGGAGCACAGGCTCCGGACGCGCAGGCTCAGCAGCCATGGCTCACGGGCCCAGCCGCTCCGCGGCATATGGGATCCTCCCAGACCGGGGCACGAACCCGCATCCCCTGCATCGGCAGGCGGACTCTCAACCACTGCGCCACCAGGGAGGCCCCACTCACACTTTTTTATGCTTTATTTTTTGCCATAATACAATATAATTATCTTGTTCATGATTTTCATAATATGTCTCTTCCCATTACAAAAGTAACTTCATGAAAGCACTGATTCATAGATGTTTAATACGTTATTTGTTGAATGAACAACAGTTAACTAATAGTTATCTGAAGTTACCTAATTTGATTACTGATTATGTCAGTATCCAATATTCTGAAACTACTAGAGTTTTATTCTTTTCAGTTATTATGGAACAGTTAAGCTCTGTTTCAAATTCATTTTGAAGTTGTCATTATAACACAGTTCAGACTTAACATATGGATGTTTTTTCTTTTCTCCATGGACCCTCTCTCATGTATTACTTACTTCCATTGAATAGTTAAGCTACCGGAGGAAAACAGAACACCAACATTGATACTAATGCAAATGTATGCAGATCAAATTAGTTATTTGATTAAAGATATATTTTAAAGTTCAAAACAGAGAGAGTTTTGATAGATTGGATGAGAAGAATAACCATGCACGGATTGTACAAGGTAATCTCCAAGTTTCTGGAATGAAAAATGGTGAATGAAGGTACAATAGAGGGAGAAGTTTGGAGTATTTCATGATGCTAAGTGAGATAGAGACTGCTAATACATCTAAATAACATTGTTAGGCAATAAAGAAAGAAGTATAAAGTTTCTTATAAAATTTTCACTTGATCGAATATTACTGCTAATGTCACTTCATAGAACAAACAACCTAAACTGGCATCTTTACTGGATGCTAGGGGATTTCACCCAGATACCATTCTCAAAGTCTTACTTGGCCTTTGTGCCTTATGCCTCCATACCTTGGCTTCAGTGATCTCTTAACTGTTTTGAATTGATTATCTCAAAACAATGCTTGATCTGAGCTTGATATTCCTCCTGGATGGAATATCATTCCCTGCCAACTCACAAAAGGCATAGTAACTGTGCAGGATACATAATTCTTTAGGAAATTTGGCAGTTTCTGTCAAAATTTAAATGCACAGACCCTTTCAGGAAACAATTTTATGTCTAGGACTACATTCTGTAGGAATCCTCCAAATGGAAACAGAATATATTTTGCAGGAATCCTTCAAATGGAAGCAGAAGTAGATTTTCAATAATATCCTTAGGATATTCATTCATTGAATATTATTGGTACCTACAATATGTTAGGAACTATAAATAGGCACTTGGAATAAACTGATGAGCAAAATAGATCCAACACATGCCTTCATGAAGATTACAGATTACTGAGTAAGAGAAAAATAATTAATATTTACACAGATGTTTAGATGTAAACTGTGAAAGTAGTATGAAAATAAATACAGGATGCTATGAGAGCATGATGGTGGAGTGTTTACACTAAGGTATACTAAAGTGACTACTATGGAGTTAGTTACATTTATGCTAACATTTCAAGGATAAATAGGAGTATGGTAGGGGTTAGGATTGAGGGTGGGAAAAAAAAAAGGATAAAACCTAGTCTGTGAGATCAGAGAAATATCCCCTCAGGAAGTGATATTTCATCTGAGATGTGAAAAGGGATAGAGGGATATGTGGGGAAGAGAAGATATTTCCAGACCAAGCAAACTACATGTGAGAATGTATGAGGAAAAAACCTGTGTTGGGACCAAAGTAAGGTCATTTTGTTGCTTAAACATAACATTTCAAACTGACAGAAACTCTTAAATATGATTAATATAGAGCTAAATTGTTATACCCATAATATGCAATCCTATGAAAAAATATACAGATAGATGAGAGATGTCTTGTTAATTGAAAAACCCAAAATGTATCTCAAAACAATGTTTCAATTTAGAAAAAAAGCAAATATACTATATATATATATATATAGTGTATGTAGTTTCAATGATTTTATAGTCCTTCATATATGAAAACCATATTTTGTCTTTATCATTTTTTTTTTTTTTTCTTTTTGTGGTATGTGGGCCTCTCACTGTTGTGGCCTCTCCCGTTGCGGAGCACAGGCTCCGGACGCGCAGGCTCAGTGGCCATGGCTCACGGGCCTAGCCGCTGTGCAGCATGTGGGATCTTCCTGGACCGGGGCACGAACCCGTGTCTCCTGCATCGGCAGGCGGACTCTCAACCACTGCGCCACCAGGGAAGCCCTCTATCGTTATTGTTTTTTAAGGCATTCCATGTTCTACACTTTTACCTGATTGTATGATCAGGCCATTCAAGATGGGTTGCTCTCTTGCTCTCTGTACATCCCCCGCTGACCAGTCTCCACTTCATCTACACCCTACTCACATGACTGACCTTCCCTCTTAACCATAAGGCCTAATCAGTAACTGCCTAGGGGCTTGCCCCCAGACCCAGCTAGTAATTGTTCTAATCTTTAGATACACCATGATAGTTTCCCTGGTAACCAATGAGTCAAATGAATCAATTCCCCCTATAACAAGTAACACTCCCACCCCCAACCCTGCCACCTTAGTGAAGACTGCTGCCGTCCCTGTCCTTCCTGCCACCTGCCATACACATTTAGGTGTTGATCCAGGACCCACTTGCTTTGGATGTGTAAGATCGCTTATCAAAATAAACCACTGATGTCTATGTCACTGTCGTCAGGCCCTTCAGTCTTGAGGCTGGGCAATTACAAGGCTTGCAGGTCTGTAGGTTGCAGCCCAACACTGATCCACAGAGAAGATTTTTCTTAAGCTTGGCAGCTGTCTGATAAGCAGGAAATAGAAATCAGACCTCAAATATGATTCAAAGGTGTATGATTTGGGCAACTCAGCATATAGACGTTTGAAGTGCATTGTTGATATTCACAAGATGTTGACCCATTTCCAGTGTCCTATCACATTCTTTCTTTTTATTCCAGGTGATAAAATAGAAATGGTATGCCATAAAATCTGACTGTGCATTGTACAATTCTGCATCATTACGGGTGAAACATTTAACTAAGCAGATGACAGAAAAAGCAGGTTTGAGGAAAAATAGTAAGATCTGTTACAGATAAATGAATTTTATTTTAAGCCGCTTATACATATCAGTAAAGAGAGGCAACTTGACTGAGAAAAAATTCATTGAATAGTTTTTTGTTTTATTTCATTATTATTATTTTTTAAGTCTAGCGGCGAATGAGTCATTGCAGCAAGGAAAATGAGAGGCTAGATTAATAGATAACGTTCCATGAGACCTAATTTGAGATTCTTATCCAAGTCAATATGTGATACTAAAATCCAAGGGGTAAGTAAAGACAAATTCAGTAAGAGATGCTTAGGACTTCAGAGTTTAAAGTGTAGTCTGAGTTTTTGCTAAAAAAGACAGAGGGGAAAAAAGTTCACAGCAAACTTTTTTTGAGGTGAGAAACAAGAAATCTCTATCACAAAAGGTAAATAAGAGCAAACAATTTTGGAATATACAGACTGTGGCAAGGATATTCATAGTTCAAGGCTTAGGTTACCTTTTAGTATTTGTAAGATATATTGCAACAGCTAAGATAGGTAAGAAAATAAAAGTCCAAAGTGGAAAACAGTCACTAGCATAAAGATGGTATCTCAATTCACTGGATGGGATAGGCAGGGAAAGCTCTACAGAAGAAAAGGCCTAGGATCCACCCGGTGCATTAATTTGTTTATTATTCAGCAATTACTTACGGAGTATCTATTGCTGCATAGAATTAGTTCTTTATTTATCAGTGATAAAGCAGTGAAAAATACTGTTAAAGTATTCACTTTTGTGGAATTCATGTTCTAGTGGACTCTAGGATATCATAATAAGGGCAAGTCTGAAGAAAGAGCCAGGGAAAGAGTGTGAGAAGAGGCTACTACAGAGGAGTGAGAAAATGCAAAAATAATATGGTATCATTCTGAGAGAGAGAGAGAGAAAAATCGAGAGATACAAGAAAAATATTGAGAAGAAGAGAAAAATGGAAGGATGTAGTCATCAGGGTCAAATGCTAGATAAACCAAACTGAAAAATGTCTCCTGGATTGCTCCCCAGGGCCTGGGGAGGTCATGTGCCCTACTGACAAGTATATTTTCATATATGCACAATCATTATCATCCAGTGCAGAGGGTTATATGTGTCATAAAAGGAAATGAATAACAACTGAATAGGTTCAGAGGGAGGGTAAGCAAAAGTGTGAAAAGATGTCCACACTCCAGCAGCAGAAGTAAGACATGGTTTATAAATGCTACAAGGCTGAAAGAGCCAGGCTCCTTGCTAAACAGTCTTTGTAATTTCTCAGACTCTGGCACATGCAGAGTTTTCCACCAAAGATTATTCAAAAATAGCTCTATGACTTGGCATTACCTTGATGGCAAGTTTCAAAAGACAGGTGAAAAGGTGCACTGCATATTTTATTGTGCATCTACCCATCCCTCAAAACAATAGTGTGTCTATTCTAAGCTGGTTACTGATAAGCAAACAGAAAATCAAATATATAAATATTTAGCATTACACTTAAGTCCTGCAAGACATATAATGTATAACGTTCGAGTCACATAGAATACATTAGATAGGCTGCTGTTGTTGAACTGGTAATCTCAATGCATTTGCCTTTGCAAAACAAGAAGCATCTGAGGAACTGTGTAAGAATATTAGTGGTATCAGAGTTAATCTGGAAACCTTTCTGATTAGTTTCTTCTTCATTTTGAAAAGTAACCAGCTTGTATTGAAAGGTGTTAGCAGTACTCCATAGCTAGTTTGATCCTGTAAGCAAAATGTGATGGAGAGGTTCTCTTCTTAGCAAACATGTACCCCAATGAGCCATTACTTTAGTAGTCATACGGTCTTTCTTGTATTTATATCTGTTTCAGCATATGACAATGTGAACGTGGATTGCTAAGATTTATTTGATAGGGTATTGTCCCACTTTCACTGCCCCATGTAGTTTTTTTTTTTCCTTTTCTTTCCCACAGAGAATATAAATCAAAATCTTAGTGCCATAAAACCTAATTGGACATCTTGCAGTTCTGCATCATTATAAAAGAATGCTACACATGAACAATGCTTTATGTATTTGAGTGGTTTATTTGCCTCTTCTGTAAGATAATACAAATGACAATCAGCTTGGGAACCCACACAAGGCAGATTTTCATGGTACCATTATATCAGTTTAGGTGCTATATATGAAACCTGATGAGCCTAGTAATAACTTTAGAAAGCAGGGTTATCAAAGGAGTGCCGATTTCAGCAGGAAAGAGAATCATTCGCAACTGGCAATCCCTGTAGACTGCCAAATTACCCAAAATTCTATTCTGCAAAGCAGTAATCTTTAATGCTCCAATAAAAAGTAACTCTTTTTGGAATAGCTATTGTGCTTGTAATTGCACACTCAGAAACTATTTGCATAATATTGCAAAGGACCACAGAAAACGCACTGATAAAAAAGATAATTTAAGATGACTGGAAAGCTGTTTGTGTCTATGATACTCTGTCTTCATCTATTCTTCATTCAATTGTCAAGCACCTACTCTGTGCCTGGCACATATAAGTCACTGATTTCAAAAGGAAAATCCCATGCCCCAAAGGAGTCTATGTTTTAGTGCTAAAAATAGTAAGCAGGTAGTAATAGCAATGCTTGATACTTCTCACTTTAGAAGTATATATCATGGATATTTGGGGGTGGGAATTGGGGGCTAAAGAGTGATGAGTCAAGGAAGCTACTTAGATGAAAAGGCATTTGATGAGTTAGAAACAAAGATGGGGAGCTAGATAGAGCATTCTATGTAGAGGGAGTATCATGTGAAAATGTATTGTAAATGAAAAAGCTGGGTACATTTTGTACATAGAATATAGTTTAGGTTGACCAAGTGTGCGGAAGAATGAGAAAAAATAGGAGATTGCAAGCATTTTTCCCCAGAGGAGAGACAAAGGACACACATAATCTTTGAAGCATCCAGTTTGAGGTTATTGATTTTATTTTTCTGTAAGCATATCTTCCGCTGCTTGTCTCTTCTTAGCCAGCACCAAGCTTTCACATGTGTGAATAGATTGAAGTGAATAAGCGAATTACTAATTTTCAAAGAATCATAAAGAACAGAAAGTTAGACCTGGAAAGGCTTTTATACATCCTCTAATTCAAAGTCCCTTTTTTTCTTTTAACAGATGGATGAATTGAGTCTGGATGGGAGAAGGAACTTGCCTATGTTCAAACATATTGTACAGACTGAATCAGATACAGTATTTCAAATGCTGTAACCCTACAGGATTTGGTGTACCACAGTGAAAACTGCCTGTTGGAACTATTATGTAGACTTCATTCCTCTATGCCAGGTATGGGACAAACTATATCCAACCTCACACACCAAAAAGTATTCTGTTATCAGATGTTTAAGGAGCCGTAACAAATAAACTTAATGTCTGAAGTTTCTTTATGCCTGTTTCTGCTGGATACTGTTCACAATGTGTCTTCTCTTATTTCGTTGAAATTGTGGAGTATAAATTCATCTTCCTTGTGTTCTTTCTAACATTTTTGTGCTCATTTACTTCTGTTTGTTGGCACATTCAAGCAAAAAGTACATTAAATTCAATTTTGAGGTTTTTTTCAGAATACGCATGTAGTTGGGATCTTGGTGAATGATTGAAAAGCCACGCAAGATTTGACTTGTGGTTATCAGTTATAATTTGTGACTTTATTTCTACTGAAGAGACAATCAAAATTCAGCAGGGAATGCTTTCCTATTCCCTTGAGACTGCTGAGTTTATTTTGCATTCACTCTTAAAATGAGAGTCAAAACTTTGGGGGCTTAATGCAGAGGTATACTGTTAAATTATCACTCTTGGTGAGTTCTAGTGTTTATATCCTATCTTTCATATTTTTCAAAACTGTAGAAACAGAAACTCAGGGTCTCTAGAATATGATAGGAAGTCTAAGGTTATAATCAAGGTTTAGAATTCACTTATTTTCCAAAGATTATATTTCACTATATTTTTGGTTTTTGTGGATTTCTTAGCTTTGTGCCAGATATTTTAAAATATCTATTCAGCATATTATTTGTTTATAGTTCTATTTGTATTTTATGTCTAAGCATTTAGTCCACCTCCTAGTAGAAATAAGATCATCACTGTAATTTCCACTGCCGATAATATAAGTAACTTCCAAACAAACCAAATTAAAATAGAAATAAAATAAGCAATCAATAACAAGGTTGGGGGGGCGGAGGAAGATGGCGGAAGAGTAAGACGCGGAGATCACCTTCCTCCCCACAGATACATCAGAAATTCATCTACACGTGGAACAACTCCTACAGAACACCTACTGAACGCTGACAGAAGACTTCAGACCCCCCAAAAGGCAAGAAACTCCCCACATACCTGGGTAGGGCAAAAGAAAAAAGAATAAACAGAGACAAAAGGATAGGGACGGGACCTGCACCAGTGGGAGGGAGCCGTGGAGGAAAGGTTTCCACACACTAGAAGCCCCTTCGCGGGCGGAGACTGCGGGTGGCGGAGGGGGAAAGCTTTGGAGCCGCGGAGGAGAGCGCAGCCACAGGGGTGTGGAGGGCAAAGTGGACAGATTCCGGCACAGAGGATCGGTGCCCTCATGCACACACCAGCCCGAGAGGCTTGTCTGCTCGGCCGCCGGGGCGGGCGGGGCTGGGAGCCGAGGCTCGGGTATCGGGTCTCAGTCGGAGCGCAGGGAGAGGACTGGGGCTGGCGGCAGGAAGAGAGCCTGAAGGGGTTAGTGCACCACGGCTAGCGCGGAGGGAGTCCGGGGAAAAAGTATGGAGCTGACGAAGAGGCAAGAGACTTTTTCTTCCCTTTTGTTTCCTGGTGCGCGAGGAGAGGGCATTAAGAGCGCTGCTTAAAGAAGCTCCAGAGACGGGCGCGAGCCGCGGCTAAAGGCGCGGACCCCGGAGACAGGCGTGCGACGCTGGGGCTGCTGCTGCCGCCGCCACAAGGCCCATGTGCGAGCGCAGGTCACTGTCCACCCCCCCCTTCCGGGGAACCTGTGCAACCCGCCACTGCCGGGGTCCCGCGACCCAGGGACGGCTTCCCCGGGAAAGCACACGGAGCACCTCGGACTGGTGCAACGTCACGCCGGCCTCTGCCGCCACAGGCCCGCCCCGCACTGCGTGCCCCTCCCTCGCCTCGGCCTGAGTGAGCCAGAGCCTCCGAATCAGCGGCTCCTTTAAGCCCGTCCTGTCTGAGCGAAGAACGGACGCCCTCCGGCGACCTACGCGCAGAGGCGGGGCCAGGTCCAAGGCTGAGACCCGAGAGCTGTGAGAGCAGAGAAGAGACAGGGAAATCTCTCTGTGCAGCCTCGGAAGCAGCGGATTAAAGCTCCACGGTCCGCTTGACGTGCCCTGCGTCTGTGGAGTGCATGAATGGACAGCGAATCATTCCAAATTGAGGAGGTGGACTTTGAGAGCAAGATTTTGGATTTTTTTCCCCCTGTTCTCTTTTGGTGAATGTGTATGTGTATGCTTCTGTGTGAGATTTTCTCTGTATAGCTTTGCTTCCACCATAGGTCCCAGGGTTCTATCTGTCCGTTTTTTTTTTTCAATAATTACTTTTTTATTTTAATAACACTACTATGTTTTGTACTTTATTCTATTTTACTTTATCTTCTCTCTTTCTTTTTTCCCTACCTTCCTTTCCTCCCTCCCTCCCTCTGCCCCTCCTTTTCTTTCTCTTTCTTTCCTTCCTCCCTCCCTCCTGTCTTTCTTTCCTTTCTTTCTTTTTCTCTTTCTTCCTTTCTTTCTTTCCTCCCTCCCTCCCTCCTGTCTTTCTTTCTTTCTTTCCTTCCTCCCTCCCTCCCTTCTTCCTTTCACTCTTTCCTTTTCTTTCCTTCCTCCCTCCCTCCCTTCTTCCTTTCACTCTTTCTTCTTCTTTCCTCCCTCCCTCCCTCCTTTCTTTCTTTCTTTCCATCCTTCCTCCCTCCCTCCCTCCATCCTTTCTTTCTTTCTTCCTTCCTTCCTTTCTTTCTCTCTCTCTTTCTTTCTTCTACTAATTGTTTCTTTCTACTTTTTCTCCCTTTTATTCTGAGCCGGGTAGATGAAAGGCTCTTGGTGCTGCAACCAGGAGTCAGTGCTGTGCCTCTGAAGTGGGAGAGCCAACTTCAGGACACGGGTCCACAAGAGACCTTCCAGCTCCACATAATATCAAGCGGTGAAAATCTCCTAGAGATCTCCATCTCAACACCAGCACCGAGCTTCAGTCAACGACCAGCAAGCTACAGTGCTGGTCACCCTATGCCAAGCAACCAGCAAGACAGGAACACAACCCCACCCATTAGCAGAGAGGCTGCCTAAAAACATAATAAGGCCACAGGCACCCCCAAACACACCACCAGACGTGGACCTGTCCACCAGAAAGACAAGATCGAGCCTCAACCACCAGAACACAGGCACTAGTCCCCCCCACCAGGAAGCCTACACAACCTACTGAAACAACCTTAGCCACTGGGGACAGACACCAAAAACAAAGGGAACTACGAATCTGCAGCCTGCAAAAAGGAGACCCCAAACACAGTAAGATAAGCAAAATGAGAAGACAGAAAAACACACAGCAGGTGAAGGAGCAAGATAAAAACCTACCAGACCTAACAAATGAAGAGGTAATAGGCAGTCTACCTGAAAAAGAATTCAGAATAATGATAGTAAAGATGATCCAAGATTCTATTTCCAAGATCCAAAATCTTGGAAATAGAATAGACAAAATGCAAGAAACAGTTAACAAGGACCTAGAAGAACTAAAGATGAATCAGGGATTGATTAAAAACACAATAAATGAAATGAAAAATACTCTAGATGGGATCAATAGCAGAATAACTGAGGCAGAAGAATGGATAAGTGAGGTGGAAGATAAAATAGTGGAAATAACTGATGTAGAGCAAAATAAAGAAAAAAGAATGAAAAGAACAGAGGACAGTCTCAGAGACCTCTGGGACAACATTAAATGCACCAACATTCGAATTATAGGGGTTCCAGAAGAAGAAGAGAAAAAGAAAGGGACTGAGAAAATATTTGAAGAGATTATAGTTGAAAACTTCCCTAATATGGGAAAGGAAATAGTTAATCAAGTCCAGGAAGCACAGAGAGTCCCATACAGAATAAATCCAAGGAGAAATACGCCAAGACACATGTTAATCGAACTGTCAAAAATTAAACACAAGGAAATCATATTAAAAGCAGCAAGGGAAAAACAACAAATAACACACAAGGGAATCCCCATCAGGTTAACAGCTGATCTCTCAGCAGAAACTCTACAAGCCAGAAGGGAGTGGCAGGACATAATTAAAGTGATGAAGGAGAAAAACCTGCAACCAAGATTAATCTACCCAGCAAGGATCTCATTCAGATTTGATGGAGAAATTAAAACCTTTATAGACAAGCAAAAGCTGAGAGAGTTCAGCACCACCAAACCAGCTTTACAACAAATGCTAATGGAACTTCTCTAGGCAAGAAACACAACAGAAGGAAAAGACCTACAATAACGAACCCAAAACAATTAAGGAAATGGGAATAGGAACATACATCTCAATAATTACCTTAAATGTAAATGGACTAAATGCTCCCACCAAAAGACACAGATTGGCTGAATGGATACAAAAACAAGACCCATATATATGCTGTCTACAAGAGACCCACTTCAGACCTACAGACACATACAGATTGAAAGTAAGGGGATGGAAAAAGATATTCCATGCAAATGGAAATCAAAAGAAAGCTGGAGTAGCAATTCTTATATCAGACAAAATAGACTTTAAAATAAAGACTATTAGAACAGACAAAGAAGGACACCACATAATGATCAAGGGATCGATCCAAGAAGAAGATATAACAATTGTAAATATTTATGAACCCAACATAGGAGCACCTCAATACATAAGGCAAACACTAACAGCCATAAAAGGGGAAATCGACAGTAACACAATCATAGTAGGGGACTTTAACACCCCACTTTCACCAATAGACAGATCATCCAAAATGAAAATAAATAAGGAAACACAAGCTTTAAATGACACATTAAACAAGATGGACTTAATTGATATTTATAGGACATTCCATCCAAAAACAACAGGATACACATTTTTCTCAAGTGCTCATGGAACATTCTCCAGGATAGATCATATCTTGGGTCACAAATCAAGCCTTGGTAAATTTAAGAAAATTGAAATTGTATCAAGTATCTTTTCCGACCACAATGCTATGAGACTAGACATCAATTACAGGAAAAGATCTGTAAAAAATACAAACACAGGGCTTCCCTGGTGGCGCAGTGGTTGAGAGTCCGCCTGCCGATGCAGGGGACACGGGTTCGTGCCTCGGTCTGGGGGGATCCCGCATGCCGCGGAGCGGCTGGGCCCGTGAGCCATGGCCGCTGAGCCTGCGCGTCCGGAGCCTGTGCTCTGCAGCGGGAGAGGCCACAAGAGTGAGAGGCCCGCATAACGCCAAAAAAAAAAAAAAAAAAAATACAAACACATGGAGGCTAAACAATACACTACTCAATAACGAAGTGATCACTGAAGAAATCAAAGAGGAAATAAAAAAATACCTAGAAACAAGTGACAGTGGAGACACGACGACCCAAAACCTATGGGACGCAGCAAAAGCAGTTCTAAGGGGGATGTTTATAGCAATACAATCCCACCTTAAGAAACAGGAAACATCTCGAGTAAACAACCTGACCCTGCACCTAAAGCAATTAGAGAAAGAAGAACAAAAAAGCCCAAAAGTTAGCAGAAGGAAAGAAATCGTAAAGATCAGATCAGAAATAAATGAAAAAGAAATGAAGGAAACGATAGCAAAGATCAATAAAACTAAAAGCTGGTTCTTTGAGAAGATAAACAAAATTGATAAACCATTAGCCAGACTCATCAAGAAAAAAAGGGAGAAGACTCAAATCAATAGAATTAGAAATGAAAAAGGAGAAGTAACAACTGACACTGCAGAAATACAAAAGATCCTGAGAGATTACTACAAGAAACTCTATGCCAATAAAATGGACAACCTGGAAGAAATGGACAAATTCTTAGAAATGCACAACCTGCCAAGACTGAATCAGGAAGAAATAGAAAATATGAATAGACCAATCACAAGCACTGAAATTGAAACTGTGATTAAAAATCTTCCAACAAACAAAAGCCCAGGACCAGATGGCTTCACAGGCGAATTCTATCAAACATTTAGAGAAGAGCTAACACCTATCCTTCTCAAACTCTTCCAAAATATAGCAGAGGGAGGAGCACTCCCAAACTCATTCTACGAGGCCACCATCACCTTGATACCAAAACCAGGCAAGGATGTCACAAAGAAAGAAAACTACAGGCCAATATCACTGATGAACATAGATGCAAAAATCCTCAACAAAATACTAGCAAACAGAATCCAACAGCACATTAAAAGGATCATACACCATGATCAAGTGGGGTTTATTCCAGGAATGCAAGGATTCTTCAATATACACAAATCAATCAATGTGATACACCATATTAACAAATTGAAGAAGAAAAACCATATGATCATCTCAATAGATGCAGAGAAAGCTTTCGAAAAAATTCAACACCCATTTATGATAAAAACCCTGCAGAAGGTGGGCATAGAGGGAACTTTCCTCAACATAATAAAGGCCATATATGACAAACCCACAGCCAACATCGTCCTCAATGGTGAAAAACTGAAACCATTTCCACTAAGATCAGGAACAAGACAAGGCTGCCCACTCTCACCACTCTTATTCAACTTAGTTATGGAAGTTTTAGCCACAGCAATCAGAGAAGAAAAGGAAATAAAAGGAATCCAAATCGGAAAAGAAAAAGTAAAGCTGTCACTGTTTGCAGATGACATGATACTATACATAGAGAATCCTAAAGATGCTACCAGAAAACTACTAGAGCTAATCAATGAATTTGGTGAAGTAGCAGGATAAAAAAATTAATGCACAGAAATCTCTGGCATTCCTGTACACTAATGATGAAAACTCTGAAAGTGAAATCAAGAAAACACTCCCATTTACCATTGCAACAAAAAGAATAAAATATCTAGGAATAAACCTACGTAAGGAGACAAAAGACCTGTATGCAGAAAATTATAAGACACTGATGAAAGAAATTAAAGATGATACAAATAGATGGAGAGATGTACCATGTTCTTGGATTGGAAGAGTCAACATTGTGAAAATGACTCTACTACCCAAAGCAATCTACAGATTCAATGCAATCCCTATCAAACTACCACTGGCATTTTTCACAGAACTAGAACAAAAAATTTCACAATTTGTATGGAAACACAAAAGACCCCGAATAGCCAAAGCATTCTTCAGAACGAAAAATGGAGCTGGAGGAATCAGGCACCCTGACTTCAGACTATACTACAAAGCTACAGTAATCAAGACAGTGTGGTACTGGCATAAAACAGAAAGATAGATCAATGGAACAGGATAGAAAGCCCAGAGATAAACCCACGGACATATGGTCACCTTATCTTTGATAAAGGAGGCAGGAATATACAGTGGAGAAAGGACAGTCTCTTCAATAAGTGGTGCTGGGAAAACTGGACAGGGACATGTAAAAGTATGAGATTAGATCACTCCCTAACACCATACACAAAAATAAGCTCAAAATGGATTAAAGACCTAAATGTAAGGCCAGAAACTATCAAACTCTTAGAGGAAAACATAGGCAGAACACTCTATGACATAAATCACAGCAAGATCCTTTTTGACCCACCTCCTAGAGAAATGGAAATAAAAACAAAGATAAACAAATGGGACCTAATGAAACTTCAAAGCTTTTGCACAGCAAAGGAAACCATAAACAAGACCAAAAGACAACCGTCAGAATGGGAGAAAATATTTGCAAATGAAGCAACTGACAAAGGATTAATCTCCAAAATTTATAAGCAGCTCATGCAGCTCAATAGCAAAAAAACAAACAACCCAATCCAAAAATGGGCAGAAGACTTAAATAGGCATTTCTCCAAAGAAGATATACAGACTGCCAACAAACACATGAAAGAATGCTCAACATCATTAATCATTATAGAAATGCAAATCAAAACTACAATGAGATATCATCTCACACCAGTCAGAATGGCCATCATCAAGAAATCTAGAAACAATAAATGCTGGAGAGGGTGTGGAGAAAAGGGAACACTCTTGCACTGCTGGTGGGAATGTGAATTGGTACAGCCACTATGGAGAACAGTATGGAGGTTCCTTAAAAAACTAAAAATAGAACTACCATATGACCCAGCAATCCCACTACTGGGCATATACCCTGAGAAAACCATAATTCAAAAACAGTCATGTACCAAAATGTTCATTGCAGCTCTATTCACAATAGCCCGGAGATGGAAACAACCTAAGTGTCCATCATCGGATGAATGGATAAAGAAGATGTGGCACATATATACAATGGAATATTACTCAGCCATAAAAAGAAACGAAACTGAGCTATTTGTAATGAGGTGGATAGACCTAGAGTCTGTCATACAGAGTGAAGTAAGTCAGAAAGAGAAAGACAAATACCGTATGCTAACACATATATATGGAATTTAAGAAAAAAAATGTCATGAGGAACCTAGGGGTAAAACAGGAATAAAGACACAGACCTACTTGAGAATGGACTTGAGGATATGGGGAGGGGGAAGTGTAAGCTGTGACAAAGCGAAAGAGAGGCATGGACATATATACAGTACCAAATGTAAGGTAGATAGATAGTGGGAAGCAGCCGCATAGCACACGGAGATCAGCTCGGTGCTTTGTGACTGCCTGGAGGGGTGGGATAGGGAGGATGGGAGGGAGGGAGATGCAAGAGGGAAGGGATGTGGGAAGAGATGTATATGTATGACTGATTCACTTTGTTATAAAGTAGAAACTAAAAAAAAAAAAATAACAAGGTTGAACACCACAGTAAAGTTCAGTAGGCTGTAGATGTAAAATATACATTTGGATCAAGACATATATATTTGCAGTAGTCATTTTATCAGACAAGTGGGAAAGGAAGTCAAATTATAGCGCTACTTGAACTCAATGGTGATTCCGTACATAATTCTTTCAAGGATTATGGCAGTATACAGGAGAATAAAATAAAGTCATTCATTTGAGGACCTTTTAGATTCATGGAAAAATTAATACATTAAGGATATGATTTGGGGATATATGTAGGCCCTTAGGTAGTTACCAAAGAAGTGGAAGAGGAATAATATACACAGTGTAAGCATAAGTTAATTGAAGTGGACTGTATTTAAAGGGACATGAAGGAATAGCATTGGGAAATCTATTATTCTTGTATTCCTTTTTTTCTTTTTCCTTTGCATGGCAGTGCTAAATTTCTGCCTACAGCTGACTGCTTTTCAACAAAAGTTCATTTTGTTTTTAACTATCCAGGTCTTATTTTCCTCTACAATTTACAGAGAGGCAATGGTTTTACACTCGAATTTATTACTTTTCTTTTGTTATTAAATACAGTGTTCTTCTCCCACAATGTTGGTAATTTCCAATCTCACTAGTTACAATTTTCTTAAAAATTTCCTATCATGTAACTGCAGACTTTTCTTTTTGGCAAACACATATCTAAACTCTTAAAAACAAATCTCATATTGAAATGTCTCACATGTTTCTATTTTTCATTGCGACATTGAAATTTACACTTGAAAGCATACATCCCATTTTACTTACAAACATAGAAATCCTCTCTGTAAAGCTATATACCTCCTAGACTCATCTTCAGATATTAATAGGTGAGTGGATTCTTTGCATTTTTAGTCACTTATACTTTTGTTCAAGCTCAGTAATAATAACAATAACATTTATTAATTTGGTTCGCCAAATATTTTGAGCATATAATAATAGTTACATTCTTAGGATACAAATTTATGCCAGAAAGATAACATGTAGTTTAACAGAGCTTATGTCCTATTGCTGGAAATGGATAATTAAGTAATCATAATGTAAGGATATATATGCTATACTCTGATAAATATAAGGTGAGTATAACACGGTTAGAAAGATATGCTCTACAGAGAGATAATTTCCAAATATATGAGGATGTTTTAAGCCAGCGGCCCCCAACCTTTTTGGCACCAGGGACCGGTTTCGTGGAAGACAATTTTTCCAAGGACCAGAGGTGGGGCGGGAACGGTTTTGACATGATTCAAACACACCACACTTATTGTGCACTTTTATTTCTATTATTATTACATTGCTGTGTGGCCTCCTGCTGTGTGGCCCGGTTCCTAATAGGCCACAGACCAGTACCAGTCCATGGCCTGGGGGTTGGGGATCCCTGTTTTAAGCAGAACAAACAGCATAAGTGCTAGAGAGGGAAAAAGCATGTCCAGTTGGAGAATGGTAAGTTTAGTAGATTTTACTGAGTTATGGCAAATAGATAAAAACTAGAGATAAAAACATACTCTCTTATATTATTTGTGCTGTGGATAATATAAGCCGTGAGTGACCCTAACCGTGCCCATAACTTACTGTGTGTTTTCAGCGGAAATAGAAATCTTAAATTTGTTTCTCTTTTCTTTTCATTTTAGAAAGTTGATCAAAGGAAAAAAAAATGATTTCCTATGATTTGTACCTGAAACATGAGCTTAGAAAAAAATATTTCCATAACAAATGTACTATATATGCTTCCTTTTATGTCATGATTGCTCAGTTAATTATATACATCTTAAACATGTAAAGAGAAGAGAACAGATGATAAAGGCTTAGTTGAAAAGACATAAGTCCATGAAAATAACTTTATTCATCATAACTTGAATTTCTTTGTTCAAATTATTTTGTTCCATGGATCAGAAAATGATACTATTGAAGAAAAAAGAAAATGCAAGAACATAATTCTAATATCAAAGTCATTGATGTATCCCAACAAATGCCACATTACTGTTATTGCTCCTGAAGAACACACAGACAGCAATATTCTTAAATGCCCATAGCGAACAAAACTTTGCTTGAAAGAAGACAGTAAACTTCTGGGTTGAGAAGACAACTACTTGGAACCTTAGAATCGTTTGTAATCCATATATTATGGAAATGAAATTATAAACACAGTAAACTTCATTAATCCCTTGGTCATATGTGTAGAAGAGGGAATCCACTACTATCTAAACACATGTATCCCACACACAAAAATGTGTGCTTTCTTTGACATGCTTTTCTAATTCATTAAAGCATACTAATATCCATCCATTTGCTCATTCAGAGACCTGGTGTCATTTTATTACATCTTTCTTACTACCAGGCCCATTAATTCAAATCACGTCGACTTTTTCCAAAAGTAAGCCTCCTACCCTGTGTTCTTGAATTGTTCTTACCAATTTAGAATTCATTCTCCTCTAAGCTTCCAGGGGATCCTTTTAAAATGTCAATTGGATTTTGAAAGTTCTATAGTTAGAACTTTTTAATGGCTTACTGTTTCCCTTAGGGAAAACCCAAATCTCACTAATTCCTACATTTCCCTGATTCTGCCTTACTCTATGGCTACTTCTGGTATTTTAGGTTCAGCTCACTAACGGTAGAGAATAAAGATTAGTGTAAAGATTTTTACAATCAAAGTTAGTTATACAAAGTTCAGGTTATGTACTAAATGGAATTATTAATAATAACTACTGCATAGGATAGTTGTGAGGTTTCAGTAAAAATGTGTCATTTTTTCTGATAGAACATTCGTTTTTTAAACTTCAGCTTTATTAAAGTATCATTGACAACTTGTAAGATATTTAAAGTGCACATCATGATGATATATGTATACATTGTGAAAGATCCCCTCATCTAGTTAATTAACACATATTTTTATATGCAATCTATACATGTGGTCTCTTTAATAACAGAGTCATTTGCTCTTTGGTAAACAAGAGTTAATCCTAACTTTTATATTCCTTATAGTTTGAGTCCATGATGAAGAATGATTATGTTTCAATTACCATTATTTTCAGATGCCTCACACTCTGCCTGGCCCAAAACAGACAGTCAAAATACTTAGTTGAGTGACTGAATGTTGGGAATAGAGAGATCATATACATAAGTACGGAATGTAACCTAAGTCTGTCCTTAAGTTATAGTGTTCTATTTTAGGATATAATTATTATCATAATCCAATGATTGTTTAAGGGAAACATTGATTACATTTCTCAGACCCATGCCTGGCTAGATTTCCTGGTAGACTTATTTTCTCTACTACAGGGACTCAAACCTTTCACATTACCTTCTCTTAGCAGTACTTTACTAGTGTCCTTGCCTTATATAACACAAGGTGGTTGCCGGGTTTGTGCGGAGGAGAACAATGGCAGAAAGTTATTTCATTAGTGGGCTCATACAGCGTAGCTGCCCCCAATCATCCTGTTTCACATTTATAAGAGGTCCTATCCCTGCTATAACATGAGAATCTGATATGAAGACAGGCCATTCCTTCCACCTTGTTTAATGTTGTTTCTAGCATGAAATAGAAACTTAAAAAAAAATTGAAGGAAGGAACACAATATTCATGGAATCTACTGTTCTGATACCAGCTGTATCACAAATTTGTACACTTGTTTACATCACTATTTCATCTTTGATATGTTTCTATTAACCTATGTTTCTCTGTGGAGAGGAGCCTACTATTCTAGAACATATGATAGTAGAGGAAGGGGAACCTATAGGCTCCTGATAGAATTTTATTAAGGCTATACTGAGAGTTGGGAAACAGTTGAGTTTTCCGCAGCCTCCGGCAGGATGAGAAAGAGACTTTGGGGGGGGGGTGGTGGCAGCTATTTCTTTAAAAATGGAATCAGTTTTCTCCCTTACTATGAATGCAGGATCTAATCACCCCAAAAATTCATTTACAAATTTTGTAAAATATGAAGCTACTTGAACTTTACCCATTCTGGAAGTTGAAGGGGTATTTCCAGGATCAGGCCCCAAAGTTGCATGTGCCCCTGAGCTTCTAGAGCTCACTATGCCAGTTCTACTTTCATCTGGTTCTGGGATTAATACAGGGTCTGTCACTGACTTGGTTATTTGTAATGGGCCTTCCTGCTCCTTGTTTTTTTTTCTGGGACTGAAGCCATTGAAAACGGCTCCATATATACATATATATGTATCTATGTATGTGTGTGTGTATATATATATATTTTTCTTTTCCTTCTTTTCCTTTTATCAGTAGAAAGAACCTGTATGTCCCACAACAGAGTCCTGTCTGGAGGGTCTTAGGTAATACACTGGTCTCAGCAGGGTGGCTTTTCCTCTGATTTGGTTATTCCACCATTTTTTCTGGCTACTGACCCACTCTCCTAATTTGGGGCACATACTATCCTCTCTCTCAGCCATATGGACTGCCAACTTTACCTGGCTCTTGCTTGTAGCCTGAATCTTGGGCTGTTCTTGCTGTTGCAAACTCCTCCCTCTGGCCTCTCTATTGGCATCTGACACCTAGGAAATTTCCAGGGCCCACTGCACCCACTGTGGGTATGCTTTTCTTCTAATACTTAAATATCACTTTTCTAAAAAAATTTATTTATTTTATTTACTTATTTTTGGCTGCGTTGGGTCTTCGTTGCAGGCTTTCTCTAGTTGCAGCGAGCTGGGGCTACTCTTCGTTGCGGTGTGCGGGCTTCTCATTGCGGTGGCTTCTCTTGTTGAGGAGCTCAGGCTCTACCTGTGCAGGCTTCAGTAGTTGTGGCACACGGGCTCAGTAGTTGTGGCTCGTGAGCTCTAGAGCACAGGCTTCAGTAGTTGTGGTGCACAGGCTTAGTTGCTCCACGCATGTGGGATCTTCCCAGACCAGGGCTCGAACCCGTCCCCTGCATTGGCAGGCGGATTCTTAACCATTGCACCACCAGGGAAGCCCTAAATATCACTTTTCTAAGTGCAATTAAATAACAGGATTATATAATTTTCTGCACTAGGATGATGCATCTTTACTTCCTGCTAAATGGACATCACCATATCGTTTACTATTCCTGATGACTTAATATATTTTTTACGAAGTGGAGAAAAATTAAGACATTAATTAAGCAGAAATTGTATGAATTGCATAGTCATTTCAAGAGAGTGCGAGCAGCAGTCAGGAGTCAGACATTTATCAATCCTGCCTCATTTCCCTTTGTTTTTCTTTAACAGCAAACTTAAACCTTGGTTGACTAAGATCTTCATTCGCTAGTTCTGCAATTTTTATAATTCAAGCTGAGTATGAAATGGTCAAACCTAAACAGACCCAGCCATCTCAATTCCCTTCCAAAAATAGATAGTTGTGTTTTATCTTCACAGTTAAATTGATTCAGGTTCAATATCCTGGTATTGTGTTCCTGTGATGTAACCTGATTTGCAGCATCTTTCTGTCTTCTACCTTCCCATAGCCCTATCATATGATTACTGTTCTTAAAATGAGGTTTCCTACTTCATTTCTTTGTTTAGGTCATACTAAGTTTTTGGTAATAGTGACTTATGAAGCAAATCCCTTACCTAGACTCAAATCAACATTATTTTTCAATTTTCCCTGAAAATATAGGAGTTCTACCCTTGAACTCAAGTCCAAGTCCTGCTCTATTAGAGTAAGTCTCCAGGTGTTAAATGCTTGATGGCTGTAATATGATAAAATTAGACTTTCAACTCTGAATTTTAGAGATATAAAGATGTAATCTTTAATGTGCCCCAAAGATTCACTTTTATTAAAACTATTCTATTCCATATGACCTCCTAATACAGGCAGGAGAATAGAACTAAGAATTGGATGATTCAGTGATAATCCTGGGATATAAGCAAGAAAATTAACTGTAAAGGCATGAATGAAATCAATTTTATTTTTAATTCCATATTTGCAAAAGTGTCACTTGCCTGGGGGAGGACTGTTGTTATTCCCATAAGTGTGTCACTGATATGAAGTAGACTATATGATAAATACACTAGACTCTGACAGACATATTAAAAACTTTGGAATTCCTTGACATGTCAAAATGGAACTTCTAATGGGAGGGATGGCTAAGGTAAAATTTTGATATCAGAATATTAGTGTAATTAAATCTCACTAACTTCCATATCTACAACTGTTTTAGATGTTTTGGAAAGCATCTAACAATAAAATTTCAGGCATTTTTTTAGAAGTTTTCCAGTGCCCACACCATTTCCGTCATTTGTTAATTTGCTTGTATCTTGAACTGTGAGGGAAGTACCTCAGTTTAAAACATACAATGGTCCCTATACTCACTGATCCATTGAGGGAGCCAAACTTATATACGAATAACTACTATACAGAATAATAGGTGTTATGCAAGATATTTGAATCATGTAGAGTAACAGAAGAAAAAAAGCTATGAATTCTATACTAGAGATGACAAGGACTGTCAGAAGATTCTTCAAGGTGAATGTGACATATATTTTGTTTAAGATGTGCAGCTGTACTCTAGGCAGAAGGCAGATATGTGAGGACAGGGAGTCAGAGCAAAACTTGTACTTCCCACCCTCCCAACCACCCAGGATTTTAACAGATATATTTTCAACACCCCCCCCCAAATGTATTTATTTCTCTTTCAGATATCCATAGGCCACAGATGTGGGGCTATGAGATTTCTTGAGTCATTACAAGATTTAATTTCCTAATGAGAAAGGAAAAACTGCCCACATATGACATATCAGAACCAAAGGCCCCGTTTGCCCTTTCTGGCCTCCACTTTTTAAGTGTCCTGGTTTTCTACTTCTCTGTATTCCCCCCTCTACTATTCCCCCCACCACTCCAAAAATCAATAAATCATAAATAAATGTCACCAAGGGCCAAGCTATGTAAAATGCATGCTCACTCTGAGATTTTCAAATCATTTCTTCTTACTTGGGTGGCAGCTGCATCCCAAGAGTTCTTGGCTTCCTCTTTTTAGCATCATCTTTATCTGTGGAGCAGTATTTCCCTGTTGTTTGAAATACAAAAGGAATGCTGTGGTCCTGTCCAGCCTTGACAGGTTAAAGTGTGCTCTGTAAGTTTCTCTACTCTTTATGTTACATAGAGGACATATTAAAACCTTAACTATTTTTTCTTTGAAATTACAATTGCCACATTGTAAATCTATAATTAAATATCCAATTCATGTTTTAGGAGGATGGTTAAACTGAGTAGTCTTTAAGGCTCTTTGCAACCCCAATATTATGTAATTCTATATGATTTTCTCTGAAAAGGAGGAATTCTGGTGTGTGGGGGGAGCTTTTACCTTTAAATCTCCATAATTTTCTTTGTACAGTGTCAAAAAATGACAACTGAACTAATCTGTATCTTAGAGGAAGGAAAAGGAAGCAGTGTTTTCATGACAGTGTGAAATTGTGACTCAGTTCTAAAGTGGATATAATAGAATGTTACCAAATAATTACACTCAGAGTTTCTATCTAAATATCTTATTTGCATATATATATATTTTTAAGATAGACTAATATTAAAAACTTCCTCCTCAAATGCCATTTAAACAATTTACTTGGGGAAAGTGCAACAATTTAGGATTTAACCTGCTTTTAATGCAAAGTACATTATTGAGAAAGAATGAAGTTTAAGAATTGATTCAGAGGCTTCTGAGATCTGAGGAAAACTGTTTCTTCCCACCCACACCATCTTCAATTTCCTAATCTTTTTTGAAAAGAAAGGATAATAGTTTAAAATGTGATACTCCTGAGAAAGGTATGAAGTTTAGAAAGAAGGGTATCCTCTCCCACTCCAAATACACACACATGCACACACACAGATACATATACATCCCTAAAATGTAGATTTTGGACAATTGTATTAGTTGCTTGAAAACATCAAGGGAATACGATGCAATAAAATCTGAGGTAATATTCTTAAATTATTTACATTTGTGAGAAGTGTTGGGCGCAGAATGCAGTTCAGGATCTCAATAGGGAGTCCATGTATCCCTTACAGCCTTGCCGCTATAGACTAGAAGACTAGCAGCTTTTTAAAAAAATAGTAGCAAAATACATGTAACATGAAATTTACCATTTTAACCATTTTTAAGTATTCAATTCAGTGGCTTTAAGTACACTCAAAACTTTAAGTACATTATGGATGTGGTTGTTTAACCATCACCACTGCTAACTCCAGAACTCCTTTGATTTTGCAAAACTGAAACTCTGTACCCATTAAACAATAACTCCTCATCCTCCTCTCTTCCAGCTCCTGGCAACCACCATTCTTTTTCCTGTTTCGATGAATTTCAATAATCTAGGTTTCTACGTGGGATCATAGTATTTGTCCTTTTGTGACAGGCTTATTTCACGAAACATAGTGTCCTCAAAGTTCATCCACCTTGTACATATGTCATAATTTCTTTCACTTTTAAGGCTGAATAATACTCCATTATACAGGCATACCTCATTTTACTGAACTTTGCTTTACTGCACTTCACTGATACTGCATTTTTTTACAAATTGAATGTTTGTGGCAACGTTGCATGGAGCAAGACTATTGGCACCATTTCTCCAACAACATTTGCTCACTTCATGTCCCTGTGCCACATTTTGGTAATTCACTCAATATTTCAAACTTTTTCATTACTATTATATTTGTTATGGTGATCTGTGATCAGTGATCTTTGATGTTACTATTGCAAAGAGATTACAACTCACTGAAGACTCAGATGATGGTTAGCATTTTTAGCAACAAAGTATTTTTTAAATTAAGGTATAAACATCATTTTTAGACATAATGCTATTGCACAGATAATAAACTATATTATAGTGTAAAAGTAACTTTTATATACACTGGAAAACCAAAATATTTGTTTGACTCATTTTATTGTAATATACCCTTCAATGCTGTGGTCTAGAACTGAACTCACAGTATCTCTGAGACATGTCTGTATATATTACATGTGATATAAATAAAAATATCATATACAATATAATTAAAATACACACACACACATACGCACCGGACAATTTGTTTATCCATTCATTCCTCAATGGTGACGGACATTTAGGTTGCTTCCATGTTTTGGCTAATGTAAAAACTGCTGCTGTGAACATGTGTGTACAAATATCTCTTTAAGACCTTGCTTCCAGTTCTTTAAGATATATATTCAGAAATGGAATTACTGGACCATATGTTAATTGTATTTTTAATTTTTTGAGGAACCATTTGGTTCGTCAAATGTAAAACGGCTGCACCATTTTACATTCTCCACATCCTCACTATTTGTTAGTACCTTTTTTTTTTTTTTTTTTTTTTTTTTTGCGGTACGCGGGCCTCTCACTGCTGTGGCCTCTCCCGTTGCGGAGCACAGGCTCCGGACGCGCAGGCTCGGCGGCCATAGCTCACGGGCCCAGCCGCTCCGCGGCATGTGGGATCTTCCCGGACCGGGGCACGAACCCATGTCTCCTGCGTCGGTAGGCGGACTCTCAACCACTGTGCCACCAGGGAAGCCCTTTTTTTGGTTTTTTAATGGTAGCCATCCTAATGGGTGTGAGGTATAATAGTAACTCACTGTAGTTGGGATTTGCATTTCTCTAGTGATCCGTAATGCTGAGACTCTTTTCATGGTATAACTGGCCATTTAGGTAGCTTCTTTGAAGAAATGTCTATATAAGTACTTTGCCCATTGAAAAAAAAATGGGTTGTTATTTTATAGTTGAGTTGAAGGAATTCTTTATATATTCTGCATATTAACTCCTTATGTTTTTCAAATATTTTCTCCCATTCTGTGGGTTGCCTTTTCACTTTGTTGATAGTGTCCTTTCATGTATGGAAGTTTTAAATTTTGGTGTAGTAAAATTTATGTATTTTTTTCTTTTGTTGCCTGCATTTTTGATGTCATATCCAAGAAATCATTGCCAAATCCAATGTCATGATTTCCCCCTATGTTTTCTTCTAAGAGTTTTATAGTTTTAGCTCTTAAATTTAGGTCTTTGATCCATTTTGAGCTGATTTTTGTACGTGGTATAAAATAAGGGTTCAACTTCAAAGGGTTCAACTTTGTATGTGAATATCCAGTTCTCTGTTCTACTACACTGGTCTATATATCTGTCTTTAGGTCAGTACCACACAGAGTTTTGATTACTATAACTTTGTACTAAGTTTTGAAATCAGGATGTGTGAGACTTCCAATTTGTTCTTCTTTTGCAAGGTTGTTTTGACTTTTGGGGTCCGCTGTGGACTGAATATTTGCATCCCCCCAGATTCATATGTTGAAACCTAATGCCCAATGTGATGGTATTAAGAGGTGAGGCCTCTGGGAGATATTTAGGTCATAAGAGTGGATCCCTCTTGAATAGGATTAATATTATTATAAAAGAGACCACACAAGAGCTACTAGGTCCCCTTCCATCACATGAAGACACAGGGAAAAGATGGCCATTTAGAATCACAGGCTCCACTCCAGGCCTACTGAGTCAGAATTTACACTTTAATGAAGATCCCCAGGTGATTTTTTTATACTTTGCACTGGGACAACTTTTCTCACCTTTTTTTTTTGCGGTACGTGGGCCTCTCACTGTTGTGGCCTCTCCCGTTGCGGAGCATAGCATCCAGACGCGCAGGCTCAGTGGCCATGGCTCACGGGCCTAGCCGCTCCATGGCATGTGGGATCTTCCTGGACCGGGGCACGAACCCGTGTCCCCTGCATCGGCAGGAGGACTCTCAACCAGTGTACCACCAGGGAAGTCCTCTCACCTTTATTTTTATTGGGTTTGTTTTAATCATATCTACTTCTAATAAAAATATATATTAAAAAATTCCCTCTCCCTCATCTCAACTCAAATTCCATCAAGTGACCCTTTTTTTCATCCCTTCATTGAGAATTATTTCTATAAATGTTCCATTTTTGGTTTCACTGGGTCTTTGCCTTTAGAAGATTTAAGAGATATTTTATTAGTATGAGTGTTTTTCTATTGATCTTAGCTTTTTGACACATCCTCAGGTTGGCTTGAAAACCCCTAACTTGTTCAAAAACTACTATTCTATTGAAAAGGTAGGAACTTGGATATTATACTTAGCTGGGTTTGTTTATTGAACCTGCTCTTTATTATCTGTGTGGATCTGGAAAAGTTATTTAATCTATCTGAAACTCTTTTCATTGGACTATGATGAAGACTAGATGGCAGCGCATATTTAAAGCCTATATGCTGTGTTCTTATAGTAGCTTGGTAAATTTCAGGTACCACCTCACATTTCTACTCGCCTTGCATTAAGCAGAGAAAGCGTAACTCTTGTGAGAGCTTGCCAGATGCTTCATTTCAATTCTTCCTTTTTCCTAGAGTAATAGAATCTGTGATTTTACCTGAGCATGTAGTTGCCTATACTAAAGACTATTTCCAAGCTTTCTTGAATGTGGTCATGTGAAAAGACGGATGCATTGTATGTAACAGGAGGGCAGTTTCATTAAAGCAAATGACATTGCTCTCTTGTATCACCCTTTCTTTTTCTCTTACTTACTGTTTGGAGTGTGGATATGTTAGCTGAGCCTAGAGCAAGCTTCTTGAATCACAAGTTATAAAGTTCAAATGAAAATCACAGAAAAACAAGTTAAAAATTTTGGATTTCTGGACATCATTGGCTTTCATATCAACCTTGTGCCATTCATCTGACTTTAAATTACAAATCAACTTTTATCCTGATTAAGCTATTAATATTTTATATTTTTGGCTGTTCAGAGCTGAAATTAGCCTTAACTAATACAAACATTTGACCAAAAGAATAACACATACAAGAAGAAGTATAGTAAATGGGTAAGAAAATATGGTTTCAAATCATAGTTCAACTTTTAAGTTGAATGTTAATATATTTAAGCATTATGTTCCTTAATATACTCATTTTAAAGCAGAAATAATAATAATGGTAATAATAATAATATATAGCTCATATAAATGTTGTAAGAATTAAACGAGATAAATCACATGCAGAGTCTAGAACAGGAATTAGTAAGTTAAGGTCTGCAGCCCATTGTGGCCTGCAGGTCATATCCTGCCCTCTGTCTGTTTCTGTGAATAAATTCTATAAGTAAATTTTTATTGGAACACAGCCATATCATTTGTTTACATATTGTTTTTGCTACTTTCATGCTAGAATGGCAGAGTTGCATAGTTGCAACAAATACCTTATGGCCCACAGAGCCTAAAATATTTATTTGTCCCTTTACAGAAAAATTTTACATACCCTTGATTGAGGACACAGAAACTGATCATTGGATTACGTATTTTCTCTCTATAAAATTCTTACAGTAAGATGTTATTTTGCTTGTAAAATGATTACATCACCAATCAACCTTCAATTATGCATATGCTTAGCTATGATTTTTGAGTGATAGATATGAACTTTACTAATCCAGTAGTGTTTATTGACCTAATCCCTTTGAGGCCTATGACATCCATCTACTGAAGGCTGGTATGTATTATAACTTTAGTCTATAGCCTCAGAGCAGAGAATAATAGATTGGTCAATACCAGATGAAACCCATGATCCATTAATTACTATTAATTAAAAAGCCAGCCTACATATAAGCTCTTTCCCAAGCAATGTAAGACTCTTTTCATGGGATGCCATCCACTAACCTTTAACCTTTACATATTAGAAGGCTGCCAGGCGTGATCATTTTAAACCCAAGTGAGCTGATCTACCTCAGGCACTGAAAATCAGTGGCTCAAATGAAAGAAGTATCCTACAACAATAACTTGTGGAAATGTTAAAAGATCCAGCTCCTTCTTATACAGCTAACACTTCATTTGATTTGAAGGAATCCTATTTACCTTTATTAGAAAACCACTCTAGCGTTTTCCATGTATCTTGCTCTGATTCTGATTGCAAAACTTTCCAGGTTGATTAACTAAAGTGAGTCTATCAGTCATTGCAATAGTACTTTTAAAACAGAGTCAGGTTTTGTTCCCCAATATATATTCCCAGACACTGCAGCATTTCTCAGTAAACTATTTAAGCACTTAAATTCGAGGCTTAGCTATTTAATGGGCCTCTACCCCTCCTCCATTCAAGGTACCTATTATATGTTTAAATTAATCACATTCACCTCTCTTTAAGGACTGAGACTTGTTATTGCCTTTTTATAATAGGATTCTCAGTATGCCTTTATATATAATTCAGTTTTTTTTATAAGACTGAGAAACTATTCAACTATTCACTTCTCTATTTTGAATGTATCTATGGGCATGGAAGAAAGAGTGATTCCAAGGAAGAAAATGTTAATAAAAACACATAAATCAAATTTTAAAATAGGTACAGTTTTACAGGCCATTCCTGGAAGCCAAAGACTGTGTAGGCAAGGCTTTTGAGAATACATGGTAATCTTCTCAATCTGGACATGTTTGTGAAATGGTGAAGTAGGATATAAGGCTGGCTAGTTTCATGAAAAGGAAAGGGTTAATGGAAAAGTATAATGAAATATCACATTATTGTGATTAGACTAATTAATGGAATATAGTTGCACTTCAATAAATATTTGTTGAATGGATGTTGAATGGCTTTTGACATATGTATTTCTACCCCAGTTCTTTGTGTCAATTATTACTAATGAGATGGCAACAGGTTCCTATCCTTTGCAAAATATTTATAAGTTAGTGCAATGAGATAGGCGACTTACTGAATGTCAGTCTAATAAAATGCTACACAGGGTACTCTACTTCCCTAGAGTGACCGATTTAATTTCAATTGCAAGATAGAAACTGGGTTATAAATAAACACACATATGCACACACACATACACACACACCATGTAGCAATGTCCTTCAAAGAAAAAATAATACTTATGACACAGCTACTGTTAGCTTCTTGTCCTTTACTGCAACTTTTTAAAATTTAAATCTTTATTTTCCCAAATAAGTATAGGCCGCCCAATGTGGCAGTCATGCTAGAAGAAAAGGACACATATTATTTTTCCCAACCAAATGCTGGAGTAATGAAAAGTGTGTGGTTAGAAAGAAGGGGAGCAAATGAGAGTCCCAAATGTAGGAATAAACAGAGAGAGTAAAAGTTTAATGAAATATCCAGTTTAGAAAACTCAAGTTACCATCTCAAGAAGGGACTTATCTCTAAATAAGTTGTTCTTTTTCTCAGTTTTTATTTTCCTGTTGATGACCCATAATTAAAAAATAAACTTCAAAGTAAAGGACTCGCATGCTTGTTTTGATGAAACCAAAAAAGAGAAAGAAGTGTGAAAGTTTGCTTGCAAATCCAAAGCCAGGCTTAAAAGGTATATAAAGTCTGACAGGAGGCAGCCAAAGCCAGCATTATAAAATAAAGATACATGAAACAACTTCTGTGAGAAGCTGACATGGATCTGAGCAGTAAAAAGATAAACCTACAAATTGCCTAATGCACCAATTTTTTAAAGATAATTTTCAAAGTTATCATAATGTAGTAAAGACAGATAGTGAGCTCAGTGGAAGGAATGGGGTTTGATCCAGTTTTTTCCCCCCTTCCAGCTAAGTGACTTAGGACAACTCATGTAACATTTATGGTAGCAATGGATTAAATGATTTTCAAGAGCTATTCCTGCTCTAAAATATTCTTTGATGCTAGGAAATGAATTACTGGAATCAGAGACACAAAAGCAAACACAATCTTAATTATGATGCAAACAGGATGCAGCATTTAAAGACATTGGAGTTTCAAAATAATTTCCTTCCCTCGGATAAGGAGACTAATGAGCAGTGAAATGACCAATTGTAAGCAACAGATGGAAAACAGGGAGAAAAATTCTGAGAAAGTCCATCACTTAGATAACCATCCCCTGAATAATTCAGTGATGACTGAATTTCCTTTTCTCACTGCCCAAACATTTAGAAAAACTCATTGAAATTATTCCTATGACTCTCCTGAGTTCACTTTTATAAAAATGAATGCTCTTCCATAATGGTCCAATACTAAACAAGAAAAGAACAAAGGAGCCTTTCCCCATTTGCCATTCATTGGTGGTTTTGCATTTTTTTTTTTTTTTTTGGTTATACGCGGGCCTCTCACTGTTGTGGCCTCTCCCATTGCGGAGCACAGGCTCCAGACGCGCAAACTCAGTGGCCATGGCTCACGGGCCTAGCAGCTCCGCGGCATGTGGGATCCTCCCAGACCGGGGCACGAACCCGCGTTCCCTGCATCGGCAGGCGGACTCTCAACCACTGCGCCACCAGGGAAGCCCATGCCTCCTTCTTTTTGAAAGGGTTCTATCCAATCCATCCCCACTACCAATCCCTTTGTCCATGCCACAGTACCCCTCTCCTAGATTTTTGCTGCAGGGTCCTAATTGTTCATTCCAAAACTACAAGAAGAGTCTTCTAAAATGCAAACCTCTTTAAAGTGCCCAATATCTCTATTTAGAGAAAGCTATATACCTCAAAATGTGTATTATTGCTTTAAGACCTCCCTTTAGCTTGTAAACACATTTCTTCTCAATCCCACCTTTTTTATTCCAATAATAAGGAACTACTCTAGTCTGCTTACATCCAGACTACAGTAGTTCCAAAGTTTATTTTATGTCTTTTATATAGATATAGAGATACAGAAAAAAAAAAAGAAATAGTGAGAGGACATTGTGGGGGAAATATATTGATTTTTTTAATTTTCTGCTTAGAGTACAAGGGATGAAAACAACAAAAAAAGTTGAATTCTAAACTGGAGTAGCCAAAGAGATTGTGTTAAATAAATTTGCATTTTAGCCTGAAAGTATGAAAACAGAGAATCATATACTACAGATGCTTAATACAGTTTTCAAAAATGTCTTCTTGAAAAAGTTGAGATATGTACATGTACATACATATATATACATATACATATACGTGTATATATATGATATATATGAAAGGTGAGATGATAAATTTTATGTCTGATTCAGATATTCCCAGAACCTGAAAAACTTGTTTGATTTTTCATTTGTTACTTGAGCTTACAAGGCTGTGAAGCACTGCTAAACGTTTGAGTTCCAGCAACTTGTTTATTTATATACAATTTTTTTTCTACTTGGCTAACATTGAATTAACAGGGAAAGAAACATTATATTTTCCTTCCAACTCAGATTACTTTATTCTATTCTACTCTATTCTACTCTATTCTATTCTATTCATAACTGCTCACGTACTATTATCTTCTCTGATGAAAGAGAATATCACTTTATATTTTTTAAAGCCACTAATCTATACCCACAAGCAGTAGGTTTTAGTGATTTGTAGAAGAAGCTGGCACTATTTTAAAGCTCTGAAGTCTGATTGAAATGCTAATAAATGTAAATGAAACAAAGCAATATGTAGCAAAATTTAAAAAGAAAGAAAAGCAGCTTTTTTACTACTCCACTGCTTGAACTCAGTTACTTAGTAATTTGTAACTATTTATATTACTGTCATTCCTCAAATTTATTGTAACTAAACTTAACAAAATGACATCTAGGCCTGGGTCTTACTGAATGTAACATACCATGTAAACATCAGTGCCTGAAACATAATTATTCTGTAAATGTTTATGTAATGCATTCTGTATTAGTTTCCTACAGTTGCCATAAAAAATTACCACAGATTTAGTGGCTTATAACAACAGAAATGTGTTCTCTCTCAGTTCTGACAGCCAGATGTCTGAAATCAAGGTGTCACAAGGGTTTGTTCCTTCTGGAGGCTCAGAGAGAGTTAATTCCATGCCTTTCTTCTAGCTCTTCTGGCTTCCCAGCATGGCTCTCCTTGGCTTGTAGACATATCACCAGTCTCTGCCAGTATCTTCCCATCATCTTCTCCCTTGTGTTTCTGTATGTCCTATTCTGTCTCTTACAAGGACACTCCCATTAGATTTAGGACTCATTGTAGTCCAGTATGATCTCACCTTAAGCTTTACTTTAATTACATCTGCAAAGACCCTATTTCCAGGTAAGGCTGTCTTCAGAGTTTCTGGGTGGACATGAATTTTTGGAGACTACCATTCAATCCACTATAAATTCCATAATGAATTATTTTGGCTAAGGCATTTCTAATTTGTAGGCAGTTTTTCATCACATATTTATGAGAAAAGAGACTAAAGTATCAAAGTTGGAGAACTCAAAATATATAAAGTAAAATTATACTGAATAACAAGGTAACAAAGAACTTTTTGATGCCTCAAGCAAGAGCAAGTGTAGAGAGTGTGAAACATGTCAACTGACATAAATATATTGAGGATAAAATGGAATAAGGAATGAGGTCTACTAGAAAGATAATTCTTTAAAGATGCTTTTATTTTATCAAAAGGGATGGGGAGTTGAGGATGATAGGGTTCTTGTACAGGGCTCCATGGGAAAAGGGAATCCGTAAACAGATTTCAACCTTTTTAAATAATAATGATAGTATAGTTTAGAGACTATATATATATATTAGTTGGTCTATTGTGTTATTGATATTCTCTCTCTCTCTCTCTCTATATATATATATATATATACACACATACTACACACACATTCTATTGGTTCTGTTTCTCTGGAGAATCTTGACAAGTAATAAATGAGAATTAGAAAGGTAGAGCTATAGATAATGCTTTTAGAATTTAGAAATTTTTATATAAAACATTTAAAATAATTTTTATAGTGAATACTTAAAAAGAAAACAGAAATTTCCATTAAAATATCCCTATGAGATCTAACATGCAACCAGGGGCTAATAATAGCTAATAACTATGAGAGCTTTTAGTCAGTTTAACACTATTCTAAGTGTTCTATATGAATTAAATAATATAAGTTTCATATCAACCTTATGATACAGGTACTAATATCACATTATTCCTATTTTACAGATGAAGAAACTAAAGCAGAGTGGTTTCATAATTTACCCAAGGTTTAATGACTAGTTATTTAATAGAGCCAGGCTGGGACCCAGTGATTCTGGCACCAAACCCCACATCCTTAAACGCTGTTATACTGCCTCTCAGTAGACGGACTAAGCTCAACTGGGGGGAGGAGGGGCTAGCTAGAGTCTTCTGTTTCTGGCTTATAAGGCTACTGCTTTGTTTAATAGGCTGCAGGTGTATTAGTTAGGTTCTTCAGAGAAGCAGAACCAATAGGATATCCAGTTGACCCTTGAACAACATGGGTTTGAGATGCACAGGTCCACTTACACATGGATTTTTTTCAATAAATATTAAAGCCCTGAAATAAGAATTAGGAAACTTTAATGTTAATTATTTGTTTACCATGGAAATTTGACAGGTCTCTTTGAAAATAATAATTATATGAAACTTTAAATTATATCTAGTAAGTTTCCTATTCAATATAGCACTCATCTCTATACTATCCCTAAGACATGTTCATCCTACTACTTCCAGAAGAATATTAGTAGTCAAGAGTTCACATATGCATAAGATAATCAATTTTTGAGCAGAATAAGTATTGTCAATCTTTAAAAATCTTTCTTATATGAAGCCATAATATGTTTTCTTGCTAATTGTTTTAAGATCCATTCTATGAAATGACAAATAATCAATACAATTGTATTTCTGAATGTCCTGCTTTTTTTATTGAGATGTAATTGCTATATAACATTGTGTAATTTTAAGGTGTACAATGTATTAACTTGATACAATTTTATGCTGCAATATGATTACCACCTTAGCTGTTATACTGCAATATGATTACCACCTTAGCTTAGCTTTTGTAGCTTTTAGCTTCAAAGTACACTAATTGTAACTCTCACAAGCTTTACCCTTTCAGTGTAGTTTTCACATATTTCATATTCTGGACACCCTCTGGAAACACTTCATATGGCCCAAGATTCTTCTGAAAACATACTATTCAGAAGTAAACCAAATAATTTCAAGGCTGCATAATCATTATGGAGAACAATGGGAAATTCATGACTCCTGTCATTGGTTCTGTTGTGTTATATTGATATTCTATTTTCCAATAAGTTTTTAAAGCTAGTGGTTTTTTGTCTCCAATGTCTAGGTATTTTTTTTATTAAATCCTCTGAAATTACTTTCCAAAACATAATCAGTTTTCAGTTACTTCACAGAAATTACCCCAAACTTATTAGCTATTAAATCACAATTATGTGGGTCAGGGATCCAGGCATGGCCTGCCATGTCTTCTGGCTCTGAATATTTCACAAGGCTGCAATCAAGGGGCTCAGCCAGGACTGCAGGCATCGTAAGGATCTGTCACATGGCTGTGTGACAGGGTTAAATTTCCCATAGGTTTTTGGACTGAGGATCTCAGTTGCCTGGTGACTGCTGACCTGATGCCTTTCTTCATTCCTTGCTAGATGAGCATCTCCATAGGGCAAATGGTTTCATCAGCAAGAGAGTGAGAGAAAGCCAGAAAGATGACAGTTTTCGGTAACCTAATCTTGGAAGTAACCTCCCATCACCTTGGCCATATTTTATTTTGTAGAAATGTGTCACTAGGTGAGCCCATGCTATAGGGGAGGTGATTATGCAAATAGATACTAAAATGTTGGATTAATTGAGAACCTTTTCAGGTGCTGCCAAACACAGCATATTATATTTTCAATGTACAGTGTTGGTCATAATCACAAAGCTTCTGCATGCTATACTGAGTTTACATATTTAATGAAATGGCATTGAGATTTTCATCAGAAGGTGACAGTTATTTCCAAGCATTACTATTAGTTTTGTGTAAAATACAACTAAGATAAATATTTTTCCATATATGGTTCAAAAAGATAGTTCCTTACTCCTCAGCCATAAAAAAGAATGAAATCATGCCACTTGCAGCAACATGGATGGACCTAGAAATTATACTAAGTGAAGTAAGTCAGAAAGAGAAAGACAAATACCACATGATATCACATATGTGGAATCTAAAATATGACACAAATGAACTTATCTACGAAATAGAAACAGACTCACAGACATAGAGAACAGACACTTGTGGTTGGCAAAGGGCAGAAGGGGTAGGGGAGGGATGGATTGGGGGTTTGGGATTAGCAGTTGCAAACTATTATATATAGAATGGATAAACAACAAGGTCCTACTGTATAGCACAGGGAACCATAGTCAATATCCTGTGATAAACCATAATGGAAAGCAATATGAAAAAGAATATATATATATATGTATTATATATATGTAGCTGAATCACTTTGCTGTACAGCAGAAATTAACAACATTGTAAATCAACTATACTTCAATAAAATTAAAAAAAGATAGTTCCTCTGGTAGTGTTACCAGATCAAACTATATTATTATAAAGTAGAATAATTAATAAATTCACAAGGAATTACACAATATTCCTCAATAATAGATGTTCTTTAATCTACTTGGATTGTATAGACTGTGTGTTTTCACTATCCGGATAACTGAGAATAGCTCAAACTACTAAGAATGTACAATTTCCCTGTCTAGATATTATAAACATTTTTCATTGTCCAGGAAACCTTCAAACTTCCAGTAGTTCAACTTATCTTGCAGAATATATGGGTACCACGTGTGTACATTCCTAAGGATTGTTGATAGGACCAGAATTCTATATACTAAATATCACATTATTTGTCTCAAAACATATGAAAAGTCTACCAAGAAAAATTAATGTCTTTGTGAAAGCAAGTATTCCTTTGGGAGATGTAAAGCAATTATCTACATTAATGAGTTTTGTTGGAAAAATTCTTAATTATTTTAATTAGCATTTTATTATTATTATTATTATTATTATTTTTTTTTTTTTTTTTTTTTGCGGTTCGCGGGCCTCTCACTGTTGTGGCCTCTCCCGTTGCGGAGCACAGGCTCCGGACGCGCAAGCTCAGCGGCCATGGCTCACGGGCCCAGCCGCCCCGCTGCATGTGGGATCTTCCCGGACCGGGGCACGAACCCGTGTCCCCTGCATCGGCAGGCGGACTCTCAACCACTGCGCCACCAGGGAAGCATTTTATTATTAAAATAAAATATATGTGGAATTTATTTTATTTTTAATTCAGGAGGATAGAAAGTTAAAATTCAAATTCTCTCTCTTTCTCAACACCAAGTCCTAGTCTCCAGAGACAAGTTATACATAGTTTTACAACCCAATGCCTAGTCTATTTATATATGTGGGTATACATTGAGACTGAAAGCATAAGTTTTTCTATATAAATGGGATCATAATTTAATACTATCCTGCCACATTTGATTTTACTTAATGATGTCTTGAGTATATAACGTGAAAGAATACACACATGCACACACATATAATCTTCTCTGTCTCTACATTTTTTTTTTTCTGATGTGATTTAAAGTGTCTAGCAAAGAAGCCCCGTATACAGTTTTTTTCTCCTATTTATATCTAAGTATTTCCTTAGGTAATTATAAATAGTTTTATATTTTTAACATATGTATTCAATATGTTCACTGCTAGTATTATAAATACAATTGATTTTTGTATGTGTATCCTATGATAAATATATGTTTATGTTTATCATGTGACCTTGCTGAACTCAGTTATAAATTCCAGGAGTGTTGTAGATCTGTGTCATTGTCTATATGGAAAATAACGCTATCTGCAAATAGAAACTATTTTATTTATCTTTTATTTCCTTTTTTTTTCTTCTTTTTTTTTTGCCTAATTGCATTGGCTAGAACTTCTAGCACTGTGGTGAAAAGAGAGGTGAAAGTGGACAAATTTCCTTGTTACTGTTATTAAGAGGAGAATAGTCAATCTTTCACTATTAAGTATGTTAGCAGAAGGTTTTTTGAAGATGCTCTTTATCAAATTGAGGATGCTTACCTGTAATCCTATTTTTCTGAGAGTTTTTACATGAATCGGTGTTGAATTTGATTAAATGCTTTTCTGCATCACTTGAAATAATCACGTTTTTTTCTTTAGACTTTTTATGTGGTGGGATTAATTTATGTGGTGGTAATTAATATTTGGATACTGAACCAGTCTTTCATCCCTGGGATCAACCCCAGCTTGACATGGTGTATAATTATTTTACATACTGTTGAAAGTTCTTTGCTAATATTAAGGATTTTTGTGTTTATACTCATGAGGAGTATTGTTCTTTACATTTAGTTTTTGTAGTGTATTTGTCAGGTTTTTGTAATACTTTAATATTAGTTTCATAAAATGAATTGAGAACTGTTCACTCCTAGTTTTTGGAAGAAATTGTGTAGAATTTATATTAATTCTCCTTTAATCATTTAAGAAAATCTTCAGTAAAATCATCTGGCTCTGGAAATTATTTACTTTGAAAAAATTTTAAATTGTGAATCCAATTTCCTGAATAGTCATAATGCTGAAAAAAAAAGGGGGGGGTTTTCAGATACTCTATTTCTATTAAGTTTTTTTTTTTTTTTTTTTTTTTTTTTTTTTGCGGTACGCGGGCCTCTCACTGTTGTGGCCTCTCCCATTGTGGAGCACAGGCTCCGGACGCGCAGGCTCAGCGGCCATGGCTCACGGGCCCAGCTGCTCCGCGGCATGTGGGATCTTCCCGGACCGGGGCACGAACCCGTGTCCCCTGCATCGGCAGGAGGACTCTCAACCACTGCACCACCAGGAAAGCCCTCTATTAAGTATTGATAGAAGGGTTGTGGTGGTTAATTTTATGTGTCAACTTAAACATTATTAAACATTATTTCTGGGCATGTCTGTGAGGGTGTTTCCAGATGAGACTAGCATTTGACTTAGTGGACTCAGTAAAGAAAATTGTTCTCCCCATTATCCAATCCATTAAGGGCCTGATTAGAACAAAAGTTGGAGGAAGGAGGGAAATCATTCCTTTTTGCCCACTTGAGGTGAGACATTTCATTTCATCTTCTTTGACCCTAGGGGTTGGATTTAAGCCATCAGCAACCCTGGTCCTTGGGCCTTTGGACTTGGACTGAATTATACCACTATCTTTCCTGGCCTGCAGCTTGCAGACAGGCAACCACAGGACTTCTGTTGTTTGCTATATACACTTTTATAACTGCTATACCTTTTCGGTGGATTGACTATTCATTTTATAATATCTATCTCTGTCTCTAGTAAGTTTATTTGTCTTGTGTCTACTTTTTCTGATATTAATATAGCCAGTCCAGCTTTCTTTTTATTACTGTTTGCATGATAAATATTTTTCTACCCTGTTAATTTGCAGTTACCTATATTATTATATTTGAAATGAGTTTCTAGTAGATAGCATATAGTCAGGCAATGTTTAATCCACACTTTTTTTTTTTTTTAAGAAGATGTTGGGGGTAGGAGTTTTTATTAATTAATTAATTTATTTTTGCTGTGTTGTGTCTTCGTTTCTGTGCAAGGGCTTTCTCTAGTGGCAAGCGGGGGCCACTCTTCATCACGGTGCGCGGGCCTCTCACTGTCGCGGCCTCTCTTGTTGCGGAGCACAGGCTCCAGATGCGCAGGCTCAGTAGTCGTGTCTCACAGGCCTAGTTGCTCTGTGGCATGTGGGATCCTCCTAGACCAGGGCCCGAACCCGTGTCCCCTGCATTAGCAGGCAAACTCTCAACCACTGCGCCACCAGGGAAGCCCCTAATCCACACTTTTAATCTCTGTGTTTTAATTGGTATATTTTTGAGCATTACATTTAATATAATTATTGATATGTTAGGGCTGAAGCCTGTCTTTTCATTTTTTGTTTTCCATTTGTTCTATTTTCCTGTTTCCCTTTTTTATTTTGTTGCCTACTTTTAGATTACATTTCTTAGAATTTTATTTTGTTTGATTCAATTTTTTAGTGTATCTCTTTCTATAGCATTTTTAGTGTTTGATCCAGGTGTTATAGACATATATAATTATAAATGTTTATATATAATTATAAATTATATATAATTATAAATATTATATATAATATATAAAAGTATATAGGTATATATAATATAATGTATACATGTATAATTATATGTAATATTATATACTACATATATGTAAAACTTATCAGAGTCTACTAGTGTAATTTTACCAGGTTGAGTGAAGTGTAGAACATTTACCTCTCTTTACATCCTTTTATACTCCCCACTGATCATATAGTTTTCTTAAATATTTACTCCACATACATTTATAACCATATCAGACAGTGTTAAAATTATTGCTTCAACAATCAAACATAATTAAGAAAACTATAGAAGGGAAGAAACAGTGTGAACACCCAAGACATGGTACATTTCTGATGAATGAAGACCACAGAGTGTTCAGAGTTGGCCCATATGAATGTGCCTTGTTTGCCAATAACTTTAAACAAATGGCACCTATTACTCTCTGTCATGATTTGATCGATAGTCTCACTAAAAAGACAAACAGCCATAGAAAAAGGCAAACATTTGCAGCAAAGAGGGTTGACTGGTGATAATCATCAATACAATAATAAGTAATAAAATAATAAAAATAAAAATAAGAATTTTGGGGCTTCCTTGGTGGTACAGTGGTTAAGAATCTGTCTGCCAACGCAGGGGATATGGGTTCGAGCCCTGGTCCAGGAAAATCCCACATGCCATGGAGCAACTAAGCCTGTGTGCCACAACTACTGAAGCCCACACACCTAGAATCCGTGCTCTGCAACAAGAGAAGCCACCGCAATGAGAAGCCCAGGCACCACAATGAAGAGTAGCCCCTGCTGACTGCAACTAGAGGAAGCCCGCGTGCAGCAACGAAGACCCAACACAGCCAAAATTTTTTTAAAAAAGAATTTTACTTATAATAAATAAATTAAAACTAAGAAAGTTAATACTGTTCACAAGTATACAGACCCAGATTGTTAAAAATTTCAAGATTTCTAAATTCTGCTTTAACGCTCTGGAGACACTTAACTTTTTCTGTTTTGCTATTTACATTATTGTACTAATGAACAGCTAAGCTCTTTAACTATAGCAGTTTGTGTAGCTGATCTTGGGATCACTGTGATGACTCTATAAGATTGTTTAAGTGTAAAATAGTGGAAAGGCACAGAACTTACTAGGTGGAGTCAAATGAAAGAGAGGAGTTAAGTGGATGAACCCCTGTATCAGAAAGTAGAAAAAGAGAACAGAGCATAAACTCAAATAGCTATAGGCACTTTAAAAAGAAAGATTTAATAGTTTCATCATAGCTATCCTTGAGTTATCATTTGTTGCACCATTAAAAAAAAAAAAAGAATTGGCATACCACAAACTCAAGCTCTTGTTCAATAATTGCAGAAAATGATCTGCATCTGTATATGACTTAAAGAGGTACCTTCAAATTGTTTAAAAAAACCTCTTATAGTTTGGATTAATTTTTATATGCTACACATATTTTAAAAAACAATAACTAAATAGTTTACATCCAGGAAATTTATTGAGATAGACATTTTTCTCATTTCCCTTAATGTCAACCATAACACAAATTAGACATTTCTATGACGCTTAACAAAAGACCTTAATAAATAGTCATCTCAAAGAAAAAGTCACCTTAGAAAGTCATAACACTGAGCAGCAATGAAAAATATTTTCTTCTGAATATAATTATTGCTTTATATAGACATCATTCTGTTTAAAATTTCTTCCCATCAAATATCCCCAAAGATAATTTGAACCATTCAGCTTCAACTGAGAAGACAAACTTTTAAGAATATATTGCTGATCAGAGTAATCACTGTTTAAGTTCTTTAGGGACATATTACCTGTAAGAAAGATATAAAGAATTGGGAAATTGTGTACCATTAAATCAAGATATTTCTTTAAAAGTTTAAGAGGATAGAACTGTCAAAACTAAAGAAAAGTAGAGCTAAATGTGCATCAATCATTACTTTTAGGCATAATATTTGGCTGGTATAAAGCTCTCAAATGTATTAAATGGGACTATAATAATGATTTAAAGACAATGCAAGAAAGCATAATAAAATAAATCTACATTATAGACAAGGATATACTAATTAAAATTTGCCAATTCCATCTAAGTATGTGACTTGTTAGACCTATTAGGAACTACTAAAACCTTTATTAATTTTGAGTTGTACTCCTTATCCAGTGCTCTGGATGAATGTCCACGTGAAGTACAGTAGGATAGCTTGTGTTTCTTAGGGTTCTGAGTAAACACATGAAGTTGGGTTATAGTCCCAGCCTTCTTTATTTGAAAGTTATTGGTTTAGATCATGGGAAATTTTGAGATCTCCTTTGACTGAACTTTGGTTCTTTGGCATTTGGAGTACTTTCTTTGTAGAAATCTTACTTGGATTATTTTTCTTTGTAGATATCGTTTTAGGATTTTCTTCCTCTTTGTTGCTATTAATTTGGTGCCTCCCTTCCCCACTGGAAACTCTCACTCTTCTGATTTTCCTCCTCTGAAGACTCCTGTTGACCATTTGCTCTGTCACTATGGTGCTAACTCTGTCTGCTTCCTTCCTTGTTGGCATGATTTGATTAAGTTGGAATTTGAATGTCCTTTTGGGGGGAACTTAAGTTCTCCCCCAAGTGGTTTATCTAGGACCTCTCCCTTCCCATCATCCCAGATCCTTTCCCCCTGCCTTTCTTTTTTACCATTTTTGATCTTCCTGTCAGATCCCTTGAATATGTCCTCCTTCAAAACTTCTACCTCCTCCTTCCCTCTGTTCACTCCTGCCAGACCTTTCCTTTCTCACTCCAGCCCCTCAGCTTTCCATAGTATCTGAGCTTTTGGCCTTTTACCCCCATCAGGGGCTCTGCAAGGACTCAGCAACCCCAAAGGCAACCACTGAGGCTGAAAAGACTAATTGGAAACAGCTGTATATTTTATCTACTCCAAGAGTTTTGGAGACAACCATATGCCCACTTAGTTCCTCCTCAGTATCTCACTCCAAAATTAGGGCTAAAGCTTCCCACCAATATTTATGAAGGAGATTTTTAAGATTTCCTTTTACCCTACCTCCTAATATTGTCACTTTGGGGGTTAGGGTTTTAGTGTATCAATTTGGGGGGTGGGGACACAAATTCAGTAAGTAACCATCCTCAAGACCATATACAGCACCAGGGACTGTATCATTTCACTAATTCCGTGGCTGTCATTTATTTAAAAGAAATTGTGACCAGATACCACCTTGAAAATTCAGTGACAGGATGGCATGAACATAAGCATGTATTGCTTTGGGCTGTGCAGAGGTGGACTGTAGCATATGATATTACTTCCCAAACATTTTCCCTCCAACTATAGCATTGTGAGGGCACGTTGGTTCAATTTCTAACTACTAGCATATGCATCTGTTTTCTTGAAAGATTCCTGTGCCAGCTGAGTCTGTTATACTTGTGTCCTCAGAAGCCAGAAACACTGAAAATGTAACACCCTCTGGGAACAATACACACTAATGTCTAATGAGAATTCAGGTATATATACCCCAGTGCCTTGCCCCACAGGTGAAATAAAACTGAGGCACATGTTCTCCAGTAGGATTCCAAAGTTATCTGCAATGGTAACATGCTTGACAGCAGGGCTTGTACTTGTTTTGTTTGGAGGTAACTTGAGTTCTAGAACTGTGCCTAGCACATAACAGTCACTCAGTCATTATACAACCTGGCATAGAGTAGAAGGTAGTATATAGTCTGTTCTGTTAAATGAATTAATTGATGAATGGATTTTCTACAAAATGATATATAAGTCACAAGACAGTGCAAAGACTTGATAACATATGTATGAATTCTATTAAAACTATTGTGTTTAGTGTTGGTGGTGGAGGAGCATCGATAATACTCATATCACTATAAATCAATCACAGTAAGTTTGTCAGCCAATCCTATGGTGAAGAAAATATGCATGAAGTCAGCAGTCATTGGAGATAACACAATCAAGCTTACAAATAGTTAACAGTTGTAATTAAGTGAACCTGCTTATTGATCCTTCCTAATCTTAGTTTTGAGTAGTTAAAGAACAAGATTGAATATTCTCCCATTAGTTTTAGGTACTCAATTGTCTGAAGGCAAAGGTACACAACTAAATGATTTATGAAGGTCTCATAGCTCTTTGAATAAAAGTTTAGCCCAATCCTAATTAAATTAGATGCTAGGAGAAGTTCTAATTAAAAGTAGAATTGTTTTTATCAGCAGCCTACATTGCCTCTTCCAACTTCTTTCTATAATATCTCTGAGGACAAAAGGGATAACAAAACCAAATAAACACAAAAATATCTACAAAGCCCTGTTTATGTTAAGATGACATAAAACCTAATGTTAGAATGTTGAAGAACTCTGACAAATAGATAGATAAAGCTGAATTGAGATAATGACAACCTAAGCTTTCTCTCATGACATCCAGAGCTTTACCTCATAAAACAGAATACTTTACAAAATATAGAAAGGTATTGCATACCCTAGCCATCTCTTCCCTTGAGTCTAAGTCCCATTGTTTGGGAAAAAATGAATAAATAAACATAAATAAAAAACTGGACAGTCTTAACTCTGTTGTGCAGATACTCCTGTTAGAGAATTCCAAATCCCGTGTCTTTCTGTTCTTCTCACAGTTTTTCTATATTCACTCAGAGAGGAATTTCTTCAAAGAAAACAAGTAAAAGATACTTATCTGAGAATAGGTATATGAAGGGACAGAGAGGAAACTAGTAGCATTTCCTAATGGAATGAGATAATTCAATGCATCTGAAGGCAGATCATCAAATCTTGGTGAAATTTGACTACTAAATATTTCATAATCTTTTCTATTCCACTGTTTTTCTCCAAACACTTGACCACTGTTGTAGCTTCCTAATATCCTCAACTCCTTTCCTCTTTTAACCTTCTTTTCTTTGAAAGGTCTTTTGAAATGCATATCTTAATAGGTAAAGCCTTATTTAAAATGGCTTCTCAATGGTCTTAGAATTAAAAACAAACAAACAAACAAACTTAGCTTATGATGACTTTAAGGTCATGGCCACATCTATGTACTATAATTCATCTCATGCCCCTTTCTACTCCTCTTTGCACCTCAGTCACACACATTCTTTCTTTGTTTTTTGCGGTACGCGGGCCTCTCACTGTTGTGGCCTCTCGCATTGCGGAGCACAGGCTCCGGACGCGCAGGCTCAGCGACCATGGCTCACGGGCCTAGCCGCTCCGCGGCATGTGGGATCTTCCCGGACTGGGGTATGAACCCGTGTCTCCTGCATTGGCAGGCGGACTCTCAACGACTGTGCCACCAGGGAAGCCCATACACATTCTTTAAGTTCTCTAAACAGGACATCCTCTCTTATGTCTAATACCACTGCATATGCATTGACTCTTCAGGAAATTTTTCCTCCCACCTTTCCTTGAGTTTGGATCATTTGCAGTCAATTCCTTGGAGAAGACTTCCCTGATCACCAGAACTAGAGCAGCCTTTTCTACCCTTCTATACTTACATCTCTCACATTATTTTCAATTATATATCTGACTATTTAACTATTGTATTTTTTGTACTTCTTTGAACACACACTCCAGGAGATCAGAGACTCTGTGTGTTTTATTCACCATTTTATCCTTGGCAGATAACACAGTGTCTGGTGCTTGACAAATGTTCAATATATTGTATGTATATGAATATATATATATGTAATGAATGAACGAATTGAAGTAATGGGAAAAGCTAAAGTTCTATAAGGAAAATCCACATTAGATGAAGCCCTAAGAAAATTATAATTATACACCCCAAGCTTCACTTACAGTTGCAAAACAGAAAAAGAGAATAGTTGTCTCAGAAATGCAAATAGAGCAGAGACAAGGGAAGTTAACACATCAGATCAAAGCACTCTGATTATATATAACTTATTCAAGGGCAACTTAATATTCAACATAAATAGCCTGAGAAAGCTACCACATAATACTCTACTGAAAGAACAAAATTAGAGCACACCACTAAAAAGTATCCATTATAGGATCTAGTATAAAATTAAGATACTTGTGAATATATTTAGTAACTTTTAATAGAATACAACAAAAATGGCTGTATTTAAACATGACTAGAAAGCCTTACGGATAGGACCAATTCTGTTGAAAATATAGAAGGTTTGAGGTGAAAAGATGAAGTAGGATGATAAACTTGATGAATAAGTAAGGAAGATGACAAGGAAAATAAACAAGAGAACACTGAGACTGATGGTCAACATTGACAATCAACATTGTTTTGAATGTATAAATGAAGCAAATTAAGAAAAAACCTTGTTAGGAAATAGGTACAAAATTACCATTCTATGAAAATGATATCATTATTCTAGAGATTCATGTTAAGAACTATAAAGGCTCTGAGATTTTAATGAGCTTGCAACAGTTCCATGGATTCTGGTAGAAGACAGGATACTCCTTGTCAGAGACAAAGGACTTATTATCATGGAACAGCATGCAGCATGAGCTCCATGTTTGCATCAGTTCCTCTTACCTCCCAAGTCCAATAAGTGTGATGTGGAGTGGCCCAGATAGATGCTGCACACAAAGTGGGTTTGTGTTGTATAGCTGAGGAAGTCAAAGTTTAGGAAATCTTGATTTTTTTTTTTTATTTTAAGTAATTAGTAAAAGTTCATTGTGCACACAACAAAAAGAAAATTCATGAACCAAGTACACTCAAAACAAAACATGGAGGAAAGCTCAGGGGTATAGAGTTGTCCCTCCATATCTGTGGGGGATTGGTTCCACGACCCCCACTAAGACACCAAAATCCTTGAATGCTAAAGTCCCTTATATAAAATGGTATAGTTTTTGCCTATAACCTACCCGCATTCTCCCACAAATTTTAACTCATCTCTAGATTACTTATAATACCTAATATTGGGTTGGCCAAAAGGTTCCTTTGGGTTTTCCGTAACATCTTATGGAAAAACCAGAACAAACCTTTTGGCCAACCCAGTACAATATAAATGCTATGTAAATAGCTGTAAATACAATGTAAACCCCATGTAAATAGTTTCTGGCTTGCAGGAAATTGCTTTTTGGAACTTTCTGGAATTATTTTTCTGAACATTTTTCATGCTTGGTTAGTTGAGTCCAAGAATGTGGAACCCATGGATGTGGAGTTATAAAGCACATTGTATTAGTGAGGAGGCAATGACTGCTTATTCTTCACATTGATTGGTTTCAATATTAGAATTTTCTTAAATGATAGGGAATTGGTTAGCGTTTACCTCATATCAATTTTGGGGAACAGTTTTTGCCTATGATTTCCAGAGACATAGGCAAGAAGAGACCCAGGTCAAGTTAATCTCCTTTGTTTTGCAAAATAAGCTAAATTAAGCTTTGCTTGTATAACTAAACTGGGAACCCCCAGTCTTTTAAAGGTTTCTAGCAATTCTTCACAATCCTTGTTCCAGAATAGGACAATATCTTTATTTTCCTGGAAAGCAAACAAATCTAGCTTCTTCCCTAGAGGGGGGCACTATTTCTATCTAACAAGACTGTTAGCTATATACAAATAACTTTGAAAAGATAGCCTGTTAAAAAATCTGTATTGCATCTGCTCAAAAGATGTCCAGCAAGCCAAGGTCTCCATGGAGAATTAGCTGACAACAAGAACAACAACAGAATATAAAATTATAAAATTTTTCTGCATATGCAGGATAAGAAACATTTAAAAATGGAAACATATATCTTGTTTATATATGAAAGTCTCAATATTGTTGATAAGTACTTTTTGAAATTTACATCTAAATTAAAAATTTTCTAATTGAAATCTCAAGAGATAATTTTTTTCCCAAAAAGCTCCTAAAATTTAACTAGTAAAATTTGCCAAGAAAAAATTTGAATTAAAGGGTTATTCAGAGAATTTTTGCATCTTGAATAATGATAGCTTTAAAAATGTAAATTGTTTAAATGTGTTGTATGGTAACAGAAAATGGTCATTTGATCAACTGATCAGAATACATACTATGATCTGAGTATCTCTATCTCTTCTATATTTATAGTATTTCCATTTCTATATATTCCATATAGATTGCTATATGCATATCTATTTTCAGATGCAGTTCAAAAGCACATTACTTAAATCTAATAAATCAATTTTTTCACATTTCAGTATATTTGAATTCAAGATGCCTCTTAAAATTAACATGTGATATGAAAGTTTATGTTTTCAAAACACAGATATAACTAAAGAGATGCTTTGTCTTACAAATTAGAAAACTGAGGAAATATGAGACTATAAAATACATACTCATTTTATTTTATTTTATTTATTTATTTTTTTTTGCAGTATGCGGGCCTCTCACTGTTGTGGCCTCTCCCGTTGCGGAGCACAGGCTCCGGATGCGCAGGCTCAGTGGCCATGGCTCACGGGCCCAGCCGCTCCGCGGCATGTGGGATCTTCCCGGATTGGGGCACGAACCCGTGTCCCCTGCATCGGCAGGCGGACTCTTAACCACTGCGCCACCAGGGAAGCCCCATACTCATTTTATACAAAGCAGTAATTCGAGCTAATTTAAATAAGTATACCCATATGGTTAAAATAAATTTAAATAAGCATACTTATATGCTTGGTTTGTGTATATATATATATATATACACACACACATAAAAGCATCTATCTATCTATCAATCAATCTATCATCTGTCTACCTATCAACTATATATAAAGAGAGGGATCTCACTTAAACCAAAAGATAGCAAATGATTATGGAATTTAGAATAAGGATGTCTTTCTCATTCCACTTGTAGACTTTCATATTAAAAGAAATAGATGAATTTAAGACCTCTTTATGCCAAAAAATCATTAACAAAAACTTTAAAAGTCCAAGAAACAGTTTCATGCTATAGGATAAAGTGTTAATTTCCTTAATATTTCTTGTATTCTTACAAACCAAGTAGAAAAAGACCTTTTGAGGACACAGGTAGAAGGCAGCCATCTACCCACAAGCTGGGAAAATAGCTCTCACCAGAATACAGATTTGCAGACACCTTCATCATAGCCTCCAGAACCATGAAAAAAATCAATATCTGTTGCTTAAACCATCCAGTCTGTGGTATTTTATTATGGCAGCCTAAGCAGACTAATATACTTGTAGATACTTTAAACATATTTGATAAAATGTTATCTTCATTCTTGATTTTTAAAAATAAATTAGTAAGTCAAAAATAATGGGATGTTTACTAACCCTAACCAATATCATAAAGATCAGTATGAGGATGGTTGCTAAAAAATCATATTATCATTATTCTGAAAGTTACATTAAAATGTTTAAAGAAGCTAAGAAAAATAAATTAAATGTATTCTACAGAAGACCAATAAAATTTGACATATGATTTTCACCTGAGAAAAAGGGAACCATCTATAGCAAAACTGAGATAGTTTAGTAATGCACTTGGTTGAAAATTATATATTGAGAATCTTACACTAAGCAAATAATAGTTTGAAATGTAAACAAAAATTTTAGAGATAAAAAAATAAATAAAATAAAAAATTTAGATACTTCAAAATAAAATGAACAAAACTGCAAGGCATTTAAGAAGAAAGCTCAAATCTTTAATGAAGTACCTAGAAGAACTTTGAATAAGTGGAGAAGGCACAATGGTTTCCTCTTATTTTAAAGGTTGTTGTCTTTTAAAAAAATTTCCCTATTTAAATTGTGTGTGTGTGTGTGTGTATTTATGTGCAAATAGCTCGAACACCACATTAATACTGGTTTACTCTTCTTGAAGAGATTTTGGCCAATTTAAGAATTGTTTTACATTCTCTGCCAAACTTTTAACTTTCAAAATATATGAATGCTTAATTAGTGAAGTATTTAAAATACAATGTTGACTTACATTCATCGCTCACCTGTAACTATGTGCAAGACACATGGCTCCCTCCTCTGCAAAGTATCAAGCTCATATCACATTTTTTCAATGATTCCAAAAAACTCACTCAAAACATTGCTGTGTTGAGTGTACACTTTCTCAGGGCAAAGAACATATTAACAAAATGACTATATGTATAGTATGCTATATAATATGCTGTATATATAAAAACATATAGTTGGTTATAGATTGATCTAGGTCGACAACTGGCGAGTCAATGGATCAGTTTGCAGAAAGCACAAACACATCCTTTAGAAATTAAGTAGCATCTAGAGACTGTGAGAAATTATTGTGGTTTTTTTTTTCATTTTTTATCTATTTATTTTTCTAATGCAATTTCTGCCTCACTTTTTGACTCAGCCCATATATTTTCATGTTGGTTTCTGAAATTAATGGCCATATGGCATCTTGTGAATTGAACCACTTTTGAAGTTCTGGTGCTAATATTTTAAAAGATCAGTCTTTTAAAAAATGCAATTTAACGCTAACATTTCCTTCAACTGTGAATATTTTGACTTACAGTGTATTTAAGAATATCCTTTGAGATGTAGCAATTTCAATAACATGATAGAAGTATTTTAATAAAAGTAAAGTGATGGAATAAGACACATTCTTAAAATAAATTAGTTAAAAGTTTAATAGCAATTTGACTCATTTATTTTTAATTTATGTAAGTGAATGACCTTACTATGTGAGTATAGTATTGTCCTTACTCAACATACCACATAATTATCTCATAAAATACTTGTGTAATATTTCATATATCACATTGTTATGGGTAAGGTACTTCCTTTTGTTTGAATTCTTCCTTAGTGATAATATATTCTCTCTCTCTCTCTCTCTCTACCTCTACCTCTCTTTTTCTCCCTCTCCCTCCCACCCCCCTGTACGTGTGTATGTGTATATATGTGTATGTGTGTGTGTGTGTGTGCCTCTCTCTCTCTCTCTCTCTCTCTCTCTATATATATATATATATATATATATATATATATATATTTATACACTATCTCCCATTTACACAAAGTTCCTTGAGGTCAAGCATTACTCAGTTCTCTATTCCAGTTCCTAGAGGAACACTATGCAGGTTAATATAAAGTAATCAGTAAATATTTGTTGAATTCAGCTTTACTCCATTATTTAGGATTACTATTTATTTAGGATTGGTGTTGTGGTACAGGTATTTGGAGCTTGAGATTAATCTAAGTTCATCATATCTAGAAGATTGATGAGATAAATGATTTGTATAATTTTCCCCGGGCTCAATTCTTGAAACTTTAGCTTTAGAAAAGGGAGAGGAGCTATGAATAAAACTATATGAGTAAAAACTGTAAAACTCTGCATGATATGAGGAATTAATTTTGCCACCCTCTCTAAACATAATTCACCAAAAGTAGAATGCATTAAGCTATTCCACCTTGTAATGACTTTGGCAACTTAATATGTAGCTACTTGAATAAATGTTGTTCAAGAGATAATAAAGTAAAAACAATTTCTGAGAATGGGTTTTGATTATTGAATAATTAAATCTGTATATGGGAAAGGAAAGATGCCACTGATATATGAAGCATCCTAGGATACAAGGCTTATGAGGACAAAAATACATTAGATTGGAAACACAGAAATCAGCAAATGCTTGTCTAGTTATTTATCAAAAGGACAGTCTCCACATTACAATAATAGTATATTTTGTATACTCTCACCAATGCATTTGTTCCTTTCAAGTCATCAGAATCTATTATGGTATGTTTTACATATATATAATATACATTTTTAAATCTCTTTTTTGAATTTTCACATTTTGATTCATAATTTTCAGTAGATTTTGTATCAAAGGGAAGGGCAATATGTATTCTTTTTTATTGTGGTTAAAAAACACATAACATGAAGTTTACCACCTTAACAACTTTCAATGTACAGTACAGTTGTGTCATCTATATGCAGATTGACATGCAACAGATCTGTAGAATGTTTTCATCTTGGAAAACAGAAACTCTATACCCACTGAACAAAAACTTCCCTTTTCCCCTTTTTCCAGACCCTGGCAACCACCATTCTACTTTCGGTTTCTAAGAGTCTGACTACTTTGGATACCACAGATAAATGGAATCAGGCAATATTTGTTTTTTTGTAACTGTCTCATTTCACTTAGCATAATGTCCTCCAGGTTCATCTATGTTGCAGCATATGATAGAATGACCCCCTTTTTAAGGCTGAATAATATTCCATTGTATGTATATACATTTTCTTTATCCATTCATCTGTTGATGGGCATTAGATTACTTCTACCTCTTGGCTATTGTGAATAATGCTGCAATGAACATGAGAGAGCAGATATCTCTTGAAGACAGTGATTTCATTTCCTTTGGATATATACCCAGAAGAGGGATTGCTGCATTATATGGTAATAGTATTTTTAATTTTTTGAGAAACTTGTATACTGTTTTCCATAGAGGCTGCACCATTTTACATTCCCAACAGCAGTGAATGAGGGTTCTAATTTCTCAATATCCTCTCCAACAATTTTTACTTATTTATTTATTATTATTTTTTTAATAAATTAACTTATTTATTTTTGGCTGCTTTGGGTCTTCGTTGCTGCACGGGCCTTCTCTAGTTGTGGCGAGGGGGGCCACTCTTCATTGCGGTGTGCGGGCTTCCCATTGCAGTGGCCTCTCCCGTTGCGGAGCACGGGCTCTAGGCGCAGGGGTTTCAGCAGTTGTGGCGCAAGGGCCCAGTTGCTCTGCAGCATGTGGGATCTCCCCGGACCAGGGCTCGAACCCGTGTCCCCTGCGTTGGCAGGTGGATTCTTAACCACTGCGCCACCAGGGGAAGTCCATATTTTGTTATTTTTGTTTGTTTGTTTTGTTTTGTTTTGTTTTGTTTTGATAGTGGTCATCCTAACAGGTGTGAGGAGATATCTCATTGTGGTTTTGATTTGCATTTCTCTGATGATTATTGATGTTGATCAACTTTTCATACGCTTGTTGGTCACCTGTATATCTTCGTTGGAGAAACGTCTAATCAAGTCCTTGGACCATTTTTAAAAAAATCAGTTATTTGTTTTCTTGTTATTGAGTTGGAATTCCTTATATTTTGGATATTTGCCCCTTATCAGATACATGGTTTGCAAATATCTTCTCCCCTTCCATAGGTAGCATTTTCACTCTTTTTACCATGCAGAAGTTTTTAAGTTTTATATAGTCCCATATGTCTATTTTCACTTTTGTTGTCTGAACTTTTGGTATCATACCCAAGAGCTCACTGCCAAATCTGGTGTTATGAAACTTTGCCCCCTATTTTCTCTTAGGAATTTTATACTTCCATCCCTAAGATAAGGACTTTAATACATTTTTGAGTTAATTTTTGATTTGGGATCATCGGTAGGCACATATTTTTTACTTTTAATATCACTCCACCATTATAATACGTGATAGGGATATTCATTTCCCATTTTAAACCACTGCAACCTGGTGATGTAAGACCAAATATTATATTTTGTTACTATTCTAGTTCTATCTATTTTCCTTTTGACAGATTTTTATTTTCCCTCTTTTTTAAAATTTAGATCTGCTCCATCCCAAAGCACTATTAAATTTACTGTTATATTTTATTCTTCATGCTTCTATTTTAGGAAATTGTTAACTAAGTTTCTCTGGGAGATACCAATTTCTTTGTACACCTACATTGATTCACTGTTTCAGCTTTTACCTGAATACAAAATTTAGAACTTTAAGAGATTGCCATCTTTAGAAAGGGGTTAAGTTCTCTTAAGAAATTATTTAAGTAAAAGTCAGAGACTCTGTTCACTTTTTTCTAACCATTAGGCGTGAAAGATTTTCTTTTCCTTTTGCTTTAATGTCTCAAGAGTAGAGACTTTGCCCCTGCCTTAGGTACAGTTGATAAAGAGTGACTCTTCCATTGTGAAGCTCTGAAGACATGACCTGTTCTCTGCTTCTAAGGACCAAGGTGATTCAATTCTTTTTTATAGTTGAAATGATTAACAGTGAAAACTATAGCTTTTTTCTTAGGGTAACTAAAAATTTGAGATTTCTCTCTCGCTCTCTCTCTCTCAGTCTCTCACTCTCTCTCTGTCTCTGTCTCTCCCTCTCTCTATGTGTGTGTGTTATAATGTGTGTATACAATATATTCATATATGTGTATATGTATGTATGTATTTACAAAGTAACACAGATGTGTAATTTCTCAGGACAAAATTAAGATATTAAAAGAATATCAGGCAGATGCTTCATGCTTTCCACCTTTCTCTTTTGTAACTTATAAATGATTTCTGGAGAAATTGAATGGCATAGGCCTTCAGTTTTGAAGGTGGTACCACGTACTCTGACTCTTTCAAAATTATCTCCTTTTGCAGGTGACTCAGGGCTTGCAGCAAGGATTTTCCCAGGTTTTTGTAGCAAATTCTGTTGCAAGTGCATGCAGTAATAGGAACTCATCAGTCTTGATCATACTGTTCCCATTTAGTACAAATATAAACTCATAAATAAATTATTCTTACACAGAGATAAGTTCTAGTTATTCACAAGCTGAGGAAGATGTAATCAGCAAATCCACTGAGCTGTCAGAAGTTTAAGTCTGACACAAAGCAAGCAGAGATGAACATGTTATTGTGGGGTTTGGTCATTATTGAAGTGTCAAAGCATTATATGAGTATGGTTAGCCAGGCCCTAAACAAACCAGTTTTCCTATGTCTCAAAATATACACAAATTCTCAGTCAGCAGTTCATCATTCAACAATCATCCTGGACCATGTTTCATAAATCTAAAACCAAGTCATCAATACTATCCCACAACACAACAGCCAGGTTTCCCCTCTTTTAATCCACGTTAGAGAAAAATGCAATATTTCGTAGTTACCTAAGCCCTTTACCTTTGGCTGTGGTTTCCTAGTCTTGTAAGGTACAAAACCTATATTCTATGCTTTACCTATTTCGGGTACAAAATAAAACTCGTGCACCACAACTACTGAGCCTGTGCTCTAGAGCCCATGAGACACAACTACTGAGCCCATGCGCCACAACTACTGAGCCCATGTGCAACAACTACTGAAGCCTGCGTGACTAGAGTCCATGTTCTGCAACAAGGGAAGCCACCACAATGAGAAGCCTGCACACGGCAACAAAGAGTAGCCCCCACTTGCCACAACTAGAGAAAGCCAGTGTGCAGCAATGAAGACCCAACACAGCCAAAAATAAAAAATTAAAATAAATAAATAAATAAAAACTCATTCCCTTTAGCATTCTTCTTAAACTCTTCAGTGCCTCATTTCAGTTATCCAAACAATGATTTTCTATCCTCCTGTAGAAAAGAGAACACTGATACTTGACGCTCCCCTGATGAACCTATTTTGTCCAGTTATATCCAAGGAACAAATATTTGTCTCTTTCCACCTGTTTGCTGGAGCAAACTCAGACAATGAAGCATAGTGTGGTGGCCTGTCGAGACTCATTCTTTGCAAAGGGCCAAACTGTTTTGGTATTTTTGAGGATGACATACAAGAACTGTAACAAAAACCTTTCATTCATTCTGTCACTTTTGCTGATATACTCTGTTGATTACTGATACCTCAATTGTGTCCATCATTGCTCCATCTTCAAAGGGGAGATAATGTCTCCAAAAGAACTGTTCTAGATATCTGGAATGACTGCAAGAAGGGGAGCATGGCACCTCCCTCCCCAATTGGACAATTCTAAATTACTGAATGCATCTGAGATATCCTAAAAACTGGAAGCAGGTGATTGAAATACCTCGTTTGAAGGCAATGATGAGAGCAAACCAAAGCTGTAACTTACCCGTTTGATCCCTTAATAAACTTTTTACACTAGTATTACAAATACATCACTCCCAACACCACTGGGCTGCAAGCTATGGAGGACAGGGATAATGTCTTACTCTGTCTTGAATTTGCAGACATTGGCAAGACACTAATACCTAAAGTATAGTCAATAAATAATGGTTGAATAAATCCATATTTGTGTGATAAATCTATCTTCCCTTTCTTTCCCTTTTCATATCATACTTTAAGTTTCTGTCAAGCATGCTATTTTACTTCATTTTGTAATTTTACCATCTTACATTAGTTTTAGTAGTAATCCTTAGAGTCAGACAGGTTATCCATTGCACCACTGGCCCTCCTATTAATCCTTCCAGTCAGTCTAGGAATGGTTGACTCTCTGCTTAAGCACAAAACGTTCCGAATAGTATACTGTTATCTATAGGTACTGTGTGGTGCAGCAGATCTCTAGAGCTTAATCATCTTTCATAAAAGAAACTTTGTACCCACTGAAAAAACAATTCTTAAGAACCATCCTTAACATTTTACTTCCAAACTTCTAAACAAAAGAGAAAAGAATAGATAACTCTTGAATATTTATTATATACCAAGCACTAGCTAGGGGTAGTCTTTATATAAAATTGTACTTAATCCTCACAACAACCATATGCAATAGATGTAATGAACAACTATTCAAAGTTTTGATCACAGGTGTAATAAAGTTTTAAATTGTATACTTGTGCATAAATAACTCTGATATGAAACCAGTTATAAACACATTTCTGGCTTCATATAATTTCACATATATATGAGAAAAAATACAGATTCTACTGTAAACGTCAGCTTTGGGTGCATCATAATTATGGATCTTATTTCCTCAAGAATTAAAGAAAACTCAGAATAGCAACTCTCGAGATCTATATCCATATGTACTCTACCAAAAGCCTGCATTTAATTTATAAATTACTCACTTTGTATTATTAAAATGCTACAAAAAGAAGGAAATCTTCCACTTTGTAGGCAGTTATGTGACTAATGAAAGAGCCTTTATGACCATCCTCTTGGAAGAAATAAGTAAATGCAAATAATTATTCACATACATATTTAAAAGTTGAAGAGCTTATATTTTTATGATTTGGAAATCTTATAAGAGAGGTGTTGAATGGTACTTGACATTGTTATAGGAAGTACTATGATATAATGATTTTTCATAAGCTTATTACAGAGTAAATATTATCCATGTATCTATATTATAATAACAATTTTTTAAGGCTGAGTATCATTCCTTTACAAATGAATTTCCAATCAGTTTTAGCTAAAATAAGAATGTGATGTCATCATTATTAATCTAATTCAATTGTCTGAGTGTCTTTCCTTATTTTTAAAATACAGAGGTTGTAGTGGATCCGTGATCTTAAAACTGCAGTATATAAACTGTCTCAGGGCTACAGAATTTGTTTAATAATCTATAACCAGCATTTTAATTCAAATGATAAGATAGAATATATTAAAATAGAATAGAAAATGAAAGTATGGTTCGTTTGTTATACGGGTAATTTTTAATAATCAACATATATGTGCGTGTGTGTATATGTATGTGTACTAGGTCAAGATGAAAAAAGAGTGTATTGTTCCTGTGGATCATGATCAAAATTTTCCACTACGCTAAATCACTGGCTTTGGTGAAGATATAGATTTTTTTGATAATCAGATGAAATTTAGGCTTATGCAACATTTCCATGCCAATTAATCAGAATTTCCCTAAAGGTCTTCCATGGATTAATCCTATATTGGACTAAGAAATGCAGGCCAAGTAACAATGTACTATATATGTTTTAATTGCCTTTCTAGCTTTAGATGTCCTAATGATGGTATTTTTTAACTTATTAAATACCCTAAGTAGGAGATAGGTGTTAGATAAAAACCACTAATTACAATGAAAGTAAAGGAGGTAAATCCCTGGACTTTGAGCTGAAATAGGATTAGGATGACTTAAATTGGGAGGTGATGAAAATGCAGCTGAGTTGAAGGAATAATAGATGAGGTCTAGGAGACATGTACTGATAAAGAAATAAATTCAGGGCCAATGTAGATTGGTGAGAGGCCAGGGACCTTCATTTATTCAATACCTATACATTAAGCATACACTATATGTCAAGAACATAATAAGAACTAATGATACTACAATGAAGAAAAAAGATAACAATTCTCCATTTATGTAGCTTGTGTTCTAGTGGGACCTAAGGGAAAAGTGCGTGGAACATGGTTTTCATGGTTGAGGGCTGACAAGGTAGGCATACCAAGTGTAGGAAGGTGGATTTTGTGGGAACAGTACTATGAACCAGAAGTTGTTTAAATTAACTTGGCAACTTTAACCAAAAATATAGCAAAAGGTGCTGGAGTAGGGTTTATTTGCAGACACCTAACATATAGGTAAGAAAACAATGAAGAAATTTTGAAATAATCAAACTATCATTTTGGTTTTAAGCACAGTATTGAAATCTTCTCTCAGGGTGTAGTTTCATTCTTATCCAACAAGATTTAAAGTTAGGAGAAAAAAGAGGATCCTATTAATATAACCTAACTATTACTTTGAAGAAAAGACAATATGATTAATTCTCCATATGACAGAAAGTAAAACCTCATATCTATATAAACATCTAGATGAAAAAAAGAAAGAAAATTGGCTAAAATAACAATAAAAACAAATCTTCAAACCATATATCTTCAAGAGTGTGCTCTCAAGTATATAATTTTCAAATAATAAATGCATTTATAAGTGATTTTAATCCTCTGTATGACTTTTCAAATATTTTGTTAATATATAGATATGCAGACACACATATAGACACTCCTCACAACTAGGATTGTGTGAATTTTTCAGTAATACCATCAAAATGATCTAGTCAGTAGGAAAAAATTAAAAATTAGTTTTCAAATTCCAGAAAATATTCTCATGCTACATAAATATGCCATGTATATTCTCTTTACATACAATTTAGAATTTTATGTATAGAATGGGAAATCTCATATTTTCAGCAAAAATGAATTCATTTTATAAATCTGAACTAGAAAAAATACAATTTTGGAACAATTAGATATCTGTTGCACTGTTTGTCTTCTCATTACATTCCTTTTTAAAAAGGTAACTGCAGATTTACATATTTGATATAACACAATTCATCATATGTATTTTAGCATTTACTGAATTCCATGACAGTTTTAGAATAATGAATGCCAACTATTGCACTTGAGAATGAAATAAGTGAATCATTGATAATTTGCAGAAATAAACTATTATTTACCTATGTTCACTTTATTTTTTCATCTTTGGATAAAGATACGTTAAACACATATCCATATCAACCCTTATATAGTGTGTGATTCTATTTCCCACACTTTATATTGGAAATATAGTTATATGTTTATTTTCATGTATAAACTATCACCTGCTGGAGGGCAGAAAACAATCTTTTCAGTCATTATTGGTTTAATCTTCATTGCTGTTCTTCTAAAACTGATATATAGTTGTTGTGGCATTTTTGAAGAATGAGTAGAAGATTGAGAAAACCTCACCTCCATTCCCTTGAGTTCAGGGCAGTAACTGTCGACATTTAATTAACTCAATAAATACAGGTTTATAACTTCTACTATTCTACATTCTAAAATAAGCATGTTTAACTTTTACAATGGGAGCAATATCATTTATTTTTATTTTAAAACTTAATATATTAATTTTAAAATCTTATTGAATTTTTATAGATAACATTTCAGATATAACCTGTTTTATACTTTTTTAAAAGTGAGTTCAGGAAGACTCCAATTCAGCATGAATGTTCATTATTTTTTTATCAGAATTCTATAGTCAGCTTCTTACTGAAGGTTAATCCCTAAGAAGTAGTTCTCAGTGTTTCTTGGATGGATAAAAAGATTTAACAAGAATACTTCTGTTGTTTGTAAGGTAACATTATGTTGAAATTTATGCTCAAACTAATGCAATTTTCTTTTACTTTTAGTCAGCTCTTACCCTCATGGAGCTCTCCCCCAACCATTACTGTGTTTTGGGCATTTTGCTAAACACTACATGAAAATGGAAAGGAGGTAAACTATTACCATTATACACTATTATGATGCCCTTTTTATCTAACTCAATTTAATCCACACCATAACCCTGTGAATCATGTCTCTGAATTAAGAAAATAATTGCTCAATATTAACCTAAAGAAATCTAATACTGAACCTAAATAATCTCAGATGGGTAGAAAGGTTTTAAATGTAACTTCCTCCATTTTCCTCTTAGAAGATCTTCAAGGCAAAGTAGTTTTGAAAGACCTATACAATGGACTGTAGCAAGAATGATCTTTTGCAAGCCAAATCATCACACCTCCATTTAAAATCCTCCCATGACTCTCATGTAGCTGTTGGAGGATTGCACATGAAATCCCCTGCTATTTTTAGGTTACATTAGTTTCCATAATTTGTTCATCCCTAATAGCATCAATGGAAGCAAAAAACATCATTTAAAATTATTAATGATATTGATAGTATATAAGGAATTTAACCCATTTGCTGGTAGTTTTTAATGTGTGTGTGTGTGTGTGTGAGAGAGAGAGAGAGAGAGAGAGAGAGAGAGGAATTAACAGGTTGCAATTATTCTTATTCACACAATACACATCTAAAGAGAAAAGCACATCCATGTTTTTTTGCCTCAATAAAAGTGATCCTTCTATAGAAAAGGATCTGAAAAGAACATCAAGCTCAATACTTTTACAGACAGGAACGTTGAAAAATAAGTGACTTGTTTATGTCTTATGCACTGTGATAGAGACACTAGATGGGGATTTATATGTAACTCCTGATTCTCATGCCAACACTGCCCATGTCACTGTTTTGTGTTGTTATATTTTTAACTGTGCACTTGCTTCCTCCTCAATCATCATCTAAACCTATTTTATTTGCATACAGCTGTTACACCAAACTTATGCCTACCTAAATCTCAACCTCATCTTTCAACACTTTTTTCTTTCTGTGTCAGTTGTTCCACATTAAACTACTTTTCTTTCTCCTTACTCCTTAATTTTTTATATTTCTGTGTTTTATCAATGCTCATGTATTTCTCATCCCTCAAGACCCAGATTAAGTACCATCTTTCTATAAAACATTACTCTTTGAATTCTCTTGGCAGGGTTGTTTCTTTGTGATCACATAACGCCTCAGACTTCCTTCTGCAAGTAGAAAGATTATGAGCTATATGTGCAGTGCTTAAAAGAACTGATTCTGGAGCCAAACAGCCTACGTACAACTTCTTGATCTGCAACTTAATCAAATGTTACACTTGGATATTGAAATAAAAACAGGGATAACAATGGAAATTATTTCATTTAGTCATAGAAAAAAAGTAAGAAAAATCTTTGATGATTTTTTTATCCTCATATTTTCCTCAAATTGGCTTGAAATTACTTGCTTCCAAGTTTCTCTATGTTAATATATTCAAGGAAATTTATAACATAATTCTTGTGTTTGCATATCATAGATAGTAAAACTCCTGATGTGCAACAGAAATCTAATAAGTGTTTACTGTATGAGTGAATAAATAAACTGAGCATCTGTAATCATATAACAAATGTTCTAGCCAACAGTGGGTTCTTTAGAATACCATATTCAGAAATACAATGTTTTGGCATTCGTAGTACAAAAGATACTTGGATTTGATAGATATTTATATTTGGATAATAATTCCCAAACAAATAAGACAGATGTATATTAACACCAGAGTTGAGTGGAGTAGCTGGAAAAAAAGATTTTGCAATTGCTATCTAAAATCAGTTATCCTCAAAGCAATTTATTTTGTTCTATCATTATCATTTATATCACAGTTTTCCTGTACTTGGCATAGCAGAATAACCAAAATTTACACATGTGTTATGTTCTTGTATGTGTTCTAAATGTTCCTTTCACTGACAGTTTAATTACTGTCACTTAAGTAAGAAAAACAAAAACAAAAACAAAAACCAAACAAAAACAAACAACTTTGTAAGGGGGAAAAGATATTGCATCTAATTAAATTTGTAGCTAAGCACAAAGGAAGAAAAGCAACCTTCTAACTATGAAGTTTAGACAATTTTCCAAGGTAAAAAATGATCTATGGATAAACATAATTGTGACAAACTGTTTATCTAATAGCATTTGCATTCTCTTGGTTGTAACAGAAATATAAAATATAGTATAATTGCAATAAGGATGAACTAAAAATTCTTATATTTTTATTTTCCTAGATTATGTATGAAATAACATTCCAAAATAATGAGTGAATTTTTTTTTTTTTTTTTTTTTTTTTTGTGGTACGCGGGCCTTTCACCGTTGTGGCCTCTCCCGTTGCGGAGCACAGGCTCCGGACGCGCAGGCTCAGTGGCCACGGCTCACAGGCCTAGCCGCTCCGCGGCATGTGGGATCCTCCCCGACTGGGGCACGAACCCGTGTCCCCTGCATCGGCAGGTGGACTCTCAACTACTGCGCCACCAGGGAAGCTCAATGAGTGAATTTTGAATGTAAAATTTTATTTTAATGCAGGAGAAGAAAGACATATGATCAATTTTCTAAAAAAAAAAAAAAAAAGACTGGGAGGGCATTATGCTAGGTGGAATAAGTCAGATGTAGAAAGACAAATACTGTATGATATCACTTACATATGGAATCTAAAAAATACAACAAACTAATGAATATAACAAATTAGAGACTCTCAGATATAGAGAACAAACTAGTGGTTACCAGTGGGGAGTGGGGGAGGGGATACAGAGGGATGAACGAGTGGGAGGTACAAACTATTGAGTGTAAGATAAGCTCAAGGGATGTAGTATACAGCATGGGAATATAGCCAATATTTTGTAATAACTGTAATTGGAGTGTAACCTTTAAAAATTGTATAAAAATTTTTTAAAAATTTAAAAAGTACAATGTCATTTGTCATTAGTGATACATGTTTATATATAGCAATGATGACTCCCTTTCCTCCAACTAACTCTAATAACAAGATTAAATAATTATTTTTAAATTTATCAAATCATAGCAACAGGCCTAAAGCAATAATTTTCCATGTGTGGTCCCTTTACCAGAAGTATTATTTTCACCTGGGAACTTGTTAGAACTGTAAATTCTCAAGCCCTACCAGAGAACCATTAAATCAGACACTCTAGAGTTGGGTCCCAACAATCAGTATTTAACAAGTCCTCCAGGTGGTTCTGACACATACTAAAGAAATATTCTCAAATAAAAAGATGCATATTGATAACAGAATTAAATGGAGGAGAGTAGATACATGGTAATAAGCCGAGTATAATGGGGCACACTAAACCACTGTTTTAGACATCTAAAGTTCTTAGAGATAATCAATTTTGCCTATGGCACATAAAAAATCAAGGGCAAGAATGGTTAGGTCTCTTCTATACTGATTTAAGTTAATCAACATTTTGGAAATAGCTTTTTATGTGGCAACATCTTTATTTCTTCAATATGTCAAAAGTTGCAATGCCTGAAAACAATCTAACTTTACTATTAAAACAACTGCTTCATGAGACTAGTTTAACACTTAACTTTGTAAACATTTGGACAAGGGTGTGGGCAAGCCCAAATTGACTGCCTCTTTCAAATTCTAAATTGTGTTTCCAGGAAGACACTGGGTGAAAACCCTGACACTTATTTATGTGATTTCTTATTCAATTGCATGTTCAATTTCAAATTTATTAATTTATTCAACAAATGTTTATTGAGCATTTAATTTATCCAGGCACTAAGTAAGATCTCTCCTGATGCTTCATAAACAGATGACATCAGCTTTAAAAAGGAAATTCTTGAGAGCTACAGAGAGGCCCACTTCTTGAATTTCTTTGATCCATGTGGACTATCAGCAGGTAGTTTCTAAAAGGGTACTGGTTACTGTCACTTTTTAAATACAGAGCTACTGTTGGTGTGTGTGTATGTATGTATATATATATATATATATATATATATATATATATGGAGAGAGAGAAAGAGAGAGAGAGAGATGTGGAGGAGTGAGAGCTCTGAAGTTTGCTTTTGGCATCAGTCATTATATGAAGCAGAGTCATACTTCAGTTGCTTCTTACTGATAATCCCTCCATATTTGCATGTTCATATTTGATGTGGAAATTCAAAGTTTGCTTCAATAGTTAAATAAAGTTCTACTTTCTAATCCAGTGACACTTTTTGAAAAGATTCCTTGTGGTAGGCAGTGAACTGAGTACATGACAAAATCTCTAATAACTTCTCAACACATAGAAATATTAGATACACTTAAATGTAATAAATACTTAAGTCATGTTGACACCAAAGAAGGATTTATAATTCAGAAATAAATACCTTACCAAAAGAAGGCCACAAATATAAATACATTGATGTGAGTTGGTGCCACTATATAGTTCACACATTGTAAGTGGTTTAAAACTTGGCACCAAAATAAAGCCAAAACCAGAAATACACTATCCAGATATGAAATGGAGTTGAAATGGTGCCACCGTCCAGTTTTATGGTTGAAATTACCGATGGTGGAGAACTAGGGTTGAAATAAACCAAATCTAGAATAAAATAAAACAACGTTTGTCAACCCTGATGTTAGGAAACCAAGCCGAGATAGCTACATAAGGACTGATAGGGAGTTCTATCCTACAGGACCTAGGCAGCGTATTGATACCTCGAGACTGGTAAATTCAAAAAGAATCACTAATTAAATTAAAGGAAAAAATATAAGAAATAACAAGTGTAACAGTGTGTGTGTTCCATATTGTTCATTTTGAAAAAAGTAACTATAATATTAGAAAGATCTGATTTTGGTTTTTTGTTTGATTTTTTTAGAAAGATCTTATTTTTTATACTCAGAACTTTGGTTTATGTGAGAAACATCATTAATCAGTAAATATTTCAAACTTATTTTAATCTGTAATGTCTCTTCACTTTGCTTCTCTGGAAGTGATTTTATTCCTAGCTAAATTCTACACTGTAGTATTCTCATCATATTACATTTATCTTTTGCAGTTTTATAATCACCTTTGTTATTCAGATATATTTATGTGTACAGTGCTAGAGTCTATATTGGATATTCAAGTTTATCTATGGGAGTTTGGTGTTTAAGAGGAATGTTGAGGTCCTGGGCCTTATCCCTCGTACCAACAGACCACTGGATTTTAAAGAAGCTTTCAAGTATTGATTGTCTGATGTATATGAAGGGATGATGAGACACCAGGACATTACACGAGTGGGCATACTACTGAGAAGGTGAGTTTTGATAGTATTTGCAAAATCATCTCTTCTACCTTTCTTGATGATGCCTTTACCATAGATTATGAAAAGTGGATTGTTATAAATTTTTAGAGCATTATCATTATTTTTTTTTGCCATACGCGGGCCTCTCACTGTTGTGGCCTCTCCCATTGTGGAACACAGGCTCCGGAAGCGCAGGCTCAGTGGCCATGGCTCACGGGCCTAGCCGCTCCGTGGCATGTGGGATCTTCCCAGACTGAGGCACAAACCTGTGTCCCCTGCTTTGGCAGGTGGACTCTCAACCACTGCGCCACCAGGGAAGCCCCTGTAGACTTTTTAATGATGGCCATTCTGACCGCTGTGAGGTGGTACCTCATTGTAGTTTTGACTTGCGTTTCTGTAATAATTAGCAATGATGAGCATTTTTTCATGTGCCTATTGGCTACCTGTAAGTCTTCTTTGGAGAAATATCTATTTAGGTCTTCTGCCCATTTTCGACAGGCTTGTTTGCCTGTTTTTTTGTTGTTGTTATTGAGTGGTATGAGCTGCTTGTATATTTTGAAAATTAAGCCCTTAACAGTCACATCATTTGCAAATATTTTCTCCCAGTCCATAGGTTTTCTTTTCGTTTTGTTTATGGTTTCCTTTGCTGTGCAAAATCTTCTAAGTTTGATTAGGTTCCATTTGTTTATCACTGCTTTTATCTCTATTGCCTTGAGAGACTGACCTAAGAAAACACTGGTTCAATTTATGCCAGAGAATGTTTTGCCTATGTTCTCTTCTAGGAGTTTTATGGTGTCATGTCTTATATTTAAGTCTGTAAGCCATTTTGAGTTTATTTTTGTGTATGGTGTGAGGCTGTGATGTTGGAGGGGATGTGGAGTAAAGAGAACCCTCCTGTACTGTTGGTGGGAATGTAAATTGGTGCAGCCACTATGGAGAATAGTACGGAGGTTCCTCAAAAAACTAAAAATAGAGTTGCCATATGATCTAGCAATTCCAGTTTTGGACATATATCCAGACAAAACTATAATTCAAAAAGATACGTGCACCCCTATATTCATCGCAGCACTATTTATAATAGTCAAGACATGGAAACAACCTAAATGTCCATCAACAGATGAATGTATAAAGAAGATGTGATATACCCACACACACACAATGGAATATTACTCAGCCATAAAAAGATTGAAATAATGCCATTTGCAGCAACATGGATGAACCTAGAGATGATCATACTAAGTGAAGTAAGTCAGAAAGAGAAAGACAAATACTATATGATATGACTTATATGTGGAATCTAAAGTACACCAGAAATGAACTTATCTATGAAACAGAAACAGACTCAAAGATATAGACAGCAGACTTGTGGTTGCCAAGGGGGATGGGGGAGGGAAGGATTGGGAGTTTGGGATTAGCAGATTCAAGCTATTATATATAGGATGGATAAAAAACAAGGTTCTACTGTATAACATAGGAAACTACATTCAATATTTTGTGATAAACCATAATGGAAAAGAATGTGAAAAAGGATATACATATATATAACTGAATCACTTTGTTGTATAGCAGAAATTAACACAACATTGTACATCAACTAAACTTCAATAAAATTAAAAACAAACAAACAAACTACTCTTTAGGGGAAAAAATGTCAGTTGAAATTCTCCAAAAGGAGCTAAATAATGGCAACATTTTCAAATATTACTCTAGTAGTATTTTTATTCATCTATTAGTGGGGTGGAGTGGTAGGTAGAATTAAAATTATCTAACTCAGCTCTGTCAGTAAGTTGGTAATTTTAATAATCACCTAGCCTTCTTTAAAACCTTGTATCTATGAGCAACCCATAAGGTTACAATGGGAAAAGGCAATGTTAAGTTATGCAAATGATTTAACAAAAGATACATGAATGTCAGGGAAGTTAGGATTACAACCAAGCTTAATAGATAAATGTTTAGATTCATCCTTTTCATCAATAAATTAAAACTATATGAAAAATTGATACAATCTGTTTATTAAGATGTAAAATCAATTGGTTATTTTGAAACTACCAGTTGTATTTAGTCAGTAATAATGAATGAAAGTAAACACCAATATTAGACTGAATATTAGAGAACATAAAACACAAGTGATAGTGGCTCTTCTTGTTTTCCCCTTTAATTCTCAGTGCTCTTGGCCTCTTTATGATGTCACCTCTCAACATCACTAATTGGAACTCACAGTGCTACTAACTGGAACTCACAGTGCTTAAGTCCTGGCAAATCATAGGTGGGGGAAATGTCTGTACCAAGATCGTAAGTCCTCTTGTCAAATTTTATGTTTTAAAATAACTGAAATGCTCTAGTTAACTTTACATTTATTCTCTTTAATGTAAAGAGATGTTTGTTATATTATTATTATTATGTCACCGACAAACAAGAGAGTGTGTGTTTAACAGACACTTATGTTCTCAAGCAATATCGTAAGTTGTTCTGATCCAAGACTTAACTAATTCATTCACTTGGATAAAATATATACATGGCTATGGATAATTCTTTTTCCATGTGATTCTTCATTTTTTTTATCATATTGTATTTTGGATCATATAGAATGAAAGAATTCATGATTGACATTCAGATAACTATCATCTCCTTAGAGGCCATTTGGAAATTTATAAGAACTTTTTTTTTTGTCACAGTGACTAAGGAGTGCTGCTGAACTTTACAGAGCATGGGTCAAGGGTGTTAAACCTTTGGTAGTAAGTGGGGCAGCCCAACACAAAGAAGAACAACTAAACACTAATTGTATCCCCTTGAGAAATATTGAGTATGCAAAAGTACTTTGCAATGAAAAGCAGACTGTGCAGACATGGGAAGTTTGATGATAATAGTGTCCTTATTCTTAATTTATCTTGTGTTAAAGTGAGGTAGGAAAATAAAACCTTTCAATTATGTATACCTTTTTACTGTGAAGACATGGAACAAAGGCAAAGGCATGTAACTCTGGAAATATAAAGGAAAGTGTAACTGGGTTTTCTTTGGACTCTACTGTTAAAGAAAAGATAAAACACAAATCTTGAAAATAAAACAGGCTTCCCTGTGCCTACCTCATTATAATACAATCACTACTTTAAAGGACAATCTTTAGTAAAATGTTTGACTGTATTTGTCCTGATTACTTTAGATGTTGAGTGACTTGCTCACTATTACACAGTAATCTCTGCTTGGGAATATACCATGACAGAATAACATCATATTGTACTTACTTTAAAATGTTTAAGCACAATAAAATATTGATTTCATTACTACTATCATGAGGATTGTGTAGCTTTCAAAGGACTTCACCATAATGGTTAAAACCTATTTTTGGTTTTATGACTATTTCTTTATGTTGTTTTCTACTGTAATCCCCAAACTCTTGTGCTATTGTTGAATAAAAGTGTGGCTGAATTCATAATCAAATGGCTTCATTGTTAGCCAATGAAGCCCACATAAAAATCCTTAATTATCATATTTATCATATTTCCTTAGGCTCAAGTGGCAACTTCCCATTCTCTTAACAGAGAATTTGAGATGCAGAAAATAATTTTCTTCTTGTCTTTCCTCTGAACTCTTCTAACAATGATAGGAACTTAATATTAGACTTACATTTCTGTGCCATGACTACCAACTTTGTATCTGATAAAGAAAATTCTCCTCTTTGAGCTCAGTACACCCCCCGCCCACTTAATCTTCTTTAATACCTTTATTCATCCAAACTGCAACAACCCAACTGAAGAGTTTCACCTCTTCTTGCCTTTGTCTTCAATCCAGGTTGTGTCAGTCAACTCAATCCTTCCATTATTAATACTGAATAGGTCTAAGACTTCTGAGGGAAGTGCAAGAGGTTTGCCCAAAGATTTGGCATCAAATAGGTATCTAAAAATCTGAACGTTAAAAACCTCCAGCATTAGCTTCCAGATCTCATATCCACTGTACATTTTATCTTTCTCTCCCTTGTGCTGAATTAATAAGCCCTCTCTTACTATCTTGGCCTACGGATTCACCTTGATATAAAACAGGATTTACTGACTTTGGCACTATTGACATTTTAGGGGGGATAACTCTTTATTGGAGTTGAGGACTGGGTGGGGGGCCGGGAGGAATGGGGGTCCTGTGCATTATAGTGAATTAAATTTATTTAATAATTATAGGGATCTTCATATTTTTGTTGTTTCATCTTGTGTCAGTATTGGTAAATAAACTGAGTTTTACAAGGAGCTCATCTATTTCACTTGAGTTGCTCAGTTTATTATAATAACATTGTTACTGATATTCCTCATTATCCTTTAAAATCTATATAATTACAAAACCTTCATCTCTCCAGATATTGGTAATTTGTGTGTTCTCTCTGTTTTTCTTCATCAGTTTTCCTAAAAGTTAATAAATTTTAATAATCTTTTCAAAAACAAATTTTGGATTTTTATATTTGCTCTAATTTGGTGTTTAAAAATTTTTATTTTATATTGGAGTATAGCTGATTACAACATTGTGTTAATTTCAGGTGTACAGCAAAGTGATTCAGTTATACATATACACGTATCTATTCTTTTTCAAATTCTTATCCCATTTAGGTTATTACAGAATACTGAGCATGGTTCTCTGTGCTATACAGTAGGTCCTTCTTGGTTATCTACTTTTAAATATAGCAGTGTGTATATGTCAATTCCAAATTCCCAATTTATCCATATGCCTCACCTTTCCTTTTTGGTAACCATAAGTTTGTTTACTATGTCTGTGTGTCTGTTTCTGTTTTGTAAATAAGTTCATTTTTATCATTTTTTTTAGATTCCACATATAAGTGATATCATATGATATTTGTCTTTTTCTGTCTGACTTACTTCACGTAGTATGATAATCTCCAGGTCCATCCATGTTCCTGCAAATGGCATAATTTCATTCTTTTTAATGGCTGAGTAATATTCCACTGCATATGTGTACCACATTTTCTTTATCCATTCATCTGTCAATAGACATTTAGGTTGCTTCCATGTCTTGCCTATTATAAACAGTGCTGCAATGAACACTGGGGTGCATGTATCCTTTTGAACCATGCTTTTCTCTAGATGTATGCCCAGGAGTGGGACTCTGGGTCATATGGTAGCTCTATTTTTAGTTTTTTCAGGAACCTCCATACTGTTCTCCATAGTGGCTATACCAATTTATATTCCCACCAACATGGTAGGAGGGTTCCCTTTTCTCCACACTCTATCCAGCATTTATTGTTTGTAGACTTTTTGATGATGGCCATTCTGACTGGTGTGAGGTGATATCCCATTGTAGTTTTGATTTGCTTTTCTCTACTAATTAGTGATGCTGAGCATATTTTCACATCCCTCTTGGCCATCTGTATGTCTTCTTCAGAGAAATGTCTATTTAGGCCTTCTGCCCACTTTCTGATTGGGTCTTTTTTTTTGATATTGAGCTGCATGTGCTGTTTGTAAATTTTGGAGATTAATCCCTTCTTGGTCACAATGTTTGCAAATATTTCTCCCATTCTGTGGGTTGTTTTTTCTTTTTGCTTATGGTTTGCTTTACTGTGCAAAAGCTTTTGAGTTTAATTAGGTCCCATTTGATTCTTTTTATTTTTATTTCCATTACTCTAGGAGATGCACTGAAAAAGATATTGCTACAATTTATGTCAAAGAGTGTTTTGCCTATGTTTTCCTTGAAGAGTTTTATAGTATCCAGTCTTACATTTAGGTTTATAGTCCATTTTGAGTTTGTTCTTGTGTATGGTGTTAGAGAATGTTTTAATTTCATTATTTTACATGTAGCTGTCTAGTTTTCTCAGTACCATTTATTGAAGAGACTGTCCTTTCTCCACCGTATAGTCATGCCCTCCTTTGCCATAGAGTAATTGACCATAGGTGCGTGGGTTTATTTCTGGGCTTTCTATTCTGTTCCGTTGATCTATATTTCTGTTTTTGTGCCAGTACTATATTGTTTTGATTACCATAGGTTAGTAGTATAGTCTGAAGTCAGGGAGCCTGATTCCTACAGCTATGTTTTTCTTTCTCAAGATTGATTTTGGGACTTCCCTGGCGGTCCAGTGGTTAAGAAAAGAATCCACACTTCCAATGCAGGGGGCATGGGTTTGATCCCTTGTGGGGGAACTAAGACCCCACATGCTATGTGGTGTGGCCAAAAAAAAAAAAAAAAAGATTGACTTGGCTATTCAGGGTCTTTTGTGTCTCCATACAAATTAAAAATTTTTTTGTTCTAGTTCTGTGAAAAATGCCACTGGTAATTTGATAGGGATTGCAATGAATCTGCAGATTGCCTTGAGCAATATAGTTATTTAAAGCTATAAAGTTTTCTCTATGTACTGTCTGCAGTATTCCACAATTTTTATTATAAATTATTGTCCATTTGCTTCTTTTTCATAAGTGTGCATTGTAAATTGTTTGACTGCTGGTTATTTAGAAGATGTTTATGTTTCAAATGTTTATGTACTTTCAATATACTGTCAACCCATGAATAACATGGGCTCTAGGGGAGCCAATCCCCACAAAGTCAAAAATCCACACAGAACTTAATAGTTGGCCTTCCAAATCTGTGGTATTACATTCAGGGATTCAACCAACCACAGATCTTGTAGTATGGTAGTATTATTGAAAAATATCCACATATAAGTGGACCCATGAAGTTCAAACGCTTGCTGTTCAAGGGTCAACTGTAATTTTGTTATTGATTTTTTAATTCAGTTGCTTTATGATCAAAGAATATTCCTCAGAGATTACACAGAAATTAATGGACCATGCGTATGTACCACTTTTTAAATCTCAGATTTAATAATATTGTTTCATGACATTGTTCCTCTTTCAGAGCATTTAGAAAAGAGAAGTTCATAACCATGGTTGAAAATCAAAATTTCTTCAGCAGTGTATAAATGTAGATTGGCTAGGTTTAAACCTAGAGATATAGTAGGGTGAGTAATTTTAATGCACGCCCTCAGTTAAGAGATCACTAGACCAGGTAACTTATTAGTCAACACATCTTGAATTTTATTCAATTAATTCATTCAAATTTTTGTAGAGTGGCAAAAATATGCCAGGTTTTTTACTGGGAACAAAAATTTTAATGAAGGTACCAAGATATTTTTGTACTGCACTTTATTCTTAATATTTATGTAATGTTGAAATAGGAAAACACTGTATGAGCATGTGTGTTTTTATGTGTGTGTGTATGCACGTGTGTGTAAGCCCCAAACTCACTCATGATCAACAATGACATTATTTCTGTAATATAATGGGATGATGTATAATAATATTTCTTTAACAGATCTTAATATGTACCTCCATTACAAATAAATAAGAATTAGATATAAAACTCCCCTTTGTGAGAATAAACATGCTCATATAGTACTAAGACAAATGGAAATTTATAAATAGAAACTACTTTGCAACAGAGTTTTATTTCTCATATTCTCCTAGAGAAGAAAAAAAGTCAAAATCCATATCAATGCTTGTGATATACACTGACACACACACACACACACACGTACACATTCACAGACAGACATGCATGCCATTGAGTGATTTGGATTTGGTTAAATTCTGAGATTATTTTGAGGATCTGATCTCACCTAGGCATAGTGTTTTTAAGATGATGTCTTATAATTCTTTCAATGTCTTATAGTTCAATTTTAAGAGAATTTGGAGCATAAAGTGGGGAAAAATTCAATCATGGTGTCACATTAAAAAGCCCATAAATGTCCATATTTCAGATATGCATTTTGGTGAGGTTTTTATTTTTAATGTTTTTATCCATCTTGTTTTAGTTATGTTGAGTTTGTGTTAAAAACACATATTTGTTCATTTCTATTTTTCTAGGATGAAGTAATCTTACATAATAATAGAGATCTAAGAATGTAAAATATTTCTCTAGTTGGTCATGGCAAGTGTTTATGTACAGTAATGATCATTAAATAGAGTGATTTTGTATAAATTAATTAAAACTTTCCCCTCTTATTTTAATAGCCAAAAAATAAACTTTGGGACATATGATAATTACATCCCAGGTAAGAAAGTTCAATTTTTTTAAACAGGTATGATTAATTTTAGGGATAAGTGGTAAACAGCTGTCATGGAGTATTACTAAAAATCAGCTTTTAATTTTCCTAAGCACCTTTCTCATGGGCTCAGTGAATATCTTCTAAAGATATTTTGTCTTAATATCCACAGAAGATTAAGTGAATATGTTCAGCAACATAAAGGTGGACATATTTACAGGTTAGAACTCAAACAGTTAGATAATCTTACAGTTGAAAGGCAGTGTAAAAAAGTGGATAAATAACTTCTTACCTGTGTCAGGAATGTCTTCTGCTACATTGCTGATATTCTATATCGGACATATAATTGGCAAAATTGATTACTTGACAAGGCCAGTCAATCTGATGGTGAAGGACTTCTTATATCAAGTAATCAATTTTCTCTCATATATTAAACTTAAATATATCTTTCATTCTACATATTTTCTCATTGATCCTGATTCTATCTTTAGGAGACTCACAGGACAAGTCTATTTTCTCTTATATATAGCATTTTTGTACATACTTAAATAGATGAGGATATCTCTCTCACAGGTCTTATTGGTAACCTAAATATTTTTAACCATTTATATTATAGTTTCCATGTAACTCAACCCTCACAATCACAATTCTGTAGGTACTCTTTATTTATCAATTTTCTTCATTAGTATGCCACTGAAGACAATGCAGTTCTTGGGTGTATGACATTTACTCTTGTAGCTTAGAATATGGTTACTAAGGGGATCTTAAGTGTTAGCCTTTATATTCAGTCATATATTTACTGAATATTTTAAATAGGAACTGTGCTAAGTACTTTGGGAGCTACAGAAGTAGCTACCATAATTTCTGTTCTCAGTAGAATTGTATTCTAACCAAAAGAGTATAAAGCAAAAATCTAGATTGGAAGAGATAGAAAGATTAAAAGGAAACAGTAAAACTGTTTTTTTCCATTTACATTACAGACTATATTAGTTTCACAATGACTATATAATTAACTACAAAACTAGTTAAAATTTTAAAAAATCAAATTTTATTTTCTCATATTAATAGTACAGAATTTCAAACATTACCAAATACATGAAGCCATAATTTGAATCATTTATTAATTTACATATGATTACTTACTGCCATTTTATTTATTTATTTTTTTTAAACCAAACCAAATTTATTTATGAATTATTAACCTCCTTACAGTACTTGGGCAATGGGAAAGAATGGGCAAGAGAAACTTACTGCCATTTTAGATCTGATAAAATTCTGTTTATTCTAAAGTGTATGCTTAATGTTTTCTTATTTTAGACAGTGAATTAAGTAAAAAATCATGGAATCAACAACATTTTGCCCTGGTATTTCCCAAACCACCACGGCCAGGAACAAAAAGGAGATCAAAACCTTCCCAACTACAAGACAAAACAGTTCCTGTGAGTATTGAAAAGATCACATAATTTTACTGGTAATAATCTTGTGAAATCATGTATAGCTATATATGTTACATATCATCATTGACCAATGGGATTTCTGTGATGATGGAAGTATTTTATATCTTTGCATTCCAATTCCAATATGGCTACTGAACACCTGAAATGAGGCTAGTGCAACTGAGCAGTTGAATTTTACATTCAATTTGATTCAGTTCACATGTGGCTTTTAAATGTCATATTGTACAGCACAGTTAAAGGTAACTCAATTCTACTACTTGGAGAAAGTAGATATATTTAATTTGCATTTCAGTGTTTAAAAATTATTCCCTTATTTCATATTAAATATTTGCTCAGCAATTCCACATTATAGAAAATATGTATCCAAGAAGCACAGAAATCTGGAGATCCTAAGGCTACAGTTAGTATGAACATTCAGAAAATGTTCCCCAGTTGGAGAAACCCCCTCATGAGAATCATGGAGTTACATTATACACTAAGAAGTTTCAATGCTTTCTCATTTCCTATAATATAGAATTCCAGATTTTGAATATTAGAAGATTAATATTTCCCAATGTTTCTGGAATCATCAAGGAATATGAAAATGTTCCAAGAAAAGTTTTCACAAAATAACATATCATCAACTCTTGTTTATTTTAGGGAATATATTTAATCAGTAGTAACCTAGGTTTCTTCTGTTTTCTCATATTTTTTTAATTTTCCTTTCTTTCTTTATTAAATTTATTTTTCCAACCATTAACATTCTTTCCAAAATTTGCTATTTTTGCAATTAAGCTTTTAAAAATATTTGATTAGGAGTTGAAAACAGAATGTACCATTCTGCTCAAACTAATGTCCACTGAATGTTATAGCTTTCATTATTGCAGTTTCCTATCTGATACTCAAATTATATCTTGTCAGGCAGAGGAGTATTAGGCTTTTACTTTTAACCACAGGTAGCATTCTAAATTCCAGAGACTCTGAATGTGACAATAGAGACCAGGATATGCCTGAACATGAAACTCTTAGATATTAGAGAATAATTAGTTTCTGAGTTAGCATAGAAATGGAAGGTGGGGAAGACATTCCAAGAAATCTCAAGAACACAGAGTAAAAAAACAAAAAACAAAAACAAAGCCTAAATCTCTCATGATTGTGAAGAGAGGTTCCGATTTGTCATTAGTCAGTGAAGTTCTGTGAGAATTTTAACATAAAATCTTGAGGGAATTATGAAGATCCTCTAAATTAAAATTAGGCCTTAAATGAGGCATGGCTGTCCTTTAGTACAAAAAAGGAACAAAGTTGAAAATGCATAATAAACTATGCAATCTACCATTTACCCACTATTTATCAAAATCTAAAATCTTTTCATGGTTGAAGTTAAATGTATTCAATATCTGGTAATAAAGGCTGTGTAACTCACACACAAGTTGTTCATTATTATTCTAACCAATATTTCAGAGATATGATGAAGACAAATTAAAGGGATCTCATAGACCACCATTATGGATGCACCGTTCTTTAATGAGAATTTCTGAGAGACCATCTGTTTATTTAGCTGCTAGGAGGCAGCCTCCACAGAAACCAGCTCAACACTCCAGGGAGGATGCTAAAGATGTAGCAAAACTTTTATTTCCATCAATAATTAAGAAAAGTAAGGAAGACAAGAAGGACAAATCAGATTCAGAAGCAGAGTCCACAGTTTCAGAGGAAAAACTTAGGAAAGGTTCAAAGAAAGAACCAGAAGCTAAAGAAAAGAAAGCAGATGCAAAGAAAGATGCCAAAATAGAGAAAAAAGTTTCAAAGAAGGGCAAGGAGCCAGTTACAGAATGTGAAGATGAAAAAGCAGGTGCAAAAAAAGGTTCTAAAAAATACAAGAAAGGTTCAAAGAAGGACAAAGACTCAGCTACAGAATCAGAAGGTGAAAAAGGAGATGCAAAGAAAGACTCTAAAAAAAATAAGAAAGGGTCAAAGAAGGGTAAGGAGTCCGATACAGAAACAGAAGGTGAAAAGGGAGATGCAAAGAAAGATTCCAAAAAAGATAAGAAAGGTTCAAAGAAGGGCAGGGAGTCCATTACAGAACCAGAAGGTGACAAAGGAGATGCAAAGAAAGATTCCAAAAAAGATAAGAAAGGTTCAAAGAAGGGCAAGGAGTCCATTACAGAACCAGAAGGTGAAAAGAAAGATGGAAAGAAGGATAAGAAAGGGAACAAGGATTCAAAGAAACCTGGTGAGAAAGGAGATGAATCAAAGGACAAGAAAGATTCAAAGAAGAAGCAGAGTAAAAAAGATAAGAAAGATGAAAAGAAGCCCAGTGAGGCAGATAGTGAGTCAAAAGATGCTGCCAAGAAAGAAAAGAAAGATGCCAAGAAAGAGACTGACACAAAATCTGCTGAATCAAAGAAAGATGCCAAGAAGGATGCAAAGAAAGATGCCAAGAAGGGCAAGTAGGCCTTGGATGATAATTCAAAAGAGTATTTGATGGAACAATTTTAGTAGTCTGAAACTGAATAAATGAAAAGGGGGATTCAAAGAATTAATGAAATAATTTTTTAAATGGGGGAAAGAAGAACACAAAGATAGTCTCAGAAAACCTTCATTAAAAATATAAGAAAGACGTTAAAAGGACTTGTATGCTAAATTTGGGGATACGAAGAATTCAATGAAAGATCCCTAGAAAGATTCATAAAGCATATTCAGAAGTTAATGATGTTGAATCTGTGGATACAAAGAAGAAAAAAATCAACAAAGGCGTCAAAAAAATTCAAGGATGCAGATATTGAAACCATAGATTTAAACAACCTGAAATTACATCCACAGATTTAAATAAAGAACCATAGGAGTCATGAGAAGAAGTCAAACAAATTTCATAAAGTCTACTTTCAAATAAGTACAAATACAAATTAAAGGTAGCATTCCTCAAAAGAAAAAAAAAAGAAAAAGAGGAAAAAAATTACTGCTTTTTTGTGAGCCTGTACCATCTCTGAAGTATAAACAGCCACAACCAGGTTGATGGATTTTGAATACTCTGCTTCCAAGACAAGATAAACATACTTGGTAAGTTAGTTTTGTTTTCTTTTAAGTCAAATAAGATTAAAAAACAATTAAACTGACTTAAAGGTTTGAATTGAAATTTACCATTCTTACAAAATCTCTGTAATCTGCTCACTAGATTTTTACTAGACTTTCAGCAAGTTTGGACTTTTTCATAATAAGAAATATTTAAGAATATGGAGGGAAACACCACATGAATGAAGATTTTAAAAGTGTCAATGAAAAGGTTAAGGGAAGTAGAATGATTTAAGGTGAGGGAGAAGAGACTGGCTTATGATACAGGACTTTAATAATTTTAACAAAAGTTTCATTTGATTGTTTTAACAGAAAATAGTGGCCAACTTCTCTCCATTTAAGGAAGGATGAAAATCAAAATTGTCCAAATTACAAATGTGAGTAAATTTAAATAAGACATATTGATTCTTGATAATCTGATAAATACATATATAAAACCAAATTAACCAGAATTCAACAGAATCTAGCAGAGTGAAAATACCTATATGATATTATTTTGATGTGGAAACAATTAACTTTATATCTTTATAACTATATTAAACTCTCCTGTGACCCATGAATCTTATTAATGTGAAGAAAAATAAAAAGCAATATAAAGCAAAAGGTAAAATCTTGGACCTGCCAATTAGTGCCAATTAAATATTTTCTGATTTAAATCATTCTCTCTCAGATAAACTCAGCATCGTTGCAGAACTCACTAAGTCATTTTCTCTCCCCTTTATTCTTTGCAGTATAAACTCTAGATCCAAGTTAAAGCTTCTCCTTGATATTAAAGGAAGGGTCTCCTATTCCATATGCCTTCAAGAGCTAACTTTCTGTTAATAGTGAAGTATAACTGTTTTGCCTGTTCTTTAAATATTGGCCCCTGGCCCCCTACATCAACTGCTCAAGGATTAATGGCTATTGTAATTCATGGTCTTCCAGATGGTCCTACCTTGCTGATCTGGATCAGCTGCAATGACAAAGAGAATCAAATCCTGCCCCACTGTTCTCCTCTCCCCCTTCTAGGAAACTCCTCATTCTCCCTCTGCTTAGAGTAAAATTCTATGTTTAGGTGTTCAACCTTTTCTGAAAATGTTAGCATCACTCTGGGAATTTAGGAAATCGTTTATTTTTTTCATTTTTTATTGGAGTATAGTTGATAACACAACAATGTTGTGTTAGTTTAGGAAATCATTTTAAAACCCCCTCTTACCTCTAAAAATGCTTTTAAGATCATTTTCTAACACAGTATTCAAAAGCCAAATTTTAGATTCAAATTTAATGTACAGTGAAAGAACAACTGAGTGTCTGCCTTTACCATTCTACTGAAATGTACCAAGGTCACCAGGAACCTCCATGTAGCCAAATCCAATAGCAGTATCTTTTTATCCTGGTCCCTCTTCTCTTTTCTATCTGTATATTTCCCCGAGTTATTCCATCCATTCTCATGGATTTAAACAACATTCTTATGCTGTTGAATCCCACATTTAAACGTAGTATTGATTTCTCCACTCAACTGCAAATTCATATATCCAAATATTAAATTAAAGCATCTACATGACTGTCTTCCAGGCGCCTCAAAATTAACATGTCCCAAATAGAACTCTTGATATCCCTCCACCAAAACCTGTGGTTCTCCAAAGTTTCACCAACACAGTAAGTGACAGTGATATCTAACCTGATGACTCAATCCAAAATTGATGGGTCATGCATAATTAGTCTTTTTTCTTTACCTTGCTTATCAGTCAGTAAGTCCTTCCTGACTACCTCCAAGATAACTGAATTGGTTTACTTCACTGCATTTCTACCATTTCCACACTAGAAGTCCAATTAGTCAGTATATCTCAATTGGAAACCTCCCCCCAAACCCTACCGAAATGCAGGGGAAGCCCCCTACATCATTTCTCACCACTTTGCCACAAACCATTCTCAACACAAAAATCATGATGTTTCTCCATTACTTTAAACTTTCTAGTGTATCTAAGTCACATTTAGCATAAATTTTCTTCTACTCTAGATTATAAAGCCTTTAATGATCTGGCTGCTGACTATTTCTCTGCCCTCATGTGGTACCAAAATTGCCTAGCATGCTCTTGTCACACTGGATTTCTTTCTGTATTTAACTATATAGACCATTAAGGTTTCTAGGCTTCACACTTGTTCCCTCTGCTTTTAACACAATTCTCCACGAACTTCCATTGTTGACATCTTCAAATTAACAATTTTCACCTTAAAATTTCTTTCTGGATATTTTTTAAAAGATTTTATTTTTTAGAACAGTTTTAGGTTTACAGAAAAATTAATCAGAAGGTACAGAGATTTCGCATATATGCCCTGTACCCACACATGCATAGCTTCCCCCATTATCAACATCCCCCACCAGAGTAGTACATGTTACTACTGATGAACCTACATTTATATATCATTATCATCCAAAGCCCACAGTTTACAGCAGGGTACACTCTCGGTGGTATACATTTTATGGTTTTAAAAAAAAATTCATAATGACATATATAGTAGTTTCACTGTTCTAAAACTCCTCTGTGCTCTGCTGATTCATCCCACCCTTTCCCCCTACCCCTAGCAACCACCGATCTTTTTACTGTCTCCAGAATTTTTCCTTTTCAAGAATATCATATTGCTGTAATAATATAGTTAGTAGCCTTTTCAGACTGGCTTCTTTCATTTAGTAATATGCATTTAAGATTCCTCCATGTCTTTTCATGGCTCATTTCTTTATAGCGTTGAAAAATATTCCATTACCTAGATGTAAGACTGTTTATTTATCCATTTACCTACTGAAAAGTATATTAGTTGGTTCTAAACTTTGGATATTATGAATAAAGCTACTATAAACATTCATACATAGATATTTTCATGGACATAAATTTTCAACCCCTTCGGGTAAATACCATGAAGCACAATTGCTGCATTGTATGATAAGAATATGTTTAGTTTTGTAACAATACTATATTATATACTTAGAAATTTGCTAAGAGGGTAGATGTTTTTTATCATATAAAAATGGTAACAATATATAAAGAAGGTGGGAGGAAACTTTTGGAGGTTATGAATAGGTTTATGGCATAGATTGTGGTGATGATTTCACAGGTGTATACTTATCTCCAAACTCATGAAGTCATCAACGTGTATACATTAAATATGTACAGCTTTTTGTATGTCAAAAAAGGTGTGTGTGTATATATATATGTATATATGTATTATATATTATATATATATACACATATAGATATTACACACACACTTGCCCATAAACACACACACACACACAAAAGGAACCTGAAAACTGTCTTTTATAGTGGGCTGTACAATTTTGCAGTCCCACCAGCAATGAATGAGAGTTCCTGTTGCTCTACACCCTTCCCAGATTTGGCATTATCAGTGTTTTGGATTTTGGCCATTCTAATTGGTGTGGTATCTCATTTTGATTTGCATTTCTTCCAAGACACATAAGTGGCACACACTTTCATATGCTTATTTGCAATCTGTTTATCTTCTTTGGTGAGGTGTCTGTTAAGGTTTTGACTCATTTTTTAACCAGATTGTTTGTTTACTTATTGTTGATTTTTAAGAGTTCCGTGAATACTTTGGATAACAGTCCTTTATCAGATACGTCTTTTTCAAATATTTTCTCCCAGTCTGTGGCTTGTCTTTTTATTCTCTAGTCAATGTTTACACAAAGCAGAATTTTTTATTTTGTTTTAATGAAGGCTGGCTTATCAATTCTTTCATGAATTTCTTTGGTTTCGTATCTAAAAAGTTACCGCCAAACCCAAGATCGTTTAGATTTTCTCTCATATTATATTCTAAGACTTTCAGAGTTCTGCATTTTACATTTAGGTCTGCGATCCATTTTGATCCAAACATGTTTCTCTGCCCATCCTTTTGTCATTCACTTTCCTATCACCCAGCTGCTTCTATCCGTTAACATGCTTTATTCTTCTATGTAACATACATGACCAGCTGTTTTCTGTCTATATCTATCAATCAATCTATCTTATCTGTTTTCTAATCTAATTTATCTTTAATCTATTTACCTAGCTCTCTAGTCAAAATCATTTATTGCATGTTGTCTATCTCCCCAACAAGAATAAAAACTCCACCAGGGAAAGAAATTATGTGACTTATTTACTGCTGTATCTTCAGTGTAAAAAACTATCTCAGACATGTAGTATACACTCAAACCACATGTCAGGTAAATGAATATGTCAGTTTGGAGCACCTAACTGAAATGACTTACTTGGGGTAGGCTTCTCCAAAATCCTAAATTGAAACATACAAGTCTTAGCAAAGTCAGACTAATTCTTCAATTGTTATTTTGCTCACAAGGATATAGCTTAATCTCATTTGATAAGATTCCTCTCAATGTAACTATACTCCCTCTCAAATGGTTAGCTTAACTTAGAAGTTATGTTACCTAGCTTCATACCCTTCCTATTTATAGACTGGCACAACAAAGTAGAATTTTAAAAAATGTTTGAACTACATAAGGGCAATTAAGGATTTTACCCCCTTCAAATACAGTGGGGGGGGGGGGAATACAGGCACAGTTTTTCAGTCTTTACATGTAGCTCTGATTTCTAACCTATGTACTTACTAATTCTTCCATAAGGACTACTAGTATCACCTAAAAATGAATTTACTTATCAGTTTAGACTTTGACCTATGGCAGAGGCTCTTGGGTTTTTTCTAAAGCTATATTTTATGACCTAAATATGGGCTATGAGTTCTGACTGTTAGAAATATATGAAAATGATTAAAGAAAAAATTTAAAACTGTAACTCATATGCAAAAAAAGGCTTTTGGTCTTAAAATTAAAAATTATAATAAAATATTAAGAAAATCATTCAGTCAATGAGAATTATACATGTCTGTAGGTAATATCCAGTTTTCTAACTTTTAGTTATTTGCTAACTTTTTCTTTATTCCTAACAATAAGCAGCAGAGATGATTGGTTGTTTAACTATAGATTGTTTCTCTAACCCCTATTCGCCTGGTCTCCTACTAAGGCTAAACGGGAGGTGAACCAGTCTGGGAGATCAATTTGAAGGGAGAGCTCCAAGTACAGGACAACCTTCTACTCAATAATCTTGCCATATGCTTCAATTCTCAATTTAGACCTTTCATCACACAATTTATATGTGGAAGATATTTTTCCTCATTTGCTGATTAATTTTCCCTCTTTTACTGATTAATTTTCCCTGAGTAAAGCTTAGAGCTATAAAACTGAAATACAGATGTTAAAGAATTGCTACTTTTGTAAGCTTGTTGATCAGTGGATATATGACTAAATCATTGCAATGGCTTGCAGTGGTGGTTAAAGATTTTCAGTGTGACTAAAATCACAGAAGCAATACCATTAAAAAAAAAAAAAAAAAAAGAAAGAAATCTTGTCTTTAGAAATGTATATGTCCTGAAAGAAATATGTAAGTTCTCTGGCCTCCTTAAATGGAAAGTTAAGGTAGTACAATAAATCATCATTTAGTCATGTTTGATATTATAGAATTCTATAAATACTCCACAATATGCTTCAGCACCTGCAGTGGTATGAATATTTACAAGGTGTTTTTGGTTTTCTTTTCTCTTATGAATGTGTGCGTATATGTGTCTATCTGTGTTAATGTAACATTGTCAACATCACAGAGCATGCAAGAAAAAAATGTTAAAAGTTAGTGTCATTAAAGATGAAATAACTCATTGACTTTAATTCTTTGTAAGAAATGTTTTATGTAAGAGAGCAAACATCACATTATGCCCCATATAAAATATACACTAATTTTCTGAAATTATATATTTTAGATACTACTGGTTTTCTCTAATTTTAATAAAACCAGTTATCAATAATTCTAATACAGAAATAAACATCATTAGTAAAAAGGAGGAGGATTAATATGGCAGGGTAGGAGGACGTGGAGCTCACCTCTCCACAACAAACATATCAAAAATACATCTATAGTGATAGAGATGGCAAGTAGTGGCCAGTTCCAGAAACTGGAAAAGGCAAGAAACAGATTATCCTCTAGAAGCTCCAGAAAAAGAATGCTGCTGTGCTGACATGTTGATTTTAGCCAGTGAGACCCATGTTGGATTTCTGACCTACAGTGCTCTAAGGTAGTTCTCCTGTGGAACTTTCCATAGAGGAAGGAAAAATGGTTTTACTGGATCTGCTGTGGAGTGGTGAGTCAGAGCTCACAGCTCAGTCTGTGGATCATCAGGAGAAACTTCACTGACTGAAGTTTGTGAATCAATGTTTTACGTAACATGAAGACAAAAGACACCATTTTAGCTTTAGTTCTAAAAGCAGACCCTGACATAAGGACTTCAGTGACCCTAGGAAGCACAAATGAAGAATGAGAAAAGTGAATCAGGGAAGCAAAACACTAATGAGCAGATAATCACTCAGTCCCCCTGTGGATCTTCTGAGAAGCCACAGAGAACACACATCAGAACCTTCCTACTGTGGAATGGCAAGGCCAGGGCATTTACGCTGACTCTCCTCTCCCACTGTGAGAAATGGATTGGTCTTCACTGAGTATTGCAATACAAACTGAGAACCTTCCCACAGTTCTGGGTTGTCCCTGTTTAGGAAGCACCTGTAGTGACACAGAAAGTTCTGAGGCAGAGAATAAGAGACTCTGGTGCTTAAGGCAGGACTGTCAGTTTGCTGGAAACATCCACAGTTGACTGTGAGCTCAGGTGAGCTGAAAAGATAAGGAGCAGCAGATCTTGTTGACAAAAACCAGAAAACCATATTTGTGGTGGGAGAAAAACCTAAGTAAATATGCACTTAAAGTGAGTATTTGGGGGTAACAAAGGATTTACTTAGTGTTAAAGTGGGGATGACAAATGAGTTCCAACTCTCATGCCAGCTCTGATCAACTGGCTGCATAACGTGTTGTGTTGAGGAGGATTCACAAAAGGCTCAGTAGGAAATCATATCTTTGTCAATTAGCATCCCAGACACGGAAATGGAAGGACAGAGGGCGAGCATGTAGGCCATGTATTTGCCACCCTGCTTTAAAGTGAAGACTATTTTTATTAATATCAGCGCTGAGTGAGACTTCTTTAATAAATTTTTCCACAGATTTGACCTTTCAAAATGCACAGCATGTGAGATGTCTTTGGTTAATGGGTGAATAATTCAATTAATGTTATGAATAAGACTGGGATAAATTTCAAAGGCACAGCAGTTATAGGAGTTACCTTTGTCATTCTGCTACATGTTTCAAGTAAACATGCTAATTTTTTCTCACTGATACACAAAAAATACTCATAATATTAACCGGAAGATACAAAAGGGATCAAAGAAAGACAGTGTTCAATAGTGTCAATGCTTAGTCATACTGCCAATGTTGGGAGAAGAGTAATTTTTCTTGGGGGAGGTGGTGATAATATTTAAGTTCTCTTAGAAAATTTCATTAAACAATACAGTGTTAACAACTGTGGATATGTTAATTAACTCATGGGAGGAATCCTTTCACAATGTATGTGTATATCAAATCACCATGATGTGTAATTTTATTTGTCAATTATACCTCAAACTGAAAAAAAAAAGCCTTAGAGAAAAAAGAATAATTAAGTCAAGTGGGCAAAAAAGTGTAATTTATCTGTCATAATATCTTAATGAGGAAAATATCACCATTTACCCTGGGACATGATTTGAACTGCAGACTCCAAGAATAAGTACAGTATTAAATATCTTAACTTGTACTGTTGCAGTTCAAATTGATTTCAAGTTCTGTGGTTATTCCTAAGTAGTCCTCAGTTCTCATCTCCAATAATGCATATGAGTCAAAAGTATCATCAGGTTCTTCCAAAACCACTACAGCTAATCTACCTATACTTATTTCCATTTCAATGCAATCACAGTAAAAAAAAAAAAATATATATATATATATGTATTTATACATATAGATACATATATCTATATGTATAAATACATGTGGAACAATTCTCATGGAAAACTAACTGGAAACTGGCAGAACTCCTATACAACCAAAACTGGCCATTGTCAGTGTGTGCAAAGAGGGGGATGGTGGCACAACAGTATGCAAAGGCTAACCAGTAAATCTGGGGCAAAGAGTTCCTGGGATAGGACTCATTTAGCTACGGAGAAACAGCCCAGAGGATCTGGGGTGTGGTCCCACTGGGATGGCGACAGCCATTGTCAGCAGGCTCAGAAGTACAAAGCAGTTTGTCTCCCAGTGAGAGTGCCCAAGCTCTGCCCATTCCACACTTCAGCTTAGTGCTGGATCTGAGGCAGACAGGTCCTGGGAGAAGACTGCCACAGAGGCAGCCAAGATCTCAGGCAGCAGTGCAGTCACCTCAATTCCTGTGCAGTCACAACTCCCAACCTCCAGCCCCAGCTGCAGATTACTACACAGGACAGCTTTGCACTAACTAGATCTGGGAAGAAAACAAGAGAGAAAGGGATGCGACCTTGGGCTGCTTCTGAGCACAACCAGGGACACCTACAGAGGTGGCTTATAGGTCCTTTGTGACGGTAGGCCTCATCTGCATTAGCAATCACCTCCTTTGGGGCAAGGTATACACTCATGGGCAACAAAGCCTGATTGAACTTGACCCTCAAAGCTTCTAATCCAACAACTGGGGGTCAGACCTTGTCCCCAACAGGGCAATGACAGACATGGAGCAGAGAGGAAGCCCTGACTCATATCCTGCACAGGCTCTAGGTATATCAGCACCAACCACACCCTCTATCAAGGGGATAATGGACAGCACATCTTGAGGAAACACAGGTGACCGTACCAAAATGAGCCCCTGCATCAAAAATATTGGACACACACAGTCTATACAGGGATGCTCTCACATAAAAACACCCCTTCAAGACCACAGTAGATAACTGTTTCTCCTAAATTCATGGAGAAAGAGAAATATAAGTAATATAAGTAAAATGAAAAGGCAGAGAAACTACACCAAATTAAGAAAAATAAGAAAAATCCCCTGAAAGATCAAATAATGAAACAGTCTTCACCAGTCTACTAGACCCTGAGTTCAAAAAGGAGGTAATAAAAATGCTAAAGGAGGCTGTTTGGTGACTCGTCGCCATTCTTGGAGAAGCTCAGCCTCAGCCCAGAGAAGAGTTTAGGTAGCTATGTCAGAGACACCTGTCCCTGACACTATTGAGACCCATTATTTAAAAAATGCTTAAAAAATTAAAAAAGATTATAGATAGAAATGCAGATCACTGTAACAAGTAATTAGAAACTATAAAGATGAAGCAATCAAAAATTGACAATTCAATAGATGAGATAAAAACCAATCTAGAAACAATGAACAGCAGATTAATAACAGACAAAAATGAATAAGTGATCTGGAAGACATAATAATGGAAATCACCCAATCAGAAAAGCAGATAGAAAGATAAATGAAAGCACAAAGGGTCCTAAACAAGATGAACCTAAACAGACTCACACCAAGACATATCATAATTAAAATGGCAAAAGCTAAAGAAAAAGAGAGGATTCTAAAGGCAGCAAGATAAAAAAAAAGTCAGTTACAAGGGAACCCCCATAAGGCTATCAGCTAATTTCTCTGCATAAACTTTGTGGACCAGAAGGGAATGGAATGATATAGTTAAAGTCCTGAAAGGGAAAAACCTGAAACCTAGGATACCCTACCCATCAAGATTATCATTTACAATAGAAGTAGAGATAAAGAATTTCTAAGACAGGCAAACTAAAAGAATCCAGCAATACCAAACCCACCCTAAAGAAATAATGAAAGGTCTTCTATAAATAGAAATGACGCAAAAATCTATAGGAAAGGGAAAACCACAATAGGAAAGGGAAGTATGTAAAAGGATTGAAGATCACTTAAATAAGTCAGTACATAGATTAAAAAAAAATAAAAAATTGTAAAAGTGATTATAACTATAACAGTAAAAGGATAAGTAGTAAGATATAAAATAGAACATCAAAATAACAAAATATGGGGAAAGGGAGTATAAAAATGTACATCTTTTACAATTTGTTTGAACTTGAATGACTATCAGTTTAAAGCAAGTAGATATAGTTATGGGTCAACATATTGTACTTGAATGCCATAGTATCCACAAATCAAAAACATACTATAGATTCATAAAAACCCAAGTGAAAGAAACTGAAAACTGTATTACAAAAGAAAATCATCAAACCACAAGAGGAAAAACAAAAACAAGAAGAAATGAACAAAGAAGAACCACAAAAACAACAGGAACACCAGGTTTAAAATGGCAATAAGTACATACCTATCAATAATTACTTTAAATGTCAATGGACTAAATGTTCTGATCAAAAGACATAGAGAAGGGCTTCCCTGGTGGCGCAGTGGTTGAGAGTCCGCCTGCCGATGCAGGGGACACAGGTTCGTGCCCTGGTCTGGGAAGATCCCACATGCCGCGGAGCGGCTGGGCCCGTGAGCCATGGCCGCTGAGCCTGCGCGTCCGGAGCCTGTGCTCCGCAACGGGAGAGGCCACAGCAGTGAGAGGCCCACATACCGAAAAAAAAAAAAAAAAAAAAAGACATAGAGAAAACAAGAACCTACAATATGCTGCCTACGAGAGACTCATTTCAGAGGAAAAGATACACAGAGACTGAAAGTAAGGGAATGGAAAAAGATATTTCATGCCAATGGAAATGACAAAAAAGCAGGGGTAGCAAAACACATATCAGACAAAATGGACTGTAAAACAAAGGCCATAAAGAAAGACAAAGAAGGACACTATATAACGATAAAGGGATCAATACAAAAAGAGGATTTTACACACATTAACATACAGGCACACAATATAGGAGCTCCTAAATATAGAAAACAAATGTGAACAGACATAAAAGGAGAAACTAAAAATAACACAACAGTAGTAGGAAACTTTAACATCCCACTGAGATCAATGGACAGATCATCCAGATGGAAAATCAATAATGTAACAAAGGTTCTAAATGACACAATATATCAGTTGATGATATGATACTCAATATAAAGAACTCTAAAATGTCCACACAAAAGCTATTAGAACTAATAAAGGAATTCAGCAAGGTAGCAGGATATAAGATTAATATACAGAAATCTTTTGCATTTCTTTATACTAATAATGAAATATCAGATAGAGGAAGAAAAAAAATCCCACTTAAAATCATGTCAAAATACATAAAATACCTAGGAATAAATTTACCCAAGGAGGTGAAAGAAGTATATGCTGAAAACTATAAAACATTGATAAAGGAAACTGAAGATGATTCAAAGAAATGGCAAGATATCACATGCTCCTGGATTGGAAGAATTAATATTGTTAAAATGGCCAGACTACCCAAAGAAATATATTTCTTTAATTTAAGATTAAAGGCAGTCCCTATCAAAATACCCATGACATTCTTCACAGAACTAGAACAAATAATTCTAAAATTTAGAATTTTATATCGGGACTTCCCTGGTGGTGCAATGGTTAAGAATCCGCCTGCCAATGCAGGGGACACAGGTTCAATCCTTGGCCCGTGAAGATTCCACATGCTGTGGAACAACTAAGCCCATGTGCCACAACTACTGAGCCTGCGCTCTAGAGGCCACGAGCCACAACTACTGAGCTCGCATGCCACAACTACTGAAGCCTGTGTGCCTAGAGCCCATGCTCCACAACAAGGGAAGCCACAGCAATGAGAAGCCTGTGCACCGCAATGAAGAGTAGCCCCTGCTTGCCGCAACTAGAGAAAGCACGCGCACAGCAACAGAGACCCAACACAGCCAAAAATAAATAAATAAATAAAATTTTAAAAAATAATAAAATAAAATTTATATGGAGGCACAAATAGCCCAGAACTGCCAAAGCAATCCTGAAGAACAAAGATGGAAGCATAACCCTTCCAGACTTCAGACCATACTACAAAGCTACAGTAATGAAAACAGCATGGTACTGGCAGAAAAATAGACATACAGATCAAAGGAACAGAAGAGAGAGCCCCAAAATAAACACACACACCTAAGGTCAATTAATCTATGACAAAGGAGGCAAGAATATACAATGGAGAAAAGACAGTCTCTTCAAAAAGTGGTGTTAGGAAAGTTGGACAGCTATATGTAAAGAAATGAAATTAGAACACTCCCTCACACCACATAAAAAAATAAACTCAAAATGACTTAAACACCTAAACATAAGTCATGACACCATAAAACTCCCAGATGAGAACATAGGCAAAACATTCTCTGACATAAATCATAGCAGTATTTTCTTAGATCAGTCTCCGAAGGCAAAAGAAATAAAAGCAAAAATAAACAAATGGGACTTAATCAAACTCAAAAGCTTTTGCACAACAAAAGAAACCATCAACAAAATGAAAAGACAACCTACAGAATGGGAGAAAATATTTGCAAATGATGTACCAACAAGGGGTTAATATCCAAAATATACAAACAGCTCATACAAATCAATAATAATAATAATAAAAAGCAATAAATGAGCAGACCTAAATAGACATTTCACCAAAGAAGACATTTTGTGAATTTTGGCAGATATCTATAAAATATTCACCACTCATGGGTATCCTATGACAAGCCTATTAATTTTTTTTAAAAAATGTATGTTTACTGGTCCATGTTCTAAATCCACTTTCATTATGTATGTCATATTTTTTTCATAGAGAATAATTATTGGAATACAATGGGTTTTGAATTTTAAGTCCTACAGTCAGTAATTTATTTCCTTTTCAATAAATTGAAATGAAGTTTGTATTAAATAAACACTGCTATGATCAAGAACATTTGAAAGTAGAGACAATATTTAGGAAGAGTGAAGAAATAGTAAACACCCCAGGTATAAGTTCTAAATTTGGAAATACAGGTGTAGTTTTGGAAATGTAAATTTTTCTTCCATTGACACTGGCTATGAGTTTAGCCCCAGCCACAAATATTAATCATGTTTCTACACTATTTTATCATTTACAGAATGTTCTTAGAAAAGACGATGCTAAACAGCATAGAGATAATTGAGAACATGAGCATGGGAAAATCAAGGAGAAAAGATACACAGAAAAAGGAAATTTATAAAGGTCCTACTAGAAGTACAGCAGAACTTTGGCAATGAAGACTTTTCAAGGTTTTATTATTCAAGGTCTATGGTATGTACTGAATTTTAATTTTGCTGAATTTTAATAATGTTTAATGGCGGGATGATGTATGTGAGACCATCACTTAGCTCATATGTGATCCTTGTCTGCTGGGCATTCAAATCTCATCAAAACATCCTCCATCCAATCTTTGTGAACTATGCATTTACTTTTGTAACAAGTTAAAATCTCTTTAAATGATCATAAGTTCAGTTTTATAGATTAAGGAACATTTCTTATTATAGCTGTACAAAAGTGAATTTAAAATAGTGAACTTACTTACATGGAAAATGTTAATATATTTTCCATTATGATTGTAATTAATTTATATAACTATTTATAGTAGGAGGTATTCACATCATTTTCCCTATAAATATCTTCCTGTATATTCTAGAGTAAATAGAAGCAGCAAGGATATTACTAAATCTATATTTTATTATTAGGCAATTGTCAGAATTTATCTTTCACTAATGGAAAAGGATTGACTCATACTTTCAGCCATTCTTGAATTGTATATACAATCACACTTCCTAAAAGAAAATAAATGCACGAATCCCCCCTATCCACCCAAGTACAAATTAAACTTTATTTGTGCTTCCTGGCAGGATTTAGGTCATGCAGAGAAAAAACAGATATTACTTAGACTTGACTGTTAGTCTTAACTTTAATATTCTATACCTCATATTACTATACTATTCAGTAAGTATTAAACTGTCAAAAGACTACAGTTGGTGATAAAATAACAAAATATTTCTTCTACGTATATTCAATATTGAACTTAATGTGAATCATTAAAAAAATCTATCATTACGTTTGAAAAATGTCATTTCACATTTTGAAAGTGTGAATAAGCATGAGAATATAGTTGGTTGAAGAGCCCATTTTTTTCCTTTATTTATTATCTGAATAGTAGAAAAAATTTAAGAAATCTATGGTCCACATTCCATATCAGAAACATCAATAATAATAAAATAATAAAATAAAAATGTTCAAATTAAAAATATTATTACATATATATTTAAAATATATATCAGTACTTGATATATACTTATCCAATCTCATTTCCATGAGGTATCAAGTACTGTTAATGTAAAAAGCAGATAGCAATCACTGAATCTGGGGGTAAATCCTGGCAAAGGTAAAGGCTTTTCTAGAGAAATTTCTAGTAAGCTAGTAAGCACTTACAGATTAGATAACCTCTCCCTCCAAAATAAGATGTAACTACTTAGAATAATAATTGTTTAAGTACTATCCATTTACTTCTTTAGAAGTCCATGATGTGGCAAATTTAATCACATGTGTTTTGTAATATAGTTATTATTCTCAGGACCCCTGTTTGTGTAAGGAAAATTCAGTGTAAGTGACAAACTGGGAAGTTTGACAAACTTCTAAATTTGTGTGTGTGTGTGTGTGTGTGTCTATCTGTCTGCCTATCTCTCTCTTTCCCATTTTTTCTCAATATTTATAACAATTGTTACCTGTTGGCAAAGACAGGGCAGTGCCTTTGGGTAGTTTGCTTTATCTAGCAAAATTAGGACCTTGAATTCTCAGAGAACAAGAGAGACACATCTGAATCCCAGTAGTGCATTGTTTTTCCCTACTATTGTCAAGTGTAGTTTGATGTAAAGAAATATTCCAAAAATAATAAAAGACAGATACAGTGTATCTACATAATAATATAAATATTACATTTCACACTAAACAATAAGCACCTTATTACAGGTATTTTCAGTATCAATATAAACTAGTCATACAACAATAACAGATAAAAAAACTGTAGGGTAGAGGCTACGCAATGGGAGAGGCCACAACAGTGAGAGGCCCGCGTACCACAAAAAACAAAAACAAACAAAAAGAAAACTGTAGGGTAATACCAAAAGATCACTGGTATTCATATTTTAAAATAAATCAGAAGAATCATTAATTGAGAAAATAAAAGCTTTGAAATGAGAGTCATTACCAATAACATGTGTTTCAGTTCACCTGGAAAATATGATTCTAATCTTTTACGCACCCAATACTATCATCTCAAAGCTATAAAGCAAAAATTGAACAATTAAATGGAGACAGATCTACTATTGGGAGAAGTTAATCTCTCTCTGTTAGTGATAGACATTAAACATCAGTAAGAATTTTGAAAACTTAACACCTGAATATACTGGACAAATATGTAACTTTGCAGTTAATAACAAAGAAAATATATACCATTTCCCCAGCATGCAAGGTCCACTCATAAAAATTTATCTTATTCGAGGCTCTGAGGTAAGTGTCAAAAATCACTGTCCACAAATTAATAAATTTAAAAATTAAGAACACACAAAATTTAGGAACATTCCAACATTTCAATTATTTGGAAGTTAATGAACATTCCTAAGTAACTCAAGGAATAAAACAGCTTTAATAAAATCAGAAATAGAAAGTAATAACAGGGCTTCCCTGGTGGCGCAGTGGTTGAAAGTCCGCCTGTCGATGCAGGGGACACGGGTTCGTGCCCCGGTCCGGGAAGATCCCACATGCCGCGGAGCAGCTGGACCCGTGAGCCACGGCCGCTGAGCCTGCGTGTCCGGAGCCTGTGCTCCGCAACGGGGGAGGCCACAATGGTGAGAGGCCTGCATACCGCGAAAAAAAAAAAAAAAACGTAATAACAAAACTGTAGTATAATAAAATCTGTGTATCTAATTAAAATTACAGTAGAGAACTTTCTATGATGGACCTTAAATTAGAAAAACTAAAGTAGAATGAAATTAAATATCAAAAGAGAAAAGGGAAAATTATAAAAATAGGAAATGAACAAAAAGGGAAGATCAATGTAGCAACAAAAGTGAGCTTTTTGGAAAAAAAACTAATTCATAGCATTTCAAATTTAAAAATTAAATTAAGAAGTAAGAGAGAAGGCAAAAAATAGACCAGATCAGGAAAGTAAAACATGTATGAAAACAGAGGACAACAACATTTAGAAAATAACAGATAGAAAACTGGAATCTTTATCTTAATAAATCTGAAAGCTTACACTTTCAAGAAAGCATACTATTTTTCAGAGCTGACTCAATACCAAAAATCTAAATATTACTGTGACCATTACAAAAGCCAAAATGGTTTTTTTTTTTTTTTGCGGTACGCGGGCCTCTCACTGCCGTGGCCTCTCCCGTCGCGGAGCACGGGCTCCGGATGCGCAGGCCCAGCGGCCATGGCTCACGGGCCCAGCCGCTCCACGGCATGCGGGATCCTGCCAGACCGGGGCACGAACCCGCGTCCCCTGCATCGGCAGGCGGACTCCCCAACCACTGCGCCACCAGGGAAGCCCCAAAATGGTTTCTAAAAATCATCCCACGAAAAAGATCCGGTCCAAGCAGGTGCAAGAAGTTTTTACCTACTAACAATTGAGGGAAAAATAAAATCAAATTTAACACAACTATGACAAAGAATGGAAAGAGAACAAACACATTCACATCACTTTAACCAAATCTCATAACGTTGGTATCAACTCTTTTAGACAATCTTAAATCTAAATTAATTACAAACAATTCTCAAACATAAACATAGGTACAAATATCTTAAAACAAATATACTTAAACCAAATCAAGAATAAATAAAGGTGATAATACATCTTGAACAATTTGAACTTATTGCAGGAATGTATTTTTTTGGTTGGTTGTTTGTTTTTGGCCATGCTGCACGGCTTGCAGGATCTTAGCTCCCTGATCAGGGATCAAACCTGGGCCCAGGGCACTGAAAAATGTCGCATCCTAACCACTGGGCTACCAGCGAATTCCCAGGAGTGTATTATTTTTGAGTAGCATTGACATATATACACTACCAAACGTAAAATGGATGGCTAGTGGGAAGCTGCTGCACAGCACAGGGAGATCAGCTCAATGCTTTGTGACAGCCTAGAGGGGTGGGATAGGGAACGTAGGAGGGAGGCTCAAGAGGGAGGGGATGTGGGGATATATGTATACATATAGCTGATTCACTGTGTTGTACAGCAGAAACTAACACAACATTGTAAAGCAATTATACTCCAATAAAGATAAAAAAAATAAAATAAAATAACATAAATTAACTTGTATATGACAAAATAAGTAATCATCCCAAAAGTTACACACAAAAAAAGATTATTTAAAAAAAAATCTTACCCCAACAAGCAGAAAATGGAATATTAACTGATAATTCTTAACTATTATAAAACTTAAAGCAAACATTACATATAATGTGCAACATTTAAAGTGCTTGTTTTATGACCAGAAACAAATAAAAGGCATCCATTCTTACTGGAGTTATTTCAAATTTTGCTTAAGTAACTGACCGGTGCAATAAGTCCAGTAAAGAAAATAGATAAGGGGATAGGAAAAGTCAAGTCAGATCCTTTATTTTTACAGATGATGTAGAGAAAATAATTTACAAGCATACTGTTAAAATTCATAATGGAACATAGTAGAATGTCTGTATACAAAATTTATATTGGAAATTTAATTACACTTTCATATTACAGCTATAAGCATTTTGAATATCTAATTAAAATACATCACTTAACATAGCACAAAAAATTCTAATGTACTTAGGAGGTAAAATCTAAGAAATTGTGGGCAACAATTTTACAGAAAAAAATGTATATATATTTATAATATTTATTCATAACAAAATTTGTATATTTTATATGTAATATATATGTTTGCTATACATAAAATCTACTGATATATTATAGGAGATAATAAATCAAGAGATAACATATAAATTAGAAAACACAAGATGCCACATTTATCAAAAATGAAATATAAATTCAATTTAATTTCAGTCAAAATCCCAATAGGATTTGGTCAAAATTAACAGAGTACAATATTTAAGTGGTTGAGCAAAGGGCCAAAAATAGTCAAGGAACTCCTAAAGAACAAGACTTATCAGCCAGATAACTATTAAGTATTATTTTTAAAGATGCCATAATTATGGCAGTGTCATATGACAGTGGCATAAGCTAATCAATGGTATTTTCAACATATATGACTGCAGAATTTAGGATAAAATCACAAAGTATCCAGAAGATAAATGGACACATGCTTAGAGAGGCAGTTTAAGAGAAAGAAATATGAAAGCCCAATAAATTACAGAATGATATCATGTATTTAAATGGCAGAAACACCCACCTTAAAATATAATTTTTAGGAATTCACACATGTGATGAAATGCTAAAGAAAGACAAGTAAAAGAAATAAAAGAAAATTGAGGCTAGCAGGCCTCTGAGAGGGAGAAGTGTGGGTTGTAGTCAGGAAAAGGCCACCAGGGACTCCATGAGGATGGGAAAGTTCTGCTGAAGCCGACTGGCAAGCTCATGGGTCTTTATTTTATTCTTATCCCTTATGCATCACATATATGTTTCATATATTTGTCTTTATGATATATTTCATATAAAAGTGCATAATTTAAGGAATATCACGGTAAGTTATAAAAAGAAAGTAAAAAGGACAGAATGCAATATAAAAAGTTTCCAGAGAGAATAAACAGCCCCAATCATAACAAACACAATAGCATCACAGGAGTATCTACAAAGGAATAAAAAACTAATTGACATCAGACTTATCATCTAGGGGAATTACAGCAGTCAATGAAGAAATATTAACCAAAATAGTCAGAACCTAGACTTTTATACTCAACCAAAGTAGCATATACAAGGAGGGTAGAATAAAAACATTTTCAGAAATGCAAGCAAAGTTTACCACACAATGACTTTCTAAGAGTGAAATACTATTAAATGTATTTTTGCACAACAATAAATTAATCAATGAAGAATTATGAAAATAAGAAATGATGAGAAAGAAAGCTGATAAAATATATAGTTAATTCTAACAATTAGAAAATAAAAACAAAACCCAACAAAAAACTAGGCCTTTCTCTGACTTTTAGTAATATGTTACACTTCTTTAATACTACATTCTGATGGCAACAATTTTGGCTCAGGAAAACTTGAGGTTGTCCTATTTTAGTCTATGGTACAAGATGTATTTCTCACTGCAGGTTCTGCCAGAGTGTTTCACTGGTGATACAGGAAGATTGCTCAAATTAAACACACATATCTATATATGTGCATAAACTCACAACAACTGTGTGTGTTTGTGTGTGTGTGTGTGTGTGTACACTATACATTCAACAAATCCTAAAGAGAAGAGAGAATAAGCAGAACACCCTGTACCCTTAACACAGATGTGCTATGGCTAAAGTCCAATAAGTATATGCAATATTTTTAATATTTGGTACCTAAATGTCACATGGGAAGATTAAGGACTCTGTTAATCAAATTTTGTACGGTTATTTGAATCATTTTCTCTCCTTGCTTATATACACAGTTAAGATTAACATAATTTTGACTGCTGTGTTCAGTCACAGGACCACAACTGGGGTTAAAAAGAATAGGAATTCACAGTGGGAATCAAAATGTGCTTATCTGAAAAGTCAAAGGGCCTATTTATGGATAGCAGTCCATAGTTTACTTTCCTGAGATAAAGAAATTCTCTCCTGGAGAAATGAGAATAAAGAGGGACTTTTTTTCCCCAGAAATTTCAAAGTTTTATTTTGAGAATCCAGGCATTTTCTAGGGCGAAGTTAGTTGTATCTCAAATCACACGTCACAATTGGCTTCAGGCATTAAGGAGTAGAAAAGGTACAGCAGGTCTATTGTGTCAGATTCCTTTTGAAGTATTAGGTATTGATAAATTTAAATTAATTTTCTAGATTGTTTTCCCTTTTATTCTTTCTCTCATGAAATGCTAGGGGTCTGTTATTTAGGGCTGCAACATGAAAACAGGAAAAAAAGATTCTAGTTGTTTTTGGAGCAGTAAAGTTTAACGAAGACCCAGTTTATTTATTTATTTATTTATTTATTTATTTATTTTTGACTGTGTTGGGTATTCGTTTCTGTGCGAGGGCTTTGTCCAGTTGCGGCGAGCGGGGGCCACTCTTCATTGCGGTGCGCGGGCCTCTCACTGTTGCGGCCTCTCATTGCGGAGCACAGGCTCCAGACACGCAGGCTCAGTAGTTGTGGCTCACGGGCCCACTTGCTCCGTGGCATGTGGGATCCTCCCAGACCAGGGCTCGAACCTGTGTCCCCTGCATTGGCAGGCAGACTCTCAACCACTGTGCCACCAGGGAAGCCCCGAAGACCCAGTTTATGAAAAATATGAAGGAGGATAAGAATTGTGAGGAAGAGCATAGAGCACACTTTGTAAATTCTGCAGGCTTAGGGAATGTGAAAATTGTAACTGAATCATACTTACAGAATAAATGCTGCACTATTGAACATCTGCTTATATATCTCTGTTTCTTGTAAATATAATATTGCTGCTCTGTAACTATGGAGTTGCTTAATGAGAATCAATTCCCTTGGAAGATGACTCAATCTTAAACTGCTGCAGAAAGAGCCTAGTGGTTAAGTGAACACAAAGCTTGGGTAGAAAGGGGTTGTGAAGTTTAGGTTTGAGGTAAAAAGAAGGAAGCTTCTCTTTTGACATCAGCCTTTGTCATGTTCTCTATCCACATTTTTTCATAAAATTCTTGCCAAAATTAATTAAAATTGATACTTGTTTTCCATAACTAGTGATCTATGCATGTAATCCTTACTGGTCATAATCCTGTGGAAGAGGAAAGTTTGGTGGTAGAATACATTAATTCTGAAAAATGTACTCCTGAAAAAAATTTTTTCCACCTCTCCTCTGGCCATGACAACATCATTACTGTTGATTGTCCCCATAAAGAAATTCACTTTGTAAGCTCAGTAACTCTCTGCTGGTGACCCCTGCTATCTCCCCTGCTCTATTCCTATCTTGAAGAAATGGCATGGTTCCTTATGGTTCTCACCAGGAAGATGGCATCTTAAACTCTGCTGGGCTACTCCTTCAACACTAACTCATATTTAGCATTTTTTAAAAAAAATAGGATGCTTTTCTGATTTATTGATTTGTGATGCTGCCAGAAATTGCTTTTGCCAGTGATACTAGAGGAAAGAAAAGGACAGTAGTACAACTAATTTCTAATTTCTATTTTGATATATGTATTCAGGAACATTTCACTCTCTCCCCTTTGGAATTGCTTATGACTTTATACTTCCATAAAACCTGAACTTGGTATAGGAGAAAATGTCTACTCTTGTCATTCAAATGTTTGCCTCATATTCTGTCCTATTTTCCAGGATTATTAAAAGCAGGAAAATCCATTCTCTTCAGATGAAAATCCTTTATCCTCAAAATTCAGTTTGAGCAATTGACAAGATTCTAATGAAATAAAATTAGTATAGTTCTCATGTGAAAATTTCATAATTTTAATGTAGCTGAATCTGTTGATCAAGTAAACATTTCCTTTAGAGGTATTTTAAGAAAGGCTAGTCTATCTTTGTCAAGAAATATAAAATAGACATATATTCAAATTACTTTATGTCAATAAAAATAAGAATTATTGGAAGGATTTAGAGATCTCTCTCAGAACCCAAGGAAAGAGCCGTAGCAGGAATCTATGAGTCTCTGAAACAGGAAATAGAATGTTGGGAACTGAGGGTATGCATCAATCTAGCGCTATACAGACTTTCATCTCCACTCAGTATCTGAGCTTATCCTTTATTTCACTCTCTTCTTTGGAGTAGATGAGTTTGGTCTGTTTCTGAAAGTATACTGAAATAACATAGCTTCGCTAATTATGATTTTAAATAATTTCCATGTACAAGTGTCCAACATAGACTATCTTGAGTCTCTTAATCTAAATACTAAATTCCTGTGAGATAGAATTTGGTTCCTTTATAAAGATGTAGTATAGGAATGGAGAGGAAATGATTGACAAAAAAAGTGTATTGTTAATTTCAATATACTACCCTATACCTGATATTATATCATTACTCACCTACATCATTTTCTATATTATTCACAGTTTTATAATTTTACATTTTTAACTTTAAGTCTATACCAAATTTAATTTGGTGGAAGAAATTAGGTAACAATTTAAATTCTATTATGGCTAAAATCAAGGGATTATCTGAGAAGAATAGAGAAATAACATTACCAACAATAAAACAAAAGACAATGACAATAACAAACAATATTTACTTCTTTCTCAGAACCAACCACCATTCAAAATATCTTATAATATAAATGCTTTACTTAAGCTTCATAATCACCCATTAAATAAATTATAATAATGATTATTATTCAACTTTGTGAATGGTCACACGGAAATTTCATCTGAAGTTTAGAGTATTTTGCTATATTCAAACAGATAATGTTCAAAAAATATGTCATACTTAAAGCCTGAATTTTCTACCATTACTTATTCTGTTTTTTACAAAATAAATGTTAACTATGTCATTTACTAGCAATAGACAACACATTCCGACAGCTATTTTTAATCCTTATTCAGTGAATTTGAGAGGACATTTTTATAAGTATACAATAAAAAGAATAAATTAGAAATAGATGGCTAGTAGAGTAATAAGCTCCAGTCAGAGCTTAAATCATAGGTATTCATTATCTGACCAAAAATCAAACATATCTGCAAAACTCACTATATAAATCATATATCTTATGTGATATTCTTTTATGAGGAAAATTTAGCTAAAGCCATGCATTGAGATTTCAGGCTAAAGATAATAAACTATATCTGCTGGAGGCATATGGAAGTGACTAGAAAGCAGGAAGTATTTATAAGCCTTCAAAAATTTCCAAAGCCATTTAAAGTCAACATAAGAGAATTCAACATCCTGGAGTTACCAAACAGATCTATGCAACAATAATTAATAAAACAAAGTGCAAACCTAAAAAACAGCTATGTTGGTATCCACTCATTATATCATGCCATGTAAAATACAATGACATCTTTGAGGAATTATAACCTTGGATATAGCCTTGGAACCTTGTTAATATTGCCTCTAAGACTATCAAGAATAGAACAGCTCTTACTGAAACAGAAACAATGCAGAACAGGGATATGTTTGTCACATTGGGTCACATAAGATGAAAGGACAACAATAAGACTATCCGCTAATGATAAAGACAGAATGTTTTCTAACTCTCCTACATAAGGGTTTCTTTTGTATACAGGTACTGATGGATTGAGAGTTAATGCGAAAACTATCCATAAATGCACATACACACCCCTACATACAACTAATAGACACTAATAGACTGGATTTTGCATTTTTTCCTTACTGTGTTTGCCGAATAAGGGAACACACATTTCTTCTACATTTTTTTGCTTTTATAAAGTTGAAAGTTGCTTCAATTATTTTTCTTTTTAAGTTTCTATATAACTTTGATAATCTAGGTTTTCCAAGTACTAAAAGATGGTAAATAGTTATATTCTTTTTCTCAAAACATGTTTCATGCCAGACACTGTCGCAAAGGTTTGATGAAAAGTCACTTATTATTGAATTTTGGTACTTCAGGTTAAGGGAATTTAAGTTATTTCTGTAGAAAAGGTGACTGTCATCTTGTAATGGTACTTGAAACCTGATGAAACCACATAAGTGACAAAAATGGGGTCCATGTGAAGCTAACTGATTTTGAAAAGGAGGGAAATGAAGGATGGTTAAGAGAATAAAGAATTATTAATACGGTCTTAGGGGTCAGTTTCACACAAGAGGTGGCAAAAACCCAAAACCATTACTCTGTGGGTTTACACAGTAAAGTTCTCTAAAGTTTCTTCATGAAGTATACAAAAAAGTTTACCTACAGGGAAGCAGGTATTAACCTCAAGCCCATAAGTATCCAAAACTTACATGAAAGTTTTGTGGATATGCATTATTTTTTTACACAAAATTTGGCCTCTTCAAAAAAATGATAGTTCAGGGAAAATATGAATGCAATTCTGAAAAAGGTGTTATTCAAATTCCCTTTGCGATATATATCTTTGTCAAGTAGTGAAGGAATAACTTGGTAAAATCTGGATCATTCTCTGTAAAAATGAGAGGGGAGAGATAATTGTTACAACAAGTTGCTCAAAAGATCACTAATGAGGAATATCTATCTATCTATCTATCTATCTATCTATCTATCTACTGACATACCTACCTAGCTACCTACCTGCCTATCTGCCTTCTGTCTCCCACGGTCTTCTTTCGTTAATTTAGTATTTTTACATCATGCTTTGTCAGATCAATTTTATTTATTCATTGGACAATAATTCATTAGTAAGTGCACCAGATGGAAGAATTCTGTGTTTTGATCATCATTCAATGTGGCATATGGAGAAATCTAATAACTTCTAGGAAAGCATAGCTTCCATTTCAAGTCTCTCCTTGTTAAATGATTCAAACAGAACTCCTGCACTCAGCCTAATCTGGAGCCTAATGCATTATAAAAATAAAATTGCCTGTGGAAACAAAGTATAATATGTTATGAATGAAAAATATTACTATGAGTAAGTATAAGAGGAGTATATCTGGAAAGTGACTCCTAGTTTTCTTAACAGACTGAGGTATTAGGAGAGAAAAATAATAGGAAATCTCAAGGTGCTGAATCTGTTCAAGAATTAATTTTATGGTTTTCAAAAAGTTATAATATGTGCTACATTTTTACATTTCCTAAGTTCTTGCATGCAAAAGGAAATAGTTGCCATGGTAATTACACTTGCAATTCTTATAGTTAGCAATAATAAAAGAAAGAAATTTCACGGTGTGTAGCGAGGGTAAAAGTGACAGAACACTGAATTGTGTGACTCAACTTGGGATAAAGAAGGTTAAATCAAAAACATACATAAACATTGGAAATACATTTTGTAGAGAAAAAGGTAAAGGTGTGATTTTATTGATACCAAGATTAAATACCATGTAATATGCTTGGAAATCTAATAATATATCGAGAATAACAGAATCCTTGAGACATTTTCAACATGAATCATCTCTAAAATATGTCTCTTAAGTATTCCTTGGAACATCTATGTGAGCATGTCAAGTGATATGGATTACTACATTTCAGTGTAGGGCATTTCTGTCTCTGACTATCTTTGACTTCTATAACTAGATGTAATGATGTTCTCCTTACATCTAGATATAAACTGTGCCTATGCATATTTTGATATTCTAGTTTCATTTCTTGCTTTGCCCCCAAATAACCTTATTTATTCAACTTGAAATATGTGTGAAACCAGACAAAATGGAGACTAATCTCAACTGCTGATTCCCAGTTCAAGCTCGTATCTGGAGATATAAGTGAATGACTGAATGAATGAAAGTCAAATAAAAGCTGATAAAGAACTCAAAATAGGTAAAGAGATTGGCCTAAGATTGAGGGAAAGCAGCAACCTCTGGTAGCAGAAGTTCACCATCATAGTCAGAGAATAGGTCAAAGAATGGGACAGCTTTCCTCTCTAGCACATTGCCATGGGAAGATCACTGCATACTGCTGCTCCTTCTGGGTAGAAAAATGGTGCAAAAGTAACGTCAGAGTTATTGTGAGTTGTAGGTAGCAATCAGTGTAGGATGATTCTTCTCCTCCTGTTCTTTAATCCCCCGAGGATTATATAGCGGACCAAGGAGAACAGCTTTTAATGAGTGGGATTCCCTTAATCACATAATGGGAGTGAAGAAAAAAAAGGTAATCAAGACTATGACCATGTGAAAAGTCTCCCACGCATCAGGAGCCCTATCATGAACCGCATGTGGGTGAAGTGTATGAAGTCTTAAACCACTGTATTTTTTGTTTATCAATTATGTTCTTTTCATTCATGCTATTCATTCATTCTTTCCTTCAGAATTTTAATAGAATTTTTGTGTGCAAGTCAGTTACCCTATTATTGTTATACTTTCTGCTATTTACTACTTCTAAGGACATTATATTGTAGTATAGGATTGTTTTTTTTTTTTTTTTGGTTTAAATTCTTTTGCTATCTTTGTCAGTCTCCTGTTAATTTCAAATTGCTGTCTTAGCTTCTCATTAATCATTGCTTGTAAGTGATTTTCTTGTGATCAAGAAAAAAAGATGCCTGCCAAATGATTCAGTTGAATTAGCAGGAAAAGAAACGTCCTCTAAGGAAGAAATGTTTTCTTTGTCTTCGACAAATTACCTTGAAATGGAATAATGGGATAAATGAGCATGAAAGATGAGGTCTTCTAAGCATAGCCCAGATAGGAGACATTTACATTAGAAAAAAGTCAATTTCTCTACATAGGAAGTAAAGAGGAAATTTTTTTTTTTTTGAGAGGGAGGAAGGGAAGCTGGCAGTTGGTGCTAAAGAAAGTTATCCTAAATGGCAAGGGTAACATAGCAAAAAAAGGCATAAGAAGACCAGGAATAAATTACCCTTTATGTGTAATGAACATCTAATTTTAAGACAGTCATGTTTGGTATATAAGTTTTTTTCTTGCCACATCTACTGTTATCTGCTGTCCCATACCTGCAATGAAAACCATTTTCACCACTATTTTCGCTTTAATGGTATTTATGGAGAATAAATGAAGAGTTAGTCAGGAAATAGTAAGGAGGACAAAGAAGGAAATTTTAAAATGAAATTTAAAGTGGGCAGCAGCTGTGAAAGAATTTTAAAAATGAACTAACCATTAAAATACATCCTATTAATACTGAATACACCTAAGGTTCAGACTAATATTAAAGAGTTGGAAAATCTCAAAGTTCATTTGATTATAGTTATAGTTTTCTTATTTAGACATAAAGGATATCCACTGATTGCTGAAGGTTTGGAGTCATCTGAAATATATTTATTTCATAAAAGGATGTTTAATTTTCAAGGAAAGTGTTTTAGTTGTTGCCTCCAATTTAATTAATGAATTGATCTTAAAAAAAAGTATGGCCATCAACTATATGTTCTGCTTATCTCTTCAGAAACTTTTATGGAATTCCCCCTTATTTATACATATTTGAATGCAAGTAAGTATATTCAAAACATGTATTTTTCTAACCCTGGCATAACCAAATATCAATTGGACCTTCTTTAACTTTTTCCAGATATAGTTGATAAATCTTTCTTAGAATTTACGCAGGAGGGGTATATTTGTTTTCTAGGGCTTCCATAATAAAGTACCACTGACTGGGTAGCCTAGACAATATAAATTTATTTTCTTACAGTTCTGGAAGCTAGAAGTCTGAGAGCAAGGTGCTTGCAGAGTTGATTTCTTCTAAGCCACCTCTCTTTGGCTTGTAGATATCCTTCTCCCTCTTCCTCCCTTTCCTTTGTGTGTCTGTGTCCTAATCTCTTCTTACAGGAACATCAGTCATATTGGATTGGGGCCACCTTAACGACCTCATAAAACTATAATCACCTATTTAATGTCCCCTATCTCCAAATCACATTCTGAGGTACTGGGGGTTGGGATTTCAACACATGAATTTTGGGACACAATCTGGCCCATGAAAGGGGATATATGAGACTAGTTCATTTTATAGTTTTAATCACTCAAATTCCTAAGGTTGTGGGTTTGGAATTTACAACTTCAGTAGGGGAATTTGTGTTTATTCTTTTGGTAGAAATTGTTGCATCTGGAGAGAAACTTTAGTATCTTACTTAACTCTGGTCTGATTATATTTCAGGACTACGGTGAAGATGTATTGAAAGTTCTACCACACTGGAGGAATGTGGAAGCTACCCCATTCAGTAGCTGATTTTCCTATTGTGGAAGTTGCTTGCCAGCTCTAATTCTGAATGAACACATTAAACATAATGGTGATAAGATCAGCTTAAAAAGATCTACTCTCTGTACTATGTGTGTCTATTCCCCTGTGTGTTCTTACCTAACTCACAGTTACTTACATACAGCTTCTGCTTTGCCAAATTATTAAAACAGGCTTACTTAAAATCATCTATTTTTTTCTACTGGTCTACCTTGACTTTGCCTCCAGCATTTGCTCCTCAAGACCGAGATATGAAGGGCCCTTCTCTCCTTTACCATACAATACCTGTGTCAGGAATTTCAAAATGATCTCAATGTTTGCAGTTACGTGTTTGACTTTATTCTCTAATTTCAACACTCTTTCATTTTCTATTTTCCCACTTTTGTAATTTATGTTAATTCCTGTATGGGTATGAAAATTTACACTTATTCTGCAAAATTCTCCCTCCACCGGGCTTATTTCTACCTGGATGTTCTAAAGATTCCGTCTCCCTCAAAATGCTAGTATTCAGGTCCCTAATTCCTAGTTTCTCCCCCCTAACACATATCTCTGACAGTTTGAAATTCAGCAGATGAGCTTTGTGACATGTAGCCCTTCAGAGTTAACTCAAAATCATTATTAGTGTAGTGTAAAACCTGACTTTTTTTTTTTTTTTTTGTAATGCAAGTGCCCGGCTTAAGCTTTGATTGCTGAGGCAAGCCCTTCGAGAGGCATCCACTCCAAAGATGGCTATCTAGAATAAATACATCCCCAACAACTGGACTAGATAAAGTACCAGGCCATCTCTCTGCACTGAGGCTTCTTTGTTTCACAAATCCTGGTTGATTTCGGTAGCTGACCATTTGGGCCACTTGTTTTTTCTTTTCCCACACTTTAAATTTCCACTTTTATTTTAAATTCAGCAATAAAGAGTGAGCCCACACAACTCCTAGGCTGCCACCCTCAACCCCAGTAAAAGCAGAACCTCAGGCCAGTGCACTCTTTCACTAGCTCTCACTCTGATTCTCCCTCACCTGCCCCACTTCCAACCCCCTGCTGTGTGGCTCCAGCTGTGCTATGTAATTTCTAGGTCCTGTAAGTAATAAACCTTTAGTTTTTTCAAAGTTTCTTGATAGTGGTGTTGAAGGGTATCTTGAAATCATAATAAGAACCACAAAGGCCGGTTCAGCCACAATGTTAGCTATTAATAGCCTAGGATTGGCACAAAACAAAAAAAAATCTTGTCAATAAAACTAAAATCCATATCAACCAATCAATATCAGGCCATATAATTCCCTGTAATGGATCACTTTTGAGTTTCAAATTGAATGTAAACCATTTACAATCTAGTCCTAACTTATTTTTCATTCTGACTCCCACTATTATTATACCTTTCTTCTTTAATTCAATAATATATGTCAATGTTCTTTTTTTTCCAAAATATGCTTTACACTTTCCTTTCTTGGTGTTTTTATCATGCTGTTTACTTGACCTAGACTATCATTTTCTTTCATTGTTTCTGTTAAACTTTTTTATATCCCCCAATGTCCCTATTTAGGCAGTTAGCTTCACAGCCAAGTTTCCCGTCCCTCTTCTATAATCTGAGCTTGAGGCTCCAGGTGGGTATATACTAGAGAAATATTTTGCTCTCCTTATTTTCATAAGCAGAAATCAGGATAAGTATGGACAGCAGTATAATTTGTCCAAAAGCACAGTGTTTAACTCCATCAATTCCTCTCATCAGGTTTGGCTTTACGGGCCAGTGAAGTTGCATAGGGTCTAGCACTCAAAAGCATCCTGCACTTGGGGTTTAATATTCTGTAGTCATAGTTTTGAAATTTTTATCTTTGTGTGTTTTGTAAATGAGTCCTATCAAACAATGTGGGATTGCAGTGGGTAGGGTCAGATTTAAGTGAGGGCACTGCAGCATCTGGGGTTGGGCAAGTTGTTGGTCAACCCTGACTCAGGCAGGCAGCTCCATGGTGCCTTCCAGGGGGGACTTGGTGGGGGTTTCTCACCCATTCCCTATCCAGAGATTGAGTGCATCCCTCATGGATGTTGCAATGTTTTGGGAACCAGCAAGGGTCAAGGTGGTGGGCTCTGGGGAAAAGGAAACTTATTTCCTGCCTCCAGCCAGGGCCCTGCATTTTCTTTTGCACTGGGCCCCTCAAGTTATGTAGCAGATTGTGCCTCCAAGGAATCCACAAGCAAAGAACCACTCTATACCAATTATTCTTAGGTAAGTGAAGCTCCTTTTCTTCCTGCTACTCAAACAGTTCAACATTCAAAATTAAACAAGAGCAACACAGAGGTGTAAAAGGTATTCCACAGCCACTGATTATGTTTTTTCTCTTGAAAGGTTTCAATACACATTATTATCATGTTAATTTAAGACAGCTCTGAAAGGTAAGATATGTATGTATCTGAATGATTAGAAAATACATATAGGTATAATTTTAGAAAAAAAAGGTCTATATATAAAAGTTAGAAAGGGACATTTCAACGTAGTGTGATACACAGAACATGTGTCCAGATTCTGGACCTACCATCTTCTAGATGTTTATTCTTGCTACATTACTTGGTTTCCAAATATCATCTTTTTTTTCTTATTTTTATAATCCTAAAAAATGCCTGAAATAAAATATTGATAGATGCTCAATAAATTTTAATTACTTTGTTACTTCTATTATTAACTCTGAAAAGCACATTGAGTTACTAATTAGCTCCTAAAATATATCACACAGGGCATGGCCTGGAAATAAAAACATTGACACAAAAAGAAAAAAATTAATTTTCTTTCTTTTGTTTATTACCTATTATGTTTCAGGAAATATGTGCCTTATCACAGAAATATCACTCTATTTCTCTGATTAAATTGTCTTAATAAATCTTCCTGAACTAGCTTAAAAATACATTTCATCATTCTGTTCTTTATTCTCCCTGCTCTGACTTTACTAACATAGTCATATTCTTTTATTTGACTTCATATTTTCATCAAAAAATTGTGAGTCTCTGATATGATTCTCAATACCACTGAATTTATGTTCTGGAACATAAATTTTCCTGGAAAACCTGTTTGGGACTAGTATGTGGCTTGCTTATTTACTATTTTAATACTTTTAAATAAAAAATATTTAATACTTTTAAATATTTGGTGCTATAAAATTTTTATTTTATATTAGTTGAATCCTTTAAAAGTAATATTCATGAAAGACTTGGCATTGAATTTAAACAACTGATGTCCTAAACAACTTAGTACCCCTCCACAGAGAAACACCTAATACTGAAACGTGATCTTTAATGTATGCAAACAAAAAACAAAAGGCAAGCAAAGAATGGTGAGGAATCCTAGGATGGAAGGCCACTCTTATAAATAAATCTAACTGTATTACAGATATATTACTTAACTGTATTGAAAGGGCTGGAGGGGATACAAAAGCTTACATAATTTTGGGAAGTGGTGTTTTGACTGCAAAATATAAGGCTAAAGACAAAAGGAATTCCTCAACGTATACAATGTACTCTGGTTGGTACATTCATATTTCATGATGTCATAGATAAACAATTCTTCTTTATGTGTAAACTGGAGTTGACCACGTAAGTAAATGGATGGTGAATACTGGGAGCTAGGTTTTTCACTGCCAGAGAGGGAAGTTACAGATAGGCAAGAAGGAAAGCTAGTCTGGAGCCTGTGTTAATTAGAGACATCCATATAAACTCATTTTTAGATGTGTGTGTGTGTACATACATATAGACAGATAATAAACAATTATAGGTATATGTATATGCATGAGTCATTAATCATACATATATCACCTAGCTCTATTCTCTAGAGAACTTAGATGCATCTTATAGTACTGAAAAGTAAGAAAGTGCTCAAAAACCAAAAAGGATGGGGTTGTCAGGGTGACACAGGAACCAACCTAAAAGATTCCCCACTGGAAAGATGCCCCACTGGAATAATCTGAGCAAAATATTCAATAATAATATACTATTAGATTAGCAAGGTAAGTATAAAATAAATACTGAGGAGGTCATATTGATATAGATTATAAAATAAATAAGTAAATAAAAGAGAAGAGAAGAGACAAATAATCCACCAGAAAAAATTACAAATACTATATGTAAATATTCCCTTCTCAGGGTTGTAGAGTTTAAGCCCGTGCCAATTAACTGTGGGCAGGACATAGTGATTTACTTCCAAATAACAGGATATTGAAAAGGGGAAACTAATTTTATAGTGGAGAAACCTGGCAGTCACTACCTTAACCAAATGATCAAGGTTAAAACTACCGATGATGTCATGTGGATATCAAATAACCCTAGAAATGATATAAATAATGAGAAATATAAATGAAGAAGAAGGTACTTTACCTCTATGATATTCTTCTCTAAAACTAATCAACCAAGTCTAATCATTAGAAAAACATCAGACAAACCCAAATTGAGAAACCTTCTACAAAATGCTGACTAGTAGTCCTCAAAGCTTTCAAGGACATGAAAAACAAGGAATGATTGGAAAACTATTCCAAAATAGTTATATTCCAATATTCCAAATAATAATTATTTCAAGGACTTAAAGGAGAAAGATAAAACTTCATATAGAGGCAGAAATCTAAACCAATATATAAAAGCTAGGTAGGCAACTAACCCCTGAGATAGGTGCAAATTTCCAATACAAATGCCACCCTTCATATTTCAAATTCACATAGGGGTGACATTCAGAATATCTATTGCATTATTGAGGCAGAAATTAGAAGTCTTAATTGTGTATCTTACTCTAAAATTTTACCTCATTTCTATAGCACATCCTTGATTACCTACAAGAATGCCCTTTTCTTCATTATCTTCTTCACAGCTTTACTGTGCCACTTTAGATAGATTACAACAAATTGAGGGTTTCTTACCACTTATTTCCAAGTTTTAAATGAACAGCTGCTCCAAATGTACTATCACTGTTTCTTATTACTGTCCTTGAACCCAGTGACCATAATTTAGATCATGGCCACCAAATCTTTGTATGTTAATTACTATTTAACATTCTTTTTGACAATGAGAAGTATAATGTGTCCTTAGGAGACCTTCACTTACTCATTGCACTCTCCTATTAAAGATGTGCATTTATGAAGATTTCATTTAGAGAAGTAATTAAAACTAATTAACTTTGAATAAAATATATTTTTAATAGCCCTTCAAAATTGAGTTCCTTTAAACCTAAAAACTAATTCCAAATTTCAGTCTTTTTCATTGGTGGTTGCCTTTGCCTAAGACCATGTTACCCCAGAGCTTTCAAATGGTTGGTTGACTTTTTCTCATTATCCAGAACTCAGTTCAAATATCATCTCAGAGAAGTTTTCCTTGAACAGCCTGTCTACAGGAGACATGTATACTGTTTTATTTTTTTAATATGACTTGAAAATATCTTTAATTCTAATATATTGATGTGTTGGTGTGCTTAGTATCTGCCTCCTATTGTTAGAAAGCAAAGCTCTTTGAAAGCAATGCCCTTGTGGATTACTACATCCCAGGACCTAGAATAATACCTGGCACCCTAGGCACTTAAAATGTTTATGGATGTGAGTAATGAAGTATTATACTTGAATATAATTTTTCAGCATTTTTACTGGCTTTCATGTCTATATGCAAAAATAAGCAGGATAGTTCTTGCCCTGATAATCCACCAGTACAAGGGAGAGACACATAAATGAATATCACTAACATGATACAGAGCTATTAGAGGTGCCATTTAAATTGTTACTGTAGCATCGATAGGGCAGTGAATAGTTCTGGTTTCAGAGTCAAAGAGGCTACACAGGTTAACTTGCACTGAGGCTTATAGAAGAAAAGCAAGTGTAGATTCTTCAGGGGGCATTAAAAGAAGCATGACAGGGAGAGGTGATAGTAAGAGATGAAACAAAAAGATAACATGATATTAATACTTTGCATTGATCTTGGCAAATGTTTTAACTTTTGGCTATAAGCGTGGCTTCAACATTAAAAGGTATTTCAGGGGCTTCCCTGGTGGCGCAGTGGTTGAGAGTCCGCCTGCCGATGCAGGGAACATGGGTTCATGCCCCGGTCCGGGAAGATCCCACATGCCGCGGAGCGGCTGGGCCCGTTAGCCATGGCCGCTGAGCCTGCACGTCCGGAGCCTGTGCTCTGCAACGGGAGAGGCCACAACGGCGAGAGGCCCGCGTACCGCAAAAAAAAAAAAAAAAAAAAAAAAAAAAAAAAAAGGTATTTCAATGATAGCGACAGTCATAATATCACTATTTAGTGATGTAAAGAATTCCTTTCATGTGTCGCCTCATTCAACACAACCTAGAATTACTGATTTTATATATCTTATAGAGATGAGTAAAAAAGGCTCAGATCTAGTTTTATATCCAGAAAGTCATTATGACACTAAACTTTGGCCTTAAGCATTCCTCTGCATTTGCTCTTAAGATGACAGATACAAAGAAAAAGAGTGCCTTTATAGGGCTTTAATGGCTTATTTCTTCTTGGAGACCAGTTAAGTTTTAGAAATTTTATGTGACGCATTATTAAGAAAAAATTGAACTTACTTCTGCTTAAATATAAGAAATTTCTATATGATATTGTAATTTTAAATCCTATTCTATTTTGCATACTAGGAAATATAGTTAATTCTACCATATCAAGCTATAAAATCATATTATTCTATCATATCAAGCTATAAAATCATATTCTAAGTTAAATATTTCCATAATTTTTAAAGTTTAAACCACATCTCTGGTATTAGGATTTTACACATTTTCTCCAGCTTTTTGAGATATAATTGACATATAGCTTTGTATAAGTTTAAGGTGTCAGATGTGTTGATTTGATACATTTGTATTTTGCAAAATGATTATCACCATAGCATTAACTAACACCTCCATTCTGTCACATAATTAACGTTTGATTTTTGTAGTGTGAACATTTAAGATCTACTTTCTTAATAACTTTCAAATATATAATACAATATTATTGTCCATAGTCACCATGCTGTAACTTAGATCCTTATTCATATTATAACTGGAAGTTTGTACCCTTTGACCAATATCTCCTCCATTTCTTCCATCTGCCAGTCACTGGTAACCACCACTCTACTCCTTGTTTCTATGATTTTTGGCTTTTTTTTAGATTCCACATATAACTGATACCATAAAGTATTAGTCTTTCTCTGTCTGACATTTCACTTAGCATAATGTCCTCAAGGTCCACCAATGTTGCTGCAAATGGCAGGATTTCTTTCTTTCTCATGCCTGAATAATATTCCATGGTATATGTATTTCATACTTTCTTTATCCATTTATTCATTGATAGAGACTTCAGTTGTTTCCATATCTTGGTTATTATGAATAATGCTGCAATGAACATGAGAGGTAGATATCTCTTTGAGTTGCTGTTTTCATTTCCTTTGGCTATATACCCAGAAGAGGGATTGTTGGATCACACGAGAGTTCTATTTTCAATATTTTGAGGATCCTCCATACTGTTTTCCATAGTGACTATACCAATTTACATTCCCACCAATGATACACAAGCGTTCCCATTTTTCCACATCCTGTTCTCTCTTGTCTCTTTGGTAACAGCCATTCTAACAGATGTGAGGTGACATCTCATCATGGTTCCGTTCTGCATTTCCATGACGATTAGTGTTAGTGAACATCTTTTCATATACTGTTGGACATTTGTATATATTCTTTGGAGAAATGCCTATTCAAATCATTTGCTCATTTTTTAATCAGGTTATTTGTTTGTTTGTTTTGCTATTGAGCTATTATATGAGCCAGCAATTCCACTTATTTATCCAAAAGAATTGAAATCAGGATCTCAAAGAGATATTTGCACTCCCATGTTCATTGCAGCATTATTTACAATAGCCAAGATGCAGAATCAACCTAAATGTCCATTGATAGTTGAGTGGATAAAGAAAAGGTGGTAGATACAATGGATTATCATCCAGCTTTAGAAGGAAATCATGCCATATGCGACAATATCTATGAACCGTGAGGACATTATGGCAAATAAATTAAGCCAGTCATAGAAGGATGAATACTGCCTAATTCCACCAATATGAGGTACCTAAAATAGTCAAGCTCATAGAAGCAGAGAGTAGAAGTTTAGAAGTTGATAGAGGCTGGGGGAAGGAGGATATGGGAAGTTGCTATACAACAGGTATAAATTTTCAGTTATACAAGATGAATAGCTTCTAGAGGTCTTGTGTACAACACTGTACCTATTGCTAACAAAACTGTGTTTTATACTTTAAAATGTGTTAAGAGCATAGATCTCATATTAATGTTATTATCACAATTTAAAAAAATCATGGTAAAGCAAGAATGCAATTTTAGAAGTCTTTATCAAAGCATCTCGCTGACCTTATTAGGGTTCAGTCACTACCGTCAAGCCAGATGTGAGACTAGGACCCACAGATGACAAGGGATGGGCAAGTGAAAAGGACTAGATCCAGAATCACAGAATATTTAGTCATAGGAATTACACAATATCTCAGTTACTAACATATGGCCAAGTAAATAAAACATTAGAAGTACTATTAACAATAGAAGAATGGCTTGAGGGAATGATGCAAACATACCAGTTTGAGAACCCTTTTTTCCCACTTGTCTAAGAAAAGAAATGGGTTCAAAGCCAGGAATGGGAGGAAAACTATACATTGACATATATTTGTCCTATTTGCCAAATATAGGGAGTTACAAGTACACAGATACAAACATATCTGTGAATAAGGAGATTAAACACGGTACTGCTTTACCTCTAAAGCCGATAAGAGATGCTCACTCAGTTGTTGGATGTCAGCAAATCCATTTTGATATGTAAACATATTTGGTTAGTTTTCTCATTTTAACAGATTCTCAATCATCCCTAATAATGGGTATTCAAACTTTGGAAAACAAATTTCTTATTAGTAAGTAAACACAATACACACAGACACTACTGTAATAAGACAGTTTTGTTCATTTTTATTCTAAGCACTGTTTAAATTTTATTTACAAATTTCCTTAGCAGATGATTAGAGATGTCATTAATGTTCTAGAATTTGTAAAAACAATAAATAAGTGATACAGTTTTAATCAATTTTTAAAAAAATCTATCTTCATTGGAAAAACAATAGCTTTGTATTCTGGGACCTAAGTGATTAGTTTCCTTTATTAGAAAAGATTATCAGTGTGCCTTAGTTTTACCACTCTGTGTAAAATTTCATTTCTATACCAAGATTTATTTTTACTTAGTACAGTTGACTCTTGAACAATGTGGGGTTAGGGTAAAAAATTACTACCGTGTAGTAAAAAATTCCACATATAACTTTATAACCCTCCATATCTTTGGTTTCCCATCCACAGATTCAACCAACCTCCTATTGACTAGTACTACAGTAAGTATTTATTGAAAAAAATCTGCATATAAGTGGACCTGTGCAGTTTAAACACATGTTGTTCAAGGATCAGCTGTAATTAGAAAAAATCAAATTCTACTGGGGGTAGTTTTGTAATAGCTGGAGAAGGAGGAAACAGTTTAATACTTTTGCCCATTTAGACCTATACATGATACCAAGACTGGTATTTAGCCTACCAACATTTTAATTTATTTATATAAACCTACATTATTCTCATAATGAACAAAAGCTAGCTCATTATAAAAAATATAAAGAAAATATTAAAGGGAGTCTGAAGGGGAAAAAGCCTCTGTGCTCAATTCTCTGCCCCAAGGCACTGTATATACTCTCAAATTTTCTCCTGCCATTTTGCTATTTGTTTTCTACATATATTACATCAGTTTTGTTACTCAGTTCTACTATTGTTTCCTTTTGTGTTTAGTTTTTAGTGTACAGTTTTGATTCCCTGTCATTTCCTTTACAGTCTGTTTTTAAGCTGTTTTCTTAGTGGTTACCTTGGGGGTTACAATTAATATCTTAAACTAATAACAAAACTTATATAACTTATTCTCATAATTATATGTCTTTATCTCATAAAAACTTTTCTCATAGTCCAGATACATTTGACATCCAATTTTATCTCCCTTATAATGCTTCCTCATAATTATCCACATCTCTTTACCAGGGGGATAGAGGATGAATGGATGTAGGGAGGGATGAGCATCAGAAGGAGGTGGAAAAGGAAAACCTATCAGATAAGATGAAATAAATAAGCCTATTTTTACCTTCTTTTCTGGTAAAATACTCCCAATAATCTTATTATCTTCAATAATTATTAAGGAGTGCATAGGAATATGTACTTAAATGACACCTGGATCTATGTACCTATCACCAATGTCCGGAAAAGTGTTGACATTATGGAAACCCTAAAGCAGAAACTGGAAATGGGAAATGAAATCTATGAAAATGGTATGAAGACCATGACATGGTGGAGGCTTAAAGGTAAGAAAACACAAGCTGGACAGCTGTAATATGCATCAGCCTAATGCAATAAAGAAATATAAATCCAAGATTCTTAAGAAGGATATCTACATATCCCTTTGGTTCTCTCTTAAGACATCCTAACACATGGTTAAATAGAATGGAAAGGGAGACAAAAATAAAGAACAAACAAAAATTTCTGATTTCTACAGTCTGCATTTTCTTCCTTTTATGAAAAAATGAAACCGTTTTGTTAAATAATGTTTATTTCAGTCTTTTATGTGTTTAGGTTTAACATTCTTGACTACGTTTTCAGTTTCCTATTAGCAAAGACTATGCTTCTTTGGTATCATCCACTATGTACAGTTTAGACAAACAATAAATAAATTTTCTCAAATGTGGTTTTTAAAATGTTATTATATAATTATTAAATTCTATTTTTAAAAGTCATTAATTTTCCAAAATGATCTTAATTATATTCTGATTGACATGTAAAATTATTTTAATAACACCATATTTCATATTTCCACAAAATGTGTTTTTACTGTCGCTGAGCAGGTGAACAGGAACAACTAAGATGTGATTTATTGTGCAAAACTCACACACACACATTCACAGAAAGAGAGTTGGAATTTGGAGTCAGAATAGCTGTGATTCTGAATCATATACTTGAGACCAATCTATCTGTGCTTCGGTAAGTCATTTAACCTTTATGATACTCATTTTTCTCATTTCTTAATTTGCATGGTAGTAATGACACTTATCTCACACAGTTATAGTGAGGATAAAATATAATGTATAAAAAAGTACCTTGTAAACTATAAATTTCCATTGTTATTACCTAAGCAATTGCACATATGAAAATTTTAACTGAAGATTAGGTTCTTTTATCTGCCAACCAACCCCAGCCAATGACAAATCTTAAAATATAGCCCTTTAAAATCAGCTCTTTTCTAAGGGACAAATATATGTTTCCCCTGGTGCCCACAAATAGGTCAGATATTGGACAACTCATTAATTTCAAACTGCATCTATCTCTTCAGAGAAATAAATAATCCAGAGTTGTTTCTAAAACTATAAGGTAAAATCCATTATATTAAAAGATTGATAATCTCTCATGTTAAGTCATCATCACTTATTCTTGTTAAAATTGGACCTTACAATTCAAAGGTAAATTAATCAGGTGTCAAATCATGGCCACACTGGTATTTTTAAACAACTATTTTTAGTGCCAGTCATTTTAAATTACCATAAAATGGTACATGTCCTTATTCAATGTTCTTCTTACTTTGTCAGTCTCTATTAATTCAAAGTCATTTTAGGAAAGCTTTTAATTTATGCTAAAACTAATATTTGAAGAAGCTTTACTATAAAGGGCTTTTAAATCTTCAGAAATATTATAAAAACCTAATACCAAGTTTTCTCTTTCACATCTCAAAATAATAGTTTTAAAATGCTTCACCCAGAAACTAAATTATAGAAGAACACAACATTACAATTCCTTATAATTTAAGAGTTATCTGCCACACAATTAGATGGAAAGTAAAATCAGGTATCCAAACAAATCAGTGGAAATACAACCAAGAAATCATGTTAATATCATGACTTGTTCTTGGAAATTAAGTTATTTGTGAGCAGAGGTTCAGCTCCTCTCTTATCCCCCATTACCTAAAATATTTGGCACATTGTTCTGGTCCTTAATAAATATTAACTTAATAAAGAAAAAAATAAATTAAATAACTTTGGACTTCTACTTTCTTTTTCTTTTTTTTTCTTTTTTTTTTTTTTTGCCGTACGCGGGCCTCTCACTGTTGTGGCCTCTCCCATTGCGGAGCACAGGCTCCGGACGCGCAGGCTCAGCGGCCATGGCTCACGGGCCCAGCCGCTCCGCGGCATGTGGGATCTTCCCGGACCGGGGCATGAACCCGTGTCCCCTGCATCGGCAGGTGGACTCTCAACCGCTGCGCCACCAGGGAAGCCCTGGACTTCTACTTTCAAAGATTAGAGCTGTCCTGGGTTTATAACTAAAATATGTTAATCAGGATATGTTTTGAGAAAATAGAGCAGAATGGGAGATGTTATAAAGGGTACTGAAACGAATTTCACTTCTTTTTAGTAACTTAGTAAAGGTAAAATAGGCCACAGCCAAGAAGGCCAACCAACCTATCTGGCACTCTTCTGTCTTTTTCTTCCTTTCAGTGACTCTTTCTTACTTAAGAAGTTTCCTCATTTCTGCAGACCCTTAGAAAGCCCATCAGGAGCTAGAGAGAAGAAAGTCGCTTAGAACAACGTTGCTTATACCTACATCTGCAAGTACAGCTGCTATCAGTGGGATTGATGATAAATCCTAAGGACCACATAAGGCTTGTCAGACTACTAGAACAGCTAAATTTAGATTTGTGAAGTCTTATGAAAGAGCAAGGCTACTATTATATGGTTAATGATCTGTAGGCAACACTGGTCATATTGGTTTCAGGATTTCTCAGTACAGGTTACCTAGAAAAATCTCAGACTGCACAGTCAGGTATACTTTGATGGGCAAAAGCCCATGCCTAGAGGAAAAAGCTCTTGAATCTTGATCACTCCTTTTTCTGGTTAGAGAGATTTCAGTGTTTTTTTTTTTTTTTTTTTTGACAGGGCACTGGGATAGAAGTTGCTCCAAATAGGTAAAGCTTTGACTTACAGACTTTCCTTAATGATGTCAATCATGGTAGGTGAGAAAATATTTCCTACCCTGATTCTTTTTTTTCTCTTTAATCTGTTTCTCGATCATATTTGACAAATATTTCTCAGTGAATTTCAAGTGCAGCAGGAAAATAGTTAAACAAAGCCATCTTATTTTGAAATTATGATGGTTAACTAAATGCCAGGAGATGCAAAACTTTTTATATTTTATAGGTTCACCCCTATAAAACTTACTTCACATTAGCAGAAAAAGGAGTTTTCCCAAAGATTATCATTTATGAATATCTTTCTTTGAGGCCCTACAGAATACTTCAAGGTGAGTCTAATAGAATCTTTAAAATATCTCATGTTTAAGGTTAACAGCATTCTGAAGATGTAACATTATTGTAGCAGTCAGGGTCCTCCAGGTGGTGGGAGATAGAAGAGAGATTTATTTGAAGGAATTGGCTTATGTGATTGTGGGGGCTGGCAAATCTGAAGTTTCTTAAATGCAAAATCTAAGAAAAAGCAAGGTATGAATGGAAACGTGCCTACTGTTTATAAGTTTGTTTGTTTTTCTTTGAGGGCAAAATGATGGGAAAAGCTATATGAAAGCATCATTTCATTCATGATAAAGTTCTTAGGAGAGAAGCACAAAAAAGATAATGTAAGGTTCCTCCAACTGAACTTTTACATTTATGTTATATCATTTCACCATATGTTTTAATTATACAATCTTATATTTTACAACATGCATTTTATTAAAGTACGTGCAAAGTACCCAGAATTATAAAGAAAAACAGTCCTTCTCATTCCTAACTAATCTCACTCTTAAATGGTAACTAGTATTAATAATTCGAAGTGTTTTCTTCCTGATATTTAAAGTATATAACAGTAAGTTCATTCACTTTGATAACTGTAGTTATCAAAGTTGAGTTATTAAATTAATTCATATTTGAAAACATTTGAGCTATACCATTTTTACTGAATAAACAATGCTGCTATTAAACCTTTAAATTTAGAGTTTGAAGTGTCATTAAGAGAATATCTGGGCTGATGCCTTATCTTTAGGCTAGTAAGATACTATCGTGAGGAATGAAGACCCAAAAGTGCTCAGTAATTCTCTTAACTGATACAGTTGTGGTTTGTGTCAGTATGGTTAAGACACAGTGACATAGTCCAATTCCCACTAATACAAATTCTTCTGAAAGGTAGAATAGTTTTAAACAAAAACAATGCATGTGTATTTTTTAAACTTTTAAATAGTACAGCTCCACAACTCCCAAACTCAATTTACTTTTAATTTTGCAGGTTATAAACTCCAGACAGCTAGCAGCAATTGGCAGGCATTCTATCGAAATCACAAAACAAGAAAATTTTATCTTTTAGTTTCCATTTTCTCTATCTTCTCCCCAAATTTTGCAAAGTCCTTATTATCAATCCTAATTGTTAAAAGAAATGTGAACCTAGATTATCGTTCATATGTTTTCCCTAGTGAAACATATTTACTTAAGAAATAGTATTTTATGAGAAACTTGGTCCTTATGTACAGACAGCTACAGTGGCCATTTTGATTCTGGATATATGTTGTACTTCCAAAATTTTATGGATATATAGCTTGTGCTTTGATAATATTATGTGTCTTGTTCTTCTAGAATATTCTAATATGAAAATCATTGAAAGAACTACACAATTTCTACTGGAGGACAACCACAACTGACAAAAAGAAAACTTAGACTCCAAATAAGAAACTGAAATTTCTTTGTTGTAATTAAACATAATAATGTAAAGTATAGAGAAGATGTCAGGTATTTGTTTTAGGGCTATGGTATTTCACTTATGAAGTGGATGGTGATTGCTTTGAAGTTTTTAAATTTCTCTGTGTGGAAATGGAAAGATGTTTGTATGCTACTCATTACTGAGTCACAGGATGTTTCACCATCTCCTATTTTGGTGTTTCTGTTGTAGTTTTTGATTTCTAATGCACATTACATAAATTTACTTGAATTTGTTCAGACACCAAATTTGTACTCACCAAAACTGAAAACAATCAATAAGGGTAATAAATTAGTTTGAATATTCTCAACCAAGGGTATAATGTGTCTTCACTGAATTAATGCATGGTTTTCAAGTTTCAGTAACTCTGCGGGAAACATCAAAGTTCCTCCGTAAAAGCTTTCAGGCAATATTTTTTAAACAATTTACATCGGTAGTCCCATGTGGATGAGCTGGAACATGACTAAAGACTGGAGTAATGGCTTGAAAAGATGTGGGAAGAGATTTTCTAATTCTTTGGATACGCTTCACTTTTTTTTTTTTTTTGCGGTACGCGGGCCTCTCACTGTTGTGGCCTCTCCTGTTGCGGAGCACAGGCTCCAGACGCGCAGGCTCAGCGGCCATGGCTCACGGGCCCAGCCGCTCCGCGGTATGTGGGATCTTCCCGGACCGGGGCACGAACCCGTATCTCCTGCATCGGCAGGCGGACTCTCAACCACTGCGCCACCAGGGAAGCCCCTGGATACCCGTCACTTGATAAAGAAGGATCCATGGTTGACTGTGAATGGGCTGTTAACTTCTTTGGACAGTGAAGAGAAGCAATTACTTCAAGGAAAGCACTAACAACAAAAAACAGAAGACAGCTAATAAGGGGAATTTCACAGCTGACCTCTCTGCCATAGCATACCATCAAATGAGCCCAACAAAAAATAATTTTGAAGCATTAGTACTTCATGGTAGTCCAAGAGTTCAGGAGGGATTGGTTAGAGTTTGAAATCAAATCCCTTAAGATTTCAAAGTGGTCCCTTGTCTAAACATTATTTATATGCATGTGCTTCCCTCGGGAGCATCGAGGAATGTTAGGTACTAGCTGAGAGCAAGAACCAAAAAATCAAGGTCTTGCACTTTAAAATAAAATTGAATTTCAATAAACATTATAAACTGAATTTAAATAAAAAAATTTCTACCCAGTAAAAAATGTTTCAAATTTTAAACTGGATTTAAATAAAAACTTGAAACATGGCACTAAAGATAAAATCGCCAAAAATATGATGGAAGGGCTGTGGGGTAATTCATATCAAACTTTTGAGAGATATTTATTACTTAATTAAACATTAAAATTTTTAGAAGAAAAGAGAAGTATGAAAATAAGAATGCCAAAAACAACACCACACTATGATTCTTTGATTCAAAAGAGAGCATTTCAGTATGGTATAAAGAATTTTTCTATGTTTCAACTTCTAAATTTATTGTCTGTTATCACAGATACTGAACAACATAAATGAATATTACTACAGGTCCTTTTATTACTTTTGTTGGATTCTGGGCCCAGAATTATTTCTTAATTTCAAATTTTGAAAAAAAAATTAAAAACCCATTAGTAGAAAAAATTTTTAATGATTTCATAATGATTTTGATACAACATTTTAGGGGAATGTGTGGATGTACATAAATTTAAAGATCGAGCTGTGCTGTTCACTCAGAATTTTGGTCCACTTACTTAGCTGGGCCTTTTCTTACGCAAAACTCACTTCAATGCAAAATTCCCACCTATGTCAATAAACGTGATTTTATAGCTATGCCTTCTACCTAGTAAAAATATCACCAAGGAAGAAGAGTGTAGTCTATAAAGTTAGTACCCAAACTTTATGATTCCTATTGATTTTTATCCAATTTTGCAGGTACTCATTATTTCTTTAGTGATTATAAAGAATCAAAATTTAGAGTGAATTAGTAATAGTGTCTATAAGATAATGCCAAGGTTTCTTAGGGATTCTCACAAGCCTCTAACAATTTTGAAATATACTTTTCTGAAGAATATAGGCTATATCTTTCAAAAGTACATATTTTATCACTATAGAATTGGGTAAGAGAATGCAAACATATCAATGAAAAATACACCATGTCTTCTAGTTGATAATTCTAAATCTGAGTGTTTCTGAGTGTCAGAAAGTGCTAGCACTTGATTTTATAATCACCAGAGAATAACTAATGATTCTTAGAGGAAAAAAATTAAATGAATTTATCTGGTAACAAATGCACTAAGTTACAAAATAAAATAAGATCATCAATGTAGAAAAAAAGATAAGATTATCAATACTTTCAGATAATAGCATCATATACTTATAAAAACCAAGAGAATAAAGAGAAACAGAATTACAAAAACAACACAAGGAATTGGAGTGTGATAAAATAAAATTAGAAAATCAATAGTATCCTTATACACCAGAAAAAAACATTTTGAAAAATACAGTGAAAACACAGTACTGGGGGAAAGTTATATAAATACATAGGAATAATCTTAATAAAAATGTGCTAAACCTAGATGAATTTCTAAGAAATTTAGTGAGAGGAATGACTAGAATATATTGAGTTGCACACTATATTTCAAGATAGGAAGCCTAAAAATTGTTATCTTTTTTCCTAAAATGAAATTATAGGTTTTATGCATATCTAAGCAATCCTTAATAGGATATATTTTAAAGCTCACAAATTTACTCTAACATCCATGTAAAAAAGATTGTATTTTATTGATTTTAAGATGCATACTTTTCATATCTTAACAAGTCTAAAATTGGACTGTGTTTTACCGTCGATGGAATGTCATAGTTTAGATGATAAGATTTTTTCTTAGTTTTACATAATATAAAATCTTGTATTGTAAATTACAGTATCTCATATGATAGGGTATACAAATATAGTTAAAAAGCAAATTAGAAAATATTTCTCAGGAAGGGAACAACAATTGGACAATAGTGGGAGTAAGACCACTATTAAAAATTGTGAAACAGAAATATTAAAACAAGTGGCTACAGTGCTCTAGACACAGAGAACACAAAAACAGAACTAAGATATATGTAAGGATTTTAAGTCTAAAAAAGAAATCATTATAAACCAACTGGAAAAGGAAGAGTTATTCCATAAAATGTGTAGGGGTAAGTAGTTAGCAGCATGCAAATAGAACTTAATTTAGAGTCTTACACTTTAACTTTCACTAAGATATGCTGCAGATTAATTAAACAGCTAAAATATCTTCATATCAAGCATATCAAATATAAAAACAGAAATAGAAATTGTTTAAACTTCAATAATAGCAATAATTTACAAGCTTAGAAAATACAAAGGAAAATAAAATTTTGCCTATATATATATATGTTTATGTACTTGATTTATTCTTTTCTATTATGAAACTCATATAAACCGATGTATAAAATATATTTACACAGTTTACATAATACTATAGAAGAAACTGTATAACTTCCCACAGCTTAATAGTGTATTGCCATAACCTCAGCCCCTTGAATGCCTTTTCAAATCTCACAGCCTCCTTAGAGAAAAGACATCCTTAACTTTCTAATAACAATTCCCTTGCATTCCTTGACAGTTTGACATACACAGTTGATCCTCATTATTCACAGGTTCCATATTTGCAAATTTACCTAACTGCTAAGATTTATTTTTAATCCCCAAATCAAATATCACAGCACTTTTGTGGTCAATCGCAGACAAACACAGAGTGGCAAAAATTTTGAGTCTTCTGATGCACGTGTTCCCACGTGAAGTCGAACAAGGTGATTTCTGCCTTTGGGTTCCAAAGGGGGACACTGTAAATGAGTCCTCTTCATCATCTACTTAGTATCATTTTTTCAAATTTTTGTGGTTTCTCTTGGTGATTTCAATTTTTAAAATGGCCCCCAAAAATAGCGCTGAAGTGCTGTTTGCTGTTCCGAAGCATAAGAAGGTGGTGATGTGTCTTATGGAGAAAATACGTGTGTTAGATAAGCTTCTGTCTACATGAGTTATAGCGCTGTTAACAATGAGCTCAATGTTAATGAATCAACAATATACATTAAATAAGGTGCTTTTAAGCAGAAGCACACATAAAACAAGGTTACATATTGATTGGCTGACAAAATGTTGTGGCCAGAGACTCATAGAAAACTAACTCCGTATTTCCCCTAGGAACAATGGTTCAGTAGTCACTAATTCACTATTTGCAAGTACCATGAATAAATAAGAATCGACTGTCCATATTTAACGTAAGATTCGGTTTTGTATACTCTACGTGTTCTTCTTTAACTTCCCTGTTTTGCTAAATATTATGTTTGTGACATTTGCCAACAATAATGGATGTCAAAATAATCTCAAAATAAAATCAGTTACAACTGTTTTGATAGAGAAAACTGGTTACAGTTATAGTTGTTAAATAAGCAGGCACTATTTCAGAAGGAAACAGTGCAAATAAGTCTTATGATGAAAGCTTGGCTGTGGTCAGGTGTTTCAGAGCAGAGTTTCACTGTATTTCAGGAGAAATGGTAGAATATTTAAATATTTCACAAACATTGTTTGGACCCAGGTACTGCAACTTTATGCTTCTTCTCAGTCTGTTGGCAGCTTTCAGTAAAATATTTTAATACATTGATTTAGCACTGCCTTTATTTCAAGTGACGGAGTAGGAGGTATGGTGAACACATTAATCCCATGTCTGTAATACTGGTATTCCATTTTAATGAGGGGTGTGGGGAGTAATTTCTAGCCCTTTTCTATCATCTACACTCTGTAAACATATATGTAGTTAGTTGAAATTATCAAGTGGGTCTATGATTATTTAACTTAATTGTCTGACCAGCCTGGTACATAGGGCAGCCATTTTGGTGAAAGTAATACTGATGGTCTTTAGATGGGGTTTTATAATTATGACATAAAATTTTATTTAATTGCAAAAAAAAAACCCTAATTTAAAAAATTCAAATGTTACACTTATGAAAATATATCTGGCTATGCGTAACGAATCAAAGGAAAGTGATCTTCTTAGTCCCTGCTCCAGGAAAATGTTTCTCAAAGTATGGTACTCTAACATCTGCATAAGAACCAGCTATTATACTTGTAAAAAATTCTCATTCTTGGGCCTCACCCCAGACTTTCTGAACCTAAACTTTTCAAGATATATGCCTGAAATTTACATGTACAATAATTTCCAAAGGCCCATTAATATGATAGTTTCTGAGCAAGACGATTTGGAAATCTTGTCAGTATGCTGAGATAACTTACAGAAATATGTATTGGTTCCTCTCTTATCTCAGTGGTTGTATGGGAAATGCCATTAACTGCATTAATTAAATTGGGATTCAAAGTACAGGGAGCAGCTTCTCTGTGTGTCCTAATTTTGCTGCTATCAATAGTTACTCCAATTAGACTTCTTGTAATGCTAATGGTTTTATTCTTGAAACCTAGTGTTTTGTTTGTTTTATTTCAGAGGGTGGAAGGATTGCAGAAAGAATGTACAAAGAGTGTATTAGGGAATCTTCTACTGACCTTCTCCATTGTGAGACCAGTTTTAGAAGCTGCTGGTTTCTGTTTGTTTGCTCCAAGGTATAGAAGTTTAGGTGGTTTTCCAAAGCCTCAGAAATGGAGAAAATGCATTCCAATTTCAGCAGCTCTAATCCCTTAATTCTAGCGGCTGCTGTCCTGGCTAGAAAAAGTGATATGTATACGAGGATATAAGAGTGAATTTTCCTATCCCTATTTTGTCCTTCAACAGCCTCTAGAGGCAAAAGTTGTTCGTCTGTAATATTGGATTTTAAAGGTCACTTTTTACTTTATAGCTCTAGGTTGGTTTTTATATCTAGATATTTTACATGACCCATGGTAAATTAGACTCTAACCTGTGCTGAAGGACAAACTAAAACTATGTATAATATCCCAGAACTTCATTTTCCCACTCTGAAGTGAATACCTTATAAGTGCCTTAACAAAGTCCTGTGGTAATTCCTTTGGATTGGTACTTAGGCAGTATATTATGGTTTTTAAAAACTTAAACTCTGGGATAACACAAACATGGGTTGGGCTGTTTAGATACTTACTAGTTGTTTAATATTGGGCAAGTTACTTAATCTATAGAAATCTGATGTATTTTCTGTAAAACGGAGACAACCAATGGTCTTATATTATGGGATTGTTATAAGAATTAAGTGAGATAATATATTTAAGACATTTAGGAAAATGACTGATATATTAAAATGATCAAGAAATGTGTGTTATTAAATCAGACCATATTTTATTATATCATAAAATCATTAAACACATTTAATTATTTTTTAAATCATCTTCCTACAGAGTCAATAACAGCACTTTAAATTTCATTACAGAATCATGCAAACAGTGAATTTCAGAGTAAAACAGTTCCATTAAATAAGAAGGATGGAAGTTGAAAAAGAAAATGCTCTTATTTCATCTTTTAGAATGTAACTGAAATTTAACTTCATGATACCAAGCATTTGAGATTTTTGTACATCTTTAAAATAGGGATATCAAGTGTAATACCAGTGGTTAGATGAATGCTATTCCTTATTTTGTTTAAGATGCCACGACTCCCTTTGCATATTTGAACAGTGCTCAGATCACCTTGTAATTTCCAACAGTTTATCCATGTTTAACTTAACAGTGAGTGTATTCCTGGTGCTCAGCAAATGGCTTTTTGAATGAATTAGTGGTTGAATGAGAAAACTTCTGGTCACTGCGCAAGCATGTCTCTTGTGGAGAACTAGCTTTATTCAAAGATTGTTCATATATTTATTTTTTTTTAGTGAAGTAACTTTAAAAATAATCCAGAAAACACTTATTTTATTTGAGTTACAACTCAAAGACATAACCAATGAAATTTTCTGATATAAAATATTGAAAATACCATAACACTATAATACTATAAAATCTCATTCAGTTTATTTGCTCTCTATTAAAAGCACCATAAACCATATATTGATTCTTAAAAAAAAATAAATGAAAATGACCTTGTACCATGTGAGGCATCCAGTTAGCTAGCAAATAAAACAAGTGTCTTTCAGGGAGTTTCTGCACTGTAACTGGTATGCCAAATGTGTCAAAAAGAACAAAAGAATAGAAAAAGCATGATAAAATTAACGAAATTAAAATTAACTCAGATGATCTCAACTCACAGTCTAAAAGAAATATTGATCAAAAAGATATTTATCTAGACATCAGTTCAATATGATTTTGAAAGTTGACATAATGGTAGTACATTTATAGTTAAGAAAAAATAAATTCTCTAGATGAATCAAATAGTCTTTAGATGGCAGCAAGTAATTTGGTCAGAAATTTGGATTCTATTTCTCATCAGCACACACACATACACACACGCAAAGGACTCTAAAGTTTATGAAAAGGTTTATATTGGGAGTAAATGTCAACTGCATTGAAATAACTGCCAGCATATATAAAAACACCAAACGCTTGTACAAATTCTATTTCAAAAAAATACAATCAACTTCCTCTGACAGAAAGGTGAAATCGACATCTGTTCCTCTATTTTTCAAGTTAAGGACAACTAAAACCCTTGCATATTATAAATAAAACAATAATAATAAGGATCTGAAAGTTGGAAAGAAGAAGGAAGACCAGCTAAGAACCTTGGGACATAAGAAACAATACAATGGTGAGTTTTCTGGATTTTTATTTTGCCTCATTTATCCTAGGTTTAGACCTGAAGAAGCTGGCTGGCAAACCAGAAACACCAGTGGGCACACACACACACACACACACACACAAAACAGTAAAAATCTTCTCTCTCTAGCTAAAAGACCAGGAAAGAGATAACCTAGCAAGACAGAAAATGTTTAGACCATCACTTCTCTACACCTACCAAACGTGGCACCACTCCACCAATGCCAGTAAAGCCCAAGTGGGGAGCCTGGACTTCTTCCACCTTTGCCCAGCTATATTGAGCCACCCACTTCCCCACTGGGGTAGTATCAGAGAAGGCCTGATAGGAAGCTGGAATTTTTATTGTCACTGGAAAATAATAACCTCCTCTCTGCCCCCCGGCCCCGTTTCAGTTGCTACCATGTAGAGAACTTGGATTTCGACTGTCACCCAGCAGTAAGGAGATGCCCCTCCACTTTCATGCTGACTTGGCATCAGAGGAGGCCTATTGGAATTTTCACCATCACCAAGCAGTCACAAGGTCCCTATGGTGTCAGAAGAGGCTATAAGGGGAGAAGTAACAAGACATTCCTATCCTTCCCATTCACAGACCTCTGTAGAGGTCTAGGAATGAGCCAGAACTTCCACTCTTGCCCAGCACAGCAGTAATGAGGATTCCCTCACACTCAACAAGTGTCAACAGAGACAGAGTGAGGAACCTGGACTTCTCCCCCACTCCCTGCCAAAATAGTGTCAGACAAAGCCAGATTAAACAGAATACTTAAATAGATTCCAGAGTCTTATGACATAATAACCACAGTGCAAAAAGAAAATCACCCATGTTACTGAAATTAAGGAAAATTATAACTTCAATGAAAAAGACCCAAGACCTAGATAATAGAAATGTTAGAATTACCTAACAAATTTTTTTTAAAAAGCCATCACAGAAGTGCTCAACAAGCAATTATGAACATACGTGAAACAAATGAAAAATATAAAGTTTCAGCAAAGAAACAGTGTCAGTAGAGAAATATAATACATAATGAAGAGCCAATTAGAAATTTTAAAACTGAAAAATACAATATCCTTCCACACATACTCATACAAATTAAATGTTGGCTTTAACAGCAGAATGGGGCATGCAGAGGAACAAATCAGAGACCTGGAAAAAGAGAACAATGAATTACCCAATCCTAACAAGAGTCAGGAAATCGACTGAACAAACAAACAAACACACAGAGCCTCAAGGACCTGTGGGAAGTATAACAAAAGACCTAACGCTTATTTTATTGGATTCCAGCAACAATAAGAGAAAGAGAGTGAAGCTGAAAAGGTACCTGAAGGAAAGAAGGGGTAAAACTTCCCAAATTTGGCAAAAGAGATAAATCTACAGATTCAAGAAGTTAAACCTTAAATAGAGCAAACACAATAAGATTCACTGAGAGGCACATCATAGTTATAGATGGGAAAATGAAAGGTAAAGGAAATACTTTGAAAGCAGCCAGAGAATTGACACCTAACCTGGGACCAATTTAAAAGACAGCGGATTTCTCATAGGAAACCATGGAGGCCAGAATAAAGAGGCACCATATGTTTTAAATACTGAAAGAAAAGAACTGGCAAACCAGAATTCTATATCCAGTGAAAATAATCTACAGTGATGAAACAAAACTAAATGAATTTGTTTTCAACAGGCAGAATTAAGTCGCTTACTCTCATATTTGTTCTTACCAAAATTCAAATGTATATCCATATACATGTATTTTTAGAGGCATATTCATATATATACACACATTCTTCAGCTTGGTTAACCATTCCTGTTTTCCACACTTTATCTTCTATTACCAAGATGTGTATAGATTTTTTCTTCCTTTGCTTCAAATGAAATATGCTGCTGTTAGTGACTCAGCTTATGCAATTACGTATTAATTAAGTGGCTAAATAAATTTGGCACATGCTATCATAAAAAATATTTAGGAATTTTAAGAAAACATCTTAATTCAATTTAAAATAAACCCTTCTGCTGCCATTATTTGAAATTTACACATAAACTTAGTGATCTCTGAGACCCCTATCTTAAAAATCTCACTAGAAATATATCGATACTTAGCAGGAACTGTGTCCAAGAGAGCCATCTGTTGTTTATGAATGAAATGCAAATCACTTCCTACAAACCAGTTTCTTAGGTTTCTCAAGACACAATTTTCTATTCCAGAGTAAGAGCAGAAAATTGAGGTAGAAAAAAATGAATAATACATTTCTTTTGCTAGAGGTTTTAATCATTACTGCTTCTGTTAGTTTTTGTGGATCTTGTGATCAGAAACTATATTTTTCTATATCAAATATAACTTTGGTTTAAAATATAATAAAACATAATAACACAACTCAAATGTCAATAACAAATCCATTTTAAGGTTATTTTGTGATCCAGGTCTGACATGTGATTAAAATCCCTAAACTGTACACCCCCAAATCAAATAACAGTTGAAACAGAAACTTAGTGCTTTAAATTAATTTCCCTATTATTAGCCTAGTCCTGGATCAAAATAGGAATTCCATAAGTATATTGACTAAAAAAGTGAATGATGATATCGCCTCAAACCCAAAATGTCATAAGATAATTTTTTAAGCTCTATAATATAAAACTTCCGAATGTTTCTAGCCTGGCAACTGTAACATTTACATTCACAGGTAGAGGACCAAAAATGAATGTCACTGGTGTAAACTTTACAGATCTGATATGACAACAATGCTTTCAGATGTTTAAAAATTCTATAGTTTAAAGAAAATGTATACTTTTAAAAAGGTTAAGCATGAAACTGCCTGAATGTCTAAGTATCTTCACACACCAAAAGCAATTTAAGACCAAGGACTATAATGCTTCATATAAGATTTTGATTAGTTCCTAATTCCTTTGGTACCCATCCTGGTAAATAATCAGGTTCTTTGATGCCTGCCATTTGGCTGTTTACTGAGATACTGAAGGTGAGCTTATTCTTCTAAGTTAATTACTTCTTTTCCTGACTAACAACTCTACCATCCTAATTGTTTCAGGAGTAGAGGGAGACTACTGAGCTAACTGAACCATATTTCTAATGGTTGCTAATGACTTAATGTGCTCATTCTCCCAGAAAATGTATTTTCATTTAACAGGAAAATAAGATGTCTTAGTAGAAGGAATGACTACCGTCACGATTTCACATAGATTATGAATATTAATGCACTTTAAATGAAGTTCCCTGGAAAGATATGATTGTGTTTGTTGAATGGAAAATGTTACTGACAATTATTTCAAAAATATGTTTAGGGAAATCAGTTCCTTTGTGTAGTCATTTTAATAAAAATGTTGGTCCAAAAAACTAGGCAAAAACTATCCATTTAATCTAGGTAAAATAACATACAAGTAAAAATTTGGGAGAATAAAATTTTAAGCAATTTGTAGTTGAGATGACATTATTAGTTATTTACACAATTATATTTTCAGCCCTAATTTTGAGTTCTATCAGCTCCTTAGTTTCACCTTTTATAGACTTATTGGCAGCATAATTGACATGCAATAAATTTCACGTATTTAAAGGATATAGTTTGATAAGGTTTGATATATCTATACACCTGTGAAACCATTACTACAAACAACGTATTTACCACCTCCCAAAACTTCCACTCACCCTTTTTCAATTTGTTCCTCTTACTTCCTATCCCTATGCACAGGCCTCTGGTATCTACTAATCTGCTTTGTTTCTAGAGATTAGTGTGCATTTTACAGAATTTCCCCCAAACAGTATATATATATTTTAAACTCTCTTTCAGCATAATTAGTTTGTTTCATTTATATTGTTGTATGTATTAATAGTTTATTCCTTTGTGTGGCTGAGTTGTATTGTATTGTATGGATAGACCACACTGTTTATCTATTCACTTGTTAATGGACATTTGTATAGTTTTCAATTTTTGCCTATTTCAAATAAAGTTGCTAAAATATGTATACAATTTTTGGTATATGCATATGCTTTCATTTATATTGAATGTGTTATCTAGGAGTAAAATGGTTGTATCATATGGAAGGTATATAAAGATCTTTAAAAAAATAAACAGTTTTAGAAATACAAAAAAATTGCAAAGATGATTCAGAAAGTTCTCATAAACCGCACACCTTGAATCTCCTCCCTATTTTCCAATGCATATAAAAGTTACGTTTCCACCATACTGTAGGCTAAGTGTGCAAAAGCACTATGTCTAAAAACATGTACATACCTTCATTAAAAAACACTTTATTGCTAAAACAAACAAAACATCATCTGAGGCTTCAGAGAGCCATGATCTTTTTGCTGGTGGAGAGTCTTGCCTTCATACTGATTACTACTGACCATGATCAGGGTGGTGTTGCTCAAGGTTGGGGTGGCTGTAGCAATTTCATAAAATAAGACAACAGTAAAGTTTGCCATATCAATGGACCCTGCCTTTCATGAACAGTTGCTTTGTAGCATGCAATGCTATTTGATAGTATGTTAGCCACAGTAGAACTTCTTTCAAAACTGGAGTCAGTCCTCTCAAAAACTACAGCTGATTTATCAACTAAGTTTATGTAATATTCTAAATACTTTGTTGTGATTTCAACAATCTTCATAGCATCTTCACTAGGAATAGATTCCATCTCAATTAACCACCTTCTTTGCTCATGCATAAGAAGCAACTACTCATCCATTTAAGTCTTATCATGAGATTGTAGCAATTAAGTCACACCTTCAGGCTCCACTTTTAATTCGAGGTCTCTTGCTATTTCCACCACATCTGCACTTACTTGAACCCCTTAGCATCATCCATGAGGCTAGGAATCAACTTTTTCCAAACTCCTGTTTATGTTGATATTTTGACCTCTTCCCATTAATCATGATTGTTCTTACTGATGTCTAGAATGGTGAATCCTTTCCAGAAGGTTTTCAATTGACTTTGCCCAGATCCATCAGAGGAATTACTATCTAGATGGCATCTATAGCCTTACAAAATATATTTATGAACTAATAAGGCTTGAAAGCCAAAATTACTCCTTGAACAATGGACTGCAGAACAGATATTGTGTCAGCAGGCATGAAAACAACACTCATCTCGTTGTACGTCTCCATCTGAGTTCTTGGGTAACCAGGTATGTTATCAATGAATGGTAATATTTCAAAAGGAATCTTTTTTTTCTGAGCAGTAGTTCTCCACAGTGGGCTTCAAACATTCAGTAAACCATGTTGTAAAGAGATGTGCTGTCATCCAGGCTTTGTTATTCTTTTTATAGATCACAGGCAGAATAGATTTAGCATAGTTCTTAATGGCCCTAGGATTTTCAGAATGGTAAATGAGCACTGGCCTCAACTAAAAGTCACCAGCTGAATTAGCCCCTAAAAAAGAGTCTGCCTGTCCTTTGAAGCTCTGAAGCCAGGCATTGACTTCTCTTACTATGAAAGTCCTAGATGGCGTCTTCTTCCAATATAAGGTAGCTCCATCTACACTGAAAACCTGTTGTTTAGTGTAGCCATTTTCATTAATTATCTTGGCTGGATATTCTGGATAACTTGCTGAACTTCTGCCTCAGCACTTGCTGCTTCTCACTGCACTTTTACATTATAGAGACAGCTTCTTTCCCTAAACTTCATGAATCAACCTCTGCTAGCTTCAAACTTTTCTTCTGCCGTTTCCTCACCTCTCTCAGCCTTCACAAAATCAAAGAGAGTTAGGGCCTTGCTCTGGATTAGACTTTGGCTTAAGGGAATGCTGTTTCTAGTTTGATCTTCTATTCAGACCGTTAAAACTTTCTCCATATCAACAATTAGACTGTTTCACTTTTAATTTCCTTCAGTAACTTTTCCTTTGCATCCACAACTTAGCTAATTGTTAGGCACAAGAGGCTCAGCTTTCAGCTTATTTCAGTTTTCAATATACCTTCCTCACTAAGCTTATAATTTCTAGATTTTGACTTAGAGAGATGTGCAACTCTTCTTTTCGCTTGGACACTTAGAGGCCACAGTGGCATATGCATATACATAGGCATACCTTGGAGATATTGTGGTTTCAGTTCTACACCACCGCAATAAAGCAAATATCACAATAAAGCGAGTCAGAAATGTTTTGGTTCCCAGTGCATATAAAATTCATGTTCACACTATACTGTAGCCTATTAAGTGTACAGTAGTTTCATGTCTAATAAGCACTGTACATACCTTAATTAAAAATAGTTTATTGCTAAAAAGGATCAACATCATCTAGCCTTCAGAAAGCTCTAATTTTTTTCAGTAGTAACATCAAACATCACTGATCACAGATCACTATAACAAATATAATAATAATGAAAAAGTTTAAAATAGTACAAGCATTACCAAAACGTGACACAGAGACACGAGGTGAGTAAATACTATTGGAAAAATGGCATCAATAGACTTGCTGGATACACGGTTGCCACAAACCTTTAATTTGTAAAAAAATGAAATATTTAATGAAACTCAATAAAGCAAAATACAATAAAATGAGGTACGTCTATATACGATTTGTAAATATCTTCTAGCTTGTTGCTTGTCTTTCATTCTCTAACGGTGACTTTCAAAGAGCAGAAAGTTTTAACCTTGATGATGTTCTATTTATCATTATTTTTCTCTTTTATGAGTCATGTACTTGGTGTTGTACCTAAGAAATCTTTGCCTATCCAAGAATATATATATATATATATACACACATACATATATGTATATATGTATTCTGTTACATATAAATATATATATTCTTTTTCAGATCATTTTCCATTATACGTTATGATAATATAATGACTATAGTTCCCTGTGCCATATAGTAAATTTTGTAGTTTATCAATTTTATATATAGTAGTGTGAATCTGTTAATCCAATAATCCTAATTTATCCCTCCCCTAAGTTTTATTTTTGAGTTAACATTAAAGTAGAATGTGATATACAACACAGGCAATCTGCTAAGAGACTGCAAAGACAGAAATAAATCTCATCCTTTTTTATTTTTATTTTTTATTACATGTAGATTTATTTTATTTATTTGGTTGCACCTGGACTTAGTTGCAGCAGGTGTGCTCCTTAGTTGCAGCTCACTGGCTCCTTAGTTGTGATATGCAAACTCTTAGCTGTGGCATGCATGTGGGATCTAGTTACCTGACAAGGTATTGGACCCGGGCCCCCTGCATTAGGAGCACAGAGTCTTAACCACTGCGCCACCAGGGAAGTCACAAATCTCACTCTTTTTTATACTTAACCAGATTCAACCCATTTCATACATGTTCTCAAAATACATGATAACTAGTCCTCAGGCAAGAGGACTTGACAGCACTATATGTCACACATGGTTCATCCTAATTTCACCAATTGGGATGGTCACCTGTGTTTGCCAACTGGCTTTACTTAAAGAAAAACAAACTGCTCATATTTTTATGACAGGAAGCAGTTTTGCAACTTGGGGTGAGGTGCCTGCCTAAGTTAGGTTCCTAACCTTCCACAGAAACGAGAGATAGGTGCACTATCTTCCTTGATGAATGCATTTCAAAGAGATGGTTCTCAGGTCCTGGAGAAAGACAGCTGTTGCTATGAGAATGTCATCTCCAAGCAGGAAGAGATCAAGTAAGGATGTTTACCCACTGTAGGAGCTCAGTATGGTTTAGCAATGAAATCCAGAGTCTCTGGCAAGCTTTTTAAAAAGATTTACATATTTTTGTAGTTTCCATGGTACAGATTTTTCACTTCCATGGTTAAATTTATTCTGAAGTATTTTATTGTTGTTGATGCTATTATAAATGAGATGGTTTTCTTGATTTCTTTTTCAGGTGCTTTATCATTAGTGTAATGGAATGCAAATGATTTCTGTATGTTGACTTTTTATACTGTCACTTTACTAAAATTGATTAATTCCAACAGTTCTTTGACTGATTCTTTGGGATTTTCTACATACAGGGTCATATAATCAGTAAATAATGACCAAAATAACTACAAAACTTTGTTGAAAGAAACTGAAGACATAAACAAATGTAAAGATACCTCATGTTTATGGATTATAAGAATTAATATTGTTAAAATGGCCATCCTACCCAAAGCCATCTACCGATTCAATGTAATCCCTATCAAAATATCAAAGGCATTATTCATAGAAATAGAAGAAGCAATCCTAAAATTTGTATGAAACACCAAAGATCCCAAATAGCCAAAGCAATCCTGAGGAAAAAAGAACAAAGCTGGAGGTATCACATTTCTAGATTTTAAACTACACTACAAAGCCATAATAATAAAAATAGTACAGTATTGGCACAAAAATAGACACATCAACTACTGGAGCAGGATAGAGAGCTGAAAATTAAACTCAGGCATACACAGTCCCTTTGACAAGGGGTCCAAGAATAACCAATGGGGAAAGGATAGTCTCTTCAAGGAATGGTGTTCAGAAAACTGGAGAAACACCTGCAAACAATGAAATTGGAGCCCTATCTCACACTACTCAGAAAAATTAACTGGAAATGGATCAAAGACTTAAGCATAAGACCTGATACCACAAAGTTCTTAGAAGAAAACAGTGGGGAAAAGTTAATCAATATTGGTCTTGGTAATAAATTTTGGGGCATGATGCCAAAAGTACAAATAATGAAAAAAAAAATCAACAAATGGGACTACATCAACTTCATAACTTCTATGCAGCATATGAAACAATTAACAAAATGAAAGGACAATCTAGAGATTGGAGAAAATTTTTGCAAACCATATATTGGATAAGGGGTTAATATCCAAAATATATAAAGAACTTAATCAACTCAATAACAAAAAAAAAATCCAATTAAAAAATAGGCATAAGAATTAAATAGACATTTCTTCATAAAGGACTTCAAAATGGCCAAGAGACATGAAAAGAAGATGTTCAACATCACTAATCATCAGGAAAATTCAAATCAAAACTACAATGAGATATCCCCCTCACACATGATGAACGGCTACCATCAAGAAGACAAGAGATGGGGGCTTCCCTGGTGGCGCAGTGGTTGGGAGTACGCCTGCCGATGCAGGGGACACGGGTTCGTACCCCGGTCCAGGAGGATCCCACATGCCGCGGAGCGGCTGGGCCCGTGAGCCACGGCTGCTGGGCCTGCTCCGGAGCCTGTGCTCTGCAACGGGAGAGGCCACAACAGTGAGAGGCCCGCGTACCGCAAAAAAAAAAAAAAAAAAAAAAATGAGACGAGATAACAGGTGCTATCAAGGATGTTGTGAAAAGGGAAACTTCATACATTATTGGTGGGAATGCAAATTGGTGTGACCAGTATGGAAAACAATATGGAGGTTCCACAAAATATTAAAAATAGATCCACCATACCATCCAGCAATTCCACTTCTGGATATATATCAAAAGGAACTGAAAATAGGATTTTGACTAGATATATGCACTTGCATGTTTATCAAAGCATTATTCACAATAACCAAAATATGGAAACAACCCAAATGCCCATCAACAGATTAATAGATAAAAAAGATGTTGCTGATGATGAGATCTTAAAGCCTTTTTACGCTTGAGGTAATATTCTCATTAATATTTAAAAGACTCTTTAAATACAAATTTAAATAATCTTTCTGTTTCTTGTACTTGGCGTATTTTGTCCTTTGTATAGATGTAGGTTTATGGTTTTAATCAAACTGGGTAAAGTTTTTCATCATGTATTCAATTTTTGTCTCCTTTCCTCTCTTTATAAACTCCAGGAACACTAATAATAGATAATCTGAAATTGTCCAACAACTCACAGATACTCAGTTCATTTTTGTGGTTGTTGGAGCTTTTTTTTTCTCTGTGTTTCAATTTGGGTAGTTGCTATTGCTACACATTCAAATTAACTTACTTTTCCTTTACAATGTTTAATCTGCTGCTAATTCCAGTCACTTTATTTTTTTATATCAAATATTGTAGTTTTCATCTCTAGGAGATTTTCTGATTTCTCCCATATCTATAATTTATATACAATCCTCTCGCAATCTTTGAAAACATAGAGGATATGATTTTATAACATTTTAGTGTCCTTGTATACTAGTTCTATTATTAATATACTTGTAAAGTTTGTTAACATTTATTCTTATCATAGGTCATATTTTCCTGCTTATTTGCATTTTTGGCTTTTTTAAAATTGGATGCCTGATGCTTGGATATGTCATACTTTTATAAATATTCATTACCTTTATTTTGGGATTCAGTTAAATTTCTCAGAAATACTTTTCAGGTTTTGCTTTTAAAATTTCTTAGATGAGACCAGTAGTTTTTGATTAATTTAAAATAAAATCCTTCCAATTATTCCACCCAGTGTCCCATGAATAATGGTGTTTTCCACCCTTGCTTGTAGGACATCAAGTTTTCCCAGATCTGTTTGAGCTCCCGGGATTGTTTTGTCTGTTCCTTTTGCCCACTTCTTTTCCCAGCCTCAGGCAGTTTTCTTACTTATACCTGCTAATTCATATTCAGCTGAAAACTTAGAAGGGGCCCTTCCTAATAGGTCTCTGTAGTTCTCTCTCTGAGAAGCTTTCTCCTCTCAGGTACTCTGCCTTGCAGTCTCTAACTGCCATGACTTCATTGCATTCCCAACTGTTACCTTAACTTAAGGAGTTCACTGGATTCTGCCAGGCCTTATCTCTATAATGTAAGCTAGAAATCACCCCACCCCCAACCCCCACTCCAAATCAGGAAGCCTGTACAACCCTACAGATGCAAAAAGAAAATTTTTTTTTTGGTAGAGGTACAACTTATTCAATTCCACTCTAACCACCTTGGAAGAAGCCAATTTTATATCTATTAACAAAGTCATTTCAGCATTTGTGCCTATGTAGGTGCCAGTTCTATGGATTCGCTTTTGAATCACTTTTTAATAACTTATTGTATCCCTTGTTAATTAATAGGTCAAACCAAATAATTGATATTAGTTCATTTTATATTTGAATAGTAGTAATTTTTACTTATTTAAAAATTATCTTTAAAAAAAGTATAGGTGTAATATTCCATTGAGTGGAATTTTCTTAACTGTTGCTCTATTGATGAATATTTGGGTATTTTTTATTTTTGCTATTACAAATTCATCACATTTATTTTTCATGCACCTGGATTATTTATTCTTCTACTTTAAAGCTCCTGTTTAGGAAAAAGTCCCAAATACATGTAAATAAGTCAAAAGAGATAATCCTTTTTAAAGATCATTATATATAAATTGCTTAACTGGGACTTCAGTTCTGAGTCACTCAACTTACTAGTATGGCTGACCATTTCTAATATAGGCTACTAGTTGTAGTAATTTTTACTGTGAAGATATTGTATTTTTCAGCATTAAATAGCTCTGTTATGGAGCTTCTCAGTTAAAACTTGAAGATGCATAATGGGATTTTGATTCCATTTTTTTGTTAATACTAGCAGATAATAACCAGAAACTTAATGAAGTCTGAGTTTGCTAGTTTAATATGTTTAAAGTCAGAGCTTCTGTAGGCTCTCCTGGAACTAATTTATAGGTTCCTGCTGTAGGCACCTTCTTTACAGTCTCATTTAAGATGATGTAAAGTCACCAAGGGTACCAAAAGTCACCAAAGTCACCAAAGACTCATTTCTGAGGTTAAAATAAATAGTTAAGTAATGCCAAGTGAGTTCCTGTGCATATATGTTTGAATGTGTGTGCATTTTTCATTTAGTAAAGTTTCTTTAAATAAGAAATAGCTCTTTACCTTTTATGTCTCATAGTAAGTCAGAGAAGTTACATGAAGAAAAAAATGATCTTCAGTGTCAGTCAATTGCCTTCCATTTCACATCATCACCTACTGATTTGGAATAATATAATTCAGAAGCTAATTACCCTTCACAATATTTTAAACGTACCTTTATTGATATTTCTACCACTGTGTATAGATCCAGTTGAAACTTGATTATTGTAGTATTGTTATTTTTAATTAGGTTGAAATCCAAATCAAATTAAGTAGAACTGACAATCCAGTGCTCTTAAAATAAACTTTGAAAACTGGGACTTGAGCTTTATCAAAATTTATAAATGGAAAGCATGACATTGGATTTTACTCTAAAGTTCAAAAATAGATTTACTTATAAACTTATGAAGGGACAGTTACATTACATGACCATTTATTATGTTTACATACTTTTATTAAAACAATTTATTGAGTATCTGTTGAGTACCAGGCTAAATATTGGTAGTGGAAATAAAAATATAAGTACTATGTTATGTTTGCCTTAAAGACATTTTAGAAATGCTGGTAAAATAGTTTCACAGAATCAGAAAATGGGGAGGACCAACTCTCTGGAGGCATGAGAGAGAGATTCATAATTAAGCACATGCTTTAGTTGGCCTTGAAAAATGGGTAGATTAACATTTCTGAAGTAAGGGAAAGAATGCCAGGCAGAAGAAAAATGCGGAAGTGGAAAAATTTACCCTGTGGTTACAGAAGAAGGCACAGTCTACATAAATTTTGTGAAGAAACAAATATAATCTGATAGATTTGATGGAGGAGAATTAGGTTTGCATCAAATAATGCAAGATTAGTGTGGATATTATAGTATTTTAACCTTTTCCCACTGGGGAATTTTAGGGTCTTGATGGAAGTGACTTAACCTGCAAAACTGATAGCAGAGGAGAAACTGAAGCAAGTAAATTAATTAGGAGACTCTCACAATAATCTTAATAAAATTGCAGTAGTTAGAATTCAGATGACTGGATGGATCAAAGAACTTTCATAAATAGAATTTTAGAATGGAACAGTGAGATGAATTTTCCAAACGTTTGGTAATTAATATCAGGTCCTGATTTTCATATCATTTTATCAAGCATAACTTCATAAAAATATCAATTCCAACTATAATTATTGTTATTAATATTATTATTTCATATTGTGATAGGCACGACCCCTATTTCAAGAATTATTTCAATCTTTCAACTTTGAAGTTTCAAAATTCTTTAATAGCTAATATTAGACACTTCAGTAGACTCTCTCAAATTCCAGTGTAGCATCTAGTTGGAGAGTTTAGAACATTATAAACTACATTTCCCAGATTCCCTTGAAACGAATAATCTGAATATTCCTCTAATGGAAGAACTCTTTTGAGATTTAGAAGAAATGAGAAGGTAATCTTCCTGTTTTCTAGCTATTACCACTGGTTACAAGGGTTATGAGAATGTGTTCTAGTATTGCTAGGTGGCCAGGGATGGTGGTAACATTATTCCTACATCAGAATAGATTCAGTGGTTGCCCCAGACTTATGAGCTTCCCTAAATTTCAAGATTAGTTTCTTATGGGACTCATATGAAAAGCCCAGCATATAAACTGGTTCTATAATCATTCCACTGATTTTATTTAAAATATCTAGAATGGGTCTATTGTTTTCACTGATCCGTGATCAACTATTAGGTTTGTATTACAGAAGATAAAAAAAGTTTCAACTCAACATTCTTGAAAAAGTACAGTATATACACCCCAAAGAAACTAGTCCTAAATGGAAATTTTTAAATTTTTAATTGAGATACAATTAATATACCAGCAAATTCACCATGTTAACATGTACAATGCAAATTTTGTTTGATTTTATTTTGCTTTTTCAGTATACTCACAAAGTTGTGCAACCATCACCACTATTAAATTCCAGAATATTTTTCATCACTCCAAAAAGAAACCTTGCATCCATTAACAGTCACTTCCCATTTCCCCATTTCTTCATCCCTTGCTAACTACTAATATACTTTCTGTCTCTATTAATTTACCTATTCTGGAGATGTCATAAATTGGAATCATTCAATAAATTACGTGACTTCTTTTACTTAGCATAATGTTTTCAAAGTTAAATCATGTTTAGCATGTATCAGTATTTTACTCATTTTTTATTTCTGACTAATATTCCATTATATGCATATATCATATTGTATTTATTCATTCATCAGATGATGAACATTTGTGTTATTTCCACTTTTTTGACTATTATGAATAATGCTGTAATTCATATTTTTGTGGAGACATATCTTTTCAATTCTTTGGGGTATATACCTAGGATTGGAATTGCTGGGTCATAGAGTGACTCTATGTATAACTTTTGAAGAACTGCCATACTGTATGGCACATACAGCACCTGTGCCATTTTGTAATGCATTACCACTGGCGATGCTTGAGGTTTCCAATTTCTCCACATCCTCATTGACACTTGTTATTATCCACTTATTTTTGGAAACTTTGTAGTAGACATAAACTTTACTTCTGACAGCAGCAGACTTGTGATAGATGGATGGGTATGTGATAAAAATGAAGGTTGATGAATGAAAGGTAATGAAATAAAAAAAATTAAAAAGTCAAAGATTTAAAACACTAGAAATTGTGGGTTCCTAGTAATAATTAATTAGATAATGAACCTTATATTTGCCTGTCAGTTTGGTGAGCATATTTTTCCAAAACCAGAGATAATTAGAAAAGAAATCAGAATTTCTTTTTTTTTTTTTTTTTTTTTTGCCTGCATCGGGTCTTAGTTGCGGCATGCAGGATCTTTGTTTTGGCACACGGGATCTTTTGTTTCAGCGTGTGGGCTCTTCACTGTGGCACGCGGGCTTCTGTCTAGTTGTGGCATGTGCGTTTTCTCTCTCTAGTTGTGGTGTGCGGGATCCAGAGTGCGTGGGCTCTGCAGTTTGTGGCAAGTGAGCTCTCTAGTTGAAGTGTACGGGCTCAGTAGCTGTGGCGCGCGGGCTTAGTTGCCCTATGGCATGTGGGATCTTAGTCCCCTGACCAGGGGTCAAACCCATGGTCCGTGCATTAGAAGGCAGATTCTTTACCACTGGGCCACCAGGGAAGTCCCAGAAATCAGAATTTGTATCAATGAGTAGAAATTATAAAATCTAAACACTATCAGAAAATTTAGGATATATTTTTATGAAATTTGAAGGATTTCTGTCAGAAACAACCATACACAGGAGAAATGAAGATCAACTGTACATCTTCTGTGATATCCCCTTTTTCTGTATGTATTAAATATCTCCTTATTGTAGAAATTTCAATGTATCCTGTTTTCAAATTTTTTTTAATTTCTAATAATAGTGTAACCTAGACATTTTAATTGTATTATTTAATGGTTTTTAAAAACATGGGCATTGTAATTCAAGAGGATTAAATCCTGGTTCTGGCCCTTAAAAGCGCTGATTTTGAATATCAATTTATTTTTATTTAATATCCAATTTGTAAATAAGGGATATTATATTTTATACACAAAGAATTATTTGAGAAAAAGAAGAAATATTGGATATTAATTGGGCTTTAAAACAATAGCCAGCAAACATCAGGTTCATAGTAGATCACAGCTATTCTTTTTGACTACCATTTATCTAGAGGGGTTTTGTTTTTTCTCTTAAACTTATTTTATAATGCATTATATATTTATTATTACAGCAAAAAATGGCTCTTTACTTATCTTTTCATCATAGGTATCATCCAAGACAATTAAAAACTTTATTTAAATATGATTTGGTTGTCTGGCTAACAGTCTCTATTTTGAAAATAATGTACTTAAATATACAAATGACCACATATTTTCAATCTACATCTATTAAAATTATTACATAATAAATATTCTGAATTATTTTTCTTCATATTTTTGAGTATTTTCTAAAAGAAGGGTTCATTAAAAGTCTATTTGTTTTGAAGTATATGGATACATTTAGGGTTCTTCATTTACATAATCAAATTTAAATATACACATCTGAAACAATCTTTTTATAATGAATTAATAGACTTTATATTTAGAACAGTTTTAAATTCACAGAAAAAGTGAGCAGATAGTACAGAGACTGTCTCTCCCTCATACACATTTCCCCTACTAATATCATCTTGCATTGATATAGTACATTTGGTAGAATTAATAAACCATTATTGTTATATCATTATTAAAGTTCATTTTATTACTGATTTGTATAATTAGAATTTCTGAAAATAAATTAATTCTACAGATATAGCTTTGCTTATACATCTACCTATGCAAGGATGTACTTCAGCCTCACTCTGCCATGGAACAATGACACCATTCTTAAGGTATTTATATGAATAAATCAGCAGGTAACTCTCTTTTCATACATTTTAGTGCAATTACTCAATCGATTACTGAATATAATTTATTTATGCCATTGTATTAAGAGTCTTAAATTAGCTAAGACAAAATATAATCAGTGGCCATTAATTAAAGTATAAGTGCAAACTGTAACATTTGTAATAATGGTAATAAAAAATAACAATAGTGCTAATAATAATTACACCTAATTTTTTTGAGAACTTACTTGTTACCAGATATATACTTTATATTCATTTCTTCATTTGAGTCTCTTAACATCATAAAGATTTAGCTTTTGGAATCTCTATTTTATACATAAAGAAACTGACACAAAGATTAAATAACTTGAGCAACATACAGCTAGTACACTACGGAAGTGGGATTTGAAACAAAACTATCTGATTCTAAAAACCATTATGCTACAGCCACAAATTTATGCTTACTTTTTCCCTCGTGCCAACCCCCCAAACTTCCTAAATTACTCTTCTGAGAACAAGAAGAAAGTGAACTAAAATTTTATTTATTTATTTATTTTTAATTAATTTGTTTTATTTTTGGCTGTGTTTATTTTTATAACTTGTGAAAGTATTATAATATCGTAATACTGAATAGTAAGGATTTTAAATGAGCAAAATGAATGCAGAATGTGATCCAGTGGGTACTAAATATTGCCTACTTTCTATATAATGGATCTTAAAAGAGAAAAGTGGTTCAAGCAGGTTATCCTTGATCCTAATTTTGAATTTATCTTTTCCTTTTTTAAATACACTTAAAATTCTTTATAAAATATTTCAGTGTATGTGCACCTGTGCTGGAAGTGACCACATCTTCCACAACTGAAAACAACATTTATATATACAGGTCATTTATTTCATCTGCCCAGACATAACTACCTGTATTGTTTCTCTGTAAACAACTGGAAATAATTCATCAATTTCAGAAAAAGTGGCTAATTTTTACTAATTAGTGATGGGTTTCTGCAACATGATAAATTGTCTTTCTACCATTTGTCTATAAGTAATTTAAAACACCCCTTTAATAACACAGAGAGCAAAATAACCATCACAAACATTTTTGGTAGGTTTGCAAGCTAGAGCCTGAGAGTGTTGAAAAATATTTGGGAAAATATTTTTTTCAGTAACAAAATTAAGCTGAGTTTGTAAAAGAGCTTCAAATCCTCAACTATCAAATAATAAGTAAATAATTAATTCCTGTGGTTGATGAAATAAGAAACAGCTGCATAAGAATATAATATGAGTGTGATTGTCAAAGGAAACATCTCAGGGATATAAACGTTGTTGAGTCCTCAATGAGCTATAGGGAGCTATATGAAACATATAGTAGGAGTCAATTGGGTTTATTAAAAGCATCTCAGGTCTACTTGGTTTTGTATTTAACTTTTTAAAATGTAGTCCTTGATAAATTGTTAAATATACTTAACAAATACATTTTAAAAGATAAATAATATGTAGACTATACACATCTATGTCTTAAAGGCTCTGAGAGATAACAGTAGCTATGATTTATTAAGAAAGTATTTCAGTGATTATGTCAAGGACTTTGGTTATTACTTAAGGGTGGATATAAGACCTCACTCTTCAGAAAAGGAACCAGAGGAAATAAAACATAAGACTTAACAACATTGTTATCGCCTGCATAAGCAATGGAGAGTTACTGAAGGATTCATAGCAGAGTTCATGTCTGAGAGAAGTCTTGAAGGATAAGAATTTCAAGAGCTGGACTAGGTATGGGAAGAACATTTTGTGGAAGGGAAAAAAGAAAGCATTGTGTTATATATGTAGGAACACAGACATATTTGAATATTATTGAAGAAATGGTTAGAAAGAAACGTAAGTCAACTAATAAGTTATTTTGAAAATATGAGAGGGTGGTATTATTTGGGGAAAACCAAACAAACAAAATTATAATCATTCATTCACTCACTGAAAAAATATGTATTTCAATAAGTGCCAGTCATTGCAGTTATCAAATAAACTACAGTTTATTGGGGAATATAGATTAATAAACAGACCATTAAATTGTACTCTAGTAAATTCTACATTAAGGGTAAGTTTTTTGAAGGACATAGGAACACATAGGATAGTCACCATTGTGAGGCATTTAGAAGTTATAAAGGAAGTTACGATCAAGCTCATTAAAATAGCTGGGAAACATTATTCAAAATAGCAGAAACAGCATGTGCAAAGTATAGAAACTAACAGTGATCATGCTACATGCAAATCTTTCTATATGCCAGAAAACTGAGAATAAAGAACGTAGAGTACTTTTTCAAAAAGAAAATTAAATGCATGGGCTTTGGTATTCGATAGATCATGGTCCAAATCCTAAGACTTAGTAATTAATTGTTAAGCCTTAGGCAAGTTAATTAACTTAAGTTTTTTCCTCTGTAAAATGGAGATAATAATAGTTGCTTTCTCCTGGGGCACTGCAGGAATTAAAGGGAATTATATAATTCATGCTCAGCTTCTTGCTCAGAGTAAGTACTAGATGAATAAAAGTGGTGATGGTTGTTGTTATGAGCTATCTATGCATGGGGGCCTTGTCTATTGGTCATGGCCTCCTTAGTTCTTAGAATAGTACCTGACACATAGTAAGTTATTAATTAGTGTTTCTGAATAAATGAATGTTCTTACTCAAATTATTATCACAGAATCCAAGGAAAGAAACTTCTGATACAGAGAGTGGCTAAGACTTTTAGATGCATCCATATAAGAACAATCCTGAAATATTATTTTCTTGGATTAAGAAACAAGTAAGTTATTGGTGGTGTCTATAGAGAATCATCAATTGAGCAATAGGTGAGTAGGAAAGAATGAGAAATGAAGCACTATATATACCCAGTATAGAAATACATTTCAAGCTATTTGACCATAAAAAAAGGAGGACAGAAACAGTACTGTAACTGAAGGAAGAGATATAGAATTTTGTTATTACTGTTTTTCTTTTCCTAAGATATCATAGACGAATGAAATCAGTGATGAGGTAAAAGCAAGAGAGGATATAGATGGAGAATTAGATGATAACTCAAGAAGCATCACATCCACTGTACCATAAGGAAGAAAATAACCGGTGGGTAGATACAAGTATATTTGTAGATTTAGAGGTGGGGAGGAAACAGTTGCCTCAGCATGCCTGCGTTGCTCAAACTCTGAACATTTAAACGCTGGACTATCCTTTGATCAGCTCTTATGAGATAATCTCTGAGCCCTTGAATTATTTTACTTGATAAGAATGTTTCTATAAGCTTGAGGGCTTGAGACAAGCTGTACCTATTTAACCAAATAATTTTATTCTGTTAATGTAATTTATGATAAAAGGGTTATTTTTGCTGGAGTTGTGGATGTTAGCAGAGAGGGGATATGACTGGAATCTGAGTGGCTGAGATGGGCCCCAAGCACCAGCAGCAATGCATGAATCATAGTTTTCATCTTGTATTGACCAATCTGTTATTCTCTGCTCTAAGGTTTCAGACTAAGGATGTAATCCATATCTTCCCTTAGAGGTAGATGTATGCCATATGCCTCAAAAAGACTAGATAAATAAACACTGCTAGCTTAGCAAAGTACCATACTCATCACTCAAAAACCATTCCTAATCACACACATAATTGAAGCTTATTCAGTGAAGTAATTGCTTTACAAGCAAAACAGTACTTTACTACAATGGTTTCATAGAGAGGAAATACATAATGATAGCATGAGTTCCTATATTCTTAATAAGGAGTCAGCAAACATTTATTTTCAGTAAACAGTCACATAATAAAATAAACATTTTAGGCTAAGTCAAAAGGAAACCGTTGTAACTGATCAACTCTATTATTCTAGACTGAAAGCTGCCAAAGACAATGCATAAACAAGTAAATATGAATGTGTTTCAATAAAAATGTATTTACATAAACAAGCAGAGAGAGGGATATGACTCTCAGGCTGGATATGGTCCAGGTACCTTGGTTTGCTGGCCCAGGTACTAGATACTACATGTGCATTATCTCGCTTAATTTTCACACCTATAGGAAGTAGATATTTTTATTCCTCATTTAAAATAAGTAAACTGAGGAATAGATTGATGGAGCAAAATGTTATTCAGGTAATTAAAAGTAGATCTAGAATTTGTAACCATATTTTCTTGACTTGCTAACCATTATATTTATTAGTCTCTTCATCAAGTGGTTATATTAGTCAAGATTAATATCAGCTCTGAATGACCAAAATCACAAAATAAAAGCTTTAAAAAATTACATATAAAGTCAGAAATTTGCCCCAGGACTGAAGTGAGAGATAACAATGACAAGACTGCCAAGTTTCTTTCATCTTGTCACTCTTGTGATTCTCATCAAGAATCTTTCAACTTGTGATTCAGGATTCCTATTCAAGCCCCAGCTATCATATCCATACTATAATCAGAAGGTAAGAGAAAGGGAAAAAGAAGAGAGGAGGACAATGTTATTTGCATTAATGAAACTTCCCCCATGCTATATACAATGTTCCAATTTTTCTATGACCACAGTCAAGAAACCTGGGAAATAAAGTCTTTATTCCAGACAACTACATGCTCAGGTAAAGGACATACATTTTGTACCTATAGAAGAAGGGCAGAATTGAAATGGGGGAACTGGCAGATGAGGAAGGTGTTGTATGTGGGTTTTACATAGGCTCTGCCATCTAGTTTATACCACAGTCTAATGTAAAACACTCATAGGTGCGTTAAATAATTTTCCTAAACCTGCGTAGTTAGTAAATGGCAGGTCCTGGAAATAAATCCAGCTAAGTATGATCTCTATTCCATATAATTTTCACTAGAGGAGTGATTTTTAAATATTTAAGAGTTTTCAAGATGACATAAGGATCTGACAAAAGCTATACTCCACAGAAAAACATTTGTACTAATAAGACTTCTTTTAAAACTTCTGAGGGCACTGTCTGTGAAACCAAAAACAGAACATTACAGCAGTGATTCTTACAATGGTGTGGAAAAAATGGTAACTTGTTTTCCAGAGCTTAATCAGAATTTGTGTTGAGACAGTGGAGATGGATATATCTATGTTTATCTATTCCTAGGCTGCTGGTCCATGTTAGCAAGGCCCCAGAAGATGCAAGAGCCTGTTAAAGAACTCTCTGTCAAGAAACCTGAACTATGCCTTGGTCCTCCAATTCTCTCAAATGCAAATGATTTAAGAACATGACATCAGATTTTAATGCACCTTTTTTCTTTGATGCTTTCATGCAATTTTAAAAATTGATCCCAATATACAGTTTTAGGGGTGTGTGTGTGTGTGTGTGTGTGTGTGTGTGTGTGTCTGTGTGTATGGAATGTGAAAGGACACCTAGCTCTCTAACCTTCAAACATTTCTGAGAAATATAAACATTCTAATTATTATCCTTTTTTTTTTAAGATTAGGAAATTGAAGAAGGTGTAGGTGGAAGGAAATAGCTTTCCTCAGATCTCAGAAGCAAATGAACCGATACTAAATCTTCAATCTCAGTCAATGGTTTGCTTTTACATTAAAAGCAGGTCAAATCCTAAATTGTTGTACTTTCCCTAAGTAATAAATTACTTATATGCATTCAAGAAAGCATGTGAGTAGTTAACATTAGTCTGTCTTGGAAAAAAACTATATATGCAAATAAAATATTTACAAGGGAACTTTGACTGTAAACACTGTGATTATCTTGGTAACATTCTATTATATCCATTTTAAAACTGGGTCATAATTTTTCACTGAGGCATGAAAGCATTACTTCTTTTTCCTTCCTTTAGGATACAGATAGTTCAGTCATCATATTTTGACATTGCACTTACCCAGAGAAAATTATGGGGAATTAAATGTAAAAGCTTTCCCGCCCACCAACACCCTCCCCGCCACACACACACACCAATCCCCTGGAGTTCTTCCTTTTCAGAGAAAATCATATGGAATTAAATAGTGTTGGGGTTGGAAGGAGCATTGAAGGTTACCTACTTAAACCACTTTTCTGAAGCATGAATTGAATACTTGATTATAAGGAATGACAGTTGTAACAAATATAACTTTAAGGAAAAAGTTAAGATTCTAGAATAGTTTCTGTATATAACAATGAAAGCAGAGGAATTTTTATAAAAACTTTTAATCCATTAGGGCCAGGACAGTACCGCAGCTTTCCTCTCCCATTCAAAACTAGAGATTTTGGTACACAGATAAGGATGATGATAAAAAGAAAAAGCCAAAATCCTTGGGAGGCAGCTGCCACCCAAGTAAGAGGGAATGATTTGCAAATCTCAAAGAGAATACATAGGTTACATAGCTTGCCCCATTGGTGACTTCTATATATAGTTTATTTATTTATTTTTAGAATGGTGGTGGTGGTAGTAGGGGATAAAGTACAAGGGAAGGAAAATCAGGACATTGACAAAAGAAAGACCAGAAAGGTAGATCGGGCTTTTTGTGCTGATAAATCATATGAGGGAAGTTTTCTCTTTCTTGTAGGGAATTAAATCTTATAATTGATCAATAAGTGTAGTCTCACATCTATGTCCTAAAGATATTTAAGTGAGAAAAAATTATATTTAGAGGATGTTGAAAACATATTTATTAAAAGTAGCGGGACTGCAAGTTTTTTGTTGTTTTGTTGTTGTTTTGGCTGCATCGGGTCTTAGTTGCGGCACACAGGATCTTCGTTGAGGCATGAGGGATCTTTTTCATTGCAGTGCGTGGGCTCTTCGTTGTGGTGCACGGGCGCGCAGGTTTCTCTCTAGTTGTGGCATTCGGGCTTTCTCTCTCTAGTTGTGGGGTGGGGGCTCCAGGGCATGTGGGCGCTGTAGTTGTGGTGCGCAGGCTCCAGAGCGCGAGGACTCTGTAGTTTGTGGCACGCGGGCTCTCTCGTTGAGGTGCGTGAGCTCAGTAGCTGTGGCGTGCGGGCTTAGTTGCCCCACTGCATGTGGGATCTTAGTTTCTTGACCAAGGATCAAACCCACATCCCCTGCATTGTAAGGCAGATTCTTTACCACTGGACCACTGGGGTAGTCCCTGGGAGTGCAAATTTATTATTGCTCTCTTATACCTGCCTTCTGCATAGAGTATAGCTGTACAATTTGAACAGAGTAAATATCACATTCACCTGGAAAAATCTTCTGACAATACTTGTAGTTCCTAAGATAGAATTCATACATTTTTTTCTCTCTTATGTTACACCATTCAAATGTATGTTCTCTATGTTTCTGTATGGTAGTTATTTGTATGTAAGCTTGGCTCCTTCAATGGATCAGTAGGTGATGGTACCTCATTTTGTTTAATGAGGCACCACCCTCAAGAACATAACACAGTGCAAAGAATGGCATCAGCACTAAAAACCTTCTGAAGAAACACTTGAAATTTGATTGTAAGATGCTTTGATAGATAAGGGAAGAGTGATAGAACATGGAAATTAGCAAAGATTTTACTGCATTAATTTTCTGGTACCAAACTTTTACCTGAACCATCTTTTCCATTAAATGTTCCATCTTAATGTGTCAAGGAATTCCAAAGTTTTAGATATGTTTGTTAGATTCCAGTGTATTTATTATCTATTTTATATCAGTTCCAAATTTATCTGAACAATACAGTCAATTAGCTAAGCTTCAAACATACAAAAAAGTGTTAGGGAGTTATATTCTTGTATCTTTTCTTCTCTCCAATTATCTCTCAAACTTTGACTCATGCAGGTGTCTACAACCTGAGCCTGTACCCATTCTCAGTGAATCCTGTCTAGAATTTGTATTGGATTCTTCCTTGTACTTGGGCAAATTTTTTAACTTCTTTTAATATCAGTTACCTCTTCTATATAATAAGGTTGCTGTAAGGATTAAATTATATTATCCATGTAAATGCTTAGCCAAGTGCCTGGAACATAAAAAAAATAATAAAAACAATGAAATTTAACCTATTATTATTCTTACTATCAGTATTGATACAGCTGTTGCTGCTACTGTTGCTGCTGCTGTTACTACTACTTCTATTACTAATTTCTAAACCAGAAAATAGGTACAATTTTAGTCTCCTGGTTTGGGTATGCAGTGCTGCAATATTTATTTTCACTCATTTATTCTCTTAACCTTCCTCCTTGTATCTCTTTTCTCTTTTCTCCAGGTTGAACCACCAAGATCTATGAAATGAACCTTGGCTTCAGGAGACCTCAGAGCAGGATTACCTTTTCATGGGGTCTTTTATGGCCCTGAGTTCATGTAGTCAAGCCAGGCTGTCTAACTGGTTATGCTAGGTGAAAGCCAGCAGTAAACAAAGCAGCCTAGAGAGTACCAATTTTAGAATTGTTTAAAGCTACAATTCACATTATTGTTGTGTAAATAAATTATTTGGGAGAATTGCAGAGAGGGCAGGTGTCTGTATCTAAGTCAGTGATTCTGAAGCAGCATGATTTTGCTACCCAGGGAACATTTGACAATATTTTGAGGCTTTTGGTTGTTATAAGATAGAAGGGAGGTATGACTGTCACCTAGTGAGTAGAAGCCAGAGACGATGCTAAACATACTACATTCACAAAACAGCCCTGCACCAAAAAGAAATATATGACACAAAATGTCAACAGTGACAATGTTGAGAAACTGATCTATGCTGAGGCATATCAAAAGAAAGCATTATACAGGGAAGCCAGAGTTGAGAGCAGCTTCGGGTGGAAATCAACAGTTTCAGCAAAAACTTCTGGGAAAAATATACATTTTCAAAAGCTATAAAACTGTTGACTCAGTAGAGTGGCTGCCGGATACTGCTGCACTAGAATGAAATAAACAGAAAACTACAATAAAATTATATCTGTGACATAATGAAAGGGTAGATTTAGCAAAAAGGCACAGGGAAAAGAGGAGAGAATTAGAGGATGGAGGGAAAGGTGTTGGTGGAAGAAAATTATTGGCAAGATGGTGGAGGAAAAGATTCACCTTCTTCTTTGCCTCATCTCTAACCTTCAAGAATGCTTTGTGATTGTTTCAAAGCCCTGGGATAAGCGACCAGAACTCTGGGCTGGAATGTGCTTTCTCAATGCCTAATTGCTTGAGGCAGCATTTCACTTCAGATAATGGAAAACCATCTCTTTAATCTGAGGAGCAATAGTGCCCATATCTGAGCTCAAGCTCAACTACATGGAGCCTTGGTTCTTTCTACTTCCTTTTATGTACAGTGGGTCTCCTTCTTTTTATCCACTACCAACAGACGAATCAAATTTTAGTGATATTTATGACATATCTGTTCAGTAATGAGGACCCCCTAGGACCTTTTCCACTTCCCACTCTTCTAAAATCCATTTTGTTGTCCAGGACAACTCATATTCCATTGGATGAAATCCAATCATATAGTCTCTCTTAAATGTAAGAAAGGAAGATAAACGATAAACGTAGACTAGCTATAATCCCACAAGAAATATGAACAAGGATTGGTGATCGTCTAGTAAACTAATTGGTAACATATTCACTGAGAACTGAATCTATCATGGGGTATGTGTGTGTGTGTGTGTGGGGGGTGCCCATCAAGTATAATCTCCCACTTACAGTTTCTGCCCAAATATCAAAGAATTTGGTTTTAGTATTAAATCTTAATTATCTCTTCTTTCTCTTGTATATGTGAGTTCAATTTTACTCTTATTGACTTGTTGGAAGGAAAGAAACCACCATTACAAAATCAGAGATCTTTTGCTCTTAATCACAGTGAAAAAAATGCTTCAAAATAAAAAAGAACCACACACACACAAAAATACTGCTTGGTCTTAGCAAAAAGATTGCCAGACTCCAGTCAGCATGCAAGAAGTCCCCTCTGAAAAGTTCCTCTTTTGCTGCTGCACAGACATAATGGGTCTGGGATCCCAACTTCAAGTGCAGCCAAGAAAGGGGAGATGATATATGGCTATATTGATCATCACACAAACATTTTTAGTGTATTAATTTGCACAAAGCTCTCTTGCAGTTTCTAATCTCTGCGAATGTCAAGGTGATTTCAATATCACTAATTCAAGAGATAAACTCTAAACTAAAGATTAGTAGGTATAGAACCAAAAGCAAAAGCAAATATTCCCACTATTACCTCCAGTTGTTTGATATGATTAATGCTCTGTTCAAATAGCTATATAATATGCAAAACAAGTTTGAGAAGCACATGATAATTCTAATAATACATAAACTAGAGAGTAAGCTTTTAAATATTTTCCTTATTCATGAAGTTATTGCTCCAAAAGGCTTACTTTGATGTTCATCCTAAATGCTCTCTGGCACTTTGAAAATTCAGACATTCTTGAGAATTTTAGCAGCAGTTTTGAAATAAAATTCATTACTTTATTCATGCATGCAAAATTCCCCATACTGTATATGAGGAGAAACCTTCTAAGAAAAAATACCAACATCTGAAGATCCTATGAATTAAATGGAAGAACAATCCTAATGCTAATTATCAGTCTTAAGGAAACACAGCCAATTTTTTTAGAATATAAAATGTCAACTGTAAGTTATGTTGAAGAGCATGAATCGTATAGAGTTGGGCCTTGCTTTAAATGACAACTTTGGCTCAAATATATTTGTTCATTTATTCAACATATATGCCCCACCTTCAAGCACTGTGCTGCAAAACTACAGGCAGACTGTTTAACTTCTCTAAGCTTTTGTTTCATTACTTTAAAAAAAATGGTTAATATTATCTATAACCAGGGTGACTGTAAAACCTGTATTAATAGTCAGTGTAAAAGGGCAAACAAAATGAATATAAGATTCTTATTTTGCTTTGAATGTGTGATCAAATTTCCAAATCTTAGATTAAGAAACAGCACATACATCTTTAAAATGAGCTGATAGTGACAGTGAAGAATTTAAAATAGTTTCACAGTAGTAGATTTCTTCTGTAAACTGAAGAGCAGTATAATCTAATAGAATGAATATCATCATTTTGGTGTAAGAAAGTGGTTAAATCAATCTCAATCTCTCCACGCTGGTTGCAGAAGTGCCTCATATTTATGCTTCTTAGTTTTAGTTTATTTTTTAAAGCTCTGTAATATTTACCTTCATAAACCAGCTAGTTTTCCAAACTTATGACAACATACAAGATGCTTCTTTTGTGGAGCAACTTAGTCAGCCACAGGCTGGGTCAGAACAGCTCCACTCCCAGCAGTTGAGTAGAGACATCAGTCTAGTCTCCCAATCTCTACATTGTACATTCCTAAGGAATATAGTGACATTTCTTTTTTCTTTCCTTTGCTATTTTTTTTGTTTTCTTTTAACCAGTGGAAATTATTTTAGGAAGAACATAAACCCTTTCTGAAAAGGAAAAATTGTTTGCTTATATCTTTTCCTCCTAGGAAGTTTCCTGACCGCCAAATAAATTTGACTATATGCTGCCTAAAGGTGATCTCTGTATACTACGGGACCATCTTTACAAGGATATAAAGACCCTGTGTATACTTATTCAAGGAGGGATAATACCTGTCTCCCCTACATTTTATAACTGAGAAGGGCCACTTAATTCTTCCTGGAACAAAGATGATTTCTTGAAATTTTTTAAACTGAATATACAGAAATTAGAGACAACAAAGGGGAGAAAATCCCAAATCACCTATGGTTAGACCACTAATAACAAATGTTTCAGTGCTACCACATGTGCTTCACATCACACACACACCACCGCCACCACCACCAACATGACAGATACGATGAAAGCCTCTTGTGTTCTATTTTACCTTCCTATTACTGTCCCTTCTCCAAAGTACTTTTTTCCTGTCTATATTTTCATAATTTTTCTATTAAATATATAGCCATGAAAAATATATCATTTTGAATGATAATGTATCATTTTCCAACATGCCTCAGTCACTTGATATTATGTAATTCATTTTAACTTTATGCAATGTTCCATTTGCAAAAATTCCATAATATCCTTATTCAATTCACTATCCATGGTGTATAGGTTATCTCCATTACTCTCGATATTTAGTTCTGCAATGGATCCTGGTGCATATGTATAAGACTTTCTCTATGGTATCCAACTAAAAGTGGATTTATTGGGTTATTAATAATTTATATTTTCAGCTTCACAAAATATTGTTAATTGCTCTTCAGCTGGTTTTTCCAATTTAGGCACTCACGGGAATTGCTTTTTTCCTCAGTTGGTATTGCCAAACTTATTAATTTTTGCCCTCTGATAGATTTGAAATAGATTATTGTTTTAATTTTCCTTGTATTTATTTCATGCAAAGTTGAGTATTTTTTAAAAATCCTTATTGACTCTTATGATTTCCTCTTACTCAGCTGGCAATTCTTATACTTTTTCTTTTTCTGTTAGTTTATTTTTATCATGTAGTTTTTAAAAAAATTCTGAATGTACATCCATTTCATACGTATATATGTGGATATATATATATATATATCCACATATATATAATATCATGTCCTACTCTATGACTTGTCCTTTAGTCTTGTTATATTGTATCTTTCACCCCCCAAAATTGCTTTTGATATAGCAAAATATATCAATATTTTATTTTGTGAACCATGCTTTCTATAAAATGCTTTTAAAAAGTTTCTCTACTTTAAGGCATTTACATCATTCTCTTATATTTTTATAATAGTTATTTTTCACATATAGATCTTTAATCATCTGGAAAATCAGAGTAAGTTTCAATGTCCATCTGGTTAAATAAGCAGCTGGAAGTTTTTCTCACTATGAAAAAAAAATTCTGCAGTGTACTAGGTGCCTGAATAAAGAATATACTGGACCACCTTGTTTCTGGGTTAGTCATAAGTACACTGAGTTCTACCTTAAGAATGCACAACAAGGGCATCAACATACTACCTCTTTATGCATGTAACTCAAGTATTTTCCTTTCTACTTGTTGAGTCAAATTACATTTATGGAGTTCAAGTATAAGAAAGAGGGAATATGTTATTTTACTTGCTGAAATTATGGCCAGTGCTTTGAGACACATATTTAGGAAACAACTGAGAACTGAAACAGACTGTAGGAACTTTGTTCATCTCTGAGTCATATCTGTCATATGCTTATTGAATAAAATTTCTATTACTATGATATTAAAGGGTAAAACAGATTTTAGGGGACACGTACATGGATCTTGGCACCAGTAGAACTCAGTGCTTATTAAATGATTATCATGTAAGGTAAAGGATAGTTCACTCTACTAAACATATATCATGATTTATTATATGATTTTCTCGGGTAAAATGCTTTACTCACCTTCTGAAGAAATCAGTGTATGGAAGGGGACATTGACACTGGACCATGTCAGCTGAGTAGACCAAGGGTGATTGAGCTATAGGATGATCAGTGACCTAAGATGTGTCCTGGAATAAAAGGCAATACCCAGCTAATACTTACTAGCTGAGACAATGAAATATGTTCTCCAGGATTTGACCTGGGAATTGAGATACGACTTGCTTGTTGGCAGCATGCCAGAAAGTGTAGCTGAATCATGTCAGTGGCAGAACACAGAAAGAAGGTTTTCAAACTGCTGAGCTGAAGTCCCCAGAGCTACTTTTGAATTCAGAGCCAGCAATACTAAGAGCATTGAATAAAATAATAGAACACTACCACATTACACCAAATAAATAACATTGGCAATACAAAGCATATATAATGAACTTTCATATATCATTTATAGCTTGTTTCTATAAACCATCCATGGTAGGCTGAATGTAAGTCAGAGTTATTAGAGATGAACAAAATACACACTAAGGCAGGCTTTCTGAATTATGTAGATTGTTCTTTTAAAAGGTAGTACAAGATTTATTCTTATCAAAAGGGCTAAAGGAAACTTGGCTTTCTGACTTATGAAAGATCTTAGAAACAACCAGGAACTCTGGGATAGAAACAACTGTTCCCCCAAGATACCAATGATAGGATTTTTATCATAGCACAAGGTGACATAGAAACTTTTCCAGATTACTAGGACCAGGCATATTTCATTGTCAGAAAGTTCTTCCTTATTTTAACCTGAAATCTGTCTGCCTGTTACCATTTCTCCATCCTTTCCTCTTAGGAAGTTTCTGGACTTCTAATTAAGTTTTACCACATGCACCCTAAGACCAGCTCTATACATTCCTGGGGCATTTTTATGGGGTATATATTTCTGCCTCTTTTGCTCATAGAAGCAAGGCCAAATAAAATGATGCTATGCTTTAAGGAAAAAAGTGTATCTACTCGTCACAACTAAGGTCAATGATGAAGACAGCAGAACTGTTCCCGAAACAATTAGGTTTCCCCAGAGTTCACTGAAATTGTCTAGTTTAATTTACACAGAAAGAAATATAAAAACCTGATAAAGTTGTCCGCATCAGTAGATAATAGAAATCTCTCCCCTTTGTTATTTTTACAAAATTATGAACAAAATAATTACTCTTAGTAATTATTGCAGTAAATACGAGGCTCAAAGTGTCAAGCAGGACTTCACTAAATTCTAGTGAATTTGTTAAAAAATGCAGATGGGGGGAGATTTGGAAGATGATATACATCTAAATATTTGCTTAGAAGGAATTTATTTCTTATGAAATAAAAGATTTCCAATTTCTAATGTGATCTCAAAGAAAAAGTGATAGCCCATTGGTTATTCCTATATTTTCATCCTTAAATCCTTTCTTCTACTTCTGCCTTGGGTTAACCATCCTCTTCAAGAAGTCAAATCCTGTGGATGAGGATATCAACCTTCCACTTAGCTGCCATGTCTCTACTGATAAAAGCTAAACAGGGCTTCCCTGGTGGCGCAGTGGTTGAGAGTCTGCCTGCTGATGCAGGGGACATGGGTTCGTGCCCCGGTCCGGGAAGATCCCACATGCCACGGAGCGGCTGGGCCTGTGAGCCATGGCCACTGAGCCTGTGCGTCCGGAGCCTGTGCTCTGCAACGGGAGAGGCCACAACAGTGAGAGGTCCGCGTACCAGAAAAAAAAACAAACAAAAAAAAGCTAAACAAGTAACAGTGACTTGAACTCAGAAGTATACATCAAGCCACTGTTAACATCTTTCATTACTGGAGAGAGTGCTGTGAAGTAACAAATTACCCCCTCTGCTCAGTCATCCTTCTCACCTTTGATTCAATCACACAGTTACAATAGATCTAATAAAAAGAAAATCTTATTTTCACTCAATAATTCCTTTTGCTTTTCTAAGGTATTACATCTCTCTGTGCAAATTTCATTCTCTGATTGCTCCTTGGAATAGCAAAGCAAATTCCTTTATAATTATAGACTGCTATCATTATTAAAAAGCACACCACTTTTTCAATACAAATTATAGGTTATGTCTATTGTATAAGTGGATTTCAAAATATAGTATTTACTCATACTGAATTGGTCACTGAATCTATGATTTCTCAATATCTGTTTTATAACGAAGTAGACAAGGGGCCCATGGAAGTTATAAAATTTCTAATTTGCTTTGATCTTTAGAGAGGAAAATTTTAAAAAGAAAAAGTGATTTTGTTCTGCCTGACGACAAGATTTATTGTTTATATTTATACTTTTCAGTATGTAATGGTGATAAAAACTGAAGACAGAATGTGATGTCATTTTGGCAGAACAGTATAATAAATGAGGTAATCACTCAATTAAATAAAGGTATCATATAAAGTTGGAAGCCTTTTCTGATTTTCCAGTTATATATGCATAGGTCCCATAACACACAGTATATTCTTACATGCATACAAACATACACGTATGTATAATATATATCCACATATATAATATATCCATACATTATGTATTTAAAAAGATATTTCAAATACTAAAGGCAGCAGTTATAATTTAGATTATTTTGAATCCACCCATACCCAACAGAGAAATAAAATTTGCTAATTGCAGATAAGAAATCTGAGTTTCTGATAGGTAAAATATTTTGTACAAAGAACCCAGGAGGTAGGACTAAAGCTAGACTTTGAAATCAAATTATTTTGCCTCTAGAGCTAGAGAAGTTTCTATCATTCAATTATTTTTATTAAATGTTTGTTGAATTTCATAGTGTGAATGGCAAGTTCTGGCGCTCATGAAAGTTAAAAGTAGTACTTTTCGTGATGATGATACAGTGTTAAAGAATATTGAAAATGGTCACAGTGAAGTTTTATATATTCAGTCAAATAAATCAAGATATTCACCTTGGCTGAAAATAAAATATTGAATTGGTGAGAATTAATTCATATACCTATTATGGAAGACACACTCTAGGGTGGTCCCCATGATTCACACACCCTAGAATCCATGACTTTGTGTAATCTCTTCCACTTGAGCTTAGGTAGGACATGTAACTAGTTATCCAAAATGGAGATTGTCCCTGGTGGACCTGACCTAATCAGAGAAGCCCTTTAAAACAGGGTATAGGTATCAGAGACCCAACTAAGCAGAGATACACTATCTTTGCTGCTGGCTTAGAATAAACAAGCTGCAAAGAAATGGATTCGTCCTGTACTCTTAGGATGCCTGGAAGTAGATTTTTCCCTGGTCAAGCTCCCAGATGAATATGCAGCCTGGTCGATGCCTTGGTTTCAGCCTTGTGATACTCTTCGCAGAAAACCCACATAAGTCTGCACCCAGATTTCTAACCTACAGAATATGTGAGATAATAAATAGGTGTAATTTCAAGCTCTGAAACTTGTAGTTATTGTTACATAGTCATAGATAACTACTGTACCTATGTAAATAAATAATAATGAATGAAAGGCAGGGTTGAGAAAGAAAAGAAGAATTTTTATAATTATAAAAGTTTTATGCATTTGAAATATATAAATGAATGTGCTAAGTTAAAAAACAAAAGCTTGGATTCATGAAGTCATTGTTGAACCCCCAAATCCTCTATTAATTTAAAAGTCTGACAGAGAAAGAAAGGAAAGAGGAAAGTCTAATTTATAACTTTCAGATCACATAATAGAGGAAGAAAGTGAGACATCTGCATTCCTACTGAACTTTAGTGGAGTAAAAACACCATTTATTATATTTATGAATTCTATGGGTCTGCCATTTAAACTGAGTACAGCGGAGATGGCTTGACTCTGCTTCAGAATGTCTGCGGACTCAGACAAAAGACTCAAAAGTCTCAGAAGGTAGGAGCTGTAATAACATGAAGACTCATTCCCTTACTTGACGGAAAGAAGATGTTGGACATCAGATGGGTGGCCTCAGTTCTTTTACACATGCGTTTTTCCAGCTTGTCTCTCCACATAGCCTACTATGGGCTTCTTTGGGATCTGATGGCTGAGTTCCAAGTGTGTCCAGAGAGTATGAGTGTGAGAGCATGAGGGAGAACAGAATCATGCTAGGGAGAAGCTGCATGCTATGTTCTTTTTAAAACGTAGCCTTGTAAGTCACATAACACAACTTTCACCATGCTCCATTGTTTAGAACAGTCACAAGCCTACCCAGTTCATGCGGAAGGAAAATAGACTCAATCCACTGGTGGGGGCCTGCAATGTTCTTAAAAAACAAGTGGGACCATAAATATTTCTTTAGACTTTTTGGAAAATACAGTCTCTCACTTGTGTATTTTCTGTTCTCTGTAAATCTGTATTTAGATCTAGGATTTATTTGACAGGACTAAGAAACTATTGTCACTCATATATTATGTAATTCATTAAAATGTTAATTTTAACTACTGAAGAACAGTTATTTTAAATTTAAAAAAGAATCTGCAAAAATATGTGTCCTTTAAACCAAGGTACCTTCAAATCCTTATGAATAACAAGGACTCCTTGTCTGTTGTTTCCTTTATAAATTTGTTATGCTTCCTGTAATTTCTGCTCCTAAACTACATTCATCTTTACCTCTCAAGAATGTGGTGTATCTTACTTTAAAAACTGTTTCCTAAAGGATAATTTGCATGTTCATAACATGAAATCTAGTCAAAGACCTATCTTTTTTAAGGAGAATGTTCTCCATAATTTTATGGGAATTACTCTTTCAAGATTGGCCTTACCCAATCTGCTTACATTTGCAAAGGCATCTAAGCAATATTCTATGAACATAACACACATTTGGCTGTCTCCTTATCTTTCTTTGTTTTAATCTCCATTTACGAAACAACTTTCACTCTATCTTTGTTATTGAGAATACTAGCCACCATATTTTGGTTCCTACATTATTTAGCCTTTCTCACATGGTATTCATTTCTCCATCACACAGAGATGAATTCTTAGTTGTATCTCCAGTGCTTATTATAATATAATATAATACACTATAACATAATAATTAAAATCCTAGACAGTCAAGTGCTTAATTCTCTGGCTACCAGGTCACATATGCTTACTCTGCCTAAGTCTCTGGGATTTGCTTCTACAGCAGATTTACCTAGCTTTTACAACTAATTTTTTCTCAGTCAGATTTGATGGGATTTGAAACAACTCTGTTGGTTATTTTCCATTTCAAGTACCCATGTGCACATGCATGCACATACATACACACACACACACACACACACACACCATTAGAAGTACTCATAATGGAGAGGTTTTTTGCTCAGTTAATCAATAGCAGTAAATACTGTTTAACTGAGTGAGGCCTGTGAAATACAAGCAGAATTTGTGTAGTCACTGAATTTCAGTGCCTTAACATCCACATATGTACAGGCACACAAAATCATTTCTTGATAACAAAAACTGACTTGGAAAATAACCAAGTTTTGGACTACCCACATTCATACATTAATTCAGGGATCTAAGTTGATAGACTCTGCCATTTTCAATGCATGGATTTTAAGATCGGCCTGGGAGTTCACACTGAAGTTGGCCAGAAGGGAAAAGACCATGGGAGAATAAAAAGGAATTTCAGTGTTCTAGTCCTGTAATTGATGCACATCACTACTGTTTATATTTCATTGACTATAACTCAGTCACATGAAAATTCCTAAGTACAAAAGAAATACATAATGGGCAGCCATCCAGTGACAACTCTATGCTATAGAAGGGGGTAATGATTGGGGCTAAGTAAGGTTCAAATTCTGCTCAACTATTTTATTGGAAGAACTACTCTTAAAATAAGATATGTCTGTATTCTGTATTGCAAAATAAACAGGCACCTCAAAATATATTTTGAATATGCATTTTTACCACAAATTAGACACTTTACCACAAATTAAATAGCCATAAGGTATATTTTCTAAGGCAGACTTAGCTTTAGTAGTAAGCTAATGATTTCACTGTCTTAAAAGAAAAATGTTTTAAATGAAACAAGATGTATCTACAATAAAAATAGTTTCTTTTTCAACTCTTCAAGCTTGCATAAAATAACAAGTGATTTCATGGCTGCCTATAGGAATGTCTCTATGTTCAAGAACAATTTATTTAGATAATTATGTGAGAACACATTAACATACCAGTTGCTATATACTGAATGTTGCATTCTCCCCAAATTCATATGTTGAAATACTAATCCCCAAGATGATGGTATTAGAGGTGGAGCCTTTGGGAGGTGATTAGGTCATGAGGAAGAAACCTCATAAATGAGGATAGCAGCCTTATAAAAAAGGTCTAAGACTCCCTCACCAACTTCTACCATGTGAAGATACAATGAGAAGTTGGTAGTCTGCAACCTGGAAGAAAGTCCTCCCCAGAACCTGACCATGCTGGCACCCTGATCTTGGACTTCCTGTCTCCAAAACAGTGAGCAAAAAATTTCTGCTGTTTATAAGCCACGCAGTCTATGGCATTTTGTTATAGCTGCCTGAATGGCCTAAGACAGCAGTTCCCAACCTTTCTGGCACCAGGGACCGGTTTCGTGGAAGACAGTTTTTCCACAGACCAGGGTGGGAGATGGTTTTGGGATGATTCAAGTGCATTACATTTATTGTGCACTTTATTTCTATTATTATTATATTGTAATATATAATGAAATAATTACACAACTCACCATAATGCAGAATTAGTGGGAGTCCTAAGCTTGTTTTCACTTGCCACTCACTGACAGGGTTTTGATATGAGTCTGCAAGCAACTGATTTATTATGGTCTCTGTGCAGTCAAACCTCTCTGCTAATGATAATCTGTATTTGCAGCCACTTCCCAGCACTAGCATCACCACCTCAGCTCCACCTCAAATCATCAGGCATTAGATTCTCATAAGGAGTGTGCAACCTAGATCCCTCGCGTGCACAGTTCACAGTAGGGTTCGCACTCCTATGAGAATCTAATGCTGCTGCTGATCTGACAGGAGGTGGAGCTCAGTAATGAGAGTGATGGGGAGTGGCTATAAATATAGATGAAGCTTCCCTTGCTCGCTGGCCACTCACCTCCTCCTGTGCAGCCAGGTTCCTAATAGGCCAGGACCAGTATCGGTCTGTGGCCCGAGGGTTGGGGACTCCTGGCCTAAGACACTATTTTTCATACATTAATACTAATCACTCATTTTACCTCTAAAACAGGCAGTTATGCTAATGAACAGAATTAAACTTGTTCACATGATAAAAGATCCTGCATTATGCAAGGTGTTTTGTCAATAAATTATTTCAGTGTGTATTTCTTTATTAAAACAATGTAAGAAAAAATGGTAGAAAAACCTCACCTACTATATAATAAGAATGACAGATTGCCCTATAAATCTGATATATGAGAACTAACTAAATATGGTAACCTTGAGAATAGGGTTAAAAACAAATTGAAATGCCAGATAATCTAAATTCAAAAGACTTTTAGGTTATGCTTTCCTTTAAATCATGCCTTGTTTTTTTCAAAATCTAACACTAGATAGACCCTGCTAGGTATTTTTTCCAAGTGAAATATATACACTATTTAATAGGGTCAAGAGATTTAAAGTTCTAACAATATTTAGTCCATGCTATTCCTAAGGAAAGGATATACACTACAGTCTCTGAGACAACATACCAGGAGTACAGCTTATCCCCTTCTCCTACAGACTTGTTAGTTTCGAACAACAACCTGGACTGGACTAATACTATCAATTTTACTGGATCTCAGGCCTTCAGACTCACACTGATAACTACAACATTGGCTCTCCTGGGTCTCCAGTTTGCTGACTTCAGATCTTATAACTTCTCAGCCTCTGTAGTCACATGAGCCAATTCCTTATAATACTTCCATATATAATAGAATATATGTATCTCTTATGGGTTCCATTTCTCTGGAGAACCCAGACTAACATATCGCTATCACAGAAATGTTTACTAGAGTTTCCTCTAGTTATGATTTCATTTTTTAATATTTATCTTTTTAGTCTATAGCATCTTGGCTTACAAATATTTTTGTGGCATTTCAAAGTTGTCTGAATCAAGTAGAATTTTTGAGTATTTTAAAATCATTATTGGGGGCAGCTTCAAGATGGCGGAAGAGTAAGACACAAAGATCACCTTCCTCCCCACAAATACATCAGAAATACATCTATAGGTGGAAATTCTCCTGTAGAACACCTACTGAGCGCTAGGAGAAGACCTGAGACCTCCCAAAAGGCAAGAAACTCCCCATGTACCTGGGTAGGGCGAAAGGAAAAAGAAAAAACAGAGACAAAAAATAGGGATGGGACCTGCACCAGTGGGAGGGAGCTGTGAAGGAGGAAAGGTTTCCACACACAAGGAAGCCCCTTCGCAGGCGGAGATTGCAGGTGGCGGAGGGGGGAAGCTTCAGAACCATGGAGGAGAGCGCAGCAACAGGAGTGTGGAGGGCAAGTGGAGAGATTCCACACAGAGGATTGGTGCCGACCAGCATTCACCAGCCCGAGAGGCTTGTCTGCTCACCCGCCGGGGCGGGTGGAGGCCGGGCGCGAGCCGCGGCTAAGAGTGCGGACCCCAGAGACGGGCATCAGATGCTAAGACTGCTGCTGCAGCCACCAAGAAGCCTGTGTGCAAGCACAAGTCACTGTCCACACCGTCCCTCCCAGGACACTGTGCAGCCCGCCACTGCCAGGGTACCGTGATCCAGGGACAACTTCCCTGGGAGAACACATGGCACGCCTCAGGCTGCTGCAACGTCCGGCTGGCCTCTGCCGCAACAGGCTCGCCCCACATCCGTACCCAGAGCCCGAGTGAGCCAGAGCCCCCGAGTCAGCTGCTCCTTTAACCCCATCCTGTCTGAGCGAAGAACAGATGCCCTCAGGCGACCTACACGCAGAAGCGGGTCCAAATCCAAAGCTGAACCCCGGGAGCTGTGCGAAGAAAGAAGAGAAAGGGAAATCTCTCCGAGCAGCCTCAGGAGCAGCGGATTAAATCTCCACAATCAACTTGATGTACCCTGCATCTCAGGAATACCTGAACAGGCAATGAATCATCCCAAATTGAGGAGGTGGACTTTGGGAGCAAAGATATATTATTTTTTCCCCTTTTTCTCTTTTTGTGAGTGTGTATGTGTATGCTTTTGAGTGTGATTTTGTCTGTATAGCTTTGCTTTCACCATTTGTCCTAGGGGTCTGTCTGTCCGTATTTTTGGGGTTTTTTTTACTTTAAAAAATTTTTTTCTTAATATTCATTTATTTATTTTAATAACTTTATTTCACTTTACTTTATTTTATTTTATCTTCTCCCTTTCTTTCTTCCTTCTTTCCTTTCTCACTCTCTCTCTCTCCTTCCCTCCCTCCCTCTATCCCCTCTCCCTTGCTTCCTTCCTTCCTTCCTTCCTTCTTTTCTTTCTTTCTCTTTTTCCTCCCTTTTATTCTGAGCCGTGTGGATGAAACGCTCTTGGTGCTGCAGCCAGGAGTCAGTGCTGCGCCTCTGAGGTAGGAGAGCCAACTTAAGGACACTGGTCCACAAGAGACCTCCCAGCTCCACGTAATATCAAACGGTGAAATTCTCACAGAGATCTCCATCTCAACACCAAGACCCAACTTCACTCAACGACCAGCAAGTTACAGTGCTGGACACCCTATGCCAAACAACTAGAAAGACAGGAACACAACCCCATCCATTAGCAGAGAGGATGGCTAAAATCATAATAAGGCCACAGACAGCCCAAAACACACCACCAGACGAGAACCTGCCCACCAGAAAGACAAGATCCAGCCTCATCCACCAGAACACAGGCACAAGTCCCCTCCACCAGGAAGCCTACACAACCCACTGAACCAAACTTAGCCACTGGGGAAAGACACCAAAAACAACGGGAACTACGAACCTGCAGCCTGCAAAAAGGAGACCCCAAACACAGTAAGATAAGCAAAATGAGAAGACAGAAAAACACACAGCAGATGAAGGAGCAAAGTAAAAACCCACCAGACCTAACAAATGAGGAAGAAATAGGCAGTCTACCTGAAAAGAATTCAGAATAATGATAGTAAAGATGATCCAAAATCTTGGAAATAGAATAGACAAAATACAAGACACGTTTAACAAGGACCTAGAAGAACTAAAGAGCAAACAAACAATGATGAACAACACAATAAATGAAAGTAAAAATTCTCTAGAAGGGATCAACAGCAGAATAACTGAGTCAGAAGAACAGATAAGCAACCTGTTAAGATAAAATAGTGGAAATAACTACTGCAGAGCAGAATAAAGAAAAAAGAATGAAAAGAATTGAGGACAGTCTCAGAGACCTCTGGGACAACATTCAATGCACCAACATTTGAATTATAGGGTCCAAGAAGAAGAAGGGAAAAAGGGACTGAGAAAATATTTCAAGAGATTATAGTTGAAAACTTCCCTAATATGGGAAAGGAAATAGTCAATCAAGTCCAGGAAGCACAGAGAGTTCCATACAGGATAAATCTAAGGAGAAACACGCCATGACACATATTAATCAAACAATCAAAAATTATATACAAAAAGACATATTAAAAGCAGCAAGGGAAAAACAACAAATAACACACAAGGGAATCCCCAAAAGGTTAACAGCTGATCTTTCAGCAGAAACTCTGCAAGCCAGAAGGGAGTGGCAGGACATACTTAAAGTGATGAAGACGAAAAACCTACAAACAAGATTACTCTACCCAGCAAGGATCTCATTCAGATTTGATGGAGAAATTAAAACCTTTACAGACAAGCAAAAGCTAAGAGAGTTCAGCACCACCAAACCAGCTATACAACAAATGCTAAAGAAACTTCTCTAGGCAAGAAACACAAGAGAAGGAAAAGACCTACAATAACAAACCCAAAACAATTAAGAAAATGGGAATAGGAACATACATATCGATAATTACCTTAAATGTAAATGGATTAAATGCTCCCACCAAAAGACACAGAGTCGCTGAATGGATACAAAAACAAGACCCATATACATGCTGTCTACAAGAGACCCACTTCAGACCTAGGGACACATACAGACTGAAAGTGAGGGGATGGAAAAAGATATTCCATGCAAATGGAAATCAAAAGAAAGCTGGAGCAGCAATTCTCATATCAGACAAAATAGACTTTAAAAGAAAGACTATTACAAGAGACAAAGAAGGACACTACATAATGATCAGGGGATTGATCCAAGAAGAAGATATAACAATTGTAAATATGTATCCACCTAACATAGGAGTAGCTCATTACATAAGGCAAATAATAACAGCCATAAAAGGGGAAATCAACAGTAACACAATCATAGTAGGGGACTTTAACACCCCACTTTCACCAATGGACAGATCATCCAAAATGAAAATAAATAAGGAAAAGCACGCTTCAAATGATACATTAAACAAGATGGACTTAATTGATATTTATAGGACATTCCATCCAAAAACAACTGAATACACATGCTTCTAAAGTGCTCATGGAACATTTTCCAGGATAGATCGTATCTTGGGTCACAAATCAAGCCTTGGTAAATTTAAGAAAATTGAAATTGGAGCAAGTATCTTTCCCAACCACAATGCTATAAGACTAGATATCAATTACAGGAAGAGATCTGTAGAAAATACAAACACATGGAGGCTAAACAATACACTAATTAATAACCAAGTGATCACTGAAGAAATCAAGGAGAAAATCAAAAAATACCTAGAAACTAATGACAATAGAGACATGATGACCCAAAACCTATGGGATGAAGTTTATAGCAATAGAGTCCTACCTTAAGAAACAGGAAACGTCTCAAATAAACAACCTAACCTTGCACCTAAAGCATTAGAGAAGGAAGAACAAAAAAACCCTAAAGTTAGCAGAAGGAAAGAAATCATAAAGATCAGATCAGAAATAAATAAAAAAGAAATGAAGGAAATGATAGCAAAGATCAATAAAACTAAAAGCTGGTTCTTTGAGAAGATAAACAAAATTGATAAACCATTAGCCAGACTCATCAAGAAAAAAAGGGAGAAGACTCAAATCAATAGAATTAGAAATGAAAAAGGAGGGCCTCCCTGGTGGCGCAGTGGTTGAGAGTCCGCCTGCCGATGCAGGGGATACGGGTTCGTGCCCCGGTCTGGGAGGATCCCATATGCCGCGGAGCGGCTGGGCCCGTGAGCCATGGCTGCTGAGCCTGCGCATCCGGAGCCTGTGCTCCACAACGGGAGAGGCCACAACAGTGAGAGGCCCGCGTACCACAAAAAAAAAAAAAAAAAAAAAAAAAAAGAAATGAAAAAGGAGAAGTAACAACTGACCTGCAGAAATACAAAGAATCATGAGAGATTACTATAAGCGACTCTATGCCAATAAAATGGGCAACCTGGAAGAAATGGGCAAATTCTTAGAAATGCACAACCTTCTGAGACTGAACCAGGAAGAAATAGAAAATATGAATAGACCAATCACAAGCATTGAAATTGAAACTGTGATTAAAAATCTTCCAACAAACAAAAGCCCAGGACCAGATGGCTTCACAGGCGAATTCTATCAAACATTTAGAGAAGAGCTAACACCTATCCTTCTCAAACTCTTCCAAAATATAGCAGAGGGAGGAACACTCCCAAACTTATTCTATAAGGCCACCATCACCTTGATACCAAAACCAGACAAACATGTCACAAAGAAAGAAAACTGCAGGTCAATATCACTGATGAACATAGATGAAAAATCCTCAACAAAATACTAGCAAACAGAATCCAGCAGCACATTAAAAGGATCATACACCATGATCAAGTGGGGTTTATTTCAGGAATGCAAGGATTTTTCAGTATACTCAAATCAATCAATGTGATACACCATATTAGCAAACTGAAGGAGAAAAACCATATGATCATCTCAATAGATGCAGAGAAAGCTTTCGACAAAATTCAAAACCCATTTATGATAAAAACCCTGCAGAAAGTAGGCATAGAGGGAACTTTCCTCAACATAATAAAGGCCATATATGACAAACCCACAGCCAACATCATCCTCAATGGTGAAAAACTGAAACCATTTCCACTAAGATCAGGAACAAGACAAGGTTGCCCACTCTCACCACTCTTATTCAACGTAGTGTTGAAAGTTTTAGCCACCGCAATCAGAGAAGAAAAAGAAATAAAGGAATCCAAATTAGAAAAGAAGAAGTAAATCTGTCACTGTTTGCAGATGACATGATATTATACATAGAGAATCCGAAAAATGCCACCAGAAAACTACTAGAACTAATCAATGAATTTGGTAAAGTAGCAGGATAGAAAATTAATGCAAAATCTCTGGTATTCCTATACATTAATGATGAAAAATCTGAAAGTGAAATTAAGAAAACACTCCCATTTACCTTTGCAACAAAAAGAATAAAATATCTAGGAAAAAACCTACCTAAGGGGACAAAAGACCTGTATGCAGAAAATTATAAGACACTGATGAAAGAAATTAAAGATGATACAAATAGATGGAGAGATGTACTATGTTCTTGGATTGGAAGAATCAACATTGTGAAAATGAGTCTAGTACCCAAAGCAATCTACAGATTCAACGCAATCCCTATCAAGCTACCACTGGCATTTTTCACAGAACTAGAACAAAAAATTTCACAATTTGTATGGAATCACAAAAGACCCCGAATAGCCAAAGCAATCTTGCGAACAAAGACTGGAGCTGGAGGAATCAGACTCCTGGACTTCAGCCTATACTACAAAGCTACAGTAATCAAGACAGTATGGTACTGGCACAAAAACAGAAATATAGATCAATGGAACAGGATAGAAAGCCCAGAGATAAACCCACACACATATGGTCACCTTATCTTCGATAAAGGAAGCAAGAATATACAATGGAGAAAAGACAGCCTCTTCAATAAGTGGTGCTGGGAAAACTGGACAAGTACATGTAAAAGTATGAAATTAGAACACTCCCTAACACCATACACAAAAATAAACTCAAAATGGATTAAAGACTTAAATGTAAGGCCAGACACTATCAAACTCTTAGAGATAAACATAGGCAGAACACTCTATGACATATATCACAGCAAGATCCTTTTGGACCCACCTCCTAGAGAAATGGAAATAAAAACAAAAATAAACAAATGGGACCTAATGAAAGTTGAAAGCTTTTGCACAGCAAAGGAAACCATAAACAAGACCAAAAGACAACCCTCAGAATGGGAGAAATTATTTGTAAATGAAGCAACTGACAAAGATTAATCTTCAAAATTTACAAGGAGCTCATGCAGCTCAATATCAAAAAAACAACAACCTACTCCAAAAATGGGCAGAAGACCTAAATAGACATTTCTCCAAAGAAGATATACAGATTGCCAAGAAACACATGAAAGAATGCTGAACATCATTAATCATTAGAGAAATGCAAATCAAAACTACAATGAGATATCATCTCACACCGGTTAGAATGGCCATCATCAAAAAATCTAGAAACAATAAATGCTGGAGAGGGTGTGGAGAAAAGGGAACACTGTTGCACTGTTGGTGGGAATGTAAACTGATACAACCACTATGGAGAACAGTATGAAGGTTCCCTAAAAAACTACAAATAGAACTACCATATGACCCAGCAATCCCACTACTGGGCATACACCCTGAGTAAACCAGAATTCAAAAAGCGTCATGTACCAAAATGTTCATTGCAGCTCTATTTACAATAGCCAGGACATGGAAGCATCCTAAGTGTCCATCAACTGATGAATGGATAAAGAAGATGTGGCACATATATACAATGGAATATTACTCAGCCATAAAAAGAAACAAAATTGAGTTATTTGTAGTGAGGTGGGTGGACCTAGAGTGTGTCATACAGAGTGAAGTAAGTCAGAAAGAGAAAAACAAATACTGTATGCTAACACATATATATGGAATTTCAGAAGAAAAAAAAACGTTCATGAAGAACCTAGGGGCAAGACAGGAATAAAGACACAGACCTACTAGAGAATGGACTTGAGGATATGGGGAGGGGCAGGGTAAGCTGTGACAAAGTGAGAGAGTGGCATGGACCAATATACACTACCAAACATAAAATAGATAGCTAGTGGGAAGTAGCCGCATAGCACAGGGAGATCAGCTTGGTGCTTTGTGAACACCTAGAGGGGTGGGATAGGGAGGGTGGGAGGGAGGGAGACGCAAGAGGGAAGAGATATGGGAACATATGTATATGTATAACTGATTCACTTTGTTATAAAGCAGAAACTAATACACCATTGTAAAGAAATTATACTCCAATAAAGATGTTAAAAAAATCATTACTAATCTTATTTAGAATAAGATTTCAATATTAAAATTATATATGTGATATTATATCATGTTGTAACTGAGCTTCATATCAAAAGATTATCCAATTTCATTAGAAATATGTTATAAAGCAAATATAGAGGGCTGTTTATCAATTCATTTAGCATAAGATCTCTAATTTAGTTAAACATTCCTTTACTGCTGCTCATTTGGAATGTTGTCAATAACATCACTTATTATATGTAAGGCACTTGGCTATATTTTTCGTATGCATCATCATATTTAATTCTCACAATTATTTCTCCCTTACAGATGCGGAAATTGAAGTATACAGAGATTACGGAACCTATCAAAGATAAATAGAAAATAAATAGCCAATTAAAGATCTGAATACAGGCTATCTCTCTCTATATATATACCATATCCTGTCTTGTTCTCTATTAAAATCCTTGTTCTCTATTTAAATAATTATTTTTAATTTGTTGATACAGGTTGCCAAATTTCCTCTCAGGAAGATAGAATGTTTCTGATTAGACTTCTCAATGTCACATCACTCCCCATCTATGTCAGCACTAGTTATGATAATTTTTATATTGGGTATTTTGAAACACCAACTAAAATTTCTCTCCATTTAATTTTAACATCTTAAATTACTAGGTTAGCTCCCGAGCCTTCAAAGGGCGCTCGGGGGCTGCGGGGCTGAAGCTTCTGCGTACAGCCGAGGGGCCTCGCCGTTCCCTGCCCGTCGCGGGGCCACCGGCGGGCGCTGGGTGCCCCAGCTCCCTTCCCGCGTCACAGGAGCAGGTGCCACAGCCGCCGGCCGCTCGCGCGGAGTTTGCATAATCCCTATTGATCTGTCTAAAAGTTTACTGAGAGGCCCGGAGGAAGATGGCGGAAGAGTAAGACGCGGAGATCACCTTCCTCCCCACAGATACATCAGAAATTCATCTACACGTGGAACAACTCCTACAGAACACCTACTGAACGCTGACAGAAGACCTCAGACGCCCCAAAAGGCAAGAAACTCCCCACATACCTGGGTAGGGCAAAAGAAAAAAAGAATAAACAGAGACAATAGGATAGGGACGGGACCTGCACCAGTGGGAGGGAGCCGTGAAGGAGGGAAGGTTTCCACACACTACAAGCCCCTTCGCGGGCGGAGACTGCAGGTGGCGGAGGGGGAAAGCTTCAGAGGAGAGCACAGCCACAGGGGGGTGGAGGGCAAAGCGGAGAGACTTCGGCACAGAGGATCGGTGCCCTCAGGCACACACCAGCCCGAGAAGCTTGTCTGCTCGGCCGCCGGGGCGGGCGGGGCTGGGAGCTGAGGCTCGGGTATCGGCTTTCAGTCGGAGCACAGGGAGAGGACTGGGGCTGGCGGCAGGAAGAGAGCCTGAAGGGGTTAGTGCACCACGGCTAGCCCGGAGGGAGTCCGGGGAAAGGGTCTGGAGCTGCCGAAGAGGCAAGAGACTTTTTTCCCTTTTGTTTCCTGGTACGCGAGGAGAGGGCATTAAGAGGGCTGCTTGGGGAAGCGCCGGAGACAGGCGCGGACCTCGGAGACGGGCGTGGGACGCTGGGGCTGCTGCTGCCGCCGCCGCCGCGGGGCCTGTGTGCGAGCGCGGGTCACTGTCCGCCCCGCCTTCCGGGGGGCCTGTGCACCCCGCCACTGCCGGGGTCCCGGGACCCGGGGACGGCTTTCCCGGGAAAGCGCACGGAGCGCCTCGGGCTGCTGCAACGTCACGGCGGCCTCTGCCGCCGCAGGCCCGCCCCACACTGCGCGCCCCTCCCTCCCCTCTGCCTGAGTGAGCCAGAGCCCCCGAATCAGCGGCTCCTTTAAACCCGTCCTGTCTGAGCGAAGAACTGACGCCCTCCAGCGACCTACGCGCAGAGGCGGGGCCAGGTCCAAGGCTGAGACCCGGGAGCTGTGAGAGCAGAGACAGGGAAATCTCTCTGTGCAGCCTCAGAGGCAGCGGATTAAAGCTCCACGGCCCATTTGATGTGCCCTGCGGCTGTGGAGTGCATAAATGGACAGCGAATCATCCCAAATTGAGGAAGTGGACTTTGAGGACAAGATTTAAGACTTTCCCCCCTTTTCCTCTTTTTACAACGAATTATCCCAAATTAAGGAGGTGGACTTAGAGAGCTAGATTTCAGACTTCTCGCCCTTTTCCTCTTTTTACAACGAATTATCCCAAATTGAGGAGGTGGACTTGGAGAGCAAGATTTTTGATTTTTCCCCCTGCTCTCTTTTTGTGAATGTATATGTGTAATCTTCTGTGTAAGATTCTCTCTGTATAGCTTTGCTTCCACCATATGTCCCAGGGTTCTATCTGTCCGTTATTTTTTTCAATAATTACTTTTTAATTTTAATAACGCTACTATATTTCATACTTTATTCTATTTTACTTTACCTGCTCTTTCTTTTTTTCCTACCTTCCCTCCCTCCCTCCCTCCCTCCGCTCCTCCTTTCCTTCTTTTTCTTTCCTCCCTCCCTCCCTCCCACCCTTCTTCTTTCCACTTTCTTTTTCTTTCCTTCCTCCCTCCCTCCCTCCTGTCTTTCTTTCTTTCTTTCCTTCCTCCCTCCCTCCCTTCTTCCATTCACTCTTCCTTTTGCTTTCATTCCTCCCTCCCTCCTTTCTTTCTTTCTTCCTTCCTTCCTTTCTTCCCTTCTTCCTTTCTTTCCCTTTCTCTATCTTTATTCTACTAATTCTTTCTTTCTACTTTTTCTCCCTGTTATTCTGAGCCGGGTGGATGAAAGGCTCTTGGTGCTGCAGCCAGGAGTCAGTGCTGTGCCTCTGAAGTGGGAGAGCAAACTTCAGGACACGGGTCCACAAGAGACCTCCCAGCTCCACATAATATCAAGCAGCGAAAATCTCCCAGAGATCTCCATCTCAACACCAGCACCCAGCTTCAGTCAACGACCAGCAAGCTACAGTGCTGGTCACCCTATGCCAAGCAACTAGCAAGGCAGGAACACAACACCACCCATTAGCAGAGAGGCTACCTAAAAACATAATAAGGCCGCAGGCACCCCAAAACACACCACCAGACGTGGACCTGTCCACCAGAAAGACAAGATCGCGCCTCAACCACCAGAACACAGGCATTAGTCCCCCCCACCAGGAAGCCTACACAACCTACTGAAACAACCTTAGCCACGGGGGACAGACACCAAAAACAACGGGAATTACGAATCTGCAGCCTGCAAAAAGGAGACCCCAAACACAGTAACATAAGCAAAATGAGAAGGCAGAAAAACACACAGCAGGTGAAGGAGCAAGATAAAAACCTACCAGACCTAACAAATGAAGAGGTAATAGGCAGTCTACCTGAAAAAGAATTCAGAATAATGATAGTAAACATGATCCAAGATTCTATTTCCAAGATCCAAAATCTTGGAAATAGAATAGACAATATGCAAGAAACATTTAACAAGGACCTAGAAGAACTAAAGATGAATCAAGCATCGATGAAAAACACAATAAATGAAATGAAAAATACTCTAGGTGGGATCAATAGCAGAATAACTGAGGCAGAAGAATGGATAAGTGAGGTGGAAGATAAAATAGTGGAAATAACTGATGCAGAGCAAAATAAAGAAAAAAGAATGAAAAGAACAGAGGACAGTCTCAGAGACCTCTGGGACAATACTAAACGCACCAATATTCGAATTATAGGGGTTCCAGAAGAAGAAGAGAAAAAGAAAGGGACTGAGAAAATATTTGAAGAGATTATAGTTGAAAACTTCCCTAATATGGGAAAGGAAATAGTTAATCAAGTCCAGGAGGCACAGAGAGTCCCATACAGAATAAATCCAAGGAGAAATACGCCAAGACACATATTAATCAAACTGTCAAAAATTAAACACAAAGAAATCATATTAAAAGCAGCAAGGGAAAAACAACAAATAACACACAAGGGAATCCCCATCAGGTTAACAGCTGATCTCTCAGCAGAAACTCTACAAGCCAGAAGGGAGTGGCAGGATATAATTAAAGTGATGAAGGAGAGAAACCTGCAACCAAGATTACTCTACCCAGCAAGGATCTCATTCAGATTTGATGGAGAAATTAAAACGTTTACAGACAAGCAAAAGCTGAGAGAGTTCAGCACCACCAAACCAGCTTTACAACAAATGTTAAAGGAACTTCTCTAGGCAAGAAACACAACAGAAGGAATGTACCTACAATAACGAACCCAAAGCAATTAATGAAATGGGAATAGGAACATACATATCAATAATTACCTTAAATGTAAATGGACTAAATGCTCCCACCAAAAGACACAGAGTGGCTGAATGGATACAAAAACAAGACCCATATATATGCTGTCTACAAGAGACCCACTTCAGACCTAGAGACACATACAGATTGAAAGTAAGGGGATGGAAAAAGATATTCCATGCAAATGGAAATCAAAAGAAAGCTGGAGTAGCAATTCTTATATCAGACAAAATAGACTTTAAAATAAAGACTATTAGAAGAGACAAAGAAGGACACTACATAACGATAAAGGGATCGATCCAAGAAGAAGATATAACAATTGTAAATATTTATGCACCCAACATAGGAGCACCTCAATACATAAGGCAAATACTAATGGCCATAAAAGGGGAAATCGACAGTAACACAATCATAGTAGGGGACTTTAACACCCCACTTTCACCAATGGACAGATCATCCAAAATGAAAATAAATAAGGAAACACAAGCTTTAAATGATACATTAAACAAGATGGACTTAGTTGATATTTATAGGACATTCCATCCAAAAACAACAGAATACACATTTTTCTCAAGTGCTCATGGAACATTCTCCAGGATAGATCATATCTTGGGTCACAAATCAAGCCTTGGTAAATTTTAGAAAATTGAAATTGTATCAAGTATCTTTTCTGACCACAATGCTATGAGACTAGACATCAATCACAGGAAAAGATCTGTAAAAAATACAAACACATGGAGGCTAAACAATACACTACTCAATAACGAAGTGATCACTGAAGAAATCAAAGAGGAAATTAAAAAATACCTAGAAACAAATGACAATGGAGACACGACGACCCAAAACCTATGGGACGCAGCAAAAGCAGTTCTAAGGGGGAAGTTTATAGCAATACAATCCCACCTTAAGAAACAGGAAACATCTCGAGTAAACAACCTGACCCTGCACCTAAAGCAATTAGAGAAAGAAGAACAAAAAACCTCCAAAGTTAGCAGAAGGAAAGAAATCGTAAAGATCAGATCAGAAATAAATGAAAAAGAAATGAAGGAAACGATAGCAAAGATCAACCAAACTAAAAGCTGGTTCTTTGAGAAGATAAACAAAATTGACAAACCATTAGCCAGACTCATCAAGAAAAGAAGGGAGAAGACTCAAATCAATAGAATTAGAAATGAAAAAGGAGAAGTAACAACTGACACTGCAGAAATACAAAGGATCATGAGAGATTATTACAAGCAACTCTATGCCAATAAAATGGACAACCTGGAAGAAATGGACAAATTCTTAGAAATGCACAACCTGCCAAGACTGAATCAGGAAGAAATAGAAAATATGAATAGACCAATCACAAGCACTGAAATTGAAACTGTGATTAAAAATCTTCCAACAAACAAAAGCCCAGGACCAGATGGCTTCACAGGCGAATTCTATGAAACATTTAGAGAAGAGCTAACACGCATCCTTCTCAAACTCTTCCAAACAAAATCAGAGGAAGGAACACTCCCAAACTCATTCTACGAGGCCACCATCACCTTGATACCAAAACCAGGCAAGGATGTCACAAAGAAAGAAAACTACAGGCCAATATCACTGATGAACATAGATGCAAAAATCCTCAACAAAATACTAGCAAACAGAATCCAACAGCACATTAAAAGGATCATACACCATGATCAAGTGGGGTTTATTCCAGGAATGCAAGGATTCTTCAATATACGCAAATCAATCAATGTGATACACCATATTAACAAGTTGAAGGAGAAAAACCATATGATCATCTCAATAGATACAGAGAAAGCTTTCGACAAAATTCAACACACATTTATGATAAAAACCCTGCAGAAAGTAGGCATAGAGGGAGCTTTCCTCAACATAATAAAGGCCATATATGACAAACCCACAGCCAACGTTGTCCTCAATGGTGAAAAACTGAAACCATTTCCACTAAGATCAGGAACAAGACAAGGCTGCCCACTCTCACCACTCTTATTCAACCTAGTTTTGGAAGTTCTAGCCACAGCAATTAGAGAAGAAAAGGAAATAAAAGGAATCCAAATTGGAAAAGAAGAAGTAAAGCTGTCACTGTTTGCAGATGACATGATACTATACATAGAGAATCCTAAAGATGCTACCAGAAAACTACTAATCAATGAATTTGGTAAAGTAGCAGGATACAAAATTAATGCACAGAAATCTCTGGCATTCCTGTACACTAATGATGAAAAATCTGAAAATGAAATCAAGAAAACACTCCCATTTACCATTGCAACAAAAAGAATAAAATATCTAGGAATAAACCTACCTAAGGAGACAAAAGACCTGTATGCAGAAAATTATAAGACACTGATGAAAGAAATTAAAGATGATACAAATAGATGGAGAGATATACCATGCTCCTGGATTGGCAGAATCAATATTGTGAAAATGACTCTACTACCCAAAGCAATCTACAGATTCAATGCAATCCCTATCAAACTACCACTGGCATTTTTCACAGAACTAGAACAAAAAATTTCAAAATTTGTTTGGAAAAACAAAAGACCCCGAATAGCCAAAGCAATCTTGAGAACGAAAAACGGAGCTGGAGGAATCAGGCTCCCTGACTTCAGACTCTACTACAAAGCTACAGTAATCAAGACAGTGTGGTACTGGCATAAAAACAGAAATATAGATCAATGGAACAGGATAGAAAGCCCAGAGATAAACCCACGCACATATGGTCAACTTATCTTTGATAAAGGAGGCAGGAATGTACAGTGGAGAAAGGACAGCCTCTTCAATAAGTGGTGCTGGGAAAACTGGACAGGGACACGTAAAAGTATGAGATTAGATCATTCCCTAACACCATACACAAAAATAAGCTCAAAATGGATTAAAGACCTAAATGTAAGGCCAGAAACGATCAAACACTTAGAGGAAAACAAAGGCAGAACACTCTATGACAAATCACAGCAAGATCCTTTTGGACCCACCTCCTAGAGAAATGGAGATAAAAACAAAGATAAACAAATGGGACCTAATGAAACTTCAAAGCTTTTGCACAGCAAAGAAAACCATAAACAAGACCAAAAGACAACCCTCAGAATGGGAGAAAATATTTGCAAATGAAGCAACTGACAAAGGATTAATCTCCAAAATTTATAAGCAGCTCATGCAGCTCAATAGCAAAAAAACAAACAACCCAATCCAAAAATGGGCAGAAGACCTAAATAGACATTTCTCCAAAGAAGATATACAGATTGCCAACAAACACATGAAAGAATGCTCAACATCATTAATCATTAGAGAAATGCAAATCAAAACTACAATGAGATATCATCTCACACCAGTCAGAATGGCCATCATCAAGAAATCTAGAAACAATAAATGCTGGAGAGGGTGTGGAGAAAAGGGAACACTCTTGCACTGCTGGTGGGAATGTGAATTGGTACAGCCACTATGGAGAACAGTATGGAGGTTCCTTAAAAAACTAAAAATACAACTACCATATGACCCAGCAATCCCACTACTAGGCATATACCCTGAGAAAACCATAATTCAAAAAGAGACATGTACCAAAATGTTCATTGCAGCTCTATTCACAATAGCCCGGAGCTGGAAACAACCTAAATGTCCATCATCGGATGAATGGATAAAGAAGATGTGGCACATATATACAATGGAATATTACTCAGCCATAAAGAGAAACGAAACTGAGCTATTTGTAATGAGGTGGATAGACCTAGAGTCTGTCATACAGAGTGAAGTAAGTCAGAAAGACAAAGTTAAATACCGTATGCTAACACATATATATGGAATTTTTAAAAAAAAATGTCATGAAGAACCTAGGGGTAAAACGGGAATAAAGACACAGACCTACTTGAGAATGGACTTGAGGATATGGGGAGGGGGAAGTGTAAGCTGTGACAAAGCGAAAGAGAGGCATGGAGATGTATACACTACCAAACGTGAGGTAGATAGATAGTGGGAAGCAGCCGCAGAGCACGGGGAGATCAGCTCGGTGCTTTGTGACCGCCTGGAGGGGTGGGATGGGGAGGGTGGGAGGGAGGGAGATGCATGAGGGAAGGGATGTGGGAACGGATGTATATGTATGACTGATTCACTTTGTTATAAAGCAGAAACTAATAAAAAAAATTTTTTTTTAAATTACTAGGTTAAAACACATTAAACTGTCAATATAGACTGATTTTGATACATAAAAATGGCAATATCATATGGTTCAAGTTATTTTAAATAAGGCTGAACATTTTTGAGTTTTTAATATTTTAAAGTCTTCCATGAATTTTCTATTGAAGTTCTTTTTCCTAACACTGTGTATTTTTCTTATCAATTTGTATGAGCCTTGAGCTTAATAAGAACATTAACTGTTTTGACCTAATAAATAATTTGATGGACAGATAAGGGTATTAAAACATAACAGACAATGCTCAATATTTCAATATAAATGATTCGTGTTTGGGGGATCATTTTGATATTAGCTAAAGACAATAAACCACAGAAACAAAGATATAAACATTTAAATTACATTGTTAAGATGAATAGAGATAATTGATAATTTTGCATTAAATCATTCAAACCAAATAAAATCAGGTGGATATGAAAAGCGGAAGTGCATATATTTATTATTCTTAGCATTTTCTTAACTTACAATGACTCTGGTTCAAAATTGAAATAACTGAACTATAATAATAACAACTTTATTTACTACATCCATTCACATCCAGAAGTAATATCAAGTTTCTGTGTGACAGGGAAGGGAGAAGGAGGAGGGAGGAAATAGTATTCAGGATAGATACTACACATTTTTAAACCTTAATCTCATGTGTACAGAACCTAAAAGTCAGAATTAAATATTTTAAAAATATACACTTGTGTAATCACAAATAAATAATTTAAATTTTAGAAACATAATTATATATTCAAAATCGTTTTCTCTTTCTCATTCTTAATTTCGATAGATGTCTTTCTTGACTGCATCTTTAAAATATACTCATTGTGTACATTTATTTTTTCATTTTTTTCATTTTTAATTTTTATTTATTTTTTTTAGTTTTGATATTAACTAAAATCTTCTGGTTGTTATGATTTTTCTTGACTCTTACAAAGGCAATGAATGAAATGATTAGCATCAACTACAGATGCAAGGAAAAGATTTATTATTACTGAATCAATTATTGAAATACTTAAGTATATGCTTTGCATATTTTATAAATTTAATCCTGATAACTACATTCTAATTTTATTAGCAGTAAACTGTGTGTAAACTAAAAGAAATCTTAAAAGTTGCCAAAGAATTCATAGGTACTGTGTGGTACCTTTGTAAAGTATCAACTTGACTGGGCTGAACTACATTTCCCCAAATTCACTTTCTTGTATGCTTCTGTGTATAAGAGATTTCTACTGAAGACAAAGTGAAACAACAGCTGTTAAACAGCTCACACACAATGTCACTTACCTGCTGGCTCACTTCTTTGGCAGGAGGCAGTTTCAGAGCCTTCCTCAGGGTTCAGCTCGATGAAGAAAGTCCTGGCTCCTACAAAACACCCATACCATCAAGGTCAGAGCAACAAGAGCTGATGTGTTTTCATTCATATTTGTGTGCTCTAGTTTGTGCTTGTGGATCCAGACTGTTCTGGTTCTGCTTCTCTAACTGAAACCTGACTGACACAGGCACAAAATGATCAAAGAGTGGATACAAACCCCTGTGCCACATTAGTGCTTGGCTCAGGGTTGGCCAATATCTGAATCTCATGTTCTGTAACACAAATGCTCTGTCTCTTTTCACTGCCAACATACTGACTAACTATGTTAAAGTGCTTTGAGAAATTGTGAAGTATTATGGAAACTTAGGCTTTTATTGCTATTATTATTAAATTTTGCCTGGTGAATAGGCAAAGCATGCTTTCAAATGCAAACTTTATTAGAGGTATACTAACATTAAATATTGAAATTTGGTTACAAATGATACAGGGTTCCATTTTTATTGGACTTTGAAAAATACCCTCAAAGGCATTAGGTTCTGTTTAATTATTGAGCTAAGAAACAGCTGACAAAGTCAAGAAGTCAAACAACTTTGTAATTGAACCCATTGGTTCCAGATAGAATCCCAGTGTATTTAGCCCCCTTTACTCTTGACATCTGTTATACAGTTACCAGCTACCAGTTATTGCTCTCATTCCTGCCATAACCGAGCATGATGAATATACATGTATTTATACACACATACACACACACACACACACACACACACACACAGAGCGAGCAAGCAAGCAAGCGCTCTTCTGCAATAAATTAACTAGTGTGCCATAGAACTGGCTACTGAAATCCATCCTGTCTCTAGTCTCTACCCACCATCCTTGCTGTTCCTAAAATGAAAGTTATATAATACAATTTAACTAAATATGTAAGTGAATTATAAATATTTCAATATATAGTATATCAGATATCTTCTGGATTCTCTTAAGTATCCATATATATTTCTATAATATTTAATAGGGATTCAGAGAGAAAGCAAATGGTCTATCATCTCAAAACTATTAAAAAGAAATAGAGGCTAACATTTTTTGAATGCTTACTAGATGTCAAGACCTTTATACATTGTGGTAGGAAAAATAATGAACCCCTCCAAAGATGGAATGCATATACTACATGATATGGCAAAAAGGACTTTACAGATGTGATTAAGATTACAGGCCTTGAGATGGGGAGGGTACCTGAGACTATCCAGGTGGGTCCAATCTAATCACATCAGTCTTTAAGAATATAGAAACTTTCCAAGCTGTGGTCAGAGAGAGACAGAGAGATGTAATCATGGAAGCAGTGTCAGAGACACGGCACCATAAGAAGGACTGAAACTGCTATTGCTGGATTTGAAAAAGGTGAAATAGAGCCACAACCAAGGAATACAGGCAGCTTCTACAAGCTATAAAAGGTCAGGAAACATATCCTCCCCTAGATTCTCCAGGAAGTGTCCTATCAATGCCTTCCTTTTAGCCCAGTGAGATCCATGCTTGACTTCTGACCTACAGAATTATAAAATAATACATTTTTGTTGTTTTAAGCCACTAAGTTTGTGGCAATTTGTTACAGACAGCAGAAATAGAAAATTTGTACAATGTCTTACATCATTTAGTTCTCAAAAAGGAATCAGGTACCATTATTATTTTTATTTTACAGAAGAGAAAACTGACTCTCATAATGGTTAACTGAGTCTACTAAAGTCATCTAGTTAGTGAGATAGAAAGCTAAAGTTAAATTTCTCACTTCTCTCTGGACAAGATTTATGAGAGGGAGTTTTAAAGTCAACGTCCAGGGAGTAAAGTTCTGCAAGGAGAAAACTGTGAGGAAATTGACAGATTTATATTTAAATTGAGATAATGGCTGAGAAATTTCCAGAATTAAGAAAATATATAAATCCTCAAATTGAAGCAATATATCAATTTCATAAGTAGAAGAAAGAAGAACAAATTCAGTTAGACCCACCATAATAAAACCCCATTTTAAAAAGCAGATAATATTAATATTACTGGAAAGAAAAATATAGATACCATAAATAAAGGAATGATAAGTACATATAAAAAAGACTTTTTATCAGCAACACTAAAGGCAAGAAAGTATTAAACTTAATCATCGAAGAATGAAGATAGAAAATCAAACTAAACTAAAACAAAACAAACATAATGCCAGGGGATTAGAACTCCGTATCTAGTTAAATTATTACTTATGATTAAGAAAAAAATAAAAACTATTACAGACTGCTGAAGACAAGGCAAATAAAGTTAAATAATGAGTAAATCTGTAGTTGAAAATAAGGTGGTATCATGATATAGGCAAAAGGACATGGCATATAGGAAGAGAAAATTAAGAGTTAAAGAATCTTACGTTTCTTGTACTGTACTAGAAGAGACTAAGGCTGATGATTATAAACTCCTAAATAATAGAAACACCCTGTATAATTCCAGACCAGGAAAATAAATTTAAAAGGGGCAGAGGAGACTGTGTTCTCTCCATTGCATATTCTTGCCTCCTTTGTCATAGATTAGGTGACCATAGGTGTGTGGGTTTACCTCTGAACATTCTATCCTGTTCCATTGAGCTATATTTCTGTTTTTGTGCCAGTACCATTGTTTTGATTACTGTGGCTTTGTGGTATAGTCTGAAGTGCCATGATTCCTCCAGCTCCGTTTTTCTTTCTCAATCTTGCTTTGGCTATTCAGGGTCTTTTGTGTTTCCATACAAATTGTACAATTTTTTTGTTCTAATTCTATGAAAAATGCCATTGGTAATTTGATAGGGATTGCATTGAATCTGTAGATTGCTTTGGGTAGTATAGTCATTTTCAAAATATTGATTCTTCCAATCCAAGAACATGGTATATTTCTCCATCTGTTTATGTCTTCTTTGATTTCTTTCATCAGTATCTTACAGTTTTCAGAGTATAGGTCTTTTGTCTCCTTAGGTAGTTTATACCTAGGTATTTTATTTTTTTGTTGTTGCAATGGTAAATGGGATTGTTTCCTTAATTTCTCTTTCTGGTCTTTCATTGTTAGTGTATAGGAATGCAAGAGATTTCTGTGTAGTAATTTTGTATCCTGCAACTTTACCAAGTTCACTGAAGAGCTCTAGTAGTTTTCTGGTAGCATCTTTAGGATTTTCTATGTATAGTATCATGCCATCTGCAAACAGTGACAGTTTTACCTCTTCTTTTCCAATTTGGATTCCTTTTATTTCTTTTTCTTCTCTGATTTCTGTGGCTAGCAATATACAATGGAGAAAAGACAATCTCTTTAATAAGCGGTGCTGGGAAAATTGGAGAGCTACATGTAAAAGAATGATAGTAGAACACTCTCTAACACTACACACAAAAATAAACTCAGTATACATTAAAGACCTAAATGTAAGGCCAGACACTATAAAACTCTTAGAGAAAAACAGAGGCAGAACACTCATTGACATAAATTGCAGCAAGATCTTTTTAAATCCAATTCCTAGGGTAATGAAAATAAAAACAGAACTAAACAAATGGGACCTAATTAAACTTAATTAGGTTTGCTTTTGCACAGCAAAGGAAACCATAAACAAGACAAAAAGACAACCCTCACAATGGGAGAAAATAGTCGCAAATGAAGCAACCGACAAGGGATTGATCTCCAAAATATACAAACAGCTTATTCAGCTAAATATCAAAAAAAACAAACAACCTAATAGAAAAATGGGCAGAAGATCTGAATAGACATTTCTCCAAAGAAGACATACAGATGGGCAAAAAGCAAATGAAAAGATGGTCAACATCATTAATTACTAGAGAAATGCAAATCAAAACTACAATGAGGTATCACCTCACACTGGTCAGAACGGCCATCATCAAAAACTCTACAAACAATAAATGCTGGGGAGGGTGTAGAGAAAAGGAAACCCTCCTACACTGTTGGTGGGAATGTAAATTGGTATAGCCACTATGGAGGAAAGTATGGAGGTTCCTTAAAAAACTAAAAATAGAACTACCATATGACGCAGAAATCCCACTCCTAAGCATATAACCAGAGAAAATCATAGTTCGAAAAGATACATGCACCACAATATTCACTGCAGCACTATTTACAATAGCCAGGACATGGAAGCAACGTAAATGTCCATCAACAGAGGAATGGATAAAGAAGATGTACATATATACAATAGAATATTATTCAGCCGTAAAAAAGAACAAAATAATGCCATTTGCAGCAACATGGATGGACCTAGAGATTGTCATACTGAGTGAAGTAAGTCAGACACAGAAAGACAAATATCACATGATATCACTTATATGTGGAATCTAAAAAAAGGGTACAAATGAACTTATTTACAAAACAGAAGTAGAGTCACAGATGTAGAAAACAGATTCATGCTTACCAGGGGATAAGGGCAGGAGAGATAAATTGGGATATTGGGATTGACTTATACTCACTACTATACATAAAGTAGATAACTAATAAGAACCTACTGTATAGCACAGGGAACTCTACTCAATACTCTGTAATCACATATATGGGAAAAGAATCTTAAAAAAGATTGGATATATGTATATGTATAACTGATTCACTTTGCTGTACACTTGAAAGTAACAAAACACCGTAAATCAACCATACTACAATAAAATTATTTTTAAAAAATTTAAAAATAAAATGAAAAGGGCAGAGGAAAGGAGAATTAAATAGCATTTCATCAATCCAGCAGAGAAATGAGAAAACAAAAACCAAAAACCAATGCACATGACAAAAAACTCAAAACAATTTGGTAGACAAAATTATGGCAAGATACTAAAATAAGATTGACCAGACTTCTTGTATCCAAATAGCTAAAAACATTATATAAAATAACGATTACAAAGTTGTGATCAAAATAAGTAATAAATAATACCTAGGCTTTGAAAAGCAAGACAAAACTAAAAATTAGAGCAGAAAACACGTGGTCTGATGCTGTGGCAGTGTCTGCCATTAAGACATTGAAGAAGGTGCCAACTGTAGATTTTTATAATCTAAATCATAATAGCATATGGAAAGTAAATGAGGCCTTAGTCTCTACAAGGCAGTAAGTTTGATCCAAGACTCCTACATCAACACATTAAGGGCTGCATAGTGAGGGTAAAATAGAGCCTTACAAAAATTGTCAAAAGATGAGGAAACATGTCTCAATACAGTCGTCCCTCAGTATCTGTGGGGGATTGATCCCAAAGGCCCCTGCAGATATGTCTCAATATTACTTTTATAAATGTAAGCATCACTCTTCCTTTTGTGTTTTATCTGTTATTGCCTGACTAGATTCCATGCTACCCCTCAAAATAAAGCACACTTTCTTTTTATAATTCTGCTTGCTCTGTTCCCTCTACCAAGAAAGGTTTCATTTAATTTTTTCCTAACGTATGCCTTCCCACTCATTCTTTTTGTTTGTTTGTTTTTGTAAATTTTTTTAACATCTTTATTGGAGTATAATTGCTTTACAATGGTGTGTTAGTTTCTGCTTTATAACAAAGTGAATCAGCTATACATATACATATATCCCCATATCTCCTCCCTCTTGCATCTCCCTCCCACCCTCCCTATCCCACCCCTCTAGGTGGTCACAAAGCACCGAGCTGATCTCCCTGTGCTATGTGGCTGCTTTCCACTAGCTATGTATATATGTCCATGCCACTCTCTCACTTCATCCCAGCTTATTCTTTAAGGATCAGTTCAAATAACACTTATTCTAAGAAAAAGTACCCAGCAAGAATTAATTGCTGCCTCTTCTGTGCTCTCCATAACATTCTTTTTTTTTTTTTTTTTTTGCCTAGCTACATTCACTCATTAATCCATCTGTCCATTTTTTCAACAAAAAAATTTTTGAAACCTTACTATGTGTCATTTCTAAGGACTGGATGTACATTGGTAAAAGAAGCAGAGATGGTTCCCAGGCTGAAAACACAATAATAGCAGAACATGTAAATATGAGTAAGTTTTTTTTTCTCCCAGATAGGTAGATACATAGATAATAAATAGATATGAGCATTTATTGATACATAAATTATGATATGTAATTTTTTACCTATGGTCTCTCAGTCATTATAGTTCCCAAATTGAAACCATTAGTATGATTCTATTATTATCATACAAAACAATAGATTTAAAATTTTTCTAAAACTACTATGTTACCTTAGTAGTTAACACACATCTTACCATAGAAGTAACAAAACAGAAATTGAAGACAACCTGACAGGGATGTTTACAATTATCACAGAACCAAATACAAAAAGCCAAATGTTTCCAACTATGTTACCTGCCATGAGTCACTCATGTTTTCTTCACATTTAAAACTTTGTTAATAGGTTGATATACAAAATCATAGTGGTATGTTATATGCATAAAACATCCATTTTGATCTTGAATTTTCATATAATAATTTTCAAGGTAAATGAAATAGTAAGGTTAAAGTAGACTTTAGAGATAATCATATCTACTCTCTTACCTAATGTTCTCCAAACCAAATGTGTTAGCCACTGAAATATGTGTTAGCCATTAAAGGAAGAGGGGGAGCAACATTTACAGAGGTTTAAATGAAAATATGCTATGAGGCAATTGTGGTGCAACACTTTCTATATATAACCTTTCCGTGAACCCACAACAGCAACAATGAGACAGTCTTAGCTTGTCTCTATCTCTAGTGCTCACACTAATGCCAGGTGCTTGATAACACTCCAATAGGTGTTTGTTGAGTTGACTTGAATTTTATAAAGACTAACACAACCAAGATAACCTAGCCATTAAGCAACACAACTGTAATTCTAACTAAAGTTCTGATTGAATTCAAGATATTTCCAGTGTGAATTTATTTATTGGGCTGACAAAAAATAAAGGCAATTAAAGTGATTTTTTAGCAAGAAACCCCACACACTGTTAGCATACCTTGTGTATGGCCAATTGTATGAAATTGTCTCTCTTGACAAAACCTTTGGTGATTATATAACTCTTAACTGTACAAAAAATTTAAAGGACAAAATAGCTTTCTTCTTTTTTATGAGAGATAATCCTTTTTAAAAGATAAACTCCATATTTTATTGTAAAATAAGAAAATGAAAACCATACCTTCGAAAGTTCATTTTATCATTCATAGAAAGATCATTCTATGTAACACAAATCCAAAAATTTTCCATTGGACGTTTTGGGGCATTAGTCAAAATTCTCAAGGAAAAATAGAAAAATATACCATAATGGTAGAGTGAGGTGCTAAACACAAATACTCTACACTGAGTAAATACATAATATTTTCAAATTAATTTAACTCCTTTAAAACTATCCTCCAATATGTGTTGTTGAACTTTAAATGTAGATGTCATCTATTCGTTTTGGAATGTTAAAAGATGATATAGTGAAAAAAGCAACACCTTTGTTTGAAGAAATTGAAGAGACTAGGTTTGCATTAGAAATGCACCACAACTGTCATGTCAGGCAAGTTACTCATCTCCCTGAGCTTCAATTTCCTTATCTGTAAAAATAAGGGTGAATATAATACAAAAAGCACTTATTACAAAACTGGGGCATGGTAAGTGCTCTTAGGCTTGTGTCAACATTTAAATAAAATTATATTTGAGCCTCTAAAATATTGGATACAAAAGAGTTGTTATATTTACAAATGCTTAGAATAGCATTTTTCAAAATATGGTCTGTAGACTCTTGGGAGTCCCCCAGACCAGGGGTTTATAAGGTTAAAACTATTTTCATAATAATACTAAGGTATTGTTTGCTTTTTCTACTCTTTCTCTTAAGCATGTATAATAGAGATTTGCAGAGGTTAAATGATATGTGATACCATCACTCTAGAAACTAGTGAAATGTTTATTTGTATATAATTATATTTTAAATATTTCTCTGATTTAAATATTAATAGCTGTAATCCAGACAAGCAAAAGTTCTTATGGTGGTCAATAATTTAAAAATATAACAGTGTCCTGAGACCAAAAGCTTGAGAACTTGTGGCCTAGGGATATATTTAGTTTCATAATATTTTAAACCATAATGAGCTCAGAAAAAAAAAATTCTTGATAATTTTATTCTTCCCATTCTTAAAGTCTGAAAACAAACATTTAGACTAGACAAAAAACTGGCTGTCTAAAAACCCTCCAGGATAGCATTATCTTGTTGAACTAGTTTCACCTATCTCTGGTCTCACTCTTGCTTTTATAGAAACTGACTGCTTTCAGTAGATCCATAGCTGTACAGCATTTGTTGGTCAGACAAATGTACTTATCTATAAAGGTGCATAAAACAGAAGAATAAAACAAAATGTCAATTTTTATGTAAACTATGATGGTCATCCCTGTCCATTAACTGTACCATTTATCTGAAGTGTTCCTTTTACTACTTTCAGGAATCTGGAAAGATCTTAGCCAGGCCATTCATCTAAAATGCACAGTGTTAGAGCAAAATGATCTGAGTTATATTATGATATACTTCACTCAAGCCATGGTAAAACTTTTGGAAATATCACTGACAAAATATAACCTTCTAATAATTGTCATGTTCTTTAAATTAAAGTTCTCTCTCCCCCCTGTAAAAGACAACCTTGTATAATTTAAGCAAAACCCATTTTATTGAAAGGATACCAGATAATTCACAGCATCTATGGAAAGACTGGGGAAACAGAATTGACATAAGTGTAAAATCAAGGGATGGTATGGTGACAGAAATACAGTCAATATCATGGACATGGTCTGGTTAAGATACTACTGCCACAAACTAGATACTGTCTCTGGTAGTATTATCTTCTCCACCATGAATAAGCCCTAAAATATCCCTGCTCTTTTGGGATCATTCACTCCAAATTCAAAATTCCAAATAGGAGGTTCAGATTGAGCAAGTTTAATTTATATGTCTTTGCACTATTTGCAAGGGCATAAGTATTTGGCTCTATTGATTTAGTCATCTGTTCTCAGTCAGCATAATACGACCATTGCTCAAACAAAAAATGTAATCATCTACATTCCCAAAAGACCTCACCCAAAATCTCATGAGTTACTGAATCAATGATTTCCAAGCCAAGATCTCCAGGTAAAGCAAATTCCTCCCCTAGTTCAGAACTCTTCTGTTTCCATATCCCATAACTATGATGACTGGAAAAAAATCACAACCACATAAGTCCTCTATTTAAAAGACAAGCACAAGAACAGGAAACTAAAGATAAAATTAATTAAAATAAATAAATAAATGCATGACTCAGCAAAGAAAAAAAGCTTGGTAGAGGCTGTAGGATTCATTTCTACAACTGGTCACATGGTCGTAACTGGTATTTTATACTTTTTAAAAAAAACCTCTGAATGGTCTTTTTATTGACATACAAAAAGCTGTACGTATTTAATGTATACAACTTTTTGAATGTGGGATATGTATACATACATGAAACCATCACCACAATAAATATAATAGCATAAACATATCTATCACCTCCAAAAGTTTCCTCCTTTTTTAATTAGCATTCCATGCCTTCAGTCAACACCAGGTTCTGACCTGGCAGTGTGCTTTAATTTCCTACTGTTGCTGTAACTTAGTGATTTAAAACAACACACGTATATATTATTTTATGGTTCTAAAATGTGTCTCACTATAATTAAATATGTTAGAAGGGCTGCATTTCTTCTGTAGGATTTAGGGGAGAACTCATTTCTGTTTTTCTGTCTTCTAGAGAACTCCTGATTCCTTGGCCTATGTTCCCTTTCTCCAACCTTAAAACTAGGTGTGTAACATCTTTAAATCTCTAACTCTCATCCTCCTGCCTCCCTCTTATAGGGTCATTGTGATTATATTGGAACCATCTGGGCAATCCTTATTTTAATAGCCCCTGCAAGTGTCCATTTTTGCAGGTAATCACAGAGTCTGGGAATGAAGATATAGACATGTTTGGGGGCCATTACTCTGCCTACCTTTTGGTTAAACCAAATCTTCATTCTCGTGTGACCTAAAAGCATTTTGCCCCTTCATTTTAAAATAGTTGTAGTAGCTTCTGTTATCATTTACCCCTGGTTGTGGTAGTAACAGAAGAAGGAAACCATTGAATGATCTGCTTAGTTCCACCCATTTTCCTCTCTTGGTCCACTGTGTAGCCCAGTCATATAGAGAGTCTTATATAGAGAGGTAACATCTACAATTTAATAGACACCTTTTTTGCCTCCTCTGATGGAATCATTTAATCCCTTTGGGCTAAATCAACAGACTCCAGAAAGTATGGGCTAGGACCTAGAGATTATCATATTAAGTGAAGAAAGTCAGACAGAGAAAGACAAATATCATATGATATCACTTATATGTGGAATCTAAAAAATATATATATATGATACAAATGAACTTATTTTCAAAACAGAAATAGACTCACAGACATAGAAAACAAACTTATGGTTACCAAAGGGGTAGTGGGGTTGGGGGGCATGTGGGGAGATAAATTAGGAGTCTGGAATTAACATATGGACACTCCTATATATAAAATAAACAACAAAGACCTACAGTATAGCACAAGGAACTAAACTCAATATCGTGTAATAACCTATAATGGAAAATACTCTGAAAAAGAATGTATATATATATATCTGAATCACTTTGCTCTATACCTGAAACTAATACAACATTGTAAATTAACTATACTTCAATTAAAAAAAAAGAAAGATACTATGGGCTGGGATTTTCCTAGGTATAGGTAATTGAGTATGATGGTCACAGATGTTATCCCAACCTCATGGTTCCCAGACCTGTAACTTTCACTAAGGAAAAAAATAAACCATACATTAATAGCTGAATAAGAGTACATATTTATTACTTATCACCCTAATCGCCCTATTCTTGCAAACTGCAGTAAGATGCTCAGCTGTGGTGGAGGCCAGGCATGACTTTGCAGCATAGATATCCACGTTGTTAATTCTACACATAGTATTTATCTCTGCCAAAATAGCTCTCTTTTTTTTTTTAATCAAGACATTGATCAAATGTCAATGGCAAGTAAAACAGGTTGTTGCAGGACTAGTTTCCACTGAATATACCTTTGCTTTTTCATCTTTAGTAATAGAATCCAAATTTTATCTAGAGCAGCAATGTGTCTAGGTAAAAGACTCTATTTCTTTGTTCCTCATCTAGGTGAGACCACATGGCTAAGTTCTGGTCAGTGATACAAAAATAAAAATATTGTGAAAGATTTCCAAAACATTTGTGTAAAGTGATCCAGTTTAGCTGATATGTGGATCCTTTTGTACTCCAGCCTTTCTTCATTCTTGTTTCTTGACATGCAAAAAGGATGGGTGGAACTCCAGCAACAATTCTGTATCATGAACTGAACTTGAAAGTGAAAGACATAATAATAAAATAGTGAGGTAGAAATTAGAAGGAAACTAGTTCAGTTATGAACATGAAGCTACCATAACAGTCATGGATTGTACAGTCCAAGTTATTTCCTATGAGAAAAAAATACCTTTCTAACTTTTTAAAGTTGTGACTCTTTTATTTGTCCTGTTATATGTCATATCTATCAATGCCTGATTTTAACTCATCTAGAGATTACTGATATTCATACAACTAAATACCCTTTTTCATCTGACATTAAGAACCTCTTCCAGAGCAGGACATTTATTGAATATGTATATGAAACTCATATTTTACAAATACTATGAGGTCCACCCATATACTTCTTCATGAAGCATCTTTATCACTAATTCTCCAATTTTGCTCCTCCCAAATCTCTGATCATCAGACCAAAGTATTGCCCAGTGCCCATGAATCCCTGAAGTCTTAAGTCATCTCATCTTCCAGACAGAGAGGCAATAATATTTCCTGCTTGAAGTTTTTTGCACAATAAGAGGACTTCCCTTTAAGTGTTCAGGACATTTCTGAATGATGCTCTAATGGCACAGCAACGAGCTTTTGTATGTTGCAATCAGAAAAGTCTTTTATAAATCAGGCTCATATTTTCCAGCTCATTCAATTAATTATAAGGCATTCTACATGAATCCTTAAGTGTAAGTAATGGACAGAGTAAAAATGAAACCAAAGAACTGAGGATATGAGAAGTTTTTACCCACAGCTAACTTATGCTTTCAGAGCATCCTTGGGTCTGGTGTCATAAAACATACACTCACTTTAAGATAAAGTGCTGCAGAGCAAACTGCCTTTAAGGCTAAGTGGATAGATAGCATCCATTTGATGATGGACAGCTTGGTAGGAAGCATGTTCACTTGTCATCCCATGGTTAGATGTTCCAACTTTATAAGGGCTTAGAAGCACATGAAGGGCCTTCCTTAAAGAATCACTACTTACTAAAGAGGGAATGACTTTAATGAACGAAAGAAGGAAAAAAGGGAGGGAAGGAGGGAGGGAGGGAGGAAGAAACCAGGGCCTTTACTATGAGTTGCCTATTAGATCTTGCCATGGTTTAAATAAAACACCCACTTCTACTACAGGAATTCTCAGTATCATTGGATCTGCTGAGTCATAAAACTGAATACCAAACTGCTCCAACTAAAATCTAAAGGTTAGGTAAATGATGTAAAAGTTATTCAATAACTATTCAATAACTATTAATAACTACTAATAACTATTCAGTAAAAAGCTATTCAATAACACCTAAATGAATTGGAATAGCACACTCAAATATAATTTGATTTGCCTCTAGATTCTTATTAAAACTCACTAGGTGTTTTAGCTCATTCTTAGTAAAATTGGTTCTATTGCATTCATTTATCAGCCCCTTTGAAGGGGATATTCCAATATGCTGCAAATCACTATAACTGTAGAAAGTTTATCAAGGGGAAAAAAAATCTCTGTATTTTGATGGACTTTGTCACATGTTCTTCGGTAAGAATTTTTCTTACCAAGACCTTTTATGGAGATAACTTTTACTTCCTGTTTTCCAAGATATTTCAAAAATAGATGGAGGCTTAAATTGAAAGTGCCTTGCTGAGCTGCTACCCCTGCCAGGTGAAAGCAGAATGCTTTTTATGTTTGCTGTTTATTGGTTTAGAGGGAAAAAGTTATCTCTGGATCAATAACAGCATACCAAATGCCAGGGGCTGTATTGATTTGCTTTAGTAAGGAGAGCATATTTGGAACAGTAGTTGCAACTGCCAAAATCACCTAATTAAGTTCATGATAAAGCTCTATAATTCTTCAGGAAAAATCCCTCTTTTGTCTCAGCCAAACTGAAGAGTTACATGGGAATGTATTAGGGATGATTACTACTGAAATATTACAGTTTTATGATGTGTGATTCCCCTAGCAAGGTAACACTGCTTTTGATTCAGTGTTGACATAGAGCAGTATTCCAGGAACTTCCATTTGGTCTTTCCTACAATCATGAGTCTCCTCAAGGTAAGAAAGCAAGTATTAGAATATTTCTAGCTGAGAAGATATATCCCAGCTCTTCACTCACAGATGGGAGACATTTCAATGGATGGGTTCCATTGGGCCTAGTGTAAGATTGATTAACTAGTTTAACAATGGTGTTACTTTACCCATTATAAGCCTCTTACACATTTCCTGGTGGGCTTCAGTGACAAATTTGCACCAAAAGAACCATGAAAATTTCAGAACATGTTCAGCAGCCGGGGTTCAATTAAATACACGCATACAACCACTACAAGGCTTAAAGAAGTAAGGGTTTTAATATGGAATTTAAAATATACATGAATAAGGGAGTAACTGGGGATGTTAGGTTTCCAGTCTACCATAAAAGTTTCCAATAACCCCCTACATAATCTCCATATTTTCCTTTATGTTACACACTGCTACCTGCAACGATAGGTGCAGATCAATATAGGGCAGGGTTAGAGGGAAAAATCATAGTACTTATCTATTATTTCATCACAATCTCTTTCCTTAGGTGAGCCCAGTCTCCCTTCATTCACAAAAACTTGGTTCCTTAGATTGATAACTGGGTGAGGGTTTGTAACTCACTCTTTTAATGGTTAGATTAAGTAACCAGGTTCACTAGAACTGATTAATTTGTGTTTGTTTCTTTTGATTATGAATTCCAAGTAGCACCCTGTCTGTTCATCTCAGTTATTCTTAAGGACACCATGAACAATTGCCATGATGAAAGATCCGTTAGGGTCAGACTATTTTGTTTACTATCTTTATCCTTTTGCTTATCGAGATAAACCATGTTCATCTGGCCTCTGAACAAGTATAAGTTAAGTGCCTAGTCTTCTTATCTGTCACCCTGCTACTCTTTCATCCCCATTTAAAATCAGGGGTCCTTTTTCAACTATAGAATTTCACATCAGAAGGCAAGGCTACATAGCAGAGACATTTGAGCATTTTTCAAAGGTGCTGTTCTCCTCTCACCAGTTGGGCAGAAAAGAGTGAATGTAGCAGGCCTGAAATTGTTTTTCTTAGAAAGGCCTACTTGTAGGGTTGGAACTTGGATGGTTTCTGGGGACTTAGATTTTAGAAGGGTTCTCACAAGTCCTAGAACTTATGAAAATGACTCACCGTACCTAGATTGTTTGCATAAAGAATATGGTTTACATTGAACATCTGCTTTACTTCTGGAAGTCTGAAATACTGAAAGTCAGTACTTGCTAAGAGGAAGGAGCCCTATGTGACCAGGTCCCAATAAAAATACTGAGCATCAAATCTCTAATGAGCTTCCCTGGTAAACAACATTTCACACATGTTGTCACGATTCCTTACTGGAGGAATTAAACATGTCCTGTGTGACTCCACTGGGAGAGGATTCTTGGAAGCTTGAGCTTGGATTCCTCTGGGCATCCCCCCCACCATGCACATTTTTCCTTTGCTGATTCTGCTTTGTATCCTTTTGTTGTAATAAATCAGAGCCCTGAGTACAACTCCATGCTGCATCCTGTGAGTCCTCCTAGTGAATCACTGAATCTGGAAATGGTCTTGGGCTCTCCCTAAACACCAATATATATTTTCAGACTTTAGTAGAGCAATTGTTTATGGGATTCCCTAGGATAAGAGAGGTAGTGGGTGAGTTAAATACTTAAAGTTCACTGCATCATTTCTATTTCCCTAAATCAATGAATTCATTTCCAAATACAAAACCAAGGAAATTTTGGTACCTGACCTTTGTTTACTGCTGAATCCAACTTTCAAACAAGAAGGGAATGAAAATTTGAACAATGCCCTATTGCTAGGGTTGGCAAAACTAATCCAAATGTTAATCAATTCAGCTTTATTCAAAATATAATATTTCTCTTCTTAGTCAAGCATCACCAGAATCTATCCCCACATATATTTTCAACATACTTTACATACATAAATTAGAAAAAATCTTGCTAACAAAAAAACATAAATAACTTACTTTTACTTATTCTGTATTCTGTAATTGTTCCTCCACTCCTGACAACATGTCTGAAATTGATTCTAGATATAACTGCAGAGATAAAGAGGAACAAATGTGAGGCCAAAAAAAGAGAGGAATTTGTTTTATCCCCCTTGTAATTCCCTACATTAAGGACATTACAATTTATTTAATAAAGAAAGAATCAGTCTCATCAGCAAGGGGAAATGGTACTTCGGTTACTTAGGGCTTTCAGTAACACTTCAGAGATTTGGAGAGATTTAAAAATCTCTAAACTCTACCTTATGTCCAATTCTTGGTATCCCACACAAACATGCCCTAAATTTTATAAAAGAACCAGAGAAAGACTGCAAAACATTTAAATTCAGTAACCTGAAGAATAAAACTTCACATTAGGTTTTCAGTTACTTCACCTTGCAACACCAGAGTATAAGTGATCAATTTTGTATAGAAATAGAAATCTTGAAGCATTCATTTGGTGCCTCAGGTTACTAGTTGTCTGAAATGGTCATTTCTTTTTTATGAGCTATCCAAGTTCAATATTAGCAGCAATCTCACCCTGACATTCCTTCCGCCTGTCATAATGTTCTATGATACTGGCAATTCTATCCTTAACCATTTATTTTTATTGGGCAATTATTTCCAGATAAATATATATGATCATTTGGTTATTCTTCTACTGTGTATTATGGGTCCTTTTATGCAAACTCTGATTATTAAATTTGTGCTTCCTCTAGCTACAAATATGCATGATAACCAACCCACTTAAACTCCCGACATCTAGATGGCATTATCTGTAACAGCCAAACTTTTAGATGCAAGTACTCTCAACTGACTCTGGCTAACTTATATAGAAATGGAATTTATTAGAAAGCTATGGGTGGCTCATAGAAACAAGGAAATGCTAGAGAATTCATCTCAGAATACTAGCAAGAGTCAAGGGTATCTAGGCAACTGAATTCACAGGAAAGAACATAACTCAAGAACAACTTGGTTCTGTGGCCCCACCACTGGACACTACCTATAGCATGTTTACTGAAATATTACTTTATCATCAGAAGAACGAATTTTAAACTGTTTCTGTTTTTTTTTTACACTGATTTCATTAAAGTCTTGTGAGGGTATCAGATTGGCCAAGCTTAGGTTTCTGCCCAAATGCATAATGTTATCTGGCCTTTTTAGCTTTGACAGTAGTGTTCTAGAATGTGGTGGATCCCTGCCTCACAGAAAGACTCATACTGTGATGTATTTCCAAAACATATTGCCCTGATCTGAATGATCTGAATTCCATTTTTACTTGCAGAGTTTATAAGTTGTGCTCCCTCCCACCCCAGAAGCTCAAATGAAAAACTCACTTCCTATAGTTATAGGTCGTGTCACACTTTAGAAACAGAATACTAAAGATTATGAAAGATATCTACACACAGTTAACATATTGTAAAAGTGAATCAAATTTGCATTTTTGGTTTTGTCTTAAGGCAAAATGATTCCCATAGTACACAGATTATTTCAGGGTACTACTTTGGATACAAATGGAAACTGATAAAATATAGAGAATTGTAGCATGTTGTAAGGTCAGTTAGCAAAATATATTATTAGAAATGGTACACAAAGCATACATATAGTGATGGTATCTTTGTCAACACTTCTTGTCTTTGAGAAAAGATTTCTATTAATTAGGCTTTCTTTATTCTGTAGTAAAGAGCTACTTCATATATCCCTATTTCTTCTTGCTTTTTTCATGGGATAGTCTTTGATTTATGATATAAATTGGATGAATTTTTAGCTATGCTAGGCATAACTAAAAGAGGCAAAGTAGTGTTACTAACACCACCACCACTATTACTACATCTACTACTAGCTAATATGTACTCATACTTATTATGTGCCAGACCCAGTTCTAAAGGCTTTGCATGTAATATCTTACGTCCCCCTCCTCACCTCTCCAAAATCGTATGAGTTCCTGATTATAGTTTCCCACATTGATTAATGCACAAGAAAATGACTTTTATCTAGAAATACAAATTAAAAGACGCTTGGGACTTCCCTGGTGGCGCAGTGGTTAAGAATCCACCTGCCAGTGCAAGGGATATGGGTTCGAGCCCTGGTCCAGGAAGATCCCACATGCCGTGGAGCAACTAAGCCCGTGCACCACAACTACTGAGCCTGTGCTCTAGAGCCCGCGAGCCACAACTACTGAGCCCGCATGCCACAACTACTGAAGTTTGCGTGCCTAGAGCCCATGCTCTGCAACAAGAGAAGCCATCGCAATGGGAAGCCTGAGCACCACAACGAAGAATAGTCCCCGCTCACCGCAACTAGAGAAAGCCCACGCACAGCAACAAAGACCCAAAGCAGCCAAAAATAAAATATAAATAAACAAATAAATTTATTTTAAAAAAAGTTGAAGTACTTAAAAAAATAAAATAAAAGACCCTTGGATCTATTGTAATTAGGTTTTGTTCAATATGTTTGGTAGAAATATGATCTATTACGGCATCTTTCTCAAATGTTTATTTTCCGGCTTGTTTGTAGACTACACTGTAAAGAGCACTTTTTATGTATACCCTTTCAATCATTCTCAATGAATCTCTAGGGAGGTTTCTCTGAAATCATGTTCCTTACGTTTGCATGAAACTCTCCGTTCACTGTAAAATAAAAATAACACTTCTAAATACTGATACTCACTAAGGCTATATTACTTAAAATAATTAAGTGACATTTCAGACAGTTTTGGGGTGAGGTTTTCAGTCTTCTTTTAAAAAAATTATTCGTACCACTTTGCAATACTTGGATCATATATTTATAAGTTTAATATACTCCAATCTGTAACAAGTGCTCCTCACATACCATTGTACAAATCAATCACGCTTCAGCTTAAGTGATGTTTCTGGAGAGGTACTATTTCCCCAACACTTTCTCTTCCTCTGACCAGCAGCACATTGATATGTAAAGGAATTTGTCTGAGAGCTAGTTTTTGGTCAGCTTTATACTAAATAAGTATTTGCTTCTTCTGTAGGAAACAGAAAAATTGTGAAATAACTTCCAATATTCCAGATATCCATGTCACCAAATTCACTTGTAATCTGATTTGTCAGCTTCCTCTTCAAAACTTAAAGTGGGTGCTCAATACTAACCCTAATATTTATTAACTTATTCTTGTGTTCTTTCAATGGGTTTTTAAATATTTATGGTTTTCCAGACACTGTTTTAACTTTTGTCACTTTTGACAATTTTCCCCTAAGATTATGATTCATTTCTTTTTCTTTTCTACTTAATCAGAATTGCGTTCAACTTGATTTTTCTGAAAAATATTACTTGAGGGCCTTCTCTGAACACTGGATTGTGATAAGTGTGGTAAGAAATACAGGAAGTGATACAATCCTCAGCTGACACTGTACAAGTCATCTAGCTATGAAATGAAGATGAATAAATCCAAGGGGCACTAAGAGGTAGTGGTAGGACTGAGAGTTTCTAAGCAGCACATTCAAGAGACAGCATGCCAAATCAGAGGAACTGAGGAACTGAACTTCTGTAGTCAGGAGAAAACAAAATATAAAAAAACAAAAACTATAATCAGAACCTTTGGACCAAGGTCTTTACTCCCTGGTCTCCTTCAGATGTTCTGCAGTGCTTTGCACATTCAAAGGACAATGTGAGAAATATTTAGTACTTAAGGCAAGATTTTGAATTATTTTGATTTCCTGCATGATTCATAGTCTAAAAACTTCTGAGAAATTTGAAATTAAGTGGATTCTTTTTTTTTGAATTAGCTTTTGCAATGTCTATAATAAGTGCAAAACCTCAAAAAGTCATTCCTAAAATATATGGATGCTTAAAATACTCTTACTTGCCATGGTTCAGGTAGTCTTTGGGAACCTTCCCAATTGCTAAAGAGAGACCATAAATATAATAACAAAAACCTAAAAATTGTTACTTGGTAGCAGAAATGAGAGATGAAAGATGGAAAAAGCAATTAATTCCTTTAATAAGCTAAACAGTTGGGTTTGAAATTTTTATAGCAAAGCAGATAAAAGAACATAGGCATTATAAATCATTTTTTAATTAGAAAGAAAAATAAATTCTGCATATGCAGAATCTTCCTACTGAAGTCTATAATAACAGCAACTGTATTAGCTAACAGTTTATACTCATGATTTTAGGGCATGGTTGTATAACATATCAGTATGAATTACATATGTTGAGGGAGATATGTTTTTATTTTATAATATATTCCAATTTATATTTTAGCAAAACATGCAAAATTAGATTCCACTATAATCCTTTATAGCTTAACAAATTCTTTCACCAAATTTGTTCTCATTATATTTTACAACAAACCCATATTGTTGGTAGAGCAGATATCATTGTTTCTACTTACCTGATACTCAGGGATATTAAATAACTAGGTTAATATGACAAAAATAAAGCTACATGTCTCATCCTCCAATTCAGAACCTATCATTCACTCTTTCTCATAATTTCCACAGCCTTCTTTTTAATAACAAAAAAAAAAACTGGGGGGGGGGTGGTTAAGTGCAATAATTAAGTAGTGTGCTTCCCTGGTGGCACAGTGGTTAAGAATCCACTGGCCAATGCAGGGGACACGGATTAGAGCCCTTGTCCGGGAAGATCCCCCATGCCATGGAGCAACTAAGCCCCTGTGCCACAACTACTGAGCCTGCGGTCTAGAGCCCGCGAGCCACAACCACTGAGCCCATGCGCCACAACTACTGAAGCTCACGTGCCTAGAACACGTGCTCTGTAACAAGAGAAGCCACCGCAATGAGACACCCGCACACCACAACAAAGAGTAGCCCCTGCTTGCCACAACTAGAGAAAGCCCACGCACAGCAATGAAGACCCAATATGAATTCCACCTTTCAAATTTGCTGCTTCATATTTCCAACTAGGCTTTTGGATTAAAGAGGATCTAATCTGGTTGAATACAATTTCTTTACCTTTGCAACTGCAGGGTGAAGTTGACAGGATTGACAGACAGAAAAGCCCCCTCTAGGCAAATCCATTCAGCCCCCCAAGAATGAAACCAGGACCCACTGTTCCAAAATACCATTGAAGAAATACTGTTGAGCAAGTCAGTGTCCCTGGCATACCCTCAACCCAACGTCATTTGTGTAAACAAGGTCACCATTTGTATTCCTTGAGACAAAGTTTGTCTAATGTCTTCGTTCAAGCTCTTAAATACTAAGTGATGCTGCCTCTTAGAGGACAGAGGAGAATGTTTTGTGTTCAGGATTGGAAAAGATAATTTTAAATTGGAACCTGCATCATATAAATATTGATCAAGTATAAAGAAACATAATAGGGCTTCCCTGGTGGCGCAGTGGTTGAGAGTCAGCCTGCCGATGCAGGGGACACGGGTTCGTGCCCCGGTCCGGGAAGATCCCACATGCCGCGGAGTGGCTGGGCCCGTCAGCCACAGCCGCTGAGCCTGCGCGTCCGGAGCCTGTGCTCCGCAACGGGAGAGGCCACAACGGCGAAGAGGCCCGTGTACCGCAAAAAAAAAAAAAAAGAAACATAATAAAGTACTTAACAACTCAGACTGCTCTCTTTTTCAATCTTGTAGCTCAGTCTTTCTGTGAATTGGCTTTATTTTTGGTCACTGCAGGCTTTTTCCACATGGTCACCATGGACTTCTCAGTTTCACTTATGTACCTAACCTCACTTGAGAGAATGGACTTTCTCTTTCTCTTTCCAGTTCCTGGTCTAAACATCCTGGTAAAGGACTCTGATAGATCTGTGTTGGTTCAAGAACAAGAGAGAAGCAACTGATTATGGATAGGAGGAAGGAGTATTCTCAAGTGGGCATTCTGAGGATAAATGTCTCTCTCTGGGACAATTAGCTAGGGACAAAATGGCAGGATCTCATAATTCAGACTTCTTTATATTCTCAGAGAGAAGAAAATGTTTTAGAGCATCAGAGTAAATTCAGGATTTTATGAATTATGAACAATATTCAATTCTATGTTTATGAAAAGTAAATAATGTAAATTTAACTTTCATTTCAAATTTTAAAATTAACATAGAAAACAAAACTAAGAACACAGCACGGAGAGGCCCACGTACCGCAAAAAAAAAAAAAAAAAAAAAAAAATACTAACGCCTATCTAAAAATCAAGAGCAATAAAAAGCAGTACTTATCTCAAAGTATGGGGTTGAGGCTAAGTAAATAGGAGTATTTTTCATCACTTCTTTCCTAATTCTTTCCTTCCTTCCTTCTTCTTGTGAAGAATTATTCTAAAAATTACTCAACTACTTTTACTTTGCAAGCTAGAATAAAACATGCAGGTAAAAATCCAATGTTGATTTCCACTAGGAATACATGTTACACAGGTACTTTATTATTTAAAATGAATATGTCAAATATATATTTCTAGACTACTTAAAAATAATAAATTAAAATGGTTTGGGGTACAGAGTTGATCCTTCTAAAGAACTTATTGAGGTAAAAGTTAAATTAATCTGCCAGAAATATGGTAGATGATACATTTTGATGAAAATGAAAAAAAAATATTTGGCAACTTTTCACAGGATCTTCAGTTTGGAATGAAACAGAATTCGAATAAGGTCAACTGGGAGATAGAAGGATGATATAAAATATACCCTGTCATTCCAGGGAGCTATCCTGTGTTGAAAATATGATTAATATTTTGGCTTTCAAAAGAAATGATAAACTGATAAATATTTAAAGTTGCATTATTGACAATGAAAAAACAGAACTGTTTGGTGGTTAATATTTTTAAAATATATCAAAGAAGGGACCTGGAATGAGAAACATCCCAGTGCTCAGTAAATAGTTTTAGAAGAAACCTGTGGAAAATATCAGGATAGGAGATGAAAGGAGTTAAAGGAAGTATAGATATAGGGTTGGGGACAGCACTGAAGAAGAAAAAATGTTTTTGATGATAGTTAAGTAACTATATCTCTTTAAGCATTAATTTCCTACTTTTTAAAATGGGAAAGAAAAACTACACGTTTGGACACCATGTATCATTTTGGTTCCTTGTTACCCCTGCAAGATTCCTACTTCTCCATTGTCTTCATCTCTTACAAAGATTAAATGATAGCCATGTCAAAAAAATGTGAAGTATTTGCATATAAGAGTGTTAAGCTGGCAGGCTCAGAGTCAAACCATATTCAAAACTCCATTTCCACCACTTACTAGCCATTTATTTAATTTCATGAACAGTCTCGGAGGTCAGAATAAGAATTGTTTTCTGACTGCCTATAAAGCAATTGAGAAAACATTTAAATTATGGCCACAATAACTTACCCTCTATCTGGGTTTGGCAGCATTTAGTATCTATCAGAAACAAAATTCATTTATCTTACTGCCCTTGGTACCTATGATTTCACACTCACAATAGGGAGTTTGACAAAGGAGAGAGACATGTTCCATGCCATTATTCATTTCAGTTAGAATCACTGCTCCTTTTTGAACCTGAAGCCACACTATATTTGTCATTGCAATTAAAGGTACTTTTTTTCTTTTTTTAAATTGAAGTACAATTGACTTACAATATTATATTAGTTCCAGGTATGCAAAATAGTGATTTGATATATATACATGTTACAAAATGATCACCACAATAAGTCAAGTTACCATTTGTCACCACACAAAGTTATTACAATATTATTGATTATATTCCCTATATTTCCCATGAATTATTTACATTATAATTGGAAGTCTATATCTCTTGATCTCCCTCACCTATTTCACTCATCCCACCAGGCCCACTTCTTTGGCAACTACCACATTTTCTCTGTGTCTATAAATCTGTTCCTATTTTCTTTTTTTTTTTGGTTTGACATATAAGTGAAATCATACAGTATTTGTATTTCTATGCCTGACTTATTTCACCAGGCATAATACCCTCCATCCGTGATGCTGCAAATAGCAAGATATCAGTTTTTATGCCTTAGTGATATTCCATTGTGTATATACACCACATCTTCTTAATCCATTTATCTTTCAGTGGACACTTAGGTTGCTTAAATATCTTGGATATTGTAAATAATGCTGCAATGAATAGAGGGGTGCATATATCTTTTCAAATTAGCTTGTTTTTTGTTCTCTTTGGAAAAATATGCAGAAGTGGAACTGCTGGATCTTATGATAGCTATATTTATAATTTTTTGAGGACTCTCCATACTGTTTCCACAGTGGTTTCACCAATATACAATCCCACTAACAGTGCACAAGAATTTCCTTTTCTCCACATCCTCTCCCACACTAGTTATTTGTTATCTTTTTGATAATAGTCATTCTGACTGAAGGAAGGTGATATATCACTGTGGTGATAAATTTTGTGGTGTGTAAATTTTTGTGTGGGAGAAGAAGTTCTCTAGGCTTGGGTCAGAGAAGTATGATTATCACATTTTAAATAAATTACCTTGAACCTCCATAACATGTATAAGAAATTCAACACACCCATCATTCCATAAACTGCTATAAAGTCATTTTCATGATCCTCATTTTTCTTACTTAACCCCATTGTTTCCATCACTGTTCATTTGTCTTTGCTCCGTATCAATCCAAAAGTACAAAAAGTAAGTATTATATTACTTCTGTATCTTAAAGAGTAGCAACTATAGTTACACACAAATTGTTCAGGTCAACCTTTACATTTCCAAAACTACAGAAAGTTACTCTGAATTTCCTTTTCTCAGCCCAGAGCAATGTAAAATATTAACATTATAATACCTTTTTTAATTCCTAAAAATCTTAAGGAGAAATCTCTTCCTCATTAGTACATTAAGGTAATGATAGCTATAAAATATTTATTAATTTATTACTATTTCACTTTTTCAGTACGTAATACATTCGTATGATTCAAAGTCAAAAAAGTCAAAGAAAATTTGCAGTGGAAATTCTCTTTCACCTCTGCTCTAAGCAAGTTTCCTCATAAGAAATTCCTGTTACTGGGGTTGTGTGTCCCCTGTTGGAAATATTTTAAAGCACATGTAAGCAAATTGAATGTAAACTGATTTTTCCTTTTTTTTTTTCTGTAAATGGAAATTTATTGTCATGCACACTGTTATGCACATTGATTTATTACTTATCAAATATATCTTGGAACGCTTCATATCAATACAGATAGGCTCCTCTCTCTCTCTCTCCCTCCCTCCCCCTCACCAGTTTTATCATGTTCCATTTTATAGATTAAAATATCATTTATTCAACTGGTTTTCAGATGACGGACATTTAGGCTGTGGATGTGCACTTCCCAAATTTGGCGGGGTGGGGGGGTGGGGGTTATTTGTTTTCTGTTTTCTAACAACACTGCAAAGAACATTTGTCATTTTCAATGCATTGTATCTGTTTATCTCCAGGATAAATTCCCAGACTAGAATTGCTGAGTCAAAGGATAGATGAATTGATAAAGTGTTAAATGATGATAAATTGACCTCCATAGAGAATGTATCAAATTATACTGCCCACCATAATGAGGTATCACCTCACACCTGTCAGAATGGCCATCATCAAAAAATCTACAAACAATAAATGCTGGAGAGGGTGTGGAGAAAAGGGAACCCTCGTGCACTGTTGGTGGGAATGTAAATTGATACAGCACTATGGAGAACAGTATGGAGGTTTCTTAAAAAACTAAAAATAGAACTACCATATGACCCAGCAATCCCAATACTGGGCATACACCCTGAGAAAACCATAATTCTAAAAGAGATATGTACCACAATGTTCACTGCAGCATTATTTACAATTGCCAGGAATTGGAAGCAACCTAAATGTCCATTGACAGATGAATGGATAAAGAAGATGTGGCACATATGTACAATGGAATATTACTCAGCCATAAAAAGGAATGAAATTGAGTTATTTGTAATGAGGTGGATGGACCTAGAGTCTGTCATACAGAGTGAAGTCAGAAAGAGTAAAACAAATACTGTACGCTAACACACACATATGGAATCTAAAAAAATGGTACTAATGAACCTAGTGGCAGGGCAGGAATAAAGACGCACATGTAGAGAATGGACTTGAGGACATGGTGGGGAAGGGGAAGCTGGAACAAAGTGAGAGAGTAGCACTGACATATGTACACTACCAAATGTAAAATGGATGGCTAGTGGGAAGCTGCTGCATAGCACGGGGAGATCAGATCAGTGCTTTGTGATGACCTAGAGGAGTGGGATAGGGAGGATGGGAGAGAGGCTCAAGAGGGAGGGGATATGGGGATGTATGTATACTTATAGCTGATTCACATTGTTGTACAACAGAAACTAACACAACATTGTAAAGCAATTATACTCCCATAAAGATATAAAAAATAAATTAATTAAAAAATGTTATACTGCCCAAAGAATACATATAGGGTTTTAGTATAAAAATTTGAATATATTTTATAATATGGTAAATGAAAAATAGTACCTCAGTTTTAATTGAACTGTTTTAATTGAACTGTCTGCTGTAATCAACTTTCTAGTGATTCCTATGTTTTAGAAACTTTTTAAAACTTATTTTTCTAGAAATTTTGTGTTCAGTCTTTGCCAATTTTATAGTTTTTTGTCTTTTATAAATCTATATAAAAATGTTCTATGTGCAGATTTTCTACTTTAAAATTCATAATTTTTTTCCAATTCGTCAATTATCTTTTGACTGAGATTATTTTTTTAAAAAGATGTTTTACGTTGTCAAGTTTCTAAATCTTTCCTTTTTTATAGTTAGATCTTTGTATCACAGAGTTAGTAAAGGATTATATTTTCTCTAGTAACACTAAATTTTTTTGTATATATTTAAGTGTTTCATTTATTTGAAACATATTATCGTAATTGGCATGCAGTATGAATGCCAAATGATTTTTCTAACTGGTTCTTCAGTTGTTCATTTATTAAATGCATATCTTTTCTCCCAATGATGTGAGATACTACATGTAAGGTATATAAAATATCCACATGAGACTCTTAATACTGGCATTCTTGTTATTTTTTTAAGCAGTAAGACAGTATGCATTTCCATTTATTATTTTTGTTTGTTGCTTTGCAGAATTCAAAAGTTTTTATTTAATTCAAATTTAACACAGTGCTTTTTAAATATAGTTCTTTCCACAGACATTTATCCCTAGGTATTCTTTCTTGCTAATCTAAAAGGCGTCTTTTCCTCTATCTAAGCAATTGCTACTGAAATATGTGGCACCTAGTGTTTCTCAATATTATTTTTGTACTATGTTATTTCGATGAATTAGTATATACTTAAAATTCCTAGTTTATTTTATTTTTTCTGAGTAGAAAATCAGATCATAGGAGAGTAGTAATATTTTATTCACACATTTACATATGTCTCCGATTCCTTTATCTTTTCTAATTGTACTGACTACCACTCTCAGTAAAATGTTAAGTAATAGCCATGTTAATGAATATTTCTTAATTTCCTTAAAATGCTATACAGATAATGAACGTATTTTGTAAACTAAATAGGACTAATCTCTATTTTATTATTTATTTTATTTATCATTAAGCATTAATCCCACCCAAATAGAAATATTTTATCAAATGCTTACCTCTTATAAGAATAATATGAACTTTTGTTAGATACATTAATGTGATAAACTATATTATTCATCATCATGATGTATTATTTTGCTATTTTGCTTTTATTTACTAAAATTAACACTCTGGTGTTAATATTCATAAATTAGATTGGACTTTGTTTTCTTTGTAATTTATATTGGTGTTTCACTATATTTTCTTAAAATAAGAATTATAAAGTCTTCTTTTACCCCTCAATATTCTGAAACTATTTAAGGAGCACTGGAATTATTTTATAGAATTTTGTGTTGGAATTCTTCTTTAAATCATATGAGCTACATATACTTGGGAGAGGATTATTATCTCTTTATTCCATGGGAATCATTCTATTTAGACTACCTTCTTCTTTTAAAATTAGTTTTCATAAATTACATTTTCTAAAAATAAATTATATCCCAGTTTCCAAACATATTTGTATAGAGCTGTGCAAGACGGTTTCTTATGAGTCTTTTCATTTTGTTTGTTTTTGTAGTTATTTTCCTTATCATTATTTATTTTGCACATTCATTCTTTTCTCATTTTCTGCAGATTCACATTAGCTAGTGATTAGCTACTATATTTTGCCAAAGAACCTGATTTTTTTTGTTTGTGTGTTCTCTTTTTTCTAATTCATTGTTTCCTGCTTAACCTTTATTATTTCTTACTTTATGATTCCATTTTATTTTATTGTTCATTTACTAACTTTCTGAATCACATGTTTAATTAATTTTCCTTTTTCTCATTTATCAATGTATATATTTGATTTTCCTTTGAGAGTTGTTTTAGTTCTATACCTTATGCATTCTAATATGTAATGTTTCATTATTATATATATTCTAGGTAAACTGCAGTTTCATTTTAGGTTTTATCTTTGATCCAATAATTAATTTAAAAAGAAAGTGGTTTCTTGGTCCATCTGTTAGCATACCCAGATGATATAATTTTTTTTTTAGTTCCTTTTCAATTTCCAGGTTTTTACTTCATTGTATAGATAGATGGTACAATATTTCTATTCTCTGTATTCCATTTCTAATTCATTGTTTCTTTGGGGAATTTTACAAGATAAAGGAAAGTTACTTACTAATCTACCTATACTGATATCAAACAGAAAAATTTGTTTAATTTATATTACTTCTCTTAAATGGCAGAGGCATCTGTACCTTTTTAATTTCATTTAGTTTTAATGACCAACGTTTCTCTTCCTATTGTACCAGTTGTGAAAGAGAGGAGCAGTTTTGGCAGAGGGAAGAAGTAGAATGGATGGGATACCTGTGATGATTACTACCAGGTCATCTTTAAAGAACATAAGGTAAGAACCTATTTTAGCTCTAGGAAGGATTAAAACAAACTAGACACATTTCTGGGCAGCAATGCTTGAGAGGGCTTTGGTATGTCTATGTTTTTAATTCTACAAAACTGACCACCCTAATAATGTCTGGTCCTGAATTATAGACCAGGGGACAAAGGTAAGTCTGGCCTTGGCCAGGGTACAGTATTCTAGACAGCTGAGTCCACTGTCTGACAGCTGTAACATGGAGAGTCGAAAAAGCAATACAGAAAAAACCTCTCAACGGAGTGCTTAGTCACAACCTGGGAAGGCTTTTTGACCAAATAGCCAAGAATGAAGGCTCATGTGCTCTGGTTTTGAAGAATATCAACACTTTCCTGTTAGTGACATTAGTTCCTTATGAATTCCTAACATAAACATTGTACAAGGGTTCCCTGTTTTTGTTTTCAATTAATCAGCAGCTTTTATTTTCATTATGAATGTATTCAGCTAGGTGCCTCACTATGTTATTTCTTTAAAGAAAGGGCTTGATGAACAATAAATTGAATTGAATATAACTTTTACACTTTAACCAGACTTAATATACCACTTTCCTCTTTAGTGTTTGATGCCTTTCTAATGTCCAGCTAATTTTTGCTAAGTTCATAGAGTGTGTAGCCTTTCAAAAGATGTAGACAGGAAGAATGCAAGTTTTAATTCTCTGTTTCTTTGTAAAGATCCCTTGTCCCTCTTAGGAGACAAACAGAATCCTTTACCAAAGGTCTTGGCTATGATGCAATCTGTATTGTATCTGCCTGATACAATTAGGGTTAACACCCTCTTTATATGATTATAATCCTACAGGTACATCACATTTCTACAGATATGGCCTTGGTTAAGTCTTTTGATTAATCACTTTTCCTTCCCTGTGTTCCCTTTTTGCTGGAAAAGATTTCAACACGTCAGAACAGAATAATATCCCCCATTATATCTGAAACATAAGAAAGGGAAAAAAATTACCGACTGTAGAATTAAGAATAAAGACATGTCAACCACTAAGTCACTTCTCTGTCTGCAGTTTGTAAATGGCACAATAGTAAGTTACGTTCTTTGGCATTTGCAACTAAAGGGCAGAACAGATGGTAAAGGCTTACTTAAAATTAAAAGAGAGAAAATATTTATTTAAAAGAATTGCACTGCCAAGATGCAATTTATTATATGTAGGGGGTGGGCATGTGTTCAATGAAGCTTGGTCTGAACCAGAGTGAGATAATACATTACAAATTGATAAGCCCTCATTTAAGTGAATTTCCATTAAGAAATCCACACTGACAGAAAAAGATTCTCCACTGCATTCACCATGTATCACCCTAAAATGTTAAGCACAGCATTTTAAATTCAATTATCATCTTTAGTTTTTAAGAAACAATCCATATAAGAGCCTGCCAACTAGATATTAATTATTGGATTTACGTTTGAAAGAGCCGACAATCTGATTTCATTTGAAGTCTGCAGGAATGATATTGAACTTGATATTCCTCAGTGGGGGAAAAAAAAAACCCTAGACGGTAAGTCAAGTGATTTGGGAAACAGATTAAATTTTTTAGGCCATTAGGTACTGTATGGATGTTTCTTAATTTTCTGTGACAGATGCATTCCTCTGACATTCCTACCATGAAAACTGGCTTAAACTGATGAACCACCCATGTGCTGTTAAACAGCACTACAATTGATAGAAATATAGAAACGGAGATTCAGAAGGATTTCCACTGTTGCATATCTCTAGACCAGGGGTCACAAACTCAAATACCTATAGGAGTCAACGTGGGTATATGACCAAAGATACAGATTATATACTAAATACTTTGTTTTTACAGTAAGTGATAAGAATAATGTTTATTTCCACAAAGAAATACTGTTTATATCTTGCTTTCTTGAAATATTAGCTCTCCTAGATTTATTTTTCACTTGTGCATCTTTGTTAAAGATATAGAAACAGGGAAATATTTATTTACTCTAAAAAGAAAAACAGCAAATGATGATGAACTGTAGTTGACTTTCAGATTTTCTGACAAGGAGACAATAAATTGATGGGTACTCTGTTGAACTGGAAAGTGTATACCCTGTCTGAATTATGCAACTGCAATTTAACTCCAGCTGAGTTCTGGTCCAGTGTTTTCAAATCTTCTGGTCACTTTCTCCAAGAAACAAAGGAGAAGAAATTGTTATTGGGAAGGTCTTGATTTTTTAAATCTTGGCCTAATTTAATAATTTTTTTTAAAAATTATGTAAAATAAAACATTTTAGGCTAAACTATATTCATCTTCAGAATAGACTGGGCAATAGGCAAAGAGTTCCCAGAATTATGATATTCATTTAAGTATATATTGATGAAATCATACCACGTGAAAAAGCAAGCAAATAAGTGTTTGATTCTATGGTAGCAAAAAGCTAGAAAATGCAAAACTGACTTTAGTTTGGTAAGACCATATACAAATATCCAAACTATGAATATATGTTATTTTAAGTACCTCCAGGTGTTATCTACATTCCCTAGTATACCTATAATGGATAAACCAAATAAAAATAATTAGTATACCAAGTCTTTCTTATTTTTGTATATGGCTCTTGATCAACTTGCCTATCTTTAGAGTTTTCCTGTTGTGGTGTTATGTGATTGGGAAGAGTATTACATCAAAATATTTCCCATAAACCAAAAAAAAAAAAAAAAATTTCCCATACACCATTTGCATGAAAGTGAAATTCTTTTAGCTGTTTGTTATTTACATTTTGAGAGTTTTTCTTATACTGTTTTCAGCTATTAAAGAACTAGGAATTAACTAACTACTGAGTAATAACTACTCAGAAAAGTAAAACCTTTCACTAATACGGTGACTTGGATGCATTACCTTTCTGTACCATCTAAAAAATTGAGATAATATTAGTATTAATCTCATAGGGTTGTAAAGATTAAGTGACATATAGGTAAACCCCTTAAATCATGGTCTGATATAGAAAGCATTTAATAAATGTTAGCTATCAAAATAAATTTAAAATATTATTAATTAATAAATACGTTCTGGTTGTTAAGATATAAAATGAGAAAGAGTTTCCAGTACACAGGACACAGTTGTTTCCTCAATCTCCCGTTAAAAAACAAAACAAAAACATATTGACTCTCTAATACCCTATACTCAGCAACTAAAATGACAAACATTTACAAAGAGAAATTAATGAATTATATTTGAGCAGTAATCTAATATCAAAACCATCTTACAGCTGTAAAAATGAAACCAAAGGCAATTAAATACTCATCATTAGAACAAGAAACCACAAAGTCAGGTAGAATGAATATCTGAGTCATAAATGTAAACCAAAGGGTCATGAATTGCCCCTTGCAACTGAGATAGAAGAGAATAAAAACCTGATAAAATACTATCCGACTAAATAATTTAAATCACTAGCATCATAATGGCATGAATTACTTCTAAAAGAGTTGCCTTTATGGTCAATGTAGTAGCCCATGCAGAAATAATGAATAATATGGAAGTTATAACTATCTTTTAGGTAGGAAGTTACTAATCAAACAAACAAAAAAAATACAGGATTGAGGAAATTACATAATTTGTCAAAGTTACAAAGCTACAAAACTGTAAGATAAGTAATTCAAATGTAGACCTCTCACACTCAAGAAATCATGCTCTTTTATTGCTGCCTTTCCATTTAGGGAGTAAGATTTTTCACTTTATAATCACTAAGAAGCAATTCTTTGAACAAACAAATGTGTAGGTGGAGAACAAAAATTTTCTCACAAGCACACTATACTAATTCATCAACTGGTAAGTGACATTAGCCCCTTGTTCACAGGCATTATCCAGTTGCTGGGCTTATTTGTAACATTTACAAAGTCAGGCATGAAATTGGGAATAAAACAAATGGTTTTCTACCTCAATTGCATGCTGGAATCTTAGGATTCATTGAGAGATATGTCAGTTTTAAATAGCCACAAGCATATTAAAACTACATCAACAGTTATATTTTACCAATAAAAAATGAAATTGCTTTCATTAACCTGATTATATTCAGGCTAATAATGACAGCCACAGAAGAAATGTGCAAGTCTATTTCATTCAATTATCCACACCGAGAGAATAAACATATGTGTAAATAAAAAGACAGGCCTAATGCACTAAGGATTTTCTTCTTTGGGTGACTAAAATGCAAAAGTTTTGCAAACTCTGCAAATTACATTGTGAAAATTATTTGGGTCCATTTCAGTGTTATATTTTCTGTACTTGTCCCAGATGGACACTTCAAAGCCTTTCCTGATGATTCAATATAAATACATATTCTTAAAGCATTTTCCTGTTCAAACAGGCCCTCATAATTCACTTTTAAGTGTTACATGAACCACTCAGTATGCTATGTGACTAGAGTCCTCCTAACTCAATGCTCTGTCCACCTGAATCCTATTATGTTAATTGTGCAAAAACCACATCCTAACACCTCGATATTTTTTCCAACAAGACTCTTTCAAATAAGTGCATCCTACTAATTAAAGTATAAGCATAAATCTGCTGAAAGTGTTCACGTCAGACCTACTACGTAACTAGTATTTCAATCTAAAAGTAGATGTTATAGAAAAGGGTATGTGCATTCAGATTTTCAGATACTTGATAAAATAACTTTATGGAAGATATCCTCAGTGATCACCAAATTGAGTAAACATGTCATTGTTAAATTAAAAAATAAATCAACAAATATTGTGTTATATGCAGTACAACCATGAAAGATATCTGGCCCTCACCTTTAACATCCTTCAAATTCAAAGAAAAAAATTAAATGCAATAAATGCCAAAATGTATCCTGTCTTGTGCAAGGTAGAAAAGCTTAAAGATATTATGACACACATTTGTTTGGTTGTTCAAAATCCATTTACCTTTATTTAGGTAATAACATTTCACTTTCCTTCATATGTCTCCCTTTGTTGGCTGCACACAAGATGTCCTATTCTCAACAACAAAAAGATAAACAACCCAATTAAAATATGGGCAGAGGACTTGAACAGACATTTCTTTAAGGAATATATAGAAATGGCCCACAGGCACACAATAAGATACTTAACATCATTAGTCATCAGGGACATGTAAATCAGTCATGAGATATTACTTCACACCTTAAAAAAAAAAATTCTTGGCCAGGATATATATTAGAATCATAGTATATTGCTGAAGGGAATTTAAAATGGTACAGCTACTGTGGATACGAGTTTGGTAATTTCTCAAAAAGTTAAACGTAGAACTACCACATGACACAGCAATCCCACTCTTAGGTATATAATCCTAAGATCTGAAAACACAAACTCAAATAAATATTTGTACATGGATATTCACAGCAGTGCTACTCACAACAGCCAAAGATGGAGACAACCCAAATGTCCATCAATAGATGAATGGATAAACAAACTGTAGTATTATATATATATATATATATATATATATATATATATATATATGCAGTGGAATATTATTCCATATTGTAATATTATTCCATAGAAAAGAATGAAACACTGACACATGCTATAACAAGGATGTCTGTATGGATTTGGAGACAAAAAACAAGTTGTCAGTTGTTAGGGGCTGAGGGAAAGGAAGAATGAGAAGTAACAGCTTGATAAGTATGTGGTTTTATATGGGGGCAATGAAAATGTTTTAGAACTAAATAGAAATGGTGGTTGTACAACATCATGAATGTAAATGCTTCTGAATTCTTTTGTTAATGTTATGTGAATTTCAGCCCAACTGAAAAAAATAAAAAGATTACCAAAAAAAGAAAAGACATTCTTTTCTCCTTTGTCCAACGGTGTAACCACATGACAAAGTTGGACAATGTCTTTTATCTGGGACTTTAATCATTAAGTATGAGACGAAATTATAAGAAAATGATTAACCCTCTTTCATTACAATGGAAGTGTTATACTGGTGATGATTTTTATTGGTATTATAATTAAGGCTATGATTCCTATTAATGTATACTTTTTTAAAATACCTTATGGAACCAAATATATCTCTATGCACAGAATACAGACTAAATCTATGGGGTAGGGTTTCTAAAGCCTCTAAATCTAAATATCAATTAGGCTCATGAAGTTGAAACCAAACCCTGTGGGGCTCCTGGGCATGAAAGCCTTTCACACAGTTGCTAATCAGTTGCAGAGACAAGGGAGGAGCAGGCAAGAAACAACAGTGCAGCCTTGGGGCAGGGTCCTGGTTCCTCCTCAAGGGATACACATAACAATATCTTTGAGCTCTTTACAGAACTAAAACACCTAACAAATGGAAGATGTTAGCATTCTGCATTCCAGAGAAGATCACACATTAAAGGAACCTTGAGAATCTCATCAAGAGACCACCTGAGGCCAGATTAAAAGAACCAGAAAAGCACAAATCCTCCCGGGTGGGGACACACAGTTTTGATGGGCCCACTGTGTCCCCCTTTGCTTGGCAAAGCAATAAAGCTATTTTTTTTTAATGGACCATTTTTAAAGTCTTTATTGAATTTGTTACAATATTTCTACTGTTTTATGATTTGGTTTTTTTGGCCACAAGGCATGTGGGATCTTAGCTCCTGGACCAGGGATTGAACTCACACCCCCTGCACTGGAAGGCAAAGTCTTAACCACTGGACCACCAAGGAAGCCCCAAGCTATTTTTTTCTACTTCACCCAAAACTCTGTCTCCGAGATTCAATTTGGCACTGGTGCACAGAGGCCAAGTTTTTGGCATCAAAGCTTTGCGCTTTCAGACATGGATATAGCTGCTAGCTTCATCATCATTTCTTCAGACCTCACTCTGTGTTTATCTTATGGCAAATTTATGGAAATATTCTCATATTCTTAACCCTGTGCCACACTGCTCTCTTTTTTTTTATGAACAGCACACCTATAACCTCAAAGTGTTCCTAGAAAATACAAATTTGCCAGAGTGAAACCTAGTGGTCCTCTCCTGAAAACTCTACTTTTATAGTCCTCTGAAAAGGAAATTCTCACTAATGTGACCCTGTATAATTCAAGTTTGGAAATTAGAGATAAAATACTTAAGACACCAGAGTTTATTTTCACTGTTAACTTTCAAAATGTTTCCAATAATATTGATCTTTCTTTTAAAATTTTTATCCAATCTGTACTATAAATTTCTCATCTATGTCATCTATTGATTTAGGATTTATAGTTACTCCTCATTAATCAAAGAGATTGCCAAATTGCTCACAGTTTTTTTCCTGTCCAATTCAAATTTTATCATATCTCTGGTGACTTGAAAGTTCAACTTCAAATTTTCAAAGTGGTTATTTACCACATAGAAGTTAAACATACAGTTGAATCTTGAATGACATGGGTTTGAACTGCAAGGGCCCATTTATATGCAGATTTTTTTCAACAGTAAATACAACACTACTATACCATCTGAGGTTAGTTGAATCTGCATATATTCAACCACAGATACAGAGGAACTATGTAACCGTGTGGGTTGACTATAAGTTATCTTGAATTTTCAACTATATGGATGGTCAGTGTCCCTAGTCCCTGAGTTGTTCAAGGGTCAACTGTACTTTATTTCAGTGGTCCCCAACCTTTTTGGCACCAGGGCCTGGTTTCGTGGAAGACAATTTTTCTATGGACTGGTGGCAGGGGAGGGGGGGGTGCGGGAGGAGATGTTTCAGGCAGTAACTCAAGCCATGGGGAGCGGCAGATGAAGCTTTGCTTGCTCACTGCTCACCTCCTGCTGTGCGGCCCGGCTCCTAACAGGCCGTACACCAGTACCAGGCCACGGACCAGTACCAGGCCACGGACCAGTACCAGGCCACAGCTCGGGGGTTAGAGACCCCTGCTTTATTTGATTATCGAATACAATACACCTAAGATTTCAGAATAATGGTTTGTAATGACTGCAAAATCTCTACCTCCAATACTGATCTCTCAATCCCTCACCTAGTACACATCCCAATCTAGAAATCTCCCAGGCATTTCAAAATTAACTTGATCAAACTTAAATTTTAAACAGGTTCCTTTCTCACAGTGAATCTTTCTATCATCTAATCACAAACCAGTGAGTCACCCTTGACCTTTTCCTCCCTCTTGTAGTTTATCAGTCACCTCATCTTAAAATTTCTACCATTAGAATTCTGTCTTGAATCCATCTATATCCATGTCTACTCCTTAGTTGGTGTCTTAACCATTTCTTACTTAGATTATTGAAACACTTCAATTGTGGGTCTTATCTATGAGTTCTCAGTAAGCCTCAAGGTTAGATCTTTTTAAAAGGCAAATGTGATCAGATGTAATTTGCATTTAAGCATTCTATAAATTATTGTACTTGTCATTTTAAATTTAAAATCCTTAAAATGCATTTTTTGCCATAACTCTGAATATTATCTTTCATATTTAGATACCTGCATGCTTTTATTCAGTCCTAAGTCTTTGTATATGGTGTTCCTTTTCCCCTTAATTCTCCTTACCAATCCTTATTTTGTTATTCATTCTAAAGAAATAAGTTCTGGTTAACTACGTCCTAGAAGCTTTATTCTCTCTGCCACCCTGCTACCATTTACATAGGCATTTATTGTTGTCATATAATCCAATCATCTTTATCATTGCACTTATCAAATTACTTTCTACATAAAATGCTTTGTAAGATATCAAACTATACATGACCCTACAGGTCTGTGAGTACATAAATAAATGAATTTACTGAGTCAAATTTTTAAAGTAACAAGTATTTTAAAGTATCCATAGAAAATACCTGTGGAAAGTGATAAAAGCTTTATAATGTGGATGAATTACTTATGTTTGCAGTGGAGGATGTTTACAATTGGAAATGCAGTTGTAAACAAGAGAGCTAGTTCTTTTCTTTGAGGATCTTAACTTATTGACTCATGGGGAGAAAAAGAAATAAAATGTAAACCCAAAACACACAAAATTCCTTATAAGTGTAGTAGGTTTTATGAAGGATAAAGAAATAGGAGTGACACAACAGACAGTAATTGCTTTTTGAGAAGGTGTTTTGTTTTAGATAATCAGAGGAGTCCTCTTGGAAGCAGTGTCATTTTAACTGAGATCTGAATGATAAATGGCAGGCAGGCTCATAGTCATCCAGGAGGAAAGTGCGCAGGATGATAAAATGGCTGGTGACAGGCCCTGAGATAGGAGTAATTTGGCATGTTTATGGAAGTGAAAAGGAGCTAGTGTGATTGGAATGTAGAAAATGAGGCTGAGAAGGTATATGTGTGTTTACTCATATATTTTTAAAATTTATTTGATTGAGGTATAGTTGATTTACAATGTTACGTGAATTTCTGCTGTACAGCAAAGTGATTCAGTTATAATATATAATATATATGTATGTATATACACACACATACACTTTTCCACATTCTTTTCCATTATGGTTTATCAAAGGATATTGAATATAGTTCTCTGTGCTATACAGTAGGACCTTGTTGTTTATCCATTCGAAATACAGTAGTTTCCATCTACTAATCCCAAACTCCCAATCCATCTCTCCCCCGCCCCCCTCCTCCTTAGTAACCACAAGTCTGTTCTCTGTAGTCATAGAAGATATTTTTAATTTTGATTTTGTTATGTTATCACACAAGGACCATGGGATGCATCAAAAGTTTTTAAAATAAAGAAATGATAAGCTATTTTTAAAGGCCATTCTGGATGATGTAAGGCAATTATAAGGGGCCATGGTGGGCTGTGCCAAGAAAGGAAGCAGGGGGACAATAAAAAGGTTATTGTAGTCATCTGGTCAAGCAATCAATGAAAGAGGGCTAGGGTGGAAGCAGTGGAGATGCTGATATCTTTTTTAAGGTAGTCTGAATAAGAATTGCTGATTGGTTATATATAAGGGTGGGTTGTAGGAAGGAAGAATATAGACTGTACCCTAAGTCATTTTCTTTACAATTAGATGGATGGACATGGCATTTACTGATACAGGGGAGAAAGAGGAAATGTAAATCACCTGGTTTTCATTAATCTGGACATGCCTAACATGACCCAAATGGAGACATTAGGTAGACCTATGTTAACACAATAGGATGTCAAAATTTGAAATTTTGAATAAGATATAAATATTGAGCAGATATCAAATACCAAAGTAACTTTTAGTTAGACCTTCCTGGGGGCTGTAAAACAGAAATATCTGAGGATTAGATTACTTACTTTTGTGACTATTTATGGTGCTATGTGGCTGGAGACTGAGAAAATTGTTCAAGGAGATCTATTTGGTAAAAGCTGCTATTTTACAGTAAGTCCCACTCTTCTTTAAAGAGTTTAATGGAATTATTTGGAGAGCTTGATGTATTTCCCAACAGTTAGGAAAAGCATACTGAACAGGCATTTTAAGCCTTCTTGGGAAATCTACAGGATGAGAGATGGGCTGACTATCTGCTTTGGTGGCAGAGCAAAAGGGAGTGGCTGCTGCTTTGGGATCCACCTCCACTCACAGAGATATCTCAGGAAGAGAATGTTTGAGTGGACCTTGCGGATCAGTTGTGGGCCATGTAGGAGAGAGAGATACCTACTCATGCAGACTGCCTAAAGTGATATGGAAATTAGAAGTTGAAAAGAGACCTTTTGAGTGTACAGCTATGAAAAAAGAGTAAGCAACTGCAGGACTAGACTGGATTTGCTAACATCAAGACAGTGTGTGTGTGTGCGTGTGTGTGTGTGTGTGTGTATGTTGGAGAGGGTGAAGGTTCTCCAAAGTACCAGTAAAATTCCTCATTTAGGAAACAGTAAGATTTAAACAATTTCTAAACCTAGACATGGTAATAGCACTGTTCAATAATATTAATAAAGAAATTCCCTCCCCCTCCTGACCTCTACTTTCTCCCAGTTTCCCATAAATAATAAAAAGAATAGAAATATATTATATACTTACTAATATATAATTTATACTTATCTAGTAAGGGTACTAATCATACCCTTAATAATTGACAGGATATACTGTCAATTAATAAAGAATCTAGTCTGCAGCAGGACTTGGCTGGGAGGGAGGAGTTCAGAGTTTTTCTTATTATATAAATAAAACATTTTTAATCTAAATTGAGATCATGTTCGCAATTATAATGATCATAGAACTTTTTGGTACCCAAGAATAATAAAGAAAATCATGTGGCCTCACAAGTTTTCACCCAATTGAAAGGGAAGGGTGGAAGACAAGAATGGAGATACAAATTGGAAGCCAAAAACATCTATTTAGGATTTCATGCGGTAACAGTGAATGAGAGGTAAATGCATACTCTTCTTATTTCTGTTGGTTCTGAGAAGCCACATGCTGTATCTCAGAAAAGGATACAATCATAAGGAATGATGTCATCTAGGACTATATTTTCTAATTTCAGAAATATCAACTATCCAGCAAATTTCTTGACCTGTCATGTTTTTTTCTTTAATTAAAAAAAAATTCTATTTAGAGGAAACAACTATGTCAATGGAAATGGAAGAATTATTTAGCAACAATCAAAGAGGTAATTAACTACATTTAAAAAATATTAAATCAGTCTCACTTAAAATTCAATCTATTCTTAGCAAACATACATAGTATTGCAAGTAAGGATAAAATCAGATGCTAAAGCTATGGACTATAATGGGGGGGAAAGCATAAATACTGGACTCACACAAACGTGGTACTGAATCCAGGCTTCAGTAATTTTAAAGTGTGGAACTTAGAAATACTCCCAAAAGGCAAAATATACCTGCCTCATGTGGTTATCTTGCAGATCTGTGAAGTGATTCGGGCAAAGTACCTTACGTAAGCACTCAAAATATACTTTCATCATATTTTGTAAAGAACTTATTTTTCCAAGTCATACTTTATAAATACTGTATTGCTATATATATAAAAGCATACAAATCTGAAAAACCCACCCTTTACTTAAATCCCAGATACAGCTTGTGCACTTATAAACTCATGAAAAGCTTACTTTACTCGTGAAGGTATTCTCTGATTTTTTTGCACTGCTATTTTTTCAAATTATTAATAAGCTTTAAAGACAGATTTCACTTCATTGAAAGATTTCACTCTCACAGGCTCTGCTGCTCACCCCCAGGGCATCCTCTCCCTGTAGCCAATTGATTCATCCAACTGATTCATTGCACAGTTGTTACAGTTCATTAAAAGAATGAGCGATGCTGATAATTCAGCAGATGAAATTTGTTGGTCTCTATATGGTTCAGCTACCACTGTGAGTTTTGTCCTGTGGAACAGGGAAGCATCATGTGAAAGAGTAAAGAAAATATGGTGCTTGCTTTTAGCCCTTAGGTTTGGATGGGTATGCCCTTTGTAAATCACATCAATAAATATTTCTCAAGAGTTTCAAGTTGTTGAGTTTTCTTTCAAAATTATTTTGACCATCACTGTTTTACAGCAAGAGATTTTCACTATGACCCAATCGTGAGTTGTTTTTATTTTTTTCTGGAAACACTGATCTCTATAGGTGTAGCAACAATGTAATTTTTTTTTTTTTTTTTCGGTACGCGGGCCTCTCACCGTTTTGGCCTCTCCCGTCGCGGAGCACAGGCTCCGGACGCGCAGGCTCAGCGGCCATGGCTCATGGGCCCAGCCGCTCCGCGGCACGTGGGATCTTCCCGGTCCGGGGCACGAACCCATGTGCCCTGCACCGGCAGGCAGACTCTCAACCACTGCGCCACCAGGGAAGGCCTCAACAATGTAATTTTAATACCAAGAAAGGTACTATAAAGTAATTAATAAAATATGGCAGTATAGTATAGAGAAAATTGTAACTATTTAGTGTGTGTTTGACAGTGTGTTAGGTACTCAAACTTCAGTAGCAAACAAGACAGGCATAGGATGTGAGGAAAGAAAGATAGGAAGCATTAAAAAGTGATGTATTGCTAGTCTTGCTACCACTTAATGAGTAGGAATAATGAGAGATATGGTTGATCAGAAGATTTACATACTATACACACAGGATTTGTCTGACTGGACTAGGAGGGCGAACGAGTCTTTGGTATAATCTATGGGAGAGAGGAAAGAGGAAAAGTTTATCTCCTCATTCCAACTGCTCAAAGTTCAATTTATAGGGAGATGATTCCTTTTCTATTCTGAATTCTATCACCTGACCCACTTGAAGGCCCTCAGAATATCAGATCCCATGTTTTGTGGTGTGCTGTTTCATCTAAATCCAGAAAATGTGGGAACATTTTGAACTTCTGATTATGCCACTTTGGGCCAGATAGCAAGGGGGAGGGCCTGGCATCCTCAGGGCATGTCTCTTGTAGCTTTTGAATGCAGTGTGAGAAGAAAGTAGCACTGCAACAATGAAGGTACCAATCAAGGGAAAATGAGGTGGTTCCTAAGAATTATTTCCAACAGAATGTCATGCACTTTATGTAGACAGCAGGTCAAAAATCTGTCAAAGAGTAACTTATCAATAACTGTTTGATAGTTAATGAGTGATTGACTGAATGAAAGAATGAATAAGAGTCATGTACTAGACAACTGTTATGTGAGATACAAAAGATAGGAAAGTGGTGACAAAAGAAAAATAAAGATTAAATACATAAGTTTTTCTATGAATGATGCTCTATTTTCAGTTTGTCGTAGAGCTGCAATTTTTGTCCCTATAACAGATTTTGAAAAAGAATAATTCCTACTTGACTATTGAGAAGAACTATGGAGAATTATAAAGAAAAACCACACTGTTCATTAATATGCTGGAAAAGAAAGCAATCAATCATCCAGTTAACTCGGCTAAAATAAAAGACAAATGGAATGTTTGCATAGTCTTCATTTTAATAAAGAAAGTATACATAATTTACCTCGCATAATCTTTCTTAATCTGAGCAATCAAATGTGTCTTTTCCAAGCTATTTATATCAAGGTAAAGGAGCCAACTGCATATTTTCAAAGTTCAAGTTGCCATCAACCTAACTTCTCCCCTCAAACATGCAGGAAAAAAGTGCAAGTAAAATTCGTGATACTGAACTCCTACTGTTATATTTGGTATTTTAATGAATTAACTAAATGATTTTGGAAATGTGTACAACTGTTCCCAAATAACAAAGTTTCTCAAAAACATGTTTTAAGGTTCCATCCATTATTGTGTTCTATGAGTCTGTATTTTTGAAAACGTGTTTTGCAGGGATCCTAATTCAGCAAGTCTGGCAGGACTACACAGACTACTGTAATTTGTTACATGGTTTTACTATGCCATGTGACTAAAGCTTTGCTCTGGCTCCCTCCAAGCCAGAATTATATTCTCCAGAAACATAATACTTTATTATTACTATCAGGGCCAGGAATTTTCTTTCATCAGGTTCACAAATTATGTGTTTCTCTTATAGAAATTATATATGTATCACCAAAGTATATATTACATGACCCCCAATTTTCTCATCAATAAAATAAGTCAGATAATAATATATGGTTAACTCGCAAGCATTTGCCATATGAAATTTCCTTAAGCACACAAATGATTGTACAACTTCATAAATCTGAGCTTCTTAATACTCCCTAATGCCTAGAGAATAAAGTTTAACCACTACAGCTATCTATTCAAAATCATCCAGGATCTATGCCAGAGTACTCCATAAAGTAGTGATTACAGGAAGTACAGATTCTTATGGTTAGTGTGTTATTTGGGCATGAGGGTGCAATGGCAGTTAAGACAGGAAGAAAGTTTTCATTCAAAATTTGAAAATGCTTTGGTCACCATGATGAAGATTTTTATTACTTGGACATTGAAGAGTCCAGACAGCTACAAAACTGAAAATTTCCCTGTGTTCGTACACCTTCCTCCTACGCAGGGTATATATTTTTCTTACACAGGATATTGATGTCTGTAAGTCTCCATGTAGACATTGTCAGGCTAGACTTGTCTGACTGCAATGGACACATGAACAACTTCTCAGATCTCTAAGCACCACCTGAGATACAGTTTTAGACTTGCTACATTCAGAGGTTCAAGATTGGATTTTGTCTTGTGCTTAACTGTAAAGCATGATGCTTTACCAAGTATGCAATAGAAAGAAATGGCCTGTAGGGATTAGCATAACTTATACTTTTTCTCCAGTAGAAAATATAAAAATATACTTTATTATCTGGATGAAATAAACATCACATGGGACAACCAGGTAACCAGACCACATTAATTGAGCTTTTCTTTTGTCCGTATAGTTTCAGCAAAAGAACCATTTCAAAATCAATTGCAACTTACAAAATTTGGTTTTAATATGCATCATTCCCCAGAGCCAAATTTTAATTTAAGTTTTCTGGTTAGTTACATATTTGAGGCCTCTGCAGACGACACTGTGTACTTAGAGCTTAGGAATTTATGAGACAACCTTAGTATTGTCATTAGAAACAGCATGTCCAAAATCATTACTCAGCCTACAGGTCCCTTAGCCAAGAGGCACAGAAATCTAATGGAGACCTTGTAATATATTTTAGTTGTCCTGGCTGCTATATATACCTTCTCAAGAGGAAGGTCCATATATTTTGATGCGAACAAATTATAACCCTGTTTCCCAAGTTACTTTTATCTCCACTGAGCTTGAACCTACAGTGGTGTTGTGAACTCAGCACATCTAAACTGATGATGGCCTATGTGCAGCACACAGAAGTTTGATACCAATTGCTTGAGGTTTTTCTAACTGCTGCCACATGTCTACATGTTCTTTTAAAATCAGTAACAGGAAGAAAAGGGTAATAATTGTGAGGGGGCAAGAATGGAGCTTATGGGATGCTGATAATATTATTACATTTCTTTATTTGAGAAAAGGTTATACATAGATGTCTATGTTGTGGCTCAGAATTTGTACACTTTTCTATATGTATGATATCAGCAATAGATTTTTTAAAAAATGGCCACTTGTATGATAGCTTCATGAAATTGAAATCAACTGCTTGAAGATTTCTTACTTGCTACCATCATGCCTACATCTCAATCTTCTCTTGGTTAAACAAAAATGAAAACAACAACAAACATAACCGAGCTCTTTTGGGGGCATAGAATGAGCTCATAAGAGCACTAATAGCTATGTCTTTGTTCCAAGAAGCTGATTTTCGCAAAATTGTTGTTATCCATTTTATTCATATGATACTGCAGCAGCTAGTAAATGGAAAATTCAAGCTGTCCATGGGATTGCTTTAACCTATCATCTCTTAAATATTTATTAACAGTTGGATATATGGCTTTAGAGCTCATGGATGAGAATATAACTATCAGGATATTTATGACAGTTAATACAATGAGAATGGATGAAAGTGCCTAGAGAGAGAGAGCATAAAGTGAGAAGAAAATTTGTCCAGGAATACAGCTGGGAGAAATGCCAAGATTTAAAGGGCAAATAGGGGAAGATGACCCAGTAGAAAATACTGAGGAGGAAAAGCTACCTAAGTAGGTAAACATTAGCAGTGTGTCATCGGGGTCCAAATGGGGGAAATGAGGCAAATTCAGAGTCAACAGTTAAAGTTGCTGCCCTTGAACATGTCTAAAGCTAAAAGGAAGGAGGCAGTAATGGCAAAGCTAAAAATACATGTGAGAATGGCAATCTAGAATCCAGGTATAAGAAATTCACTTTAATCAAAGTTATGAATTATTTAGTAGACATTAAAAACCATATATTTTAGTCATGTTGTCTAGTATGATTTTTACCACAATACTACAAGAAAGGAAGTAATCAGTGTCAGAAACTATACCATCACCCTGAGAGTAACTAGAATGCAATGTGCAGTTACTCACACATCTACCATACTATCACTCTATACAAATTTATCTCCTGTTAATCATGAAAATTTTCCAGGGATCTTTTAATTTTGTTCTGGTCTAGGGTTTAGCATGATATTCTTATAATATCTGTACTTATTTGCATATGTTGGAAGAGATGTTGTTAAATGATAAGTACACCCATTATATTTAACCTGTTTTTATGCCTCACAAAAACAAATATATACATATAAAATTATGCAAATTGAATATTTTATTAAAACTTATTTCAGAATAAACTCCTTTGTGAGTATTTTATGGTAAGAGATCCAAGGCAAACAAGTAAATGTAACTTCATGCACAATGAGGGTACAAATAGAGTCCTAAGAGTCTTCAAAAGAAATTTTCTGAAGTTACATGCATTTATTTGATTAGTTATATTCACGAAGATCAATTAATATAGTAGGCAAGAAAGGAAGAAATTTGTAAAGGAGACACTTTAATCCATATACCATAAAATGGAACCACAGAGTAACTTTACATAGACAGTTTCATGGTTGCTAATTACTGAACAGGATTTCTTTTTTTTGTAAATGCTTTCACATCTGTTTTTACCTAAAATATTCTTTTAAATGGTTATAATTTTTAAATTCCTTGTCCTTTTGCACCTAAATCAACAGCCCTTTCTTCCCTTATTTATAATTTGTAAGGCTTTCATTTTCACAGCTATGGGCAGAATTCCATTTGTATGAACTTAGTCAGAAAGTGCAGGAGCTAAAGAAATCCATTTGTAAAAACTGAAAGAGAAAGTGCAGAGGCTAATACAAATATATGGTATAATTGATTTTTAAGAAAGGAATATGAAGCCTATAATAGCTTTCTTTATACTGATTATATCACTCTCAAGCTTAAAATTATTTAGTATCTCCTCTTTGCCAAGGTTGTTAGAATGTTAAACAGGTCTTCCATAGTCTGTCTTCTTATTCTTCCAGCCTCACATCTCATCAGGTCCTCTTGGACCCTAGGCTTTGGCCATGCTGAACTATTTGCAGTTCTCCTAATGCCCCAGATCATTTCAAAGCTCTATAAATGTTCACAATTAAACCCTTTATAAATATTAGCTTCTTTTTGTACCTGAAATGATTTCTCTCCTTATCTACTTATGGGTCATTCTTTTTTAGCAGGCACTTCAGTGCCCTTCCTGATAACTCCCTCTTTGTATAGAACTGTCTTCTCCCTCCATTTTGCCCCAAAATATAGTGATACAAATTTCAAACTCAGTCTCTTTTACATACTACCACATCTGTTTAAATTCTCTGCCCCTATAACACTTGGAGTACTTTGAAGACAAGGATCCTGACTGACTCACCTCAGTATCCTGTGCATCTTGTATGACTCTAAATACCATTAAAAGTATTTATGGAATAAAGAGCCCAGAAATATACCCCCACAAATAGGCTCAAGTGACTTTTGACAAAGATACAAAAGCAATTTAATGAAGGGAATATAATCTGTCCAACAACTGGTGTTGGGGCAATTGGACATACATAAGAAAGAAAAAGAATCTTGACCTAAACCCCACAAATTTACATAAAATTTAACTCGAAATGGATTATAGACTTAAATGAAAAATAAACACCATTAGGGAAATCCAAATTAAAACTACAACAAGATATCACTACATACCTATCAGAATGCCTAAAATTAAAAAAAAAAGTGAAACATCACATACTGGCAGGAATGCAGAGAAACTGAATCACTGATACATTGCTGATAGGGATGTAATATTGTACAGCCACTCAGGAAGATATTTGGGCAGCTTCTCATAAAAATAAATATGAACCTATCCTATTACTCAGTAATCATATTCTGGGCATTTTCCCCAAAGAAATAAGACTTAGATTCACAAATGTTCATAACAGCTTTATTTTTAATAACCCAACACTGGAAAGAACCAACATGACCTTCAATACATATTAATACATACATAACATGGAATATTACAGAGGAATAAAAAGGAATGCACTACTGATACATATAAATACTTGAATGAATCTTCAGGGAATTACGTTGAGTAAAAAAAAGCCAATATCAAAGATTACTATGGTATGATTCCATTTATATAACATTATAAAATGACAAAATTTTAGAAATAAGTGATTGCCAGGTGTTAGGATCTGGGTAAGGGAAGAAAGAAGATGATTATGATTATAAAAGGGCAATATGAGGGATGCTTGCGACAACTGAACTGCTCAATATCTTGATTGTGGTGGTAGACATGTGACATAATGTTATATAATTATAGAAAACTAAACACACACACACACACGAATACAAATAAAATTGAGAAAATCTGAAAAAGATCAGTGGATGTTATCAGTGTTAATATTTTGGTAATATTATAGTTTTACAAAATGTTTACCATTGGGGGAAACTGGTAAAGGGTACATGGCATCTCTATGTATTATTCCTACAACTGCATGTGAATCTACAATTATCTCAATACAATTCTCAATAAAATATACTAGTTGAACAAATTCATTGGTTTTTGTACACACTAAATACTTTAATAAGACCTATGAAAACAAACACATAAAATGAGAAAACTTTTTTTCAGTCATATATTTTAATGAGCCTAATTAATTTTTTACATTAAACTTAAAAATTTTGTTTTTGAGATAACTGTAGTTTTTTGTTGGGACTTATTTTTTGGAAGGAGGGATGCTTTCACTCATCAGCATTTCCAGTTTCCAGCTTCTTAAGCTCCAAGTCTGCAGTATAAGAGGCCAAAAGGAAGCCCAAAGAACTCATCATCATGCTGTTCCTCATGTCCTCAAGTCCCTAGCCAGTCTGCCTTCTCTTCACCTTTCAGGATCTCCTTAAGTTTGCTTTGTATATAATGTCTAGGTTTTTTTGGATATACTTAGCCAGTAGAAATAGGGAAAAGTACACCTACTACATCTTCCTGTGGAAGTGGAAGAATTGAAATCAACTTTTAGTTCTTCTAAATGAAAAGGAATGCTGCTACCAAGAAATATCGAAGGACAATAAAATAAAATTCAGAAAGCTTAAAATACTATATCAGGTTTACCAAACAGCATACAGCTTGTGAGTTTGTGTGTACAATATAAGGAAAAAGTTAGGCATGGACCATTGTTTATAGCAAGCAACCTAGTTATCGCATCAGATTTTAGTAGATGGTTTCTTAAAAAAATTTGTTAGGGAAAAAAAAGCTACATTTTTTAAAAAGTAAAAATAGAATATTAATTACAAAATCTTTGTACATAATTTACTTCTGCTTGTTTTTCTGTGGTAATGAGAATGATTTGGAGTGACTGAATAATAATAGATTAAAACATCTCTTTAAAAAACTGTAATAAGCATATCAAATTTCCTCCTACACACTACAATTTAATTGCATATTAACCTTGTTCAAGAAAGGTTACATTTAGCCTAACACATAATTTGATACATTTATTTAAAACTGTGAAAATACATTGTTTTAAATATTCAGAGAGCACAAATGAATGTTTCTTAAATCAGTAAATATATTCATGTCACAGATATTTGAGAATGTATCATTTAGGAAAAAGGTGAAAAAAAGTGGGTTGCCTACAGTAAGTATTTCAGTAGAGAAAAGTAATATATAAGCTTCTCCATCCTTGAATTGCATAACTTTTAAAAGAATTTAAATATTAATAAATACAGTATTCATTTTCCACGCATACAACTGTCAAAACATTTTGATAAACCCTATGGATATTAGTATTACTCCAGAAAAAAAGATAAAGCAAATAATAATTACATTTTACCAATGTATAAGTGTAACACACATAAGCATTAGTTTGCTTTGTTTTGTTTTGTTTTCCTAAGAGAATCCAGACAGATGTAGCCAATAGAGATCTTCTTATTCAATGTGTTAATTTAAATTATCTATATGATAGTGGCTTAATTTTAACATTAAATAATAAAGGTTTTTTTAAAAACATGTATTTAAAGATTTTTGTTACCTTCTTTTGATTTCTTTCTATATAATTCTTATTTTAAAATACTCCTTAACATTTTATAAAGTATCAAGTAAAATCTCAAGTAATATCTTTAGCCCTCATCTTCCACCATATTCTGCAGGGGAATAGCTTCCTGGTCTCAGGGCTTTAAGATTTTGATTGTACTTCAGTGAAGTGAAAGAAATATGAAGTTCTCCCCATAAAAAATACATTTGGTATTTTATTATAAAATACACAAACTTGATTAAAATAATGTTGAGGGCCAGAAATGGAAGAGAAAACCAGAGCAAAGCCTATGGGCTAGAGATCTTTAGGTCTTCCAGGTGCCAGGAGCCTGGAAGCCATTCCAAGCCTTCCAAGCCATTAATGCTAAATTGGCTGATTGTATACACTGAAGAGCCTAACATGAGAATGAGGAGAGAAAGAGAAAATAAATCCCCAGGAAACTTGAGCACTAAAACATAGTTACAAAATATTAGAGAAAAGTGTCATGATGTGAAAGACACACACAAAAGCCAAAAATGCAAAGATTTGTATATGAGTATTTAAAATAATAGGTCAATGTTTCAAAGGTTCAGATAATTATGTTTAAAATGGTCAAAGATAAAGGCAGGAATAACACTCATAAAGTAAGCATAAGAGATCATAAAGCAGTAAAAAAAAAATCATGTGGGTAAGTCCCATTAATTGTTCAGTATGAAAAGAATTTGAAATCATAGAAATAAAATGTATTTCTATGTGCATATGGTGAAGTAGGAGGGAAAACTTTAGTTAATAGAGATTAAAGAAAATGCTCCTCTTGGGCTTCTAATACAATATATTTTTCCCTTAAAAAGATGACCCATGATTATTTGTTAATCAACTTTAATTTTCCACATCACTTATTTCTTATTTTATCCAATCAATATTGTCATTTACTTATGCCAAGGCTTATAATAATTTAATGATGTCATATATTCTCTAATAGCATGTGTAGAAAATAAACAACTTAAAAGTACATATATACCATTAAGTCTTTGTTTTTAATGTTTTACTTTGAAATAATTATAGACTAAAGAGAGTTGTAGAAAGAGTACATAAGAGTTCTATGAACCCTTCACGAAGTTTCTCCCCAATGGTGACATGTTTTATATGACTATAGTACAGTATCAGAACCAGAAAACTGACATTGGTACAGTACTGTTAACTAGACTACATCTTATTCAGTTTTCACTGGTTTTTGCATACAATCATTCATGAGTGTGTGTGTGTGTGTGTGTGTGTGAAGTTGTATGCAATTTCATCCCATGTATAGACCCACGCAGTCCTCACTAGAATCAAAATGCAGAACAATTCCATCACCACAAAGGAACTTCTTCATGCCATCTGCCAATAGTCTCACAACCCCACCACCATCCTCATCCTCATTCTCTGGTACACATGAATCATTCAATCTATTTTCTTCTATTTTTCAATATTATTTTACAATATTTAAGAGGTAGATAAACATATGGATAAAAACAAATATCCATCTTATATAAGTGTGTATCACTTAAGCTTTCATTATCCATTTATATGCACATTTTACATTTTTAAGACAATGGATAATACATACTTATTGTTCTGTGTTTGATTTTTTTTAAACCAACAATGTGTTTGGGGGATCTATTTCTATTTAATATTTTTATTTCTATTTTCTATATAATGTTGTGCTTCTTTGTGTTTCTAAAGGTTTTCATTTATTTTTAACTTTTATGTGGCATACATAAGAAATGTGCTCAGATAAAAATTCAGAATTCAATCATCATGATGTCAGTTTGTCATCACAAAGTGTTTAAGAAATGAAGCACCCCTCATGCCACTCAGAATCAGTGTCCATACTTCTCTAAAGTGACAAAAACCCTGGCTTCCAGTCCATATTCTCTTGATTTTCTATTTTTGAATTTTTATAAATGGAATTATACAGTATACTTTCTTGAATCCTGTTTTTTTTCCATTAAAATGTCTTTTAAAAATTACTCTGTGTTGTTAAGTGTATCTGTAATCATTTCATTGTTCTTACTGTATTAAGATTTCATTGTATGAATATATCAAAATATGCTCATTCATTCTATTGTTGATTGAATTTGAATGGATTACAATTTTTAACTATAAGATGAAGCTCCTATGAGCATTTCTGTTCCTCTCGCTTAGGGCATGTACATATAGACTTTTACTGAATATATAACTGAGGATAAAATTATTCAGTCATAGGTTATAGACATGTTTAATTTTAATAGAAAATGTTTCTACTTCCTCTGATGGCAGACAGGCCCAAATTAGACCAACCCTCTCACAAATAATAACTAGTTATGTATTAAAAACAACAACAACAAAAGCCAACAAAAAAACTACACATCTGTGAAACATGTAGTGTGACCAAAACCAAGCAGATATTAATAGAAATGTTCTCTTGAAATAAGAAATACAAATTGAACGTGCTTCATGTTTTTATGGCTTTTTAATATGAGGGCAGACCTCAGTCAGCATCATACATGGCCCTCAACACTTAAATAGAAGTATGTTGGATTGAGTTACTAGAGAACACAGGTTAGGGTAGGCCCACAATTAGAGAGTAAGGAGAAAAATACTGGAACGTAAAAAGCCAGAAAGAGTGAGCATCAAATTCTGTATATATAGAAATATAAATTGGTGGAAACCAGTATAGAGGTTCCTCAAAAAATTAATAATAGAACTACCATATGATCCAGCAATTCTACGTCTGGGTATTTATCCAAAGGAAACAAAAACACTAACTCAAAAATTATCTGCACCCCATGTTCATTGCAGCAATATTCACAATAGCCAAGACATAGAAACAACCTAACTGTCCACTGAAAGATGAATGGATAAAGAAAATGTGCATGCGCTCATGCACATACGCACACATGCATGCATGCATGCGCGTGCACACACACAATGGAATATTACTCGGCCATATAAAAGCAGAAAATTCTGCCATTTGTGTCAGTATAAATGGACCTTGAGTGCATCATTCTAAGTGAAATGAGTCAGAGAGAGAAAGACAAACACTGTAAGATCTCGCTTACATATGTAGAGTCAAACACACACAAAAAATGAACTTACAGATACAGAGAACAGATTGATGGTTGCCAGAGGCAGGGGGTAGGGAATAGAAAAAATGATTGAAGGTGGTCAAAATGTACAGATTTCCAGTTATAAAATAAGTAAGTCCTTGGGACATAATATACAGCATGTGATTATATTTAATAATACTATATTGTATATTGGAAATTTGCTAAGGAAGTAGATCTTGAAAGTTCTCATCAAAAGAAAAAAAATGTAACTATATGTTGTAACGGATATTAACTAGACTATTGCAGTGATCATTTCACAATATATACCTATATATTAGATAATAATGCTTTACACCTGAAACTAATACAATGTTATGTCAATTAAATTTCAATGAAAAGATCTGCATATAAACTCTCCCTAATTCTCTGATTGACCATGGATCTATGCATGTACAGAGTAGATCCAAGCAGTTCATCTAAGAATAAAAGAACTAAAGATTTCAGCTGCCAGCCTCCACAGGAGAGAAAGAGTGTATAGTTTAAATTTGCCAAGTCAATTTCTGCTAAATCAAAACTATTATAAAGAATACAATAGAATTGGAAATATTTACAACATATTATTTGCAATGTCCAGGATAAAATCCAAAATTACTAGAATACAAAACAGGAAAACAGAAAAAATTACTAGTGAAAATAATCTTCATTTTGTTTGTTGCTGATATACAGGGATATAATTTTTTCTATCTTGACTTTGTATACACTGAATTAATTATATTTACTTTATTCAAAAGCACCATACTGATATTTTTGCACACACATAATAATCATATACAAATATGATACTCATATCTTTTTCCCAATCATTATACCTTATTTTTTTTTCATTATATACTGTCTAGAATCACCAGCATAATGTTGAACATCAGTTGCATTACAGGCATATTTTTTTGCTTTTCAGATATTAATGGGAAAGTTTCAATAATATACCATTAAGCATACTGTTCACTGTAAGTTCTTTTTAGATACTCCTTATCAAATTAAGCTAGGTCCTTTATATTCCTAATTGGCTATGAGTTTAAAATGAATGTATTATAATTTGTCACTCGTTTTCTAAATCTACCTATATGTTCAAATAATATTTCTGTTTTTCCTTAAAGTGTTGAGCTATAGTGTTATATATTCTATTGTCATACTGCAATTGCATTTCTAAAATAAGACACTTCTGTGATGATAATTTTATTATATATATGTGTGTGTATATATATAAACACACATGCATACACACCTTTATATAAATGTAATTTACTGTTGGATGAATTTGATTTTCTAATACATTTTTAGGACTTTTGAACCTTATGTTCATGAGTGAGATTTGTTTATAAATTTCCTTTCTTATAATTTTGTTGAGCTTTTGGTTTCCAGATTTTGCTGGCTTTATAGAATTACTCAGGAATTCTTTCTTTTTTTTTCTCTAGTTTTGGAAAGGTCTCTATAGTATTTCTACCTTAAATAGTAAATAGTTTTATCACTGAAAGCACTTTGGCCTAGAGTTTTCTTTGCTGGACTCTTTTTAAGTAAACTTTATTAAGACTTTTTATAAGTAAATGTTATTGATATATATTTTACATATAATTAAATGAAACCATTTTGAATATGTATTTTGATGAATTTTTACAAATGTATATACCTATATTTAATGACCCCAAAATTACCATATAGAACATTTCCATCAGCCCAAGATGTTCTTCCATGACCCTTCCCATATGATAAGAAAAAGATTCCAGGTGCAAAAGAATATATACAGTAAAAGCTTTTTTTTGGAAATTCCAGTAAAGTCAAACATAATCAAGTATTGAAAAGCCAAACAATGGCTGCCTAGGTCAGAGAGGAGAAATTGACTTAAAATATTTTAATGATGATTTCCAGCTGGAAAATATCCTCAACAACCCACTGCTAAGAAAGAATACCAAATAAAATTTGATTACATTTCAATGAGTAACTTTCAAAAGTTTACATTCTAGATAAATAATTGGAAATAAATAAATGTATTGACTACTTGAGAATTCACTTCATTCCAAGCAATGTGCAAGGAACTTTCATGTATAATTACTCTTAATTCTCAAAATGATTATACAAGATTGATGGTATGATTTTCTCAGTAATGCATTTAATAAAAATGAGGGTTTGGTAAATGACTTTTTCAAACCACACACCTAGTAAATTCCAGGACTGTGACTGAACCCAGGTCTGTTCTGACACCTGAGCCCATGCCTTTACATGTTTACGGTAAAGTTGTATACAAATAGATATGAACCCTTGATAGCTTCTATCAGCATTCCTCCTTGGGTGAGATCCATTTTGTCTAGGAATATATTTTGATTATATTATTCCACAGAGATTCTAGAGTGACAATCTGAGAGTTTGTGCTAAATTATAATGCTAACAAGAGAGAAAAACTGATGTGTGTGTGAGAGAGAGAGAGAAAAAGGGAGAGAGGAAGAGAAGGGAGGGAGGAAGGGAGGGAGAGAGAGAACATTAAATTACTCTGAAAGTAAGAGCTTGAGGAGATCTTGGTAGAGGGAAGAGGGAGATGGTGAGAGGACAGTATTTATTTCATCCTGAACCATGATCCACAACTATAAATCCAGATTTGGGCAGGGATCTGTGATTTGGCAGCATGGCATACATGGCCAGACAAACAGATTCTGTCTCTCTGGCTGATACCTCCCTCCCTTCTCATAGCAGGCACTGGTTAATAACTGACCTAATAAGCAAAGCCCCTACAGAAGGAAACGGTGGCAATTAGTGTAGAAACTCTTCTAACCTAACCCAGGCAAGTGGCTCAAGGCAGGCACCTAGGAGAATCCCTGGCCATACTGATAACTCAAAGCATATGCCTGAGTTAGCAACTGAATTCACTGGAATTTAACTACTCAACATGATTATATACTGACAGCAAACCTGTTATTGGAAGAATTGATTATTATTAGGCAAACACTTCCATTATTCATTTATTAAAATATTGGGCTTACTTCCCAGACTAGAAGTGAATCCTCCACTTATTTTCACTTCATTACCTTTTTACTTGAATATGTTTAATTTTCTGAGGTGGTTATTTTGACTCATGTCATTCTTTAGCATGATTAAGCCATTAAAGTTCATTCAGAAAATGGATTTTTCTTCAGATCAAAAAGCACTACGATGATAAAATACAGGATAGTTGTCAGTTTTGTTCTGACAACTCAGACCATAGTGTCTTATTTGTTTACTTATAGACCTTTACATGACCCCCAAACCAATAATTTCATATAATAGATTGGCTGCTAAAATGTTAGTCATTAGGCCTAGCCTATAAACATTTATTGAGTGAATGGATGGGTGAGGGAAATGGACTATAAGTTGTCCTCTTTATCTAATGTTTTAAACTTGAGGAGATGACACTGACCTTATCACTCATTTACTAAGAGAATAGTGTTTGCTTTAAAGCAAATATCAATAAATACCTTATCCAAACAGAATTCTATTAAACTTTTATGAACATTTCACACCATTTTATGTCCATGTAGGTATATGAAGAAGAAAACCTTTCCTATACTAATAAACTTCCCATCTCGGCATTTTTCATTTTAAACAGTAAATTCACAGTGCAAGTTTCAGATACTGCAGTTCATTAGAAAATTTTAAAAAATAATATTAAAAAGGTTGCTTTTCAATTATTCCACATATTATGGTCTGTTTGGTCCACACCTATGGATTCATGATATTTTTAAAGTTTAAAATTGTTGGGGTTGGAGTAGCACTGTACATTTAGGGATTATCAATTTTTGTTTTTATCTTACCACTGCAGCATCATTTTTTTAAAAAATATTTATTTATTTATTTGTTTGTTTGTTTGGCTGTGCCAGGTCTTAGTTGCTGCATGCAGGATCTAGTTCCCTGACCAAGGATGAAACCCCCTGGGCCCCCTGCATTGGGAGTGCGGAGTCTTAACCGCTGGACCATCAGGGAAGTCCCTGTATCATCATTTTTGAAGAATCATCATTTCCTGGATAAGCCTACATGGTAACTTCTGAATCCTTTACAAGAATTAATTCAGATTTCAAAGGCAATGAAAGTCATTATGATAAAGCATTTCATGCCTTTCTGCATGTTTATTTTTTATGGAAAGTCACAAGGGCTTATTTTCTAAACAAGATCTAAAAAACAAAATATACAGTTGTAGAGATAAGAGCTCAATATGCTCTAGATTCATTAGAGATCCCTTTCTGTTCATTTCAGAGTAAGCTGAAACCTGTGAGAGTTATTCAAATAAATCCATAAAAAATGGTTTGTACTGTAACATACATAAAATGTATATTTCTCAGAATTTCCCTTGCTTTTCCCATTACTGCTCCTAATCCTGATGGAATATTAGACATGTCATGTTTCAAGCCAGAAACATGAAATATAAACTGTAGTTATAAGATCTATACAAAATGTACCATGGAGAATTCAATCTATAAGACGAGCTATATGAAAGTATACATACACTGGTGGCAAAGCAGATGTACCTTAAAAGGGAGAGTGAGCAAATGGGGCAGACATAATAATTGAAGATAGTTTTTGCAAAATGACAAAAATCTAAGACTATGAATTACAAAATTCTATGAAACCAAATTTGGAGGGGTGTCGAAACAAAGAAATCCACATTTAAACTCATAAGATTAAAACTGCTGAAAAGTAAAGAGAAAATCTTTAAAACAGTGAAAGGAAAAACAGATTTATAGAGACACATAATAGATCAGTGACTGCCTAGACTAGAGGAGGTAGGGTGTGGGGGAATGGGGAGCAACTGCTAGTGGGTAGAGGAAATTTCATTTTCAGGGGACAAAACTACTTTAAAATTAGATTGTGGTAATAATCACACAACCCTGTAAATATATTAAAAACACTGTATTGTACACTTTCAAATGCTGAATTATATGGTATGTGAACTACATCTCAATAAAGCTGTTAAAAATAGTCTAACAGGAATAGCAGAATCTTAATTCATAGTAACTATGGATGCTATCATAAATACATTGATACATATACACATAGATATTTGTTTTTTAATGTTTAAATTTGGTAAAAATAGACCCAGGTCCACAACTATACATATATTTGAAGGCATCTCCCTTTAACATGTTATTGTCATCTTTAAAACCTATATATTGCATGTGAGGGCTTATATGAGCCAAAGGTGATTTGCTAAAAAACACAGGTGCTAGAACTACAGTGATAACGGCATCCAGCATTGCTGACAATGATACCAGTCTCATATTAAAGCAAAGTAGTGAAGACAATTCATTTGAAGCAAAGAAAAATATACATACTCTTACAGCAAAAATGAGATAAGAATGGATAGAAGAAAATACTACAAAGTCAGCTTCCAGGGATATGATACTAATATGTCACTATGTGGTTGCAGTGTCAAGTATAGGTGAAACATTTCCAACACCTACATTAAGTTGAGGCCCTGCTAAGCAAGTTGAATTGTGAAACTGGAAGGTCCTTTGAGCATTGTGAGGATGTTTATGGTGTATTAGCACCAGGTCGTTTAGCACAGGTGTTCTAGTAATTGTGGAATACTGGGAATGCACAGTACGCCGTTTATCTTCATCATATCCCAAGGTGATACACTAGTAGCAATTTAGTACCTGCTAGAGTAATTTGGCATCTGTGGTATTTACCAAAGTGTTTGGTCTTAAAGGTTGGAAGTGTTATTTTGTACTTCCATACATGCTGGGGAACTACTGAGTATTTGCCAATACCAAACGCATTGGGGAATTATTGAGTATTTGCCAATACCAAACGCATTGTAAAACCCTCTTAGTGAAAGTTGTAAAAGTAAACTTAATAAAGCTTAGTGAATAAAAGTATTTTATAAATGTGGTAGATTAGATATTTTACACCTCTTCTCCCCATCAAAAACAGCCTTTTCTCTGAACAACAGAGAGAAGAATCATTATGATACTTGCTTAACAATTTAACTTAAACACTTTTAAAGAAAGAAAACTTAGAATGTAATTTTAAAAAATATTTTCTTCAGTGGACATTTTAGCTGTGCTGCTAACCCTGTAGGGAATCAGATATGGTAAGATAAATAGTTCCTTCTCCTCTCTGTTTCAAAATGATCCTGAAATATGAGCAAATTATTATTTACCAAAAATGATAACCAAATATTTCTCATCCAAAAATAAATATTAGATAGATATAGACAGTCAAATTAAATTTTTCTTTACCCTAAAATCCCTGGCAAATATGGGAGTTATGTCCTTGAGAAGGAGATCCATTGTATACCAAGTAACAAGGAATTGATGTTTCCAAAATTTACCACAAACTACTTAAAGAATGATCCTTAATTTAGTATTTCACTTAGAGATCCCTGTACTCAAAATATCTTCAAGACTTGAGGTAGGATGATATAAGTATAGAAAATCAAGAAAAAATTAACAAAATTATTCAGAAGGAAGAATTAGAGAAAAATAAAACATTAGGAAGTACTGGAAAGAGGAAAATAAAATTGTGATTTAGGCATATTTTGGATCCAGAAGTTCCTGACAATACTTTTACAAAAAGATTATATTAATGTATTACATACTTTCTTCCCCTTTAACACAATAATATTTTAGAGCATCAACTACATGACAAATCCACAAGTTGGGTGGCAATCCTCACCACCCTAAAAGGATTAAAATACACTATCAAGGGAAGAGACACTCTAGGTTGTAGTTAAGATTAGTATGTGGCTGTAGTTTAACAAACATTTGTAAAGTAAATCATTTTTCTTTGTAAATTACATACATGCTGAGTGTGTAATAGGTACATTTGTTTTTGTTCAGATGGACATGAAGCTACTCTGAAATTTTAAAACTGAATATACCAAACAATATATTAGGCAAATATTAAGCAAAACATGCCATAAATACAAATTGTTCTTGATTTAAAAATAATTAGGATGAAATATATCAATTTCTCTTGATCAGAATCAATCAAATCTAATAAATAAATATGTTTGGATAAAGGAAACTTACCAATATAATCAATGAGCCAATCATATATATTTCCATGTATAAACCACTCACATCCTCCTGTACTAGAGAGTAAACTAAACAATCTTTACTATGCATATGGAAAATATACAAAAATGTTCAAAGTAGATATAAGGAAAACATAAAACACATTTAATAAGGATTTATATATTCAGGCAACATTCCCTGATTATAAACTTGTTGTTATATAGACATTCTCCCAAAGAGGAAATAAAAACTAAACATTACAAACTACCCGGTATATAGTGAGAAATGGGTAACAGTAAAAGCTATATTCAGAGGAAAATGTATAGCCATAACACTTTAGTTATTGAAAGGCATATACTAAAAAATTAATGAATAAAAAATGGTCATACTTCTTTTTATGCATAATCTGTTTTTAGATGATCTGATAAATACTCCCAATATCTTCAAGCTTTACAAATGTTTAGCATACTTGAAATGAAATCAAGAAACACAAGTAGAAACCAAAATGAACTGCAGAAAATTGACAGAGGTAATGAATCACAAAAGCAAGTGATTATCTGAAAGTATAAAGAGGGATATTGCATAATAAGAAGAGGTCAATTTATTTTAAAAAGATAGATCACTTATAAATATAGATGCATTCAGTGAGAGTGATAAAAATATCCAGTAACCTAGGAATCAGTGATATGCAGGAGCTAGCCCAAGAGAGCTGATTCTTAAACTTTCAGTAATTCTGCATTTCAATTAATATATTGATAACATGGAAACTGGCAATTGTTACAAATCATGGCCTCCTCCCTACTTCCAGAAAATTGATTGCTAAACATTTTCCATCACATCACCCCAAAAAAGGAAGCTCAAAGGCATCTATGAAAAATCTACAATTGTAGTTACAAGAAATTATTTTTTAAATGGTCTTTGTTTCAAGACTGGGGGGAAAGGAGACATTCAAAAGAGTTTCATGTTCATGTAAATATAGATTTATAGAGCACATGGAATAGAATGTTTACTTCAGAATAGATTTTTGACAAAACACCAAGTTAATCCAACAGAGAACAAATAGTCTCTTGGCAATGGCATTTAAACAAATGGATGCTCATATTATAAAAAATAATTTCCATTATGAAAAAAATTAACTTGAAATGAAACTTATATGAAATGAAAAAAATAAATACTGGTCCAAAGTGACATAAAGCAGACCCATGGTGTCTTGTTTTTAGGGATGGGGAGATTTACTACAAGGGGGCATTATAGGTGAAGAAAAATGTTTATTACTTAAATAGTTAACTGGTTACATGAGTATTAGTACTGTTAATACTAACCAGGTTGTACCCTTAAAATGAAAGTATTTTACTGCATGTAATTTAGACCTTAAAGTTAATTTAAAAATTATCAAGGAGGACCATTTCTTCTGACTTTGATTAAGTAACTTGTGGCAGATAAACATTCCCACTCAATAACTAGAAAAGCCAGACACAAAACATACATATTTTGTGATTCCACTCTTGTGAAACTCTGCAAAAAAACCAAATCGATAGTGACAGGTCAGTAGTTGCCTGAGGTCAGATGTGTTGATAAAGAAACTGTCTTGGAAGGAGCTCACACAAACAGCAAGATAAACATGATTAAAAAATGGTTTAAATGTTGGTGTGCTTTCTATCTTCAATGCAAATATATTGGGGATAATATCCAAAGATAACTAGAAAGTCATCATATGTTTGGAAAATTAAAATTACAATCATAAGTAACCTATGGACTGACAAAACATACTGGATTTTAGAAAATATTTTAACCAAATAAAAATATTACAAATTCACACTTTTAATGCAGCTAAAATAGCAAAGAAAGCAAAATGTATAGCTGAACGTGCATATATTAGAAAGAACACTGAAAATTTATAGGGTAAGTATCCACCCCAGGAAATTTTAAAATAAAAAAAACATACAGCTAAATATATTAGAAAGCATGAAATATAAATATAAGAGAACAAACTCACAGAAGAGAAAAATAAAGAAGTTCAATATAATCCAAACATGATTCTTTGAAAATTGTTAAAAATACATCAATATCTGGCAAGAGTGAAATAAAAAAGAAAAAAAGAAAAGAAAAGAAAAGAAAAAAACAAACACACACACACACACACACACACACATACACACATACAAACAAAACCTCTACCTGGCAAGGTTATCATTCAGAATTGGAGAAGAGATCAACAGTTTTCCAGATGAGCAAAAGCTAAAGGATTTCATCACCACTAAATTGGCCTTATAAGAAATGTTACAGGGACTTCTTTAAACTGAAAAGAAATGGCACTAAATAATAGAAGACAACTTACCAAAGTAAAATCTCATTGGAAAAGGTAATGTATAATAAAGACAATGGATCAATCACTTATAAAGCAAGTATTTAAGTTAAAAGATAAAAGTAAAATTAACTAAAACCAAAATAACTATTTAAAGAATGCATAGGGCTTCCCTGGTGGCGCAGTGGTTGAGAGTCTGCCTGCCGATGCAGGGGACACGGGTTCGTGCCCCGGTCTGGGAAGATCCCACATGCCGCGGAGCGGCTGGGCCCGTGAGCCATGGCCGTTGAGCCTGCACGTCCGGAGCCTGTGCTCTGCAACGGGAGAGGCCACAACAGTGAGAGGCCCACATAACGCAAAAAAAAAAAAAAAAGAATGCATAGAATAAAAATATGTAAAAGGTAACATTAAAAATATAAAACATTTGGGGAGGAGTAAAAATATAAAGTTCTGTTATTTGTTCAAATTTACATTGCTATCAACTTAAAACACACCAATATATATATATATATAAGATGTCACATGTGAACCTCACGGTAACCAAAAAGTAAAAACATATAGTAAATACCCAAAAGAAAATGAGACAGAAACCTAAATATAACACTGAAAAAAGCCATCAAACCACAAGGGAAGAAAGAAAAAGTAAAATGCCAACAGAAACTACAAAAATGGCCAGAAAACAATGAACAAAATCACAAAAAGAACATACCTATCGATAGTTACTTTAAATGTACTTTAAATGTGTATGGACTAAATTCTCCAATCAAATGACATAGAGTGGCTGAATGAAAAAAAAAAATCAAGACATCCACATGTGCCTACCAGAGACCCACTTCAGAAATAAGAACACACACAGACTGAAGAAAGGGAAAAGATAATCTATGCAAATGCAAACAAACAGAAAGCTGGTGTAGCTATTCTCAATGAGACAAAATATACTGTAAAACAAAAACTGTAATAAAGACAAAGAATGGCACTATATATTAAAAAGTAAGTCAAACCAGGAGGAATATGTAAGAGTTACAAATATATATGCACTCAACATGGGGGCACCGAAATACATAAAGCAAAAATAAACAGACTTAAAGGGAGAAATTGACAGCAAAATAATACTAGTAGGGAAATTTAACACCCCACTTAAACCTATAGATAGATCATCCACAGAAAATCGATAAGGAAGCATTAGACTTAAATGATAATTTAGATCAGAAAGACTTGATATACACAAAATATTTTATCCAAAAGCAACAGAGTATACATTCTTCTCAAATGCACAAGGAACGTTCTCTGGGATAGATCACATGTTAGGCCACAAAACAAGTCTCAATAAATTCAAGGCTGAAATCATATCAAGTGTCTTTTCCAACCATAATGGTATAAACTAGAAATCAATTACACGAAGAAAACAGCAAAAATCACGAAAATGTGGAGATTAAACAACATGCTACTGAATAACCAATGGGTCACCAAAGAAATCAAAGGAGAAATTTAAAAATACTAAAGAAAACTGAAAATGAAAACACAACATACCAAAATCTATGGGATGCAGCAACAGCAATACAAAGAGGGAAATTCATAGCAATAAATAAATGCCTACCTCAAAAAACAAGAAAAATCTCATGTAAACAACCTAACTGTACACCTCAAGGAACTAGAAATAGAATAACAAAGCCTAAAGTTAGTAGAAGGAAATAACAAAGATCAGAGTGTAAGTAAATAAATAGAGACTAAAAAGACAAAAGAAAAAAAATCAAACTAAGAGCTGGTTCTTTGACAAGATAAACAAAATTGGCAAAGCTTTAGCTAGGTTCACCAAGGAATGAACAGAGAGGGTTCAAATAAATAAAATTGAAATTAAAGAGGAGAAATTACAACTCATACCACAGAAATATAAAGGATCAAAAGGACTACTATGAACAATAATACACCAATAAACAGGAGGACCTAGAAGAAAGGTACAAATACCTAGAACAATACAATCTTCCAACACTGAACCGTGAAAAAGTAGAAAATCTGAATAGATGGATTATTAGTAAGGAGATTGACTTAGTAATCACAACCTCCCAACAAACAGAAGTCTGGCAACAGACAGCTTTACTGGTGAATTCTGCCAAACACTCAAAGATTTAAGATCTATCCTCAAATTTTTCCAAACACTACCCCTGATACCAAAATGAAACAAGGACAACACACACACAAAGAAAAAAGAAAAAGAATGTTACAGGCAAATAACCTTGATGAATATAAGAACAAATATCCTCAATAAAATAGTAGCAAACCAAATTCAACAACACATTAAAAGTATCATACACCATGATCAAATGGGATTTATTCCAGTGATGCAAAGGCGGTTTAACAACTAAAAATTGAAAAACGTAATACACTACATTAAAAAAAATAAAAGATTAAAATCATATAATCATCTCAATACACGGAAAAAAACATTTAATATTCAAAATCCATTTATGATGAAAAATAACTCTCAACAAAGTGGGTACAGAGGGAACATACCTCAACATAAAAGAGGCCACCTATGACAAACCCACAGCTAACATACTCAACAGTGAAAAGCTGAAATATTTCCCCTAAGATCAGGAACAAGACAAGGAGGCCCACTCTTGCCACTTTTAGTCAGCACAGGCTTGTAAGTGCTAACCAGAATGATTAGGCAGGAAAAAGAAATAAAAGGTATCCAAATCAGAAAGATGTAAAACTGTCAGCATTAGCAGATGGCATGATACTATATATATAAAAAACCCTGAAGACTCCAACAAAAACCATTTGAACTAATTAGTGAAATCAGTAAAGCAGCAAGATACAAAATTAATATACAGTATCTGTGGCATTTCTCTACATTAATAACAAACTACCAGAAAGTGAAAGTAAGAAAATAATCCCATTTACAACTGCATCAAAAAGAACAAAATACGTAGAAATAAATTTAACCAAGGAAGTGAAAGACCTATACACTGAAAATTATAAGACACTGATGAAAAATACTGAAGATGATACAAATAAATGGAAAGCTATCCTATGGTCATGGATAGCAAGAAATAACATTGTTAACCTGTCCATAATACCCAAAGCAATCTACAAATTCAATGAAATCCCTATAAAATTCCAATGACATTTTTCATAGAAAAAGAACAAACAATCCTAAAAGTTGTATGGAAACAGAAAAGATCCTGAATAGCCAAAGCATTCTTGAGAAAAAAAAAAAAAAAAGCTGGAGGTATCATGCTCCCTAATTTCAAACTTTACTAGAAAGCTATAGTAATCAAAAGAGTATGGTACTGGCATAAAAACAGATACACAGATGCATGGAACAGAAAAGAGAGCCAGAAATAAACCCACACACACATTCCACATAGTTTTGGAAGTCCTAGCCATGACAATCAGAGTAGAAAAAGAAATAAAAGGAATCCAAATTGGAAAAGAAGTAAAACTGTCACTGTTTGCAGATAAGATGATACTCTACGTAGAAAATCCTAAAGATGCCACCAGAAAACTACTAGAGCTAATCAATGAGTTTTGTAAAGTCACAGGATATAAAATTAATGCACAAAATCTCTTGCATTCCTATACACTAACAACAAAAGATGAGAAAGAGAAATTAAGGAAACAATCCCATTTACCATTGCAACAAAAAAATAATAAAATACCTAGGAATAAAGCTACCTAAAGAGGCAAAAGACCTGTACACAAAAAACTATAGATACTGATGAAAGAAATCAAAGACAACACAAATGAATGGAGAGATATACCATGCTCTTGGATTGGAAGAATCAATATTCTGAAAATGACTATACTACCCGAAGCAATCTACAGATTCAATGCAATCCCTATCAAATTACCAATGGCATTTTTCACAGAACTAGAACAAAAAATTTCACAACCTGTATGGAAACACAAAAGACCCCGAATAGCCAAAGCAATATTGAGAAATAAAAATGGAGCTGGAGGAATTAGGCTCCTGGATTTCAGACTATACTACAAAGCTACAGTAATAAAGACAGTATGGTACTGGCACAAAAACAGAAATATAGATCAGTGGAACAGGATAGAAAGCCTAGAGATAAATCCACGCACATATAGTCACCTTATTTTTGATAAAGGAGGCAAGAATATATAATGGAGAAAAGACAGCCTCTTCAATAAGTGGTGTTGGGAAAACTGGACAGCTACATGTAAAAGAATGAAATTAGAATACTCCCTAACACCATACACTCAAAATACATTAAAGACCTAAATGTAAGTCCAGACACTATAAAACTCCTAGAGAAACACATAGGCAGACCACTCTTTGACATAAATCGAAGCAAGACCTTTTCTGACCCACCTCTAGGTGGTCAAAAATAAACAAATGGGACCTAATGAAACTTAAAAGCTTTTGCACAGCAAAGGAAAATCTAAACAAGATGAAAAGACAACCCTCAGAATGGGAGAAAATATCTGCAAATGAAGCAACTGATGAAGGATTAATCTCCAAAATATACAAGCAGTTCATGCAGCTCAATATCAAAAAAACAAACAACCCAATCAAGAAACGGGCAGAAGACCTAAATAGACAAATCTCCAAAGACATACAGATGGCCAACAAACACATGAAAAATATGCTCAACATCATTATTAGAGAAATGCAAATCAAAACTAGAATGAGATATCACCTCACACCAGTCAGAATGGACATCATCAAAAAATCTACAAACAGTAAAGGCTGGAGAGGGGGTGGAGAAAAGGGAACACTCATGCACTGTTGGTGGGAATGCAAATTCATACAGCCACTATGAAAAACATTATTGAGGTTTTATTTTTGGTTTTTTAAGGAACCTCAATATGGTTTTTAAGGAACCATATTGGTTTTTAAGGAAACATATGACCCAGCAATCCCACTACTGAGCACACACCTGTAGAAAACCATAATTCAAAAAGACACATGCATCCTAATGTTCATAGCAACACTATTTACAAGAGCCAGGACATGGAATCCACCTTAATGTCCATCAACAGAGGAATGGATAAAGATGTGGTACATATATACAATGGAATATTACTCATCCATAAAAAGGAACAAAATTGGGTTATTTGTAGAGATGTGGATGGATCTAGAGTCTGTCATATGGAGTGAAGTAAGTCAGAAAGAGAAAAACAAGTATATATTAACACATAAATGTGGAATTTAGAAAAATGGTATACGTGATCTTATTTGCAAAGCAGAAATGGAGACACAGTCGTAGACAACAAATGTATGTATACCAAGGGAAAGGGAGGTGGGGTGGGAGGAATTGGGAGATTGGGATTGATGCATATACACTATTGATACTGTGTATAAAATAGATAACTAACAAGAACTTACTGTATAGCACAGGGAACTCTACTTAATGCACTTAAATGGGAAGAAAATCCAAAAAAGAGGGGATATATGTATATGTATAGCTGATTCACTTTGCTGCACAGTAGAAACTAACACAACATTGTAAAGCAACTATACGCCAATAAAATTTAAAAAATAAAAAAATAAAAAGCCTTGATATTAAACCAGCAAGGACAATATAAGGAAGGAAAACCTTAAGGCAAACAACTAAGTGTTGTTGCAAAAATCAAAACTAAAATATTATCAAATCAAGTCTAAAGTATGCTAAAGAAAATAAAAAAGATAAAAATCATGTGTAGGCTTGATTTGTAAGAAGAACATAAGCTTTTTTAACCTTAGAAAATCAATTAATGCAAGCCACCATATTAACATCTTAAAGTGAAAATTTTAAGAAAACCTAAATAAATACAAAAAGAGAAGTTTCAGTGACATAAGTTTCATTCACAATTTAAAAAGTAATATAATTGCCAACTAGGAACATAGTAAACACTATTTTTCTTTCCTTAATTTATTCTCAAACTTGCTATTTCTTTTTTTATTATTTTGATTAATTTAGGAACTGTAAAATGTGTATATGCTTCCATTTTCTAATGATAACCATTAAAAATTCAGCTTGTGTGCATGTATCTGTGTGTGCCTTTGTTTGCTAACATGAAGCAAGTTATGGGATACACTGATGTTTATGATATTCCAGTAAGTGATTAAAAGGCAACTTAGATTTTAATGCATACTTTATTGATTATTAGAATTTTTACCAGTAAAAAACCAATAATATAAGCCATAATGTATTTGAATATATGCTTATATATTTATATGAACATGAAAATATATGTGCAACAATATACACTAAGCCATTAAAAACTGGTTACAAGAGAGATTTAGTTTGCAAGTTATTTAGATGGGAAATAATTAGATTTCTCTTTACATGCATTTATATAGGCATATTGATATAGGCACAGAAAACAAATATACAGCAATATATTGATACTTAGGCAATCTTGTACATTAGTGCACATTAGTGCAGGACCACAAAAATAACCATGCAAAGTTTAGTCATGTGAAAAGATCTTAATAGCAAATGGAAAAAATTATAATTGTTTCATGATCTTTAAAACTGTTTGCCAACACATTAAAAACTCTTTTGTCTGTTATAAATGTATAGAAAAATTACAAGTAGTAACACAAATATTTATCTTATACATTGCAATTTCAAATATTAATCTTATACATTGCAATTTCAAATATTAGAAACATTGATAATTCAAATTTTATTTCTTTGTAAAAACTAATTAAGAATAATTTGAGGAGTGCTTGCCTCCTTCTTCTCATTGTATAACTTGTGATAAAAGTGAGCATCTTTTCTATGTCTCGGGGAATTGTGATATTCTTTCTAACTTTCTATCAGCTTCCAACATTTTATTCTTTGCACTTTGAATGTCAAGAAATATCTCCAAGAATTATTTTAATGTGAAGTTTTCTATTGACATCACTTCCTCTGTGACGTCGGCTTCCTTTTTCACAGAGGCACTTCCTCATTTATTCCCTTTATTAAGTTCCTCTAGCTGCATATCCAGAGCCTCTAGCTGCATATCCCGAGCCTCTCAAACTATGGCAGGGCCAATATTCTCATGGTCACCTATTTCATCGATTGAATCCATTTATATTCAATTCCAACTTCACTTCCAGCTTTATCCCTTTTTGTTTCTTGCTGCATTTTCACCGTTGTCGGCCAATCCTTCTTTCAATAACCCACTTCTGTAAAATGTCACATGGGTTTATCACTGAATGCAAGGAGGCAGCGTGATTGCTGTCTGTGTGTGAACTGAATAGGTGTACAGTGACCAATAACTGACAGACTTTGGAAGAAGTAAGATGACTGGTCACTGGCCATGGTGCATATCTGTTACTTATATAGTGATTTCTAGACTGAAGAGCTAGCAGCAAAATTTGTACTAAAGCATGGCTAATATGCCATAGTAACTAAACTTTTGCGTATCAGAACCATGCAAGTAGTGATGACTTACAAATATATGTCTATTTATTAAGGTATAATTTTGATGTATTATATTACTTGTTCCAGCAATTACTGATAGTATTGATTTTATTTTTGATTTGTGAAATTTCAAAATGACTGAATATTTAATAAAAAAGATGCATAATGTTTGCAAGTACAGGAAATACTGAGAGTACCTTGCCCAGATCATCTCATCATTCACCTCTACATAGTCCTGAGGTTTACTATAAAACCTGAGACTCTCCAACTGAGGATTTTTTTTCTTGTTGTAGGAGCACACTAAGCCAGAGCAGGGTAACCTGGAAGTACAGGAATATTAATTTTTTTTTTGGAAGCATGTCTCAACCAATGACAGAAAGAGAGTTGTCTGATACACACAAATTCCCAAATGTTCTCTATTCCTGGTAACTTCAGGACATGTTCTTCACTGTTTCTCAGAAGTTCAAAGTGGAACTGATTTTTTTTTTCTCTAGTGGTAACTGACTTGATAGTCACCCTTTATTGACTTCTTTCCTGTTCCTGTCTTACTTGCCCATATCTCTAACAGTGTACCTGGAATCAAATACGTAACTTGCACTCTCATCTTTGTCTTGAGGATCTCCTTCTGGAGAAACTCAGTGCAGTCAAAAAACAGAAATTAATTCTAACTAACTGCAAGGCAAGTGGGAAATACGCCCCCCAAATCATGTTGAATACCAAAAAAAAGTATAGTGATAAAAGACTTGTTTTGTAAAAGACATTTGTAAATGCAACTGTTCTTCGTTTAAAATGATACATATATTTTTTCACCACACTGTTTATGGTGAGTTGAGCATTCTTACTTGTGAAAGAAGCTTTTATTCATTAGTATAAAAGTTCTTCAGTTGGAAGCTGATAAGTAGAGGAAGTTCTGTGAAAATATGTGAATAGTTAAGGCTCACAAAGGGTAAATGCAAGGAAAATCTGGAGATCACAGCAGAAGGCAACTTTTACACTTTTATCCTAAAGTATCCTCCAGGCAATACTGCAAATAAGTTGTAGCAGAAAAACATATGTTATAAGAGAAACCCTTGATATTTCTCTCTGAATTAGGTCACCATCTACAGTTTTATCATAACTTTATAAGATTTACTTCATTTCATAGCTTCAATGTTCTCTGAATACTATTTCTAATGAATTATGGATGGGGAAGATGCTTTCAAAGTATTTTTAGCACTTGGATGAATTATTCTGCTTCTTGTCCACAATCTCCAGTAATTCTGTATCACGGAATTCATAATAAGCATGGAGTCAAAGTGCTTCTGTGAAAAACATCCTGCATTTAGTGTGTTATTTTTTTTTTGATTGGAGATACACGTTGAATATAACTGTCCATAGAAACGCACAATTTAATTTCATTGTGAGAAAAAGAACCGAGCATTTGAGTAACAAGGTAGAATACATTTCCAAAAGATTGTTTAGGTTTAAAATGTTCTTGAGGGAGATCAGGTTGCAACTTTTAAAACCCACAACCTCAGGTTTTTCCAGGAAGTGCAGTGAGATTTTTTGAAATTAACTTTTGGAATGTGTTTTTATTCAATTAATAATGGCATAGCAATGTAGGGAATTAACATAGTCTTTCCTTTATCATCAGTGGCATTTAGAAAAGAGAAACAGGTAGGCAGAAATGAAATGAACAAATTATTGAAAGTTCTCATTTTCCCCAGGTCAAATCCCTGCTCTGTAATACAACAATTAACTGTCCTGACCCATGGTGTGCCCCTTCTCTGTTTGCTGTCAACTCTGCCTGTTCAATATCACCCAGTAATAAAGCTAAGTTTTTCTACTTGTTGATATTTCTTTAAAAATACATATATCTCTGCCTGTCATCTCTCTTTTGAACTTCCAATCAGTAACACCGAATGTCTAGTGGGACAGTTTTGTCTCCATATAATCCATCTCAAAACATTCATACTAAAATAGTTACTTTTGTGCTACTACCATCCCTCAAGCTACCTCCCCCTTTTCTGATTCCTTTCTGGGTTGGTTAGCAATAACTCTATCAAAACTTTAATGCAAGTAATAAATTGTTTAAAAACTAACCTCATTCTTTTTTGTTACCCTTTAAGTCCAACAATGTACAAATTCTTTTTGAGCTTACCACTAGAGATTCTCCTGCATCTTCCTTTCTTTTCTGTCTACAATACTGTTTTTCTAACAGGTTTTCATTCCTACCTCAGTGCTCTACACCCTTCAACTTACTCCCCACACTACTGACTGTGTGACTTAAAAAATGTAAATGTGACAGTCTTCATTGCTTCTGCATCACCTACCTTACAAACTAAATGGCATTCAAGACCTCTTCTACTTATATATTTGCTCAGAAAACTGTATACCTTGAAACACTCTCCATGTGGAAACAACACAAAGTTATTGAAACAAAATTTTAGAAAATCGCTTTTATAAAATTATTACAGAGCTGCCAAGAAAATAAGTGACTTCCTCAGACACCAAAAATGAATATTAAGACAGATTTGCAGAGGCATATAGCAGGAAGGATGGAGCTGCCTTACGGACATCTACAAATCACTACTGATCTGATTCTTCATTTCTTTTGGCTGTAAAATGAACAATAAACAAAACCTTGGAAATGAGCATGAAACTAAGTTCAGTTTGGAAACTCCCCTTCCTTTATTAAGCCAGGATTTCGAGACAATACAGCTCTTTAGTTATGTTGTGACAGAGAAATTCCCAAGCTGAAGTGTAAAAATGCCAAAGGAAGGGAAGGAGGGAAGGTAGGAAGGGAAGCAAGGGAAGGGGGGGGGAAGGGAGGGGAGAAAGGAAGAAAGAAAGAAAGGAAGGGAGGGAGGGAGGGAGGGAGGAAGGAAGAAAGGAAGGAAGGAAGAAAGAAAGAGAGAGAGAGGGAGGGAGGGAGGGAGGAAGGAAGGAAGAAAGGTCCACACTTGGACATACTGTTGTGTTTTAAAGAGTTTTTAAAAGAGTTTAAGTTTTTTAAACAGGACTATTAAGCAGCTAAGAAAAAAAAAAGATTATTTATAAAGAATCCAAAATTAAGTCCAGGCAAGCAATCAAGATGACGGAGTAGTAGGAAGTGAAACTCACCTTCTCCCACAAATACAACAAAAATATATCTACGTGTGGAACAAATCTCACAGAAAATCTACTGAACGCTGGCAGAAGACCTCAGACTGCTGAAAAGGCAAGAATATCTCCACATAACTGGGTAGGACAAAAGAAAGAAAAAAGGGAGAAAGGAATTGGGACAGGACCTGTGCCCCTGGGAGGGAGCTGTGAAAGAGGAAAGGTTCCTGCATCCTGGATGCCCCCACACCTGTGGGGAGATTGGCTGGGACAGAGGGGGGCTTCAGAGCCTTGGAGGAGAACACAGCTGCCAGTTTGTGGCAGCCAAAGTGGAGGGAAAACTGCACAGATGGTCAGTGCCACCACCCTGCACTCCTCAACCTGAGACACACGACCACCTGTGCTAGTGGGGGCTGGCAGCTGGAACTCAGGCTTCAGAGCTCAGAACTGGGGAGAGGACTGGGATTGGCTGTGTGGAAACAGCCTGAGGGGGGCTGGAATCCAATGTGACCACAGCTGAGGTTGTACATGGAGGAAGCCTGGACCGCCTTAGAGGCCAGTCACCATTTTTGGGGGGATGCACGAAGGGAGAGACAGGACCTGAATTGTAGCCTTTTTCCCTGTGCCAGTACTGCCTACATGAGTCCAGGGGCAGTCATGAACCATCACTACTGCCCTGCGGTCACTAGTCACCGCAGCTGCCCACCCAGACTCCAGGAGTGGTTGCAAGCTGCCATGGCTCCCACTGAGTGCTCTGGGGATGTGCCTGAGCTGCCACCGCCACATGAACTGCCACCGCCACCAAGAACCCCAGGACTAGGCACCAGCCGCTGCATCTGCACACCTCCATCAAGGGGATAACAACCAGCACACACTGAGGAAAGAAGCGACAGGTATCCATACTAAAAACAGCCCTCACACCAAATATATTAAATCCACACAAGCTACATGGGGACACCCCCACATATAAATAGTCCTCTAAGACCATAGTAGATAATTGTTTCTCCTAAACTCATAGAATAAGAGAAATATAAGTAAAATGAAGCAGAGCAACCACTCCCAGTTAAAAGACCAAGAGAATTCCCCCAAAAGTACAATGAAACAGACCTCTTCAGTCTAACAGACATGGATTTCAAAAAGGAGATAATGAAAATACTGAAGGAATTAAGAAAGGCTATCTACAGAAATGCAGAGTACTGTAAAAAGAAACTAGAAAGAGGAACCAAGAAAAATTAGAAAACTCATTTGCAGAGGTGAAAGCTGAGCTAAAGGCAATGAATAGCAGAATAAATAATGCAGAATAATGAATAAGTGACCTGGAAGATAGAATAATGGAAATCACTCAATCAGGACAGCAGACAGAAAGCCAAATAAAACAAAACAAAAACAAAAACAAAAAAATGAAAGTAATATGAGACCTATCAAATTATATAAAGAGTGCCAATCTATGCATAATAGGGATTCCAGAAGGGGAAGAAAGAGAAAAGGGGATCAAAAATGTATTTGAAGAAATTATGGCTGAAAACTTCCCAAACCTAAAGAAGGAAACAGATATGCAGGTACAAGGAAGCAAAGAGGGTCCCAAACAGACCTACACCAAGACATATTATAATAAAAATGGCAAAAGTTAAAGAGAAGATTCTAAAGGCAGCAAGAGAAAAACAAGAGTTAATTATAAGGGAATCCCCATAAGGCCATCTGCTTATTTTTCTGCTCTACAGAAACACTGCAGGCCAGAAGAGAGTGGAAAGATATACTGAAAGCCCTGAAATGGAAAAATCTGCAACCTAGGATACTCTATCCAGCAAGATTATCATTTAGAATAGAAGGAGAGAGAAAGAATTTCTCGGACAAGCAAAAACTAAAACAATACAGCAATACTAAACCTATCCTAAAAGAAATATTGAAAGGTCTTCTCTAAATAGAAAAGAAGAATCTATAGGAAGGAGAAAATCACAATTGGAAAGCAAATCATTTAAATAAGCGAGTACATACATTTTAAAAAATCAAAAAATGTCTGTGAAAGTGAAGATAACCACAATGAACAGCAAAAGGAGGAGCATGAAGATATAAAAGAGGACATCAAAATCATAAGGTCATGTCAATAAAATCATACACTTATCATAAAAAAAAAATTAAGTCCAAACTCACCTCTTAAAACAGAAGGCAAATGAACAAACCCCTCCCCCCAAAAAACAAAACACAAAACGAAATGACATCTTCAAAATTTAGAGGAAAATAATTATCTAAAGATAAGTACAGAAAAGCTGAGAATTTAACGCTAACAGAACCTCACTAAAGCTTTGTTAGTTTTCTCTTGATTCATGATAAGTTACCACAAAGGTAGATGTTGAAAACAACCCCTATTTATTATCTCATAGCAGGGCAGGTCAGAAGTACAAGCAGGCTTGACTGATTTCTCTGCCTGGGTCTACCAAGTTGAAATCAAGGTGTCAGAGCAGGGCTAGGCTCTATGGGAGAATCCACTTCCATGCCCATTTCTATTACTAGCAGAATTCAATTCTTTGCTATTCTAGCACTGAAGTCCCTGTTTTCTGTTGATCAGGGACCGCTCTCCGCTCCTAGGTCCTTGCTTTGCGGCATCCTCCTGATCAAAGCCTCCAGTGGAGAACCTCCTTCACGTAGATCCTTCTCATAATTTGAATCTGAATTCCTCTCCTGCAACCAACTAAAGAAATCTGTTTTTAAAGGGCTTAAGAGATTATGTTAGGCCTACTTGGACCACACTAAGTCAGAGACTTAACACACATTGTTTTATTTAATATAACATAAAATCTTCACAACCATTATATTCATAGTACTAGTGACAAAAAGCAAAAGTTTAGAAAAAAGGTAAATGAACATGGTCAAGGTCACAAAGGAAGATAGTGCATGGTGGGTGTTTGAACCTAGTTAACTCCTGAACCCAGGCACACTTCCTAGAACCACACCACTTTACCCCCTTTCAATCTACAATACTTGCTTAAGACTACTTATTTACCTAATAAATAAAATAAACAGTTTACCTGAATTATTCCATAACATTTTTGCCTCAGCACACCCATTTTGTGTGGACAAGAAGCCTGCAGGGGCCTTGTAATGACACTAGCCTCCCCTGCAAGCACATGCTCTAGATAATAGTCCTCAGTCACAATTAATCTAAGTTCCTGATAGGATTCCAACAATAGTCCTTGTGATAAGCAGTCTCCCCCACCTCCCAGGGTCTTCCTCTTGTATGTCCCTTTGTAGCTTAGCAAAACCTGCTCTTTGGTTTGTATTGACCAATCCAGCCTTAGCCTAGGAACCCAAAGGACTCTACCCATGGACCTTAATAAAGTCCACAGGTCCTGCTGCTCTCTCTGCTTATATTCTGCCTTAACCTTCCCATGTGACCCTTCAGGCTGTGATGTGTGTACCTCTTCCAGGACCTGTGAGTAATAAACTTCTCTATTTCAATTCCCTGGTCTTTTGTTGAACTGCAGACACCCTGAGGCTCTACTTAACAAATGTTAATTTAACAAACTCACAATACTACAAAAGCTACATTTTTACTCTGTATACTGAATTTTTTTTTTCCCCAACACAATATCTTCCTACCTTGCTCCCCAAATTTTGTGATGCTTCTTTTCTGTCATTATCATTTTCAACAATTGCTGAACACTTCCTTTGAGTGTTTTACGCTTCCCAAACACACAGGACAATGCCAAGGCAACAACTGGTCTCAAAACAAGTTTGTGATGACACATTTAATCAAAAAGAACTGCCACCTAAGAATCTCGACAACACCTGCAGAGCACAGGTGTAGCATTTCTTCAAGTTTATTTACCAAAAAATATGTAGTCTCATAAAAACCTATGTCCAGATGCAAAACGATTTGCCTGCACAGCTGTCTCAAACTCTAAGTCGACTAATCAACTAAGGATTGTGTAGGGGCCTCACAAGAATACTTATTATTCTTGTTCAGGTATGGGCACTTTTCAAAATTCAGGAACAGTGTAACATTCTGAGTTTCTGCAAGACAATTATATTCAGCTACTAATTAAAATGGAATGTTGCTGATTTTTCTTTCATAACTCCACAGGTATGACATGTGCCAAGAAGGAATGAGGAAGAATAGCTCCACCATCACTGGATACCGATTGCTGAACATTTTGAAGTATACAAACAAAGCTATTTTTAACACCATTGGCATAGAAACTTTATGCCTATATAAAAGTGATACTTCTCTGCTTTTTTAAGGATCTTCTCAAAAATTAAAACATAATTGTTGTGAATTCTATTCTTGTCCCTGAGACATTCTGTTTTTTTTTACTTTATATTTATGCATTTATTGAAAAATAACTGAGCAACTATTATGAGACATGAATAATAGACAACTGAAAAACAAAGTCTCTGCACTCAAACAGTTTGTGATTTGGGTAATGGAGAAAAATTCCATAGTCCTCAGATTTATTGTAGAGTAGAAAATAATGCTTGTCCATCTTTGTTATGTTCAATTTATATTTAATGACTTATTTTTGGTTTTCATATCCAACTCACTGAAATTCCCTTGCCATATTTTGAGCATCCATGTCCATTTCTGGACAGCCTCTCTAGTCCGCATCCTCTTCATCTAGCATTTACATTATTTCAAGAGCCTTCTTGATGTCTTAATCTCATTGATTTCCCCCTACTACAATTCCACTCTCATAAAATTCCCATGAAGAAAATGTTATCAAACTATTCAATTGTTGTGCTTCTCAACTATAGGTAAATAAAAATCATGTTCCTATATCCCATCACACATTTAACAAATTGTTATTGAGAATCTACATTTGCAAAGCATATGCTACATATTACAGTCCCAGAGATGGATAAGATGTCCAAACATGTCTCTCTGTAGCTAACTTATATCAAGTTACAGCATTATTACTTTGAAAATAAGTTGGCACAATTTGCAAATACATGAAAATATATTTCTCATTTAAAAGATAAAATATGGGGCTTCCCTGGTGGCGCAGTGGTTGAGAGTCCGCCTGCCGATGCAGGGGACGTGGGTTCGTGCCCCGGTCTGCGAAGATCCCACATGCCGCAGAGTGGCTGGGCCTGTGAGCCATGCCGCTGAGCCTGCGCGTCCGGAGCCTGTGCTCCGCAACGGGAGAGGCCACAGCAGTGAGAGGCCCGCGTACCGCAAAAAAATAAATAAATAAAATAAAATAAAATAAAATAAAATAAAAGATAAAATATGTCCAGAACACTCATGCATGGCAACCAAAGAGAACTGTTTATCATCCAATCCCTGTTTGGAAGTGGCCAGTTTCTCTTTCTTACACAAAAATTACATCATAACTTCAGCATGACTTTAATATTGCATTTATGAAACAATGAAGTTACAATGTATATGTAATACACTTCTGCCCAGAAAAGGAAATTTGATTCATATTTTTCGTACCATTTAAATAATAATTCTGGCAACAAGAATAACTTGTTAACATGAAAACTTTTTTTTATCCAGTTCCATCAACTACTTTATTTTGTTATTGTCATGAATTACAGCTTTATACACTGTGTGCTCATTAACATAGGTTTATAATTCTCACTATTTTTTTTAACACCTTTATTGGAGCATAATGGCTTTACAATGTTGTGTTAGTTTCTGCTGTATAACAAAGTGAATCAGCTTTATGTACACATATATCCCCGTTATCACCTCCCTCTTGCATCTCCCTCCCACACTACCTATCCCACCCATCTAGGTGGTCACAAAGCACTGAGCTGATCTCCCAGTTATACGCAGCTGTTTCCCACTAGCTATTTTAAAATTGGTAGTGTATATATGTCAATGCTACTCTCTCACTTCGTCCCAGCTTACCCTTCCCCCTCCTGCGTCCTCAAGTTGATTCTCTACGGTTGAGTCTTTATTCCTGTCCCACCCCTAGGTTCATGAGAACCATTTTTTTGTTTTGTTTTTAGATTCCATATATATGTGTTAGCATACGGTATTTTTCTTTTGCATTTTGATTTAACTTCATGACAGATTCTAGGTCCATCCACCTCACTACAAATAACTCAAATTTTGTTTCTTTTTATGGCTGAGTAATATTCCACTGTATATATGTGCCACATCTTCTTTATCCATTCATCTGTTGATGGACATTTAGGTTGCTTCCATGTCCTGGCTATGGTAAATAGTGCTGTAATGAACACTGTGGTACATGACACTTTGAATTATCGTTTTCTCAAGGCATTCACCAAGTATTGGGATTACTGGGTCATATGGCAGTTTTATTCTTAGTTTTTTAAGGAACCTCCATACTGTTCTCCATAGCGGCTGTATTAATTTATATGCCCACCAACAGTGCAAGAGGGTTCCCTTTTCTCCATACCCTCTCCAGCATTTATTGTTTCTACATTTTTTGATGATGGCCATTCTGACTGGTGTGAGGTGATACCTCACTGAAGTTTTGATTTGCATTTCTCTAATAATTAGTGATGTTGAACATCCTTTCATGTGTTTGTTAGCCATCTGTGTATCTTCTTTGGAGAAATGTCTATTTAAGTCTTCTGCCCTTTTTTGGATGGGGTTGTTTGTTTTTTTGAAATGGAGCTGCATGAGCTGCCTGTATATTTTGGAGATTAATTCTTTCTCAGCTGCTTTGTTTGCAGATATTTTCTTCCATTCTTAGGGTTGTCTCTTCATCTTGTTTATGGTTTCCTTTGCTGTGCAAAAGTTTCTAAGTTTCATTAGATCCCATTTCTTTATTTTTGTTTTGATTTCCATCTCTCTAGGAGGTGAGTTAAAAAGGATCTTGCTGTGATTTATGTAAAAGAGAGTTCTTCCTATGTTTTCCTCTAAGATTTTTATAATGTCTGGCCTTACATTTAGGTCTTTAATCCACTTGGAGTTTATTATTGTGTATGGTGTTAGGGAGTGTTCTAATTTCATTCTTTTACATGTAGCTGTCCAGTTTACCCAGCACCACTTATTGAAGAGGCTGTCTTTTCTCCATTGTATATTCTGGCCTCCTTTATCAAAGATAAGGTGATGATATCTGTGTGGGTTTATCTCTGGGCTTTCTAACCTGTTCCATTGATCTATATTTCTGTTTTTGGGCTTTCTAACCTGTTCCATTGATCTATATTTCTGTTTTTGTGCCAGTACCATACTGTCTTGATTACTGTAGTTGTAGTATAGTATGAAGTCAAGGAGCCTTGATTCCTCCAGCTCCATTTTTCTTTCTCAAGATTGCTTTGGGCATTCGGGGTCTTTTGTGTTTCCGTACAAATTGTGAAATTCTTTATTCTAGTTCTGTGAAAAATGCCATTGACAGTTTCATAGCGATGGCACTGAATCTGTAGATTGCTTTGCGTAGTATAGTCATTTTCACAATGTTGATTCTTCCAGTCCAAGAACATGGTATATCTCCCCATCTGTTTGTATCGTCTTTAATTTCTTCCATCAGTGTCTTATAGTGTTCTGCATTTAGGTCTCTTGTCTCCTTAGGTAGGTTTATTCCTAGGTATTTTATTCTTTTTGTTGCAATGGTAAATGGAAATGTTTCCTTAATTTCTCTTTCAGATTTTTCATCATTAGTGTATAGCAATGCCAGAGATTTCTGTGCATTAATTTTGTATCCTGCTACTCTACCAAATTCACTGACTAGCGCTAGTAGTATTCTGGTAGCATCTTTAGGTTTCACTATGTATAGTATCATGTCATCTGCAAACAGTGACAGCTTTACTTCTTCTTTTCCGATGTACCACTGTACATATATAGATGCTAAAGTAATGGCTCTTAAAGTCTTTTAGACAATGCCAAATATGAGAAATATATTTTGTATCATGATTCAGTAAAAACATATATGTACATGTCCACCCAAGAGAAATTTTAAGAAAAAATAATTATGTTTACACTATTTCAGTATATTCTATTTTATTAAAAACATGATATCTGCAACAAATAAATTGATTTTATGATCTACTAATGGTTCAATAACCATGGCATGAAAAATGCTGTGCTAAGTGATATGTAAAAATAGGTAAGTTAAAAACCTCCATAAACAGAATCTTAGTTGAGCTACTGAAATGTCACAATAAAATCAAGACTGTACCCCTGAACCAGTACTTTAGTCACAGACTTTAGTGGTTAGCTAGGGTTGCCTATATTCCTGCCAAAGTACACCCCAGTATACCCTTGGACCATCATGTACTTTCCCACATCAAGCCACTGTACATCCTGTTCCCTCGTTCCCTCTACTTGGAAGGCATTTCCCTCCTCTCTAGACTGACAGGTTCCTGCTGTTCCCTCCGGTTTCACCTCAGCTATAAACCTCTCATAAAGGATTTTTTGACATCACTAATTAAAGCTCATTCTCTCTACTCCTTCTAATCCTACTCCTCATTACTTTACATTCTCTGTCAACACAAATATATCTTCTTCATAGCATGAATGGGCTAAATTCACCATGTTCTTCTAAAATCAAGATGTTTTAATAATTTAGACCATTGAGACTCATCTTGGACTTTGCTTTCTAGAACTGTAAAATAATAATCCGTTTTAATCACTAACTTTGTGGTAATTTGTTACAGCAGCAATAGAACACTAATACATAGATTTTTAAGGTAAATTAATGTTAAACCCATGCCTAAATTATTAGTTCTATATTTCTAACTTTCTTTATCTCCTGAAATCAACTTGAAATAGTCTTAACAGTTTAATGGCTTTGGTACATCCTATAAAAATGGTTTTCCACAATTAATAGTCTCTTATGGGGATATTTTGATATAGCACACTTTATAAATAACACTGTAGAGAGAATCTTTATTCATACTTTAAGCTTCATTTGCTCCTGTATTCTGTAAATACATTTGCAAAGGTAGGATTATTAACAAACTATAAAATTTTATATGATTCTGGAAGTACATTACCAAAATATTTTCAAAGAGGACTGTACCAATTATTCCTACCACTAGCACCCTTTATTAGTTTTACCACATACTTGAAAGTATATTAACACCATTGATTAATTTTGCAAATTTAGTAGGCATAAAATGGTACTTATTTAAAGTTCTGATAATTTACTTTTCTGCAATAAGTAGTGAGGCTGTCATATTTTCATATAAATTTTTATGGACTTAACAGTTCTTTCCCAAGTTTCCTACAGATGTCCCTTGCTATTTTCAAACTGTTCATATCTGCTTCTTGTGAATTAACTTCAAGGATATTTTCATTACTTACAATTTTTGTTAGTAATGGTCCATTCTTCATTCTTTGATTACAGAGTGGATTTTAAAGGAACAAATTCATTTCACATTCATTTCATTATGAAGATAGCTTATTCACTCATATTTATTGTCTAAAATAATTTAATATGAAATTTATGATAAAATATAAAAATAGACCCAAATTACCATCAACAGAAAGAACATCAAAAAAAGTATAAAGTTTTCCTTTTTTTTGTTTTATTTTATTTTATATTTTAACTAAACTCACTGAAAGTGAAACAATCCCCCAGCTATACATGTATAGCCACCATTTGTAGGTCTGCCCTTGTTAACTCATCATGATTAATAATATGGAATACAGAAAGAGAATTAACCACTCTCTCGAACTATTTATTAAGCACTTGGTATGTCAAAAATAATAGTGAGTTCTGGAAAAGTAAAACATTAACAAATAATATACAGTCCTTCAAGTCACCCAGTTTGAATGAAAAAAGCGTAAATTTTAAATTCAATGATATTATAATACTAGATTTAGAAATATGTACATGATGCCACTATGTTTAAGGAGGAGGAGATGCCTGACTCAGGACAAAAGTGGTGAGCTTACAGCTAAGTTGATGAGAATGAGAAAGAACTTAAATAAAGACTGAAATCAATTCCAGATATAGGGATCAACAAGAGTAAAATCACAGAGGCATCAGAAATAGGCACGCTTGACAAACCACAAGAAATTTAACAGGTCTAGAGTTCAGGGTATGTGTGGGTAAGTATTAGGAATGGAGCAGGAAACATTTTGATATTATCAGATTATTCATAACTTCATATGCAGAGAACAGATTTAACTTTTACACTGTGGGTTTTGTGGAGCTTTTTACACTTTATAAGCAGGAGAGTGGCATGATCAGATTTTGATTCGGAAATACTAATTTTGTAACAATGTGTAAAAATATTTTGAGTAGGAATCTTTGGAATCAGACAAGAAAGGATGACTCTGAGTTAGTCAAGTCATGATATATGAAGCCTCTCTCACCTCTAAAAACACATTTCAGAAGTGCTGAAACAGCCAGTAGGTCTATAAGGGTAGTGACCATATAATTTATTGTCCAAACTGAGATACTTTGTAGAATAAAAAGGGGTGTTATTAATAATTATATCAGGTTGACAGGCATATATTAGAATCTTTCTGGGCAAGTTAAGACATACAGTTACTTTATCTTTAATAACTTGATCTATCATTCAAGATCCGGCTGAAAGCATATCTACTTCCTGTTTGTAAATAAAATGCCTACATAGTAAGGCACTGAAGATACCTAAGTGGGAAAGGGTTAAGTGAGTAGCCTCTGAATAGATTAATTTATATAATGTACTGGGGAGGCTTCAAGGCAAAACAAAAACAATCTGAAAGTAGTGGCATTAGAGGGATTGCTTCAGCTGCTGTAATCAGATGGCTGTAGAGCCTGCACATTCTGATGAATTCCTGTGTGAGAATCCTTTTCATTCTTGACAGAACTATCTTGGGTAGAAGCTTTGCAATTTATTTATTTATTACTTGGTGGGGGGGAGGGATAAAGTAATCCCTTTAATCCCACTTCCCCTAAGGAATTGTCAAAAGATGTAGTAAAATGTCACTTAAGGGAAATGTCTATGCCTGATTTTCTCTGTATTCCCAGATAAATTTGTGTTCCAATAAATAGAAAAGAATGATGAAGTAATGTACTTTGTTTTTCTTTATTGTTTTCTACATTTACATGTTTTACCTAACTAGGAGAAATTTTAAGACGTGGGTTTTATTCAACTTTGAAAATATCACAACACCAACACAGTGTGATATATATACTGGGAGATCAATTAAATTTTACAGAATTTAATTGAGTTGAACTAACATAGCAGTCAGATTGTCTTACTCCATGTTCTTAAAGAACGTGAATTTCATTTTCTTTAATTTTGTAAAAGCATTCTTCCCAATGCTTGTTATTCATATCCTTATAAAAGGCTCATCTTCAACATAATTTTTTTTTCTCCATCAGATTTACTCCCCAAATGGACAGTCATTTAACATAGGTGATCCATTTTCTGTATATTTTTTCTTTTGTCACTCTAAATGCATTATTAATTCCTTTATTTTTTGAGCGAACATTTACTGAATAATCAGCTGTGTTCCAGGTGCTTAGCTGAACACTGGAAATAAAAAGACTGACATTAAGAGGTCACAGTAGAGCAGGGGAGATAGATCTACCATGTCATTTGCAGTGATACCTTACCGGCTTTCATCTCAAGAAGTGGAGTCTGTTTCCCCCCTCTTTGCATCAAGCTATATAACTTGCTTTGAATAATAAGAGTTCAAAGAATATGATGTTGTGCCAGTTCTAAACCTAAAGCTCAAGAGGCTTTGCATGCTTTTCTTCTCACTTCTGTAACCCTTCTCACTTCTGTACCTGCCATGTGATCAAGCCCTGGCTACCCTGTTGGATGTCATTTTAGAGCAGCCAGCTGTAGCTAAACTGCCAGCTGAGTTCAAATACACGAGCTAGCCCAGCAGAGATCAGTTGTGCGTATCTCAACAGAATCACATAACTGACCAGAGGCTCATGAGCAATAATAAATGGTTATTGTTTTAAGCCATTTGGTTTTGAGGTAGCTTGTTAAGCAGCAAAAGGTGACTGATTCAAAACCATTTTGAAACCTCTAAGGAGATAAAAGGTCTAGGCAGTAATCGCTAAATTATTTTATTTTATTTTTTAATTTTTTAAACATCTGTATTGAAGTATAATTGCTATACAATGGTGTGTTAGTTTCTGCTGTATAACAAAGTGAGTCAGTTATATGTATACTTATATCCCCATGGACATGGTAGATAATTGTGGAAATGTCTGTAGCCCATCACAGTTATTACCCTTATTTTACCATTTCCTCTGAATGTATTAGTTGGAATACTTTAATTCTTTCCCTTATCAATTTGTTATTAACTTGACATACAGATGATACTGGAAAGTCAAGAAATAATGTCTAATTCTATGTGTGTGCATGTGTCTTGTTTTCGTTTGTACTTTTTTTTGTAAATCATTTTAAAAAAATGAATTCGTGTCATAGCAATTTCCAATGTTGACTATAATTTCTTATCCTTCTCCTAGATTCAAAATAATTGTCAAATCCATTCCTGAAGATTCCATTCACAGCACAGTCTTCTAAGTGTATGGTTTTTTGGTGATTTCTGAGTTCTAGCAATATTTCCTTTTTTTATACATTCTTCAGAGCGTATTTAGACATTTATATGTTAATCTACAAATGCTTCATGCAACCATAAGAATAGACTATACGAAAAATTCACTTGGTCAAGAAACTGAAAATTAATAAAGGGAAACCTAAATGGAGTTGGGAGGTCAGAAGGGAAAGCTGTTATGCAGATATCACTCAACATCAATACAGATTTCAACAGGAAGAGATGTACATTGCATCTCCTTTAGGAAGTGACACTATTTTATTCCCACTAGCAGAAGAAAAAAAGATCTTCCCTTTGCTTGGCAACAGCTTAACCAGTGAGAGACTGTCAGAACTCAGCCAATGAAAAGCTACTACACTTTGAACTCTCAGTTTGCTCCAATGGACATTTTGTTTATAACAGCCCCTCCCAACTTCACCTTCTCCTCTATGAAAGAGTTTCCTCTTCTTGGCTTTACCAGACATGCATGTGGTTCACCATAGTGGTATGCCATGATCTGCAGTTCTTTGCTGCTCACAAATAAATCCACTTTGCTAGTAAAAATAACTGGCCATTTTATTGTTTTAGGTTAACGAAACACATCCTTGGGCTATTTCTGATAATAATTTAAATATGGTATTCACATAACTGCATGTGACCTGCAGCATCAATTCTATACATAAGAAGCATGTTTTGTTCATATATCTTACAGATTTTAAACATTTAGTTTTTTAGTTGGTATCCCACAGATGCTACAAACTAAACCCTGTAAATAAGCTATATATATATATATATATACACACACATAAATCATGAGTACCACATATATAATTTTAATTTTTCTGGAAGCCGCACTTTAAAAAGTAAATAGAAATGGGCAAAACTCATTTTAATAACTTTTTTTATTCATCTGAAATATTATGGCATCAAAAGAAAATCATTTGAGATATTTTTAACAATTTTTTAATAATAGATCCTTGAAATCAAGTGTGTTATTTTTAAACTAATATCACATCTCAACTTGTATCTACATGTTAAGTGCTCAATGGTCAGATAAGCTAGTGATGAATGTATTTTACAGCACAATGAAATCTAGAATAAGCATGCATTTTATATTACCATAAGGCAATAATTTTCTTCTTCACTACTGTCCCGCCTTGGGAGTAGAATTACAACAGATTTGCTAAAACGCACATACACAGGCACACAGACACACAAAACAAAAACAAACAAAAAAAACACTATACTTTATCCTGAAACAGAACTACTGGTCTTTTCATTTGACCTGCTGCAAAGCCACATCCTTAGGACAGGACAAGAGTTCAGGAGGGTAAGGACCTGTATTCTGTCTCAGAAGAAAGAGTGGGTAGCTTTCACATGGCTGCTCATGCATAACTTCATGCTGCAGCCAGAGGAAAATTATATAGTGGAACCATGAATGCAGACCTAAAGCTATACAATATCATCACAGCAAAGGGTTGATAAAAACCCTTATACATTTCTGATTATTTTATCCCAAGACTATGGTAACCATGTACCTAACACAAGTTTACTTATTTCTGAGATTTACACTCAATACTATAATTTCCAGGTTTTCCTGATCATCAAATAAACTTAAAACACTTCATAAAACTGCCTTCATTACACTGAATAATCCAGCACAGAAGTAGATGCACTTTGCTTTCCATTCAAATGAAAGGATTTAGTTATCGACTTGGAAACATTTTAAAACATACTCTTCCATAAAATAGTTCCATAGTATGGATCATTGAAAATAGCAATGAAGTAAAGATGCCACTGTGTAACTGTAAACATTTTAGATGCAGTAGTAGGGTTAAAATCATATTTATTCATCTTGTGTGCCCAATAAAATATAAGTTTTACTATAAAAGCAAAGGGCTCTGTCTGCAGAACACTATGAACTCCTTAGCCCTGAACAGATATACCATTAACCTGTTAATACTTTTAGGAGAAAAAATGTGAATTTGAGAAAATAGTTATCCTTTACAGAGAATAAATAACATTGTACTATTGCAGACTGGACAATTTTATTCCGTAATAAGTTAATAAAATAATACTAATACATGCAGCTGCCTAACATGGGATCATTCGTTTGACTAAAGTCCTCTGTATATTATGAAGAATGAGAGGCAGAAGTAGGAAAAAACAACATCCATGATTATTACAGGTCAAAACTATTCTAGGTATATTAAGTGTACCTTCACTAAACTTCACTACAATATATAAAAAAAAAATCCATCTTCAATGTATAGATAGGGAAATATGCTGTAATTAATTAATTCTCAAAGGTCACATAGCAAAATGTGGTGGAGCTGGGTTTCCAGGCAGATAAGTTTGCCCCTGATGCCCAGGCACTTCTATTACCACTTAATATATTTTCTTCTACATTAACTGACCTTACACTTCAACTGAACACTGAAAAAACTTGCAAATGGAAAGCACAGTTGGTGTTTTGGAACTGACAGTCAGGAATTTGCAGGCTAATAAATCTAAGGATCAAATTGTTTCTCTTATTGGCAGTAATGGAGCAGCCACTTTAGCTTCTGCATTTTTGGTTAATTAGAACACTTCTCAGGTGGTAAAATTGATAGCCTTCAGCTTGGTATGTTTAATGCCACCTGAGGCATGCTGTTATCATTCAAAAATGCAGTGCCTGCCAAGTACTACTGCTAATCCAAATAATTAGTTTAGCACTATAATCATTGGACAGTTTTTCAAATAGGATATGGAAGAAAAAAAAACTATATACATATATATATACTATATATATACATATATGCACACATTTTAAATTATTTTTACATCTGGCATTAGAGATTCACCTGTCTTTTTATCACTTTAGAGATCCACAGAATTTACCGATTGTCTTTAAAGTGAGAGTTAATAATACAAATATAATAATAAAAATCAGGAAAAAATGACTACTTATGTTCTAGTCAGTATGGTCAGATACCTGGTTTATTCCTTGAGCATACTCTGTGTTGTGGTAGCCAAGGTTATTCCAGTTTTCCAGACGAGCAATCTGAGCTTAAATGTGAAAAACAACTTGCCCCCAAATCATACAAATATTAAATGTTTGGCTGAGAGTCCAAAACAGATAGTCTTACCCTAGACCTTACACTCTTAATAACCATATATTTTTTTAAGTTGTTAAAGGTCCTAAATATAGTAATTTCTCTACATAACTAACTACCAATACATTCATTACTGATTCAAGATAAAGTAAATTTTAGAAATATTATATTATGAAGTTTAAATGAACATATATTAACATTTCAAAAGATGTAACATTTTAGATCATCTTAATAACATGTTTTAAGCCAGTTTTGATGGCATCTCATATTACATGAGGTATTTTATTTTGAAAAGCATCTTCTGTGAAGTGTCCCAATGTGTACGTTTTGTCCACCTTGAGAAAGATAACTAAATTGAGAGCTTCCTCTGTGAAGTAATGCATTAAATATCTAAAACATACTTTACTGAATTTATAAAACTTTGAATAGTTACTACTTTTACTTATTTATGTTCTGGGATTAATTAAAACTGTAATCCTGTTGGAGTCCCTTTGGCCTGAGAAGTATTCATAAGATTTCAACATTTGTTCTCTAAAGTGGCAGGAGAAGGGTGAATTTTCAGTGCACAGAGAAAATCCTGAGAAGATGGATAAACATAGAGATGTAAACTTACAAAGTTAATTTTATTGATCAAAACTAAAATGCTACAATGGTGGATATATATATATATAATGTCATGATATAGATCATATATATATCTCATATATATGTACCATATATTTATCATATATATATGATGTCAAACTCATAAAATGTACAAGATTAACAGTGAACCCTAATGTAAACTATGGACTTTGGGTGATAATGATGTGTCAATGTAGGTTTACTGATTGTAACAAATGTACCAGTGTGGTGTAGGATGTTAATCGTGTGTGTGTGGACAGGGGGTATATGGAAACTCTGTACTTTCTGCTTAATTCTTCTGTCAACCTAAAACTCCTATAAAGTTTATTAGTTTAAGAAAAACTAAAATAGGAATCACAACAATAAGAATCACTTGTGTTTGGTTATGCCTCTTAATACGTATATAAAGATTCAATTTCAAATGTAAATTAGTATTGTTGCATGTCAGAACTTAACCAGGTTTAAATGTACTATATCCCTTAATGAATATTGCTAAATATGATAATTACTTTTGTTTGGTACTGCACACTAGAGAATTCACAAAACATTCACTGACACCCAAAAAGAAAAATGACATGCACTGCTGCTTATACATGAACACACAGATAACCTGAGGGAAACATTTCATTAGTGAACAGCTCTATATATGCCAATGAACTATAGTTGTGGAAAGAAAACTGTAAATTAAAAAATCACCTGAAAAAATACTTAATTATTTCAGTACTTATTTCCCTTGATAATATTTAGAAGAGGTGAGAAGGGAGAAAGATATACAGGAAATGTGTGTGTGTGTGTGCACACACGCGTGAGCACATGAGCTTTCTCAGAGAGAGCAAGACTGTGTTAGATGTAATACTTGTGCTTAATTGTATTCCTAGCTACTGCTGTTTATTTTAAATTGTCTACCTGGAGTTCTACAGCACTGAAAATACTGAAAGGCTCTATCTTCACAGTCACAGAATTTTTAATTAAGATAAATTATTAAACATGATCTAAATTTTTTTGTTTTGCTTCTGCTGCACAGGTGAAATGATCCTTTCACTATTTGTAACTGGTAAAGGTGGGATATAAAAATTAAAAACATTTTATGGATACTCAGTAACATGACAACAGCAATTATAAAGTGTAAATTTCTAAATAAAATTTAAGAAAAATCTTAGTAAGCCATAGAGTTTAATCAATATTCACTGTGCTATGGCTCCTTAAATTTTATTACAGGGCAATGAGATAATTGTGAAAAATATTTAATGTCACTTCATAAGAATTTTGTCCTTTTGATTGCCAACATGATTATGTTATCAAATATTTGTTGTATGCATATTATGTGCCAGGCATTCTTCTAGTCAATTTACAATAATATCCCATTTAATTCTCATAAGAACCATTTGAAGTAGATACCCAACTTTACAGTTTAGAAAACAGAGGTACAGAGAAAAGAAATAATTCAATTAAGGCCTCATAGCTAGTACATATTGGAGCTGGAATTTAAACAAAGTAAGTTTAACACCAGAACTTGAAGTCTTAAATACAGGGACTAAAAGAAAATTACAATGTGACAAGCTGGAAACATATCATATTTTATATATGTTTTACCTCTAATGTTTTCAGTGAAAAACACAGACATTTCGATCAACATTAAAAAATAATTTTTGTCACAAATGACATAAAAATGAACACTGCCCCTGCTAGGCCTGCCTCCAAAAGGCAATTCCTACCCTAGGATGTTTATCAGTTGAACGTATGAAATAAAACTGCATGTTAATATAGTTTAGTAAAACAAGCAATGCTAGTTAAATCAATGTAGAATCCATGAATTACTATAAAGAAGTCAAGAGGGAATTTAAAAAAGCAGACTGAGAAACTTAAATAGCCTCTATCTTCATATTAAAAGAATCAGATATATATCCCATGCAGATTGCATACAAGGAATCAAATTTTAACTTCAGAAATGCATGTTCTTTACTAAGACTGTTACTGTTACAGTACCTAACATGCTGGAAATTGTAGTATGGACATATCAATAAACTTTTTCTCATGCAAGAATTTCTATGTTGTGATATATCTTCCCAAATTTTCACTTCTAAACTTATGACTCCTGTTTTCACACTCATCCTATTTACTGTCCTATTAACTGCCCCATGATATTGTCACCTTTAGACTCTAGACTCTCCAGTACTATATGGTACCTTGGGCTTATTGATGTTTTTCCCTTTTTTTGGATTATTTCTATGCTAGCTTTTTCCAAGCTTGAAGTCTCAGAATTTCTCCCATAAGTAAAAACAAAACTTTAATTATTTGCTTACTCTAATACTCTTGTGAGACTTAAGCTGTTCCTACTGGCTTTGGTTTACACTGCAGCATTCTTTCTATAGAAAATAATAATTTGACATAATCATAGAAAATATTATCCCTCATTCTCATTCTCACTCACATGTTCAAATACACACCATATCCTGATCCATCACATTGTTTTCTCTCTCCCAAGTAAGGAAACATCTTCCTCTTAAGATAAGTCTGATCTATTTCATGCTCAACCATATGTTTACATTCTATCTCAGGCCCATAAGTATATAAGATTCTTCCCAAAGAGTAAACCATACTTCATCTGAGTTCAAAGTAGGTGTCAAAAAATCTTTTTTTTTTTTTTTTGCGGTACGCAGGCCTCTCACTGTTGTGGCCTCTCACGTTGTGGGGCACAGGCTCCGGACGCGCAGGCTCAGCAGCCATGGCTCACGGGCCCGGCTGCTCCACGGCATGTGGGATCTTCCCAGACCGGGGCACGAACCCGAGTCCCCTGCATCGACAGGTGGACTCTCAACCACTGCGCCACCAGGGAAGCCCTCAAATCTTTTTTAATTCTAGCCTCTTAGATGCTAAAAGCCTTAGTCTTCATTGACCTTCAGCAAGTCTCTTCGATTTATTGTCTCTTACTGTGGAATACATTTCTCGACTTTGCAGGAGACTATTGATGACAATATGATTCATAAGAAATCTGGAGTTTCAAGATGAAGATTAACGGTGGTATTTCATTTTTACAGCTCCCTGCACCCATTACGTCATATTCCCTCTGATATCATTACAGAGCTGAATTAAAGACTGCGGCTGGAAACCAGGTGCATAATAGAACATATCTTAAAGAAATAAAACTATTTCCGAGTTCATTTCCATGTAACATTTTAATTTTTCAGTGAAAGACCTGAGAAAACTACAGCACAACAACAAAGCAACTTATATTCCTATTCTTATTCTGCAATTGCACAATCAAAGACACAGAGAAATTAAGTAACATGTCCTAGGCCACACAGGTATATAGATGGCCAAGCCAAGATTTACTCCAGAGCTTCTAAAACACACACAGCTTGACAGTGCATTCTTCAAAAGATCTCTGAATGACCAAGTCAACTTTTATCTTTTTTCAGTAGCAACTGCTTACATTGGTCTCTTTCTATATTTGTTACAATTAAAATCTATAGCAATTTATTTAACATAAATAGCATTCTCATTGTTCTGTATGCCTTACCCTCCTCTTCCATACAAAGACAGGAACAATGTGATACTATATAAGCAAAGTCACTGATTTCTTTAATCCATATTCCTGTATTCTATAAAGGCATAGCTCACAACTAAACCAGGTGTGTCCATATTTAGAATCTAAATGTTGACCTCTATGTATTGCTGCTTAAAACCTGATTTCCTGGCTACTAACCCTGATCCCAATTCAACTGTAGATCTTAATCCATACATTAGCCTGTCTGAGCCTCCTTTTTTATTCCTTTGAGTCTTTGCTATTAGATTTCCAGGTCTCCGAATCCATCTAAAATGACCATTAATAAAAAACTGTCTACCTGAAACTTCTATGTTATTACTACATTGCTTTATGTTATCTCTTAAGATTATAATTTTGATTCTTTCTCTGGATCCCTTATTCTTAGCTTATTCTGCTCGTTTTGTCCCTGTCCTTGAGGATCTACATCACAGGCTTTAACTTCATTAAGCTGGAAATAACTGTTTCATTTTGTGACCATTTGAGACCTTAATAATATTCTCACTGTCTGAGTATATAAAAGTGGCTTGGCTACCATGTATTGGTTAGTTGATTTTAGCTTACACCCAAGTATATTTGAAGTTCTCAGCTACTTCTCCAATCCTTGACTTTCTTATATCATCTCTAAATATTTGAAATTTTTCTATTTATTTATATACACACTTGAATTTATATTTTCCAAGCACTGATGTCTTCATTTTGACAGAGTACAATGATATAATCCTCAATAACATGAGGCTTCAAGATAATATTTTGGAATATTTGCCATAGGTACAAGAGACAGTAGAGTATACTTGAAACATCTGTAAGTTTATGATTTGAATTCATGTAAAGTAAATGACATTCTAAGTTTATCAATTTTGCAAAATATAGCAGAGTTTAATAAAATATTTTAAAAACTTCTAAAAATTAGTTTAAATGACCTATCCCTGTAGATCCACTTGGAAAATAACTCCAGGTGCACACAAAGTTTTCCACAACACTACCTTTAATATGAAAAGTTTGATGCATTTAAATTAATTCTTTTAATGAGACTAACTGAACATCTACTGACTAAGGTACATTGACAGTATTAAACGGGCTTAGGAAACGCATTTCTTATTAAACTAAGATAAATATAAAAATCAGAAGCTGGCCAGTCACATACAGGAAACTCCAAGTCTACAGTTGCTCCCAAAGTCCACTGCCTCAATTTTGGGATGATTCGCTGTCTATTCATGTATTCCACAGATGCAGGATACATCAAGTTGACTGTGGAGATTTAATCCACTGCTCCTAAGGCTGCATGGCTAAATTTCCCTTTCTCTTCTTTGTTCGCATAGCTCCAGGGGTTCAGCTTTGGATTTGGCCCCGCCTCTGCATGTAGGTCGCCTTCTGGTGTCTGCTCTTTGCCCAGACAGGAGCGGGTTAAAGGAGCAGCTGATTAGAGGGCTCTGGCCAGGGGGAAAAAGGAGGGGAATGGAATGTGGGGCGAGCCTGTGGCAGCAGGGGTCAAAATGACGTTGCAACAGCCTGAGGCGTGCCGTGTGTTCTCCCGGGGAAGTTGTCCCTAGATCACGGGACCCTGGCAGTGGAGGGCTGCACAGGCTCCCAGATGGGGGGGTGCAGGGGTGTGGATAGTGACCTGTGCTTGCATACCGGAGTGTTTTATGCCCGTCTCTGGTGTCTGCGCTGATAGCCATGGCTCATGCCCATCTCTGGAACTTATTTAGTGGTGCTCTGCCTTCTGTGTGCAGACAGGGAAGGAATCCCCTCTCTTTGCACACCCCGAAACAATGGACTCTTGCCTCTTCGGCAGGTCCAGAGTTTTTCCCGGACTCCCTCCTGGCTAGCTGTGGCACACTATCACCCTTCAGGCTTTCTTCATGCAGCCAACCCCAGTCCTCTCCCTGGGATCTGACCTCTGAAGCTGGAGCCTCAGCTCCCAGCCCCCACCCATCCCAGCAGGTGAACAAACAAGCCTCTCAGGCTGGTGAGTGTTGGTCGGCACCCATCCTCTGTGCAGAAGTCTCTCCGCTTTGCCCTCTGCACCCCTATTGCTGCGCTCTCCCCCGTGGTTCTGAAGCTTCCCCCACCCGCACCCCCCATCTCTGCAAGTGAAGGGGCTTCCTAGTGTATGGAAACTTTTCCTCCTTCACAGCTCCCTTCCAGAAGTGCAGGTCCCCTCCTTATTCTTTTGTCTGTTTTTTTTTTTTTCTTTTGCCCCACCCAAGTACATGGGTGGTTTCTTGCCTTTTGGGAAGTCTGAGGTCTTCTGCCAGCATTCAGTACATGTTCTGTAGCAGCTGTTCCACATGTATTCTTGATGTATTTGTGGGGAGGAAGGTGACCTCCACGTCTTACTCCTCCGCCATCTTGAAGGTCTTCTCACGATTTCTTTCTTTAGAGTTTTCATCTCTCTGCTTACATTACCTATTTGTTCTTGTACATCTACATTTTCCATTATAGCCCTTCACATTTTAATCACAGTTGCTTTAAATTCCTGTTGTGATAATTCCAAAATTTCTGCCATATATGTATTCCGTGCTGTTGCTTATTTTGTTTCTTCAGACTGTGTTTTTGCCTTTTAGTATGTCCTGTAATTTTTCATTGAAAGCTGGACATGATGTATTGGTTTAAAAAAAAACTTAGATAAATAGGTCTTTAAGTGTGATGTTTTATGTTTATCTGCCTAGAAGTTAGGCCGTGTCTAGTATTTGCTGTAGCTATAGTATCAGACACTAAAATTTCTCTAATGTCCTTATTTTTGTCTTCCCTATGGTCTTTGATTTTCCAAGAGACTCCTGGTTAAATAAGATCTGAGCTTTGCAGTTATTTCCTTTGTAATCTCTGTTATTATAAAGGAGAATTATTGGTGTGATGGTAAGGTATGGAACAGGTGAAGCATTCTAAAATTCTATAATTAAATCTTAGTCTTCTAGTGAGTTTGTGCCACTGGGCTATGACCTTCACAAATGCTTCTCAGCTTTTTTTTTATCCTCCCTTCAGTTGTAACAGGAATGTTTGGTGAAGTTGGAGCTGGGTTTTCCCTTTCCCTATATTGAAAGCAAGATGAGGCTGTAGTTGGCTATTTCCTTTCTCCCAGGATAGTTGGGCCCTGGTAACAGTTTCTCTTAATGGCAGTCTGTTAGTGTTTAGGAGAACAGAAGAATCTGGGTGTATTTCAAAAGTTTATCTTTCTCCTTCTTTTCTTGGAGGATAGAGAGGATTTTTCTCCAGCCTTCACTCTGAGAGCCTGGTGGGGCTTTGGGAGGTAAAATTCATGAAAAGTGTTGGACTCCTCCTAAAGTTGGGCTTTCAGGAGTTTTCTCTTTCAAACTTCATAGGGCTCAGTTTCTAGCCATTAGTAATTACCTTTAAGTGTTCCTGCCAGTTGCTGGATCCAGCAGCTGCTCAACTTAAGATGTGATTTTCCGTATTCATCTATCTTTTCAGTTTGGGGGATAGCGATTTTCCTTGTGACTTCAATTCTCTGATGGATCCAAGAAGAGGTTTTTTTTTTTTTTTTTTTTTTTTTCCCAAGAAGAGTTTTTGATTTTCAGTTTGTTCAGCTCTTTCTTGTGATGAAGGGAGTGCTAAAGTCTACATTATTTATGTGTCAGACTGAAACTGGAAGTCTTACTACATTTTAAATGCAAACTATTCAAATTATTTATCAAGTCTATTGCTAATAATAAAAGTGTTCAGCTTGTAAACCTGATTTTAATCTGTACCTGGATGTATACTACAACTTTGACTGTCTAATGGCGTTCTTTGCATCTCTCTTTCCTCTCACTGGAGTGAAGAGAGATGTTTCGATCCCCTAAACACCAAAAAGTGACATCTATAACCCAATTTCCCTCTTCTGCTGTTGCTCTCTTATGACCCTTCATCAATATTATGTAGGGAAGAGACTTCCTTGTGCAGTGATTTCCTTCTCAGCGTTCCAAACAGGAACAAAGGAGAATCGTCCCTACTTTCAGTTTTCCTCCTAACGTTTCTAATGTATTTCCCACGTTGGACTTTGGCTTAAAGACATGGGTATATCCATGCTCTATTTCTTTGCCCCAGCTCTGTTTCCTTTCCTTCTTGCCCATTCTTATTGGATCAGAAAAATAATGGAATTTCTCCTTCCTCTTTTGGTTTGAATGGGATATTTTATGTCATATATTGTTTTCCCTATCCTATAGTTTATAATGACAGTGATTTTTCAAGTATGCAAGAATGAGAAGATGGAGTCATGCTCAAGTGAGCTAAAGTAATTAAAAACCTCTTATCTCAAAAAAAGGACATTTATTTTTTGCTGGAAACTAAAAAATAATTTTAAATGACAGTCAAAGCTAAATGGTTACATCTTTATTCTGGTATACATCAATCCTTCTCTGGAAGGATTAACCATTGTTTTAACAAGTAGAAAGACCAAAGAAAAAAATATGTAGGGTATATAATTAAATATTGAATATATTTCATTAAAAAATATATATATATATGCTTAGTGAATAGTCATACTTAATAGCATATTTTTCACAAATTTTCTTCTTAGTTTCTTTTTAAATTTTTTCTCTTATGAATGAACAAAGTTACATAAGGCTCAAAAATGTCCAAAATAATAAAGTTAAACAACTCCTCATTTTAGAAGTGAGACAGCTTATTTAGAGTCAACAAGTATGGAAATAAAATAGAATGAGCCAGCCAGCTTTTAACTTCAAGTTTTAGCATTCCACTCTGTGCCATATTTTAAAAGATGCAGAAAAAAATATTCTTTTAAAATGAATAACAGTAATCCAATGCAATCAATGGCAACAATAAAACATAATTGGCTGATCTGCAAAGTGTAAAAACCTTTGATTGCATATATGCAAGATGAGATGTAGCAAATCCATATGCCTGCAAACCAAGCAACAATTTCAACAAAGATGTTGTCTCAGTGCAAAATGAGTGTGATGTGGCTAACTGAGACATCAGTGCAAAAGTTTTTAGCAGCAGCAAGTTTTGGTCTGACTGCTTCTGGAGGCAATGGTTGAAATAAAATCTACTTATTCCTATTCAATGAGGAACTTCTATACACCAGGCATTGTCCTATTGACTGAGGATATAATGGTCACCAAAAGTAGACATAAGTCATGCTCTCAAGAATTTACATTTTCATATAAAGTAGAAGTAGTAACAAAATACATAAATAGATATACATTTTCAAGTGCTATAGGTACTACAAAACCAAAGTGTAATGAGAGAGTATGATATAGTTTGACCTGGTCAGAAAATATGTGAAATATTTTTTGAGAAAGGGATAATTGACCTGAGATCTGAACAGCAGCAAAGAGTTAACTAGAAAATACAAAAACTGGATAAATATGCCAGTCAGGAGAAACAGCATGGGTACAATTCCAATGCCAGGAAAACACAAGTGTAAAGGAACCAAACAAAGTCAGTTTGATTGAAGTAAAGGGGATGGGGCAGCATGGGAGAAAATGAGACCAACAAGCCCAATTATAAAAGGCTTTTGAAAATTTTGTCTCTTTTATTAAAAGGAAAGAACACCATTTGAAGTGTGTAAGTATAAAGGAGTGTTAGAAGAAAATGAAGGTATTTTGATCAAATTCATATCTCCAAAGCATGGCGCTGGGAACAATGTTGAGAAAATACATAATGAGACAATAAACATAGGTAGAGTCATTACACAATTATTTCAGTATTTAAGAGATAATAGTAACTCTGATTAGAGGAAAGAAATGCAGAAAAGTCAACCAGTTCAAGAGATATTGAAGAGGTACAATTAATAAGACTGATTATCTTAATCACCAGGTTCTGTGGCATATTAAAAATGTAAGCCTTCTGGCTTACAACAATAAACATTTTCATGCTCACAGGTTACAGATGTGCAGGCGTGCAAATCAATTACCATTTATTTTATCCTGACTGGACTTCTCTGAGACTTAAGGGACAGCAGGCTACTGGTTTGGTTCAGGTCTGCTCCATGTGCCTTTCCTCTGAGGCTTGTGATAAAGAGGTACAGCTACCTGTGACATGCTGTTTTAATGGTGTCACAGAAGTGCATGAGGGAAAACAATCCCATCAGTAGAGTGGGGAAGTATGAGGGAAGTATTGTAAATAACATGGGAAATGGCATAGATAAATGATCCTATTCTAGGGGACTGAAGAATTTGAACTATAATCCAATCTACCAAAGTTTTATAGACAATACAGTGGTTATGGGTAGGTAGGTTACAGGGGCAGGTAGGTAGACAGAATGATGCCTATATTTGCATAATTTCTATACATTACTGGTTGGATGACAGTGCCAGTAATGAACTTTGGGAACAATAAAAATAACTCTATTAATTGGGTGGAAAAACTCAAAAATTCAGTTTTGGACATGTCAAATTTTAGTTGCCTTTTAAGGAATTAGAAGGAGAACTCAAGAAAACAACTAAATATAACACTCAAGCTCAGAGAAGAGATAGATGCTGGGAATGAAAGTTAGGATGTCTTCTTTGTACAAGAGGCAATTTCATCTTAGAGATGAATAAGATTTCCCAGGGATATCACATAAGGAAAAAGGGGTAGAACAGAAAACTGGTATTGAGGCACTCAAGTATTTTATATTTGAAAAAAGAACTGCACACCTCTAAAAAGACAGCAAATGATTTGCTAGAGAGATGAGGAAAAGTAGGAGATTGCTTTGTTATTTAAGTCAAGGAAGAAAGAGTTTCAAGTATCAAGGCTGTATCAAGATAAATAATAAAGCATGTCTACTGTATTTCATTACATAAGAGTTTACTGCTGACTTGGGATGAACAATTTGGGTAGATGATAGGGTTTAGAATTATAGCTGTTTTAAGAGTGACTAAATAGCAAATAAATGAAGGTAATGCTTAAAATACTTTTTAAAAGTTTTGCTAGAAGGGAAAAGATATAAAAAATAGGATATCATCTTGAGATATAAGGATGGTAGAAGAAAAAATCTTTTCCTTATTTTTAAATTTTCTTTTCAAAGGTCAGAGTGTTAAGGGTACTTAAAATCCAATGGGAGGTGGCGCAGTGGTTGAGAGTCCGCCTGCCGATGCAGGGGACGCGGGTTCGTGCCCTAGTCCGGGAGGATCCCCCATGACGCGGAGCGGCTGGGCCCGTGAGCCATGGCCGCTGAGCCTGCGCGTCCGGAGCCTGTGCTCCGCAACGGGAGAGGCCATGACAGTGAGAGGCCCGTGTACTGCAAAAAAAAAAAAAAAAAAATCCAATGGGAAATATTCATTTCAGAAAGAATAGTTGAATATTCAGAAGACTGAGGAGGGGGTAACGTTCATGCTGGAGGCATTATGTTCCAAGGCACGTGATATAATTTAGCCTTAGATAAGAGAAGTTAAGTAAGGAAGAAAGATAAGATAGGAGGAGTTAGATGAGACAGAAGAATTAGGACATTAGGAATCCCCAATTCAAACAAATTAACAAGATAAATAATTTAGAGTGAGGGTAAAGAGAATTTAGTCTTGACAAGATCATGATTAACTTGATGTATCATGAAATATATGCTGGATATCAAATAATAATAGTAACAGTTATTATTATTTTTAGAGACAATGTGGATGTAGAACATCCAAGGTAATCTATAAAATAACCTGTTAAAACTAATAATTGAATTAGGTTACAGGGCCATTTTTCTCATGCTTTTAAAAGCCACCCTAGTAGCATGCTCATAGAATCTTCTAGGGTTCTTTTAGCATATTAAATCTTGTATCCCAGAAGACACCCAAAGACTAAATCACCTCTAATCTAATTTTGGTTCAACATCCCTTGATCAAACACACTCAGAAATATATCCCTTGCCTACTCTCCCAGCTTCTGCTGGTATCCACTAGCTAAGTCTAATTTTGGGGGGGGGTTATAGCTCCTTTCATTTCTTATCACACCCTGCTTATCCTTAAATAGGACAGCTGTAACTTAACCCTGTTCACTGGGATTTGGGCAGGGAGGGAAATTGAGTACATGTTCTGAGAGATACATTTTGTCTTGGGGAGAAGTTTCTTCATCCTCTTCAACCAAGCCTTAGTGACAGCATTTAACCGGAATTATTGGGCCATTTATACAGGATCAGAGGGTTCTGAAGAACACGGACTTCTGAGACTTTTCAGTGCACCAATACAAATTTCTCATCTCCTGGATCAAGGTCCCATTCTTTCCTAAACAGGACCCTGAACTTGGCATATCAGACCTAACTCCTTGGGAGCTCAGCTAATCTGATGGTTTATTCCTGGGCCAAGTCCTCAGTTTTCTCTGCTCTCCCTTGAAAGGGATGATGGACTTATAAAATACAACTAAGGAGACTCTCTGGCTTTTGCACTTAGATTTCACTTGCCTATTAATTTCTCTCATCGTTTGATCACTGTACAACCACCAAGACTGCTTACTAATAGCTACCCCAACCATCAACAGTGCTTAGTAATAGCTACCCAATACCACTGATGTCATAGTTACTATTTTTCTCATATTTTCAAATGCTGCCTACTTCATACCAACTAGCACATTTCTTCCCAGAAGTATACCATCCTAGTTCAACAAAAGTAAAAATTTTAACAATTGCACTTTTATCTTGTGTCAAGATCTGTGTTCCACCAATAGGAATCATCAGTGAGAGGTCCTTATTGCCAGTCTGGCAGCAAGTAATCCAGCCATAACACAACACCTTATCGTCTACTTTCTTGGTCCACTTCTGATATCAATTATCTTAGGTTGAGTTTCCTGGGAAGCAAACACTGATAGGAAGATTAACTTTCATGAGGCTTATTATGGCATGTGACTAATTCCTATTCTTCCTTGTTAAAGAAAAACTTTAAATAAAGTAAAGTTTAAGTAAATTCTCAGGACCACACTAATCAATACTATCAATGTAAATCAACTTTTCCATCATGCTAAAATTAGTAGGGTGACATTACATATACCAACTTCTAAATTTTGGTTATAGAAAAGGCTTGAGCGATCTGCTCATGTAATTATCTTTACAGGAAAATAAAATGCTTTTAAAGTGTCATAAATAAAATAAAATGTTCTTTGAGTAGTGTTTCACACTCTTAAAATTGTAGCTTAAGAAAAGAAATCAGAGGTGATTGTCTGTAACTATGATTTTAAATACATGAAGTATTTTTGCTGGCAAATTTTCACAAGTTGAGGGTTATAATGGCTACAATAGTGAAACTGAGATCCCTAATGTACTTTTAAGATGTTCAGCACCATTCCTGTCAACACTATAGTTTACCCTTTAAACCTGGAAAATTCATATAAGTTAATTTTTTACTTTGAATGCATTTTCTCGGTAGTTTTATTGATTTAGATTACTTATATTGTTCTTCACCTTTTGATTTTTCAAAAGTCATTTTATTCCTAAAGTAAGAGCAAACCTTGACAACTTCAGATCCAAGAGAGAGCAAAAAAAAGAAACTTCTGCTGTTTAATTATTTAACCAAATTTTCACTGTTGGTACCCTCAAATCCAATAAAACTGCACTCACTATATTCATTATATACTTCCCAATTTTCAAAGGCATTTCACACTTTTATTCCTTAACATCCTTGACTTATAAACAGTTTTACATCACTTCTTTAAAAAAATCTCTTTCCTCTCTTGGATTTGATGATCCCACTCTCATTAAACCTCATTTGTTAGTACTTCTGTGGATGTCCCTTCATCTACCCTGTCCTGTGAAGGATTATACTGCCCCAGAGGTCTGTGGCTGACCCTCCTATTCTTTTCATAATCTCTGCCTTTGAAATTTTCTGCATTCTTATGGCTTGACTGTAATAATCTGCTGCCTTAATTCTTACTCTTAATTCTGTATTGCTAAAATCTCAGCACTTGTTCCAAATTTCTTTTTAGATATGTAAATTTCAGCTTGTTTAAAATATAACATATCTTCTCTTCCCAAATTTGTTCTTTCTTCTGTATTCTGTAACCAAGATAATTGCATCATCCAACTATATATGATTATATTGACTCCACTGTTTCCCACAAAATTCACATCAATTCCTACGTCATGTTCATTCTATTTACCAAAATGGGTCCAAACTATAATTTTTATACCATCAAGACTAGTTTAAAAAAAAATAAGACTAAATTACCCTTAGTCTAAGCTGTTATCATCTCTTACTTGGATACCTGCAAAGGGCTTCCCATTTTCTCCTTTCTCTTTCTACCACTCATTTTCTATTCTCTCTCCAGAGTGATGTTTCTAAAATGTGGAACTGATACATTAATTTCATATCACCAGTGCCTGGTACATACGAGGGGCTCAACAAATATATGTTGAATTCATTGAGACCACCACCTTCTCTTCCAGAACTCTCCAATCTATAACAGAGTACCTTCAACAGCACACAAGATAATGGTAATGAAACTGCTATCTACATGTTGTCAGGAGCTTCTGCCTTTTGGAAAGGCTAGACATCACCTTGAAGCAGATTGTATGTATTCTGCAAATATCCACTTGAATGATCCCCCTTAATTATGTAAATGTTGGTCAGCATCCACTGACCTACAGAGAAAGATGCAGAAGAAACTTTGATGGCTTCATCAAGGACATACTGAGATGTAAAAATATTCCCGACATTCAAAGCTGGCTGTGGAGCCTGGGGGCAGGAGTGTAAAACCTGCAACATCTTTCACAGACACAGGCCTTTCTAGAGGTAAGGAAAAAAAGCTCCAGAATGTGCCCTCCAGGTTTGAAGTTAGGGAGGCCTATCATGGTGGACCAAAGTGTCCCTGACCAGAGCGCAAAGGCAGAGAAGAGCAACAGTTGCCTGAAATAAAACTACCCTAAAAAACTGAATCTGGACTCCCAGCTGAAGTTCAACATGGAGGTCTTAAAATAGATAAGGATATTTTGTCCTCTTTTTTGTAAGCCTTGCTCAAAATTTCCATTTAGAAACTAGAATGCCTTGTGTCTTAACTCTGTGCGGTTCAGAGCAGGCTGCCCCCAAATATGCCACTTTGATCTATAGATTATTTTATTTTGAATGAAAGTTGCTTAGGAAACAGCCAGTGCAAGAAGGACATTCTGAACTTCCTTTGTCCCCCTGAAAGCAGGAAATAAATTTCCCATGTGAAAGATACCACCCCACTCCCCCACCCCCATACCAGGAGGTAGAGAGTCATCCTCATCACCAGAGATAGAGAGAACTTTGGGCTGAGAAAGCTATATAAACAAACCTTGTTATTCTTCACCAACTTACTACCCCAAGCCCAAACTCCTTTGTCTTGTCAGTTCTTCACAAATGTATTGTTTCCTCATCTAAAAGGTATATAAACAGCCTGCTTTGGTCACTTCATGGATTCCATATCTGTCAGACCTCTGTACATACAATATTAATTTTTTGTCTATTAAACTGCATGTGTCAATTTAATTATTAGACCAGCCAAAAGAACCAAGAGAGGTAGGGGGTATTTTCCCCTCCTGGATGGTTCCTAATTAAATGTCATATTACCAATAAAACATCCAAAATAATCATATAGTTTTTAATATTTTACTTTATGTTTATGGAAAATTATATGGCTTTATTTTCAAATATTAATCTTGTATTCCTGGCATAAACTCTGCATTGACATAATTATTATTTTTTCTCCATACTGCTGGATTAAAGTTTGTATAATTTTATTGAGCATCCATTCACTTATGTTCTTCTTAAGGTTACTGATTCTTCTATAAGGTTCTTCTTCTTCCTAGGGTTTTGGTACTAATGATGGCATTAATTTTTTATAGTTAACATAAAATATTAATTTTACATTATTTCCTCCTCTTCTATTTTCTGAAAGAGGGTTTCTCAATGTGAGATAATAGAAAATATATATATTGGTCTCTGCCCCCAGTTCCTGGCACAGAATTCCACAAACCTTAATAAATTCCCAAGTATTAAGAGCATTAGGTACATCTTTTGTTCCTAGAAGGTGACTCTGAGTGGCTCCTGGATGGTTCCTGGATGGAGTCTGGTCACCAAGAAGACCAAGCGTGGAACTTTCAGGCCCAACCCCCACCCTCCAGAGAGAGGAGAGGGGTTGGGAATGAAGTTTATAATTGATCATGCCTGCACAAGTAAGCCTCCATAAAATCCCAAGAGTTGGCTGTTCAGAGAAGTTTAGGGTTGATGAACACATGGGGGTGCTGGAAGAATGACACTCCTAGAGAGGATACAGAAGCTCTGTGCCCCTTCACTCATACCTTGCCCTACACATCTCTTCAACCTGGATGTTCATCTGTATCATTCATTGTATCTTTTTAATAAAGTGGTAAATGTAAGTAAATGTTTGAGTTCTATGAGATACTCTAGCAAATTAATCAAACCCAAAGAGAAGGTCATTGGAACCCCTAATCTAGAGCTGGTTGGTCAAAAGCACAAGACGATAACCTGGGTTTGCTACTGGTATCTGAAGGGAGGTGGGGCTGGAGGAGGGACAGGCAGTCTTATGGGGCTTAGCCCTTACCTGTGAGATTGGATGCTATCTCTGGGTAGATAATGCCAGAATTGAGCTGAATTCTTTTTTTTTTTTTTTTTTTTTTTTTTTTTTTTTTTTTTTGCAGTATGCGGGCCTCTCACTGTTGTGGCCTCTCCCGTTGCGGAGCACAGGCTCTAGAGCGCAGGCTCAGCGGCCATGGCTCACAGGCCCAGCCGCTCCGCGGCATGTGGGATCTTCCCAGACCGGGACACGAACCCGTGTCCCCTGCATTGGCAGGTGTACTCTCAACCACTGCGCCACCAGGGAAGCCCCCGAGCTGAATTCTTGGATGCTCTTCTGGTGTCCCAGAATTACTTGCTGATGTAGGGAAAAACCTCCATATATTAAGTGACCAGAAATGTCAGAAGTGAAGTGTTTTGTGTGAATAGTAACTGAGACGCTCAGGAAAGAAACACATAGTAGGGAAGAACTGGGATTTCCCCTACTCAGGAAGGAAAAAATCTGAGTGTTTCCATTATACCCAACCTCAGCACTGATAACATTTGGGGATAAATAATTGTTTGTTGTGGGGAACTATCTTAACCTGGGGTTATTAGAAACACGAGTTTTATTTCCAAATAATTAAGGATTTTCCAGATAAGAGAGATGTAGCCAAGATGGCAAAGTACAAAATTCTGAGTTCACTTCCCCCCATACGCACACCAAATACATCTCTTTACACAGCAACTATATTTGAGAACACTTGAAGACTAGCAGAAAATATTTTCCATAAATAAACATATAAAGGATACGTAATGAGAAGCCTAGGAGAGATGGAGACATGGTATAGACAAGGCCCACACCCACAGTCAAACAACCCACAAAATGGGAGGATAGGGCTTCCCTGGTGGCGCAATGGTTGAGAGTCTGCCTGCCGATGCAGGGGACACGGGTTCGTGCCCCGGTCCGGGAAGATCCCACATGCCACGGAGCGGCTGGGCCCGTGAGCCATGGACGCTGAACCTGCGTGTCCGGAACCTGTTGCTCCACAACGGGAGAGGCCACAACAGTGAGAGGCCCGCGTACCGCAAAAAAAAAAAAAAAAAAAATGGGAGGATAATCACAACTGCAGAGGTTCCTTCTACCCAAAAAGTGATGGTTTGAGCCCCACATCAGGCATCCCAGCCCAGGGTTCCTGCACCAGGAAGACAAGTCCCCAGAATGTCTGGCTTTGAAGGTCAGCAGGGCTTGCATACAGGAGAGCCAGAGGACTGGAGAAATAGAGACTTGGCACTTAAAGGGCGAGCACAAAATCTCACATGCTCTGAGTCCCAATGCCCAGGCAGTAATTTGAAAGAGGCCTGGTTCAGACTCACTTGCTGATCTCGGAGAGCCAGAAGACTGGAGAAATACAGACTTGGCACTTAAAGGGCGAGCACAAAATCTCACATGCTCTGAGTCCCAATGCCCAGGCAGTAATTTGAAAGAGGCCTGGTTCAGACTCACTTGCTGATCTCGGAGAGCCTTCTGGAGAAGCAGGAGGAAACTGGCTCTCCTCCAGGGGACACAGATGCTGGTAGCATCAATATTTGGGAGCTGATTCTAACAAAAGGACACTGGTGCTGGAAGCACCATTTTGTAGTACTCCCTATAGCATATAATAGCCGAGGCCTTACCTACACACCAGTGGGTCGGCACCAGTCACAGGCCCCCTGACCTTGACCCCAGAGACTGTCACACCAAGACCAGGCCATGCTCACCAGCAGGCCAGGACTCTCAGCACAAGGCAGGGCCTGGCAGCCAACCAGACCAAGGGATAGTTCTGCTTAACAGAATGCCCACATTAGTCAGCCCCACCACAACAGAAGGGCCCTTGCAGCCCACATAGAGGGCATCCTAGAGCATATGACTCTGGTGACCAGAGAGCACTGTGCTGTTGGGCCCCACAGAACACCTACTACATAAGGCTACTTATTCATGATCAGGAAATGTAACTGACCTACTTAATACGTAGAAATGAAACAGAGAACTGAAGCAAAATGAGGCAACAGAGGAATATGCTCCAAATGAAAGAACAAAAAACCCCGAAGAAGAAATAAGTGAAGTGGAGATAAGCAATCTATTTGAAAAAGAGTTCAAGGTTTAGATCATGAACATACTCAATGAACTTGGGAAAGGAATGAATGAACATAAAGAGAAGTTTAATTAAGAGGTAGAAAATATAAAGAACAAAATAGAGCTGACGAATATAATAATGAAATTTTAAAAATAAAATAGAAGGAATCAACAGTAAACTAGATGATACAAAGGAACAGATCGGTGAACTAGAAGACACAGTAGTGTAAATCATCCAAGCTGAAGAGAAAACAACTTTAAAAACCTTAAAATATATGGATAGTTTAAATGACATCTGAGACAACATCAAACATACTAATATTCACATGATAGGAGTCCCAGAAGGACGTGAGAGAAAGGGTAAAGAACTCATTTGAAAAAATAATAGCTGAAAACTTCCCTAACCTAGGAAAGGAACAGACATGCATGTCCAGGATGTAGAGAGTCCCAAACAAGATGAGCCCAAAGAGGTCCACCCAAACACATATTGGTAATCAACACAGCAAAAAAGAGAGAATATTAAAAGCAGCAAAAGAAGCAGCTTTCCCAGGTTAGGTACAAGGGAACGCCTTTGAGACTATGAACTAACTTTTCAGCAGAAATGTGCAAGCCAGAGGCAATGTATTCAAAGTGATGAAAGTAAAATCTGACAACCAAGAACACTCTACCCAGCAAGGCTATCATTCAGGTTTGAAAAAGAGATAAAGATCTTCACAGACAAGCAAAATATATAAGAGTTTAGTACCACTAAACTAGCTGACAAGAAAGGTTAAAGGGACTTCTCTAAGCAAAAAAGAAAAGACCACAGCTAGAAACATGAAAATTATGAAAGGAAAAATGTCATTGGTGAAGGCAAACATACAGTAAATGTAGCAGACCAACCACTTACAAAGCTAGTAACAAGGTTAAAAGACAATAGTTAATCATCTGTATCCACAATAAATAGTACAGGAATGCACAAAACAGAAAGATATAAAATAGGACATCACAAAATTAAAAGTGCTGGGGTGGGAGGGCAGAGGGGAATGCAGGATGGTTAGAATACATTCAAACTCAAGAGATCATCAACATAAAATAAGAGAAAGCAATCCAAACATAATACTAACAAGAGTCATCAAATTATAAACACTAAAGACAAGCATCAAATCATAGAAAACAATTTAAAAATGGCAATAAGTACATACCTATCAATAACTTTAAGTGTAAATGTACTAAATGATCCACTCAAAAGACTGAGTGAATGGATAAAAAATGAGATCCATAAAGATGCTGCCTACAAGAGACTTCAGATCTAAAAACATGCACAGACTGAAAGTGAGGGGAAGGAAAAAGGGATTACATGCAACTTGAAATGAAAGTCAGAGTGGCAGTACTTAAATGAAACAAAATACTCTTTAAAACAAAGATTGTAACAAGAAACAAAGCAGCACTTCATATAATGATAAAGAGATCAATCCAACAAGAATATATGCCAACTGTAAATATATATAAGCAACCAACACAGGAACACTGAAAACATAAAGCAAATATTAACAGAAATAAAGGGGAAAATTCATACTAACACTGTAATACTAGGGGACTTTAGCACCCCATTTATATCAATGGACAAATAATCCAGACAAAAAATCAATAAGGAAACAATGGCCTTAAGACACATTAGATCAGATGAACTTAATAGACACATATAGAACATTCCACTTAAAAGCAAGTATATACATTATTTTATTTTTTTTGTACATACTTTTTTTTTTATCAGATTAAGGAAATTCCCTTCTATCAGTAGGTACAGACCTTTTTTTTTTCATAGATCTTTATTGGAGTATAATTGCTTCACAATACTGTGTTAGTTGCTGTTGTACAACAAAGTGAATCAGTCACATGAATACATATATCCCCATATCACCTCCCTCCCACACTCCCTATCCAACGGCTATAGGTCATGGAAAAGCACTGACCTGATCTCCTTGTGCTATGCTGCTGCTCCCCACTAGCTAACTATTTCACATTCGGTAGTGTACATATGTCGATGCTACTCTCACTTTGCCCCAGCTTCCCCCTCTGCCCCATGTCCTCAAGTCCATTCTCTATGTCTGCGTCTTTATTCCTACCCTGCCACTGGGTTCATTAGTACCATTTTGTTTTTAGATTCCATATATATATGTTAGTATATGGTATTTGTTTTTCTCTTTCTGACTTACTTCACTCTGTATGACAGACTCTAGGTCCATCCACCTCACAACAAATAACTCAATTTTGTTTATTTTTATGGCTGAGTAATATTCCATTGTATATATGTGCCACATCTTCTTTATCCATTCATCTGTCGATGGACATTTAGGTTGCTTCCATGTCCTGGCTATTGTAAATACTGTTGTAATGAACATTTTGGTACTTGACTCTTTTTGAATTATGGTTTTCTCAGGGTATATGCCCAGGAGTGGGATTGCTGGGTCATATGGTAGTTCTATTTTTAGTTTCTTAAGGAACCTCCATACTGTTCTCCATAGTGGTTGTATCAATTTACATTCCCACCAACAGTGCAGGAGGGTTCCCTTTTCACCACACCCTCTCCAGCATTTATTGTTTTAGATTTTTTGATAATGGCCATTCTGACCAGTGTGAGGTTATACCTCATTGTAGTTTTGATTTGCATTTCTCTAATAATTAGTGATGTTGAGCATCTTTTCATGTGCCTCTTGGCCAACTGTATGTCTTCTTTGGTGAAATGTCTATTTAGGTCTTCTGCCCATTTTTTAATTGGGTTGATTGTTTTTTTGATGTTGAGCTCCATGAGCTGTTTGTATATTTTGGAGATTAATCCCTTGTACGTTGTTTCATTTGCAAATATCTTCTCCCATTCTGATGAACAGTATGATTGATGGCCTCATCAGTGGACTTGATACAGCCAAGTAAAGAATTAATGTACCATAAACAAGATGAAAAGTACACTGATTCTTTACTTGGCTGTGTCAAGTCTACTGATGAGTCCATCAAACATACTCATCATCTTTTTGTCCTGTCCTTTATAGCATCTCCAATTGAATGTTTCTTATGGTCTTCCCCTCTCTGCTGAGGTTCCCCACTTGTTAGTGCATGCTGTCTTCCTATTTTAGCAGATTTTTTAAGATATCAGTCATGGATATTTAATATTCTCTGTCAGCCAGTATTAACACACGGGTTACCTCAGTCTCATTCTGTTCATTGCTTTGTCTATTGACAGTGGATTGCTTTTTCTTGCTTTATTTCACTTGCCTTATTTTTAATTAGAGGTCAAACATGACGATTAATACAGTAAAAACGTAAATAGTAATTACCTCTGAAAATGGGCATGCCTGTTCTTGTGCTAAGTCATTAGTATGTAGGCTGGTAAAACTAGTCAGAAGCTGGGCTACATTTGGGTTTTGTTGTTGCTCTGGTTATCATTATTGCACTAATGTCTTCAAATTCTTCTAGTTTAACCCTGTGTTTAAGGCAAGGGCTAGGTTCCTAGAGAGTTTTTCTCATATTTTTGCTCTACATTCAGTTTTCACTTTGTACATGTGTCTTGGAAGAGGTCTCTCTTCACACGATTGTCCTTCTACTACTGGTAGACTGCCATTTCTTGTTAGTGAGGAGTTTGTCTCCTGGCCAAAAAGCCTATGAGTGATTTTTCAAGCTCAGTCATAGGAATTTACAAAGGCTTTACCTGCAGGCCTCATGGGGGAAAGCTGCCCTCCCCACACAAGACTTGGTACACAGCCAATGCCCTTCAATGTCTGAAGGGAGTTACAGTCAACGATTCAGGACCTCCTTGTCGACCAGACTCTTACACAAAGCCGCATTCCTAGCCCAGGGATCTCCATTTAGAAACCTCTTTACCTGGGCCATTTGGCAAATGCCTTCCTCAGGCCTCTGTCGAGACCTCTACATTGGGGAAAGAAGGGAGATGTTAAAGACACTACTCTGACTCAGTACTTGTCCACTTCTAGTCCTTCTCTCTAGCCCTCTTCCAGCATCCAGGTTCATTAAACTCAAGCAGTGTTTGTTCTGGTTCCCCCCGCACCACAGTGAGATGACCACCATATCTGTGCTGATTCATCTTATCAGCAAGTGAGCCATTCCATATGGGGATATGGAACAGGGAGGTTTTGATGTTTTCTCCAGTTTAACCTCTTTCTATACTATTGCAGTAACTGACTAAGGACTTCACTGTTACTTTCATTCTGGCTTGTTGTCTCAGTTGCTCACTCTGACTCTTGGCAGTTCAACTCTATCAGGCTCAGCTAAGCTCTCGACAGTTGCTTCAGATTTGCTAAGATGGTAATGGCAAACAGGTTTAAAAAACATTATCTCCCTGGGTCTCAGGGATTGGGCTTTTTCATAGATCCTAACCTTTCCCCAATGGTAGGAGATGTCTAATGATATGAACACAGATGGTTGCCTTCTTCTCTCCATTGAACAGAGAGGTGATACTGTATACTGGAGTTTACAGGTCTTACTGCCCTTTTCCCAGTGGTTTCATTAAAAGAAAAAAATATATAGTATAATTATTCTTTCCAACAGAAATTATTTTCTTATATATCACTTCCCTCACTGACTGGTACATTGATATTTCAGTAAATTCTGGATTTGATCTGCTTTGTGGTCATAACCATATTCCACATATCCTCATACAGGTTTTACAGGTACTGGCTTCCAAGTGCCATTATGTAATATTGTAACAGTGAAACGTGCCATTCTTTGATCTACCCAATCCCAATCAACTCATCACAGAGAAGAAAAGTTCCATGTTATTTTGTGACCAAGGGTATCAAAGAACAATATTCGCCACATTTTCCATGGACAACATGACTTAATTTAGACTTGCAACAGATCCCATCAATACAACCTCCTGTTTCCCCTTCTAGCACTCTCAACCACTGACCTTTAAAAATACTGAATTCTAATAAATATTAGAATATCCACTAGTCCTTTCTATGAAAGTACAAGACTTCTCCCAACATCGGTAATGATTTTCCATGAGAATTATTATTCAATTTGTCCATTTGCTTATACCTTTATTAAATCTTCCAGGTTGATTCCAGCCATGGTCATTCTCCTTCGACAGAGATCCCTCTGGTTCTCGCTAGTATTCCTAATTTGGGTTAGCAAGTCTTTGGCGCCTAATGACAAAGCTTTAGTAGTGTTATTTTGGCCACATTCAGTATTCCAAGACCAACTCCCTAAATCTTTCACAGATTATCTTAGGCTGCATGGCCAGTTCTGATCAAGCCACAATATACATTACCGCTATTGATATTTTATTGTTTCTGTGCAATTTTGGAAACTACTTGCACCCTAAAACATTATGTGCCCCGTGAAACTGTCACTTAGGTATATTCAATCCCCTAGTATATCCCCATCTGGGTGTGATATAAGGTCTCACATAAATATTCCTTACATATCTCCAGAGGGGTATTATTGGTAAAATTAGGACACCATATCACATGTGAACTCCCTTGAGGCTCTTCAGGTTCCATTTGTACCTTCTTTAAATGCATTCTGTCGACACTGACATTCTATATATTCAAAGTAGCGAATAAATTTCTGACATGCTGGGATGGTAGAAGCAATCTGCTTTCTGTCACACCCAGGCAGCTGTCTTAGCAATGCATCACTTTGATTAACAGCCACACAGAGTGACAGAAGCTCTGCTGTTCAGCATTCTTCACCCTCTATAATTCATTGGTAGTATTTTTCTCAGGTAATCAGAAAAATAACCAGAATGGTAAATATAGACTATAAACCATGAATCAAATGGTAGTAGGTGGCTAGTGATAAGTTGAGTTATCAAGGGTACTGTGTCACAGCTTTTCACCAAATTATCTAGACAGAGTTTTGGGGCAAAGCCCATAAATCATCAAGAGTCCAATTCTGCTTTTCTGGAGAAAACAGATCCAGAGGTTTCTCCGAGCCATCTGCCACTACTGAACGCTAGATTTGACAGAGATAGCTAATGGTCTTCTTTTCTTGCTCTGAGCTACTCCTGTGGAAATAATTTGATTGTATTCTTACTTGAGATCATGATTCACGAATGAGCATCCTTTGTTTGCCACAATTTCCCCTATTTCTATCTATCACTTCTTTGGACCCACATACTTCCCACCATGGTGGGGTTTCTCTAGCTCAGATATATGGGTCACCCACAGGCTGAGCAATAACAGCATACTTGCTAATGCTTCTTCTCCTTCCTAACCCAGAAGGATTTCAAAGTTCGACAGGTAACAAATATGCAGACAGGTGCATACTGCTAAGAGCATTTCATAGGAAAGGTCATTCCTTCTACTAAGCCCTATTAGTGTGTTTATCAGAATTTTGGTAATCAGAATGATTCAGGTGGATTTTAGAACTCATTTATCTCTCTTTTCTGGGTATTCCAAATAGAGGATAAAGAAATTACTGGCCTAATGCTAACTCCTTCCTTTCCAGTAATGAATGGTCACAGGCATAGACAAGAATGCATGATGAATAAATAATTATTTTAATGGAATTTGTACTATTAATGTGATTGGGTTTATATCTTTGTACTTGTTATTAATAGATAAAGAGAAAAATGAGCCATATGTATGAAATACATATGCCCTTCCACAGACCAATATAATGTTCCAACAACCAATGTGAAAGAACAATTATAAATGGTTTTGAATGCAGCTAAGTGTAAGTGTTTAGTCAAGATTTATAAAGAAAACACCTATACAGTAAGGAATATTTACCCTGTTGAATTATGTGTAAAATATACATATATATGCATAATATATATAACATAAATATATGATTATGTGTATATGTATGCATCGATTGCTAAACATGCTTTGTGTATTTTCCATGTCTGATATTGTCTGGGAAATTGATGCCATACACATTGATACATCTGAAAATCCATTTGTTTGGAGAGGTGGCAAACTTCTTAAATCAATTAATCAACTGGAAATATATGGAAAACTGGAACTAAAGACAGTAGAGTTACTGAAGGAAAGTTTTCAATCTCACTCATGATAAGGAAAACATAAATTACTAAAATGTTAGCAAAGCCATGTGCAGATGGAGAACAAGAACCAAAAATGTTTTTTACCTTTGAGTACACATCTAGAGAAATAATGTGTAATAAAGGCAAATACTTCTGAAAAATATTAATTAACTTCTTGAATATAAAAATTGTACTTTCTTATACTATCTTAAAATCCTCCTTTCTAAAACATATATTTTTCAGGCCACCTTTACCACAGCTGGAACATTCTATGTGGCCACAAGTTAAAGAAATAACTACTCAAACTTTTTCAAGGGAAACTGCAGGGTTTTTTCTATTTGTTCATTCCAACCAATATTATGTTCTCAGTATCTCAGAAAGTTTTCTTAAAGATTCACAGACCTCTTGCTACAATGTCAATGTCAGAGATAAGATTACAGCAAGACAGACAGACTTCTCTTTACTAAAACTATCAAAATTTGGAAGAAGAAGATTAAACACTATATATAAACCTAGACAACCTGGTCACCCCCATCCACAGAATACTGGAATACTGTTCTCTGCCCTACTTATGTCTCACTTTAATTCATAAGAGGAACATATAAAGTTCACAGAGTTCTGTATGTCATAGTTAAAAATTTACCAGAACTCTGAATAATATCACTAAAATATTTGATCTGGTCACTAGAGGAGGAATCAAAATTGGGAAGATCATAAATCAATAGATAGGAATACAAGATATTTTCTTGAACTCTAGAGGAGGTACATGTGCAACTCTCAGAGAAAATCCATTGTACCCATGTCCCTAGAGATCTCTCTGGAATATTTAGAGAAAATATCTGAAAAATAAATTAACTGTTAAACCAACCCACATCTAGAACCAAGATTTTTTTGTTCTGGAAACTCAGGGTTAAGAACTATTCATGTACAATTCTGTTTTTTATAATTTGAGATTCCCTACTGAGTTCTGCTCAACTTTAATTATTTTCTTTATTGTAACTCTTCTTCATTCACCTAGGTTCTTCTATACTGCTCCTTAAGATGGGAATTTCTTGAACAGTTGCAGACAGTAGCTCTAATGTCCTTTCCCCAAAACTACCGAAGTTGTAAAGGTTTACTCCTAATCCAAGTATTGCCACAGAACTTAATGTACTGTGAATTTTGGTTATCACTGCAATGCACCCAAGAAATAAACCTTCAAGGCCACTTTGCAGCTGCAGCTGAAAAAAGCCACAACTGTGATTATGACTGCATTCCAAACACTGAAGTCTGTAATCCCCCTTATTCATTTTCAAATTCAACTAACTGTGCTAATCTTTATTTTATAGATTTAAGATCAACTATATCACTTTCTATTTCTCTAGCTACATCATAATGAGAATCAGTGTTTGAGTACCATGTTGAGTAACCATTTTCCTATTAATTTCCCAATTAATAATTGCTATAATTAATAATTGAGTGACATTTGAAGACAACCAATATTAAACATACACAGGAAAATCTTTAATATTTACTGTGTAATGGTCCTCACATAATTTCTTTTATAGCTATATTCTAAATCTAGACTTTGTTCCATTTTTCAGTTATCAATAAACATGCAATTTATGTTTCCTACTTTTGATTTACTGACAGAAAGCTGAGCTCTAGATTTAATCCTTAATTATAATTTTTCTTATTCCTTTTTTCCTGGAACCAATTCTGTTCACTTCCTACATAACTTTGTCATTTATCCTTTGTCTTAAAAGACCATGTAAACCCACTGGCAACCTTTATTCTTCATCCAAGTATTGATATCATACTTTAAAAAGGATTAGTGATGATGATGATATTAATAACAGCTAACATTTATATAGTACTTACTGTGTGTCAGGACCTATGCTTAATATTTTAAACATATTGGTTCATGTAACCTACAAAGCAACTGTCTGAGGTTGGTAAAATTATTACTTCCTTTTTTTTTTTTTTTAGATGGGAAAACTGATACTGAGCTGTTAAGTAACGTGTTCAAGGTCATGTAGCTAGTAAGTGGCAAAATAAAAAAGGTGAACCTTTTAAAAAATAATTTCACATTTACAAGTGATCATTTGATATAATTCCAGCTGGTTTGCAGAACATGTACAAATTCAACCATAAATTGATTGCTTGAACACAGTGCTGAGAAATTTGTCTTCTAAAATAAAAACTAATTCCTAGTAATAGACAAAGTATGTTTTGCTAGGAAAGGCATACATACCATTTGATGTCGTAAGACCTATGTTTTATTTATAGCCTACCAACATTTTAGATTTATGCTAGTGGGCTAGTAGGATAATCTTTGCTCATATTAAATGTAGAAATAATATTACTGGCCTACCTGAATCATAGGGTTCCTATGACGATGAAATAGAGAATACTAAAATGTTATAATCATTCAACTCTTACATACAGTGAGTTTTACTAACAAAATAGGTTAAATGACAAACAAAGCAGTAATTAAAGCTTCAACTGTGGAAATAACATTGACCCTATTCCAGAGAATTTTTCAGGAATTGACAGTTTCTCTGTACATAGTTAGAATCTACCTTAGAATAGAATCTACCTTAGAATAGAACTAAGGTAATATTAAGAATGGAAGTGTTTCCTCTAAGCACTAGATATCCTAAAGCTACCCACTTATTAAAATATGGAGATAAAACTGAATTTATATGGGATGAATGAACTCAAGAATTTACTAGCTAAAGTGGATAGGTAAGCTCAGTTTCATGATAATATCTTACTGTTAGTTAAATATTTATTGACTCTCAATGACTCATTTAAATTATTTGGGAGTAAAACAAAACAGAAAATGTTTTTTTTCTTTAATCATGATATTAGTTTAAACAAATATAAAAGTACTGCTCACTGCTTACCTGAATTCTGCATATTCTTCAAATAATTATAGAACCATCTGTGCCATTGGTGAATAGTGATGGCACATATTTAACCACTGGAGGAAAATATCAGTTGAAAGACCATAGAGACCTCCTTTCACCACTGCTTTTTTCCTGAGTTATATACCCTAGGGTTTCTACCAAACATGGAACTGAGCAGAATTTTTTTCCTTATGTGTCTACTGTAACCCAAATCATTTTTCTCAATTCACCACCACCCCATGAAATTCCTCTCATTCTGTTTGCATACCAAGTTGCCATTTCAAGAAAACAAGAAAAAAGGAATAATACTGAAGCGTCACCTGAAGGGAAATGTAATCCTAACAAGAAAAATGCAATAAGAAGAAAATATAAGAAGAAATGTACGCTGGAAAAAAATAGATGAACTAAAACACCTAGGGAAATAAAAGGAGGGGAAAGTATATCATAGATTATTATATTTTGCCACCAGTGAACTTTGAACCCTGTCCTGCTCTTCAGAATACCAACCCATTTTTCCCTCCCATTCCACTTACTAGCCATTTTAGGTATTTCTGTCACTGAACTCAAATAATGTATAAATATCAATGAAATTATGATTAGTCTTATTGGTTAGTAACTTACATACATAAGGTTTCTTTAAATAATGAAAATATTTTTGTCAAGAAAACTTCAAACAGGCTTTCATTTTGTACTCTGTGACTCTGAGAAATAAATCTTGCATAATTTATATAATAGCAGTCCTGCTTACCATGCATATGTCACAATATAATTCTCAACAAGACAAATACATGTGATTACATTCACTAAGTAACACTGAAAAGTTCCAAATCATTCACAGTGAAAGCTGTAACTGCTTAAGTAAAATTAGTTTGGCTTTTCATTTAGTTTCTATTTCCTTTCATTCAGAGACTTAGCTTTCAATACTTAGAAGGAAAAGAAAAGGGAATTTTTGCCTTATTCAAGTTTAGAGAGCAGAGGGATCAGGGAAGGCTTGGATGCTGAGCTAAATAACTGATCACTGATGTTTTTATCTGAAATTAGGAACATTAATATAGGGAGGGTAAAAGAGAAATGACTAACTTTACTTAAAATTATGAGTAACATCAAAGTGAAGGAAATAAAATCATTGTAACATTGAGCTTACTTATTCATTTATGTTCTATCTAGTTCTTGAAAATAGGGTTTCTTACACAAAAATAAGTATACGGATATAAAGTAATAGGTCACTAAAATATATATATAATTATTGTATATAAGCACAAAGCTAGCCCAAAACTGGGCCCATCCTGTTTCTAACAAGATAATGAGTTGACTTTCAGAGGCAACAGAACAAAACCACAAGTCATGCAGCCAAAGCATGCTCAGAGGAGAAAATTTTGACCTCATACAACACCCTGAACCAACGTTTCTCCCCTCCACGTAACAAAAGGACCATGACATGACTGGAAACTGAACGCAGGGAATCCTTTCACAAGGGAAGGGTCTACTGTCCAGAAAGATCCAGTATTGAAGCCTTATTACCATACTTTACCATAAATGGCCGAGTTCCAAAGCCCTGCAATGGAAACCTGCCCTGCCAGTGCTGCCGCATCTCAACCCTCTTGCCCTAAATCATAAAAGTTTGACCAAAAGCCAGATCAGGGAGACAGATTTCAGCCCTGCCTCCCCATCTCCTTGCTGGTTGACCTCAAAATAAAGCTTTTCCTTTTCTCAAAAGCTGGTGCCATGGTATTGGCTTCCATGCCTGTTGAGCAGCAAACCTTTGCTTGGTTACAGTAATAATTATCCAATTATTGAGGACTTTCTAGACACTTTATCATGTACTCTGTATGCATCATATATTTTAATCCCCACAAATCTCTTCAAGTAGGTATTGTTAACCCTATTTTACCACATAGAAAATTCAGGCCTACGGAAATGAGGTAACAAGTTCACACAGCTGCTAAATGGCACAGCTGAATTGGAGCGGAGTCTGTGTGATGTAAAACCCCACCACCACAGAGGATTAGCAGATGATGCCAGGAGTGAAGCTTCAGGCATAAACCTGCCTGGTTTATTAGGTTATAAACCATAACCTAATATCCTTTATAGCTGCCAGAAGTGAGTGACAGATTTGGCTCAGATTTTCCAAAAGGGAAGCATGGAAGCATAGGAAGTTAGTTGCACTATTTACAGTAGATTTTTCTTTTCGTGACAAGAGTCCCACCTAAACAAATACAAGTTAACTGACTCCACAAAAGCTTTTAAAATGCTCCAGAAGGGAACAAGTAATTAGTACCAATTATCTATAAATACTTTCTTTTTTTAACATCTAAAAATACATTTTTCTCAGTGGATCTGGCCTTGCTCTATAATTGAAGCATCTGTAATACTACTAATTCATTCTCCTAATCACTTTATTTTTAATGTTTTTAATCACTACAACAGCATATTCAGAAAGGTACTCTTCACAAATAAGAAAGCTAAAGGTCACAGAAGTAAAATAACTTTAAGCCACAGTTTGCCTAGCTCCTGACACATGCTCTTACTACAACACATCTGTAGCCAGAATGCTGAAACAGTACTGTGATATTGTGATTTACAGTAAGAAAAATATCCTTGGCTTTCAGCCCCATTTCTGGCACAGAGCTCCTAAAACTCCTGCTTCCTAAGTGATGAGAGCCAGAAAGGCGTCTTTAGTTATGTCAATGAGGATGGGGCTGGCTGCCAGGACAGCAGACCATGTGGTCAGAGGGCTTGGACTTTCAGTCTCCCCACCACCACCCCCATCTCCTGGGAGGGGAAAGGGGCTAGAGGTTGAATCAATTGCCAATGGCCAGTGATTTAATCAAAAATGTCTATGTAATGAAGTCTCCATAAAAACCCAAAAGGACTGGGTTTTGAGAATCTCAGTGTTGGTGAACAGTTGGAGATTTGGGGAGAATGATGCTCTCTGAGAGGGCACAGAAGCTCTGTATTCTTTCCCACATACCTTGCCCTATGCATCTCTTTCATCTATCTGCTTCTGAATTATATTCTTTTATAATAAACCGAAGACCTAGTAAGTAAAATGTTTCTGAGTTTCATGTGCCACTCTAGCAAATTAATCGCTCCACGGAGGGAGTTGTGGGAACCTCTGATTTATAGTTGATTGGTCAGGATGGGTGACAACCTGGGGGGCAGTCTTTAACCTGTGGGATCTGATGCTATCTCTGGGATGCAATGTCAGAATTGAGCTGTATTGTAGGATACCCAGCTGGTGTCAGAGCATTGCTTGTTGTGGGGAGACATTCCCACAACAGAAACTGGGGTTCAGAACATCCATTCAAGTACTATATATCATTTTTTAATAGTTTGTTTTTCATTGAATTCTAGTCGGCATACACATTTTATCTTAACTATCTGGCTTAATGTATTAGGGACAAAGAAACATCTAGGTTTATATTCATCATACACTTTAATGTGATTTCTTACATAAACTGATGATAACAAATGATTAAAGAAATGAGAAAAATGTATAAAGTAATAAACACGTGCATTTGCATTATATTCTGAGTTATTACTACCAATAAGATGATACTTCTGGGACATCCCTGGTGGCGCAGTAGTTAAGAATCCACCTGCCAATGAAGGGGACACAGGTTTGATCCCTGGTCTGAGAAGATTCCGCATGCCACAGAGCAACTAAGCCTGCAAGCCACAACTACTGAGCCCAGGTGCTGCAACTACTGAAGCCCACACGCCTAGAGCCCGTGCTCTGCAACAAGAGAAGTCACCGCAATGAGAAGCCCACGCACTGCAATGAAGAGTAGCCCCTGCTCGCGACAACTAGAGAAAGCCCACGCGCAGCAACGAAGACCCAACGCAGCCAAAAATAAATAACTAAATAACGAAATAACTAAATAAATAAATAAAATGTAAAAAAAAAAAAAAAAGATGATACTTCTGCCTACATATAAACAATAGCATCTTGTAAGAAGACCAGGTTACTATGACTAGATTGAGGACCTTAAATAAGAAAAGAAGAAAATATTTCCTCCTTTCCTTCCCTCTCCTCTCTTTATAGGAGAATTTATTCTGAAGGAAGAAGCTTTTAATATATATATTCCTCCTCTATAGCATTATGTGAAAATTTATTTCAGTTTAAAAAAATTAAAATAACACATACATCATTGTTCTTTATTCTCAACCAAAAATATAAATAACTTAGATTATAGAAATTAACCTAAATCATTAATTGAGGCATACAAATAAAAATCACTAGTGAGTTCTATAGTAGGTAAATGGATTATATGGATTTCCTATGAAGAATCTTTTGCTTGGGGAATATTAAAGTTAAAATAGTATTTGAGACATGCAAACAACTGCTCATTTCAAGCAAATGACAATCCCTCCTCTAGCCATCCATAATTTTTTTTTTTTTTTTTTGCTGTACACGGGCGTCTCACTGTTGTGGCCTCTCCCGTTGCAGAGCACAGGCTCCAGACGCGCAGGCTCAGAAGCCATGGCTCACGGGACTAGCCGCTCCGCGGCATGTGGGATCTTCCCGGACCGGGGCACGAACCCGTGTCCCCTGCATCGGCAGGCAGACTCTCAACCACTGCGCCACCAGGGAAGCCTCATAATTCTTTACTTGCACCTCTGTTAAAAACTTACTGTTAAATCTCTGCCCACTTTCTATTCCTCTCTCACTTTGAATCACCAAAGATTCAGCTAATGTCTCTCAATACCACAATTCCTGATGTATTTTAAAATATTTTTACATTTTCATTTATTTTAAATTCGATGATGTATGCATGCATAGGTACACAAATAGATTAATTAAGAACAGTGCTCTAGAGATATTTAAAATGATTTGGTATAATTCCTGATTATCAACAACTTTCTATTTGGGACAAAGTGCAAAGAATCCATATGTTAACTGCAAACAGTTTAATTTCAGAAAGGTTTGTGTTACTTAATTTAGTTTTCTTTGTTTTGGAGGGTTTTTTTTTTTTGGCCATGCCACATGGCTTGTGGGAGCTTAGTTCCCTGACCAGACCAGGGATCGAACCCGGGCCCTCAGCAGTGAAAATGCAGAGTCCTAACCACTGGACCACCAGGGAATTCCCTGTTTTACTTAATTTAATACACATATGTTAGATACCTCTATTAGTGTGCACAAATTGTCAGAATGCTCGAAGACAAACTGCAAGACTGTCCTGGGCTTGGAAGACAAAATTTCAGTTTCAGTTTCAAATATCAAGGTTACTGAATAAAGATGTACACATAGCAAACAAAACAGGGATATAAATGTTGCTATATATCAAGGAATTTTAAAACAATAATTTTTGTGGGCTTTTTGTTTAGAGGGATGATTTTATGGCAGAACTCTAAATGCAAGAAAAGAATGTATCCACTTGCACTTGAGCACCAACTGAAACTTGTCCTGAAATTTATGAGGGCTTAATACAAGCACTAGAATCTTAAGGAGAAATGAGGGCAAAATCAACAAAACAAATAAACACAAGAAAACAAACAAACAAAAAAAAACAAAGCAAGGTCGGGACTTCTCTTGGTGGTCCAGTGGTTAAGACTCCCTGCTCCCAGTGCAGGGGGCCCGGATTTGATCCCTGGCCAGGGAACTAGATCCCACTTGCCACAACTAAAAGAGCTCACGTGCTGCAACTAAGACTCATGAAGGCAAATAAATAAATAGTAAAAAAAAAAAAAAAACCCACAAAGCAAACAACCAAACAACCAACAGCAAGTCACAAGCAAAAAAACAACAGCTGTTAAACTGGCTTCAGAATTTGCCTCTATAACATTAAATTCAACACTAAAGTCAAAAATAAGATGAAATAAATAAATAATGTTAATAAATTTTGATATGAATATATTACAAACCAATAATGTAAATCCAACTATATTTTTCCTGCATGAAGAAAACAAAGTTTTCTCAAATATTCAAAGGATTAGAAATAACACCACCTGCTCACTGCAGGTGACAAAATTATCTTATGAATACTAAAGCCCTCTGTCAGGATATATATAAAAATTAAGAATTCAAGCCTGGAAGGGACATACACCTTAACTCCTAATCAAGGACCACCCAACCTAACACTGCAAGTGCATTATAAGGGAGTGGAAAGCAGACAAAGGTCAGAAACTCTCAATATGAATCCTGGATAAGTGTGTGACCTGGGACAAATCAATCTCTCTTAGAGCGCATAAATAGACACACCTACATATACGTAAAATATGAAAAATCACCGATGAATTTTAAAATTATCTAGCAGCAGTAACAGAAGTTTGTACTGCTTCTAGCAGAATCCATATAAAAATACAGGTAAGCTTCTTCCTTATACATGAATAAAAAATCTGTGTCTGGTATAGTACTGATATATTCCACTAATTGGAAAATTCTTCATTCCTTATGACAAAAATTAATCCTAAATTTACCCAGAAAGTAAAATAGTTTGTCTTTGCTAAAGGAAATAAGTCTTTAACCTGAATACAATGCCCAGAATCTTACCCTTTTTTCTAGTCAAGCTCTTTTTCTCTATCTCCCATCATGAACCAGTTAAGCTTGCCCCCTTGCATATCATAATCCCTTTCTTGGGCTAACTGCTCAGAACATGTTCAGTTTTGTCTTATGTTTTCTTCTCATTGTGTTCCCTGTTCCAACAGTGTGACATTCTCTGTCCGCCACTGATTTCAATTTGCTTATTCTGTACGGTACTGCTGATGATTTTAGCTATTATTGCTGTTCTATAACTCACCATTTAGCTTATTCTATGAGTGGCAAATTATATTTTATTATAATCATGATTCTAGATTTATGTACTATGCATGCTAGTAATACACAATTTTAAGCTTTATATATCTTGTATATATTTTTTACATGAACTTCAATGTCACTGAATTAAAGAACAAGGGATAGAATGATGAATTTAAATAGCAACACTAAATATTATCTCAACTAGTTTGGATGTGTTCACTAATATAAAAGTTATTTGAAAGTTCAGGCTTGCTGCTTGATGCCCAGAAAAAAATCTGTCCTTACATGCCTAATCTAACAAATATAAACTAACAGATGTAGACAATACCAGAGTAGACGACATAAATTCAATTTATTAACTTATACAAAGCTATTGAACTTAAACGCACTGCCATTAGCAGTCAAAGAGATAATGCATGTGAAGCCTGAAACGTAGTGAGCACTTAATATACACGTATCAGTTATTATCTGTTTTACTCCTTATTGCCCAGTTACATAAGAATCAAAGTGACTATAGTTTCTTTGAATTTCTGATTGCACATTGGCCATGTTCAATATGCACTGAACATTGCAATTTCAATGCAATTAAAAACATTTATTTTCAATATTTATTAGAATATTTCAATATTTATTAAATAGACCCCTTTTCCTTTGGGTTATTTTATCTTCTCTGGCTATCTTTAATTTTCCCTCTGCGAGTATTAATGTCATTTTTTGTGGCCTAAATTTGTCTTGCTTCTACAGAGCAACCTGGCCTTAAGCTATACTCAGATAACTTGACTAGGAGAAATCCGTAAACTTTTCTTAAAACTTACTGTAAAAGTCTGTGATTTAAGAATTTACCAAATTCCCCTATTAAATGTTTGCTCCCTGTTTAACTGTCAGAGATCAGTAAAAATTAATTCCCTCATTTTCAAATTTTAGGGAGTTGCCTCACTGTATCACCCAAGAATTGAAAACGAGCATGTATCTAGAATATTTAATGCCCCAATAAGCATGTTGGAATCTGAACCAGTATTTTTTTATGATAGCTATGAATTTTTTCCTAATGACATACCCATGGCAATATATTTAGCAAAATTTATTTGGTTCACCTATTCATCTTTGATTGATTCATTGCAAGTAATTAATTAAAACAGATATGTGCTTTAATTTGTGCTAGTCAATCAAGCACCATGGAAACTGACACCCAGACTGTATTTTCCCTTACAAACAAGTTTAAGGTGTCTACTTTATCTTAAATTAGTAAGCATATGGTATTTCTGAAGAATAAAATGGCAATATAAAGATTATATATAGATTTTTAATTCCCCTCAAATACTTATAAAAGCAATTTTGAATTTTCTGTTGATGATTCTACACATCTAAATTAATCCAGGCTATTGTTTCTGAACATATCCAGAATATGCTGTCACTGAAGATATTTGCAGAGCTTAGTGAAGTTTGAAAACTACATAATGCAACAGTAACATTAATTTCAATAAAGTTAACCATTAACTTATTATCAATTGTTGTAATGGAAATAAAATATGAGACAAAGAACATGACTCATTTGAAGGCTTGCTATTTCCTGAGCATTTAAATATATTCAAGTTACAACCCTTCTATGAATCCTGCTTAGAACAGGAGGTAATATATATTGAGGAACAAAAGCTATAAAGAGATGTTGTAAGATATGATTCAGAACTCCTATACATACATATATATATATATATATATATATATATATATATATATATATATATATACACATACATACACACACATAATGCAAATTGTGAAATCTGTGCAAATGTATCGTAGCATCGCCTAAAATTGAAGACACATATCATTCACTGGGGAGAAGGAAGCCCACGCCAGCCCCAGCCCTGCAGCTTCTGGCTCCTCTTCTCCTGCTTCCTTGCATGGAGGTACAAAATAAGAAAGAATAAAAAGAACAGACAAGGACTATCACTTCCAGCATGATCAAGTAGCTCCTACTGGACCCAATCCTCCTGTGTAAAACAACTATAAACTCCAGACAAACTACAAAAAAGGAATGACTAGAAGGCAATGGAGAATAATCAAATGAAGGTACATTAAGGAGCTGAATTGACACTTGTTAAAAAAGAATGGTACTGTGTGAGTATGTGGTTTTTTTCTCCTGGCTTTTAGTTTGAAGTTAGACCAACATTTTCGATGTGTGAAGTGACTATAATTCTTAGAGAAATCCTCCAGACTTCCTGGCCTGAAAAACCAGAAGACATATCTCAAAGCAACTGTATTTCTAAAAACTGAGAGGAGACTTCCAGAAAGGAGAAAGCCACAGAGGAGACCCGAATTATAAGCTCTACCCAAGTCTCTGGCTTGCTCCTGACCCATAAATTCATAGGGCAGACTCAAGGTAGCTTCCAATGGTTCTAAAATAACTGAACAGAGATTTGAGATGTAATAAAAGGGTTGAAATATAAATGTAACCAAATCGAATGCCTATTAAAACAAAACCAAGAAAATCACCATTCTTAAGAATATAACCAAATGCAAATATATCACATATATAATATCACATTCAGAATCAGTGGGATATAGTCAAAATTAATCTTGTATGAGGAACCAGAAAAAATTGTTACTCATTCTTACAGGGAAAATTATCAACAGATTTGAACCCTTAAATTATCCAGATGTTGGAATCATCATAGAAGGACTTTTAAAGCAGCTTGTGTGTGTGTGTTTGTGTGTTGAGGGAGTGTGAAGAAGAAACACTCGTATAAAAATCTAGGAAATCTCAGCAGAATAAAAAAATAAATAGAAACTCAATAGAAATTTAAGAAAAATACATATCTAAACAAAACATTCTTTGGATATGCAGAATGCAGATGATAGAGGACAGAATCAGTAATCTTAAAGGTAGATCAACAGAAATAATGCAGTCTTCAGAACACCATGACATAAGTTTGGAAGAAAAATTAATAGAGCTTCAGGAACCTGTGGAACATGTCAAAAGTATAAAGTACACGTAATATGAACTCAAGAAGGTTTGGCAAGAGAGAATGAGACAAAAAAAGTTTGAAGAAATAAAGGCCAAAAAACTTTCCAAATGTATGGAAGACATATTTTTACACAAACAAGAGGCTCAATAAACCTGGACTAGGAATAATATAAATAAAACTAAATCCCAGCAAAGAAAAGTTAACTTGCTAAAAATCAAAGAGAAAAAGAAAATCTTAAAATTAGCTAGAGAAAATGGAATATTATACACAGGGAAAGAATAATTCATATCACCATAGACTCCATATCAGAAACTATGGAGGCAAGAAGAAGAGGGAAGAATGGTTAAGCACAGAATTCTATATGAAGTGAAAATATCAATCAAGAATAAATGGTAAATAAAGACATTTTCAGATAAAAGAGTAAGAAATTTTGTCACCAGCACTGCACCTAAAAGAAATGCTAAAACAATTTCTTGCAGTCGGAAAAAAAAAATAGCACCAGAGGAAAATACGTACCATCTGGAAAGAATACATTAAATAATAAATATATTCATAAATACAAATTTATCTCTTAGTGTAGTTAACACACACATGACTAAAGCAAAAAATATAATGGTGTCTTTTTGGTGTATAACATTTTTAGCACGAGATAATAATTAACATACATAGAATGATGAGGTTATGGTAACACATGGATGGATCCACATGGTTGCAGGTTTTCTATATATCATGTGAGGTAGTAAAATATTAACCCTATATAGACTGTAAAGACTTAATCCTAGAGCAACTACTAACAAAAAAAATCCAATAGATAATTTCTAATAGAATTCTAAAATTCATTCAAAGAAAGAACTAGAAAATCAGAAAAGGGTAGAAATAGAGAGGATATTCACCATAATAAAATGGTGAACCTAAATCAAATGATATCAATAATGACAGAATGTTTATGGATGAAACCCTCTAACTAAAAGGCAGAGATTAACAGAATAATTAATAAAAGCAGGGCCTAACTGTATGTTAAATATGAGATGAAATTTAAATGTAAAGCTCAGATAGATTGAGAGCAGATGTATAGAAATTATATATAATACAAACCCTAAGAATAAGAAGGCTGGATTACCTATTTTAATACAATATAAGGTAAGCGTCAAGAAGTCTATTGCCAGAGATAAAGCAGGATATTTAACAAAGATAAAGAGGCTAAATTCATCAGGATGATCTAACAATCACAAGTGTGTATGACCTGAGAACCAACGTTCAAAACACATGATGCAAAACTACAGTATTAAAGAAAGAATTAGATAAAATCTCCTATGATTGTGGAATTAACAGTCCCCTTGAACAACTGATTGAACTAGACAAAAAAACTAATGGAATCAGCATGCACAACCTAGATCTAATGGATAATTACAAAATACTACATATGATAATGTCAGAATACATTCTTTAAGCACTCATATTATATTCACCAAGATGTCCCATAAACTGCGCTAGAAGTCTAAATCAACTTAACAGAATTGAAACCGTATGGAATAAACTCTCTCTGATCACACTATAATTAAATTAGACATCAATAACCGTATCTAGGAAAACTAAGTATTTTCAATCAAACCCACTTCGAAAAATTCCATCAAACAAAAAATCAAAGTAGAAATTATAGAATAATTTAAACTTTATGGTACACAAAATACAGCATACAAAATTTGCATAGGCAGGGGAGTTCCCCAGCGTCCCAGTGGCCGGAATTCCCCAGCTGGCCGGAATTCCCCAGTGGCTGGAATTCCCCAGCAGCCCAGTGGCTGGAATTCCCCAGCTTCCACTGCAGGGAACACGAGTTTGATCCCTGGTGGGGGAACTATGATGCCTTGCCATGCGGGCAAAAAAAAATTAAAAATTTGAGAGGCCACTGAAAATTATTAGAGGGAAATTTTTAAAGTGCTCATATTAAAAATACATTTAAAGGTCTAAAATTAATGACCCCAAATTCTGCATTGAATAAGTAACAAAACTTAAAAACGCAAAGGAAACTAAAAGTAAAAATGAGAAAAAGATAAAAGTATATATCAATAAAACAGAAATGAGGCAAGCAGTGTACAAAATTAACAAAGGGGAAAGCTGTCTTTATGACTCAGAAAATCTGAGGCAGGGCTACAGACGACGCTGCGCGTCCTCCCCACCCCCACACGGCAGCTGACTGAGCTGCTGACTGTGGAGCGGTCTCCTCAAGGCGCAGACCAGCCAGGAGCCGGCTGCACCGGCCCTCTGCTCCAAGCCTCCTCCAGTACCTCCACAGGGCTTACCTCAGGACGTGGGGCCCGTCAGCTGGGGATACCATTCCCAGGCGCCTAGATGCTGCGCTTGAGCCACGTGGAAGTTGCTCCCACTCCGTCGGAGGCCCTGAGGCAGAGCTGAGGCTCCGAGCCCACCGAGCCTCACCGAGGCCCACAACGTCGCGGGTCGGCACTGACGGCAGGCAGGCTCCCAGGCAGGTGAGCAGAAGGGAACACCGCCCTGGCGTGGAGAGCGAGGCGAGCCTCTCCAAGGAGCACGGGCCAGCCTCCGAGGGGCTCGCAGCCCGGCCAGAGGTGGGCTCTCTGGGGAAGAAGGAAGGAATGTTTCTTCCTAAAGCCTGTGTCTCCTCAGGCTTCCGGGTCACGGGGTGGGGGAGGGGCCGAGGCCTGCAGCCTCACAGAAGCCCCAAGGCAGCTGTGCCAACCGAGGCCGCTGCCAGAAGCCAGAATTGTCTTTGCTTTTCTTACGCTTGGCCTCGGTGAAGGCGATGTCGAGGGCTGGAGGCTGAAGGGCAGAGGCTGGCGCCTTTCAGGGGCCTGAGTGGGCAGGACGGCCGAGCTGTTGCTGAGGCGCGCGTGGAGGCCAGGCGGCGGGTTGTGATGCGTGAGGCTCTTCAGAGGGTCGTTGGCCGGGATCTGGCTGGCCGGCTTGGACTGGAAGTAGTTACTGGCAGTATTTTCTCTGTCTCTCTGACTGAGCATCCCTTGCAGCGGTCTTCCTCCTGCACGCCTGGTTCGCTGCTCTCGGCTGCCGAGACTTGGGGGGCTGGGTTGTTTTGTGGCCCTTTTGAAACTACTGGGAGACTGCTTTTTACGATGGTGGGCTCGGGAATCTTCCAGAAGTTGGTTTCCTCACCCCAGCAAGACTCGCACCTAATCGTCTCCAGGTTGCTGTAGGGCAGTCCCAGCGAATCAGTGGATGCACCTGCTCCAGGAGCTGCTGAAAGAGCAGAGTTATGTTCTCGCCAACAGATGGTTACCAAGCCATCGATCTTCTCTAGCTCAAATTCTGACTATTGGAGATCTTTGACCTCCACACACACCTCCCTCTCTCTCTTTTCTCTCTCTCTCTCTCTCCCTCTCCCTCTCCCCCCTCTCTCTGCCCCTCTCTCTCCCTTCCCCATATATATATATATCACAAATAAAAAAGGAATTAATTATCCAAAAAAAATCTCACAAAAAACTCTTCATGGTTAGATGCGTTCACTGAGAGTTCCATCAAACATTCAATCCTGAAGTTTTTCAGATAAAGCAGAGGAGGATGGAACTCTCCCTCTGTGAGACACCTTTTGAGACCAGCTAACTCTAAATATGTACCCTGTCAATGAAATTAGAAAAAAAAATTGCAGACATATAGCCACCATGAACATAAACGTAAACACAAAAATCGTTAGCAGTATTGTCAAATTGAATACAACAGTATTTAAGAGGGTAGTACCTTATGAACAAATAGGTTCAGTTCCTGGAATAGAAGCATATTTGAACATGCTTAAATTAATCAGCTTAATTCATCATATTAACAAAGGAGGTAAAACATATCATTTTGATAGATGCAGAAAAGGAATTTGGTAAAATTCAACACTCCTTATTCATTAAAAAAAAAAATCTCAGCAAACAAGAAAGAGACTCTCAATTTGTAAGTCACCTAGGAGAAACATAAGGCTAATATATACTTGATGTTGAAATATTTAATGCTTTTCCTGTAAGATTAAAAACAAGACAATAATGCCTGTTCTCACATTTATTTAACACTGTACTCAAGTATTTACATTTGAACCATGTGCATAAAAAATATGCAATTTTATTACCCGTGTAGGTTATTTTAACCATCAGTGTAATCAAAATGCAAAACCGTCTGACAGTTGTCTTTCTTTTATTGATTTTAATTTGATTTGATTATGGTTAGAAAACACATTTTGTATGATTTCAGTTCTTTTAAATCTATTGAAATTTATTTTATGGCCTGGGATGTGGCCAATCTTGTTGAATGTCCCAAGGGTACTTGAAAAAATTTGCAGTCTTATGGTGTTAAGTGTAATATTCTATATGTGTAAAATATATTCTTTTGGATGATGGCATTGTTCAGATCCTATATGTGTCTGATTTTCTAAGAGTTCCTTCAATTTTTGAGGGGGGTAGGTGTGTTGAAGTCCCCAACTATAAGTTCAGATTTGTCTCTGTTTTCTTTCAGCTCTATCAGTTTTTGCTTCATGCAGTTTGAGTCTCTGTTGTTTGGTGTGTATACATTTAGAATCATTATATCATCCTTTTCTTTAGGGTCTTTTAACATTATGTATTTGAGGAGAGGGGGCTGTGTTTCCAATGGCAGTTTAATTTTGAAAGCCTTTGCAATCTTATTTTGGTCTGCTCACTTTATCTGGTACTGCTTGGACTCCTTCTGGTCTCTGCTGATGTTGCATGAGTAGGCAGAACAGGTTTTCCAGAACCGCCAGGAGTGTCTCTTGGTGGGGAAAGCATGTGTGGAAATGGTCTGTCTTATCAGTGCCCCCTGGTTGCCCTCGTATCCCCAGCTGGGAGAGCTGGAGGTGGGAAACCTCTATATGGCTTTCCTCTATTGGATGGGAGGATACCAGACCCCTGACATAATGCTATTCCTCCATTCCTGTGGTCAACTCCTTACCTTTCTCTTACTACCTTTAGAATTCTCTTATGTTTGTTTCTTGTGTCATTTCTAGGATTTATAGTTGCGCTTGATGATGAGCAGAGGGAAAAAAATGGTTCTGCACTGTCTTGTCCAGACTAGAAGTCTCTCAAAGAAATTTTTAGAAAGAAGAAAAGGGTGGAGAACTTATATTACCTGATTTCAAGTCTTATTATAAAGCTACAGTATATAAGAGGAGGTGGTGTTGGCAAAATGATAGATACTAGATCAAAAGAACAGAATAAAAAGTAAAGCAATAGAATCACCATGTAGCTTTCATTGATTTTCCCTAAAGTTTCCAAGGTAACTAAATGGAGAATGGAAAGATTTATAAACAATTAGTGCCTGAAGAATTGGAAAGCTGTATGAATAAAAAAGAACCTCAAACTTTACCTCATACCATACCCAAAAATAAACTTAAAATGAGCCATGGATCTAAATATAAAGGCCAAAATTATAAAATTTCTATAAAAATGTTTATGATTTTAACATTGTCAAATATTTATTAGGTAGTACTATAAAGGAAGAAGCATAAAATTAAAACAATAAGTTATAAATTGGAATTTATCATAGTTGAAAACATTTGATTTTTGAAGGATACCATGAAGAAAATAAATAGCAAGACACAGATTGGAATAAAATATTCTTAATAAATCTGACAAAGACTGGACCTGTATCCATACTATATAAAGAACTCTTAAAACGCAACAGTAAGAAAAGAATCAATCCAATAAAAAAATTGGCAAATGATATGAACAGATGATTAACAAAAGAGCATATACAAATGTCTAATAAGCACACATTCTCAGCATCATTAATCATGAGGGAATTACAATCTAAGAACACAATGTGATGCTAAGGCACAACTCTTAGAATGGCTGAAATTAAAAAGATTTAAGTTCACAGTTGGTGAAATGGGGAGCAACTTCTCATACCCTGCTGGTGGGAATATGAAATGGTACAACCACTTTGGAAATCTGTCTAGTGATTTCTTTAAAAGTTAAATATTCACGTATCATGAAATTCAGCCTTTCCACTCGTAGGTATACCCTAAAGAAATGAAAACAGTCTGCACAAAGAACTGTATAAGAATATTCATAGTAGCTTTAATTCATACTAGTGAAAAACTGAAAACAACACATGCTCATCAACTGGTGAATGGCTAAGCAAAATGTGAAATATCCATGCAAAAGATTGTGACTCAGTAGTAAAGATGAACATACCACTGATAAAAAATTTTTTAAAAAATGATGAATCTTAAAATCATTATGCCGAGTTAAAGAAGCCAGAAATAAAAGTGTCTATGATGGCTGATTCTATTTATATATATTTTAGAAAAAAAAAACCAATCTATAGTGACAGTACCAGTGTGCAGAGATTGCAAAGTGGTACAAAGAAACACTTGGTGATGAAAATATTCTGTACCTTCATATCAGCAATGATTTTACAAGTGTATATACATGTCAAAATGCATCAAATTACACACTTTAGCCAAGAGTTTCTTTCCCTTCTTCCCTCCTTTTGGGACCTAGAGGAAAAAGAAGAAACTGATCACACATCACACATGTAAAGATAGTACTAAATTGTTTCTCTGCCTCTCAGGATATAGACAGCTTGTCATTCTTTCCCCTACAGCTATGTATGTGAAGGTATAGGACAATCAAACTGTTAAAAAAGTGTGTTTTAATTGAAAGAAGAATCACATTGGGATTGAGTACAGAGATACAAGTGTTAGTATAAATATTTTTAATTTCTCTATGCACCCTATGTTGTTTAAACTGTTTTCATAGGGTATATACTCAAATTATAATTTTAAATTACAAGAATAAAAATGGAAAACAACACTTTTCATTTTCCCATCAATCAAAGATAATCACTGTCAATATTTTAGTATATATTTTCTCACAATTTCCCTTCTATTTTTTCACAGGGAACTGCTTTGATTATAAAATAATGTATGATTTACTGTAAATAATTTGAACTTTACATACTGTCATCTGGAAGAAGATAAAAATCACCTAAAATCTCATTATACTGATAACCATCAGCAACAGTTTGATGTTCATTCAGAGATCTTTTATTCATGTATATGCATACACACACCCTTCTATAATTTTTCGTAAACTGAATTACACATAATTTTAATAGCTACTACTTTTTAAAATGCATTACATATGTTTTATACAGTGAAGTTCACTAAAACACTTTATAGTAAAAACGTCTATGCTATTAAAATATTAGATGAACACCAACCTTACCCAGATTGAGAGGAATGGTCAATACCATTCATAAAAAATAGAAAATTTCTTGATTTTGCAATAGAGAAAAGTATGTAATAGGACTAGCATTACATAATATAATTGTATATGTCAGATTGATAAGTTTCAAGAAGATTATGGAAGATCAGTGATATGAAATCATCAGGAAAGGCTTTTGAGTGGGGGAAAATAAGAGAAGCCTAACAGTAGGTATAAAATAGCCATTTTTTATACAGATAGTAGATAATCAATGCCAAAAAACAGTTGAATTTGTAAAAGGGCTTCAAAAAAGCAAACTTGAATATAGGATGTATTGGCTTTTTATTTGCTGAATATCAAATTACCACAAATTTAGCATCTTAAAAGAACACAATTTTATTACCATATAATTTCTGTAGGTCAGGAGCCTGGGCACAGTTTAGCTGGATCCTTCATTCAGGGTCTCACAAGGCTGATATCAGAGTGTCAGCCTTCTCATCAGAAGGCATTACTGGGGAAAGATCTGTTTGCAAGCTGATCTTGGTTGTTAGCAGAATTCATTTCCTTGCAGTTGAAGGTCTGAAGTCAACATTTTCTTACAGGTTGTTAGCTGGAGCTCACTCTCAGAGCCTGGAGATTGCCCTTGGATTCTAGTCACATGGTTTTCTCAAAACCTGGCAGGTTATTTATTCAAATTCAGCAGGAGAATCTCTTATTTGAATTCTCCCTGACTCTTTCCATTTCTAACCTCTAGATTATCTTTTAAAGGACTCACCTGATTAGGTCAGGCCCACTCAGGAAATGCCCCTTTTGATTAACCTAAAGTCAGTATATTAGGAACTTTAATTATATCTGCAATATTGATACACCTTTGCTATATAAGTTTACCGAATCACAGGCGCAATATCCCATAATATTTGCAGTTTCTTCCTGAACTCAAGGGAAAGAGATTACCAGAGTTTGTACATCAGAGGATGGGAGTTTTAGTGTTCAATTTAGAATTCTATCTACCACATACAGGAAACATAGAAGGGAATGGAAGCCTACCTCTTCTATATTACAGAGAGAAGGAAATTAGAGATGTTTTGTGGTCACATTCTGAAAGGTGTCATAATTTGAGAGAAAAACAAAGTTTAGTTTTTCATAAATATGAAATATAGTTTTATTAGTTTAACCTAATAGAGTAGTTTAATAGATAGGGAAGCTTATACTATGTCAACTACATTTATAAAGAAGTAAATAAATGTGTAAAATCTATGTTAAAAAAACTGCAAAAAATTCCTCTTTTTCTACTTTATAATTTGCAAATTCCTGAGTAAGTATTGAAAATATCTTTATATAATGGCTCAAAACACAGAATCCAGGTCCAGAATGCCTGGGCCTGAATATTGCCTCTGCCACTTTAATGCCCTCTGACTTTGAGCAAAAAACTTAACATTTCTGTACCAGAGTTTTCATTACCTGCAAAATAGTCAATAATAATACTACATACCTTACAGTACTGTTCCCAGGACGAAATAAGTTAATTATATGAATTACTTAGAAGAGTAGTTGCTGCTTATTAAGTGACATTTTAAACTTATAATTATCATCTTTTACAGCATTTTGAAAATCCCTTTCACACTGAACTAGGACTTGGAAGAGTTGGTACAGTCATCCCTCAGTATCAGAGGTTATTGGTTTCAGGACCCCCGTGGATATCAAAGTTGGTGGGGGCTAAAGTCCCTTATATAAAATGGAGTAGTGCAGTTGGCCTTCTGTATCCACCTAGGTTCACCATCCGTGGATTCAGTTCAATCCAAGATAGGTTGAACCTGTGAATGCACAACCTGTGGATACAGAGGGCTGACTTACTGATATACTGATTGCATAAATCATTAAATTAAGTGAAGATAAGTAACTTGTTCAAAATTACAGAGTTGTAATCAATTCTTTGACTTTTGTTAATCATGATATACTGTTTATACTTGGCAGTATTTGATACTGGTTTAAGAGATTACCAAATATGTTATATTATGACTCTCACAGACTAGATTTTCTTTTTCAATTAATAACTCACTCTACTGAATGACAACAATTTAAGAGGAATAAGCTGGTTTATATCCAAAACTATCAATCTGCTGCTCTTATAGAGAAAAGACAATTGGCTAATATAAAATTCTAGATGTGCAGTATTTCTCCCTCATAATCCATTGGAAATTTCCCTTTTATTCAGTAATTTAGAATTACAGAAGAAAAGTCTTAGCCTAGCTTTTGGTGATAAAACTTTGCAGGCTAGGTTCTTAAAGGATATTTTCTTTAAATTTATACTTAGAATTTTGTTCACATATGTAAAGTGTGACTTTTTTAATTCCATCTTTTTTTTCTGGTATAAGTTTACTGCTTTTTCTTTTTTTGTCTTCAGTAATAATTTGAAGCAAATTGAATACAGAAAGACTTGTGGTTACAAGCCAGTTTCATTTTTAAATTAAAAGGCCTTTATTTAGACCTGAAACCATAAAACTCCTATAAGAAAACATAGGTAGTAATCTCTTGGACATCAGTCTAAGCAATGTATTTTTTCTTTTTTTTTTTTTGGATCTGTCTCCTCAGGCAAGGGCAAAAAGAGCAAAATAAACAAATGGGAATACACTAAGCTAAAAAAATCTTTTGCACAGTGAAGGAAACCACAAAAAAAATGAATTGGAGAAGATATTTGCAAATTATATATCTGATAAGGGGTTAATATCCAAAATGTATAAAGAACTCATACAACTCAAAGTAAAAAAAAAAAAAAAGTCTGATTAAAAAATGGTCAGAGGACCTGAATAGACGTTTTTCTAAAGAAGTGGTAGAAAAAAAAAAAAAGAAGTGATAGGGATGGCCAACAGACACATAGAAAGATGCTCAATATCAGTAATCAAATGCAAATGCAAATCAAAGCCATAGTGACATACCACCTCACACCGGTCAGAATGTCTCTTATCTAAAATACAAGAAACAATAAACGTTGGCTAGGATGTGGAGAAAAGGGAACCCTTTTGCACTGTTGGTAGGAATGTAAATTGGTGCAGCCACTATAGAAAACAGTATAGAAATTCCTCATAAAACTAAAAATAAAAGTATCATACAATCCAGCAATTCCACTTTTGGGTATTTATCCAAAGAAAATGAAAATACTGTTCAAAAAGATATATGTACACCTATGTTCATTGCAGCATTATTTACAATAGCCAAGATATGGAAACAACCTAAGTGTCTTTCAGTAGGTGAATGGATGAAGAAGATGTGACATACATACATATATATATATATATATATATATATATACACACATACACACACGCACACATATATACATATAACGGAATATTAATACATGTATAATGGAATGTTAATCAGCCATAAATGAGAAGGAAATCTTGCTATTTGCAGCAGCATGATTGGATCTAGAGGGTGTTATAGTAAGTGAAATTAGAGAAAAAACACTGTATGATTTCACTTACATGTTTCACTAAAATACAAAAGAAACCAAACAGGAATAGGCTTATAGAGAGAACATACTGGTGGTTGCCAGAGTGGAGAGGGGTGGGGGACTGAAGAAATAGGTGACAGGGATTAAGAGGTACAAACTTCCCACTATAAAATAAAGTCACAAGGAAGTACAGCATAGGGAATATAGTCAATAATATTGTAACAGCTTTGTATGGTGACAGATGGTAACTAGATTATTGTGGTAGTCATTTCATTTATAAAAATATCAAATATTGTACATCTGAAACTAATATAACATTATGTCAATTATAATTTATTTTAAAAATAAATAAAATGCCTTTATATTAATCAGTATGTTTCATTACTTTGAATTCATAAATGTTTAATGTGGACAGTTTTAATAAATGCATAAATATTTAAGTCAGAAAATAAAAATAAATATTGGACTTTATAATAAATCATACCATAATCTATTTGTAATATTAAAAAACAAGATTCAACCGAGTAAATTTGAAGATCTAATTGGCTTTATTCAAAGATTCATGAATCGGCAGCATCTCATGTAGAAAAATAGGTCCGCAGAGAAGCTGTACAAAATGGGAGGTTTTATAGGCAGAAGGAGGGTGGGACAAGAAAGTATTGGCAAAAGAAAAGAAAAGGTTGTTTCCAGCCAGGTTGTTCTTTTGGTGGAAGGGAATGTCAGGGGTCTTTATCTTTCAGATTACCTCACTAGTGTTGATTAAGGAATTTCAGATTGACTGTTTTTTTTTTTTTTTTTGCGGTACGCGGGCCTCTCACTGTTGTGGCCTCTCCCGCTGCGGAGCACAGGCTCCGGAAGCGCAGGCCCAGCGGCCATGGCTCACGGGCCCAGCCGCTCCGCAGCATGTGGGATCCTCCCGGACCGGGGCACGAACCCATGTCCCCTGCATCGGCAGGCTGACTCTCAACGACTGTGCCACCAGGGAAGCCACAGATTGACAGTTTTAAAGGTCACATTTCTGGATATGCGATTAGGTCTTGGTTTGCTGTCGTGGGGAGCAAATGACTCCATTTTGTTAATTCTAACAGTAGTAAGTAATGAAAGCCACATTTATTTAACCGAAATGTTAACATATCAAACAGCAAATAATATAGAGTGTGATTTTACTCCTCCCTCACTGGGAAATAGTGAAACCACCTTTCACTTATGACCAAAAATAAGTGTTTGATCCAACCTGGAACCAGTTCTTATTTTGTGTGCTTCATGTTGTCAGGAAGGAAGAAATTTTCTTCTACTCTTCTAGTTTCTTCTGGCTGGCCTAAGAACTTAATTGACCTGAGACAGATTAACAAGAGAAAGTCAAACAAAAGTTTAATAACATGTAAACCTGGGAGAGACCCAGGAAAACTGAATAACTCACCAAAAAGGCTGAAACCCTCACATTAAATATCCTATTCAGCTAAAGACAAAAGAGGATGTTGGGGTAGTGTTTCGGGACTTGAGAGGAAGGCAATTCACACGGAAATGGAAAAGCAAATGTTTGCTAGGCCATGCAGAGACAGTGACACAGAGTACACTTTGATTCCTAGAGCCTGCTGAGTTTCCCTCACCACACTTAGTTCCTATCTTGGCAGATATCTTTGGTGATAGCTGTATTCCAGGAACAGGCTCTTTATTTAAATTCTTTAGACAGCTAATAGGGAGGTTAAAAGAAAGACTTCCTGAGTCCTCTATTTTTAAAAATAATCAACCTAAATTCTCATGCCAAAGAGACAAATGTTGGGGTGGCAAATTTTGCTCCCCTACAGTATCAATATATTCTGTAGGTCCTACTATGAAAGCCATCTAGTTTAGAGTTCATAGATATAAATTGGAATGGCTGTTTCCTTGTGTTTAGGGTTTGACATCAAGCCCTCTGGTTGAAATTGCTCAAATATAAGACTTTAAATATAGCACCTGCATTGATTGTATTTCTTTGTGCTATATGTTCCTTCCATGGCTGGCCTTTACTCTAGTCTTATTCCTTCACTTGTCATCCTTGACCTACTCCAAAATTACACAATTAAGTAAAAATGGTATTTCCTGATATAAGCAATTTTTTGACCCCTCCATAGTCAATTAACTTTTTAAGTACTGGTATTTATTTTGAACTAGCAATGGTAATTGAATGAATATTAAAAAATATGGAGGCCACCAATTAATGTTGCTGTTTTCCTTGCAGGCACTCAGTAAGTATTTCTTGACTAAAAAATGAAGCTATTTTGCCCATCAGGATTTGCTTCATCTGAAGCCCAGTAACAAAAGTCAGTGGTATATATTTCCAAGCTTTTACTTTGAACTGATGTCTCATTAAAACTATCAGTCACAAAGGATTGCTTAATTGCATAGTAGGGCGCTACTCAAAGTATCCAATTACATTTTCTTCAATTAACTTTTACTAGCTGATGTTTAAACTAATTTAGTGAAATTAGGTGAAGGTTAAATTACTATAACAATCAGAGGTGTATTTAAGTAGTAAAATATAGAGAAGGAAGTTCTTGTTCTTATAAATATGCATATTAACACCACTGCCCTTAGGATGTAACATGTACCTTACCCACTTAATGCTAGTAATAAATCTCCTGGTGCCACTGCTTCAGAATGTAAAACTCCATGATATATACTCAGCCATTTAAACAAATTAGCTTTCCGTAAACAGATTTTTAAGCTATGCCCTTTATTGCTATATTGCATTTATCTGCTGATATTCCCCAATCTGTATTTCTAGCTGTAACATTTTTGAAATTCATACCTAAACTTCCAGCTTCCAGTTAATTATTACTAACTTCTAAGTCCAAAGTTTCCCTCACTATTTTCTAAGTTGAGCTTATCAGTTTCCAGTACAACTTTCCTTTCTCATGAATTCTTGAGAACATGTAGTGTTGCCATTTTCTAAAACAAATTTTCCTCATTACCGTTACTTCCCCCCACCCCACCCCCCGCCCTCATGCAACTTCCTTAATTGGTACTTAAAAGCTTTAACCACAAAAAAAAGTTTCTCCATTTTATCTCTCAAGCATTTATTAAAAATTATTTCAGGAGTAATTCAGTAATGCTCATTTTAGAAAATGTAAAACAAACAAACAAAAAAAAGCACCAGGAAAATAAAATGGTCCCTAATCCCATAACTTGGAATTTTTTGTCTTTAAAATTTTCATATATAAACTCTGGTTTCTTACACAGTCATAAACATATTTAACAACAAATCATTAAACATGCTAGACATATCATTAAACATCCAGATTTAATATTTCATTAAACATGCCAGACATATCATTAAACATCCAGATTTAATATTTCATATGGCCTTGTTTCCCCTGGATCACTGACCTAACCCCCAATGGATAGCCTACACTCAGGAGCTTGCAGTCTATTCAGGCATTGTTTGATTTCGGGACCAGGAATGGGCAAATCACTCTCTGAATGCACAGTCATGTGCCAGCCCAGGGTGGAGACAGCCACTATACTCCCCCACTGAGACACCCTAGAGCCATACACCCAGACTCTCCAGCCCCAGCTGGAGCACAGAGTTGCAGTGGTCACTGAACAGGAGGGGGAGATGGAGTGGGGCCCAGGGCACCAGGTGGCAGAGGAATGGGTGACAGAGAACCCATTCAGGGAGGTAGAAGGCAATAGGAGGTCAGATACCTGTTAACCAAGGCTCCAAGCCCCCTCTCCACCTCTCTCTCTCTCTCTCTCTCTCTCTCTCTCCCCGCCCCCCCGCCTCCATTGTCCTATGAGACTTCATTTATGAAACACAAATTCAAGATGAAATTATTAAAAATTTCAAGACAGTGATTGTATATCATTGAAACCCAAGTGTGGAACCCTTCTGAGAATTGGGCACTATACAACTGCACTAATCATATTCCTGTGAAGCAAGCAGGAGAGCGTAAATAGATAATTAAAATGTGTTGTGATGAGTCAGTGGCAGAGTATTATGGAGACCCAGAAGAGGAATACCCATCTCAATAAGGGTATGCCTTTGTGTGTGTGTGTATTCAGATGGGCAGTGAGGGAAATTTTCTTAAGAAGTGTGACTTCTGAGCTGAATCTTAAAAATGAAAAAGAATGGGCCAACTGAAGAAGCAAGACAAAAATATTCCAAGTAGAAAGAGAAAAATCAGCAAAGACAAATTCAATAAAATAGTGTCTTTAGCTTGGAACAGTTCAATGTTTCTGGATAGAAATTGAAGCAGGGAGATAAAGAAAATGAGAAGGTAGAAGAAAGCAGGTCAGTGTTGGGTCTTGTGTGTCTTACTAAGGAGCTTAGATGTAATTGTGTAGAAAATTGGGAGTAGCTAAAGGTTATGAAATATGGGTGTATCATGGCCCAAAATGATGACATGCATTTCATCTGACGACAGCCTAGCAGAAGAATACAAACTAGTACTCTACAGTCCTTACCCAGTGGAACTTTAGTATTGGAATATAGAATCAGTCTGAACAAAAGTGGGGTAAGGAGAGGAAGTAAGTTAGATTCATACCTTAAATAACTAAGACATACATCCATAATGTAACAGATGTAACTGAGATTAACTGGAATTACAATGATTAAATTTATTTAAGTGTATGTGTGTGAGAGAGTAAGTGTGTGTGTGTGTGTGTGTGTGTGTGTGTATTGTCAGTTTGTCCCCAGTCTGAAGTTGAAAGTTATGGCATAAGTAAGTTTCAAATTTATATATTCCATTTATTTAGTCAGAATAAAAATCTGAAATATTCCTTATCTAATCCAAATTTTTGCATTTGTGGGCTTAATAATATTATAGTTGCTACTTAATATTTTTAACAAACATCACAAGTGATTTGGAGACAGGACCATGAACCATATTTGAACAAACTAGCTTGGTTGTACCATGTGAGGTCAAACAGCTCTCCACCATATGGAGTGGTGGGACTGTTTGGGGCTATTTCTTGCTTGTATGTAGACCTGTCCTAAAAATGGCTGGAGAATGGTATTTTATTTCATCTGTGCTCGAGTCTTAAGAAGTCTTGGACCTTTTTTTTTTAGGTTTTCTATTTCTACTTTTATTCTACTATTGAAATACTAAGAGCTCATGAACTCATAAAAATGAAAATGATAATAACAAGTATTATTATTGAATCCTAATTCTGTGTCTTGCTCTGTGGTAGGCACTTCCTAAGCCTTATCTCCTTAAACCTTGACATCAAATTCTTGAGTTATATACATCAAACGGAAATCTAGAGAAGTTTGTAGCAGGCTCAAGGCCATAGAGCCAGTAAGTATCTGAGGTAGGATTTGAACACAGACCATCTGCCTACAGAATACTTACCCTTAAACTCTACTATGGCCTCAAGGGAGAAGGACAAAGTGAATAGCCAGTTTTTGTCAAGATGAATCTTAAAATCAGTTATTGTGCTTATATGTAATTTGGCCCAATATACCATGGTTACGAGTTCCCAAAGCCTTATAGAAGTAAAAAGGCCCTTTGCCCTGAGTTTCTCTTCCACATGTTTCTTTTAGGAACCTGGGGAGGCCGGACAAACTGGTTGGGATTTGATGATTCAGAATCACAGAAATTTCTCTCTTTCTTTCTATGGAGCAGCAAGAACAGAAGATTCTAAGGTAATGAAAATTTTACTGACAAATTCAGAAACTGTTTACTCATTTATGAAATAGTGTCTTACTCTTTTGGGTTCCTGAAATTCCAGTGTGTGTATTAGGGGGCAGGGAGAGTCCCCACACCAATAAGCAATTCTCAGATACCAGCAGAGTGCCATACTATTAAACTCAATTCTGAAACTATCTAACCAGAGATAACATCAAATTCCACAGGTTGAGGGCTCAGTCCTACAAGACTTCTGCCTCTCCGACCCCCACTTCCACTGCCAGTCACAAGTCCAGGTATTACTAGTGCTTCTGACTGACCAGCTACAGATTGGAGGTTCCAAGACCCTGGGTTAGATTAATTTGCTAGAGTGGCTCACAGAACTCAGAGAAACATTTTACTTTCTAGATCACCAGTTTATTATAAAAGTATATATGAATAACTCAGGAACAGCCAGATGGAAGAGATGCATGGGGCATGGTATATGGAAAAGAGCACGGAGCTTCCATGTTCTAATTCTTCCACTCTTCCCAAATCTCCACATGTTTACCAACCCAGAAGTTCTCTGAACCCAGTTCTTTTGGGTGTCTGTAGACTTCATTACCTAGGAATCATTGATTAAATCATTGTCCATTGGCAACAGATGCAACCTCCAGCTCCTCTCCCCTCCCTGAAAGGTCAGGGTGGGTGGGACTGGAAAGTCTAACCCTCTAACCATTAGATTGGTTCTCCTGGCAACCAACCTTCAACCTTAAGTGCTGTTCAAGAGTCATCTCATTAACATAGCAAAAGACAACTTTATTGCTCTCATCACTTAGGAAATTTCAAATTTCAACTTAGGAACTCTATGCCAGAGAAGGAACAAAGACCAGCTATATATTTCTTATTATGAATCATGATATCATACCTGCACGTATCATAATAATGATCAGATTGGATATTATTTATCAAGGCACGTTTAAAACACTTTTTACAGAAAAATATGGAACTCAGTCAGAATTACAAATAATTTAATAATGTTAATACAGATAGAAAGTATAAAGAAAATGGTTGGATGCCTTAGGAAGGAAGCAGTTAAGAGATAATGAAGTCATCTGGGCTCTTGTCTCTGAGAATTTAGTTTCTAGTAAATATATCCAAAATATTTATCATCTATAAATTCCTGAATTTATTATTTTAAATTTGAGGTGTAAACAGTTATATCACTACTCTTATCTTAATTATTTCACTTTTCCAGTGCTTCAAAAATGTTCAAATGGATTGTATAATAATTTCAGAAATAGGCACCATATATTTTTCTCCAGGGAACAATTATTAATATTCTGTAATATTTATGAAGTTTGAAAACATAAATATGAACACACTTCAAATTCCACAGCTGAACAATTTCTTAGTATAAGCTGGGTAACAATCAATTGCGAAAGAATAAAGGTCTATAGTAGTAATGCATGGTGTTGAATATATTTTGTATACACATTTTATATCTGTGAAACTCAGATCCAGGAAGGATTTTGCATGTCAGGGATGTTGCAGCTAGTTAATTTAAAATACATTATTTATAGAAACCCAGTCCATTTTTACTTATGGAGAATGCTGTAACTGCTATTCTTAGCATCCCTGATTCTAATGCTTGGAAAAAGAATGGAAGCAGACAATATAAAATGAGTAATTCTGAAAGAATCAAACACAGTTCTATATGTATTTCAGCATTTCCAGTAATAGCATTTATACTGTAGTTCCCTTTTTTCAGCTACTTGTAACTTTCCTGCCTAAGGAAGGCATTAAGTTAAAATTTAGGAAGCAGTAGATTAGAAAAGCTCTTTTGGTTTTATATGTTTTATTTAACAATATAGCTCAAAAATATCTACTAATATTAAGAGACCCAGGGAAGAACATTTCTATCCAAGGTAATATGACAGTTAAGCATGTATCATATAAACCAGGATAAATGGATAGAAAAAACACTGTACTCTAAGCATGATTTTTGAAATGTGACCTTACATTCAAATCCATTTATACATTCAAATGCATTCAGATAGAAAATCTGAAGGAATGTTCCTTGTCTAAAGAATGTTCCTTATCTAAAGAATGTTCATTATCTAAATTCAGAATGTATAGCCTTATTAAACCAGAGAGATTTGAGTCATAGAATCTTAGAATATTACAAAGAGCTCTGATATTGTTGAATGCTATGAAGCAGAGATCCTGGGTTATACTTTTGATGTTGCCACCTTCTTGCTGATATAGTTAATCAGATCACTTCACCTCTTTTTGCTTTTCCTTCCTATATGTAAATGAGGGAATGGTCTATTGATTTCACTGGTCTCCTCAATGCTATAAATATTTATCAATTTATTCATTGTAACTCACATGCTACATGGGTCTCAGATTCTTCTTCCCACTTGAGGTCTAGATATGATTGGCTAAAATGGAAATTTTCATGATCTGGAATTCCAGAATTGTCCCCAAGTATTCTGAAGTGTCTTGGAAGATGGTAAAAATGATTCATATTCTCATGGTTCACTTACTTCCTTGGTTGATATGCTTTCTTGCCATTCTATATGTGCAACATCTGACCTACATAATGTCAACGTAGACTTGAAAATGAGCCAAGCCCTTGCTTTTGAGGAAAAATAAAACATAACACCACCCGTCCCCCCCCAATATGCACATAAACACACATACCACTTTGATCCAAGAAATGCAGTTGTTTGTTAGATGTTATTGAAGATTTGGGAAAAGATGGGAAGGGGAATATGATATCAGAGCAATATAAACACCTTCAAATTGAATATTAGCAACCCTGTTTCATGAAGAGCCTTTGGCCACTGAGGACTTTTAATACCAACTTAAACTTCTGTAGCCTGGAATTCTCTGGATATTTTCATGCTTCTCTTTTCTCTCCTTTTCAGTTCTTCTTTATCTTTCTCATGAGGAAACCAAATCTCTCATTTTGTCCTGCTGAGAATTGTGACTTTTTTTTCTTGGCTCCAGCACACATACCCACCCCATGTCTCATGGTCCACCTTCCTTACTTTTACCCCATTAAAAAAATTTGCTACTGGCTTTAAATGCTCGGGCCCAGCCGCTCCGCGGCACGTGGGATCCTCCCGGACCGGGGCACGAACCCGCGTCCCCTGCATCGGCAGGCGGACTCTCAACCACTGCGCCACCAGGGAAGCCCCTAAATGCTCATACTTTTTTGCCACTACTATAAAAATGCCAAACACCACACTGGATGTGGGACATATCATTTTCAAAGTAGAAACAATTAATTTTTGAACATGTCATGTACTAGGAAATAGATAGGTGATTAACCACACCTTTACTCATTGTGCTGAGAGAAGGGAATGTAGTGGAGTTATAAAGTTTTTCTCCTGGGAACCAGCACCTTGGAACATGTCTTACTGGAAAGTATGTATGACTTAAAAGTAATTATTAAAACTAATAAATAGTTTTTGTAGAAAGTGTGACTAACACTTGAAACTTTTAAGCTTCATTCAACAACAGATGTGTTCCTAATTTCAACCCTACCTAAATGATATACTTGCTAGAACTACACGTCACTGTGCATGAGCAACTTAGGATCCACTTTGCTCCCTTTGGTTCTTTCATTCACTTTCTGTGCAGTTGTTTCCTAAGAACTTCAGGCAGTAAATTAATGTAGAAATAGAGATATTTGTTAGGATATAGGGACAAAGCTCTAGCACTAGGGGAATCAATGGTTGAGAAATCGATGGTTGACTGCCCAGTTATCTCTTTGGTACAGACTCTGAGTGCCTGAACTAGATACAGGTAGAGGCAGAAAGATAAAGAGGCACCCATTTTCCTTTCAGTCTAGCAAACTTTTATGGTGGTAAAGCCTGTGTTCATCACTGAGAATTCTGACTTCAATACCACTGTCCTGTAGTTACTGAAAATACCACTCATATTCAGGCATTATGTCAGTTTTCAGACTTCCCCTTTGGAGTTCTAATTTGTTTCTTATTTTCAAATAGTTTGCTAAGAATTTGAGAGACAATGCCATAATTTCCTAGCAAGATGATGTTTTAGACTAGAAATAGTTTTCAACAACTTAAAAGATTATGTATTATGTTAATGGTGAAGTCAGTAATGTAGGGATAGATGATGAAATATAATAATCATAATAATTTAAAAGGATAATGACAATAAAATACTTTAAATATCTGGGAGATACTTTTGAGATGCGTTTCCGAGCCTCCATTTCTTCAGAAGAAAAAGAGGATGAGTCTTTAATAGGCTGGTGACATTATATGTTACAGGACAAAAGAAAAGTTCTTTGTTTAAAAAAATGTTTTTTTTAAGTATTGCTAGGGTCTGAATATTTTTTTCTCAAAATTCATATGTTGAAATCCTAATCCCCAAAGATGATAGTATTAGTAGGTGGGACCTTTGGGGATGATTAGGTCATGAGAGCAAAGTTCTGGTGATTGGGATTAGTGCCCTTATAAAAGAGACCCCAGAGAGTTAGCTTGCCCTTCTGTCATTTGAGGATACAATGAGAAGTGCAACCCAGAAGCAGTCCCTCACGCAGCCATGTCGGTGCCTTGATATTGGACTTCCACCCTGCAAAACTGTGAGAAATAAATTTTTTTGTTTATGAACCACCCAATCTATGATATTTCTGTTCTAACAGCCAAAATAGGTGAGATAAGTGTTATTGGATTATTAATGAATTCATTCATTCATCAATTCATTCATTCAACTTGAGTTCACCATTTGCTTCTAAGTGAAATTTTGCAAAATTAGGTCAAACTTAATGGCATGTCAGTATTGTCAATCTTCTTGAAGCCACAAAAATGCTATCTAAAAATTAGTTGAAGGTTGAAGGAGGCTGATCACATTCCTTGAGCTTTATGATAGTATGTGGGCACCATTTATAATTATGAATTAATCCTACTATATAGTGATAATTATAGATACAGTATGAATCAGAATGCTTTTTCACTAATTTATAGAATATTCTTCTCCTGCATGGTGCTTTACTTAGTTAGGCTCAGATTTAGTGTGTGTGGATGATTTCATAGATCAGGGACGTCTACTGTTGTCAGATACCTTTTAAGCGAAGAGTATTTAATTGGAAGGAAATCTTTCACTGGAATTAATACATATTTTATGCCTGTTTTACTTAATACTTATCTAGATGACACTTGGAATATTTTTACTGTTTCTTCTGGAACGATGATTTTCATTTTCACATAAGCTTTCTAGTAGTCCCAAAGCTCATTCACATATATTATTTGAATTTATAAATAAATTATTTTACAGGTTTACTTCCTGCTTCCCAGATAAGCAAAAGCAGTGCTTTTAGAAAACACTACTAAGTGACTAAAAGATGTGCATACCCTAATAACGTGGGGAAATATGCCAACATGATATGAACCTCTCAAACAGTTTGACAGATTCAAACACATTTGTAAATCAGGTCTTGGTAGGTGGCTAGAATATTGCAGTAGGAAAATTTATACTACAATATTCCAAATGTCCAACTTCCCTTTGATGTCATCATTCATACGTTCCTGTTTTGCAACTAAACCAAATAGTTCGTTCCTCAGAGGTCTAATTTAGTCAGCCATAGAGTCCTTTGTAGGTAATCAAATTACTCTTGAATACAGCATCTATTTTTCATAGGAACTAATGGTGGCCTCCATTCACAGAAATATACTAAAAGATGAATAGAGTACCTCTGAAGGGTCTCTTGGGAAGGAAATATCTTCATGGCCCACAGGTACATACATACACACCCAAGTATATATATATGAACATATTAAAAATAAATATAGCATTCATGGGTATTTCCTTTAAATTTTAAAATAAGTATTATTAAGTATTGAGTGAGAATTTTGGCCACCTTAAAACTGTTTTTATGTTTATCCAATTTGCCCTCAAAAGATATACCATTTAGCATTGTCTCAAGGAGTATAAAGAGACCTGTTTCACTTTCCTTTGCTAACCCATTTGCAATTACATATGTTTCTCAATTTGATAATTGATAAAATGGATGCTTATCATTTAACTTTATTTTGTTTCAATTACTAGTGATAAACATTTTCATATGTGTTCTGGATAGGCAGATAGTGGTATTTGGATCTAATGGGTATATAATTAAGCACCAATGACTTGTTTCCTTCCTTCCTTCCTTCCTTCACTCATTCATTGAACAAGAATTTATTAAATGTTCTGTGTGAGCCAGGTTGTGCTCTCTTTGCTGGATTTACAATATTGAACAATCAGGTGAAAAATCCTTGCACTCAGGAAGCATTTATTCCTGTGGAAAAGACAAGCAATAAGCACAGTAAATAAGTGGAAAATATATGTTAGTTGGTAAAAACTGCTAAGAAATGAAGATGGAAAGAATTTAGGATATGATGGTGACAGTGTACTTTGCAGAAGAGTAGTCAGGGAAGACCACATAGAGAAAGTGATGTATGAGATAATGTCTGATGTAGATAACAGAGCTGGCCTCTCAAATAACTGGTGTTCCAACCTGAGAGAACAGCAAATGCAAAGGCCCTGAGTCATACACTTGCTTAGTCAATTGATTCAACAGGTTAGGAGATCAAATTGGAGAGTGGAGTGAAGAAAGTAAAAGTGCTAGGAGTCAATGGGATAGCAAGGAGTCTGTGGCAGCTGCCCAATCCTGGATGAAGGCAGAAGGGGTGTATTTTCTGCAGAAAATTTATAACTTGTAATAAAACTGACTAAAAATAATTTTGCTTTCAATTGTCACCATGTATCTGGCGATTATATGCAATGTCAGTGGTAAAACTTAACCTCTCCCCAGGGCAGACCATTTCCATCATTCTTACTTTGATTTGACCTTGGTGAGATCAAAAAGTTAATGGGGAAATCAGATCATGTAAGTTCTTAAAAACTATGTAAAGAACCGTATAAAATAGACAGTCACTGGAAGGTTTCAAGCAGAAGAGTAACATGATCTGTCTTACATTTTAAAAGGCTGGTGCTAGATATTGTGTGGAGAATAGAATGAAGTGGACAAGGATAGAAATAGAAAAATCAATTTGGGACAATTGCAAAATTTTGTATTAAAGATGATAGTGGCTTGGAGTAAGGTGGCAAATGATGAAACAGGGAGAAGTGGTGTTTTTAGATCTGTTTTGTAGAATGGAATTCATAAGGTGGCTTTGGAGGGGGCAATTATTTTGTGGTAACATATAGATAACACAAAAATTACCATTTTAAGTATTTCTAAGTGTACAGTTTATTACCAGTACTACATTCTCAGTGTTTTGCAATCATCACCACTATCCATTTCCAGAACTTTTTCATCATCAGACAGAAGTTCTCTAACCATTAAATAGTAATTCCCATCCCCCCCCCGACCAGTCCCTGATAATATCTACTGTGCTACGTACCTCTATGAATTCGCTATTCTTGGCAGCTCATGTAAGTGGAACCATACAATATTTGTCCTTCTGTGTCTGGTTTATTTTAGTTAGCATAATGTTTTCAAGGTTCGTTCATATTGTAATAATACTGGAAGAGCTTTATCAAAAGTCCAGGCTCTTGTTCAACTTATCCAAAAGGCACCAAGGAAAAATAAAGACACACACACGCACACTGAGGCTGAGGAACATAGAGAACAAGGAAGCAGTTTATTTAGGGCAGAAACGAAAGTTACATACTCCATAGGAGAAGAGTGTGGGAGGGAGTGAGGAGCGCCCCCTGCAGGGTTGTTGATCCCCACTTTTTATCTTATTTTTAGCCCTTTGAATGGGTGGGGGTCTTTTTGATTAGGGGCGGAATATTCATTGGGGGTTGGGTTGAGGTATGGCCTGGATTGCGCCAGGTTGCATCAACTTCTGGTCCTGTGCATTTGTCTCCTGAAGCCACTGTACATGAGCTCTAAGAGCTGTTTTCCCTTAAATTTTCCCTTACTAGTCGAGGGCCACACATGGAAGGTTGTAAAGGGTCATCAGCAACCTGTGCATTTTTATGTGCTGTGCATTCCACAGTTTTCATGGTCAGTTTCTTGCTCAGCTGTTACAAAGTTTCTGTTTTAGATGCCATTCCTACATGCATCATGGCCTCATTAAGTGCAAAACAAGGAGGTGGCTTTGCCTTCTGCCTAACGCCTATACATGAGGAGACTGTCCTTGGACCCAGCCCTGTCTTGCCTGCCTCAGGAACACAAATCAGAATTTATTTTTATGGCTAAATATTATCCCATTATATGTACATACCACATTTTAATTATACATTCATCTGTTGAGGGATGTTGGGTTGTTACCACCTTTTGTCTATTGTAAATAATGTTGCTGTGGTCATTAATATAGAAGCATCTGTTTGAGTTCCTCCTTTCAATTCTTTTCTGTATATATATCCAGAAGGGAGTTGCTGGATTATATGGTAATTCTATTTTTAACTTCTTGAAGGACTGCCAAACTGTATTCTGTGGCAGCTGTATCATTTTTCATTCCTACCAGCAATGCACAAGTGTTCTTATTTCTCTACATCCTTGCCAACACTTACTATTTTCTGTTTGTTTGTTTATTGTTTGTTTTATAATAGCTAGCATAATAGGTATGAAGTGATATCTCCCTGTGGTTTTGATCTGCACTTCACTAATGACTAATGATGTTGAGCATCTTTTCATGTGCTTATTGGCCATTTGTATATCTTGTTTGGGTAGATGTCTATCCATGTATTTTCTAGGACCATAGCCCAATTTTTAAAGGAAAGAATCAGCAAAATGTAACTAATAAAACAGTATCTTCTTAAACTGTAAAAAAATAAAAGTGAGGTAGCTGTCATGACTATCTAATTCAGCAATGCAAATGTTAATTAAAGGGATTGAGTGGTAAAGAGATCATGTTCTCACTCAGACTTCCTCACTTTGAAGTAGACCAACACCCACAACCCTTGACTTTTGGCAATATATTGACCTCTCTGTTTCATTGTCCTCATCTCTTATTATTAATTGTGAAGACTAAAGGAGTTAAGGTAGCTTAGAGGAGTGACCAGTACATAAGAAGTAGTCAGTAGTCACTATTTTTATTTCCTAGCCTCTGTGCTTTTCAAAATTATTTGTTGCAGGTTTCACATCTAATATGTGACCTAGTTAACATTTTCAATAAGGTCTATTTGAACCTCAGAATTTATGCTCGGTTTGAGCTGCATTCTAAGGTTAGTAGCATAGCTATTGACCAACCTGAAAGGCAAGAAAAGCTGAAAGAGGAAAGAAGTCAAACACCTAGAAAACCCATAAACTAGGTAATCCGTTTCTGAATAATCAGTGTGGATATAAATTGTGTTTGAGAAAAGACTTTAGTTCAGTGGATTTAGTGCTGCAGCCAAGAAAAAACTTTTTGTGAAAGGCTCATTTTGGGCTTATTTGTGGAATTATATTTAAAATATGCAGTCTGAATTGTGGCAGCATTTTGCTGTTGGAGCTTGGTACGGGAAATAAATACAGTTTTCTAAGAATATCTTTGAAGGTAAAATAGTGACATGGAGGATTTAAACATCTTTGCTGTAAACCACAAATACCCTATAGCTATTCTATTTAACAGAAATTATATATATATATATATATATATATACACACACACACACACACACACGTGTGTGTGTGTGTGTGTGTTCTTTTGGATAATCAGTTTTTCCCAACAGATTTAAATGCAATACCTGTCAAATAGCATTTAAAGCAGCTGCAGATGTGTAAATTAAATGCTCTGATCTGTTCTTCTATTTATCTTGTCAGTTTCCCAGTGAGCCACCTACTTAGCATTTTCTCTGTCTTCCCTATTTGAAAATTAACATATAGCATGAGAAAAAGCTGCTCTTAGATTTAAGGTTCTGCTCTGTGTTTTGAAAAGATAATTGTTAACATTGTGGCATTTCTGTTCCAATCTTGTTTATTTAACATCAAATAAAAGATAAAAGTTTCAAAAGGGTTATCTTAATCAGAATTCTCATTGAAAAGTATTTTTATACTTTTGCAATTAAAATTAATAAACTTTATTTTCCTCTGTAGTTATAGAAACTGTCCAAAACTTACTTTAAAATGAATATTTTCATAATAAGCATGTCTGGATTCTCCAAGCGAAGTCTTTGGATTAATACAAACATTTATGATTTGATTCCTTTCTAGTATTTGATATATATGTATTCATCTGAGATACTACATATTAAAGTCTCTACATATATATATATGAACATACATAAAATGTGCTATTTAGATTTTATTTAATGCTATGTTCACTTTCTCACATCAATATCATAAGTTACAAAACATTTCAAATCCTGATTTATTTCATCATTTTAAACTAACAGTGTCCTTGTAAGGGCATTTTGATTTATCCCATATATTGCTATTAAAAAATAATGCTGTAATGAGAATTTTTCATGATGATAGGAGAAATCTGTATATTATTATTTATTTGCATGTTTAATTATTGCTATGATTGAACAGTTTTTTGTATATTATCAGCCATTTCTATTATTTTCTTTAGATTTCTTATTCATGTCCAACATATTTCCCCCCTGGATCATTAGTTTTGTTTTATGTTGAAGTTACTTGTATATTAAGTCCACCACACCCCATTTTGAGGACAAAATCAGACATAAATTAAAACATAATACAGCTAAAATATAGTATTACAAATTGTAACTCTTTTTATATATGTTGCATGTATTCTATCTTAGTTTATTGTTTACCTTCAATTCTGTTTGTGGTATTAAATGGTATAAAGTTTCTTTTTATTTATATAGTTGTCACTAACATTATACTTTTTTAAAAAAGACTTCTTCCTTTGATTGTATATATGAAAAGGTATATCCTAAGTCAATGCCAAAGAAATAATGCCTTTCTTATGTATTAGATTTCAGTGGTTTCATTTTCATATAGTTTTTACATTTTAATTCATCTTCTAGCTTCACTGGGTTAGTAATAGTTACAATAGACTCTCTCTTTTTTTTTTTGCGGTACGCGGGCCCCTCCCGTTGCGGAGCACAGGCTCCGGACGCGCAGGCTCAGCGGCCATGGCTCACGGGCCCAGCCGCTCCGCGGCACACGGGATCCTCCCCGACCGGGGCACGAACCCGCGTCCCCTGCATCGGCAGGTGGACTCCCAACCACTGCGCCACCAGGGAAGCCCTAGACTCTCTCTTTTTTAAATGTTACTTTCATAATACCACAAGGAGAGAACAGTGGGTGGGTGATTAATTGGAAAACCTTTTTTGAGAAGGTCATTAATTAAACATTAATTTGATAATTAAAGAAACAATGTGTATAAAAAGTGCTTTGTGAATTTCAGAGCACTCTTTAAATGTTAGTTATCACTATTATTGATGCGACTAAATATTTTTCTTTTTTTTTTCTTCTCATATCACTAGTAATGAATGCTGGCAACACTAAATTATAATTCCCTCTCTGTAATCAGATCAAGCAGAAAAGTTATGGAAGGGTAATGAAAAGGAATATCATGCATTTGCAGTAGGGTTTATTTTACTTACTCTCTTGGAATATGCACCTGTAGCCCAGGTTAATGGTTTTTCTTTGTTTAAATAGTTTCATCTGTCTGTCCTTTCCTTTTCCACATGTAACACTTTTTTTGAAGGGAAAAGACAAAGAATTATGTGGATGATTTTCCATTAAGAATGTTTATCTGTTGATATCTTACCCTGTATTTATTTACTACCTTTGTTATTGATAAACAAAGTACAAGTTGTAGTGGATATAGGTTGAATTTAATTAAAAATAAAAAAGACATTAAATAATTAAAATATATTAACAATGAAATTTTGTCTTAAAAATTTTATCCTTAAAAATATATCTTTAAGAGCACAGGGAGATCAGCTCGGTGCTTTGTGACCACCTGGAGGGGTGGGATGGGGAGGGTGGGAGGGAGGGAGATGCATGAGGGAAGGGATGTGGGAACAGATGTATATGTATGACTGATTCACTTTGTTATAAAGCAGAAACTAATAAAAAAAAAATCCTAAAAAAAAAATATATATATATATATCTTTAAGGAACTTTTACATGTTTAATCTCAAAATGAATAATTTCAAGCTTTCGTTGGTATGAGTCAAAAGTCTTTTGCAACTGCATTAACATTTAAATATAAAAATTAGCCAATATTGAGACAAAGTTTCACTTTATATTAATATGATCCTGAAATAATAAAAAGGGTAGTGTATTTTTTAAACTGCTTTTAAATTCCTAAAAAATGAAGCTTTTGTATGGCTATGTGACCTGTGGTGCCACTCAGCAACTAGGAAATAAAACCTGTTGAGAAAGATGATTTTGCGAAATTACTGTTTCCATCTTTATATGTTTATCTCCTCTTTCCCAGGGCTTACCCTCCTCCAGGAATCTCAGAGTCTAGTTAATGTCTAAAGTCTCTGTAGCTGGCAAAAGCCTCCCTCCTTAGAAAATAGCTAAAGCTTAATGAATAAAAAATTACAAGGTATAACCCCTCACCTTTAAGGTTTACTTGTGTGCTATCTTTTCAATTATCATTGGTGAAGCAATTATTTCCCCTACTCTGATATCAGGAGCATTTTCAACCTGAACAGTACGTTGCAAAATGCTTATTCCTATACCAGGTAGGCAGATATAATAAATGGTATGCAGAAAGTTTTTTTCCTAACTCAGCAACTTGAGATAATTTGGATTTGCTAAACTTGGTATTATCATACAGCAGTGTATTGTACACAGTGATATTAATTATTTAAAGCTATACATATTATCAGTACAATGTCTGTCTCATTTTTCTGACTAATATTCTTGTCCCAAAGACCAGAGTCCCTGGTAAATAGGAAGTGCTTAATACATAATTTTTTTAATAAAACACTTAAACTTTTTGAAATTTTAGAAAAATGATATTACCTTATTTCTTGAAATACCCATCTTTTGTTTATTATATTCATGCTTTTAAGCTAGATTTTCTAAAGAGCCCCAGAGCATAATGATATTAATTAATGATATATAATCCTGCACAGACTATCCTATACAGATAATCAGTCATTAAACACCTAATTTCCTTGGCCTACCTCTCTCAAGAGGAAAAAAACCCATCATGATTGTGCCAAAACATACTCTGCAATGAGTTCATTGCCTCAGGTGGCACTTAACCATATCCATGTCTTCTTTCCTAAGTCACAGGAATGCAATTTGCTGGCATCCCAATGGAGAAATCACAATAAGCTAGAGCTAGAAAAGCCACAAACTCATTCCTCGTCAGGAATTTGTTTGACTGCAGTATGTAAACCATGCTAACTAAAATTTTTATTTTTATTTTGTGTATGAGTGGGAAACCTTTAAAGGAAATTTAAGGAAGATAAGAAAACAGCAAAGGTTTATGCTTTAGAGAAGTAAGTCAGTTTGGCTGCATTGTGGAGAACAAATTTGGGTGATGTAAGACACAAGTAAGGAGGCCAATCATGGATAAAAGAAAAAGAAATTGAGGTCCAGACTGAGGAAGTCGTATTGGGAATGGAAAGAGTGGGATGGATTTGAGAATGCCTGGGTGGTAACAGGGAAGCAAAAGCCCATAGTAAGCCCTAAGTCTTGCTTTGCTTATTATTTATACATGAGAAAGAGCACACAGCATGGGGAAGAGGGTTGATGGAGTACATGATAAAGTTTAATCTCAAAATGTTTGTGGAGTTTTCTACATTGCAGACAATAGGACAATAGTGAAAGTAAAACCACAAAATAAAGACCACACACATAATCTTACTACCTATTTTTCATGTAGATACATTTATATAAAATCATGTATACATATAAATATATTAAAAATAAATTTGTGGTCATGCTATTTAGATAGGCTTATAAACAGCTCTTTTCACTTAAATTGTATCATAAACATTGTTGTAGTAAGCTCAGTCTTCCATAACAAAATACCGTGAGCTGAGTGACTTAACAGAAATTTACTGTCCCATAGTTTGGAGGCTGGAAGTCTGATATCAAGGTGCCATCATGGTCAGGTTCTGGAGAGAGTTTGATTAATGTGCTTTAGCAAGGGAGAAATAATACCAGAGGAGTCATGAAATGTTTCAAAAGGGAAGGAACCAAGGACAGTGCTTGCAAGATTTGGAGGGAGGACGGCTAGAGTTAATCACACGAGCCCTTTTGGAGTTACTCCTAGATCAGCATATCTGTATCTTGTACCTTGGCAAGTTTAATTACTGACTAGAGTGTATTCTTATACGTATAGAAATGCCGCTCTGAGAATGTCTTTATACATGTCGTATGCATAGCTATCTGATTGTTAATTCTAAATGTTCAGGTAAGTCTAATGCTTTTAAGTCTCAACTGAAATGAGTGCATCCAGTACACATGAATCATACATTCTAAAAGGGGGGAAAAAGAGAGCAGTGACAAAACAGACTTCTAGATTTATGGAGAATGTATGCTACTTTGAGACCATATGTATTAAAACTTCCCAGACAATGGGAACATTTTAATCCTTTTAATAAAAGAATCTTGTCAGTGACAAATGGAGAAACAAGTTGTTATAATTAAGACATACAGAACTACCATGAGAAATCACTTGATTCCATACATGTGTCATTTGATTTATAAGAAGCCTTATTATACAAGGTATATAAGAGCCGGATGTTAAATTACCATTCTTGATTTGAAGAGAAACGGAACAACCTTGGTCTCAAAATTTATGCAGATCAGGAAAACAAGAAATAGAACGTCATTTTATTCCTCTTACTAAATTTCTGTTTCTGACAATTTGCTCAGCAATATACTGGCAATAGTTTTTTATTCAGATACATGCCATCAATTTACTGTCCCTGTTTTGGAAATCTGGATTAAAGATTGACTAGTACCATTCAGTCACCTGTGGCCATACTTAAAAGCCAATAATACGCTGAAATAATTTTATTTTTACTTACACTAATTTCCAAAAGAGAGAACTCAAGGTCTTCTAGATACAAATGAGAATTTATCAAACAGATTGTAAGTTTATTGCTTGTTTTAAAAGACAGGATTATTGAACTTCTACTTTTATGTATAAATTAACTGCAGTGATAATTGCCATTCTACTTTAAACAACAGGAAAAATGGACAAATATGTGAAACCACATTTTATTCAGACACTGGAAAACAGGAAGCACAGGATTGTGATTTCAGACAAAAGAGAAATAAATGATCGCCTTTAGATTATTAGCTGAAGGAGCTTTCCAGGTTCTAGAGCAGGGAGAGAGAATACAAAAATAGTGTCAGCATTGTGAATTTGAGAAGACAGAGACCAGAGTTCAAGGAGGAAGAGGTAGTGAAAAGTTGGGGGGCAGAGTGCTAAACAAAATGGCAACTCTTAACATATGCAGAGTAATTCCTTTTTTTTTTTTCTTAACGTCTTTATTGGAGTATAATTGCTTTACAATGGTGTGTTAGTTTCTGCTTTATAACAAAGTGAACCAGCTATACATATACATATATCCCCATATCTCCTCCCTCTTGCTTCTCCCTCCAACCCTCCCTATCCCACCTCTCTAGGTGGTCACAAAGGACTGAGCTGATCTCCCTATGCTATGCGGCTGCTTCCCACTACCTATCTATTTTAAATTTGGTAGTGTATATATCTCCATGGCACTCTCTCACTTCATCCCAGTTTACCCTTCCCCCACCCTGTGTCCTCAAGTCCATTCTCTACGTCTGCGTCTTTATTCCTGTCGTACCGCTAGGCTCTTCAGGACCCTTTTTAAAATTTTTTTTTTAGATTCCATATATATGTGCTAGCATGCGCTATTTGTTTTTCTGACTTCACTCCGTATGACAGGCTCTAGATCCATCCACCTCACTACAAATAACTCAATTTCATTTCTTTTTATGGCTGAGTAATATTCCATTGTATATATGTGCCACATCTTCTTTATCCATTCATCTGTCATTGGACATTTAGGTTGCTTCCATGCCTTGCTATTGTAAATAGACCTGCAATGAACATTGTGGTACATGACTTTATTTGAATTATGGTTTTCTCAGGGTATATGCCCAGTAATGGGATTGCTGGGTCATATGGTAGTTCTATTTTTAGTTTTTTAGGGAATATCCATACTGTTCTCCATAGTGGCTGTATCAATTTACATTCCCACCAACAGTGCAAGAGGGTTCCCTTTTCTCCACACCCTCTCCAACATTTTTTGTTTGTAGATTTTTTGATGATGGCCATTCTGACTGGTGTGAGGTGATACCTCATTGTACTTTTGATTTGCATATCTCTAATGATTTAGTGATGTTGGGCATCCTTTATGTATTTGTTGGCATTCTCTATATCTTCTTTGGAGAAATGTCTATTTAGGTCTTCTGCCCATTTTTGGATTGAGTGGGTTGTTTTTTTGATACTGAGCTACATGAGCTGCTTGTATATTTTGGAGATTATCCTTTGTCAGCTGCTTCACTTGCAAATATTTTCTCCCATTCTGAGGGTGGTCTTTTCGTCTTGTTTAAGTTTTCCTTTGTTGTGCAAAAGCTTTTAAGTTTCATTAGGTCCCATTTGTTCATTTTTGTTTTTATTTCCACTTCTTTAGGACGTGAATCAAAAAGGATCTTACTGTGATTTATGTCACAGAGTGTTCTGCCCATGTTTTCCTCTAAGAGTTTTATAGTGTCTGGCCTTACATTTAGGTCTTTAATCCATTTGGAGTTTATTTTTGTGGATGGTGTTAGGGACTGTGCTAATTTCATTCTTTTATATGTAGGTGTCCAGTTTTCCCAGCACCACTATTGAAGAGGCTGTCTTTTCTCCATTGTATATTTTTGCGTCCTTTATCAAAAATAAGGTGACCATATGTGCATGGGTTTATCTCTGTGATTTCTATCCTGTTCCTTGATCTATATTTCTGTTTTTGTGCCAGTACCATAATGTCTTGATTACTGTAGCTTTGTAGTATAGTCTGAGGTCAGGGAGACTGATTCCTCCAGCTCAGTTTTTCTTTCTCAAGATTGCTTTGGCTATTTGGGGTCTTTTGTGTTTCCATACAAATTGTGAAATTTTTTTGTTCTAGTTCTGTGAAAAATGCCATTGGTACTTTGATAGAGATGGCATTGAATCTGTAGATTGCTTTGGGTAGTAGAGTCATTTTCAAAATGTTGATTCTTCCAATCCAAGAACATGGTATATCTCTCCATCTGTTTGTATCGTCTTTAATTTCTTTCATCAGTGTCATATAGTTCTCTGCATACACGTATTTTGTCTCCTTAGGTAGATTTATTCCTAGGTATTTTATTCTTTTTGTTGTCACGGCAAATGGGAGTGTTTCCTTAATTTATCTTTCAGATTCTTCGTCATTACTCTATAGGAATGCAAGAGATTTCTGTGCATTAATTTTGTATCCTGCTACTTTACGAAATTCATTAATTAGCTCTAGTAGTTTTCTGCGTCTTTAGGAATCTCTATGTATAGTATCATGTCATCTGCAAACAGTGACAGATTTACTTCTTCTTTTCTGATTTGGATTCCAATTATTTCTTTTTCTTCTCTGATTGCTGTGGCTAAAACTTCCAAGACTATGTTGAATAATAGTGGTGAGAGTGGGCAACATTGTCTTGTTCCTGATCTTACTGGAAATGGTTTTAGTTTTTCACCATTGAGAACGATGTTGGCTGTGGGTTTGTCATATATGGCCTTTATTATGTTGAGGTAAATTCCTTCTATGCCTACTTTCTGGAAGGTTTTTATCATAAATGGGTGTTGAATTTTGTCAAAAGCTTTTTCTGCATCTATTGAGGTGATCACATGGTTTTTCTCCTTCAGTTTGTTATATGGTATATCACATTGGTTGATTTGCGTATATTGAAGGATCCTTGCATTCCTGGGTTAAACTTCACTTGATCATGGTGTATGATCCTGTTAACGTGCTGCTGGATTCTGTTTGCTAGTATTTTCTTGAGGATTTTTGCATCTATGTTCATCAGTGATATTGGCCTGTAGTTTTCTTTCTTTGTGACATCCTTGCCTGGTTTTGGTATCAGGGTGATGGTGCCCTCATAGAATGAGTTTAGGAGTGTACCTCCTGCTGCTATATTTTGGAAGAGTTTGAGAAGGATAGGTGTTAGCCCTTCCCTAAATGTTTGATAGAATTCGCCTGTGAAGCAGTCTGCTCCTCGGCTTTTGTTTGTTTGAAGACTTTTAATAGCAGTTTCAATTTCAGTGCTTGTGATTGGTCTGTATATATTTTTTATTTCTTCCTGGTTCTGTCTCGGAAGGTTGTGCTTTTCTAAGAATTTGTCCATTTTATTGGCGTATATTTGATTGTAGTAATCTCTCATGATCCTTTGTATTTCTGCAGTGTCAGTTATTACTTCTTTTTCATTTCTAATTCTATTGATTTGAGTCTTCTCCCTTTTTTTCTTGATGAGTCTGGCTAATGGTTTATTAATTTTGTTTATCTTCTCAAAGAACCAGCTTTTAGTTTTATTGATCTTTGCTATTGTTTCCTTCATTTCGTTTTCATTCATTTCTGATCTGATTTTTAGGATTTCTTTCCTTCCGCTAACTTTGGGGGTTTTTTGTTCTTCTTTCTCTAATTGTTTTAGGTGTAAGCTTAGGTTGTTTATTTGAGATGTTTTTTGTGTTTTGAAGTAGGATTGTATTGCTATAAACTTCCCTCTTAGAACTTCTTTTGCTGCATCTCATAGATTTTGGGTCATCGTGTTTTCATTGTCATTTGTTTTTAGGTATTTTTGGATTTTCTCTTGGATTTCTTCAGTGATCTGTTGGTTATTAAGTAGTGTATTGTTTAGCCTCCCTGTGTTTATATTTTTTACACATTTTTTTCTGGAAATTGATATCTAGTCTCATAGCGTTGTGATCAGAAAAGATACTTGATACGATTTCAGTTTTCTTAAATTTACCAAGGCTTGATTTGTGACCCAAGATATGATCTATCCTGGAGATAGTTCCATGAGCACTTGAGAAGAAAGTGTTTTCTGTTGTTTCTGGATGGAATGTCATATAAATATCAATTAAGTCCATCTTGTTTAATGTATCATTTAAAGCTTGTGTTTCCTTTTTTATTTTCATTTTGGATGATCTGTTCATTGGTGAAAGTAGGATGTTAAAGTTCCCTACTATGATGGTGTCACTGTAGATTTCCCCTTTTATGGCTGTTATCATTTGCTTTATCTATTGAGGTGCTCCTATGTTGGGTGCATAAATATTTACAATTGTTATATCTTCTTCTTGGATCAATCCCTTTATCATTATGTAGCGTCCTTCTTTGTCTCTTATAATAGTCTTTATTTTAAAGTAATTTTGTCTGATATGAGAATTGCTACTCCTGCTTTCTTTTGATTTCCATTTGTATGGAATATCTTTTTCCATACCCGCACTTTCAGTCTGTATGTGTCCCTAGGTCTGAAGTGGGTCTCTTGTAGACAGCAAGTATATGAGTACTGTTTTTGTATCCATTCAGCCAGTCTGTGTCCTTTGGTGGGAGCATTTAATCCATTTACATTTAAGGTAATTACCAATATGTATATTCCTATTACCATTTTCTTAATTGCTTTGGGTTTGTTATTGTAGGTCTTTTCCTTCTCTTGTGTTTCCTGCCTAGAGAAGTTCCTTTAGCATTTGTTGTAAAGCTGGTTCAGTGGTGCTGAATTGTCTTAGCTTTTGCTTGTCTGTTAAGGTTTTAATTTCTCCATCAAGTCTGAATGAGATACTTGTTGGGTAGAATAATCTTGGTTGTAGTTCTTTCCCTTTCATCACTTTAAATATGTCCTGCCCTACCCTTCTGGCTTGCAGAGTTTCTGCTGAAAGATCAGCTGTTAACTTTATGGGGATTCCCTTGTGTGTTATTTATGTGTTTCCCTTGCTGCTTTTAATATTTTTTCTTGTATTTAATTTTTGATAGTTTGATTAATACGTGTCTTCGCATGTTTCTCCTTGGATTTATCCTGTATGGGACTCTGCACTTCCTGGACTTGATTAACTATTTCCTTTTCCATATTAAGGAAGTTTTCAACTATAATCTCTTCAAATATTTTCTCAGTCCCTTTCTTTTTCTCTCTTCCTCTGGGCCCCCTATAATTCAAATGTTGGTGTGTTTAATGTTGTCCCAGAGGTGTCTGAGACTGTCCTCAATTCTTTTCATTCTTTTTTCTTTATTCTGCTCTCCAGTAGTTATTTCCACTATTTTATCTTCCAGGTCACTTATGTGTTCTTGTACCTCAGGTATTCTGCTATTCTGATTCCTTCTAGAGAATTTTTAATTTCATTTATTGTGTTGTTCATCACTGTTTGTTTGCTCTTTAGGTCTTCTAGGTACTTGTTAAACGTTTCTTGTATTTTCTCCATTCTATCTCCAAGATTTTGGATCATCTTTACTACCATTATTCTGAATTCTTTTCAGGTAGACTGCCTATTTCTTCTTCATTTGTTTGGTCTGGTGGGTTTCTACGTTGCTCCTTCATCTGTTGTGTGTTTCTCTTCTTAACTTACTGTGTTGGGGGTCTCCTTTTCACAGGCTGCAGGTTCATAGTTCCCGTTGTTTCTGGTTCCTGCCCCCACTGGCTAAGGTTGGTTCAGTGGGTTGTGTAGGCTTCCTGGTGGAGGGGAGTAGTGCCTGTGTTCTGGTGGATGAGGATGGATCTTGTCTTTATGGTGGGCAGGACCATGTGTGGTCGTGTGTTTTTGGGGTGTTTGTGACCCTATTATGACTTTAGGCATCCTCTCTAATGGGTGGGGTTGTGTTCCTGTCTTACTAGTTGTTTAGTATACGGTGTCCAGCACTGTAACTTGCTGTTCGTTGAGTGGAGCTGTCTCTTAGCATTGAGATGGAGATCTCTGGGAGAGCTTTCACCGTTTGCTATTACGTGGAGATAGGAAGTCTTTGCTGGGCCCATGTCCTGAACTCGGCTCTCCGACCTCAGACGCACTGGCCTGACACCCGGCCGGAGCACCAATACCCTGTCAGCCCCACGGCTCCTGCATAAAGGGGATATATACAGGAATATAGAGCAACTCCAGAGTAATTCCTTTAAATTTTTGGATAAGTACTGGCTTGCACCCACATGAGCTAAAACTCCATAATGCCAGGAAAATAAGTTCCAGAAAGGCTGAAAAATTTCCTGTTTTCCCAAGTGTTGGGAGGGATTTGTGTTCCTACCAGGTAGAAAAATACCTTTGTAAGTCCTCAGAACTGCCACAACTTAATAATGGGCCTAAGTCAGTGGGAGAGTAAATGCTGCTCTGAGTCTATTTTAACAGCTTTGACGGGATCACACTAATCCCAAGGCATTTGTCAGTGTGCCATGAAAAAGTCCAATGCACACTGAATGAATACAAGAAAATCTAGCACTCAACAATCTCAACTTCAATCTGTAATCAAATGAAAAATTCCTAGGCATGCAAAGAAACAGGAAAAATAAGAATCATTACAAAGAAAAAGCAAACAAGAACTATAAAACTTTATAAATATTTCGAATAATTACATTACATATTTGTTATAAATATACAGAATAATACAAAGCAAGCTATGAACAAATTGTGGGTGGGGAGTTAGTAAAAAATGGAAGGACAATTGCAAAGGCAACAACAACAATGAAACTTCTAGAGATGAAAAATACACCATCTGAAATGAAAAATGCCTGGGTAAAAATAATTGACTATTAGAGACTGTGGGGGAAAAGTTCAGAGACTTTGGAGATGTAAAAATAGAAACTATCCAAAATGATGCACAGAGAGAGAAATAAACATAGACTCAGTGACCTGTGGGAAAATTTCAAGTGGTTCGGTATGTATATAATTTGAGTCCAGAAAATAGAAAGGAATCAAGACAAAACCAGAAAGAATGACTGAAAATGCTCCAATTTTTATGAAAACTCTAACTCAACAAAGAAGCTCAACAAATCCCATGTGGGAAACACAGAACAAACAGAAAAACCCCAGAATGCATTCCAGGCGAAACATAATCAAATTGTAAATAATGGTAATAAAGAAAAAGATAATAAAAGCAACCTAAGAGACACATTACAGAAGAATGAAAGTTTTGAAGACTTCTCATGAAAACTTATGCCATCAAGAAGACAATGAAATTGCATCTCTAAAGTGTTTAAAAGTTGGAAAAAAATCTGTCGGACTTGCACTTGATGTTAACAGAAGTTCTTCAGGCAGAGAAAAAGACACTAAATTGGAATTTAGACCATATTTCTGCACTCCTTTTTTAGAAATTGATAGAAGAATAGATGAGTCAGTAAGGATTTAATAGACTTAGTAACACTGTGAATAAGTCAACCCACTTGACCTTTATAGAACTGTCCACGCAACAGCAGCAGAATACGTATTTTTTTCAAGATCACATGGATAGCTCATGAAGACAGACAGTATTCTGGCCCATAAAAATAAATCTCAAGTTTAAAAATATTGAAATTATAAAGTATGGTCTCTAGCCAAAATGTAGTTAAGCTAGAAATTGATAGAAAGATCTAGAAAATTTCACATAATTCAAAATTTAAAAACATTTTTTAAATGACATTAATTAAAGAAGAGATCTAAAGGAAGTTAGAATTATTTTGAAGTGAATTAAAAGGGAAACAGGAGATATCAAAGTATGTGGGCAATTGTTAAAGCAATGCATAAAAGGATGTTTATAATGCTTGTTGTAGTAAAGAATAAAAGTCCAAAGTGATTGAGAATGTAGACAAAGAAAAGCAAAGTAAGCATAAAGTAAGCAGAATGAAAGTAATAATAAAAATGTGAACAGAAATCATTGGAATAGAAAAACAGAAAATAATAGAGAAAACCACTGATGCTAAGTAAGGGTTATTGGAATGGTCACTAAAATTGGTAGACATCTGAACAGAGTGATAAAGAAAAATAAAGACATAAGTTACTAATAAAAGGAATGAAAAATGAGATATCACTGTATAGAATAGTGACATTAGAAAGATAATGAGTGGGATGTTATTAAAATTTTATCTCAACATATTATACAACATAGATGAAATTTAAAAATTATTTAAAAGATACAAACAACCAAGGCTTACTCAAGAATAAATAATGTGAAAAGCCTTTAATTTATAAAGAAAATGTAATTAATGAACAGTAAATTTTCTTGAAAGAAAACATCAAGTCCAGATGCCTTTACTGGTGGTTTCTCTTAAACACTTTAGGAAGAAATAATAAAAGTCTATATGAGGGCTTCCCTGGTGGTGCAGTGGTTGAGAGTCCGCCTGCTGATGCAGGGGACGTGGGATCGTGCGCCGGTCCGGGAGGATCCCACATGACATGGAGCGGCTGGGCCCGTGAGCCATGGCCGCTGGGCCTGCGCGTCTGGAGCCTGTGCTCTGCAACGGGAGAGGCCACAACAGTGAGAGGCCCGCGTAAGCCAAAAAAAAAAAAAAAAGTCTATTTGAATTTTTCCCAACAGCGACCATCCCCAACTTATTTTATGAAATCAACATTAACCTGATACTAAAAACATTACCAAGAAAAGAATAGTACTAATCAATATACGCTAAGAATGTAGACACCAAAATCATTAACAAATATTAGCAAATCCTCTCCAGAATTATTTAAAACAGAAAATACTTGATGACTAAGTATGATTTATCCCAGAATTGCAAAATTGGTTTGCCATTAGAAAACCAAACAATATATTTCACTATATTAAGAAAATAAAGGAAAAACCATATGATTTTTTCAATTGGTGTATATCAAATATTTGACAGTATTCAATACCAATTCATAACAAAAACTCTCAGCAAAGTAGGACTATAAGAAAAGTTTCACATCCCAGTAAAGATTATTCATGAACAACCTACAGCTAATGCCAAACTTAACAGTGACAAATTGAACAGTTCCCCCTTAAAATTAGGGTAAGGCAGAGATATTGTCTGTATTCTCTTTTATAATCTAGGTCCTTCCTAGTAATGAGCAGTAAAAGGGAATAAAATGAAAAAATATTAGAAAGGAAAAAGTAAAACATGTAACAAATGATATGATTATCTATACAGCAATTCCTATGGAATCTACAAAAATGCTACTAGAATAAGTGAATTTAGCAAGGTCACAAAATACAAGGCTACTTTGTAAAAATAAATTGTATTTATATATATTAGTAACAAGCAATTGGAAATTTAATTTTAAAAATACCATATTCAAGAAAGTCATGAAATACTGAGGAACAAATTTATTCAATTCTGTGCAAGAAAACTATAAAACCTCAAGGAGAGTAATCAAAGAAGACTTAAATAAGTGGAGAGATTCATCATTTTAATGAGTCAAGAGATGTTAAGATGTCAGATTTTCCTAAATTGATCCATAGATTCAATGCAAACCTAATTAAAATTCAAGATTTATGTGAAAATTCAAAGGGATCTAGAATAGAAAATTTTCAAACCGAAATACAGTATTGGAAGACTTATATTAGCTGATTTTAAGACTTTCTATAAAGCTACAGTAATCAAGAAAATGTTGGGTTAGGGTAAAAAGATATATACAGATAAATGAAATAGAGAGGTTAGAAATAGATTCACACATATATGGTCATTGATATTTTGTTTTGTTTTTGATGCAAGTTCTTTTATTGTTATTTTCCTCACATCCATGAAGACAATATGTGATCCAGTCTTAATTCCTCAGCCTTCCACCACTACCCACCTACCAAAAAATAGGTGCTATCTCTGTCTTCCCAGATAATTTAGTTAGGACTGTAATTAGCTTCCCCTTCACTCAGCCTGGAGTCAGGGAGAGTGTGGTGACAGATGATCATGAATGGAGAGATACATGGATAAGTTGAGAAGATCAGAATGGGAAGGAACCAGGAAGAGCTACTCTAGATACATCTTCCTCTTTCCATCCTAGCCTCTTGGGCATTAAGAAAAGGAATGACTGTCCATCAAGGTCAAGGTTTTACCCAACTAGACCAGAATATTAGCCATGAAGTAGCCCAATAAATATTTTGGATGCTTAGCCTGTTTGCTGCCTGATTTTGAAAGGGTGCTGTGTGTCTGTAGACACTGTATTGGTCTTGGTATTCTTGTCCACAAACCCTTGGGCGAGGACTTGGATTGGTGGGAAAGGGATGGAAAGGGAGGACATGCCCTCCCTGGGAGGCAATTACAGAATGTCTCAGGGGATCAGTCAACTGGGCTTTGGGGCAAACATTACCCTGACAAGGCCAGGTCTGAGAATGGCTAACTCACAAATGCTTTTATTGAGTGGTACCCTCTGGAAGAGGACATCTAGGTTCCAGAGTAGTGGAGAAAGAGAGACATATAAGCACTGGGTAACCCCAGTGTGCTGGAGCTGGGTGGGTGCAAAGGCCATGGAGGGCATGGCTAGTGACTAGGGTCATTGCTATGTTGAAAGTGTAATGGGCTAGTTGGAAGTAGGCAAAGCCCTGTGCCTACCTATCAAACGTCTGCCCATTATACCCTGAAGCATTTTGTAGTGGCCTGGCCCAGGGCTCAAGGTTGAGAGGGGTATGGACCCAGAATTCTCCTTCATTTTCCCTGAAACTGAAGCTGTCCAACAGAATGGGGAGGAGGTGGAGAGGACTTAGATCCTTCTCACAGGATAGCAAGGGCTGCAGGGGAACTGCTTCCACCCCATCCCCATGCTATCCAGAGCTAGGCTTGTGGATGGGCAGCAGACAACTCCAGATACCCCTTTCCCTGGCACATCTTTGATGCTGAAGTTCTCAGTGGGCAGTGGTTGCAACCTAGGCCACCAGTTAGATTAATACTGTAGGATGAGATTCCCAGAATCTTGGCAGTGATGATGTGTACCCCTGCCCTTTCTGTATCTGTGTGTGGGCTGTGATTAGGCTCATGTCAACTGACCATTGATTGCCCTTTGTCTGGTCTTTCTCTGTAACCTTGGGCATCTTGGCACAGCATCAGATAGAGGTGAAGGTATGGCAGTGAAGTGTTTCCAAAACAAATACATTATTGAAGACAGAGTACATGACTTAGATTTAAGAGATAATCTAGGTCAGCTTCAGCCTGAAGGAGGGCCGGGTGGATCACCAGAATGGTAATGGCTGAGCTTATCATAATTCAGGTGTTGTTTCTCCCTTCTTTTGGCAGGCCAAGGTTGGTGGTGGAGGGAGGGGAGTGGAGGGTGGAGTTTGCCTTGGGACCCCAGTTAAGGTTTCTGGAAGTGCCCATGCAAGGGGAGGAGAACAAACTTGGCAGGGTCTAGGCCCATAGTGGAAGAATAAGAATACAGGAACTTATTCTTATGGGATTGTATGGGGAGAAAGGGCCAGAGCCAGAGATTGGCTGGTAAACTGATCTTCCGCAAATGTGTCTGTGATCATCTTCTCAAGAAATAGTGCTAAAATAACTGGATGTTCATTTGAAAATAAATAAGTAAACCTCAAAACTTACCTCACACCATGTACCAAAAAAAAAAAAAGAAAGAAAAAAAAAAGAAAAGAAGCTTGGCATGGATTATAGGCCTAATATAAGAACTTTAAGCTATAATACTTTTCAAAAAAATATAGGAGATAATCTTTATGTCCTTGTGTTAGGGAAAGATTTCTTAGATGTTCTTTAAAAATGAACTGTAAAAGAAAAAAGTGATAAATTGAACACCATCAGTAATAAATTTCCTTTTTCCTATTTGAAAGATACTTAAGAAATGAAAAGGTGAACCACAAACTGGGAGACAATATTTACAAAACATGTATTTGATAGGGGTCTCATATCCAGAATATGTAAAGAACTCTTGCAAATAAAAATGAGAAGATAAACCATATAAATTTGTAAAAATAGGAAAAAATATCTTGAAAAGAAACTTTGTCAATAAAGATACATGAATAACAAGCACATTAAAAGATATCTAAAATGTACTCATCATTAGATAAGTACAAGTAAAGTCACAAGAAGTTACTACTACACATCAACTAAATTGGCTAAAATCAAACGGATTGACAATAACAAGTGTCATAGAGGATGTGGAACAACTCATCCTCTCATACATTGCTGGTGTGAATATGATATGGTATGACCACTTTTAGTCACATTTGGCACTTTTGTTAAGTATATACTTACTGTATAACCTAGCAATCACACTCCTATGTATTTACCAAAAGGAAATGAAAATACAGATCCATACAAACTTGTACACTAATGTTCACAGCAGCTTTATTCCCAATTACCAAACAGTGGTAACAGCCAAAATTCCCACAAATAAATTAACTGTGAAAATTAACAAATTGTGGCACATACGATGAAATAGTACTTGGCAATTTAAAGGAAAGAATCCTACTAATACACAAAACAACATGGGTGAATCTCAAAAGCTTTATGCTGTGTTAAAGAGGCCAAATTCAGAAGCCTACCTAATATTTCATATTCTCGAAATGACAAAACTATGGTAATAGAAAAAAGATTGGTGGTTGCTCAGGCTAGCGGTGGTAGATGGGGATTGCCTTCACAGGAGCTTGAAGGACCTTTTTCGGGTGGTGGGAGCGTTCAACACTCTGTGATGATGGTTTCCTGGTCATCCACATTCATCAAAACCTATTGAATTGTAAAAGTAAAATAAGTGAATTTTATTGTATGTAAGTTAATTCAATAAAGTTGATTAAACGTTAAAAACTACAAAACAAAGAACAGGGCCATGTATTTATAAATGCCCAATCCTGAGTCTCATTAAGAGATACAAGCCAAGGAAGGTAGACTAAGAATTGGTGGTCCGAGAGCACTATACCATCATCAGAGTATATTAAATAATGACTGGCTTATTATTATGTTGTATTTAAATTTTGTAGATTATTCTTCATTTCTTTCTTCTACTCCTCCTCCTTCTCCTCCTACTCCTACTTTTACTTATTTTCACACACCAAGGTTTCAGTGGTCTTCACTTTATTTTTGTACTGAAGTGTAGTATGCATAAAGCAATGTGAACAGGTATTATGAATATGGCTCAATGAATTTTCACAAAGTGAACACACATGTAACTGAGACTCAGATTATGAAATGTGGTACACCAATATCCCAGAATCATCTCCCTCATCATCCAATTCTAGCTACTAAACTCTCCCCTGACTTCTAACAGAATTAATTCATCTTGTCTGTTTTACTTTACCTGGTTGGAATAATAAAATATGTATTTTTATGTGATATTTTGCTTGGGATATTCATACATATCTTTGCATATACTTGTAGGTTATATGTTCTCATTGATGTATGTAAGACCAGCTATGTAATTTTCAGAAACCCTTTTAAAATTTATTAAGAATTTGAGATGGTGACAATGTAATAGTAAACCAAACAAGCACAAGGCCCTTTTGAGTGAAGGGCTCTATGTGACTTGCCAGGTGGCACTCAAGTGACACTGGCTCTGGCTGTACAGTATTTCATTGTGTGAATATACCATAATTTTAAAAACATGTATTGCTGATGAGCATTTGTGATGTTTTCAGTTTTTTGACTACTATTAATAATGCTGCCATGAATATTTTAATTCTTTTAGATAAAATTATTTCTGTGTACATTTATATTGGATACATAATTGGACATGGAATTTTAGGTAATGGAGTATGCATATATCCAGCTTTAGTACATAATTTAAAACGGTTTACCAAAATGCTGTGCTAACTTATACTCTCACTAGCAGTGAGAAGAGTTGCAGTTGTTCTATATCCTCACCAATACTTGGCATTTTCCATTTTTTCTATTTTAGGGGAAAATTTCATAGGTAAATATGGTATTCCATTATGGTAGCTTGTTTTACGAAAATGGCTTCAGCAATTCTGCCTACATACATGCCTCTTTATGATATAACTATGGAAATAGTATGAAAAAAGTCACATATTAATATTGTATTTTTATTATGCCAAACATATATATTCTTACAGCCTCTATAATTTTTGAATGTATATTATTTCTTTGAATCTATAAGTTAATGATCCCTTTATTTCATCTGAAGTATTATTTAGTAGTCTTCAAGTAAGATTGTATTTTCTTCTCATTACTAGGCATTAAGCAAGGAATCTTGCTGGATTCTGTATTTTCATTCAAACAGGATTTATGATTTTTCTTATTCTACAATGTTTACATGACTATTTCAGATTTTCTTCTCAGATGGTAGTTAGGTTAGAGTTTACTTCCCAGGCCTTAGGTTTGTAGAAGATTTTCATTATCTCTTCAGGAGCTAACTTGCATGTTAAATCTCTCTAATATTTTAAAACCTTAGAATATGTGGAAAATTCTTTTTCTCAGTATATACTGCTAACAGCAGTGGTCTCACATGAAACACTTTAGAAATTTGGACTAAAGAATCCACTTAGAATATGCTACATTTAGACCCCTATTCTGTGAATTTTATTTTAGTAATTTCACTTTCTGCCTAAAGGTGGAAAGATATCAACTGACAATGATTGGATAAAGTGGGATGGGAAGAGAGGAATCATTATGGCTGGCATTAAAAAAAATAGTGTAGAAGAGAAGTGGTTGATTATAAGAGATGCCATTTACCAAGGGCTTATATTTACTATATATATATATATATATATATATATATATATATATATATATAATGATGATTCCTTTCAGTAGCCATGGAAGAAAGATGCTTGTATTTATACCTTACAGATGAGGAAACAGAAGTGTAGCAAGTTTAAATAACATGACCAAGTTTCCTCAGTTAATAGATAGCAAAAATAGAATATTTCCCAAGTATTATTTATTCCAAAGTCATATATTTTAAGATTTTTAATATATAATGAGATGACATTTCCATCAGGGTGCTGGCAAATGAACCCAATATAAAATACCAATATTCCATAAAGTCAGGGTTTACAAAATGTGTATATATTTATAATTAAAATATGGTTAATTTATAAAATAACCCAAGGATTATTTGGTTCATAAAACTTTCTAAAATCACTGAATTCATAATGAGAATGCATTTATTTATATATCTGTATCTCAAAAGAAAAAAATTTTTGGAAGATTAGGAGGTGATGTGAAATTAAATTATGATCTTGTATTTCTGTTTTTCCGAACTGTATAATGAGAGCAGTAGGCAGAATGAATGTGATTTCCAGGTGTGAGTTGAAAAGACAAACAGGTGATCTTACATTATTGAGCACAGTGAGCAGCTTATGATGACTAATGTTTTCATACAACCACCTGAAAGTACTAAAACATGAATTAAAATGTCTAGTGTTTGATTTAATGTTACATTTCAGCACTGAATGCATGACTTTAATTGGGCTGTGCTTAGTTATTGAAACTACAGTTACATCATCAATACAAGCAAAGTTAATATAACATGTCCTTTTATTTCTTAAGATTAGTTGTGAAATCTGAGTGAAAGAATGACAACCCGAAATCTTCAAACCTTTTAGTTCTCCCAAAAATGTCATATATATGAAAGCAAATGATTGAAATAGCAGCATGGGAAGTACATTATAATCGGGATTTGTTTTCTTCAGTCATCCTCAGGGTTTTTATAAATATTTAGGGAATATCTTATGTTAGAAATTGTAACATTTGAGTGTTAGAAGGTCATCTAGTATAACATCTTACTCGTCTAGATCAATCTGAGAATGTACCAGATGGCACGTTTTTCAGGGAACCTTAAACACAGCATTGCTCCAACCTCAGAAGTTATATCATAAAAAGACCTAGCTGACTCACAACCTTCTCTAACATTCTCTCCATGGACCAGAGCCTTGGCAAAAAGCCATTCAACTGTTGGACAGGACTAATCATCAAAAAGTAGTTAGATACAAACCAAAATTGCTCTTTGTAACTATTCTAGTCTTAGGTCATTTTATTTGTTTTTTTAATTAATTGTCAAACGTTCATGAGGCAGAAACTTTAGTATTAGTTATTCTGTGATTATAATGGTTATCAACTGGGACAACAGCTCCCTCTAGAATTATTTTAGAAATCCTTAGGGTACTTGCTATTTTTCCCAGTGATTTTGGTGCATTAATGACATTTTGTGATTAGATGCCAAGGATATTAGACAGATGCAAAAGGCAGAATATTCCTATACTTGGAAGAATTGACCCATGTTCCACACAGTTTTTCAGTGTCCCACTGGACATTCAATTAGATGAAGGCAAACTGTTAATAATTATCTGAGCTCTTATCCTAACGTACATAATTACTAAATATTTTTCCTGGCTTAATATATGCTAAATTCTGCATGCAAGATAATAGACTACTATGTAGTTATAAAAATAATAATAAATTCTCTGTGGAAAAATCTCCAATATTTATTTTATATGAAAATGTTAGATATAGAACAGTATAAATACTAGACTCCATTTGGTATTAAATAAGAATGCATACTGTGTATGAAAATATCATATATGTTCCACACATATACACATATAAAGAAATGCTGGAAAGGTACATAAGAAACTGATAACAGGGATTACTTATGGATGGCATGGGGGAGACCTAGGCAAATATATGATAGTGGGCCTGAAAGAAAATATTAAACAAACAAGTGTGCGTATAATTTTATGGAAAATCTGACTGCATTACCTATTGAAATTAAGTAAAACCACTATGCATCAAACCTATTTTTTAAAATTTGTTTTACGTTTTGTTGTCTTACTAAATTATCTAAAAAATATGATAAATGTCAGGGTTTTGTCAGTCTTCTCAGTAATACTGAATTCCATAAAAGCACTTTCTGTAGCATTTTGATGAAAGATGTTGAATCCCAAATGTTTCCTGGTACAAGTGTTCCCTTACATGTAAAGGCAACAGAAAGGAAATACTCATAGGTATTCAAAGGCTTAAAAATACGATTTCTGAGAAAGAAAAGTTAACTATCTCAGCTGTTTAAGAGATAAAACAAAACAGGAATTTAAAAAGAGGGAAGACATGATTTAGATGGAATGATTTTTTTATTGCATCACCAATTTATACCAAGTTAATGCTAGAAAACCCAAAAAATGTGATAGAAAGACAATAAAATTAGAAATCCAACTTGTCTGGGTTTGGTTCTTCTTGCCCTATCTACAGAAGACGATCTAGTAAAGAATAATTCAATTTCTTTTTGCCTCAATTTCATTAATTAAAATAGATAATGACAGATATTTCATAGTTATGCTTTTAGAATATAGTAAGAGTTGTGAAAGGTTTTGAAAATCAGCTGGATAATCTCTTTATAGCATCTTCATGCCATCCTATGTGTCCCCACTTCCATTATGTCTCTAACTCACTTTTTTTGCCTGATATTTAGTTTCAACCTGCCTAATTAGCAACATTTCCCCTGCCTTGCAAAACCCATCTCAAATTCTGCTTACGCAGTTAATCATCCCTGATGATACTAGACATCACTAATGATTTGTAACTGCCTTTTTACATTATCTAAATCTTGCCATCATATTACTGTACTGGTTTATTATTAGTATATGTAATCTATTATTACTGCCCTATAATTTTCTCAATGAAAAAATAATGCCCATGAAAAGTGTCATTGATATGGCCAGAAAACATATGACATAATATCTTGAGAAAATAAAGTTTCAAAATTGTTTAAGGGGAATACTTTCAATTTTGTTTAAATATATCTGTGATTGTCTTCCCAATAATTTATAGCTCAATATAATTATGATAAAACATCAGATAAAACCAAATTGAGAGACATTCATCAAAATACTTGACCAATACTCTTCAAAAGTTATGAAATACAAGACTGAAGCATATTACAAACCTCAGAAGATTAAGAGGAAATAACAACTAAATACAATGTATCCTAGATAAAATCCTGGAACCATAATACAACATTAGCAGAAAAATTGATGACATCTGAATAAAGTCTATAGTTTAGTTAACAGCATCAAAACAATGTTAATTTCATAGTTTTGATCATTGTACCTTAAGATGTTAACCTTAGGGGAATCTGGGTGAAGTGTATACAGAAATTCTCTCTAGTGTCTTTGAAACTCAACATTAAGTCTAAACCTATATCAAACTAATAAGTAAATAAATATAAAATAGTAAGTTTTAAGTAAAATTTAGTAAGTTTAAAAACATAAGAAATATTAAAGATAAATATGCTTAATGTTAGTTATTATTTAATAGGTGGTGAAATTGGTGGTGAGTTTTTCTTACATCTTTATAGTTTCTATAGTTTCAAATATTAATTGGCATTGGTTACATAATAAAGATATAAAAATAGGTAAAAATCAAAATGCAAAGTATCTTGTGCAAAATAAGGCTGCACTCATGTACTCTTTTCCATTAGGAAAAGGTTGACTGAAACCAGTCTAGTATACTATCCAGCGTATATTCTGTCTAGTTGTTATAATGCTTGATATTTTTTACTCTTGAAATGTCCTTTATATGATAGTGGACTATTGAAAAGTCTGGCTGGTTGGACTAAAAGCCTGTCTTTTAATAGAGAATGGGAGAAATACTAAAGGACTACATCATCATGATATTCATAATTACATTACGGTGGATATATTTATAAACACTTTTTCATTTGTTTTTATAAAAATTTGGTTTATTTCAAAGTTATCATTTCAAAGTTACTATAATTAAATAATTTTACCCTGTTGGATCTCTCTTAGTTTAATTATTCCTTGTAAGAATTTTCAAATATTCCAAATTATCCATCAAAATACCATATCTATGCCCCTCTAATTTATCCTCATCCTGAAAATTTTCATCAATTTCTTATGTAAGTTTTGTGTACCTCTATACAAATGAATTATTTCTTGGTCTACTCTTGATATCTTTCATCCTTTCTTCATTTCCTGTGGATAAGGCATGTTATTTCCCTGCCATAATAATGATTTTCATTCCATTAAGACTGCTGATACCTATAGTATGACTTTTGGCAATTTTTGTTAAATCTTCAGGTTTATATGCTTCTCTGTGCATGGATGCATAGATACAGGATACTTTCAGTTTGACTTCTGAACTTCTTTTCAGCCATTTCACTCCTAAGAATTTTCAGACATCTGTTTTGTTTATTATCATAAAATTTTAGTTCTACATAGGTATTTTTTGCCATTATTAAATGTCATTTTTAGCCTCCCAGATATAGTATTCAGCACTTTACAAATCCACTAATTCTAATTTCCATAAAAATTCATAAGATACATGCTGCTCATGTCTCTATCCTTTTTGAGAAGTCTGGTCTCATATAGATAAATCAAATCACACTTGATTTTTTTTAATTAAGCCAACTATTCATTTCCATTATCCTTCCCCAACCCAAACCTGCAACGTTTAATAAAGAAGAAATAAGAATAGTAGATATCTGTGCTCTCAACACTTCCATAGATCCCAAATATATACTCATACTACAATTGCACTGTATTAAATGAACCACAGAAATCAGCAATAATCAAGGACATTAATCTTGGTATACTCAGCCCCACATTTCAGAGGCAAGAAGGTCTGGTAGAGCACTTTAAGCAGAGGGAAACTTGTTTGTTCAGGCAATATGAAAACTGATACTTTGGATGTTTAGAGAGGTGGTATTGGTGGTAATAAATAAGGCTGGAAAAATAGATATGGATGAAATATTACATTTTTTACTCCTCAAACGTGTTAAACCTAGAGTATTTTGAAATTTTAAAAATCATTGAGAACTCCAACAACTTTTGATTATGTGGGCCGTATCTATATGTATTGCCATATTAGAAATTAAGGCAAAAGTTACAAATAGTTATTAGTTAATTTGAAAATAACAATAATAAACACAGCAGAGTTAGCATAAATAATGGTTTTATGAAAAAAAATAGTTGTATTTTCCAAACCCCCAGCTTAGTTTAAGGAATGGCATTATTTTACATTTTTAAAAATCTCTTTAAAATGTCTGGCTTAATAGAAAACAACTACATGCTCATATAGTCTTCTGCATTTTATTTGTTACAGTATTTTTTGGTTGATTTGTTGAAGAGAATTTGATCTCACACAGATTTGTAGTTGGGAAAAGGAAGAGTATTTTAATAGATATTTCAAATAATTTTGGATATTCTTTGATACAAAATTTGATGAGTAGTTTCATAAGGTTAGCAGTATAAAATCTAAAATCATGTAAATTAACTTTTTGCAAGGTTACATTAACATTTCTGTCTTGCATCTTGAATGAACCTAACCTTTTGCCCATGCATAATTTCATAACATTGTACATTGGTTATTTGGAAAATATTGGTTCACTGACTCATTGTGCAGCTCTTTCAAATGGTGACTCATTTCACTACACAATATCTTAAAAAATGATATTCATTAATAGCATCACCAGTCTCCTAAGAAAAGCCTTTATTATTTAAAAAGTGTGAAGCTTATGGTAAATACACATTTTCCAAAACATTTTTTTTTTTTTTTTTGCCTGAAAGCTCAAATTTTATCACTGGAAACACATATTGGCAATTGTTTTCTTTGAAGTGGTAGCTTTGCTTAGTCCATTTTTGAAAGCACATCTGCCATTTTTAAGAATCCTACTCAGGGTTAAATAATGATAGTTTTTCTCTTAGTCATTCATCCAAGTAAAAAATGATGTTTCGTAAAAAAGCCACGTAAAAATAGCATTCCATAAAAAACAGCCATTAATCCACTACAAAACCTGTACCATTGCACAAATACCTTTTCTTGAGATAACCATCACATTTTGGTATATATTAGAACTGCTTTATATGAACTTCCAGTCTCATCACATAGAAAATGACATATACTCAAGGGTTGAGATTTAATAAAATTAATAATTTGTACTATTATACATCATTACATACATTCTGAAGTGAAATTTGCTGCTTTTTAATTTTTTTTTGGCAAATTCATATGATGAAGAATTCATAGACTACTTACTCTAGTTTGTCACTGCTATTGGGATTCATGCTAAAGCACAAGCAGTTTATACGTTCAAGTGGTTGAACCGTCATTGTAAATGTCAGGGCAATGAAAAAGGCAAATACTGTCTTTGCATTATTATGAAAACAGGTTTGACTGCTCAGATCTCCTGGAAGGATATTTGGGAAGTCTATGAACCACACTTTGAGAATCGCAGTTGTAAAGGAACTTTAACTTTATCCTATGAGCAATGCAGGCCATTTAAATATTTTAAGCAGAGGAATGGTGTAGGCATAATTATATCTCAAACACTGTTTCTAAACTTTGAGAAAAAACTCTTATAATACTAAAATATATTCTTTTCAAATTAAATATGTAAGATTTAAATTGGTACCTGGCCAACATCTCCTAAAACAGTTTCAATAATACAACTACCCATGAAGGCACAGAAAGCTAAGACAATTCATAACACTGAAAACTAAAAATGCAAGAAAACATGTTATTTTGTTGAACAAATGCATATAATCCAATAAATCAACTTTAAAAATATAGTAAGTTTATTTCAAGAGTGAAAGTCATAAATCCATTAGGGTGGATTCAGACACTCATAGTAAGGGATAAGTCATTATTACTATGCCTGGGGTGAAGGAACAAAAGAACAAATGGGGTTACTAAAGCTAAGTGAGACATGGAATTTTGACAGAGGGACCTCCTGGTAGTCATAGTAGCCCTACAGAGATACAACTAATGTCAGGACAGGGAGGGAGCATGTAAGAAATATCTTGACTTCTCTCTCCTCCCACCTTCTGTTCTTTGCATATAATTTCCATGTGCTGAACCCAATCTGAAGCTGACTGTAAAGGAAGTCTGAATGAATTAATACTCCATAGGGCTTGGTCTTCATTTCACAAAGTGGGGAAGAGAAAATGAATAATGGATTCCTGGGGAAGGAGGTGACAAAAAATTAACCAGCACCATGCCCTCCTTTTTATCCTATTCTTTTCATCTTTCCCTTTGATTATGGATATTCTGCCTTAAATAGGGAATTGGTAAATTTAGAGTAGATTGGGAATTGTTTATAAGGCAGAGCAGTACAGGATTTGTAAGAGGAGTGAAATATAAGAGATAAAATTTTTAAAATAGCTTTGCTGGATTGGGGGAAATATTTAGGGTTCTTCATATGAACAGTAGGGATTGGGAGTCATATATGTAAAGAATTAGGTAATGTATAGTCTTCAACTTGCATTTCCTTACCAAGAAAACTGAATTACTTGGAAAAACCTGTGATTTATCAAAGTCCACAGGTCATGTGTTTGGCATATACAACCTTTGCATTTGCTTCCTGACCTAATGATGGTGATCAAGAAGAAAGTTCAAAAAGCCCAAGCTATGTAGTAAAGCCTAGACTTCCAAGGATTTGTGAATAGATGTCAATAATGTTAAAAATGCATAGATTTAAGGAGACTTATAAAGGATTGTTCTCAGAACAATTGATTTATTTCTCCTTCACTGATAATATTCTCTCTGTTTACCCCCATCTCCATCCTCACTTCTCAAGTCCTATAACTTATATTTGGTTAGGCTAGAGTGGTAGAGTACTGAAGAAGTGAAGACTGGCTCATGAAATCTTTATACAGGAATCACAGAGTCAAGAGTGAACTTGAAAATTCCTGATAATGGTAGTTATTAGGAACAAGATGAAGTCAATAAAATCCCTTAAATTCTGCCTTCCATCAGTGTCTTTCTGTGATCTTAAGTCCCTAGGGGCCATGCTACATGAGAGTCTGTTCTTGATAACTCTCACACTGGCCATCCTCAAAATTGTTCAAAAGAAATAGAACTGAGCATATTGAAATGGTGAGTTTCAAAAATTCAAAAATTGGGCTTCCCTGGTGGCGCAGTGGTTGAGAGTTCACCTGCCGATGCAGGGGACACGGGTTCGTGCCCCAGTCCAGGAGGATCCCACGTGCCGCGGAGCGGCTGAGCCTGTGAACCATGGCCACTGGGCCTGCGCGTCCGGAGCCTGTGCTCCAGGGCGGGAGGGGCCGCAGCGGTGAGAGGCCCGCGTACCAAAAAAAAAAAAAAAAATTTCAAAAATTTACTTTCAAAAACAAAGTATATTCAGTTTCTCTAAATAACAAAACAGCCTATGAGCTTCTGTGTTGCAGATTTAACCAAGCAGGATGATTTTCTAATCACAATACAAGTAAAATTTTTATTATTGAAGAAATATGTTCAGGCATATTGTACTCCAGCCTCAGATTAATCTTGCTGTAAGAATCCTATTGCAATGGCAGTTTTCATATGCTGTTAAATATTTAATACCTATCTTTAAAAGAATGGCTCCATGCAGTATCATATTCCTTGCAGAACTTAGCTCCAGTTGACTTTTGACAAGTAAATGAATGAAACTGATTATAAATAAAAATTTAACACTTCAAAACTCTGAAACATTTAATACTTTTCCTCTGTGTCTCTTTTGATATGATGACATTGTCAAAAATATTTTCTGTTATTATCAAGCAAGGGATATTACTTTAAAAATATTTTTATATTTAAAATAACACATGGGTACTATTAAAATATTAGAATGAAACCAAAAGAAGTTAACAAAAGTTTCCCTATATAAAAGCATCGCTTAATATTTTATCGCATCACATTTTCAAATTTTTCTATCCCTTTTAAAATTTACTTTTAATTTTCAATTCACTTTTTTTTAAATGGTGACCTTATTGAAAATTTTAAATCATATTCCATCACACTCATCTCAGTGTGTCTGAGGTTCATATAACATTTACCTCTTGAGAAAAACTTAAAACAGAAATAGCAAGTACCTGACTTTTTCCTTTGACTAGTATAGGAGATAGAATTACTAGTGATGCTTAGTAAATGTATCAGACTCACGTAACCAGAATGCAAGGGGTTAATGGGCTAACAAATATCCTCTTGTTAGTCACACAGCATCCCAACATGTATGTCTCAAGACTTCATGATACAGCTTTTTTGATATAAGGCTAATAAATGAGGCAGAATTTTTCATTTGGTCTTTATTTTATTTTGTGTGTGTGCATGTGCATTTGTTTTTGTTTGTTTTTGAGTATACATAGCTTTGAGTTTATTTATCTAATGAAAAGAAGATATATTTTATAAAACAGTCATGTAGTTGGGCCCAGGAATATCTTGTTTTGGTAGTTCTAGAAAAAAAAAAACACTTGAGACACAGTTTGGGGGGTTCTTTGCAGTTGAAAGACTAGGGCCTAGATTTGATTAGGGCCTAGAATATATCACAGAGCTTAGTTCCTAGAGCATCTTCTGGTCAATAGAAACTCTCAATAGAGAGATAGAAAGCCATTTAGATTTATTCTAAAAGGAGACCTTTATTAGAAATGCAGTCCAGTTGCTTCCATGACTTGGCTATTATAAATAGTGCTGCTATGTACATTGGGGTGCATGTATCTTTTCAAATTAGAAACTTAAATGTCCATCAGCAGATGAATGGATAAAGAAGATGTAGTATATATACACAACGGAACATTAGGCATGAAAAAGAATTAAAAAAGCCATTTGTAGCAACATGGATTGACCTAGATATAATCATACTAAGTGAAGTAAGTCAAACAGGAAGAGACAAATATCATATGTTATCACTTATATATGGAATCTAAACTATGATGCAAATGAACTTATTTACAAAATAGAAACAGACTCACAGACATAGAAAACAAACTTATGGTTACCAAAGGAGAAAGGGTTGGGGAGGGATAAATTAGGAGTTTGAGACTAGCAAATACAAACTACTATATATAAAGAAATAAACAACAAGGTCCTACTGTATAGCATAGGATACTATATTCAATATCTTGTAATTAACCATAATGGAAAAGAATATGAAACTAAATATAAATAAATCACTTTGCTGTACACCAGAAACTAACACAACATTGTTAATTGACTATACATCAGTTTAAAATTTTTTTTAATAAATAAAAGCAAAATAAATTTTAAAAAGAAATGCAGTTAGTGCTTATGAATAGAGTAATCCTGCTTATATAATTTTGCAGTGGCACCATAATTGCTAGACAAGAGTCCTGGACTATTAAAAAAGAAGGAAAACCAGTAATTACACATCTCTGATCTGAACAATAGATTTCTTAGGCTTTACCTCTTCTTTGGTTATGGGGCTGTTCTATAACTTGATATTCCCTTAGTTAGAATAAAATACCTTGAAGTCCCAACACATTTGAGGGGTTGTTTTCTGTCATACTGCTGTTTCCCAACACTTAAAAATCTGTTCATTCACCTGAAGGGTATTTCCCAACATTCTTGCTGTCACAGCACACTTGACACACTTACATCCACGAATCATTACAGCAATGATTCAATCATGCTACTCTGGAGAGCAGCGTATGTTGAAAGCAGTGAGTGATTAGGATGCACGTAGGGTTCAGTTTTGCTCTTTAGCATAAAGGGAAACACTTGCACTCACACACCAGCACATTCTACAGGTAGCACTGGCTTTGCTTTACAAGATGCCCGGAAAAGTATTCATTTTTTTGATGGTGGTCTAGAGGTACTTGTTAGTTAAGTGTTTGTCATTAGCTAACTATTATCAAGTTGTTTTCCTTAGTTTTAGAAACAAAGATTACAAAAGCTAAATGGATAACAAAATCACATCTTCCAAAACAACTGGGAAAACATGCCATTCCTAGTTTATTTCTTTTTACAATAGTAACAAACTTATTTAGGTGTCTCAAAAACTGGCAGAATTATTTGTATCTTCCTTAATCATTTTGACCACCAATAGTCTAGGGAAAGAAAAATAGAAATATAATAGGGAAATCTGCTTGGGTATACCACGCTGCTATTGCCCCTGAGGTAAGCCATACATTTTAATTAATTTTGGAGTTTTATTCTGAGCTCAGGTCTTGTTTCCCAAAAGAAGCTTCTACAGGAAAGAAATTCCATCAGTCTGATGCACATGGAAAGAGATTCAAACATAATTCAGAGCTAATCAATCACAAGGGAATAAATGCTTGAGAAAATAATGAAAGGATGAAAGCTCAGTCCCTATTGGCCATCAAAATGAAACAGGGAAAGAAACCTAATCAATATAAAGAATAGAAATATGATTTGTAGTGACATATGGGTGAACAGGAAGGAGTAGGATAAACATTTTAAAATTTCAGGACACATTCTGAAGTACAAGTTAAGTTTCTCATTTTAAAAAATCTATGCTTTCAATGGAAACTTGCAAACTTGAAACTAAGAGTTTGAGGAAAATATAACTTCTCTAATAAGGAATTACTTTATGCCTTCAATGAGAAATTTCAAAATAAAAATTAAAGAAACTTTAGGAGATATTTGATATGTTGAACCTGATTAACACCTGGACCCAGGGGAAAAATAAATGGTTAGATCCCTCCAGTTACAACTAAAGAATTAGTTGTCACTGTAATTTTGTTTTGAGCAAATTCAAATTTAGCTAGATTGTCAGATTATTGTCATGTGTGCTTCCTTTCCCAACAGGATTTTTGCCTTATGAAAATTCTATTGACAGACATGAAAATCAAAAGAGACACATCTAGAAGAGCATTTCAGTTTTGAATCAGTTGTGAGCTGCTGATGAGATGAGATAGAAATAGCTAGAATAAATTACCATAGGTGAAGAAGACTATTACATTAAAAGTTTTAAATTACCTGAAAAACTTTAAGCTCACTGTTTTAAGAATTTGACATAATGCCCTAGGGAGAATGCTGATGTGGTTGCTCTTTATTGACCCTTTTTTCTAAATTGAGACTTGATGAATTTTCTAATATAAGAAAAATAGCTCAGTTTTCTTATCTCTCTGGGATCCTTTGCTCATTTAGTTTATGAGAGAAGAAACCTACACTCTTTTTGTGGTAGAGCATTTTAATGGAAGAAGCAAAAATTAAAATTGTGACCTAGTAGCCCTAGATTCTATTCTTTGTGAAAATTTCCTAACTATTTTAGTAAAATACTACATGGGATAATTGGGTTATTCTCTGAGGCTAAGGTAAGCATAGAGCCATTTATTAATCATGTATTGTCATAAGCCTTATCTGAAGAAAATATGCCTGTGTCCAAAGGTTAAGACATTGCAATGGAAGAAAAAAAAAATCAAGTAATTAAATAATTGTACATATCTTTGTTTTTATTGCTGATGAGTATCAACAGTGGGATTGCCACTTTGGGAGTTGGTATTAACAGGATATAGCCTCTCACTGAGCTGAAGCATGAGAGAGGGAAATTATTAGGTACCATTAAGTCGTCAAATTAATTACTCTGAATGTCTTCCTGGGGATTTCCATAAAATATTTTCAGTAGACTGATGGTAATTTAAACTTAATATATGAGAGAAATATTGCCTGGATCTTGGTATGGCCTGCAAATCCGAAATTCCATTATTCTAGCATCCAAAATTTAAATACTTTAATTTCTACATTTCTTTGTTGGATATGAGACATTGCCACACCTCAAGCAGAGAGAGAGGACTATATAATTAGCAAATCGATTAAAGTGTATTGTAATGTTGGATACAACTTTAGTTCCTTTGGAATGTATATTTATTTAGTGAAAACATCTCAAAAAACTTGTTAATACCATTTAATTATCAGAAGTAGAATTTTAGAGAGGCTGCACTTTTCAGTAATACCTATATCACATATTAAGATTTACCCTAATATGCATGAAATGTCCAAAAAGATGCCACAGTTTATGGACAGATTGTTCCAGGGAAGTTAAAGTCCAGGAAGCTTGATTTGATGTAACATATGTTAAAAAGCGTGGTCTCTCGTTGAGTGTGAAAAGGATTCCAAATAAATAGAATAAAGCCTCATAAACAAAAAACAAAAAATATATATCCCAAAGAATTTTGAATTTCTTCCTAAATCTATATCTCAAAGAATTAATAAGTTCTTGGCACAACATTGTAAATCAACTATACTTCAATTAAAAAAAGAAATTCCTTGCAACAATTAAAAAACGAATTAATAAATTCTAATATGAAGTCTACTATCATTCAGAACAAAGCCAAGTATAAAAAAAAGATACTGAAAACTTTCAGGTAGAACCTATGGTTACCTAAAAAGACAGTATATACTTGGCATTTGGTTTTTCAAAAACCATAGTGAGACAAGACTACAATTAATTAATGGCTTCAGTGTTCTGAGGGGAAACTATTTCAGCCCAAAATTCTGTATCAAGCCAGCTTTGCAACCAAGTGTGTATGTTTTAGTGAAAAAAAAAAAAAAAAAAAAAAAAAAAACCCCACAGCATTTTAAAATAAGCAGTGAAAAAAAAATAATAAAATAAAATAAAATAGGCAGTGACTCAGAAAGTTTACCTATGGCATACTCATTCTATCTTGGGAAGTTACTTGATAAACTGCTCAAAATTAAGAAGCAAAAGGTAGAAACATAGGCTATGGAGAGCTGTGTAAAGAATTCTGCAAAGCAAAGAATGGAAGGGCCAAGTCGTTACTGTTCAGCAGATGCAGAGATCAACCAGTATAGATTGAAGCTGAAGAAGAGCAGGCTATTGCAGGGAGATCTCTGAAACAAAAACCTTGTATTTGATTAAATGAAGTTGGAAAACTTTTAAAATAATGTTTAAATAGTGCCAGAAAAAATATTGATTTAAAAATATAGAGAAACAAAACAAAACTCACTACAAGAAAGGAGAGATAAAAGGAATGATTATTAGGATTTATAGTAAATAATATTTGCCAACTCAAAACAATGGAACCTGAATTATGATTATAGAAGATAGCATAATTGTTATAAACTTTTATGACATGCAAAAATAAAAGTACAGAAAGCTATAAGAAAAGTCAAGGGAGCTTATACCATTCAACAGTTTTGTTTATAGTTAAAAGAAGGACATAAAAGATGGGCGCATTATTTTTAAGTTACAAAGATAACCGAAAGAGAGACTTAGCTTTAAACGTGATAGTGGTTGAATGGGAGGAAGATGTGTATGAGCTAAACAATAATATATCATATCCATAAAAATCATATCTAAAGTTGATAAAATGGGAAAAAATTGATGCAGATTATTATATAGAGTTGTGCTATCTAATGGAATAGCCACTAGTCAGTCATATGTGGCAATTCAAGCTTAAATTAATTAAAATAAATTTAAATTTCAGGTCCTAAGTCACACTAGCCATATTTCAGGTGTTCAGAAGTCACATGTGACTGGCGCCTCTCATATTAACAGTGCAAATACATATCTATAATCATAGAATCGTACATACATGTATGAAGCTTAAGGATATTATGCTAAGTGAAATAAGCCAGTCACAAAAGGACAGATACCACTTATATGAGGCACTGAGAGTAGTCAAATTCATAGAGACAGAATCATCGTGGTTGCCAGGGACTGAAGAGAAGGGTGAATGGGAAGTTGTTTTTATGGTTATGGGGTTTCAGTTTTGCAAGATGGAAAGAGTTCTGGAGATGGTGATGATTCAATAAATGTCAATGTACTTAATGCCACCAAACAGTGCACTTAGAAATTGTTAAGATGGTACATCTTACGTGTATTTTAACACAATTTTAAAATAAAATTAAAATAAAATAAAAAACATAAGCTAATAATAATAGGTATCTTTCCATTGTATATCATAATCAGTCACGTTCCAAAAAGGAATTTTAGTCCTTGAGAGGTACATTTCAGAAAATTCTTCACTTACTAAAAATTTCAATTACTGACCTCTCCATACAGCTTATGTTAAAATAAAGCTTTGAATGCATGACTCACTTTGAAGTTATGTCCAATGATTCACTTTGAATCTGAAAGAACAATCTCAACCAAATCAGTACACAGCTTTTAAAGCAGTTAGAATCTTCAGTTTTTCTGCAACACATCATTGTACAAGGGTAGGGTGAAACCAGTGTGGTGATTCTCATGACCTACAACGGGGAAGAATGGATTTAGTAGTGGAAGACAAATGAGGATGACCTGAAAGGCTCTGTTCTTGATATGAGGGACATGAAGGATCATAATTTCATGGGCCTGTATGAGATACAATTAGCCACACTGGACAACAAGAAAGCAAAGCAAGAAAATATATTTTGGTGGAAATCTTTGAAAAAAGCAGGAATATTTGTCTCTTCAGATTACTCAAATTTGAACCTAACTCATTGTCAGTTAAGTGATTTTTTTTTTAATGTATCTTATTCAGGATTAAAAGGAATTTATCAGTGCTTTGGCTCTGAAAATGTACATCAGCCCTATAATTAGCAATTTTATAAAAATGCATACTTTACAAGTGAAAAATGTTCAGAAATATCAGTTGATTTTCTAAGGATCACCATGCTACTAAATCCTCAACCTGAAAACAAATTATATTTTAAACTATTCAAATTATATGTGTAACAGAACATTCATAATCTCTCCAAGAGAGACAATCATCCTGATTGTTCTAAAAGGATTGTTCTAAAATTGTGTCTTTTCCTTTTAGAGAAACATACAATGCATAGTAGCCTGAATTGCTTTTGCAGTGATATTCAGTCAAATTACTTCCTCATCTACCATTTATAGATGCCATGAAATGAAGCTTGAAATGTAGGGTCAGAGACCATGCTGTCCTCTCTTTGCATCTCATTAATTCCAGTATGGCTTCAAGATAAATATTAGATACTGAACAGAGAATATTGTATGCATTAAAGAATATAGTGTTGATTTGCAAAAATAGAAATAATAAAATCAGCCATTTTTCATCAGACTAGAGAATGCTGGATTTTTGAGAAAAATCGGTAAAGAATCCATACCCTTTCCTTCAATGAGCTAGTAGTCTAGTGAGGGATATCAATGTAGACAACACTTAAAGCACCTTATATTAGCTGTCAAACACATTATGTAAGTATTTTAGAAACAACTCAGGTATCAGGTGTTTTGGTCAAGGAAAGTCAAAAGTTAGATGACATTGGATATGAGTTATAGCAGTAGAGCAGGTAATTACTAGGTAGAAAAAAATAGAAAAGTCATTCCAAAAGCGGGGCGGGGGGTAATGGTATGGAAAGTAACAGAAACCAAACAGAGCACTGTGTACTTATAAAATTAATAGTAGTTCCATATCACTGAAGTACAGCAGAACATAATAAAACATAATAATATATATATAGTAGTGCCAATGATGTATAAATTGGAATATATTGCCCAGGTCTATGGAAGAAAAAAGAAAGAAAAAAAACTAACCCAGAAAATGTGTTAAAAAAAAGATACTTCCCAGAAAATAGAAGAATCCAGTAGAGGTGTTCATACCTTGTGTTTAAATGAAATCAAGATGGATAAAGTGGGTTAAACAGAAATTACAGGCATCCTCACAGAAATTGACAAATCAGCTTGTGCTGATAATATGGGAAGAGCCAGAGTCAAATAGGTCACCTGAAAAGGGCAGAGTTTAATAGTTCCAGGAAAAGATCCATAATGTAAGACTCGAAAGATGACAGCCTGTAAGAGTTGAGAGACTTTAGACTGCATAATTTGGCTGCAATCATAACTAATCCAAATGTGAAAGCAAAGGGTTGGGATATTGTTAAAAGGAGAAATCTAATGTTCCCAGAAGTCTCTAAACAGCCCAATTCCCATAACAAACAGGACAGGATGCCACCAATCGACAAGGCTAGTGTCTGGAAGGATAGAGCTCATACTAGAGGACACAATATATTCTGGATAAAAAAGGGAGTTTTAGATCAAGAACATAAAGGAAAAGAAAAGCTAGCCACTTGGAACAGATGGTATAATATTAATGACAGATTATGGGTAATTGGAACACTTTGAACGTAAAGGAACCTCAATAATTACATTCAATAATCTCTTGAGACAGTTACATATCTAAATCTGATTTTTTTAAAAAGTTGATAATAGAGTAGTCAAAGTTACTAATGACATTTCAAAGTTATCTATTGTCAGAGAGAACCTTTAATAGTTTCAAATATATCTGCTTTTTGTAGCATAATTTTGGTTTCATGTGTGTATCTTGGCTCTTGATTTCTGTAATTATTTTCCAACATAGTCACCACAGAAACTTAACACAGTGATACATAAGTGAGTGTTCTTCTGTGGCCCAGTGTGTTTTTAATCCTTATTTTAATGTCTGATTAATAAATGATCAGAGAACACAAAAAGAAAAAATGCAGAATGTGGAATTTTTGAATGTGGTATTTTACTTTTCAAAAACTGTCAAACATTGCTTTTTCTTTTTATTTGTACAATAATTATTAAAATGCTTTTCACTTTGTTGTTAGTTTAAGTAAATTTCTGAAGATGAACTATGAAGACTTTAGGCATTAATACAGTTTGCTCCCTTTTTCTTTAAGAAAATACACATAAATTTCTTACCCTAAAATCTTACATTAATAAACAGATCTTAGAATTAAAATAGATATAATACAATTGACTTATTAGTATCTAAATAGAGAACCAATTATTTAGAATATAACATTGCTTCAAACAAATAGTAACTGAATTTGATTTTGTGTCCAAGTTGTATATTATTACAGGTGATTAAATCCAAACTCAAAACACTCATTAACATAGATTTAGCAAACTGGAAAGAATTGATATCTTTTCTGTTTTCTTTTCCATCCCTCCCTCTCTCTATTTCATCCTTTTATCCCTTCCTTCCTCCCTATTTGCCTTCTTCCCTCCTTGTTTAAGGAAATCTGCAGCTAAACTGTCATTCTCTTTCCTTTAACTCTGTGCCCAACCTGTAACCAAGCATGTTTCCCTGACATCAAAAGGAAATTTTTTATTTAAAACTGAAAAATACAAGGGAGGCATTGAAGGGCATATGAATTTCAATACATATGGCTTGCTCCCCTATAAATTATTGAAAAACCTCTCAGAATGAGTCCCAAATCCATAGTACATATTTATTTCTCTGATGATCTAAGTCTTTCGATTTGCTTTTTATTTTTTTGCCTTCTTGAATTGAGGTATAATTTTGACTATTAAAATGCCCACTGTTAGAAGATATGCCTGAATTAATTTTACTTATGTATATATCCATGATTTTACCTATATATTGAAGATTAGATGTATAAACCAGTATGCAGGGCTATAGTTTTATCTCACTGTGGTTTTAAATTGTATTTTCTATATGCAAAATGATGTTAAGCATTTTTATATATACTTATTGTCCATTTGAATGTTCTCATCTGTGAAGTATCTATTCAAGTTTTTTAACCAATTATAAAATTACATGCCAATTTTATCTTTTCTTATTGATTTGTACTTGTTATTTGTATGTTTTGAATAAGAATTTTCAGATATTTTCTCCCATTTTGTGACTTGCCATTTCATATTTCTATTAACCCACATAGTATAAAAAGTAATTTGTTTTTGTTTTATTGCTTAATATGTTTTATACACACTGCTCAAATTTTTATTGAGTCAATGTATTATTCAGCTCTCAGTATTAGAACATAATGGGAAATAGATGTTATGATTTTTAATAAGTTTTTGTATATTGAATATTATATAGATAAGCCAACATAGAAAGTTATATTTTTTCATTTTTTTCATGTTTCTCATCTTTATTTTTAGCTCAGTAGTATTGTGATTTCTCCAAGGATCAACTACAGGAAAATTATTCATAAAAGTGGGCTCTTTTACTTTAAGAACTGTATTCCTTAATCTGATGACTGTATGTCCATGTTACCAATCACGATTATTTCTTAAGAGTAAACTGGAGATAGCTCTGAAATGAAAGTTCTGTGAGCTTTAAAGGTGTTTGTTATTGACTTAAGCAAGAGGCAGAAAATGTTTGAAAAGTACTAACGGGAAGTAAGGGTATCTCATAGCTGGCAAACTACTGATTTATGACTTTCATTATACTTTCACGATTAGAACAAAGATCTGAAACTTTGTGTTTAAATTATTATTCTTTCTAAGACCAGATTTATTTGTAGATAAACTCCATAAAATAGTCATGTTAATAATCTTCCACAAAAAGAAGAATCAATACAAAATTCCAAATGAGGTTTGCTTTGTTTCTGTTACATTCTCTTTCATTTCCTTTCTTGAGAAGGCAAAATATACTAGAATAATTGAAACTAAATTATTCATGCTTTTCCTACCTCAGCTAATTTTTCAACAAAATAACTGGAATCTATAAACTATGCACATACTTCCTCTATGAATAGTGATGGGAAGCCAGAATTATTACACTTTTTAGCAATACCATTTTTCTGGATTTTCCAGAAACTTCCTAGCAAATATAATTATTCAACAAATATTTATTTGGTGCCTAGTAATTTCAAATTCCTATGAGAGCCATAAAGATAAAAAGATAATTTGCATCTTTATGGAAAAAATACCAAGCTAAAAGAATAAGGCTGTGCAAATTATAATACAGAGACTGGTATAAGAGAGATACAAATACCCATGCAAAAAAGAAAAAGTACTGCAAGAAGATATATGTAAAGATTACAATGACAACACTAAAGGGAGAAGGTGTCACAACATGTTTACAAAACAGAGGGGATTCTTAGAGAGGAGGCAAGACTTGACTCATTTTTGAAATTGATGTTGGTTTTAGGCACTTGGTCTTAGAGGGGAAAATATTCTAGCTAAGGCAAAGGACATGTGAAAAGTCACGAATATGAACAGGGTAGAAATCTTAGAATCTTAACAGTGAATTTGGTAATTTGTCCCTTCTTTGAGGACAAACAAGGAATGAGTTTAGAGGGATTGTCTTTGGCCAGTCTGGATTGTAGCCTGAAGAAGAATGGGATATGAAAATAAAGGAATATAATGTGTTTACTTGGAATTTTTGTAAGATCATGATGGCCAGTAGTTGGTGAAGGTAGCATCCATAATAAATAGGTAGGTAAATTATCATAGAAGGTAAGATTTAGAGCTCATCTTCCCAACTTGTGTCCTAGGCTTTGCAAGTGGCAGAATGATCAACTCTCTCATCTGGAACTATCCTGCTGACACTGCCATTAAAACAGTTCATTTACCCCTGCACACAAGAAACAGGACCATAGAAAGTAATTTTACTAGGTGCCAGCACTCCCACCTAATTGCTACTTTCTAAAACTATTTCCCTCAGGCCATGATGGTTTTACTGGGGACCACTACACACAGGTACTTGGACAAATGTCACATGTAGGAGTGAGGGGCTTTAATAAAAAGTGTAACAAAGTTATATCAAAATAATAGAAATCATAAGAACAAACATAAAGAAAGGGTGACAGTAATAGGGCAACTGCACTAGTGACCACAGTCTGAGAAGGAAAGGTTAGAAGAAGTGAGGTAAGCTATAACTGACAAAATCAGCAAGGCCCTGGACTTTTGCTTCTCTCTTGCTTTTATACTTGAAAGGCAATACACTCAGCTTTACCTGTTATTCATTGGTCTACCATATGAATTTGTTTCAATGTGTTCCACTGTCACTGAGTCTAATTTGCAGAAATAGAAAAGAGGAGAGCACTCAATACAAATGCCCTTTGTAAAGGGAATAGATTAAAAGTGCAACTTAAGGATCAAGGGAGGTACAAATCAGTACTCTTATAAAAATAGATTGAATGTCATGGAAAGTGGGGAAACCTTTCACAGAAAACCTGTGAAAAAATAAGAAATATTGCTCTAGTTGAGATATATGTACATGGAGACCTAGGTTTATTCATCTTTATATCCCAATACCTAACATAATTCCAGGCACATAAAAGGTGCTCAGTAAAGGTCCATTGAATGAATGAATTAGTAATGCTCTATAGCATACTGAATGAACCCCAAGCACATTCGTGTGACTGCATCATTTTTTATTTGTTGTGGGGGAAGGGAAAGACAGAGAGAGTAGGTACTGCGAGTTTAACGAAATTGGAGTTGTCCAACCTGGTTGGACAGTTTTGGTTTTGTTTTGCTGTGAGTATTGCACATAAGTTTAAGTGGTCTTTATCAAATGGCTTTAGGTTTCTAGAGAGTAAAGATATTGCTATTCTCTTAGATACAAAACATGCTATGCGTTCTATCTTTCCTTTGCATCTCAAGACTCAGGCTGCTTCTTTCTCATCCCACACTGCCTCAGGAAACTGACCCATATTGATTGAACTGGCTGGTTCTCTTGTCTTCTGGCTTCCTATTGGATTTGGCCAAAGGGAGTCACCATTAAGAAATGTCAGTAAGGGGGCTTCCCTGGTGGTGCAGTAGTTAAGAACCTGCCTGCCAATGCAGGGGGGATGAGGGTTCATGCCCCGGTCCGGGAAGATCCCACATGCCGCGGAGTGGCTAGGCCTGTGAGCCATGGCCACTGGGCCTGCGCATCCGGAGCCTGTGCTCCACAATGGGAGAGACCGCAACAGTGAGAGGCCCACGTACCGCAGAGAAATGTCAGTAAGGGAAGGAGGATAGGTCAGGGTACATGTACCTCTGGCACCTTCCCCGAAAGTCATGTAGGACTGGCTGCATTCCTGTTAGGGGGCTGCGTCAGCGCATACTTCTTTTCAGTCCCTTGTCTTTTCATGCCTAAGGGGGATACATTACCTCATTATTACTAGCCCCAAATTACTGCAATATCGTTGTGACTTCTCTATATCCTACAGAGATGCTTTATTATACTCTCCGAAAATTATTCAATTTTATTTTGACATTCACTTCTTGTCAGGCCCTCTCTATATATACATAATAATTAATATTAATCTAATATATCTAATTTGACATTAGTTGTAGGATATTCAATATAATTTTAATTCATCTGTTTTAAAACATACACAAATAGGGCCATTAAAGTTACAGTATTTTTTTACTTTTAGAGTCTCTTGTCTCATCCCTTTATTTAAATTCTTCATTTGATGGCTAACAATCTATCAAAACATCCAGATACATGTAAACAATAGCATGGATTATGTGAGAATAGAAATATACCTAAATGGAAATAACTCTGAAAGCAATGCCATTCACTTTCATGAATAGACATTTATAAATGAGTTTAATAGAGAGAATAAGGTGTGTAAACTATTCCAGATTCAATAAGCATATGACTCATGACACTCAAGCTCAATGTTTTCAAATTATCTATATCTTAAAATATATGAAAAATACATTTATTTGTAAAAAATTGTGAATTTATTTATACAAATTTATTTATAAAAATGAAAATTATTTACTTAACAATTTTTAAGAGAAATTATCTTGGGAAGTTTAGTACTTAGGCCAAAAAGCGATATTAAATCTCTTATCAAAATTATGAACCATTTCTATAACAGTATATGTATGTATATATATACGCAGACATATAGATCGTTATAAAGAAAATCATAATTTAGATGTGTTATTCATTTTTTCACATTAGAACATGTTTTATTTAGATTTTAAAAATTTAGTTAAACATTTATTTGAGATAACTCTAAGTTATCTCAAAATAAATTATGTATATGTTATACATATACAGTTATGTATAAATCCATATACAGTTATAAGAATTAAAACAAATATATTCCATGTATCCTTTACCTAGTTTTTCCCAGTAGTACCAAATTGAAAAAATACAGTGTAATATCACAACCAGGATATTGAAATTGATTCAATCCACATCTTATTCCAGTTTCCCTAGTTTAATTTTATGTGTGTGAGTGTATCTGAATTTAAAAATCATCATTTCCTCCAGGGTTCTTCTGTCACTTTTAAATTATACTCAGACTAAATGCAATATGAAAATTTTAGAGATGAAAGGCTATTGGAATAAAAGTCCTTGAATGAATGACAATTTATTTGAAAAAGTAAAAACATATTGTTTGGGGTCCTGCAGCCAGCTACCCCATGACCTGGCTCTGCTCCACCAGTGGGGCAGCATCAGCCCCGGAATTCCCCAGCACTATACCAGCTGTGCCAAGACCCAGCCCTGCCCACCAGTAGGCCAGCAGCCTCAGCACAATGCAGGGCCCAGGAGCTAACCAAACCAGAAGCTAGCTCCACCTACCAGCACACCCACAGTAGTTGCCCCCACCAAAACAGAAGGGCCTATGCAGCCCACATAGGGGATACCCCTAGGCCATATAGCTCTGGTGACTAGAGGGGAGTGTGCTGTTGGGCCCCAGAGGATGTATCCTATATAAGGCCACTTCTCCAATCTCAGGAAACATAACCAACTTACCTAATACATAGAAATAAAAACTGAGAATTAGGCAAAATGAAATGGCAGAGGAATGTGTTGCAAATGAAGGAAGAAGGTAAAGTCCCAGAGGAAGAACTAAGCAAAGTGCAAATAAGCAGTCTAACTGATAAAGAGTTCAAGGCCATGATCTTAAAGATGTTTAAGGAACTAAGGAGAAGAATGGATGAATACAGTGAGAAGTTTAACAAAGAGTTAGAAAACATAAAGAAGAACCAGACAGAGCTGAATAATGCAATAACCGAAATTTAAAAATACACTAGAAAGTGTATAACAGTAGATTACATGTTACAGAGGAATGGAACTATGAACTGGAAAACAAGATTAGTGGAAATCACTCAAGCTGAACAGAAAAAAGAATTTTAAAACAATGAGGACACTTTAAGAGATCTCTGGGACAAAATGAAATGTACTAACATTCACATTATAAGGGTCCCAGGAAAAGAGAGAGTGAAAGTGGTGGAGAACTTCTTTGAAGAAATAAGCTGAAAATAGCTAAAAACTTTCCCTAACCCGAGGAGGGAAACAGACATTCAGGTCCAGGAATCACAGAAAGTCCCAAACAATATAAACCCAAAGAGATCCACCCAAGAAACACTATATTTAAAATTCCAAAAGTTAAAGAGAGAATATTAAAAGCAATAAGGGAAAAGCAACTAGTTACATATAAGGAAACTCCTATAAAACTATAAGCTGAATTTTCAGCAGAAATTTTGCAGGCCAGAAAGGAGTGGCATGATATATTCAAAGTGATGAAAGGAAAAATCTGTAACCAAGAATATGCTACTCAGCAAGGCTATCATTCAGATTTGAAGGAGAGATAAAGAGTTTTATAGACAAGCAGAAGCTAAAAGAGTTCAGCACCACTAAACAGGCTTTACAAGAAATGTGTAACTGAATCACTTTGCTGTACACCTGAAACTAACACAACACTGTTAATCAACTATATTCCAATATAAAATAACAATTTTTAAAAATGTTTAAAAAAGGCAGAAAAGACCACAGCTAGAAATATGAAAATTACAGAAGGAAAAATCTCATTGATAAAGGCAAACGTACAGTAAAGGTAGTAGATCAACAACTTTATAAAGCTAGTATAAAGGTTGCAAGACAACTTTATAAAGCTAGTATGAAGGTTGCAAGAAGTTGCAAAGGGATACACACAAAAAATGTCAACTTAATCATTCATATATATACATGTATATATATATATATACACACACACACCCCTCATGGTAACCACAAACCAAAATTCTATAGTAGATACACACAAAAAAGAGAAAGGAATCCAAATATAACAATAAACATAGTCATCAGATTACAAGAGAAAAGAATAAAAGAAGAAAGGAAGAGAAAAGAACTACAAAACAACCAGAAAACAATGAGCAAAATAGCAATAAGTGCATGCCTATCACTAATTACTTTAAATGTAAATGGACTAAATGGTCTAATCAAAAAATTAGGGTCAGTGAATGGATTAAAAAACAAGACCCATATAGATGCTGCCTACAAGAGACTCATTTCAGATCTAAAGTCACATGCAGACTGAAAGTGAAAAGATAGAAAAAGGTATTTCATCCAAATGAAAAGAGAAAAAGAAAGCTGGGCTAGCAATACTTATATCAGATAAAATAGACTTTAAAACAAAGACTGTAATATGAAACAAAGAAGGACATTACTTGATGATAACAGGATCAATCCAACAAGAAGATACAATAATTGTAAATATATATGCACCCAATATAGCACTTAAATACATAAAGCACATATTTTTAAAATGATACAAATGAACTTATTTACAAAACTGAGACAGACTCATAGACTTAGAGAATAAACTTATGGTTACCAGGGGGGTAGTGGGGAGGGATAGACTGGGAGTTTGGAATTGACATGTACACACTGCTATATTTAAAGTAGATAACCAACAAGGACCTACTGTAAAAGAAAGAAAGAGAGAGAGGAAGGGAGAGAGAGAGGGAGGGAGGGTGGAAGGAAGGAAGGAAGAAAGAAAACTTGCAATGACTAAAAAATATATATTAGCACACATAAAGGGAGAAATTGACAGTAACACAGTAATAGAGGACTTTAACATCTTACTTAAATCAATGTACAGATCATCCAGACCGAAAATCAATAAGGAAACACTGGCCTTAAATGACATATTAGGCCAGATGGTAGACTTTATAGATATCTACAGAACACTCTATCCAAAAGCAGCAGAATACATATTCAAGTCCACATGGAACATTCTCCAGGATAGATCACATGCCAGTCCACAAAACAAGTCTCAGTAAACTTAAAAAGATTGAAAACATATTATGCATCTTTTCCAACCATAACAGTATGAGACTGGAAATCAACTACAAGAAAGGCAAAAAAATACAGAAAACACAAACACGTGAAGGCTAAACAATATGCTATTAAACAGCCAATGGGGGCTTCCCTGGTGGCGCAGTGGTTGAGAGTCCGCCTGCCGATGCAGGGGACACGGGTTCGTGCCCCGGTCTGGGAAGATCCCACATGCCGCGGAGCGGCTGGGCCCGTGAGCTATGGCCACTGAGCCTGTGCTCCGGAGCCTGTGCTCCGCAAGGGGAGAGGCCACAACAGTGAGAGGCCCGCCTACCGCAAAAAAATAAATAAATAAATAAACAGCCAATGGGTCACTTAAGAAATCAAAGAGGAAATCAAAGAATACCTGGAGACGAATGGAAATGGAAACACAATGATCCAACATGTATTGACACAATAAAAGCAGTTCTAAGAGGGAAGTTTATAATGATACAAGCCTACTTCAGGAAACAAGAAAAACTCAAATAAACAACCTAACCTTACACCTAAAGGAACTAGAAAAGAAAAGCAAACAAATCCAAAGTTAGTAAAAGGAAAGAAATCATATAGATCCAAGCAGAGATACATGAATTAGAGACTAAAACAGATAGAAAAGATCAATGAAATTAAGAGCTGGTTCTTTGAAAAGACAAACAAAATTGTCAGACTCATCAAGAAAAAAGAGAAAGAACCCAAATAAATAAAATTAGAAATGAAAGAGAAATTATAACCAACACCACAGAAATGCAAAGAATCTTAAACAATTACTATGAACAATTATACACCAACAAAATAAGCAACATAAAATAAATGGATAAATTCCTAGAAATGCACAATCTCTGAAGACTGAATCAGGAAGAAATAGAAAGTGTGAATAGACCAATTATCAGTAATGATATGAGTCAGTAATAAACTCCCAACAAACAAAAGTTCAGGACCAGGTGGCTTCACAAGTTAATTCTACCAAACACTTAAGAGTTACACTATTCTTCTCAAACTATTGCAGAAAACTGAAGAGGAAGGAATGTTTCCAAACTCATTCTCTGAGGTTGGCTGACACTGATTCCAAAGGAAGACAAAGACACTACAAAAAAAAAAATTTACAGATCTATATCACTGATGAACATAGATGCAAAAATCCTCAACAAAATACATTTGACTTTTGAACAACACAGAAATTGGGGTGCTGACCCTCAGTGCCATGGAAAATTGATGTATAACCTATAGTCAGCCTTCCATATACATGGTTGTAGTTATTTCATATCTGCAGTTTCACATCTACAGATTCAACAACCACTGATTGTGTAGGACTGTAGTATTTACTATAGAAAAAAATCCGGGTATAAATGGACCCATGCAGTTCAAACCCTTTTTGCTCAAGGATCAACACTATTAGCACACCAATTCAACAATACATTATGACATTGATAGGAAACAAATTCACTCCCCCCATATGCTGATCACTATTGAAATTAATAACAGAAATATAAAAATCAAGGAGGACCCCAAACGGCCCTGAAACTTGGAAAACTGTTCATTCATATGCCAGAATATTTTACTTGTAGAAAAGAAAAGCAGGAAATATGCTGATTTGTAGTTACTTCTCCTGAAAAAGATGGAGAAAAAATGGTAGATATACAAAACCTCACTAATGTCCCCCACATTGTGAGCCTTAAGGACTGAAGTAGACAGTAAGCCAACAGAAGCTATTGCCTGGATCGCTAGCCTTTGAAAGCAGTTTTTAAGAAGGTGAAGTGTAATGCAGCAGCAGCTATTCTAAGGCAAACAACAGTGATTAGATTGTCCTTGATTTGGAAGTACAACTATCCTGTAACAATGGAAATGAGGCTAGGCACAGACACAACTTGTAACTGATGTGGTGCCTCGGCCAAAAAATCCAGGATGTGCAAAATTGGCTCCTACACCGTGTATACATAAGCTTTATCAAGCACAGACCTCTTGTCAGACATCTGCTGAGACCACCTATAGCTCCAACACCCTTCATTTTAGTACAATGCTGAGATAGTAATGTAAGCTTATATCAACTAGCCATTTAATCTAACATACCTTGAATAGAATCTAATGGTAACCAGGTGCACTGTGGTGTTGGCAGAGAATCTCATTTCCCTTGCTTTTGGACAGATATCAAAGTCATAAAAATCTCTGTGTATTTAAAGAGGAATAAATGTTAGAACAAAAAACAACAAAGTGCTTGGAACACTGAAAATATTGTCCATTTTAAAATCCAGAAAATGTTTTACTTAAGATGCAGTAAATAGAAATCATTTTTTAAAATTACTGTAGTTAAAAAAAAAGAAGTCTCAATGGATTTGAAGAATAGGTAGAGGGAATAATAGAAATAAAGTTGAAAGGTGAGGATGTTATTGTGAGGAAATAAGAATTAAAGAATTAATAAGTGGAAAACCAGAGACTGAGCTGTGGATAAGCTAACCTTGAGGTCACTGAAGATACTGTAAAAAGAATTAATGTCAAAAGTTAGCTGAGAACCAGAACTAAGCAAGTAAATCATAGGATGACAGGTGGCAACAGTAGAGACAGGGAAGAGAGTAGTGTTAGAGACCATAAACCCCAAGTAGTTTTCATATTGAAGTGAAGAGGAGGATGGAGATTGAATAGTCTGAAGTACACCATAATATGACTGACACATCATAGGTGCTCAGTATGTGGAAACTAATATTATTGCTGTGGTTTAAGTCATAAAGCAGGATATCAGGTGGTCTACTCTTCAGTAATTGATTGATATATCCATTTTATATTTATGAAATGCATTTTTTTCTTTAAGGGCATTTTAATTTTATTGTGGAGCTGCCACAGTAACGTAAAAAGAGTTAGTATGGACTAAGTATAATACTTGGTGGTAATCCAGATCAAGTGAACATCTCATTTAGAAAGTCATCCCACAGTACTTTCATAATGCCCCAAACACTGACTAGCAGAGCTCATATCTGAATAATACAATAGTAAGAGATTGTTAAATATATTTAAAAATACCTACAGATATTTTTTCAAGGCCAAAGGTGGGGGTAGGGTGATACTGTGCATTGCCTCAATGGCACATATCAACTCTGCTAAAGAAAGAAAAAATTAACACAGTACAATTCAGCCTGCAGCTATATATTTTTGACACCTATAGAGGTTGTAATAGGCCTCTTCAGATATTCAAAGGTATTATTGAATTAATTTTAACTTATTTTACAAGTTCTATTTCTTTATTGTGGTATATATGGAATATAACAGTGCATGTAACTACTGTATTTTAAATCTGTGTTTTAAGGACGATGACTATTTTAAAGCATTCCCTATCCTGTGCCCTTCAAAGAGAGGCTAAAAGTGGGTTCTTTGGTGCCAGTCTGCCTGGGTTCATATTTTGGCTTTACTTCTTACTAGCTGAAGAACCTTAAATGATTTACTTAGCTTTGGGCTGGGGAGCAGTTAGGTCTTCTCACTTATAAAATTGGGGATATTAGGGCAATATGTAATAAATGAATAACTTTTCCCCAGTATCAGGTATATACTACCAGTAGTATATGTATTTACTATATAGTAGTAGTAGTGTAAGATGTATAGTTGCACTCAGTAAATCTTAAGATGCATTATATTATTGCTACTATTACTATTAGTAATAGTTGTGGTAGTATTTGGAAAAACAGAATATCAAGAAGTTGAAGAAAATTTTATCTCATATGCTGAATATTAAATGCAAGGGACTTAACAAGTATTATCTAATCTAATCCACACAATAAGCACATGAGATAGGTATTATTATTCTATTTTACAGATGTAGAAATTAAAGCTTACTGAATCTAGATGAAATTGATTCTAGATGCTATGCTTTTCCCCTTGTGTCATTTGATCTTATCTCTTTCATTGAGACCGTCACCATGACTAATTGATTTAATTCCATATAGAAAATCATGTTTTATTTGCTCTCTTTACTCATAATTTTTACCTTTGAATACCTAATTTCCATTAGGTTATGTCATGCTTTTAGCTTTTAAAGAGGGAATATAAAATAGGAATATTAACCTCAATTTTTAGTCACTCCCATCTGCCGCCTAACTAAACATAAAATTTTAAATACTATTTGATACAATCTCTGGTGTTTGGAACATCACCATATTTTTATTGTTATTTTTGTGTATGGAAGCAATTGGTATTTGATTTAAAACAAATACGAACTTGAAATGACATTCCTTTCCACTTTAAGTCTCTATACTTTTTAAATTTGTTTATATAAGCTTACTATAAATTTTATAGTACTCTATTATATTTTAGAAATGACAATTCTGAAAGTCTATATAAGATATATGCATTCCCCAATTTAAAGTATAACCCCCACCCAGAACAGAGCCCATGTTTCCACAGAGCTGGAACTCCAGGCTTACGGTCTCTTCCCTCCGCTGTCACTGAGCTGCTCTGGAGCACAATGGGATGGTGGCCTCACTGAGGCTGTCTGCTTTGGAGGGACCCCACCAGCTGATGCCACGACTGTCCTTGGGACTGTGGGCCACTTACCTGAAACCTGGACCTCGAAGGCCACCTTTATTCACACAAAGAAAGGATTTTTCCATTTGAATGTCAACATGTCAGAGTTTCTTACCAGCCTTGTATATCACTCTCTGGTGATTACAGTGTGTTGACTCGAGCTCTCTGTGCTACACATACCTTTCCTGAAGTGGGAGCCAGCTCCGGGAAGGTTGACCACTGTATATCTCTCAAAGTACAGCTGCAAAGCATCTCTACCAAACACCAGTCTGTACATGAGGAAGCAGACACTGAGGCACACAGAGGTTAAGCCACTTGCTCAAAGTCATATAGACACCATGCAGCTGAAAGGGTCTTGGTGCTCTGGCCAGGTGTCAGGCCTGAGCCTCTGAGGTGGAAGAACCAAGTTCAGAACATTGGGCCACCAGAGACCTCCCAGCCACACATAATATCAATCAGCAAGAGTTCTCCCAGAGATCTCCATCTCAACGCTAATACCCAGCTCCACTCAATGACCAGCAAGCTTCAGTGCTGGACACCCCATGCCAGACAGCTAGCAAGACAGGAACACAGCACAACCCATTAGCAGAGAGGCTGCCTAAAGTCACACTAAGTTCACAGATACCTCAAAACACACTACTGGACACAGTCCTGCCCACCACAAAGACAAGATCCAGCCTCATCCATCAGAACACAGGCACCAGCCCCATCCACCAAGAAGCCTACACAACCAACTGAACGAACCTCACCCACTGGGGGCAGACACCAAAAACAACGGGAACTACAAACCTGCAGCCTGAGAAAATGAGACCCCAAATACAGTAAGTTAAGCAAAATGGGAAGACAGAAATATGCAGCAGATTAAAGAGCAAGGAAGAAACCCACCAGACGAAACAAATGAAGAAGAAATAGGCAGTCTACCTGAAAAAGAATTCAGGGTAATGATAGTAATCATGATCCAAAATCTTGGAAATACAATGGAGAAAATACAAGAAACATTTAACAAGGACCTAGAAGAACTAAACAGCAAACAAACAATGATGAACAACACAATAAGTGAAATTAAAAATTCTCTAGAAGGAATCAATAGCAGAATAACTGGGGCAGAAGAACAGGTAAGCGACCTGGAAGATAAAATAGTGTAAATAACTGCCACAGAGCAGAATAAAGAAGAAGAATGAAAAGGATTGAGGACAGTCTCAGAGACCTCTGGGACAATATTAAAAGCACCAACATTCGAATTATAGGGGTCCCAGAAGAAGAAGAGAAAAAGAAAGGGACTGAGAAAATATTTGAAGAGATTATAGTTGAAAACTTCCCTAATATGGGAGAGGACATAGTCAAGTCCAGAAAGCACAGAGAGTCCCATACCGGATAAATCCAGGGAGAAACAGGCCAAGACACATATTAATCAAACTATCAAAAATTAAATACAAAGAAAAAATATTAAAAGAAGAAAGGGAAAAGCAACAAATAACATACAAGTGAATCCCCATAAGATTAACAGCTGATCTTTCAGCAGAAACTCTGCAAGCCAGAAGGGTAGGGCAGGACATATTTAAAGTGATGAAAGGGAAAAAAATACAACCAAGATTACTCTGCCCAGCAAGGATCTCATTCAGACTTGACAGAGAAATTAAAACCTTAACAGACAAGCAAAAGCTAAGAGAATTCAGCACCACCAAATCAGCTTTACAACAAATGCTAAAGGAACTTCTCTAGGAAGGAAACACAAGAGAAGGAAAAGACCTACAATAACAGACCCAAAACAATTAAGAAAATGGTAAAAGGAGCATACATATTGGTAATTACCTTAAATGTAAATGCATTAATGCTCCAACCAAAGGACACAGACTGGCTGAATGGATACAAAAACAGGACTTGTATATATGCTGTCTACAAGAGACCCACTTCGGACCTAGGGACACATAAAGACTGAAAGTGTGGGGATGGAAAAAGATATTCCATGCAAATGGAAATCAAAAGAAACCTGGAGTAGCAATTCTCATATCAGAAAAAATAGACTAGATAGCAATTACAGGAAAAAAACTGTAAAAAATACAAACACATCACACCCACTTCTACCAGCTCTTCCACCCTCTGTTTAGTCAGGGTGGTATGTATGTGTGTGTATATACATGTAGTAGTTTTAGGGAAGGCCTATATATATCTTCACAAAGCTTTAATTTTTTTCTTGCAGTTTTGAAGAAGCTTCCATTTTCTTATGTGTATTTCACTAACTGGCACTTTGATGCAATTTATTGCAATTTATTTTGGTAGAAGTCATAAATACAATCATTTAAAAATGTTCCTCATTCCTTAGAAAGTGATTATTGTCATTTTATTAAGAATGCCTTACCTGTACTATTTACAATAGCCAAGACATGGAAGCAACCTAAGTGTCCAACAAATGAATGGATAAATGAATGTGGTATATATATACAATAGAACATTAATCCCCTATAAAAAAAAAAGGAATAAAATAGTACCATTTGCAACAACATGGATGGAGCTAGAGATTAGCATACTACATGAAGACAAATATTATATGATATCATTTAAATGTGGAATGTAAGAAATAATACAAATGAACTTATTTACAAATGAGAAACAGACTCACAGACATACAAAATAAACCTATGGTTACCAAAGGGGAAGGGGGAGTGATAAATTAGGAGTATGAGATTAACAGATACACACTAGATATATTAAATAGGTTAACAACAGGATTTACTGTATAGTAGGGAACTATATTCAATATCTTGCAATAACCTATAATGAAAAAGAATCTTTAAAAAAGTATATATATATATATATATATACACACACACACATATATATAACCTAATCACTTTGCTGTACACCTGAAACTAACACAATATTGTAAGTCAACTATACTTCAATTAAAAAAAAAAAGCATTACCTAGGTATAGACAGCCTTTCTCCATATTTTCCTTAGACATACAATAATGTTGCTTTACCTGTCTCCAATTTTATAGTAAAATAGAGTTCTTCAGTACCAATTCATTGAAAAGAGCTTTTTTCTTATCCCACCTGGCTCAACCAACTAATGCATGATCTCAGTCTTGAAAGAGGATTCTAACCTGTATACTCCGTTTTTCCTCTCTCACTCAGTAATTATAGTTTGGGTCTTTAGCAATTTTTCAAAAAAGAAAAATCAATATAAACTCAAACTTGCCTTCTATTAATGACTCAATTGTAGTCACTAACCAGGAATGAAAGAGAGAATATCACTACAGACCTTACTGAAATTTTTTAAAAATGAATTTTATGTCACCAAATTAGATAACAGGTGAAATTCCTAAAAAGATGGAGCTACCACAAAGGACTAAGTAAGAAATAGCATATCTGAAATTCTGTAGACCTGAAGCTGATTCTGATAAGATGAATATGACAAGCCCTGTAGCAACAAGTAAGGAAATAGCTCAAAAGATATAATGAAAAATAATTAAAAATTTAACATGCTATGTTAGAATTTTATGGTGAATTCATATAATATAAGGCAGTAAGGAGTAAATAGAGAAAGAAAAGAGACATGAGACATAGTTTTTAAAAAAGGACCTGGAGTCTGTCATACAGAGTGAAGTAAGTCACAAATAGAAAAACAAATACTGTATGCTAACACATATATATGGAATAAAAAAAAAATGGTTCTGAAGAACCTAAGGGCAGGACAGGAATAAAGACACAGACATAGAGAATGGACCTGAGGACACGGGGAGGGTGAAGGGTAAGCTGGGATGAAGTGAGAGATTGGCATGGACATATATACACTACCAAATGTAAAATAGATAGCTAGTGGGAAGCAGCCACATAGCACAGGGAGATCAGCTCGGTGCTTTGTGACCACCTAGAGGGGTGGGCTAGGGAGGGTGGGAGGGAGACACAAGAGGGAGGAGATATGGGGATATATGTATATGTATAGCTGATTCACTTTGTTATAAAGCAGAAACTAACACACCATTGTAAAGCAATTATACTCCAATAAAGATGTTAAAAAAATAAAATGACAGATGTAAACACAATTATGTCAATGATAACACTAAATGTGAATGGACTAAACAGTCCAATCAAATGGCAGTTGTCAGACTGGATAAAAAATAAGGTCCAACTATATCCTATCTACAGGAGACACAATTAAGATTCAAAGATACAAACATATGGAATGTAAAGTAAACCTCAGAAGTTTGGGAGAAGATAAGTCATGCAAACACCACCCAAAAGAAAGCTGGAGTAGCTATACTAATATGAGACAAACTTTAAACCAAAAATTTTAAAGTCACTATAAATAAAGATAGTTATAGAACTATAAAGGTAAATCCATCAGACTGCTATAACAATTGTAAATACATATTCACCTAACAGCAGAGCCCCAAAATATGAAGAAGCAAAAACTGACTGAAGTGAAAGAAGTAAATAATTTGACAACAATAGATGGGGACTTCAATACCCACTTTCAATAGTTGATAGAACTAGATAGAAAATCAACAATGAAATAGAAGACTTAACTATAAACCAACTAGACCTAACAGACATCTATAGACCACTTCACTCAAGAATAGTGGAATGCACATTCTTCCCAAGTGCACTTGGAACATTCTTCCAAAAAGGCAATATTCTAGACCATTAAACAAACCTTAATTAATTTAAAAGAATGGAAAAACACAAACTTTGTTCCTTGAACACAGTGGGATAAAATTAGAAATAATAACAAAATTTGGGGAAAGTTTGGGAAACCCAAAGATTTGTGAAAAATTTAAAAGTGTAGTGCTAAATAGCCAATGGATCAAAAAAGAAATCAAATGGGAAATGTAAAAATACCATGAGATGAATTAAAATAAAGACACAACACACAAAAATATTTGAGATGTAGCTTTAGTGCTTAGAAATTTAAAGCTGCAAATGCTTGTATTTCAAAAGAAAAATATCAAATTAATAACCTCACCTTCTCTACAAAAGAAGAGAAAATTAAACCTAGAGCAAGCAGAAGGCAGAGTAAAATAAAAATTAGAGAATAACTTAACTAAATAGAGACTCAAAGCAATAGAGAAAATCAATGAAACCAAAAACTTATTCTTAGAAAAGATCAACAAATAAAGGAATATTATAGAATACAGACACACACACACGTATTTTTAAAAAGAAAAAATATTTGAACAGACATTCAAATATCTTCTTATTCAAAGATGATGTCAAATGGCACATAAGGATACAAAAACACTTAATAGCTTTTGTCACTGTGGAATTACAAATTAAAGCAGTAAGATACCAGTACATCTTTAGAATAGCTAAAATCCAAAAAATTGGCAATATCAACTGTTGGCAAGGCTTTGGAGCAACAGGAACTCTCATTGCTGGTGGGAATGCAAAATGGTACATCCACTTGGAAAGAGTTTGACAGTTTCTTACAAAGCTAAATGTAGTCTTACCATACAATCCAGCATTTGCACTCTTTGGTGTTTATTCAACTGATTTGAAAATTTTTATGTTCATCCTAAAATCTGCATACATGTTTGTAGCAGCTTTACTCATGATTGCCAACAACCGGAAGCAACCAAGATATTTTTCAATACGTAAATGGATAAACTGTGCTATATCCATGTAATATAGTATTATTTACTGATTAAAAAAGGGGCTGTCAAGCACAAAAAGACATGGATGAATTTACATGTTACTAAGTAAAAGAGACCAGTCTGAAAAAGCTACATTACTCTGTGATCCCAATTATATGACATTCTGGAAAAGACAAACCTATAGAGATTATAAACAAATCAGAGGTTTCCAGGGAGTTGGAGATGAGGAGGAGGCTGAATAGGTGAAGCACAGGATTTTTGAGCAGTGAAACTATACTACATGATACTGTAATGGTGAATACAAGACATTAGGCATTTGTCAATAATCAAAGAACTTTACAACAGTGAGTGAACCTTGATGTATGCAAATTTTTAAAAATGAATTAGGAGGTTGGGGAATCTCAGGATGGAATGCAGGATGTTACCAAAAAAAAAAATCTAAATGTAGTACAAATGTATAAAACAAACTTATTAATGGGAGCTGGGGAATGAGGTGCTGACTTAAGTAACTTTTGAAATTAGTGGTGTCTATAAGACTACAGACAAAGAAACTATATATAACCACTGTACTGTTGTTGATAAAGTTGTTTCTCATGGGAGTATGTATTAATAGTTCAGAAACCACTGTACATTTATATTATAATTAAACAATTAACTAAATGAATGCAAATGGTGGGAACTCATTGTAATGAGAGGTTACACATAAGAAAAAGGAGTAGTCTAGAATGTTCCATGTGGTAATGGATTAGAGTTGGAGACATCAGTATGAACTCATGTAACTTAATATAGATATATAGGATTACATATAGAAATATGTGTGGAGGGGTGATGGGTTATTGTGTGTACGTACATGTGTTCATATACACACAAATATCTCCTTGCTTTGTCAGCTGAGAGGGCCTGTAAGCAATGATGCCCCAGTAACAGTGAACATACCTGAGCACCCAGATCTTGGATTCAAATACCATTCTCCAATAAAAGGAACCACAGACCTTTGGAAGAATAATTTGTTCTAGAATTGGTATTGGGACAGGAATTTTACAAGATGAGCCTAAGGTATCTTGTAGTGATGGAAAATAAGAAAGTGCTAAAAATAAATAAATAAATAAATAATGAAACTATATCAAATGGATCCAGGAGCCAACTGAAAGAGCTCCCAAAGGTTAAAGCTGAAACAATTTGAGCAATAAAATAAGTAATGTAGTATTGCATTATAATCCAAATTATAAAATAAATATTCATGGGCCCATACTGCTGTAAGTAAATAAATGGGGAAGAATAGACACATCTCCCATGCAGAAATTTTCCAAATAATTTATGTAGATACTCCACTCTAAAGGAGGTGAAGTATAATTCTCCACTTTTTAAATGGGAGCTGTCCATAGTGACTTCTTCCAAAGAATACAGTATGAAAAAGGGAGGGGAAAATAAGTTTTACAAAGGAAAAATCTGACAAACACTAACTCAAGCCAGGTGATCAAAGTTAACATCAACAGTGAAAAGTCACACTGATAGTACATGCCCTTGACATGATACGATGAGAATGGCACTTGACCTCTGTTACCTTTTTCACCAAAATATTACCCCAGACTAATCATGAGATAAACAGCAGACAAATCCCAATTGCAGGACATTTTACAAGTTACCAGACTATCAAGGTCATCAAAAATAAGGAAAGTCTGAGAAATTGTCAAAACCAAGAGGAACCTTAAGAGACAGGACTAATAAAGGAAATATGATTTCCTGGATGGGATTCTGAAACATAAAAATTACATCAATGAAAATCCAAGGAAATTTGAATAAAATATCAACTTTTGTTAATAATAAAGTGTTAAGTTTTGTTAAATAATTATAACCAATGCACCATCCGAACGAAAGATGTTACTAATAGGGAAGAAAACTGGTTGTGGGGTATACAGGAACTCTGTACTATCTTCACAATAATTCTAAAACTTCTGAAATAAAATGCTTACTTAAAAAACTAGTGTCCTGGGCTTCCCTGGTGGTGCACTGGTTAAGAATCTGCCTGCCAATACAGGGGACACGGGTTCGATCCCTGGCTCCGGAAGATCCCGCATACCATGGAGAAACTAAGTCCATGCACCACAACTACTGAGCCTGCGCTCTAGAGCCCGTGCAGTAGCCTGTGTTCCACAATTACTGAAGGCTGCATGCCTAGAGCCCATGATCCACAGCAAGAGAAGCCACCACAATGAGAAGCCCGTGCACAGCAACGAAGAGTAGCCCCTGCTCATCACAACTAGAGAAAGCCCACGAGCAGCAATGAAGACCCAATGCAGCCAAAAATACATAAATAAATAAATAAATTTATTTAAAATATATATATATATATATATACCTGTGAAAATATGGAGTGGTTTCTATGAAAATTCAAGGAAGTGCTTTGGAAAAGGTTTATTTCAAAAATCCTGTAGCATTAATTTTATGAAATGATTAGGGAAAACATTTGTAAAAATCTAGGTGATTCCTCTTTCAGATATCTTTGAAAGCGCTCTTAAATTAATGTTATATTTTAAAGAAATACCAAAGTCTGTGCCATAGGTTATGTACTATAATTGCAGTTTATGTAGGAAAGATTATATAGAGTTGTAAACAGTCATCTTAAAGAAAAGAACTTACTGTACATTAAATGATGGCAATTATTTTTTTTTCTAAGTGAAGGTTTTGTTTTTGAAAAAGACATGATATCCTAGTCAATGAATTAATATGTGGCTTCAGTTATATGCTTGTGTATGTGTGTGTGTGTGCATGCAAGTGTGTATGTAAAAGTTAAGGTTATATTTCCAATTATATGTGACTTTTCAATTATCCAACCAAAGATTGTTTTTTGTTTTTGGGGGTTTTTTTTGGGTTTTTTGCGGTACGCGGGCCTCTCACTGTTGTGGCCTCTCCTGTCGCGGAGCACAGGCTCTGGATGCGCAGGCTCAGCGGCCATGGCTCACGGGCCTAGCCGCTCCATGGCATGTGGGATCTTCCCGGACCGGGGCATGAGCCTGTGTCCCCTGCATCGGCAGGCAGACTCTCAACCACTGCGCCACCAGGGAAGCCCCCCAAAGATTGTTTTTGATTGAATAATATCCCAGGGTTTTTACTGTACTCCCATATATTGTCAATCATAAAAATAAACATTAGTGGCAAATCATCAACCAAATAAAAAGGACATCTACTGAATGGGAGAAAATATTTGCAAATCATGTGCCTGATAAGGGGTTAATATCCAAAATATATAAAAAACCATACAACTGAATAGCAGCAAACAAACAAGCCAATTAAAAAATGGGCAGAAGATCTGAATAGACAGTTTTTCCAGAGAAGACATGCAAATGGCCAGCAGACACATGAAAAGATGCTCAACATCACTAATCATCAGGGCAATGCAGATCAAAACCACAGATACCACCTCACACCTGTTAGAATGGCTGTAATAAAAAAAAACAAGATATAACAAGTATTGGCAAAGGTGTGGAGGAAATGGAACCTTTGTGCACTGTTGGTGGGAATGTTAATTGGTTCAGCCACTGTGGAAAATTGTATGGAGGTCTTCAGAAAATTAAAAACAGAACTACCGGTCCGGGAAGATCCCACATGCCGCGGAGCGTCTGGGCCCGTGAGCCATGGCCGCTGAGCCTGCGCGTCCGGAGCCTGTGCTCCGCAACGGGAGAGGCCACAGCAGTGAGAGGCCCGCGTAACGCCAAAAAAAAAAAAAAAAAAAAAAACAGAACTACCAAATGGTTCACCAATTCCACTTCTGAGTATTTATCTAAAGAAAACGAAAACACTAACTTGAAAAGATAACTACATTCCCATGTTCATTGCAGCATTATATACAATAGCCAAGATATGGAAACAACTTAAGTGTCCATTAGTGGATAAATGGATAAAGAAAATGTGATATACATATACAATAGAATATTATTCAGCTGTAAAAAAACAGTGAAATCTTGCCATTTGTGACAACATGGATGGACCTCGAAGGCATCTTACTAAGTGAAAGTCAGTCAGGGAAAGGCACATACCACATGATCTCTCTTATATGTGGAATCTAAACTAAACAAAACAAAAAACAAACAAGCAAAACCAACCAGGATCATAGATACATTAAACAGATTGGTTGCTAGAGGCAGGTGGTTGAGGAGACAGGAGAAATGGGTCAAAAAGGTAATAAATATTTTTTAAAAATCTAAAAGCCAAGTATGTATATTACTATGTCAATTAATAAGAAAATCAAATTTGCAACATACTTCACAGTTTAAAATAGAACACTCACACGTGTAGTTTCATGAAAATTGTGAGGTAGAGCAATGTATTGCTTCAGGATGAAAAAACCAAAATTTGGAATTACTAATTGATACATCAGAAAAAAGTCCATTTTCAATTAACATTACAGTATTTCACTAATTGTGCAGTTACTTTATAACAGAATATTCCCAATTACTCCCTTCTATCCTTTATAAGATTGCTGTCATTCATTTCACTTATCCTTATTCTATAATCACAAGTACATTGTTACTATTATTATTTGAACAGTTATCTAATAAATTAATAATAATATACTTTGCCTTCAAAAAATAAAATAAACATTAGTGTATTTGTTTGTCCTTAGCTTTGATATAGTACACCTTTTCCCCACTTTGTTCTTAAGTATGCTTTGAGTATGTACTCCTTATTGAATGCACACTAATATATTGTATGAATATACTAGATTATTTTTGTAATTTCTCCATTTTTGGACAATGAAACCTATAGCCTCTGAATTTTCTCTCCACATTTTCTTTATCTCTGAGGATGAAGTATCTCTTCTGTTTTCGGGGAAGTATATGACCTCTTATCATTTTCTTTATGTGTTCTGGCCATAAGAAGGAAGCAGTCAACAGGCTCTGAGTTGAAATTCCAGGTTCCTGGAATATATTATATAACAGTCATGCTTAGTCAGGCATTAATTGACAAATATCTATCAAGTTCACGCCTATATTTACCAAGCACCATTCTAGAAACTGACCCCCCAAAATGGCATCATCCTTAAATATGATGGCTAGGTTCCCATTTCTGTGAACCCAGTGCAGAAAGGCACTTACATGAGAAAGGAGAGTTTGTTAAGAGCTGAGTACAGTCACCAAAATGTGCTTACTACAGAAGTAACATATATAAATACGTTTCTTCTCTGCTTTTACTTATAAAATGTTGAGCAACGCTTAAGATCATGCATACATTTTCCCATATGTTCTCTTCTACGTTTCATGGGGTTTTTTGTTTGTTTCACAGTCTTCACATGATATTATTTTGATATGTAGCGCCAATGTAAACACGACTTTATTTTTTCTAATACTTAACCAGTTATCCCTGTACTAGCTATTGAATAATCCAAATTTCCCCTACAAATATTTATCATCCTTGGGTTTGTTTTTAGGTTTTCTATTCTGCTTTTTTTTTCTCTGCCTGACCATTATTATGTCTATATTATACTATCTTAATTTACATAGCTTGTTAAAAATACCAAGAATTCTTGATTATTTCAGAAAATATTTTGGAGTATGTTTTAAGTACCAAAAATAATTGTCAATATTATTTTATTATATTCACATTAATATAAAAATTGATTTGACAATATTGTTATTTTTGCAATATTGAGCTTCCCATCTAGATATTTAGTACGCTTTGACTGCATTCCATTCTTCTGTATCATAGTGAAGTTTAGGATTTTTCTTCTTTGGTTTTTTTTATGCATTTCCTATTAATGTTCTTATATATTGACATCATTTTAATATACTTATTTTATTAAAGGAATATAGCAAACTATTGATATCTAAAGATTATATCTAAAGATTTATTTGTATAATGCCCTCTAGTTAGAATTTCTACCCAAATTTTATTCTTTCTCAATTAACATATTGGAGCATAAAGTATTCAATCATATTATCTCTAAATATTGATTCTTTAGCATTCCTTTTTTCTTACCTCTTAATTATTTTTACTCCCTTGCATTTGCTGGAATTTCAAGAATGGTATGAAGTAATACTGTTGAAAACTTTCATAATTTTTTTCTGATATTAATGGAAATACATCTATTGTAAGTATGGGAGATTTGTTTTATATTATAATGCTGAATTCAATCTACTAATAGTAGTTGCTTTGAGAAATATGTTGTGAAGGTTTCTAAAGTCATGTCTGAGCTCAATGGAAACTAATATCATGGTTAGTTAACAATGTCTGTCTTGTGTATGGAGGTAAACAAGAAACAAAAATGAGGGCTTCCCTGGTGGCACAGTGGTTGAGAGTCCGCCTGCTGATGCAGGGGACACGGGTTCGTGCCCCGGTCTGGGAAGATCCCACATACCGTGGAGCGGCTGGGCCCATGAGCCATGGCCGTTGAGCCTGCGCGTCTGGAGCCTGTGCCCCGCAACGGGAGAGGCCACAACAGTGAGAGGCCCACATACCACAAAAAAAAAAAAAGAAAGAAAGAAACAAAAATGATACATATTTTTCACCCCTGTTTTAGTGTTTAACATTAATTATACATTTTTGTAGAAAAATTGAAACTAGATGCATTAAAAGCTTTGAAATGTTCCAGATATTTCACACTTTTAAAATATATGCTAAAGAAATAGTTTTTGATGAGAAAACAGTACAAAAACTCTTTATGTTCAAGAAACCAGAGCACAGACGTAACATTATCATTTTACACATTAATATCCAAAGGTGATGATCTCAGAGAAAATCTCTAACCAAGTGAACTGGCTCACCCAGGGTCATGAGTCTCAGAGGGTCAAAATACCCCATGGAGACAAGAGACATTATTCAGGTCTAGATTTCACCTTAATCCTGACCACTGTGAAGGAAATGTTATCTATCAACTAGGATAAATTAGGATCAGGGAAGAATGTTGATGCATCTTCAGAAATAAAATATAAATGCAGGAGCTTCTAGTTATCATCTCATCAGAAAATAAGTAAAATAAAAAGACACAGTTATCTGTTGTTGAACAACAAAATGCTATTAAACTTAGTGGATTAATACATCACTCATTTTATTACCTGTCCGGGTTCTTTTGGTTGATAGTGTCAGCTTGGCAGTTCTTCTGGTGGCCTCAGTTACAGTCATGAAGCTGCATGAAGGCCCCAGCTGATGCTGGAGTCACCTTGAGGCTCAGCTGAGATGCTGGAATGATTGAATTTCTCTTCCTCTTCATGTAATCACAGTGCCTCTCCTTCCCACATAGCTTTTTACATGGGTCTCTACACATGGTCTCTCCAGCAGAGTAAATAGACTGTCATCATGGAGGGTTAGAGTTTCCAAAAGCAAGAGTTCTACATGAGGGTGAAGCAGAAGCTGTCAGTCCTCTTAAAGTCAAAGAATGGAACTGGCAAAATGCCAGTGTCCACCATATTTGTTGGTAATTGCAAGCTACAGACTGTCCTTAGAGATTGGCTACCATAGTTGACTCGGCCCCCAAGTATTAATAGTCTTCTTTCATAAAAAATGCACTCAGACCCAGGAACCCCAAAAGCCTTATCCTACTGTGGCATAAGGCTCAATCTTGAGTCTAAATATATTTACCTTTAAATGAGGTCAGGTGTGGATAAGTTTCCTTGGGTGTGTACATCTCCTCCTGATCCAAAGACCTGTGAACTAAAATGACAAGTTATTCTGTCCTCCATATACACAGCATAAAATTGTAAACCAGGTTCAGGAGAACTGAACAAATAATAACAACAGAAGAAGAGGGATGTCAAAATGGGACACGCAAAGCAGTCCCTAGCAATGCTAAAATCCAGCCAGGTATGGGTTGACAGTTGCCCCTGCTCCATTGATTAGCTCTGTTTCTATTCCCTGGTTCTCCTCAACTAAGCTTTGCCCACTGGGCTCTTAACTATTCCATTTTTGAGGAAAAATGGTCTATTGTTTACATTTGGTTAGCTCTCCTAGCCTGGTTCCTGCTTGTAGGAAGTTGGAGAGTCAATGATCTCTTTGCATTTTGAACGATGTTTGTACTTCTCTTTTCAAGCTGTGTAACTTCTTTGAAGTCTTTGTAGACTTTCTGTATATCAAATTATAATCCATTCCATTAGACCAAAGTCATACTCACAAATCTCTTTGAGACAGACTTCCCTCTGCCTTGGGCTGAGGGTCAAGGTGTTGAAGGATAATATCTTAAAAGACTTATAGGAGCCCTCTTATTCAGAAGAGTTGGTCTAAGAAGAATGCCCATAAAATTCTTAGAAATCTTTGTGTCTAGCTGAGAGGATTTATGAGGCACCATCCTAAATCTTTCTGAGGTCTTACAAAAGAGCATTATGGCCACACCCTTGGGATTTAATCCTGAGACCATATTTTACTGACAGAGCCCTGGATCTGATCTTTTCTCTCAAGCCAGTTCTTATTTTGAGACCTGTGTGAAACAGCTTTATCCTCAAACCCAGCAGGATCTTACATGGAAATGTGTTCTCTGGATTCTATTAGAAACTTGTGTTTCTCATTAGTTCATCATTCTGTATCAGATGATAGATAGATAGATAGATAGATAGATAGACAGATAGATAGCCTTATCGAAACTGATTGCACTTTCAAAATTCTGCTCAGAATTCTCCTTACCCAAATACTCAATTCCATTAGGTGTATTTTTCATTTTCCACACCATGATAAGAATCACTGTGGCTTAACTTTTCACCACTACAAAACACTGGTCACTTTTTTCCCTTAGAAACAATTAAAAGTGGTGTGGGTAGATCAGCAGCCCTTGCACGATTACCTTAGAAGAGGTCATTGCACGTTCTTTCCTCAGATGTGGAAAAAGGGTTGCTTGTAATGGCAAAGGAGGGTCAAAACAATGTAAGGCTTCAAAATCCTCAGCTTCACTGGCAGTTGCCCAAATGACACCAGAAGAAGTTTCAGGGGCTCCTTCCCATTCAAAACCTTAACTTTAACAATGGTCTCTGCAAGATCGTGACTATAATTTGTAGAATAATAAAGCGTCCTCTAGGATTAAAGTTTGTGTTTGGTTTTGAGAAGGTCAGTCCTGTGGTTGTTAGCAGACAATGGTTTCTTTGAGGGCAGTTATAGAAGCTTTTTGGAACCTTACCAAACTATGAGCAGATAATTAAAAACCTAAGCTCATCATCTTATTTCTCCAAGTTTTTCAATGCAATTAGAAGTAACAGATTAAATGCATTATACTCCTTATGTTCATTTATGCCGTCATTTTCACTATTGCAGCAACTTTTTGGTCACCCAAATATTCACTTTCTATAGGCAGTTGTTGCCTTATCATAGTGAAAGCCTCCATAATTTCACAGCCAAGTATTTGGACATGGGCTTTGGGTTGCTATTGGCCATCAGGGCCAAAAAGTTGGGAAGGAGAGATGGACATGTAGTGGCTAAGGACAAAGATAAGCTGGAAGCTGCTGGAATGTCTCACTCTGCCTCCAACAATGGCATATTCCAAGTATAGTGTCCGCTGCTTCACTTACACATCCTAAATATTATGGTTTTCTTTTTTTTCTTTTCTTTTTTTGACAAATGTCAACCTAGAATCAGAGTTGGTGTTCTACGAAATTTAGTTTCAGATGAGCCAAGTTAATATGATTGGAAACAATCACAATGGAACCATAAAGAGAAGTAGCACTGGCTTAGCCGAGTTGACACATGTTTAGGCAATTTGACGCAGACAAGACTGTAATACTTTTATGAGCTCAAGTTATTAGTATTTGTCAATGTTCATTGCCCTATTTTCACATAATTATAAACAAAATTTATTTTAAGCAAAACAAACAGAAGTCCTCTATTGATATGTTCTGTGTATTGAATAATTAGAAAATTTGTTTTTGTTTTTTTTTTTTTTGCGGTACGCGGGCTTCTCACTGCTGTGGCCTCTCCCGTTGCGGAGCACAGGCTCCAGACGCGCAGGCTCAGCGGCCATGGCTCACGGGCCCAGCCGCTCCGCGGCATGTGGGATCTTCCCAGACCGGGGCACGAACCCGCGTCCCCTGCATCGGCAGGCGGACTCGCAACCACTGCGCCACCAGGGAAGCCCTGAATAATTAGAAAATTTGAAGGAAAAAAAAAACTGTTCACCATTCAGGTGACAGACTTGGAAAATATAGAATCAGAGATTTGATAAATTAAGTTGGATCATGTAAGCACCATGTATGGGATGTAAAGCGAAGTAAGACAGGAGGATAAGAAGCTGTTGGGAATTGAGAATGGAGCCCTAAAACATGGTAATTAAAATTTAAATGAAGAGGTTCTGTGGCAATGACCATATGAGTGTGTGGGGGGTGGGGTGGGGGGGTGCGCGCACTGGAATAGTGAATAAGAAACTTTGTTCCTTGGATCATTCTTGAATTTGAGACTTTGCAGTGTGTGAAAGAGAGACTGAAATACAGAGTTTTGTACATAAGCTTATTATAGAATTTACTTCATGCCAATAACTTAGATTTTAAGCATTGCATTTTAGAAAAATAATTTTGTGTTATTTTCTAAAGTTTGCAATCCTATCAATTTAAAATAAAAATGAAATGAAATTATTTCTGTGTATCTAAATGGGTACCTTTAAATGATTATACAAGTTATTTTAAAATGAGTGGTACAGGGTCTTCTTAGGAGAAGCACTAGACATTTGATGGAAGAGCTGAAAAGCATAAAAGAGACAATGATTGATTTTAACTAGTCATGCTTTTAACCTGTTAGAACTTGAAGTCCAGCAGACTCTGAGATAGTCAAAGATGGTTTAAGAAATAACAGACACAGGAAAGCCACAGTGAAACAGATGCTGCAAAAGCATTGCAGTGAACAAATACATCTCAAAAAGAAAACAATCATCCTTTACTCTTTGTAATATGTTGCAATCATCCACATGATTATAAACAAGTGATAGTACCAGAAAAATAAAAAGTGATTTTTGTTGCTTGCATCTGTCAGCTTTCCTTCCCATTAATTTTTTTTTCCCAGATGCACATGTGAACTTTACATCAGGTCAGTGTTCAGCTAAAGCAAGAGCTTCTTGTAAGAGTGATGCTTTGATTTGCCCTTTTAACACAACTCTTAAGGAACAATTACAGGGATTTTTCTGGGAAAGATGGAGCAAAGGGATTCAGGGAATATTGGAAAGTGAAGTCTTATCAGTAGAACAACACTTTTATGTAACTGAAGTTACATCAGGAAGTATTACAGTCTTAGAACTATGTATCTTTTCTATATTGTTTGTTCTGTGCAGTTTTGTTTCAGTATATGGAAATAAATGGGAGAAAATAGGATATTGTATTAGTTCGCTAGGGCTGCCATAACAAAATACTACAAACTGGGTGGCTTAAAAACAGAAATTTGTTTTTTTTATAGTTCTGGAGGCTGGAAGTCCAAGATCAAGGTGCCAGGAAGCTTGATTTCTCCTGAGGCCTCTCTCCTTAGCATGCAGGTGGTCCTCCCTCTTTACACTTGCACACTTGGTGTTTCTCCTTCCTCTCCTCCTCCTCCTCCTCCCCCTCCCCCTCCCCTCCCCTCCCCCTCCTCCTCCATAGATTTCATGATATGTACTCTGTTTTTGATTCTCATATCAATAGCATAGGATTCATATTATTATTACTACTCTCAAATAACAAGATAAAGCTCAGAGAGATTTAGTGAATTGCCCTTTTTTATTCAGGAAGAAGGTGCCATGCCAGGATATGACCCTAGTTTTGCTGACTTTTCTACTCTCTACTAAAACTGCCTCTGGATTTTATTCAAGAAATGTTAATAAGTTGTGAATCAACATCAGGAATTGGCAGATGGTGCCTAGCTATACACATTATTCAGCTTAATTATATTTAATTAGAATGATCAAAATGTGTGTGTAGGAATACAGATGTGTATTTAAAAACTCACTAGCTTTATTAATGTGAGACTTGAATAGTCAACTAAATTGTATCTTTCAAAATCTTAATTTCTTATAAATTCCTTTTAGAAGTTTTTTTTTTAATTAGAAACTTGATTATAAAGTTGAACTTCTACAAATGTGCACTGTGTACACAATTCTAGCTAGTGTTTATAGTGAAAGACAGACATAATGTCTTTTTAAAATTGAATTGTCAAAAGTAATTCCCTATCTTTAAAAAACATAAGCTACAATTTAGCACAAGAAATCTAAAGAGAATACAGATCACATTGGCCCAAATATTACATGGATTTTTAACATGTGATATACACTATACACTAGACACTGATTTATTATAATTGTGAATATATTAAATGGAATCCCAGAAATCTATGCAGTCCCTTAACTAAAGCAATGAATTCCATGAGGTTCAGTTGAAAAATAAAAGAGGAAAAATTTTCAGTCATTCTTTAATATTGGAACCAGGTAGGCCTGCTGACTATTGGCCTCCAGCCTTTATCACATACTCAGATGTCCCATAAAGGCAGAGGCAACTAGACTCCATTCTCTGTGTTCTACCTGAAGTCCTCATTCTTGTTTGTTTTTCCTTTGTTTCATGTTATAAAAGCACCTCTCAAACTTACCCTTTCAGTTAAATTATTTGTTTTAAGTCTACCTGTTTTTGTCTGATTCTAAGTTTTTTCAGACTCTTTAGCTGAACCTTTCATTGTCAGTGGGCACATCTCACTTCATCTCAGTACATGGCACATGTACTGAGCACATGTACTCACGTACATGTGCACATGTACTCAGCACATGGTACAAATCACTGTATTCTTAATTACATCCAGTGGTTGAGTAAGAGGAAACTGCTATTCTTAAGTGCCTATGTTTCACCAGGCACAAACTAGTTGATTTTATACATTTAACCCTTTTGACAACTTAATGAAGTAGAATATATTATTTATGATTTAACTATTATTTTCGGAAAGCTGAAATACTGAGATAATTTAAGAAGCTTGCTCAAGGCACATGCATAGCAGAACTGAGAAAAAAGTCTATACATTAAAATGTTGGGAAAAGAGCATAGACATTGTAGAAATAATAGAGCTTAGTTGAAGTATCAGCTCTGCCACTTACCATTGAAAACTTAGTTTTCTCATTTCTAAAATGAAAATATAAATTATATTTATCTTAGAGTATAGCAAGAATTAAATGGAAAAAAACAGGGAAAGTTCTTATTATTTGGAACAAGTTATGCTATCAATCATCATTGCTTATTTTTTTATGGTTGCACTATTATCCCACCATTCAACACTACTGAATTACTTGAAGAAGTTGCTTTAGGATAATAGCAGCTGATTAAATCTGAATTTCTCAACATGTCCTTCCAGATGAGCATGGTATGAACAAATAAAACAGAAGAAATATGAAATAAAAACACATGTTTCACCACTTAGCTACACTAGAAGGCAGAGATTTTTCACAAATGCAATTATTTATAAAGAAATAACCACCAGACTTCAATAATGCATGTTGTGGGTGCAGGGAATGAGGGAGAGGAGACTTAAGAGACTCTCAAAAGAGGAGAAGAGAGTGGAGGTCTTAGACAAAGCACAGATAAATTCACCCACAGAATCTTAAAACCAAGGTCAAAATACTGAACACACATCTGGGAGTTGGTAGTTCACAACACTAGCTACATAGAAGGGGGTTCAAAGAGACCTAGGCCAACAGTGACACTATCAGAGAAGCATTGTTTTTTCTAGGAGAAAAGGAGCTATATAGAGGTAAGTGGTGCTTCTCATAGAAATGGCAAGGATGGGTTAGAAGACAGGATGGAATACCCCGAAATAGGCAAAAGTCAGACCAACTGTATATGAAGCTCCTGTAGTAAGTAAACTTAGAGAGAATGTAAATCAGATGATTAAAATTTCTCACAACAAAAGACCTTCAAAATGAAAGATGATAACGTTCCAAATCTTCAAACAAACATGAACAAATATTAAACAGGAATGGAATCAGCAATTCAAAACTTAAGAGTGAATTTGCATTTTAAAAAACACAGCATGAAATACAAGATTTGATTGAACTCAAGAAAAAAAAATTATTAAAAGTCAATCTCATCCTTAAAATGAAAAATAAATTACAAAATGCCCAAGAGAGGTAGATTTGAATGATAATTTAGTAAGGGCCTTTGAAGAAAGATAGGAAAAAACAGCCAGTAGAATAAAAATTAGATCCTAAAAAGGATCAGATCAAAAGTGACTGAAATGAAAGACAGGCAAAAAAATCCAACATATATAATTTGATGATATGCAGAAGAAAAAGAAACCAAAGAAACAGAATAATGCTTAAAATTAGAATAAAAGAAAAATGTTCTTACCAAAAAATCCACATGGACTTGGGAAAATTGGCCTGGAACAATCCACTGCAAGACACAATTTAGTAAAATTATTGAGCCAAAACTCATAATATAGATGTGTATAAGTTTTACTTATAACATGTATAAGTTTCTATGTACCCAGCAACTACCTATATGGAGCAGAAACTACAGAGGATGGGGGAAGAAAAGGAAATACTCTCATAATCAAATACCAAATACTTTAACATAAGATTCCCAGTGCAAGATATGTCAAGAGGTTAAAAAATAAGTAAGAATAAAGAAAAGGAAGATCTTAGGGATATATATCAAATAATACCCTGATGATAGCCAATAAATATGTTCTTCTGAAGGATGTATGATAGTCATTAAAAATGGGTATTAGGTCACAAAATGATGAATAAGTTCCATAGTGTACAACAATTGAAAACAACATACTCTGATGATAATGGAATAAACTAGAAATTAAATTAAAAATAATTTATCAATATCTAAATTAATTTAAAATGAGAAAGAAAACCTTTTATTAAACAACACTGGGCAAAAAAAAATACAATAAATGGAGAATTTCTGAAAAATAATGTTGAAAACAATACACATCAAATCCATGGTATGTATTTTAAGCAGTGATCTTAAATTCCTAACTAAAAATGCTAGAGAAAGTTCAACAATGCAATCCAAAAGAAAGCACAATAAAGAAAATAGTAAATAGTAGATACCAGAAAATGTAGATAACAGAAAAGTAGTAGATCATATTAATAAATGAAATCATGTTTTTTTTAACAGAGTTGACAAATCAGTAAATAATTTGATTAATGAAAAGAGACAACACAGATGTAGAAAATAAGAAATGACAAATGGAAAATATCCACACATAAGAAATTTTTAAAATCTTAATTTTCTACCTACTACTTAGTACATATCTATACAATAAATTTGAAGAACAACCTAGACAAACTAGATAATTCCCTAGCCAGATACAATTTACCAAAAAGAATCACAACAGAGATTGAAGCATTAAAGAGACCAATTTGCACATATATGGACACATGGAAAGTTATCAAGAGAACATCCCATTTAAAAAGCACCTGTACTAGATGGTTTTACAAGGAAATTCAACATATTTTTGGAGAACAGATAGTATTTTTTTTATACAGCAGGTTCTTATTAGTTATCTATTTTATACATATTGGTGTATATATGTCAATCACAATCGCCCAATTCATCTCACCGCCACCAACCCCACTTTCCCCCCTTCATGTCCATATGTTTGTACTCTACATCTGTGTCTCTATTTCTGCCTTGCAAACCAGTTCATCTGTACCATTTTTCTAGATTCCACATATATGCATTAATATACGATATTTATTATTCTCTTTCTGACTTACTTCACTCTGTATGACAGTCTCTAGGTCCATCCATGGCTCTACAAATGACCCAATTTCATTCCTTTCTGGGCTGAGTAATATTCCATTGTATGTATGTACCACATCTTCTTTATCCATTTGTCTGTTGATGGGCATTTGGGTTGTTTCCATGACCTAGCTATTGTAAATAGTGTTGCAATTAATATTAGGGTGCATGTGTCTTTTTGAATTATGGTTTTCTCTGGGTATATGCAAAGTAGTGGGATTGCTGGGTCATATGCTAGTTCTATTTTTAGTTTTTTAAGGAAGTTCCATACTGTTCTCCATAGTAGCTGTATCAATTTACATACCCACCAACAGTGCAAGAGGGTTCCCTTTTCTCCACACCCTCTCCAGCATTTGTTGTTTGTAGGTTTTCTGATTATGCCCATTGTAATCAGTGTGAGATGGTACCTCATTGTAGTTTTGATTTGCATTTCTCTAATGGTTAGTGATGTCAAACAGCTTTTCATGTACCTCTTGGCCATCTGTATGTCTTCTTTGGAGAAATGTTTATTTAGGTCTTCTACCCATTTTTTGATTGGGTTGTTTGTTTTTTTAATATTGACCTGCATGAGCTGTTTATATATTTTGGAGATTTATCCTTTGTCCGTTGATTCTTTTGCAAATATTGTCTCCCATTCTGAGGGTTGCCTGTTCATCTTTTTTATGGTTTCCTTTGCTGTGCAAAAGCGTTTAAGTTTCATTAGGTCCCATTTGTTTATTTTTGTTTTTATTTCCATTGCTTTAGGAGGTGGGTCAAAAAAGATCTTGCTGTGATTTATGTCAAAGAGTGTTCTTCTTATGTTTTACTCTAAGAGTTTCATACTGTCTGGCCTTACATTTAGGTCTTTAATCCATTTTGAGTTTCTTTTTGTGTATGGTGTTAGGGAGTGTTCTAATTTCATTCTTTTACATGTAGCTGTCCAGTTTTCCCAGCACCACTTATTGAAGAGACTGTCTTTTCTCCATTGTATGTCCTTGCCTCCTTTGTCCTAGATTAGCTGACCATTTGTGTGTAGGTTTATCTCTGGGCTTTCTATCCTGTTCTATTGATCTATATTTTTGTTTTTGTGCCAGTACCATACTGTCTTGATTACTGTAGCTTTGTAGTATAGTCTGAGGTCAGGAAGCCTGATTCCTCCAGCTCTGTTTGTTTCCCTCAAGACTGCTTTGGCTATTCAGGGTCTTTTGTGTCTCCATACAAATTTTAAGATTTTTTTCTTCCAGTTCTGTAAAAAATTCCATTGGTAATTTCATAGGGATTGCATTAAATCTGTAGATTGCTTTGGGTAGTATAGTCATTTTCACAGTATTGATTCTTCCAATCCAACAACATGGTATTTCTCTCCATCTGTTTATATCATCTTTAATTTCCTTCCTCAGTGTCTTATAGTTTTCTGCATACAGGTCTTTTGTCTCCCTAGGTAGGTTTATTCCTAGGTACTTTATTCTTTTTGTTGCATTGGTAAATGGGAGTGTTTCCTTAATTTCTCTTTCAGATTTTTTATCATTAGTGTATAGGAATGCAAAAGATTTCTGTGCATTAATTTTGTATCCTACAACTTTACCAAATTCATTGATTGGCTCTAGTAGTTTGCTGGTGGCATCTTTAGGACTGTCTATGTATAGTATCATGTCATCTGCAAACAGTGACAGTTTTACTTTTTCTTTTCCAATTTGTATTCCGTTTATTTCTTTTTCTTCTCTGACTGCCATGGCTAGGCCTTCCAAAACTATGTTGAATAATGGTAGCAAGAGTGGACATCCTTGTCTTGTTCCTGATCTTAGAGGAAATGCTTTCAGTTTTTCACCATTGAGAATGATGTTTGCTGTGGGTTTGTCATATATGGCTTTTATTATGTTGAGGTAAACCACTTTACCCACTTTCTGGAGAGCTTTATCATAAATGTGTGTTGAATTTTGTCAAAAGCTTTTTCTGCATCTATTGAGATGACCATATGGTTTTTCTCCTTCAGTTTGTTAATATGGTGTATCACATTGATTGATTTGCGTATATTGAAGAATCCTTGCATCCCTGGGATAAATCCCACTTGATCATGGTGTATGATCCTTTTAATGTGTTGTTGGATTCTGTTTGCTAGTATTTTGCTGAGGATTTTTGCATCTATATTCATCGGTGATATTGCTCTGTAATTTTCTTTTTTTGTAGTATCTTTGTCTGGTTTTGGTATCAGGGTGATGGTGGCCTCATAGAATGAGTTTGGGAGTGTTCCTTTCTCTCCAGTTTTTTTTAAGAGTTTGAGAAGGATGGGTGTTAGCGCTTCTCTAAATGTTTGATAGAATTCACCTGTGAAGCCATCTGGTCCTGGATTTTTGTTTGTTGGAAGATTTCTAATTACAGTTTCAATTTTATTACTTGTGATGGTTCTGTTCGTATTTTATGTTTCTTCCTGGTTCAGTCTTGGAAGGTTATACCTTTCTAAGAATTTGTCCATTTCTTCCAGGTTGTCCATTTTATGGGCATAGAGGTGCTTATAGTAGTCTCTTATGATCCTTTGTATTTCTGTGGTGTCCATTGTAAGTTCTCCGTTTTCATTTCTAATTTTATTGATTTGAGTCCTCTCCTTCTTTTTCTTTGTGAGTCTGGCTAAAGGTTTATGAATTTTGTTTATCTTCTCAAAGAACCAGCTTTTAGTTTTATTAATCTTTGCTACTGTTTTCTTTGTTTCTATTTCACTTATTTCTGCTCTGATCTTTATGATTTCTTTCCTTCTACTAACTTCTGGTTTTATTTGTTCTTTCTATAGTTCCTTTAGGTGTAAGGTTAGATTGTTTATTTGAGATATTTCTTGTTTCTTGAGGTAGGATTGTATTGCTATAAACTTCCCTCTAAAACTGCTTTTGCTGCATCCCATAGGTTTTGGATTGGTCCTGTTTTCATTGTCATTTGTCTCTAGGTAATTTTTGATTTCCTCTTTGATTTCTTCAGTGATCTCTTGGTTATTTAGTAATGTATTGTTTAACCTCTCTGTATGTGTTTTTTACGTTGTTTTCCCTGTAATTTATTTCTGATCTCATACCATTGTGGTTGGAAAAGATGCTTGATATGATTTCAATTTTCTTAAATTTACCAATACTTGATTTGTGTCCCAAGATGTGATCTGTCCTGGAGAATGTTCCATGTGCACTTGAGAAGAAAGTGTAATCTGCTGTTTTCAGATGGAATGTCCTATAAATATCAATTAAATTTACCTGGTCCATTGTGTCATTTAAAGCTTGTGTTTCCTTCTTAATTTTCAGTCTGGATGATCTGTCCATTGTTGTAAGTGAGGTGTTAAAGTTCCCCACTATTACTGTGTTACTGTCTATTTCCTCTTTTATAGCTGTTAGCATTTGCCTTATATATCGAGGTGCTCCTATGTTGGGTGCATATATATTTATAATTGTTATATCTTCTTCTGGGATTGAACCCTTGATCAATATGTAGCATCCTTCCTTGTCTCTTGTAACATTCTTCATTTTAAAGTCTATTTTATCTGATATGAGTATTGCTACTCCAGCTTTCTTTTGATTTCCATTTACATGGAATATGTTTTTCAATCCCCTCACTTTCAGTCTATATGTGTCCTAGGTCTGAAGTGGGTCTCTTGTAGAATCATATACATGGGTCTTGTTTTTAATCCATTCAGTGAGCCTCTGTCTTTTGGTTGGAGCATTTAATTCATTCACATTTAAGGTAATTATCAATATGTATGTTCCTATTACCATTTTTTAAATTGTTTTGGGTTTGTTTTTGTTGGTTCTTTTCTTCTCTTGTGTTTCCCACTTAGAGAAGTTCCTTTAGCATTTGTTGTAGAGCTGGTTTGGTGGTGCTGAATTCTCTTAGCTTTTACTTGCCTGTAAAGCTTTTGATTTCTCTGTCGAATCTGAATGAGATCCTTGCTGGCTAGAGTAATCTTGGTTGTAGGTTCTTCCCTTTCATCACCTTAAATATATCATGCCACTCCCTTCTGGCTTGTGGACTTTCTGCTGAGAAATCAGCTTTTAACCTATGGGAGTTCCCTTATATGTTATTTGTCATTTTTCCCTTGTTGCTTTTAATAATTTTTCTTTGTCTTTAATTTTTGTCAATTTGGGTAATATGTGTCTCAACATGTTTCTCCTTGGGTTTATCCTGCCTGGGACTCTCTGCACTTCCTGGACTTGGGTGGCTATTTCCTTTCCAATGTTAGGGAAGTTTTCGACTATAATCTCTTCAGATATTTTCTCGGGTCCTTTCTCTCTCTCTTCTCTTTCTGGGACCCCCTATAATGCAAATGTTGGTGCATTTAATGTTGTCCCAGAGGTATCTTAGGCTGTCTTCCTTTCTTTTCATTCTTTTTTTCTTTATTCTGTTCCACAGCATTGAATTCCACCATTCCATCTTCGAGGTCACTTATCTGTTCTTCTGCCTCAGTTATTCTGCTATTGATTCCTTCTAGTGTATTTTTCGTTTCTGTTATTGTATTATTCATATCTGTTTGTTTGTTCTTTAATTATTCTAGGTGTTCTTTAATTCTTCTAGGTCTTTGTTAAACATTTCTTGTATCTTCTTGGTCTTTGCCTCCATTCTTTTTCTGAGGTCCTGGATCATCTTCACTATCATTATTTTGAATTCTTTTTTCTGGAAGGTTGCCTATCTCCACTTCATTTCATTGTTTTTCTGGGATTTTATTTTGGCCCTTCATCCAGTACATAGTACTCTACCTTTTCATTTTGTCTGTCATTCTGTGAATGTGGTTTTCATTCCACAGGCTGCAGGATTGTAGTTTTTCTTTGAGAACAGATAATATTAATTCTACCTAACTTTAAAGCATAAAAAAAAGAGCGAAAAATTTCAAATGTATTTTATGAACGAAGTATTAAATTGATAAATAAACCTGACAAAAATAGTATGAAAATAACAGGATGGATATCATTTATGCATATTGACACAGCACTTCAAAAATAAAATAGTATCAAATAAATCAGATTAGAGATGGTAACTTGAGGTGATACTAATAAAATATTGTATGTCAATTATACATCAATAAAAATAAATATCCAAAAAACAGTGCTTAGCTCATTGGGATGTTGGAAGGATTAAAAGTGTTTATGACTCTGAAGTGTTAGAAAAGTGCTTGGCTCAATAAATATTGACCATTACTGCTGAATAAACAAAACATTAAATGGGTATGTATGACACACACACACACACACACAAACACAAAGAGAATATGCTAGGATTTGTGCTTATGACCATGATTTTGTCAGAAGAAGCAGATTTACCTTCTGGCCTTAGACAGCAGAACTGTGTGTGAAAAGAAGAAAAATTAGTTTAGTTCCCTAAATGTCCCAGTATACTACTTGGAGAGTATTCAGATCCCAGTGCAAGGAGTGGTAATTCAAAGAGAACCAATAGTCTTACCTATAGAGATGATAAAGATTATTATTTGGAAAAGACATGGTAGCTAGAATTTGTAAAGTAGAATATCCTGAGAGGTATTTTCATAGAGATTTTTGAAGATCTAAAAAAATTCCCCTCAAATTTTTGGCTGAAAACTAATCCACACATGAGTGATAGAAACTATGTGAGAAAGGGAAAAGAATCACTGGAGAGCAATATACTAAAATACTCTTGTAGTTTACAGAGAATAGATTTGTTTCCACCTTTCAGAATGAAAAGACCTCTGAATGTATAGGTAGTGAGGTGGAGTGCTCTGATCTATTATAAACACATTTCATTTGTTTAATAAATATAGAGGAAAACACTGAATATGATGAGAAAAATGTACTGAAAATTCAAATGGAATGCTGGAGATCAAAAATACAATAGCTGAGAAAGAAAAAAACACACTGGATAGGTTTAACAGTAAATTTGAAACAACAGAAGAAAATACCAGTGAAGTTTTGAAATATTCAAAATGGAATAAGAGAGCAAAGGAATTCAATAGGCAAACCTCAGTAAGCTGTAGGTCAATATCACATAGTCTAGCATACATTCAGTTCAAGCCATTGAAGCCAGAAGTTGGGACAGAAAAAAAATTGAAGAAATAATGGCCAAAATGTTCCAAATGTGAAGAAAATTGTACATGGATAGCTTCAAACAGTTCAAGAAACCACAATAAATTTAGGATAAAGAAAATCACATCAAAGCTCATAATAATTAAATAGCTGAAAATCAGAGATAAAGGGAAAATATTAAAGGCAGTCAGAGAAATGTGACACATATAGACTACAGATAAACAGACAAATATGTGATAAATCCTTTTCTTATAATAGAATGCTAACAAATATAGAATAGATTATGAATTGGAAAGTTACTATTTTAGAAGTAATGTAGAAAATTGTATTCTGGTAAAAATCATTGATGGGTACTAAAACCATAGAGTGGAGGGATCGATGTGGAATGGGATATTTATACAACCTCCCATAAATTCATTAATGACAGAAGGAAAAATTGTAACTAAGTGGTGAAGGAATCAGAAAATACTATAGCACGTCTTATGGTGTGTTGGACAGACTCTTAGATGGCTACCAATTATACTCTCCTCCTGGTAGCAATGCCTTGTCTAAACCCATTTATTTGGGTGTGGGCAGAAACTGCTACTCAAATCAATAGAATACAGCAATGATTGTAGAATACCACTTATAAGAGAACATTAGATAAGGCTGTAGCTCATCTTGCTAGTAAACTGTTTCACTTGCTGATTTTGATGAAAGAAGCTGCTGTATTGTGAGCTGCACTACTGAGAGATCCATAGAAATATGGGAATCTTCAGACCATTAGCCAGCAAGAAACTGAGGCCCTCAGTCCTGTGGCCTGCAAGCGTCTGAATTCTCCTAATAACCAAGTGAGATTTGAAGGAGATCCTTTTACAGTTGATCGTTGAAATGACATCACAGCCTCAATTGACATCTTGACTGTAGCAAAGATTCTGAAGCAGAGGACCCAGTTCAGTCTAGTCTTCAGACCCAGTGAAACTGTCATACAATAAATGTGTGTACTTTAAGCTGCTAATTATGTGGCCCTATTGTTATACAACAATGGGTAATTAATACACTAAGCAATCAAAATTAACCTCATGAATAAGAGATAAATAAAAATTATATGCTACCAGACGTGAGACTCTGAAAAAGACACATCATTTATATAGTGTCCAAGTCCAAAATGCATAACTTGAATCTCTTCATAGCAGAACATCAGCAATACCCAAGTTGATGAATATTTTATAAAATTACTAGTTGTATTCTTTAATGGCACAAAAGAAAGAAAATATAAGAAACTGCTCTAGGTTGAAAGCAACTAAATAGACATAACAGATAAATATGGTTTCTGATCCTAGACTGGATCTTATATTAGAAATAAATAACTATAAATCATATCTTTGTGGCAGTTGATGAAATTGGAATATTCAATGTTAGAGTATGTAAGAGGTGTACTGATGTTAAATTTCTTAAATTTTTTACTATATCGTGTGTTATGTGTATGTAATTAAATAATTTTGGTTTTAGGAAATGCATGCTGAAGTATTATAAGTTTATAAATCTACTGTATGATTTTATAAAGAAAGAGGATAATAAGGCAAATGTGGGAAAGTGTTAAAATTAATAATCAGCAGAAAATATTGTTATTTTTTACAATTTTTTGCAAATTTTCTCTTTTAAATTATTTTAAAATGGCAAAAATAATGGTAAACAGGCATTCCGGTGTTTTTCGACACATTGTTTTACACTGAGAAACCTAATAGAACTTAAGATTTCAAAGAACTTAACCAAGGGACTTTCACATATTGAGCCCTATATATCTTTAGTTACAAGTGCACAAACTATCAATGCATTTTAGCTTCTACTAGCTTGCAGAAATCTTGACATGTAGAGTTAGAAAAAAAATTAATTTTTCTTTATTCCTAGTTTAGAGAGTATCCTAATGCATTTTATCAAAAGCTAATTAAAATTCCATGCCACTGGTAAAAAGAACACGAACACGAAATTTAGCAAAGGTAGATAAATCACTGGGACACTGGGAATTGACTGCAAAGGTAAAGAACTTGAATATTGCAGCAAAACTAGGCCATCTATTCACTTCAGCAGGAATTGATCACTTATAATTTGTCTGCAGAGCTACTTGAGAAAAGAGATGGAAAGCCACTGTATCATTATCATCACCATACAATTACTTATGTGTTAATTGGTAATAAAACATGATGATATGCACTGAAAAGTAGAATGGGAGAAGGATCAGAATAGGATTTGGAAAGAGGAAAATTTTAGTTGTAGGCAAGACACAAATAAACAATTTTCTCACTACAACTTCTGTCTCTCTGATCCCCAGACTTGAAAAAAAATGCGTTCGGATTTTACTAAATTACTGTTGCTTTCTCTAGTAGTTACAATGACATTTAAAGTTTTGAAGCATATATACACTCTACATTATTTTTATCTGAAATTTCAAAAATGTTATTTAATCACATAGCAACTTCAAAATCAAAAGAGTTTTTAAAAATTGGTGGAAGGCTGATCATCAAAAAATCTAGAAACAATAAATGCTGGAGAGGGTGTGGAGAAAAGGGAACCCTCTTGCACTGTTGGTGGGAATGTAAATTGATACACCCACTATGGAGAACAGTATGGAGGTTCCTTAAAAAACTAAAAATAGAACTACCATATGACCCAGCAATCCCACTACTGGGCATATACCCTGAGAAAACCATAATTCAAAAAGAGTCATGAACCACAATGTTCGTTGCAGCTCTATTTACAATAGCCAGGACATGAAAGCAACCTAAGTGTCCATTGACAGATGAATGGATAAAGAAGATTTGGCACATATATACAATGAAATATTACTCAGCCATAAAAAGAAACGAAATTGAGTTATTTGTAGTGAGGTGGATGGACCTAGAGTCTGTCATACAGAGTGAAGTAATTCAGAAAGAGAAAAACAAGTACCATATGCTAACACATATATATGGAATAAAAAAAAATGGTTCTGAAGAACCTAGAGGCAGGACAGGAATAAAGACGCAGACGTAGAGAATGGACTTGAAGACACGAGGAGGTGGAAGGATAAGCTGGGATGAAGTGAGAGAGTGGCATGGACATATATACACTACCAAATGTAAAATAGCTAGTGAGAAGCAGCCATATAGCACAGGGAGATCAGCTCGGTGCTTTATGACCACCTAGAGGGGTGGGAAAGGGAGGGTGGGAGGGAGATGCAAGAGGGAGGAGATATGGGGATATATGTATATGTATAGCTGATTCACTTTGTTATAAAGCAGAAACTAACACATCATTATAAAGCAATTATACTCCAATAAAGATGTTAAAAAAAAAACAAATCCTTCAGGCTATATAATATCTTTTCTTTTTTTTAAAATATTACTGACTCTGGAGTTAGACATTAAGTGCAATTATATAACCCTATTTCTTCAGTCAATAAAATAGAATTTTTAGAAATTTGTTATAATTATGGAGTATTTGAACCTGTTTATTGAAGGACTGACAATTCAACCACAGTAAGAGCAATGATCTCTTGATATGTTTACTGTAGTCTAATACTGCTCAAAAATTAATCAACTCCTTTGAAAAAAAATGGTGGCATACTGGATGGCTCAAGAGATGTTAGTAGGTTATACACTATCTTTGATTTCTAGGTCACCACGTTAAATCCATTGTGCTTAATGACTATTGGCTGTTCAAAGTGAAATGAACTGGTGAGTTTAGCAGAGTTCAACAGTTCTCTAGTCACCCCTATGCCTTAGCAAGCAAGTTAAGAGATTCAGCTTAGAAACATGTGTTTGAGATTTTGACTTTATAATTATCAACAACTAACTGCCTTCTTTTAGCCTTAATTTACTTTTTAAATTTGCATATAAATGAGTATTTAATACATTGTCTATACTGAATTGTTTTATTAAATAAATATTTTATGTGACCACAGAAACATTTATTGAAGGTCTACTAAGGGACAAATACTATAGTTCACATTACTTCATTTAATTTCATGTAATGCTCATAACTTGCTGTGGGGTAGTTGTTATTGTTCTTAATAAAAGGAAAAAACACCTTAAAGACATTATGCAGCTTCTCTAAGACACATGGCTTTTTTTTTTTTGAAAGTAAGTCCCAAAGCTGAAAATCATTCATTTAATTATTAAGTCAGCAAGCATGACTGGCCCAACTTGCTTCTGTTCAAATATTCTCCAGAGCACTGGAGAGACAGTGGCAGACAAAATAGGCAAAGACCAGTCTCTTGGGAGCAAGACAGTCAATAAACAAACGTCAATAATAACATTTTAGATGCTAATAATATTATAAAGCCTATAAATATTTGATATGGAGTGAGGGGGCATGTTTTGCATAAAATGATCCAGACAAAAATAAAGAACATGACCTTTGACCAGAGACCTGAATAATGACAAGGAACCACATGACACAAAGCTGAACTAATAGTATAAGAGTTTTCCAAGCAGGGGGAAGTGTGAAGTTCTGCGACAGAAATGACTTTGATCGTTTGAAGAAAAGCAAGGGGTCTTGCATGCCTGGAGAACAGTGAGCAGGAGAGTCCCTGTAATAAACAGTGTCAAAAAGGCATTGCCTTTGAGTGTGGGGATGAGAACTGAGTGTTAAACCCTTGGAATAATGACTGGGCAGAGAAGGTATGTTGACTGGTTCTCTCAGAAGCAGACACTGAGAAGGAATTAGGAATACAAGTGACTTACTGTAAATGGTTGCATGGGAAACATAAAAGAGGGAAGAAGCAGAGAAAGCCTCCAGACTGATGCAGATCTGATAGAGAATGGTAGAAGAAGCAGGATTGAGCAGGGAGAGCTTCAGACTATGAACTGGATCATGATGCAGATCTGATGAAGTGTTGGCCAATCCAATGGGGAACTCCCAAGCAAAAGTTGCCCATGAGGGATTACTGTCATGCTCGGGCGTTGGCTGGGCTACCCCTGGGTGAGTGTAACCTCAGCTCAAATTGAGGAGGATCTTGAAGGCACTGTAGCTGGAGACTAATAACTGACTGCACTCCTTGCAGATGAATGTCAAGTTACTTCTTGAAGGGAGATTCGGACAGTGTGCCTCTGTAGATGCCATAGGGGCGATATTTGGTATACTTTCGGCATACTGCCATTCTCTTTGTTTATTTTATTGAAGTATAATTGATGTACAATATTCTGTTAGTTTCAGTTGTACAGCATAGTGATTCAATATTTTTATAGATTATACTCCATTTAAAGTTATTACAAAACAATGGCTGTATTTCCCTGTGCCATACTTGCTGCTTATCTATTTTATACATGGTAGTTTGTATCCCCTAATCCAATACCCCTATCTTGCCCTTTCCACCTTCCCTTTCCCCACTGGTGTCTACTAGTTTGTTTTCTACATCTGTGAGTCTGCTTCTGTTCTGTTATATACATCCATTTGTTTTGTTTTTTAGATTCCACAGATAAGTGATAACATGCAGTATTTTGTCTTTGTCTGATTTATTTCACTAAGCATAATACTCTCTAGGTCCATCCATGTTGTTGCAAATGGCAGAATTTCATTCTTTTTTATGGCTGAGTAATATTCCATTGTACATATATACCACATCTTCTTTATCCATTCCTCTGTTGATGGGCACTTGGTTTGCTTCCATATCTTGGCTATTGTAAATACTGCTACTATGAACATTGGGTTGCATGTATCTTTTCAAATTAGTGATTTGGGGGTTTTTTGGCAGGGGGATATATACCCAGGAGTAGGGTTGCTGGATCTTATGATAGTTCTATTTTTAATTTTTGGAGGAACCTCCATATTGTTTCCCATAGTGGCTGCACCAATTTATATTCCCACCAATAGTGTACACGAGTTCCCTTTTCTCCACATCCTCCCCAACATTTCTTATTTATAGACTTTTTGATGATAGCTATTCTGACAGGTGTGAGCTGATATCTCATTGTGGTTTTGATTTGCATTTCTCTGATCATTAATGATGTTGAGCATCTTTTCATGTGTTTGTTAGCCATCTGTATGTCTTCTTTGGGAAAATGTCCATTCTGGCCATCTGCCCATTTTTTAATCAGGTTGTTTGTTTCTTTGATATTGAGTTGTATGAGCTGTTTATATATTTGGGATATTAACACTTTATCAGTCATATCATTTGCAAATATTTTCTCCCATTCAGTAGGTTGTCTTTTCATTTTATTATTGGTTTCCTTTGCTTTTAAGTGCAAAAGCTTTTAAGTTTAATTTAGGTCCCATTTGTTTATTTTTGCTCTCCTCTTTAAAATTCGCTCCTCAGGGGGTTTATTTGGAGTGCTCTTAAATGAAGTTCTTAGCCATGCTATTCCACTGGGATTTGGGAAATAAATCTTGCCAGAGTTGAAGCCATGCTGAGACATCGTGATCTCTAACCATCCTCAGCAGATCTCCAAGGAAGGAGTGTGCAGGAAGGCACCAGAGACTCAGCCTGGCAGCTACAACTGAGAACAGCACCTAGTCAGTTTGACCTTTGGAGGCTAATACTAATGCCAACAACATTTGAAAAGGGAAATTTCAATTTCACTTGAAAATTCTACTTTTAAATGTAGAGTTCAAAATATATTTTTATATCCATATAAGCTAAATGTCCCCAATTAGGGGACTTTGGAACCACTTTACTAAATGTTAGATAAACATTTTCATTACTTTACTTTCATAACATAATTATCAGGTAGTGCTTCATGAAATATTAGGTAGGTATTTTGATACTGATCAATAGCAAACTACTAATTTGAGGGCATAAAAGAGTTAAACATATAGGAACTGGTATATGTTTAGACACTGTTAGTCTGACAGTGTCCATATGTCAGAAGTAACTTATTATTATTATAATTATTATTATCTGGCACTATGCTAAAAGATTTACTAATATTATCTCCTTGAATTTCCAAACAATCCTATAATGTGTCATAATATTAATAATGATATGATGATGATTAAAATAGCAATATTAATATTGTTCAACACTCTGCATTACTCATTTAACCCCCTAACAACTCTGTATAAATACTATTATTGTTGGAAGTCAAGAAGAGAGAAGGAGTTCTCTTTCCTATGTTTGTTATATAGCAAAAATAAGTCCATAAACCCTTTTGCCATTACTTAGTCACCTATATCCTTCCCACTCATTCCTTACATATACTTTTGGACTATATTTTTCACTTACTTTTAACTCATGAGGAGAAGTTAGGAGCATTAAGACAGAAAGAGAAAAAAAACTACAATTAATTTAGTACTTGCCACTTCTGAAGTTTTTATTATTATCCTCATTTTACAGAAGAGGGTACTGTGACACAATGGGATTCGATTAGTGTCCCAGTAGCTAACTGTGTATCTCCAAAGACCATGCTTTTAACCAGTATGCTATTTCTTACTTCTCAGACATACACATGAGGTTTCTCTTACTGTTCATTTTAATGTTATTGGTATAGGAAGTGGGATGGGAGCTGGTGGGTAGTTCACTGTGTGATTTTTCCCTGATCTCTAAATTCAGGACACAATGTTGATTTTTCTTTCACTGTTGTTTATCTGGATCCATATTGGCAGTCATTGAAGTGCAAAGCCTCTGGGCTTCTAGACTGTACATGCTGGTCAGACTTTCAGTTCAGTTCTAAGGTCCTAGTAAATGTGTTAAGATTGATGTGTAAATTTTTATAATCCAATTTAGCTCTATCCATACTCCTTTGCAGTCTTTTAATTATCCCCTCTTGTCTTTCTCCTGATTTTAAAAGACAGATGACTTGGCAAAGTTTCAGAGATTACCACTCTCCAATAGTGGAGCTTAATTCACAATCCTAAAAATAGAAGAGAGAGAAAGATAATTGAGGAAACTGAAAGTAGCCTTGAGTTTGGAGTAAAATGGCCCTGATGTTTAATTTGATCTATGCCACTTATCTGCCACGTGACTTGTGATTTGGCCAAATCCCCTCCTTCTTCTCAAAAAAAAAACAAACAAAAAAAAGGCTTTTTGTACAATATACTTGGTTGCTTTGAGGATTAAAAGAAATGATTTCTATAAAATGTCTAGCATATAGTAAGTGCTCATGAAATATAAGTACCCAGAATTTGGGTGGGGGGGGAGATTGATAAATAATTCTCCTGTGGATGTTTTTAACTTTTAAAAAATGGTATATGATTCATTTTTCTCCTACTTTAATATGCTGTGAGACATGCTAGGAATGTTAAAATATGACAATAATAGGTAAATTCTAAAGAAAGAATGTTGGTTCTTTGTGGCTCTAGAACATGTAAGTTGTAAGCAAACCTGTAAATACATCCATTATTCTCTACTCAAACAGTTATTAGTTATCTATTCTCAGATCATGTGTTACAGATGGGTGAAATAAAGCTGAGTACTAACCCCTCCAAAAAAAGCATTAAATGAGTGCCATTAAATACCATAATGATATATAGAAATCAAGAATAGAACTGAATTTCATTTCAGACTCTTTATCTAACAAGTAGAGAAATCTTCAAATTCTGAAGTTAGAATTTTAAAGGGAACATATTTTCCCACCTAGAACAAGTTAGACAATTTGTATATAAATGTTGTCGAGTCCTAGGAAAATAAACATTGTTAACCTATTAGCATTTCAAAGAAATTTAAGTAATAATGAATAAGATTGGAGATGTCCCCATTGCCAACCATCAAGCTTCAGGGTTGATAATTTTTATCCTCACCCTTTCTTGCACAAGTCTTGTATCTTTCAACATGTTTAATGTTAAGAATATTCTAAGACTGATACTCATAATATTAATGAGGCAATATTTTATTCTTTTGTAAAAGGAAATAACATTAAATAAGGTACTTTATCGAAAGTTCTCCAAACAATTAAGTGGACAAGTCATTACCATTAATGATGCCTTATGAAGAAACATGATTGCAGAAATATAGATTACTTTAAACTACAATATTTAATTTATCAGAAGGAAACTTAAGGCTCATGACAGATCAACACCCAGAATATCCATGGGTAAGTTAATTGCTCATTTGATGACAGGATTGATTAGGCAGAAAAGCAATTTCTATGAAGCGTAAAATTTGGGAAATGAACTGTTTAATTTAATGAGCAAAATTGCTGTATAGACTATTCATGACTGATCGTATTATAAGTTATACAAGTTCCAAGGTGAACGTCAAGTCTTATAATTTATGATGACCACAGAATATTAGTGTAGATCTTTCTTTGAAAGCCTTATGGAAGTACTGTCACACAAGTATCCTAGGAAGAAGACATGAAATATTAAAAATAACACTAATGAGATTAATAAACAATCATTCTTCTGAAAGAGCATTTCAATCAATCTTCAGAATGGAGGAACAAGTAATACCAAACTCATTATGCTCATGGAAAATTATGAGACAGTGACCCTAAGCAGCTTGTTCAAGGTCACAAAATAAAATAGCTTCTGACATACAAATAGAATCCAATCCATCAAAGCCCAGCCCAGAGACATGTCTAAAAAGCTCCAGCCCATACAACACATAACTGTAACCTTTAACTACTGTCACTGTGTATACCTATCCTATCCTATCCACCTACCTACCTACTCCTATCTCAAAGGAAATACTTTGTGCTATCATGTTGCATCACTAATATCTTTAAGTAGAACATAAAGCATTATGTTGAAACTGGAGGATATTTTCCTTTTTTCAGCTTAGTCAATCTTATCTTAAATAAGAGATGAATTATGATATTGAAATTTTGTATGTAGAAAAAATAGTTCCACTTTTTATATACCAATGATTGATTTTATCTTTTTGAAAATCCTAGTTGTATATTGCCAAAGTTTAATGTGGTGTTAAACTCCAATATTTCTTAAGATATCAGGTTTTTTTCTATTATTGTGGTTTTATTCCAACATCTGCTCATCTTCTGTTAATTTGAGTTAAACTCAGATTTTCCCTTTTGTCAAATATTTCTAAGTTTTTTGACTTTAGAAAATCTCAGGATGTTCATTGTTAAAATATAATAGTCATTATTTGCCCTTTCTTAGAAGGACAATAGTTAGGCCTCATGAAAAAATGTAACAGGAGACTACTTTTATATCTAATTCATAGATTTAAATACATTGATAAAGTTGTAGATAATATTCTTCTGTATCTCATTATACCACAAATAACAGTAAAGGACATAATTACTGTCTAAATCTCATATGGAGAGATGTACTGGCCCTTGTTTTCTATAAGACAGAGGGAGAATACACTGTGACTTACCTTGGAGCAGTCTTATACTCTATGGGTTTTTTTCTGCTCTTCAACTAGGGATATTCCTGGTTACCAAATTCATCAAAGAATAGGTACTATTTCTTCAGTATTTGACCATTACTCTATTTTTGTTCAGTATTATTTAAGAGCCATTCCCTTTAGTAACCCACTTATGCACATTCATACTGTACAGTTTGTTTAGAAATGTTTTGATCAAAAAGTCTTCTGATCAAAGAATAAATAAAGTTTTGGGAGGGTATGAAGCACAAAAAATACTGAACTATAAAGTGTAGGTTAAAATGAAAAGAAATTGATCTCTCTTACCATTATGTCATGATCTATGTTGGTACAATTACTTTGGAAAACTGTTTGTTAAAACCTACTAAACCTGACATATACATACTCTATGTACATTACATGTGTGCAGCAAAAAACATGTGCAAGAATGTTTATGGAAGAATTTTCTGTAATAGTTTCAAACTATAAACTACCCAAATGTCATTCCTTGGTAAAATGGATAATTATAATGTAATATATTCATATTTTCATTTGTTGGAATACTACACAACAATGACAAAACAAATTATTGCAACAAATAAAACATAAATAAATCTAACCTGCATAATTTTAAGTGAAAGAAACCAGATGTCAAAGTGAACATTTGGTATAATTCCACTTAAATTTAATTCGAGATTAGTCAAAACTAATCTATGATGATAGAAATCAGAGAGTAGTTGGCATTGGGATGATCCATAGTAATATTTCTGGAATTCCACTCATGTTCTTTATCTTGACCTAAGTGGGAATTACATAGCTGTGGTCGTTTTGAAACACATTTGTTTGATTTCTAAACTTTCTGTATCTAGGTCATACTTCAATAAAGATATGGTCCCCTTTGAAATGTGGCAGTTCGACTTGGCCATTAATTTTGTTTGGGGTTTTTGTTTTTGTTTATTCAGAGTGTGAGAAAGCAGGAACAAGATAAAAAATTTAGGTAAAATGAAATTCTCTGGTTGGTTATTTGATTGCAGAAAATTTATAAAATGGTTTAGGGACTTACAATGCTGAATTTGAGTGTCACCTCACTCCTTACTCTAGAGTAAAACCCGTAAACAGCAACATCCTTCAATGGGGCAATAAAAATATACTGATGATGAGAATTTGAGGGCTTCATATCTGAGTGCTTTTAAGTTCCATGGTCAAACAAATGATATTAGATGGAGTCTAACATTAACACTAATAGAAAGGAAAGAGCAAATTCACATTGCATGATAAATCTTTTATCTGATCTAGTTTTCACTGAGAGCTTCCTGAAGGCCAACATTTTGTTATTACCCATTGGGAACCAGAGATTGTATACCAGCAATAATGGCCGCCTAAGAATACCAGGAAAATAAAAATGTTTGCTCACTGCAGAACACAAGAAAACAGACCTCCGCAGGTTAGGGCATATCAGCTGCTTTATTAAGGCCTAATTCTCCTTCCTGTGGTTTGTCTGTTCTCCTGTTCTTACTATCCCTGCTTTTCTACCTGTGGAGATCCTGCTCTTTGATAACATAGGTCATGTTTTATTGCCTTTCATTCACTATTCTTCGGTTGTGAATGAGCTCTAACTTTAGTTTGAAGTTTCCTCTTAACCCATAAAAATAATGGCCACAAAACCATACTTAAAAGTTCTGACAAACATTCTAGCAAGTTAATTTTGTGGAATTTCTGTTGCCTTAGTTTTCGCATTTCCTTTTTCTTAGCATTTCCAGGAAGGGTTGAAAATACAATGAGCCTTTTTTATTTTTTTGTAAAAACATATTAAAACTCTAAGTAACAGAAAATTCTGTATAATAAATATCTAAGTCAAAGTCAGCTGTATATCTGGACATTGAAAAGTTTTAAGTGACTTCATCCTGCAAAATCCATTTAACTAATCCATTGGCACTTTATTTCCGTAGTAGGGCAGAAATGACCTCAATGAGAACTTACTCCTCTTTTCAGTTTCTCAGTTCCCCTAGGACTCTATCAATAAAAATCAAATGATCAGGACTTCTCTTTAATCTGCTTTTTTTTGTATAAATTTATTTATTTATCTTTGGCTGCACTGGGTCTTCGATGCTGCCCACAAGCTTTCTCTAGTTGTGGCGAGTGGGGGAGCTACTTGTCGTTGCGATGTGCAGGCTTCTCACTGCAGTGGCTTCTCGTTGCGGAGCATGGGCTTTAGGCACGCAGGCTTCAGTAGTTGTGGCACATGGGTTCAGTAGTTGTGGCTCACGGGCTCTAGAGTGCAGGCTCAGTAGTCATGGTGCACGGGTTTAGTTGCTCCACGGCATGTGGGATCTTCCCGGACCAGAGCTCAAACCCATGTCCCCTGCATTGGCAGGTAGATTCTTAACCACTGTGCCACCAGGGAAGTCCTTTCATCTTAATATTTGAGGGACCGTGATCTTTCTTCCCAGTCCCAGCAATAGTGCTGTGTCTTTGACTGGTTTTCTTTACTTCTATATATGTTATAAGGTAACAATTACCTATCTAGCCTATTTCTGACCAAGGCTGCATCCTCATTCACACTGTCTTTCTCAAATTAGTGGGAGAGGAATTCAATATCTTTGTCTATAATTCCTTCCTGTATCTTTTTTCGTTCCTCTTGTATCTGGGAAGACAGAAAGTCTCTTTTTATCTCTATTGCATCCTCCAGTGTCCTCCCTGTCCCTCAGCCCTCCGCTCCTTTCCTTAGTACTTCGCTGTGGAAAAGATGCCATATGATTTATTTAAAAAGTACCATTAACTGATGTCACATCTTAATTTTTACTTGTGCACACAACACATATCATGATCTGATTGATATTAAAAGCAACCAGTGGTAAATAAATTTTTCCAAAACCTTAGATATTTCACCATATAAATGAACAAGTTAGAATTATATTCAGAATGCATATAGTAATACCTCTGTTGTTATATTTAACCCTAGTGGATATTAAAGTGGCTTGTTATTAGGGCAAATATTAATGAAAGAGGAAGACAAAATAACATTGTTATCTATTCAATATGGTAAATGTTTGAACAGTATTTTCTAAGAATGTTTTAGCTCATGGAATTATTACCTTTATTGAGATAAAAATGTATCATTCCTATTTTACATTCTATAAGATATTTGTTTATAGAATTTACATTTTCTTGATATTAATTATATAAATTATATGCCAGACTATAATGTAAATACCATTCAGTGACTTACAAACTATTTCGTTTCAATATCTTTGTAGTTTGGACTCTAACTATCACTAGCAGTCCACAATTAAAGACAAAATGTATTTTCAGATGGCAATCATGCAAACAGGACTGCTGCTTTATTGAGAAAAAGTGTCAGTTTCATAGTTTTCAGGCATCATAATTTCAGCAGGAGCCCTTCAAGCATCACTGAGATCCAAATACCCATCTCTATCTGTCCAGGGCTCCAAATTAGGAGCTAGTGATGGGAGAAGCAGAGAGAATGGATTCAGGAGAGTGCACCACATCCAATTTCCAGGAAAAGCAGTAACAGTGGTACAACCTGCAGTTTTAGTCTCTCCTAGTGACAGTGGTTTCCTCAGTGGACTGGTTTTGTGACATGACTTTTGTGTTTCTGTACTTTTGTCTATTTTCTGAGCTTGCCCATCAAACCATCTGTTGAGTGATTTTTAAAATGTCCTTTCAGTAAATTCCTTCTTAAATCAAAAATAATATATCTTAATCATTTGCAAATTAAAGCACTTAGTGCAGTTGTTAACCACAGCCCTCATATATCTATGGATGATTAGACCAGAAAAGCTAAACCTGTAATGAATGCCTCAGAGCAGTAGAAAATAGTTATCCTGAAAGCCCAAAAGTTAATCAGGACAAGATTATAACTCTCAGCATCTATGTGTTCACATTTACCTATATGGAAAGTATAATATTTGCAGATATTCCTACTAAAACATTTTCACATCTATTTTGACAAGCTAGAGATATTCTCCTCCACCAATAAAACCCATGAGGGTAAAGACAGAAAAAAGTATTGAGGTGAAGAAACAAACTCTATTATTCGTGACCTGAAATAAAATCTTATGTCCCTTGACAACTAGCCTAGTGTTTTCCTACCACAGTGCACTGCCTCCCAGCTATTTTAGAGGAGAAAAGTGTTTTACTTAAATTACTGGTCTGGTGAATACTTTGGGAAGTGATCTCTGATCTCTTTCTGAAATCATGGGTATTTCTAAATCTTCAGGGAGAAGACTTGAGGTACTGAGCACTGTCTTAGAGAACAGACTTTTTGTCTGTGTAAAAGCTACCCCAGTGAAGAGAATGTAAACAATAAAGGAATCAGAGGAGGGAGGACAACTACAAAAGATAGGTCCGGGGCTTCCCTGGTGGCGCAGGGGTTGAGAGTCCGCCTGCTGATGCAGGGGACACGGGTTCGTGCCCCGGTCTGGGAAGACCCCACATGCCGCAGAGCGGCTAGGCCCGTGAGCCATGGCCGCTGAGCCTGGGCGTCCGGAGCCTGTGCTCCGCAACGGGAGAGGCCACAACAGTGAGAGGCCCGCGTACCGCAAAAAAAAAAAAACAACAACAAAAAAAAAAAAAAAAAAAAAAAAAAGATAGGTCCACATTGGCCATGAATTATCAATGTTTTTAAGGTGAGGTGCATTAGTTTATGGGTTTTGACAGGGTTTGGATTTTTTTTAAACTCTGTACATATTTCTGTACTTCAGAAGCTAATACTTTTGAGAAAAAAAACTTTCATTTTAGCCACCAATACTACTTAAACATTACTTAAACACAGTGTTTAAAAATTGAATAACTAATATTTAAGACCCTAATGATCATGTATAGAAAAGTGAAATAAAATTATATCAGTAAATCCACACCTTAAATTTGGGGGACTAATTAAATAATATATGTAAACTTTTCTTAACCAACACCATATGCTTCTACAGTAATTTAAATTATATAACTGAATAGCTAGACTATTCCTTGAAAAGCAGTGTTGTCTTTCTAAGAAGTTTACTAAATAATTAGTCTATTATTTCTTAAGAAACAGCAGTAACCCAAAACAAGCACTTAAAATAATTTGCCTGTTAATTTCCACCATTTTCCAGAATGCTCAGAAATCAATAAAGGATTTTTTAAATGTGACTTTTTCAGGGTTGTGGAAAGAAAATATATTTATTGGAATATATAAATTCAGAATGAGTTAGTCATCTTAGAAAGAAGTAGATCCAAACAAATAAGGCTGACTCTTCCCACCAAAAGCAAGGCTCATTCAGACAAGTTTATAAAGGCGCCCAGAAGAGTGTGTCTGAACATTTATTTAGTTCCATAACTCAACTCACAGTGTAACATTACTTGAAGGTGATTTTCTAATAAATAAATGAACAAGAGATACCTTATGTATGATTTCATAATGTATTATGGGTATAAGTGTATGTTTTGCTAGAATTATTTTTACTAAGCACAACATTCTATTCCTTGAACTTGTTGGAAATTGAATCTATGACTTTATTTGATAGAAAACCCTGAAAAAACATTTTTTATTCCTTTATGTCTGCTGTTTGGAGAAATCATGTTAGTAATACATAAGGAGCAGATAGTGAGTTATGTTAACAGAGGGCACTTACAATTTTCTGTTTTATTTTCTTTTTACATGAACATCTGGGTGTTTCCTTTTTCAAGCTTTGCCTTCTGTAGGGAGTGAGAATGGGACTGTCTTAGAATCCTGGTGCTAAGGAACAAGACTAAATGTGGTAGTTACAATTTGAAGAAGAAAGATTTGTAATGTGTACCATAAAGTGAGTGTGTGAGCAATCAGACATTTTGTTGCAATGTCAAACAGTGATTTTTATCAAGAAATAATTTGATTTGGTCTCCATTTACCTTTATATTTCCCTGGCTAGACATCACACACACACACACACACACACACACACAATGCTACAGCATATAAAATTATATTCAGTTCCTCTAGCATCTCATGTTTTCTATTACTTCCAGGCATTCAGGCATGTTATTTCCTGTGTTTATGTATTTTTATGACTTATTCCATCTGGCTACTTACTATTCATACTTCAGGCCTCACTTAGAAGTCATTTACACTAGGAAGCTTCCATAACTGCCGAGATTTCTCTATCTCCCATCTCAGTGGTTTAGTTAAATGCCTCTTCTATATGCTCCTATTCCCTGTATTATCTATATCAGGTCCATTTATTGACAACATTAAACTTGCCTGTGTACTTGCCTGTATCTTTGTCTAAATTATAATTGCTCAGGAACTGTGTAGGTCATGTTTGCCTTATATTTAGAGTATCTAGCATGGTGTTTGGCACATAGAACATCCTCAGTAAATTACTGCTAAGCGCATTTTTTAAAGTGGTCCTGGGAAAGAAGCACTGTGTATGAGACTTCTCCTGGATGTTTCCAAGTTACCTTCAAAACACCAATTAAGATAGAATCAGGAAAGGACCTTCAAGATGGCGGAGGATTAAGACGTGGAGATCAGCTTCCTCCCCACAAATACATCAAAAATACATCTACTTATGGAACAGTCTTACAGAACACCTACTGAACGCTGGCTGAAGACCTCAGACTTCCCAAAAGGCAAGAAAATTCCCACGTACCTGGGTAGGGCAAAAGAAAAACGAAAAAACAGAGGCAAAAGAATGGGGATGGGACCTGCACCAGTGGGAGGGAGCTGTGAAGGAGGAAAAGTTTCCACACACTAAGAAGCCCCTTCACTGGTGGAGATGGGGGGTGGGCGGGGGGAGAAGCTTCGGAGCCATGGAGGAAAGCACAGCAACAGGGGTGCAGAGGGCAAAGCGGAGAGATTCCTGCACAGATGATTGGTGCTGCCCAGCACTCACTACACTGAGAGGCTTGTCTGCTCACCTTCTGGGTCAGATGGGGGCTGAGAGCTGACGCTCAGACTTCGGAGGTCAGATACCAGGGAGAGGACTGGGGTTGGCTGCTTGAACACAGACTGAAGGGAACTAGTGTGCCACAGTTTGCTGGGAGGGAGTCCGGGAAAAAGTCTGGAACTGCCTAAGAGGCAAGAGACCATTGTTTCAGGGTGTGCAAGGAGAGGGGATTCAGAGCACTGCCTAAATGGGCTCCAGAGATGGGCACGTGCTGCGGCTATCAACGTGGACACCAGAGATGGGCATGAAATGCTAAGACTGCTACTGCAGCCACCAAGAAGCCTGTGTGCAAAAACAGGTCACTAACCACACCTCCCCTCCCAGGAGCCTGTGCAGCGCACCACAGCCAGGGTCATGTGATCCTGAGACAACTTCCTCAGGAGAACACATGGCGCACTTCAGGCTGTTGCAACATCATGCGAGACTCTGCCACCGCAGGCTCTCCCCACATACCGTACCCCTCCCTCCCCCCGGCCAGAGTGAGCCAGAGCCCCCTACTCAGCTGCTACTTTAACCCCATCCTATCTGGGTGGGGAACAGATGCCCTCAGGCGACCTATAAGCAGAGGTAGGGCCAATCCAAAGCTGAACCCCAGGAGCTGTGCAAACAAAGAAGAGAAAGGGAAATTTCTCCCAGCAGCCTCAGGAGCAGTGGATTAAATCTCCACAATAAACTTAATGTATGCTGCATCTGTGAAATACCTGAACAGACAATGAATCATCTCAAAATTGAGGTGGTGGACTTTGGGAGCAACTGTAGACTTGAGGTTTGCCTTCTGCATCTAATTTGTTTCTAGTTTTATGTTTATCTTAGTTTAATATTTAGAGCTTACTATCTTTGGTAGATTTATTTATTGATTTGGTTGCTCCCTTTTTTTGATATATATATTTTTTCGTTCCTTTTTCTCATTTGTGAGTGTGTATGTGTATGCCTCTTTGTGTGCTTTTGTCTGTATAGCTTTGCTCTTACCATTTGTCCTAGGGTCCTGTAGATCCGATTTTTTTTGTTTCTTTGCTTTTAGTATAGTTTTAGTGCTTGTTATAATTGGTGGATTTTTTTTTTTTTTTGGTTTGGTTCCTCTCCTCTTTCTTTTATTCTTATTTTTCATTTTTAATATTTTCTATTTAAATAACTTTTTTTCTTCTTCTTCTTCCCTTTTCTTCTGAGCCATGAGGCTGACAGGGTCTTGGTGCTCTGGCCGGTTGTCAGGCCTATGCCTCTGAGGTGGGAGAACTGAGTTCAGGACATTGGTCCACCAGAGACCTCCCAGCTCCAAGTAATACCAAATGGTGAAAGATCTCCCAGAGATCTCCATCTCAATGCTAAGACCCAGCTCCACTCAACCACCAGCAAGCTACAGTGCTGGACACCCTATACCAAACAACTAGCAAGACAGGAACACAACAACACCCCATTAGCAGAGAGGCTGCCTAAAATCATACTAAGTTGACAGACACCCCAAAACACACCACCGGGCACGGTCCTGCCCACCAGAAAGAAAACATCCAGCCTCATTCACCAGAACACAAGAACCAGTCCCCTCCACCAGGAAGCCTACACAGCCCACTGAACCAACATTACCACTGGGGGCAGACACCAAACACAATAGGAGCTACAAACGTGCAGCCTGAGAAAAGGAGACCCCAAATGCAGTAACTTACACAAAATGAGAAGACAGAGATATACACAGCAGATGAAGGAGAAAGGTAAAAACCCACGAAATAAAACAAATGAAGAGGATATAGGCAGCCTAACTGAAAAAGAATTCAGACTAATGATAGTAAAGATGATCCAAAATCTTGGAAATAGAATGGAGAAAATACAAGAAACGTATAACAAGGACCTAGAAGAACTAAAGAGCAAACAAACAATGATGAACAACACAATAAAGAAATTTAAAATTCTCTAGAAGGAATCAGTAGCAGAATAACTGAGGCAGAAGAACAGATAAGTGACCTGGAAGATAAAAGAGTGGAAATAACTACCACAGAGCAGAATAAAGAAAAAAGAATGAAAATAATTGAGGACACTCTCAGAGACCTCTGAGACAATATTAAACTCACCAACATTCGAATTATAGGGGTCCCAGAAGAAGAAGAGGAAAAGAAAGGGACTGAGAAAATATTTGAAGAGATTATAGTTGAAAATTTCCCTAATATGGGAGTCAATCAAGTCCAGGAAGCACAGAGAGTCCCATACAGGATAAATCCAAGGAGAAACATGCTAAGACACATATTAATCAAACTATCAAAAATTAAATACAAAGAAAAAATATTAAAAGCAGCAAGGGAAAAGCAACAAATAACATACAAGGGAATCCCCATAAGGTTAACAGCTGATTTCTTAGCAGAAACTGTATGAGCCAGGAGGGTGTGGCAGGACATATTTAAAGTGATGATAGGGAAGAACCTACAATCAAGATTATTCTACCCAGCAAGGATCTCACTCAGATTCAACAGACAAATTAAAACCTTACAGACAAGAAAAAGCTAAGAGAATTCAGCACCACCAAACCAGCTTTACAACAAATGCTAAAGGAACTTCTCTAGGCAGGACACACAAGAGAAGGAAAAGATCTACAATAACAAACCAAAAACAATTAAGAAAATGGTAATCGGAACATACATATTGATAACTACCTTAAATGTAAATGTATTAAATGCTCCAACAAAAAGCCACAGACTAGCTGAATGGATACAGAAACAAGACCAATATATGTGTTGTCTACAAGTGACCCACTTCAGACTTAGGGACACATTCAGACTGAAAGTGAGGGGATGGAAAAAGATTCCTTGCAAATGGAAATTAAAAGAAAGCTGGAGTAGCAATTCTCATATCAGACAAAATAGACTTTAAAATAAAGACTATTACCAGAGACAAAGAAGGACACTACATAATGACCAAGGGATCAATCGAAGAAGAAGATATAACAATTGTAAATATTTATGCAGACAACATAGGGGCACCTCAATACATAAGGCAAATGCTAACAGCCATAAAAGGGGAAATCAACACTAACACAATCATACTAGGGGACTTTAACACTCCACTTTCACCAATGGACGGATCATCCAAAATGAAAATAAATAAGGAAACACAAGCTTTAAATGACACATTAAACAAGGTGGACTTAATTGATATTTATAGGACATTCCATACAACAACAGAATACACTTTCTACTCAAGTGTTCATGGAACGTTCTCCATGATACGTCATATCTTGAGTCACAAATGAAGCCTTGGTAAATTTAACAAAATTGAAATTGTTTCAAGTATCATTTCTGACCACAACGCTATGAGACTAGATATCAATCACAGGAAAAAAAAACTGTAAAAAATACAAACACATGGAGGCTAAACAATACACTACCAAATGACCAAGAGATCACTGAAGAAATCAAAGAGGAAATCAAAAAATACCTAGAAATGAATGACAATGAAAACAAGACCACCCAAAACGTATGGGATGCAGCAAAAGCAGTTCTAAGAGGGAAGTTTATAGCAATACAATCCTATCTCAAGATACAAGAAACATTACAAATAAACAACCTAACTTTACATCTAAAGCAATTAAAGAAGAATAAAAAAAGAAAGTTAGCAGATGGAAAGAAATCATAAAGATCAGATCAGAAATAAATTAAAAAAATGAAGGAAACAATAGCAAAGATCAATAAAACTAAAAGATGGTTCTTTGAGAAGATAAACAAAATTTATAAACCATTAGCCAGACTCATCAAGAAAAAAAGGGAGAAGACTCAAATCAACAAAATTAGAAATGAAAATTGAGAAGTAAAAACTAACATTGCAGAAATACAAAGGATCATGAGAGATTACTACAAGCAACTATAGGCCAATAAAATGGACAACCTGGAAGAAATAGACAAATTCTTAGAAAAACACAACGTCCTGGACAGAACCAGGAAGAAATAGAAAATATAAACACACCAATCACAAGCACTGACATTGAAACTGTGATTAAAAATCTTCCAACAAACAAAAGCCCAGGACCAGATGGCTTCACAGGCGAATTCTCTCAAACATTTAGAGAAGAGCTAACACCTATCCTTCTCAAACTCTTCCAAAATATAGCAGAGGGAGGAACACTCCCAAACCCTTTCTACAAGGCCACCAACACCCTGATACCAAAACCAGACAAAGATGTCACAAATAAAGAAAACTACAGGCCAATATCACTGATGAACATAGATGCAAAAATCCTCAACAAGATACTAGCAAACAGAATGCAGCAACACATTAAAAGGATCATACACCATGATCAAGTGAGGTTTACCCCAGGGATGCAAGGATTCTTCAATATATGCAAATCAATCAATGTGATACACCATGTTAACAAACTGAAGGAGAAAAACCATATGATCATCTCAATAGATGCAGAAAAACTTTTGACAAAATTCAATACCCATTTATGATAAAAACCCTCCAGAAAGTAGGCATAGGGGGAACTTACCTCAACATAATAAAGGCCATATATGACAAGCCCACAGCCAACATTGTTCTCAGTGGTGAAAAACTGAAACCATTTCTGCTAAGATCAGGAATGAGAGAGGGTTGCCCACTCCCACCACTGTTATTCAACATAGTTTTGGACGTTTTAGCCTCAGCAATCAGTGACGAAAAAGAAATAAAAGGAATCCAAATCAGAAAGGAAGTAAAACTGTCATTATTTGCAGATGACATGATACTATACACAGAAAATCCTAAAGATGCTACCAGAAAACTACTAGAGCTAATCAATGAATTTGGTAAAGTAGCAGGATACAAAATTAATGCACAGAAATCTCTTGCATTCCTATGCACTAATGATAAAAAATCTGAAAGAGAAATTAAGGAAACACTCCCATTTACCATTGCTGCAAAAAGAATAAAATACCTAGGAATAAACCTATCTAAGGAGACAAAAGACTCATATACAGGAAACTATAAGACTCTGATGAAAGAAGTTAAAGATGATACCAACAGATGGAGAGATATACCATGTTCTTGGACTGGAAGAAACAACACTGTGGAAATGACTGTACTACCCAAAGCAATCTACAGATTCAGTGAAATCCCTATCAAACTACCAGTGGCATTTTTCACAGAAGTAGAACACAAAATTTCACAATTTGTATGGAAACACAGAAGACCCCGAATAGCAAAAGAAATCTTGAGAAAGAAAAACAGAGCTGGAGGAATCAGGCTCCCGGACCTCAAACTATAACAAAGCTACAGTAATCAAGACAGTATGATACTGGCACAAAAACAGAAATATAGGTCAATGGAACAAGATAGAAAGCCCAGAGATAAACCCACACACATGTGGTCACCTTATCTTTGATAAAGGAGGCAAGAATATAAAATGGAGAAAAGACAGCCGTTTCAATAAGTAATGCTGGGAAAACCAGACATCTACATGTAAAAGAATGAAATTAGAACAGTCCCTAACACCATACACAAAAAGAAACTCAAAATGGATTAAAGACCTAAATGTAAGGCCAGACACTCTAAAACTCTTAGAGGAATACATAGGCAGAACACTCTATGACATAAATCACAGCAAGATCTTTTTTGACGCACCTCCTAAAGAAATGGAAATAAAAACAGAAATAAACAAATGGGACCTAATGGAACTTAAAAACTTTTGCACAGCACAGGAAACCATAAACAAGACGAAAAGACAACCCTCAGAACTGGAGAAAATATTTGCAAATGAAGCAACTGACAAAGGATTAATCTCCAAAATATATGCAGCTCATGCAGCTCAGTATCAAAAAAGCAAAAACCCAATCCAAAAATGGGCAGGAGACCTAAATAGACATTTCTCCAAAAAGATATACAGATTGCCAACAACCACATGAAAGAATGCTCAACATCACTAATCAGAATTAGAATCACTAATTAGAGAAATGCAAATCAAAACTACAATGATGTATCACCTGACACCGGTCAGAATGGCCATCATCAAAAAATCTACAAACAATAAATGCTGGAGCGGGTGTGCAGAAAAGGGAACCCTCTTGCATTTTTGGTGGAAATGTAAATTGATACAGCCACTATGGAGAACAGTATGGAGGTTCCTTAAAAAACTAAAAATAGAACTACCATACGACCCAGCAATCCCCACTTCTGGGCATATACCCTGAGAAAACCATAATTCAAAAAGAGTCATGTACCACAATGTTCAATGCAGCACTATTTACAATAGCCAGGACATCGAAGCAACCTATGTGTCCATTGACACATGAATGGATAAAGAAGATGTGGCACATATATACAATGGAATATTACTCAACCGTAAAAAGGAATGAAATTTAGTTATTTGTAGTGAGGTGGATGGACCTAGAGACTGCCATACAGAATGAAGTAAGTCAGAAAGAGAAAAACAAATACCGTATGCTAACACATATATATGGAATCTAAAACAAACAAAAATGGTTCTGAAGTACCTAGGGGCAGGACAGGAATAATGTCGCAGTCATAGAGAATGGACTTGACATGAGGAGGGGGAAGGGTAAGCTGAGAGGAAGTGAGAGATGGCATGGACATATATACACTATCAAATGTAAAATAGATAGCTAATTGGAAGCACCTGCGTAGCACAGGGAGCTCAGCTTGGTGCTTTGTGTCCACCTAGAGGGGTGGGGTAGGGAGGGTGGGAGGGAGAGGCAAGAGGGAGGAGATACGGGGATATATGTATATGTGTACCTGATTCACTTTGTTACACAGCAGAAAATAACACACCATTGTAAAGCAATTATACTCTATTAAAGATGTTAAAAAATAATAAAATAAAATTGATTCTAAAAAAGATAATAATTTAAAAAAATTAAGTGGTCCTTATATCCACAGTCAAAAACAGATCATAGTGAATGACAGACATTTTCTGAAATGTCACACCTGAACCAGGGAAATTGGAAGAAACAATATTTAGTTCTGAGTTTTGAGAAGAGTATCCTTAGGATAAGTCTGAGCAGTGGACAAGTTATTAATTCAAAGGGTTGAGAAAGAAGATTATATTTTTGCTGTGTGTTCATGCAGTGTTACTGATTGGAAAACTAAAATTATCATGGATCTCAGCCCTGAGATTCCAAATTCCCTGTAACCTGAAGACATATCCCAGATTTAAGAAGGAAAATGTTAATAAAACAGCATTAGTTGAGTATCATGTTATTCAGTGAGGTGAGCATTGACCCACTCACCTAATTTAATGACCTCACTCCAACCAGGAAAAGAAGGCTCAGTGAAGAACAGAAACTCACCAAAAGCCTCAGAGCTCCACAATTCAAACTAAGTTCTTCTAAATCAATAATATTGACATCATCTTGTCCGCAAGGCAACAACATAATATGCTGAATTTGTCATGGTCGACCATATATTATAGAGATAATTATTAGACTCTAAGTTATTTTCATTAAGTATTTCTATTCTTTCTCATGTGTCCCTAACACTTGACCAACTGTTATCTTATCTTCAACTCTTTCCCCCCAAACTTCCAACAACACTGATACCTGTTTAGGTATTTATGACATGTAATGAAGCTTGAGCAACATTACCAAGCATTTGCCCTGAAAAGAAAGTCTGTCCCTGTTGTTTCTTCTTCACTTGTAAAATCTCTATTAGGGTCTTACATGTAAAATCTAGTCTCTGGTTTTAAACTACTATTAATATTTTTGTAAGTGATCAGTGCCAGTGTGGCCTTATGAAAAAATAAAGACATTTTTAAATAAAGCTATGTTGCAAGAGAACACTTCCTCTATCGTTTTTTTTTACCTCCTTGTGTTCTTCTCAATGCTACTTTTGTATCAAACCCTAATAGAATCAAGTTATTTCTCACTTTCTTTCCCTTTTGTCTTTCATTCTTTGTCTCTAGCAAATGTAGACTATGACTGAGCTGGCACCCGTGCCTTATTCTTTTTTTCAAAAAAGTCTCAGACCATCACGATCACAGTTGACACATATTTTTTAAGTTATCAATATTAATTTAAACAAACAATTGAAGATATATTTCTCTAATACTAGAACATAGTTATTTCACTTAATCAAAATCTTCAAAATTCTCTACGTCATAGGAATGAAAGTGTGATACAGCTGTCTTGATTCTCAGATATTTAAGCTACAATCTGGGCAAATTAAAATCTTAATAAATAATTTAACTGACTGAACTTGTATTCTCCTAGACAGCTTTGTATGTTTTTATGCTTGTGACAGTTTGAAAACTCATGGATCTTACCCACCAATGCAAGTGCTTTTTTTAAAAAATAGATTTTTACAGAAAACTAAAAACATTCTTCTTGGCAGTTGTTCAGTAACTTTAATGAATATTGAGGCTTTATGGGAAAGTATCACATACAATTAATTTATGTCTTTGAATATGAAGCATGTCTCTTTTAAACAGCACATTAAAAAAAATCTGTTCTGCCAATCTGTGCATTTTAATTGAAGAGTTTAAATCAGTCATATTTCTTGTAATTTCTGGAAAGAAAAGACTTAGTTCTGCCATTTTACTAGTATTTTTCTATATATCTTAATGTCCTTTTACTTATTTCCTCCATTGCTGCCTTATTTTTTGACAAATAGATTTTAATCTACTGTTTTAATCCCCTTTGCTATTTATTATATATTTTCAAGAATTGTTTTCTTAGTGATTTCCCTAGGGAATACAATTACCATCTTAATTTACAATTATCTAGTTAAAATTAACACCAAACTAATTTCAATAGCATATGAATTCTTTGCTCCTATACAGTTCCATATCCCACCTTCCTTTATGCTGATATGATCACAAATTACATATTTATATATTTTTTATACATTTTGTGTTCATAAACATAGATCTGTATTTATTACCTTATGCAGTTGTCTTTTAAATCAGATATAAAAAATTTACACATAAAAATGAGATACTGTCCTTTATATTTACCTATTATCTATTTACCGTTTTACCTTTACTGGTGTTGTTTATTTCTTCATGTAGATTCAAGATACTGTTGTATTTTATTTCATTTTTAAGGATTTCATTTTATGGATTCCTTTTATTATTTTGTGTAGGGCAGGTAGGGTAGCAATGAACTCTCAGTTTTGGTGTATTTAGAAATGTCTTGATATCTCCTTTATTTTTGAAGGAGAGTTCTGACAGATACAGAATCCATGGTTGACAATTGTTTTCTTTTCAAAACTCTGAATGTGACATCCCACTGCCTTCTGGCCGTCAGCTGATCAGATTCTCTGATGATTAATCAGCTGTTAATGTTACTGAGGATCACTTGTATGTCTGAAATGACGATGAGACATTTCCCTCTTCCTATTTTCAAGATTCTCTCTTTGCCTTCAGTTTTTGACTGTTTGATTATGATGTGTCTCAGAGTAGATCTCTTTGGGCTTATCTTATTTGAGCTTCTGGATGTATAGATGACAGTATCTTCTCCAAATTTGTAGTTTTCAGGCACTATTTTTTCAAATATTTTTCCTTTTGTATCTTCTCTCCTTGACGACTCCTATTATGTGTATGTTGGGTACTTAATGGCATCCCACAGATCTTTGATGCTCTGTTCATTTTTCTTTCATTCTGCTCCTCAGATTGGATAACCACAACTGACCAATTTTCAAGTTCACTGATTCTTCTGCCAGTTTCTGAGCTCCTCTAGTTAGTATTTCATTTTAGTTGCTTCACTTTTCAGCTCCAGAGTTTCTGTCTTTATAGTTTCTATCTCTTTATTGGCATTCTCTATTTGATAAGAAATCATTTCTGAATTTTCTTACTTCCTTGAACATATTTATAATAGCTCATTTAAAGTTTTTGTTTAATGACTTCAATATCTCGGTTTCTACAGAGTCAATTTCTATTGATTCCCTATTTTTTCCATGTACATAGTCCATACTGTGTTATTACTTTGAATGTCTCATACATTTCATTGGGGGACAAAATAAATAAAGTACCATTGTATTACAAAATAAATATACATTAATACACATGAGTACATACTGAAATATATCTCTCTAAATGCCTGTATTAAACAAGAAAAAATGATTTCACAATAACATAATTTTTTACTCTTATAAATTAGAAAAAATAGCAAATCAAACCCAAGACAAGCAGAAGAAAGGAAATTATTTATATTAGAGGTAAAATAAATGAAAAGGTATATAGAAAAACAATAGAGAAACACCAAAGTTGAAATTACGGATTAATTTGAGAAGACTTGATATCTTATTATCATATGCAATCCATGAAACCATTATATATTTATTTTTGCTAAGGTCTTTGATTCATATGTGTGCTCTAATTTTCAACATCTTAAATTACACATATTTTGTTTGATTTATACATAGGTATTTTATGTCTTTTAAGGCTATAATAAATAGTGTTTAAATTTTTTTCAATTTCCAATTTTTTATTACTAATATAAAAAGTACTTTTGTATATTAACCCTGTATCCTACTAACTTGATAAACTAATCTATTACTTCTAGTAGTTCTATTGTGTATTTATTGAGATTCTTTTCTATAGAAAACACTGTCATTATGAATACAGATGTTTTTATTATTTGACTTTGTCTTGGTATTATGATGGGAACAACGAACTTTCCAGCTTTCTGCACCTTAAGTGGCAATGGAGTCCTTATTTTCATAGCTTTTGATATGGTCTTTATTTTTTTCTTTAAGTTTATTAGAACCCATCAGAAGGCTAGGACAATTTTATCCTTCTATATCTATTAGCTTTCAAAATGTAAATCAAAAGGGATTATTGCAGGTATTCCATGTACTGTTCTGTGCCCCACTTCAAAAAGTATTAATGGTAGATTCTTTTCCCTTTGAATTTCCTTCCCCAAGAAGCCTTTCACTCAAGATATGCAAAAATATACTCACTGAATAGAGTCAAAAGCTCTCTTGAAGAGAATATTAGTAAGATGTGTGTTTCTAGAGACAGAAGATTTGAAGATAGCAGTAATCTCTGCTGACAGCAAATGAGAAGGGCCCTACCAATAAAACAGTGATATTAGAGGAAAAGATAGATCCAAACAAAGGAAATCTCAGTGCCTGGGTTGTAAGAAGATAATAAATTAAGGCAACCTATGTGTGGTCTAGGAAGTTGAATTAGAGTGATGGGGAAATAGAAACATACAATCCCTTTCTTAATTCGGTACCTTTTACATGGCTCTTCCTCAGGGTAGGTAATATGTAAAGAAAGGAGTGTGTGTGTGTGATGGAAAACCTGGTTAATAAGAGAAAACCTAATCCAAGAACAGGGCCAGCTATATGGGCATGCACCTGTACAATCACTCAGGGCTCTGTGATCAGTTTAATGCTCTTCTGTCACTTTCTGAAATTCTTATTAATTTTTAAATGAAGGAATCTTGCATTTTCATTTTATACTGGGCCCTACAAATTATTTGGACAATCTTGTACAGGACATATGAAGAGATATCAGTTTATACCTGTGAATACTAAATCAATTTCTTTCACTTTTATCAACCTGAGGACTCGATAAAAAGTTCTGAGCAGTGTCTGGCGATTTTCTATACAATGGAAGAAAGCGAGGTTATACTAAGGGGGTGTAGGGAATTGCTATATAGTTATAAATAGTTTTTTTTTCATATTAAGATGCCAGTTTCATTTCAGATGCCATTCTGCAGGCAATTAGACTTAGCTATGGTCAACTTTAGGGACCGCCTTTCTCCTTTATCTGCTTCTTCTGCCATTATATCATGCAATAAACATTTGCACTGGGAATGCCCAAAAGTAGGCATTTTTTTGATCTATACACCTGCATGTTCTTTCACTGAACACCCACAGGATTAAATGGCCTGATGTAGAATATACCAGCTTATTATCAAGTTGATGCCATTTGAGTTTTAACTCGGTTAATAAGCTATTTTCCTCAAGATCAGAACTTAAGAAATATTCTATAGTCACTCTGAAGATATGTGGCATTCAGCATGTCACTTTCAAGTTCTCAACACTTCAATTTTCTGAGGACCTAATACTCCAACATAATTGAGAGGTTAAAATAAGCTTCCCAGAAACGTCTTCAACAACTGGCACTTTGTTTATAAAACATGGCACTCTTAATTAGCTGACACTGTATATTTAAGCAAGTCAAATTGTATATTAAAGCAAGTCAAATTAAGGCTACTGAGAAGGATTGGGGAGGAAGCAATCATCACACTAATCACACTACAGTGGGAGGAGCAGTAGTATAAGTGTCATGCTGACTGTGATTTAAATCCTTTCCCATCACCACTACTACAGGGTACCTCCATTTCTTGTCTGTAAAACAAGGGAAAATGCACAAATGAAACAACACCTGTATTAAAAATATTAATCCCCTTATCCTTAATAGGATGCCTAAAGATTTTATGTATTTGCATAGCCATCATCACTGCTATACCTGAATATTATTTGTCAGCCCTTTCATTCTTCCTATGCTTCATTTTACTATTTTTTAATGCATTAAGTATTTTTCATGTTCTATTTTCTCTAATGTAAGCTACTCAAATAACTTTTGGAGAATTTGGAGCAACAAAAACAAAGTGAATTAATTAGATAAGAGACACTCAACTTTGTGGATGATACAAAATGCAATTTATATATCTAACATTGACCTCTCTTTAGAATGAACAATTTTCAAAATCTGGAATGTTGAAATTTAGCATTTAATAATTACAGCAAGGTAAAATGGTGTTGAATGTGTATAAGCACTTTCATTTAATGTATGCACATATTTAAACAGAAAGCCCCAAAGAATGCATACTTTAGATGTTTCGAGAAAAAAAGATTTTTGTTCAGAAATGCTTAGCATCCCCAAATATCCAGGTAATTATCTCCAACATATAATTTTTCTTAAAATAAATTACCTTTGAATTTGTTCGAAACTCTATAACACAGATACAGTTATGCGACTGAAATAAAAACCTAACAAGGTAGCTCAATCATACTAAATAACAGCTCATAAAAAAAGGCATGCTCTTGTCTCACTTTCAATTAAAATCACAGTTTAATTTCCTAATTTCATTCCTGTGGCTAATATTTCCTTAGAGACAAATATCTACTATCCCCTAGGCTAATCTGCTCTCCCTCCCAACAAATTATCTGATCTCAGATGTCACTTAGTAAATATAAATATCATTTTACATATGTTTTCAAACGCTACTTAGCAGTGTTTAGTTTATCAAAAAATATTTGGAGTGGCATCAGGGACTCAGTTGCCTTCCTCTTAGGCTATATTTAGCATAATTAAAATAAAAGCAATGAAGTAAAATGCAAAAACTAGCATCTTAGCCCTGAAATTTCATTAACTAACTTATCTTGATGAAGTTTTCTAACTTCTGTGTTTCTTATTTGTGAAAAGCAGGTTTTATTGATTAACAGTCAACTATGGCCTCTATTGTTTTGGGTGTGTTGACCTAAAACAAATAAACTGCCAGATATTTCTCCATCAAAGGTGGATTTATTTGGGATCAGTACAGAATTGCATCTTGGGATCTGCAGCCATGGGAAGCCATGTGCAAGTCGCCACATAGCAAGGGAAGGAGAACACTTTCTTAGAGGAGAAAAGGAAGTTGAGAGGGCTACAGTAAACAGAGTCCAAGGCTTTGCATTGGCTGAGTCCTTGCCAGGAAAGAAGAGGAATCTTTCTTCTTCCTTTTGGGCTCTGCTATCATTGCAGGGCATGAGAGCACACCCTTCTGGTTTACCAACTCTATTTAATTCAGATTTCTGTTTATTAATTTTTCACTGGTAGGTGTTACCCCTAAAATATTAGGTGATAAAGTTTGTTCAGGGAGAAATGACTGAAGGCCGAAGTCACATCACAACTGCTTTTACAAATTGCAAGCTGTATGCTTCTGTGATTATAGAATACACACACACACACTATGCACCCATTTTACTACGGTTCATGAAAACCAAGTAAAGAAGCAAAAGTACCTAAATGTCATATTCCCCTATTTTTGTTTCATTCCTTTCTGTGATTTGCAGACATTCCCCGTCTGAAAGAGTTTCCAAGGACTGTTAATCACAGTTCAAGAACAACAGTGGTCAGTTGGCCTTTCTACATGAGCAACTTACTCCTTTAATTGACTAGAGACCTAATGAAATAGGAAGGATGAAATACATAGTAAAGAAGACTTATTTCTTCAAATGATCACTGCCTTATGAGATAACCAATCAGATTTCAAATTCAAAACCAGAGACCTCATTTTTACCTTTATTCTTACTTGACAATGTAGAATTTTTCTCTTTTAATGGCCCTCTTCATTTTGAAGGTTCTCTTCCCTTAGATTTCACAATTGAAACCTGTCCTAATTCTACCCAATCTTTCTGAAAAACTCTTCCTTACTCCCACTCCTGAGTCAGCTCAGCACGCTCACAGTGTATGTGTATGTACATATATGAGTATATATACACATATGCGTACATATATACACATATAGGTATATATACATAAACATATGCATATGTGTGTTTGTATACATAAATATGCACTTTGAGGATGTATGATAAATATATTTAATATATGTGTATGTATATATTTATGTACATATGTGTCATATGTGTATGTGTATATATGTGTGTGTGTGTGTGTGTGTGTGTATATATATATATATATATATATATATATATATTATCTTTCTGAGTTCTGCCCTCAGTCTTTGTCTTCTCAACTTTCATACATTCTTTAGTCCAAATCTATATTTGCAGCACCACAATCCCTACTCAGTGAGAAGGGGTTGCCTAATTGGCAACTTATCCATGAGGTGCAACAGATGTCAAAAAGTTAATATGCCATCATCTTCCCTGCACTCCTCCTCCCCCACAATCTGCTTTTTCTCCTCTGCTCTATAGTCTGACCACCTATTACAATAGGATGTATTAAAACCTGTTAATTAATATCATTATTTTAGACACATCCCTCTCAGTAATTTGTCATCAACCCAATCCAATATTATTTTGCAAATATATCATGTTTCACATGGTTTCCCTTGTCCATTTCCTACCTTAATTCAACATTTTATTACCTTTGTTGGACTATTAACATAGCCTTCTTAAGATACCTCTGGTTCCAATTTCTGTTGAAACTCCATCTCCACCAGCCAATCATTCCTCAAATTAAGTTGAAGCTATCTTTATCTGACTTGAAAATCTGATCATAGTTTTACTATAATTAAAACTCAATACGCACACATTCAGATGTCATTTAATGGTTCCCAATTCTTTTAAATTGTATCCGTGGCTATTTATATGTGACTCAGTTGTTCTCGATTCTAGATGCACAATATATTTTAACATAACTTTCTCAATAATTGACAGGACAAGTAGAAAAATATTAGTAAGGATACAAATTATGTTAAAAATACTCTCAAACAAATTACCCTGATTAATGTTTACAGGATAATACACCTAATAGCTGGCAAGTACGCATTATTTTTAAGTGCACACAGAACTTTCACCAAGGAAGTTTTTATTACACTCTTACGTAGTATAACTTTTGACTACAAAGACATTTAATTGGAAATTAATCAGAAATATAAATTTGGAATATTCGCTATTTGGAGTTAAACAACACACTTCTATATATCTCATGAGTCAAAAAAGAAACCACAAATAAATTGAAAAATACTTTGAGTTGATTAATTATTATATAATCAATGCAACATATCAAATTATATGACAGTGGAAACACAACATTTTTTAATTTGTGGAATGAATTTAAAGCACTGCTTAGTGTGGAAATTACAACTTTAAATATCTATATAAGAAAAGAAGACAATCTTTAATTCTTTTAAGTAGAAGAAAATAATAAAGATGAGACTAGGAATCAATGAAATAAAAAACACATGAACAATAAAGAAAATTACTAAGACAAAAGCTAGTTCTTTGAACCCTTACGAAGGTGATAATCTCATAACAAAGCATAGTGAAAGAAAGAGAGAGGAGAGACAGTGAAAGAGAAAGAAAGGAAGGAAGGAAAGGAAGGGAGGGACAGAGGAGGAAGGAAGGAAGGAAGGAAGGAAGAAAGAAATTGCATTATGAAGTGAAAGTGTGTATATCACTACAATTTTTTCAGACATTAAAAGAATATGAAGAAATATTATGAACAACTTTATGTCAATAAATTCTACACTTAGCTATAATAAACAAAATCTTTGAGAAACAGCTTACCAAAACTGACTGAAGGTGAAATAGAAAATGTGTTTCACCCTATATCTATTCAATACAGTAAATTCATATTTAAAACCCTTCCCACAAAGAAGTTTATTTCATTAAAAGGAAATATTATCTTCTCAAAAAGACTTTTTTTTTTTCCTCTTGCGTTATGTGGGCCCCTCACTGCTGTGGCCTCTCCCGCTGTGGAGCACAGGCTCCGGACACGTAGGCCCAGCAGCCATGGCTCACAGGCCCAGCCACTCCACGGCATGTGGGATCCTCCTGGACTGGGGCACGAACCCACGTCCCCTGCGTTAGCAGGGGGACTCCCAACCACTGCACCACCAGGGAAGCCACCTCAAAAAGACATTTTTTAAGAAAGTTAAAAGGCAAACCATAGACTAGAAGTAATTATTTGCATTACATGTATCAGATAGAGGACTTATATCCAGATTATATGAAGAATTCTTATAACCCAATAATAAGGAAACAACACCCCAAACTTCAGTAGTTACTTCACAAAAGAATAAATACAAATGGCTAATAAGCACAAGGAAAGATGCTTAATATCAATTATTATCAGAAAAAAAGCTAATTAAAATGACAGATACTTCATTACCACAAGAATTGCTAAAAGAATAAAGACTGGAATATTAAATATTGTTGAGATTTCTGAGCACCTGGAACTCTAATACATCGCTGATAGAAATGTAAAGTGGTGCAACTACTTTGACAAACAATTTGCTAGTTTATTTTAAAGTTTAAGCATTCACAAAACATGTAACCCAAGGGTTCCATTCCTAGGCATTTATGCAAGCTAAAGACAAATATATGCCCACAAAAAGACTTGTAAGCAATTGCTCATAACATCTTTACTGATAATAGCAAAAAAAAAAAAAAAAAAAACTGGAAATAATTTAAGTGTTCATCAAAGGGTGAATTGAAGATTTTGATATCATATTTGTGTGTGGATGATATCCTACCTTTACTTTATGCTTGCCTTTACTGGTGAGCTTTCCTATTCATAATTTTCTTGATTCTAGTTGTGGCCTTTTCTGCCTAGAGAAGTTCCTTTAGGATTTTTTTGTAATGCTGGTTTGGTGGTGCTGAATTCTTTTAGATTTTGCTCGCCTTTAAAACTTGATTTCTCTATCGAATATGAATGATAGCCTTGCTGGGTAGAGTATTCTTGGTTGTAGGTTTCTCCCTTTCATCACTTTAAATATGTTGTGCCACTCCCTTCTGGCCTGCAGAGTTTCTGCTGAAAAATCAGCTGATTACCTTATGGGGGTTTCCTTGTATGTTATTTGTTGCTTTTAATATTTTTTCTTTGTCTTTAATCTTTGTCAGTTTGATTAATATGTGTCTTGGCATGTTCTTCCTTGGATTTATCCTGTTTGGGAATCTGTACTTCCTGGACTTGAGTGAGTGTTTCCTTTCTCATGTTAGGGAAGTTTTCAGTTATAATCTCTTCACATATTTTCTCAGACCCTTTCTCTGTCTCTTCTCCTTCTGGGACCCCTGTAATTCGAATGTTGGTGCATTTAGTGTTGTCCCAGAGGTCTCTGAGACTGTCCTCATTTCTTTTCATTCTATTTTCTTTATTCTGTTCCATGACAGTGATTTCCACCATCCTGTCTTCCAGCTCACTTATCCATTCTTCTGCCTCAGTTATTCTGCTATTGATTCCTTCTAGTGTATATTTCATTCCCGTTATTGTATTGTTCATCTCTGTTTGTTTGTTCTTTAAATCTTCTGGCTTTTTATAAACTGGATGGCTCAGTCTTTGAGTCCACTCCTCTTTTCACATGATTCACATACTTCATTTTGACAATCTTCTGGAATTAACATCTTGGTTAGTGGACTCAGTGTATGTGTATCTTGAACTTTGTTTCAATTTTGGACTCTGCTCTTGGATTAATAAATCTGGCCAGCTCTTTAGGTTCTGGTAAGAGATAATGCCCAAATCTAATTTATCTCCTCCATAGAAAGAGAAATAGATCTTCACTGTAAATATCGTCAAAGGTAGCAAAATGAATCAGGCCAAAACTGTATAAGAAAATATTTTAAATCAAAACAAAAATCTAAGCATCAACAGGAATTTTCTTATTTATAAGACTGGAAAGCAAGGATATTAAGATTGGAGTCTTAGATTCCAGTGAGGTGGGCATTTTTGAAGTCTGTTATGCTGGAAGAGTCTCCTAGTTTAGTGATATATGAAACCTCTTTCTACATTAATGTGAGACTGTTGAAACAAGTGCAGGTCAGATATCACAATAGATGTGCTAGGAAGAAACTTTGGAAGCATCATTTAGAAGCAGTTGTCTGGACAGAAGTGCCGCACATATCAAACCGTATTTAGATAAGATTGCTTAAGAAATTAAGATTCAGCTAGGAAGTAGGCATAATGAAAATTAATGAAAGAACCATATTATTTTTATTATGCCACTGATTTTAGATGGCATATTGAGGTCATTTATGTTAAGTGAGGATTATAGGTTTGTATTTACCAAAAATATCAAAACTGTCCATTTCTGTCCATTTTTTCACTAAGTGCTATTAAAGAGAGAATTCCACTTATGCAACCTTAGAAAGAAAATTTAAAACTTATTCACTTGGACCTTTATTTTTTTCTTTTTTTTTTTGCGGTACGCGGGCCTCTCACTGCTGTGGCCTCTCCCGTTGCGGAGCACAGGCTCCAGGTGAGCAGGCTCAGCGGCCATGGCTCACGGGCCCAGCTGCTCCGCAGCATGTGGGATCTTCCCAGACCAGGGCACGAACCCATATCCCCTGCATCGGCAGGCGGACTCTCAACCACTGCGCCACCAGGGAAGCCCTATTTTTTTCTTTAATCCCACAGGTACACACAAGGAGATAAACAATGTGTTGAACTCCATTTCCATGTGAGACAGTTTTTAAATTTATAAGGTTTAATTTATTTAATCATGTTCCTCATTCAGCTTTCTCTGCTGCATACTCTTTCCAACAGTCTCTTCTCTATTTATGTGGGAACAGCAAACATCAGAAATGTACTGCCTACATAAATAAAAAAGGTACTAGGTAGGTAGCAGTTAGAAAACAGAAAGTTGAGAGTTCCTGAGAATTGAAGTATTTCACAATTTAAATATTCATGGAAGAGCCCTCTTCGTTTCTGTATAATTCGCATAACCTGTTTTAACATTTATGTGATTGTCCTTCCCCTAGATTTCACTCATTAATGGTAGAGAATAGTGTTTTTGATGAGCAGCCTGCTGTTTCTGGTTAAGTTTTATCAGTTAAGATGCCATTTCATGTTTTAAGTTAAAGAAGTCACAGCCAATGATTTTATAACAGTCAGCATATCCTTCTTAACAGGAGATTAAAGAATAAATCACTTCCATTGATTAACAATATTTTTTCGCTTTAGTAAACCAAATCTTTGGACCTTTGATTCCACTTTTAAATATTTCTGAAGTGTTAAAAAAAAAAAGCTATGTTTTGTAATTAAAATTTTAAATGCAGAGAATATTATCCAGTTTTACTTTAAATTTGATCCAAAGGTCTTTCAGTGGTTTTGTCTCCAGTACAACTCAGAATGGCTTTACATATAACACATATGCTTGATTTAAGGCCTTTACTAGGTAAAATTCTTGCCTGTGCTATCTCTTTTCAACCATAAGTAGCTGTGAGCTAATGCCAATTTTATTTTCTATTTCCATTAACTATCCTACCTCTCAAATGGAAAAAAATAAATGGGAAAATTGAAATCTAGAAAAGTTGTATTTCTAAGTTGAGTCAACAAATACTCACATTAACCTTTTCATGCCTAAGCAAACATTTTGTTATATTTATACAATCCTTTCTCTATATTATAGCTTTGATTTTGTAGACTTGTATGTTTTATTAAGCAGATATCCATCACAGAGAGATCAGCACAGGTAAGAGGTCTAAAATTAATAAATTAAGTTAAATTTACATCTTTGAAAAGAAATGAAACAAAATAATAGCATGCAAAAAGGATAAAATTACAATAATATAGAATTACAACATAAACAGAATACCTATCTGAACAAAATTTGCTTTGCAATTAAAAAGATTGCAGACTCCAAACCATAAAAACTTAACAGATATCAATACACACCACTGGGAGATACCAATTTCTCACCCACCTAACAAAAATTGAAAATTATTGCTATTACAAATGTTGAAGAGGAGGTGAAACAAGAGCATTTCATTCACTTCTAGCAAGAGTGTTAAGTCCAACCTCTTTGTGAAACAGATTGGTATTGTCAACCATTGTAGAAAATATGTATGTTCTATCAATGAGCAGTTGCACTCCTATGAGTGTATCATAGGGCAGTGTTTCTCATATTTCATTAATTACTTGGGGATCTTGTTTAAATTGAGATTCAAATTGATTAATTCTGGGTGGATTCTTAGATAGCACATTTCTACCAACTGCCCAAGTGATGCTGATACTTCTACACAGATCACACATTGAGTTGCAAGGCCCTTTGTACAAAATGCACATTTTGTACAAAGATACATATAAAATATTTATGTCTATATTTTTCATAAAAGACAAAAACTGAAATCCATACCAGTGCCCATCAAAAGTGAATTTGATAAATTATGGTGTATTCAAAGAAGTGAATACTGCACATCAATGAGAATTAAAATGTGATAACTTCACACAACTAATGGTGAAAGGGAAAAAAGCCACAATTATTTCATTTATGTTGAGGACCTTAACAGACAATACTATATTATATGGTATAGAGATTTCATTAATGCATCATAAAACTATGTATAAATAATACAAGGAACTATTTACCATAAAATGATGATAGTGTTTACCTAAGCTAACTTTTATGTTAAAAGAAAGTATTATAACTAAAATTGTACATACAAGGACCTTCTGGAATGTTAATAACATTCATATTAAACATAATTTAAAGCAGTACATCCATGTTGTATGTTCTTTTACATATGTGTGTTTTATTTCACAAAATTGAAAATAATATAAGAAATGCAATGTTATCGAAGAAGAAATGATAAAGCAACAAAAATAAGTTTAATTTAAAAAGAAGAATTAATATGAGGAACAAAATGGAAAAAATTACCTAAAAATAATAATAGAGGCAACAGTTTACAATAAATATCCTAAACATCTGAATTAATAATATAAATTGATAGTTTGAGAAAATCATGCAAAATGAGCAAAAAGAGAAAATGACTGAAGTGTAATTAGAAAATATTATAGACATGAAGAACAGACAACAGAAATCTAGAGTAAACTTTACCAATATCGTTAACAAAATAATCTATGCATTTAACACATTTAACACAAATTGAACCTTAATAAAAACTACTTGGAAATGGAGAAGTAAAATAATAAAATACTGGCAGTAAGTACAGAATCAATCAAATTAAAGATGGAATTAAAAACTGAAAAAATAAAGTTAGTTGTGGTAGCAAAACAATGTATTTATTTACTATAATGCAGTTTCTGAAATATAAAATAGATAATGTAAAAGTAGTTTGTTGATAATAGCTTGGGTAAATCTTTTCATAACTTTCTAGGAAGAAGAGGAATTTCAGGTAGATAGGGGAAAAAGGCATCTAGCATCAGTTTTGTTCTTCATCATAACAGATTTGTGACATCAGGTATTCCTTACTCTCTGTGGTTCATTGTTCATTCGTGACTCTTCTACGTTTTTCTTTCCATCACTGGGGAGGAGCTTAGAAATAAATGTCCCAGAATCACTTTCCATGTTTACTTCTAGGTTAGAGTCTGTCAATTAGAGGAACTTGCTTAAGAGGCAAAAGCCCTTATTTTCACTGATAGTTACAGGCACGGAGAAAGCTCTGGCAGTCACCTGAATCAGTGCTGTGGGCAGCTGAAGTAGTTTGTGGCAGCTTTCCTTCTATTCTTGAAATTCACAGCAGTTTGGAAGAAAGTTACTATCATTTGCTGCTTCTGTTCTGCAGGCAGCTGGGATACTGGAGGGTGACGCCACTAAGAGTGTGGTGTTGTTAGCAACTGAGATGACCTGCTGTTGCTTCACCTCAGCCTGCTCACCTACTCATCCTTCCTGTGCTGTGTAAAACTCTAGTTTCCTGTGTTAGAACTGTTTCTACTACAAACATTTACAGTAACTTCTGCTTTGCTGCCTCAACTCTGACTGGTTCAATTATTTCTTCATTCCTATAATTGAGATGCTGAGAAAAATTTTACTTAATGTTATAAAAGTAACCACTGGTAAAACTAGACTACAATTCTTCTAAATTATGGAGGAATGGGGGTTAGAGGAGATGGAAAAACGTCAGACAAAACACATGTATATTTAAGTATTTATATTTAAATGTCACATGAACATATTGAAGCAAAAAAGATGGGTAAAGATATGAGGCTAATGCCCAATAGAAAGATATCATAGATTAAAATCTTAATATTGGACACAGCTAAATACAATTCAAAATTTATTAGATAAGACCAATCAGTTTATTATATAATATTGAAGAGTAAAAATCTTCGGTGATACCATGTACCATTAGTCCGTGCCATTAAAGAAGAGCACAAAACAGCAAAAATTCATTGTTATATATCAAGTTATATATAATATGTTTATTTGTTGGTATAGTATATATTATTATAACATATTATCATATAAATATTAGGAAACAAATGTATCATTATTTAGAGGAAGCATGGGGACTTTTATACCTAGAAATAATGTTAAGAAATATATGAAAATATTTTTAAAACATAAGAGCTTGTTAAGTTTGCTGGTTACCAATAAATATACAACCCAATCATTTCCCTATAAAGAAACAGTGACATAAATAGAATATAATGAAAATGATACTTTATATCCATATATTATGCATTTTTCATATATTGTGCAATATATAAACATACAATAGAAAAAATGATTCCATTAATGGTAGCATAATGGCCACAATAACATCAACACAACATGGTAGAATTATGAGATATGTGTAGTTTTTATATAAAGAAAATTATAACTGTGCTACATTAATGAAACCTGGAATAATAGACATATGCCTGATTTCTGGTTATGTAAGGCTATTAACTCTACTATGTATTTTATTTTTGAGAATTTAATTTAATCACAATAAAATAATAAGCAACAACAGAATTGTTATGAAGTTGAATGTTAAATTTATTTGGAATTAAAAGAATCATATAAACAGCCAGGAAAATTCTGGAAGTCGGAGGGGTATAAGGAAAATTACATTAATATTGAGTGCTGATAGGAGTATAAATTCATACAAAATTCTCTGAAGGCAATTTGGCAAAATCCATCACTTTTAAAATATAATTTAACTAATGTGGTTGTAGGGATTTAGCCTTTAAATTTTTTTTTCATGAGTTCATACACACACACACACACACACACTCCAACATTATTCCAATCTGGAAACAATGGTTACAACAAATAGGTTTTTCTATGCAATGAAATCACATTTAACTGTTAAAAGAACCTAGTAGATGCATTAGCATTGACATGGGAAATACCAATATATTAAAAAGAAACAAGTTGCAGAGAATAGGTCTAGAGTGAATCATTTCTTCTTAAACTAAATAATTTTATGTGTTTATAATATGTGTACATTAAGAACTTGGAAGTAGATACATTATACTATTAACAGTGGATGTTTATGCCTTTTGGGTTATTTGTGAGCCTTACTTTCAACTGTAGGCTTTTCTGTATTATCTGAGTTTTTCAACTTCGTTTTACTTTTGTAATCAGAAAAATCAAGCCATTTTTTAAAGAAAGATATAAGTTCCATATTAGCTGTTTTGGTTGATTACAGAAAGAATTTTATATATCCCAGATTTATTGAAGCTTGAGGTAGAGAAAATAGGAGAATGCAATTACACAAGAACTTCTATATCCTATTGTTTTGTTTACCTTGTATAGTGTGTTGAAATGGAGAACTATGGTTACAATGAAAATGAATCCTGTGAGACAGTCATTTTGTGGATAGATTTATTTTTATGGTTTTCTTCATGTTTGAAGGGGGAAAAGACATAAGATGAGAATGGGAACAATAAAATATCTCATTCTGTACCTTCTTTTATTGACAGGTATAAGTAATACCTTATGTTTACATATCACCTATTTTAGAGAGTGAAGTATATTTATGGGCACCAATTCATCATCAGAACATTCCTATGCCTGCATGCAGGAACCCACAAGCTGACCATCTGAATAAATCCAGTCAAACAATTATCTAATAACAGCTAATTTTTTAAAAATCCCTTGTCAATTAAATCCAGTTAATTTATTTTTTCATTTCATTAATTGGTTATCTGGTTTGATATTATAACCAGATTTTAATATTGTGCAAAGTTGTGCTATAATAGGGTAAAACTGGCACAATCTCTCTATTTTTAAAAAATATCTTTAGCATATTCAAAAATGGAGTTACATTGAAGTCCTAGTACAGGAAATTGTCCATAATTCCTCATTGTACAAAACCTGATTGCCTAAATTTTTGAGATTCATGACATTCTGGAAGATTTACATTAGGTAAAGCATCTAAGTCTTAATCTCCCAATCATTCTTTAATTTAGTACTTAATAACTATTGAGAACCTACTATAAACTTTGGACATGCAAAAATGAACACAGTCTTTCAAGGAATACAGTCTATTGGATACATGAAGAGTATATAATAAGATGAAAATGAATATGAATTGGTAGTTCTAAGAAAACTACCTGCCTATTAAATCAAGAATAACCTGAACAAAAAGGGTAGAAAAGGCATTGTAGTAAACAGGTAGTATCTTTTGGGAAAGAACAAAATAGTTAAATAGCCTGACAAAATCAGTATCTATCTGTGTTGGTTGGAACAGAAGTTGAGTAGACAAAGTGGCAGGTGATGCTGATGCTTAGGAGGTATTCTTATATACCATGCTTAACCAGTATGCTTAGGGAAGCCGCTGGAACAGAGGAGTGGCTCAAACTTGAGTGAATAGAATGGAATGGTGTTAGTATCACTGGAGATTGTGATCAGACTGGAAACCATAAACCATTACCTTTGGCAATATACATTTCTCAGAATTAATCCTGCACAAGGCAGGGTGATAAAAGTTGAAATCACAGTCTCTGGACCCTAATCTCTTGGCTTTGCTGGGTCCTGGCAAACTGTGTGTCCAGTTTGTGTGATCATTAGGCAATTCATTGTTTTATTCTCTCTGTGTCTTAGGTTCCTTATCTATAAAAATATTAGTCATGATAGTGCTTCATAGAGTTATTATAAGAATGTAATCAATGTATGTAAAACAGAGCAGTATCTCAATAAATGTTAACAGTTTTATCTGTCTTGTCTTATTCTCCATTTTAAAAAATGGTTTAGTCATATACCTTTCTTTACAGTAAATTCCACTTTCTTGTCAGGGAGCTCCATACACTGTCATGCTGCTTTTTTTTTTTTTTTTTTTTGCAGTATGCGGGCCTCTCACTGTTGTGGCCTCTCCCGTTGCGGGGCACAGGCTCCGGACGCGCAGGCTCAGCGGCCATGGCTCACGGGCCCAGCCGCTCCGCGGCATGTGGGATCTTCCTGGACCGGGGCACAAACTCGTGTCTCCTGCATCGGCAGGCGGACTCTCAACCACTGCGCCACCAGGGAAGCCCATGCTGCTTTCTTAATATTCTTTTTCTTCACTCTCTTAGAAGCGCTTTGTAATCCTATGGTTAGTATTTTGTTATTTAATCTTCCACCCCATGTGAAAGTCTCATACTGCTAGTTCCTAATATTTTTTTTCCCTATGACTGGTGCAAATGCTTGGAGGCAAGTGTGGTCAAAGCAAGACTGGTTTAGCCCATATCACAATGAATCCTTGCTAGGCAACAAAGAAGTCTTGAAGACCCATGAGGAAGGAGGGAGGGGGTTCTGACTCTAGGGGCCAAGATTGTGTCAAATCTTAGCTCACAAAGTCACAGCTAAAGGATGAGTTTATTACTGTCCTTATTTCAGTTTCAGTCCAGACTGGCTCAAGAATCATTATAAACAAAGGACTTAGACAGTGGAGAATCAGGGTTAACTTTGGAATGGGGTGGGAGGGAGTAAGATTTTTAACCATTAACTCACTTATTCAGGCAAAAACTATCAAGTGCCTAGTGAGATTCTTGTATCACCATCTTTGATAATGGGGATACAGAGATGAACCTAGCATCAATTTTGCCTTAAGATTTGTAGCTAGTGGGAGAAACAAACAGGAAAACAGACAACATGGATCAGTGCTCTAAGTGCTGAGATGAGGAAAACTCCCTGTTGTGGAGGCTCAGAAGACAGCCACCTAACATGAGAACATTGTCCGCAGGCAACATCTGTTGCTGAAGTAGAGCTGTTTATTCTCTTCCCTTTCTTTCCTTTTGCTTTGTTTGGGTGGGCAAGTACACTGCAAGGGTGTTTGCCTCCCCAGTGAGGAGCAGAACCCTGCAGGTGTCTTTTCCTCCTTATTAAATGAGGGGCTGAAGGTGAAGCCTTCACGGTATTCCCCTCACAACCTTTGGACTGCTTAGATGAATGATAATATATAAATTGAAAACTTTGACACTTGCCTATGGTCTCAGTTTCTCAAAGTCCTGGATTCTCATTAGGTTCACTGAGATATTCAAATTTCCAACTAGGGCCCGGATGGGATATTGCAGGGAAAGAATAAGAAACAGAAACACTATATGTAGATTTTAAAACTAGCTTGTTAATATGCTAAAGTTATTGTGAGTATAGGGAGCCATTACAGGTGAAATATCATTATGGTCAATAATTTTAACAAAACTTTTCTTGTCTGTCTGTAGATTAATTATTCTCCTTTTATACTCCAGTTGGAATTCTGTTTTTTTGTTTGTTTGTTTTTTTTAGCTTCCTCAAAAGGAAAAACACAGGAAAGAATTTCATGACAAACAATTTAGCTTCAGTTAAAAACTTACATGGATAGAATTCTGCTTTAATAATAATAATAGCTACTTCTGATATTTTCCAGATTTTGTGTAAGGATCTGTGTGTATATTATCCCTTTGAAAAACATAACCTCATCCATCTATTTTGGAAACAATGGTTGTAAATATAGGACATCAACAAACAAAATAGATCTCTGAGCAGCCCAAATAGATGTTAAAATATTATAAACTAAATTTCATTTCCTTTGTCATAAAAACAAGGAGTCTTTCCCTGCAAGAATTCCTGTGTGTGTGTGTGTGTATGTGTGTATATATATATATATATATATATATATATATATATATATATATAATCTTATGTATCTTAATAACTTCGTTTCCTGAAATGTTCATTGGCTGAAATTCCGGAGAATTTATTCTGTAAATGTAGCTTCCTTCCTGGAGCTGAGGAACACTCTGTTTACAAGTTAATTTTGCACATATATAGATTAGTTTTAAACCAGTCTTTCTGAGATGTGATTCATATAGAATATTAAACAAATATCTAACTGTGTTATAGCAGTTATTGTCCTATAGCCTACCCCTCTAAATGTAAGGTTGTAAGGAGGACTGACAATATTTTTGCCCAATAACTTATTATCCCACTAATTTAACTCCACTTAGGAAAAAACATGTATTTTCATTATTTATTTTATGTTTAAATTAATTTTTATTGGAGTATAGTTGATTTACAATGTTTTGTTAGTTTCTACTGTAGAGCAAAGTGAATCAGTTATACATATACATATATCCACTCTTTTTAGATTCTTTTTCATTATTTATTTTAAATCTTTTTTCTAAGAAATTAAAATAATAGAAAATTAGAAATAATAATAGAATAAATACACATATCCTATGATTGACAATTTCTCACATATTGTCATATTTGCTTTATATTTTAAATTAATAATGTAAATGTCAGTATTACAGATAAAGTCGAATTATATTTTGTTTCCTTCCCTAGAACCATTATTCACTTCCCTTACTAGAAGTGTATTTTGTTTAATTTGCATAACATATGATACAGAAATTAATCTATACCTTGCTTTTTCCCCACTCACCGTTTCCATTTTTAAAAATCTATTCATGTTCAATACATAGTTCTAGCTCAATCTTTTATCTTCAGTGTAGAATTCCATTTCATAGATATATCACATTTTATTTATCCATCCCCTTGATGAAGGGCATTTGGGCTGATTTTTTCTTCTGCATTCTAAACTCTGCTAAAAGGAAATTCCTGTCTGCACTTGTCAACATGTTTTCTAGGGAATTACATAGAATTATTGGGTTTATGATCGTGCATTTGTAGTTTTACCAAGTACTGCAAAATTGTACTCTAAAATAAATTTTACCAACTTATACTCTCACCAGGAGGTTATGAGAATTCCCATTCTCACAGTCTCACCAGCACTTTTTATTGTCAGATTTTTTTTTGTTGTTATTGCCAAACCGATAGGTGAATAAGAGTATCTGTAAGTCCATTTACATCTCAATAATTTTAAATAATTAAAAGAAATATAAAAGCATGAAATAGTATTCTGAATCTCCTCCATTAGTGAAATAATTGGAATATGTTAGAGAGGATCTATGTGAACACATATCCTAGGAAGAATGGAACCTGTTTTTTGCCAGAGAACTTTTATTATTCTGCTATTTTAGTCTCTTTTTTGGAGACACATCTTGCTGAATAAATAAAACATTAGGATGTAAATTTTCTACTTCAAGTAACCCTGAACAAATGAAGGCCAGATTAACTAAAGACTTTGGTAAACGTTAGTTTAAATTTACAAAGTTGTTTATAATTAAGAAATAATTATACTGGCTAGCCCTACTCAAACAAGCTCCCTTTGCAATGCAATGCTCCTAAAATAATTAGTAAACATACAAAGCTTTGCATAAATTTGAGTTATTTAATTAATAACATTGGAAAAGCTACTAGCTTCTCTACTGTCATTATCTTTCATTTTCCCCTGCACCCTATATTCCAAGTGTATTGAACTCTTACTTCTGCAAACCTCCCAAGAATTTCTAGCAACTCAGTACCATTGTGCACATTGTTCTTACCTGTGTGGAAGGGACTGCTAAGAGTTTTCTTTTCTTCTTTGGCACATAGACACTATCTCCCTCTTTCCCACATAGTTGGATATGCCTTGTCACTGGATTCCAGACAATAGAATGTAAGCAAAAGAGACATGTCATTTCTAGGTCTCACCCATAAACTGTCACATACATGGTCTTTCTTGCTTTTCCCTTCCCCTCTGACTGGAAACATCAAGTTCTCTCTTGAAGGATATATAAGTGGCATACTTTGATAGCCACCCCAAATATATAAAATCAGATCTTCACACTATTCCAACAGGAATAGGATATTTAGCTAACTGCACATAAATGGTTGTAGCATTGGATACTATTTGTTGCCAACCCAATTTCCATTTTTCCCCTCTATTCCTTACTTACTGTAGCCCCCAAATCACATGCCCACATCTCTAGCTCCAGAGGTGAATTCCCAAATGAATGCCCCCATCAACCAGGAACATCAGAATTAAATAGTTGTATAATTGAAAAATAAATGTCTATTTTGGTTGGAGCCATTATGCCTATTTGGATCTATCTTGCTATAGCTAGCACGGCCCTAAGTAATACAACGTAAAAGCCCATTCCTCCATGTTCCACCAGGGAATCCCACTTTAATAGGAAGTTGCTTAGAGTCTATGTTGACTTCTACAAGCATGGATATTTAGTATCTTCTCCACTGAGTTTTCAAGTTCTGTTTATACCTCTTTTAGAGTGTTTTCCAATTTGCATTATTATTATGTATTCATCTGCCTGAATCTCTTAAACCTCTGAGTGCTTGAGGGAAGTAAACTTTTTCTATTAATTTTTATATCCATGTTGAAAAACACAGAGCTTTGTGCCAAGCAGACATAATTTAAATAAATTCAACAATTAAATAAATAAATTAGTATAGGTGGAAATACCTTACAGAATATATCATAGGATGGATCAAATGATTAAATACCATGTCAGCTTGGATGCTCCAAGAAGCAAAATTAGAAGTGTAATAAATTTATTGGGGAAAAATCCTGTGAAGGATAAAGAAGAAGAGGAATAGCCTTCAGACCCCAGTGCAGGTCAGATACGTGTGAAAGGAGAAAGGGAAGAAAGGATTGGATAGGAAGAGTCTCATGTTCTTATAAAGTTCTGAAAAAGTTTCAGCCAGGCCATTGATATCCCTGAGCAAAGGCTTCCTGCTGGAAAATTTCAGCCTTAGGCAGGAAGGATACAGCAGTAGTACCTCCAGCACACTGGCTCTGTAATGGACTTGGAATAGTCTGAAGGAAAGTGATAGTAGATCCAAAGGGGTGGCAGTGGGCTATTAGTCAACTAGGCTCTCACGGCAGGTTCTCTATGAGATCTGAGTGACACACTTTCATAGTAATCACAAAAATATAATATCAAAACTTGGAACTAGAAAAAAAAAAAAACAGGTAATTTACCTATGAATGGTTATTAATAGTAAGCATTATTTGTTGCCTACTTCCTTATTTTTACTTCCTAAATCCCATAAATTGCCTAATTCCATCCCTGTCTTTAGAGGAAGATACTATTTAGATTCACCCATCATGATAATCCTGTTTCTTTCACCAGTGCCTCATTTTAAATAAGTAAGGGGATCTGATTCTTGCAAATGACATAGAGGAAGTCTATTGGTGATATTCTGACAAAGGTTTGTTCTCTCCCAAAAAATACATACTGAATGTGTTGGCCTCTTCTCTTCTGGAAGTTACTGCTTCTGGATGTGACACCTAGAACTGCTCCCAGCTTGAGCCAATATGCTAAGGAGGGAGGAGTCAGGATTATCACAGAGAAGCCAAGCTAGAGACCTGACCTCACGCATCTAGTGCCTTTCTAACTTCTGGAGCTTTTGACCTTGTGGACTCTTAAGGGAAAAACATGATCTCTTTATAATTTAAGTGAGATTCATGTGTATCTATTATCTGATACTGAAAGCATACTACCTGTTTCAATCATTTTATACATATTTTTTAAATTATATGAAAACTAAAATACACCAATGAAGTATATAGCAATGTGACTACCACAAACTAAAACTAAAAATAATAAAATTTCAAAGAGAACATGTAGAAAAGATGTGTATGGATACTCTTCCAACTACTGCAAGTAGTCAAAGAAATGGAGTTGTAGAGGCATAATTTGACTTTGATAAATTTTTCAAAACATGATATTCAATATTGGTATAAGGCTTCAGGGAAACTAAATAATTAAATATAATTTTAAAGCAGTTTAAACTATGAGTTTATGGAAAATAAATTTGCAATAGATATTAAAAGTTCTAAAATGATCATAAACCTTAAGTCCTGTCATTTAAATTATAGATACTTATCTTAAGGAAATAATTATAAAACAATATAATCTCCCTATAGTGTTGATCATTGTGACTTTTTTTAATAATGGGAAAATATTTAGCTATAGTATGATTACCTAACAATGATGAATGGCTAATTAAAAGATGTTCTTCAACCAGAGTAATTGTTTCTCATAAAAGCCCACTAATACGAGTTACATGTGATACTTGTTAAAAATTAGACTCCTGGTCCCTTATTAGACTTTCTGAATCAGAATCTCTTGGGAAGTTACCAAGAATTTACATGTTTAACACTCATCTCAAGTGATTCTGATGACCAAACACTGGGTGAGAAATAATGCTCACTTTTAAAATTGTTACTATGAAGACTATTCACAGGTATTTAAAAATGTGTCATTATATTGAGAGAAAAATAAAAAAATATAGAAAATATATTGTGTGCATTATGCTTACACATATCTACAAATTTGTAGATAGACAAGGTTAACAACAATTTGTTAAATGTATATATTTCAATTTTTTTTTTTTTTTTTTTTTTTTTTTGCCGTATGCAGGCCTCTCACTGTTGTGGCCTCTCCCATTGTGGAGCACAGGCTCCGGACGCGCAGGGTCAGCGGCCATGGCTCACGGGCCCAGCCGCTCCGCGGCATGTGGGATCCTCCCAGACCGGGGCACGAACCGGTGTCCCCTGCATCGGCAGGCAGACTCTCAACCACTGCGCCACCAGGGAAGCCCTATATTTCAAATTTAAAAAAAAATTTTTATAATGTTTAAGGAAATAACTGGGCTTCCCTGGTGGTGCAGTGGTTGGGAGTCCGCCTGCCGATGCAGGAGACACGGGTTCGTGCCCCGGTCCGGGAGGATCCCACATGCCACTGAGTGGCTGGGCCCGTGAGCCATGGTCGCTGGGCCTGCGCGTCCGGAGCCTGTGCTTTGTAACCGGAGAGGCCACAGCAGTGAGAGGCCCGCGTACTGCAAAAAAAAACAAAAAAAACACAAAAAGAAGGAAATAACTGTAAATTGTATTATAAAACTGTTATATATATATGGATAATTTATCTAAATTATAAGTACATAGAAAGAGATATATAATTTTTATGCATATAAATTTACCCCAAAATTAGATTTGTCCATAAAAGTCTCTTCACATATTACACCAAGTTTTACTCAATATTATACATACAGTCTTGATCCTTAGTTCTCAAGAATGAACATAAATAACTTTCAGAATGGAAGAAAACATTTAAAAGGACATAACAAGTCTGCTAGAAAACGTGACTAATAAAATGTCCATCTATTATGGAAGAGTATAATGCAATCGTGAAGTTCAAACTTTTATATACTCACAAGCCAAAAAATGTTGCAGTTTTGATAAGCTTGAAAGCAAAATATTTGCTACATTTTGGATTATTTTGAATCATTATAAGACAATGCAGAAAAGAACCAATAATACTTGCACTTACATCTAAAAAATTCTTTAAATGTGTTCTGTTGTTTTTTTGTGTGTGAAGCTGTATATTACCAAGAATCAATCAAGAAATCATTCTTCCAATCATTTCATAGTAATTGAGTTATAATCTATTTCTGGATCTGTCAACATCATTGATGGATGACTTTGTCTTACAATCATTTCTTATTAATAACTATTGACAATTTCCCATCATTCCTTTGTTTTAAGATGGTAATACCTCAACAAAAATAGCACAAATGGGTAACAGTAATATCGTCATTTTAAATTTTCACTGACACCAGAAATTACCTCAGAAAGAAAAAATAAGTTACTGTTATTGCAAATGAACATTTGTAGTATATTTTAATTTCTAAAATCCAGCTAATTCTTTTTTAAAAAAAGTAGTTTGTACAGTTTAAAAATGTTGTATAATGTATTACACATCTGAATTTCTACCAGTTAAGTATATCTGGAAAAGTAAAAAAGTATACATTTTTTTAATCCCAAAATGATAAACGGAAGCTGTGAATACTTAAAAGAAGAAGAGCAAGCTGCCACCAGTAATATTTATGGTTTTCTCAGTATGTGCCAGGCTCTATTTTAAACACTCTGCATTTAATCCTCATTACGAGCTTGTGCAGAAGTATTGTTGTATCCTTTTTATAGATGAACAAGTTAAGATAACGGTGGGTTAAGTAACTTGTCTGTGATCCTATAAAGAGTAAGTAGTGGAGGCAGGATTCAAAATCACACAGCCTTGGGGTCCAGAGCTCACACTTTTATCCACTGTACCACAGTTGTAGACTGATAGAGTTGGACGGACGTGGATTTAAATTAAAAATCCACAAACTCCTATTCAATGTGAAAATCACTTAATTTATATTTTCTTTTCCAATTTTAAAATTCAAAGAATATAAACATAGTGAAAGTAGCATATGGATTTCTTCTCCCCCCACTTTTATTTCTTTAACCTGAATATAAGTGAGGACTACAGTAATTTCGAAGACCAGTGCAGTGATAACTTCTTTCCCCAAATTTATCATTCTCATAAAAAACCAAGGAAAAGGGTTATATCAAGAATGCTTGAGGGCTTCCCTGGTGGCGCAGTGGTTGGGAGTCCGCCTGCCGATGCAGGGGACGCAGGTTCGTGCCCCGGTCCGGAGGATCCCGCATGCCGCGGAGTGGCTGGGCCCGTGAGCCATGGCCGCTGAGCCTGCGCGTCCGGAGCCTGTGCTCCGCAACGGGAGAGGCCACAGCAGTGAGAAGCCCGTGTACCAAAAAAAAAAAAAAAAAAAAAAGAATTCTTGAGACTACACAATGATACATATACCTGCTCATTACAATTTCAGTATTTTTACAGAGAGTGAGAGCAGGTAATATTATCTAGGGGGAAGGGTAAGCTGGGACAAAGTGAGAGAGTTGCATGGATTTATATATACTACCAAATGTAAAATAGATAGCTAGTGGGAACCAGCCACATAGCACTAGCTAGATGCTTTGTGACCACCTAGAGGAGAGGGATAGGGAGGGAGGGAGACGCAAGTGGGAGGAGATATGGGGATATATGTATATGTATAGCTGATTCACTTTGTTATAAAGCAGAAACTTACACACCATTGTAAAACAATTATGCTCCAGTAAAGATGTTAAAAAAATACATCTGCCAATAAGAAAAATTATGCTGCTCAATAAATTAAATGACTTGCACAAAGTCACACTGATTACAGAGCTAAATTCTAATCCTCGCTCTGCCTGTATAAGCTGTATAACTGTGGACAACTCCATTTTTTCATCTTTGAAATGATTGATTGGTATCATATAGTGCACAGGATTTCTGTGAAGAGAAAATGAAGTGATGCATTTGAAACACTTGAAAGATGAAAAATATAATACAAACATCCTAATCAACCTAAATTTGTTTAAATCATAGTGAGTGGATTCTATTTTTTAAAAATATATGTATATATATATTGCAAAAGATCACATTAACAAATATTACACAAGAAAACATCACATAACATATTAGTTCTCCTTCCTGTGGAGTCACAAGAACCACAAAGTACAGAAATCACTAGTACAACCAAAACCATTAGAACTATGAGTCAGCTATCACTAGTTGGTTAACTTGTTGCTAGGTAGAGGAGAGTTATGTACTCCATAAACTATTATTTTTCAATATTGATGTTGATTAATCTTACTTGAGATTATATTTGCCCCTTGTATGCATTCATGTTTGAATGCTTGAGGAAATAGGTTTTGCTTAAATAATTCTTAGCTGTAATAGTATCCTTGGTTAAAATAAATGTGACTTCTGTGTGTTTATCATTTTGTCAAACCCTACAGTTACGGTTTGGAAATTTCCCAAAGGTTTTTAAAAAGCAACTTGAATGTGTTTCAACGAAAAATCTCTTATTTTGTTACAAGTTAAAACATAAAATTCTTTGTGTTGACAACTAGGGAAGAATGATTTGCTTGTCATTTGAAATGGTTGACCTATAGAGTACTGACATATGAAACTTACAACAGAAATTCAGAATGACCTTACCCTCAAATGATAACAATGGAAACTTTGTAATAAATTTCTCCAAAGTAATACCTTAACAATGTACTTCAGTGTTTCAGCTCTATAGAGTTCTTCATAATATACTGGCTTAAATCAAGTTAACTATCAAGGACTCTTGAAATGGCTCAGTATCACTTTCTCCCAGCTAGAAGAAGGTTAAACAGAGCTGGAATACTCCATACTAGATAAAACAGAGAAAAATTACATTCCCCTGCTTTTTTCATCTTTGAATCCAATCTTCTTCTCCCCTATTTCTACCCCTGTTTCTTCTTTCTTCACAACCTCTGGACAGCTTCACTCTTCTTCCCTTCACTTCTGCAGTGCTCAGTGGATCAGATTTTCATTAACAAATGCATGAGTAATTCAATAACTACTAACTGATTTATGTTCAGGCTCATATTTTATAATCCATTATGTAATCTAGTATTAGTTTACTTTTTCTAAGGCACAATCTTTTACAGCCAAATATCTTCCATGCTCAAAATTATTCAATGTCTCCTTAAAGAAAAATCCATTAATGTATTTATTCAATAAATATATATTAAGCACCTCTATATATTAAGTAATAGACTAGACAATTAACAGTGAGCAAAATAAACACAATCCCTGGCATCATGGATTATATTCTGAGGTGTACAGGGGAGAACAGGGGATGGAGAATGAAGTAAACAGACAAGAACAGAGTGATTTAAAATTTTAGCTAGTGTTATAAAGGAAAACATGGTGAAGATGCAGAATACTAGAAGGTGTTCTACTTTATATAAGGGTAGTCAAGGAATACCTCCTAGAGGAGGGGTTCCCAACCCCCGGGCAATGGACTGGTAGCGGTCCATGGCCTGTTAGGAACCGGGCCACACAGCAGGAGGTGAGCGGCCGCTCCCCATCGCTCCCCATTGCTCACATTACCACCTGAACCATCCCCCCGACCCGCCCCTGTCCGTGGAAAAATTGTCTTCCACGAAACTGGTGCCTGGTGCCAAAAAGGTTGAGGACTGCTGTCCTAGAGAACAAGACCTTTAAACTGAGACCTGAATGATAAGAGTGAGCCATGAGTCTACCAAATGAAAGTGGTTAGAAAAAAAAAAAAAGAGTACTATATTGGCAAAAATCCAGAAGCATGAAAGAGTTTGCCATGTTTTGGAAACCAAAAGAAAAACAGTGTTGCTGGAGCATCATAAGCAAGGGGAAAGTGACATGAAATGAGGCCATACACACAGGTAGGGGCAGAAAATGCAAGCCTCATTAGAAATACCTGATTTTTAGATTCTATTCTAACCATAATTTAAGAGGCAACTCTGATGTAGAATTCAAAGACCTTAAGATATGGCCACGAATACATTCTATGCCTTTTTACTTCCCTGCTTTCAGGTAATCTGGCCTGCTATATTCCTCATTGTGATTTATACCCTTTCTTCTCTAAAATGTTGCTGAGGTGGTTTCCCCTACTTGTTACAACTTTGTTACCTTAATTCTGCCTACCAGCAGCTACACTCTTCAAATCCTGGGGCAAAGTGCACCTCCTCTGTGAAGCATCTCTAAACTCTAACCAGAGCATCCCCTGCCTCCTGTCTTCCCTTCCTCTATTTCTCTTTTCCCCCCTTCCCTCTTCCTTTTCTTTTTAAAGGCTCTTACAACTTAAAATATTCATATAAGATACAATAATAAAGAAAACTATATTTTCATAGAGCTTTAAAAATTACAAAGTGATTCACATATATGCTCCAGCTATATGGTCTATTAGCCAGATTTTAGAGATGAAGAAATCAAAGGGCACACGAGTTAATGGGACTGTTTAAGTATGTTCAGCTATAAACTAATGGAGTTCTTATTCAATCCAGATACTCTGATGGTGAAGCCCATGCTCCTAACAACTGCCATGCATGCATAACACTTCTGCTTTTCATTTTAATTATCTATATGCCTAACGTTTGTATTTTTAGGCAGGTCCTTGAAATATGAGATCAAATCTTATTTGTAATTTTATTCTTCTTCTTAGTGTTTAGCAGCGTATCATATATTGCACAATAACATTAGCTTAATTAAATGAAATAATTCATTGCCTTTCATGAATGCAAGGTGCCGACATACATCAAAGAGAAATCGTGTCTTGATTCCTTTCAAACATCAGTAATGTATGCTCAAAAAGCACTTATCTTCTCCCTAACCAGCTCCGTTATTTACCCATTTTCATTCTCATAATGTCATCAGCAGCTTCAAGCTTTCAATCTATTTAGTTTTCTTTTTTTACTTAAATGGCTTCCTTCTTCATAAGGAAAATAAAGGCAACTAATTATGAACTCAGTCAGCTGCCCAACCACATTTAGAAATGTGCCTGCATCTAAATGTATTGTTAATTCCTTCTCTTCTGTTTCAATTCTTTCTCTTTTCTAGTCCCAGGACAATCTCTCTACATGTGCACTGATTCCTGTATCATCTTATCTCTTCCATGACTTTGTTTCATCAATTTCACCAACTCATAAATATATTCAGCTCCTCTCTCTCTGTGTCTACTAAATTCTTCCCTTCTGTTTGCCTTTATGCCCAATATAATCACATACTAAGGCAACTTCCCCTAAATCTGATCTTATATTAAACTAAACATTTAATTATTTGAAGCATTACTCATATTACCTTATTTTTCTTCCTGTGGTAGATTAGTTTAACTTATGCCTGTAATGCCTTACTTTTTCTTTCTCAAGAACATAAGATATTGTCTAAAAATATAGTTAGCCAAGATGTCACCTGGCTGCTGTCTATTCCCGGTCAATAAAGCCTAGGTTAAAGGAGCCAAAGGAAGCTTAGTAAAGTCAGGCATGATCAACACTAATAAAGTTAACTGGAGAAAAATGTGACAGAATCAAAATGCAGTCAGCCTAGATTGCTAGAGGTCCTAGATCTATGAACGTGATGGATGGCATTGCAGATTGGAAGAGACATATTAAATCTTTCATGTGTATCACTAATGATCCGTGAACCTGAAATGTTACATGTGTGTAAACAAATTCAATGTTTAAAAGATTTGATTGTTTTAGAAATCTATCATATATTGCTTAAATTAGGAAACATTTGATTAATTTTTCTTTGTAATTTACCCAAATAAGAAAAAATGGATAATTTTTTTTTTGAGACATAAGTCATGGAGAAGCAAATTTAATCATCTCTATACCATTTTTGATCTATGTTGGCATAATTTCCAGGTCAGTTTAGTCTGTAGCTCTTAACAAAGGTAACATAATGTAATTTTCTTCTTCTGGAGAATAATTTTTCTGTATTTTAAGTTATTTCACTTATATATGAAAATAGTGTCCATATATAACATTGGAAAGCACAAAATATGTTAGAGAAGTAAATCATGCATAACTTTTCACCCAGAAACAGTTATTGTTAACATAAGTTTCTAAATTCTTTTCTCTTGTTCTAAGCATATGTTTTCAAACATTTAAAGCTCATCCTGTTACACATTTCGCATTTGGATTTTATTTTTTCTAGTTAATTTAAATATGTTACTTTAATTTAAAACTATTTTTTACTTAATTTAAACATTACACATTCTCCATAAGCATTCTTTTCAAAGGCAGAAGAACTACACATTTACTAAAGTTCCATAACAGTTATTGTATTAATACTCATTTGGAATGTTTCCAATCTGTCTTTCAAAATAATGAACATTTGCACTGTAGAACATGAAGTTTCATTTTATAGTTAATATCATTTTCTTAGTATAGATTCCCAGACATGGGACTCTGAAGTATAAGTGATATTCAAGTTTTGACCATTTTAATTTTGGATGCATTGCTTTCTATTTATCCCAAAAAGAAATTCACCATCAGTGTATTAAAAAGCCTTTACCTTTGCCACAACTGATTGTTGCCATTAGTGAACCATCTATACTGAATAAATATATTCAAAATAACATTCAATTATTTATTGATTATGTATTTTATACATTGCTAAAATGGCTAGGAAATTTTAAAATTGCGTTCATCGCTGCCATTTCAGATTTTGTTACCATTTTAGGACTCCTCTTCAGGAGTCTTGATTGCTAGAATGACTGGCATAGTTTGTTGTCTACTACAGCCCTTAACCTGTTACAGTCCCTTATTTAGTACATACTAATCGATAAATATTTTGAATGATTTACAAGTGAATTGATTAATAAATAAATACATTGATGAATGAATAAATTCCTCTATCAGTCTGGTTGGCAAAAACATGAGAATATTTTAATCCTTGTGGAAACACAGTTCCATAAGTGGCCAGCACTAGAATATTTCAAGATATTATCAAGTGTGTATTTTTTCTAAGGAAGACATTTTCATGCCCACCTTATCTTATGATAGTTTTCATCACTTGACAAGAAATGGCAAAAACATACTAAAGACATCAGTAAATTCCCCCTAATTCATAGTGCCCTCTGTTTTCTTTTGAGATGTTGATTTCTTGAAAATCTTTCAATATCTGGCAGTAGGCACTTAGGGATCCTAACATTACTAACCATTTCAAGAGTGGCTCAACATCAGTATACCCAGCATCAGTATATCTATTGAATACCAGAATATTCTGAATAACGAGGCAGGTTGTTACTTGATGGCCCAGTTAATAAATTATTTGGAATGAGGTTGCTATACAATTCTTCCTCCATAAGGTCTTCAGACCTACTAAAATGAAACCTTCTGTGCCTTTGTTCATTCAGCCTCTGCCATTGTTGCAATAAACAATATCACTGTTCTCTGATTTTCCTTAATATGGCTAGATTCAGAATCAGAAATGAAGGACTCAATCATTCTAGGCCACGATAGCATCAGAGTCAGGTCATACTCATGGCTGTCATTGGGAATTACATTAGAAAAGGAGATCTGTTTTTGAGCAAATGCACTGCCTCTTGGCCTTTTCTTGACCAAAGGCAGAAGGAAGTAGGAAAGAACTAGTGGATAGAATAACTCTGAGAATAATGGCTTTGCTTATATTTCTGTTAGCTATAGTGGTACCAAGTTGGTGTGACCCAGGGAAACCTCTATTAAACAAAGATAACCTGGGACATGTAAAATATTATGTTTGCCTTGAGTTAGTCAGGTTTTCTAGGAAGCAGACACTGAGACAGGATTAAACATGAAAAAAATTTTGAGAGGGAAGTTCCAAGAGAGAAGAAGGAAAGGGGCTGTGAGAGCCTGAGAGGGCCATCAGAATGCAAAACACTTCAGGTATGACTGACTGAAGGAAAAAAGAAAAAAGGAGAGCTGGGCAGAAGTGTCTGAGACTGCAGTGCAGTTGTAAAGAAGATTCAATAAGGTTTCCAGGTGTTCTAGAGTCAAAGTTGTCCATCACAGTAGTTCTGTGTCTCCTAGAAAGACTTAGAGTTTCCCTGCCATTCTCAACCATTGACTAGGAGAGGCACATAGGAAGCATGGTCTTGGCATGAATATGGAGATGAATTTCAAAGCACAGCAGCTGGGACCATGAGTCAATTATACCTTCTGCAGTGAGAGATCTCAGAGGCACATTCTCATGGCTGCCACAAACCCTAAGGTGTGGTCTTTGCTAGATGGCTAATTGTCTTCAGTAGAATAAGAATGAGCAATGACAATGCATAAACTCTCCTCTTCAAGCAAAACTACAAAATGCTATAACCATCAACCAGTTTCTAATTGTGCATTAGTAAGCATACTACAGTAATATTTTTTTAGTTCTGGTCAGTATGGTCAATGTTCCTGATTTAAATTTCTTCAAAAAAAAAAAAAATCTCACATAAATTGCTTCACAGCCTGTTCACTAGAGAAAACTTTTGTTGTATACCAATAAATCATGCCACTCCATTATTACCAAATGTTCTTGAACAAACATAGATAACATAGCAAAACAATTTATCTTATCACTTTCCACAACAGAAAGTTTCTGCATCTTCCTCACCTCTACACAGTTTAAATAAATTCACTAAAAAGAATGACATCCTGAAGCCATTTTACATCCATGCAGTTATGCATACATCCACTTGTTAGAGTGAGTTTTATTTTTATTTTGTTAATTCACCTGAAAGATCAAATTTGAATAGCAGATACAGATGCTCCATACACAGGCAAAACCATTTTATACCTATAATGAGCACATTTTACAAGGAAAATGCCACACATTTTAATGTCCCTAAAGCATATTTAAGATCTAATCATTGGTTACTTCAGCAAAGGTCAGTACTATATTTTCAGCCAATTTTCAGTTTGCTTGTTATGAGCCTGGGATCCTTGTTACAGGCTCACAAAAAGAAACAGAGTTGAGAAAAACTTATTTATATGTTTAGTGTAAATGAGTGCATCAGATAAAAGAAGCATATAGTCCATGTCTTATCTTTTTCTCAGTAAATTCAGTGAACAAATAACATACAGTGCTGAAGAGGTTCTGTTTGTTTCCTGCCAAAAATAATTGGCTTTCAATTGTGATGTACACAAAGGGCATAGTTGTAAAGTGCAATGGAATTTAATAAAGACCTTATTATGTCTCTGTTTGAGATATATGAGAAACGTGAGAAACTTTCTCATAACATGAGAAAGTCAAAAGAATATAATTTTGTTCATATTGTGTAAAACATAGAGCACATCTAGCAAAAGCTAAAGGCTAAATTTTTTTATTTAGTCTTAGTTAAAAATAAAATACCTGTAAGCATAAATTTTATTTTATATGTAGGTTTACTGTGAACCAAATAGCAGGGTCCATCTGTCTGTCTTTCTTCATTTCCTCTTTCCTTCCTTTCTTCTTTCCCTTTCCTTTCCTTTCCTTTCTTTTTCTTTCTTTCCTTTCTTTTCTTCTAATTCCTTTCTAATTATTTAGTCAACCAATTATTGGTAATGTTGAAGAACAAATCTATTTTGTGACTTTAAATTCTGGGCTATTTATTAAATATCTCAATCAGATAAAAAGGAACACTTTGGAGACCATATATTATTCTGTGATCGTAGGAGTATAATAGACATAGGAATAGAAAATGCAGAAACTATCCAGTTAGGGTAATGCACTTTTGAAATTTTAAAGTTACATTTTCTGTTCGTGTTTGTCATAATTACAGTTCTTTCCACTATGTTTACAATCAGTGTGATAGTCAGTAGTTGTACATGTTTGATTTAATCTCCCAGGAATGGAAATATCAACTCTGAGGTTTATGATAGCCACAAAATTGTATAAAATGCTTGTTTTAGCAAGTGTTTGTTCAGTTAAACCACCATAAAATGTATATACTGGGTAATGGAATTGCTCTCTTTAACTGTAAGTGAACTCACAAGCTTTTTAAGTTGATCAATACACTACTCTACAAACTTAACAATTTTGTGCTAACTAATTCTAGTCTGGTAGTCTGACTTAAGTCTGCAGTCTGTTGGAAATAAAGATTGCCTCTAGCAATTGAGATCGTTTGTCTAATTATAACAAATATAATTAGAAGTGAAAAGGAAAAGAAAAAGGGCTTGATTAAACCTAATCAACTGTTCAAGGCAAGATAGCTAATGTGTAAATACATTTACATCTCTAATAGAAATGATTGGTTACTAGGTGTTCAAAATTAGTGCTAGTCCAGGTAGCCACTGTACTTGAAGAGCCTTCTTGTCTACATCTCTGTATATGCAAATCCTGCCCAACTTGCTCAAACGCTTTTCACAAACTTTCTGCTGAGTTCCACCACAAGAAATAACCACTGCTTCATGTAATCAGGTGTTTCATGGTTATCTCTTACATTCTTAAAAAATCTTTTGGGATCAATTCTGAAGTACTGCAGTATTCTAAAAGCTCATTTTCTAAAGAGTATTTCTTAAAATTTTTTCATGTTTTACTTATTTCTCTCAAAGGATATGAAAGAGATCTAAATACATATTTCAAGACAGCCAGTATATATATTTCCTTTCAGCTCCTAATTACATATTCTCTTAAACTAGTCTGTTGCATCTCTTTCTCAACCCTGAAATATGTCATTTCCCCTCCTTTCTCTGCCATCCCCTACCATATGTCTATTCTCTCATTTTCTTCCTTCCTTTCTCTTTTCTCTTTTAATTACACAGATGATTTAGCTTTCTTTCCTCTAGAAATTGGAATTTGGGAAAATAAACAACATTTTCCTTGGCAGGAAGGAAAAGGGATGAAGTCAGTGAATACCTTGTGCTAATATATGTGTCTTATTATCTACAAAGTCAAGATAAATGCTTATTGAGAGCCTACTATGTGTTAGGCCTTGTACCAAGTAGATGCTAAGTGAGATAAGTGAGATTTTGGAGTGGAGAAATAATTCAGGAATATATCACAAACTGTCTCACAAGACATTGCAGAGCCCTTCTATTAAATTCTATTTTCTTTTAGTATATGCCCTTCCCCATTATTAACACTTTGAGAGCAGATACTCTGTCTTACTCACACTCATATATTACGAAGTGCCAAATGCATCACTTGACACAGAGTAGGTTCTCATTAAATCTTTCTATGGTTTTCATTATATGAATTACTTCTCCTACTAATGATAATTTACACCCTTTATTAGACTCCCTACCTATTAACTTAGAACTATCCATTGTGATTCAATTGTTTTAGTGTTTCTGATCTGTTAAAACTTCTCGTCAAATAACACACAAATAATAATACTGGAGTTTATGCTTGAGTAACAGCTTATGTCATCCACGCATAGAACTTCAAACTAAAAGAGATGAAATAACTTGTCCAAGTGTATGAATTAGAAATGAAAATGTCATTATTTTCATAAGACATATGATGTTTTCTGTTTCATGCTTCCTTCACTATCTGCTTCCTGTCTCAGAGAATGAGACAGAAAAACTGAAACACTGATACTCGAGGCAACCAGAAAACAATTTACCTTACCATCATTTCTCCAAATTCCTCAGAGATGTTGCATCCTGCATGGTAGTAGTTTTATAAGTAGTAGTTACTAGCAGAACTGTTTAACGGTAGTTGCTGTGAATTATTGTTTTCATGGACTCAGTTGCGTCAAAGTCAGAAAACTTGTTCTTGGGAACCAAAGAGTATGTGGCCTCATTAGAGAAGAGATGATCAGGTATATGTTAAAACCTAGAATTTAAATTGGGAGTATTATTTCTAGTTGTATATCTGAGTTCCAGATTCTAGCCACTTAGAAGAACTGAGTTATAGGCCAAAAACAATCTTTACTTCCTTTCTATAGACAAAAACCAAACCTGAATGTATTTCATATTTTTTCAAGAATAAGTTTTAAAAAATAAAGGATATATAGGAGCAAAGGAAAGGCAAGATCATCTAGAAAGCACAGAGTATTATTTGTGGCAGAGTTATTATCTGTTGTATAATTTATGCAATTGTCAATTTTGTTTATTGTAGCCCAATCTCCATTCTCACCAGTCTCATCTCCTGCTAACATTTTAGATGGGCATATGAACACCTAGTTAGAGACATCATTGCCTAATCTCTCTTGCAGATACATGTAGCCATCTGACTAGTAATTTTGGACCTTTGTATGTAAACTGAAGTTATATATACAACTTTGGGCACACGTGTTTATAAAGAAATGTTTTTAAAACAAAGCAAAAATAATTAATAACAACTTGGACTAAGATCTCAGAAAATAATTTTACATAAATAGGTATACAAATAAACAAAGCAGTGTTCACATTGTTAGAGTTTGGCAATGTAGAATTTGAAGTAAAAAGCATTAAACTGGAAGAAAATAATTATTTTATATTTATAAAGTTTACCATCCATTACAAAAAGATAAGAGGATAAAAATGTGTGTGCTGAGTAATACAGCACTTGAATATATAGAGGAAAACTCTTAATAATGCATGGAGAAGTTGATAGGAGCAGAATAAAGATAGGAGAAAATAATGTACCTCTCTCAGTTCTTAATAGCTCATGTGAACACAAACATAAATACAGATAGAGCGTACTCAAATGTTATGATTAATAAACATGTTGAAATATTTGCTATACTTTGTAAACATTTTTATCACCACCACTGAAAATATTGTAAATTTAATGGTTCCAGAAATTCCATGAAGCAGAAATTATCTAGGCCATATATCTGCTCAAAAAAAAAAAAAAAAAAAACTAGAAATATATTTTTAAAACCTTCAGCAAACCGGCATAAGGAAACCATATTTTAAAAAGATGGTCCAAGATAATTCTTGAAATAAACAGAAAGTTGAAAGCAAGTTCTGGCTATAGATACAACAAGAAAAAGAATATACCAAAAGCTGAAATATTAGGAAAGCTCATATCTAAAATTCTTTCAACTTTGACAGAGGAAGAGAAGCAGTAAAATTAAATAAGAACTTTACTCAAACTTCATTAAAAAAAAAAAAATTCATGGAAATCTACAGGAAAGAATTAATGAAAACAAAAGAAGTCTTCCTTCAGGATTTTGATCTGATACTACATTTCTTAAATCCTTCATTTCAATTATAACAATAAAATAAAAACTAGGATTAAAATCTCATTTTCAAGATAAAATATTAGACTGTCATCCATGCTTAGAAAAATTTAAGAGTTTTTATGCAATATAATAGAGATAGAACCAGCCTGACTGAAGTACTGACCAGTTTATAATCAATAAAATATAGAAGAAAAGTCGGCCTGGACATGAGTGATTATGTTGTAGTACAATCCCATTCAATGTCTAGGCAGTAACAAATCAACAAATGACATCGTGAAGAGTAATGACCACAAGTATTTGACCTAGTAAAGTGTTTCCCAAAGTTACCTGATAATAAGAAGCATCTTGCTATTTGTTAAACTGATAGGTTATCAGGACTCACCTGGAGATTCAGATTCAGGGGGTTTGGGTAGTGCCCAGGAATGTGTATTTGTAACAAGCACTCTGAGGGAGTTAATCTCAGGTAATTAATTGAAACTTTTCCCTAAGAAACCAGTGTTTCTTTGTGGTTTCTTGCCTAAGTCACTTTCACTTTGCAAGGAAGATAATTAAGTACAGAGAATAGAAGGGCAGGCTCTGGGCTTTGCTATTTCTTTACATTGTCATTTTGGGCAAGTTACTAAATCTTTGTAAACTACATCTACCTTACCTAGTTCCTAGAGTTGTTTTAAGAATTAAATAGGTAATATTATAAAGCACTTAGCAAGGTGCCTGCACGTTTTAAGTGCTATTCATTGTTAGCTGTTCTTATTCTTATTCATTTAAGCACTCAATACAGAATTTTATATTTAATTCCCACAACAACTTTGTGAGACAGAAACTATGTTTAATTCCCAGCATAATGATAAATGGCACAGTAGGAATTCAAGTCCAGGTCTATGTGGTTGGAGTGTCCATATTGCCTAAGTATAGTAAATGAAACAATAATAAAGCTTTATATATAAATATGTATGTGTGTATATATATACACACACACACAAAGACAAGTCACAAAAATGAAATAAAAACAAAAATTGCTCTAGCAATAAAATTAATGTTTTACCTTTCATTAGCAAAGATATGAAAAATGCTTATTCTCAAAAGTAGGGATTAGGCATAATTGTACACTGTTAGTGACATTTAAATTAGTGCAACTTGAGGGGCAGTATCAAAGTGGTAGAGTAGGAAGATCCTGAGCTCACCATGAATACGTCAATACTACAACTATATATAGAGCAACTCTGGCTGAGAATGACCTGAAGATTAGAAGAACTGCTCTACTACAACCAAGGCTATAAAGAAAGAACTGCACAGAGTTTGGTAGGTGGAGAGGAGAAGCTATCTAGTCAGGGCCCACATCCCTAGTGGGTGACTCAGAAGAAGAGGGTGATAACACAGATTCAGGGATCCTCAATAGGGAGTGAGGAGTTTGAGCCCCATATTAGGCACCCTGGCCCTGGGGACTGACACCAGAAAGATGAGCCCCATTAACTTGTTTGAAAGCCAGGGGGGCTTACTGGAAGTTTGTAAGAAACCAAGACTGCTCTTGAAGAGCATGTGCACAGACTTGTTTGCTCTCGATCCCAGTGCAGAAGCAGCAGGTTGAAAATTGCCTAGTACTCCAGCCAGCCTGCCAGGACCACCCCAGTGCATCCCCCAACCACCACTAGACTCCTGCTCCTTCACTTCCTGCTACAGTGCTGCTCCCTGCTAAGGCAAAGATTACCATTGCTGCTACATTTGCATGCACATGCACCTGGGGAAAAGGAAAGCCAGCTCAGAACTGCACTCGAAAAACTTGAGCCTCAACCCAACCTCTAACAAGACACATGCACACAGTTGGAAGAAAGTGAAGCGAGCTCAGAAGTGCGTCTTCAAGCCCTTGAACCCTCGCCATACCTCCAACCAAGATGGAGACTGCTGTCATTCTGGGAGAAGCCCAATTACCTTGAGGTTCCTGCTCCAGCCCCTCAAGTCCTGGCTCTGCCCCCCCCCCCATAGGGCTGTGACCACCACTGAACCAAGGAGAAGCCCTGACCTGCACCTGGCTCTGGTTCTAAACCCTCTGCTCCAGCCCTATTTCCCACAAAGACGGTGGCTGTCAGTTCACCCCAGGAGAAGATGTGGCCTGCCTATGCTCACTTCAGATCCAGCTCTCCCACCAAAGTAGACTGCGTAAGGATAATCCCACACAAGGACACACCTTCAAGACTGGGATACGTAACTGTTTTGCCTAATTTCATAGAGACAGAGAAGGTCACACAAAATGAGAACTGAATGGAATATGCTTCAAATAAAAAAAATAAGGTAAAAATGCAGATTAAAAAATTCTAATGAAATGGAGGTAAATAATTTACCTGGTAAATAGTTCAAAGCAATAGTAATAAAAATGATCACCAAACTCAGGAAAAGAATAGAGGAATGCAGTGAGAACTTTAACAAAGAACTAGAAAATATAAAAAAGAACCAATCAGAGATGAATAATACAATAACGGAAATGAAAAATACACTGGAAGGAATTAACAGATTAGGTGACACAGAAGAATGTATAATCAACCTGGAGATAGAATAGTGGAAATCACCCAATCAGAACAGCAAAAAGCAAAAAAAATAATGAGAATAGTTTAAGGGGCCTCTGAGACAACATCAAGTATACTAACATTCACGTTATAGGGTCCCAGAAAGAGAGAAGAGAGAGAAAGGGTTGAAAATGCATTTGATAAAATTGTGGCTAAAAACTTCCCAAACCTGAAGAAGACAATAAATACCTAGGTCCAGGAAGCACAGAGAGTCCCAAGCAAGATGAACCCAAACAGATTCACACCAAGACATATCACAATTCAAATGGCAAAAGTTAAAAATAAAGAGAGAATTTTAAAGATAACAAGAGAAAATCAAAGAGTCACATTCAAGGGACCTCCCCGAAAGGCTAAGAGCTGATTTTTTTGCAGAAAATTTGAAGAGCAGAAGGGAGTGACATGATATATTTAAAGTGCTGAAAGGGGGAAAAAAATAAAACTATAACCTAGGATACTCTACCCAGCAAGTTTCTCTTTCAGAATTAAAGGAAAGATAGTTTCCCAGACAAGCAAAAAATAAGAGTTCATAACCACTAAACCAGCATTTCAAGAATGGTTAAAGGGTCTTCTTTACATGAAAAAGAAAAGGCTATAATAAAAATAAGAAAATACTAAAAGAGAAAAATCCCACTAAAAAGGCAAATATTGATATGTAACAAAGGCAGTAGATCAACCACTTAAATAAGCTAGTATGAATGTTAAAAGACAAGTATGTTAAGTCAACTATATGTTAAATAAACAGTTAAGGGATAGACAAGAAAATGTAAAATATGACATCAAAAACACAAAACATGGTGGGAAGGTGTAAAAAATGTGGAGGTTTTAGAATGTGTTTGAACTTAAATGACTATCAGTTGAAAACAAGTAGATATAGTTATAGCTCAACATGTATAAACTCCATGGTAGCCACAAATCAAAAAGCTACACTAGATACACAAACATTAAAGAGAAAGGAACACAAATCTAACACTAAAGAAAAATCATCAAACCATAAGTGAAGAAACTAAAAGAAGGAGAAAAGAATAGAGGAATCTACAAAAACAAACATAAAACAACTAACAAAATGGCAGTAAATACATACAAAAACCAATAAATGCATACCTATCAATAATAACTTTAAATGTCATTGGACTAAATGCTCCAATCAAAAGACATAGGATGGCTGATTGGATTAAAAAACAAGACCTATCTATATGCTGCTTACAAGAGACACACTTCAAAGCCAAAGACACACACAGCTGAAAGTGAGAGGTGGAAAAAGATATTCCACACAAATGGAAACAAAAATAAAGCTAGGGCAGCAATACTCATATCAGACAAAGGAGACTTTAAACAAGAGCAATAATAAAAGACAAAAAGGGCATTATATAATGATAAAGGGATTAATCCAAAAAGAGGATATAACATTTGTAAACATATATGCACCTAATACAGGAGCATCTAAATATATAAAGCAAATACTAATATGCATAAAAGGAAAAATCTTTTCCTGATTTTAGACTCACATTACACTTCAACTGAAATATAAAAAGTTGAGATGTTCTTTAACTCCCAGTTATTGGAGTGAATCCACATTAAGCATAACCCACATTATGTTTCAACTGAAATATAAAAGTCAATATGTTCTTTAACTCCCAGTCTCACTCCATTCTCCAATGTAATTTTGGGTTCACATTCAGGATATCTGTCTATGTAAAGAGATACAAATATTCTATAACTTTTTTATAAGAAAGCGTTTATACTATATTTTATATGTAAAAATATATATTTATAAATATATATAATATGTAAATACATATTTTTACAAGAAAATGTTTACATTTTATAACTTTTTTATAAAAAATGTTCTGTTTACAAGAAACTATACATTTTACTTGCTTTCTTTTTTAATTAATATGTATCTTAAGGGTATACCTTAGAGAATTTCCATAACAATAAACATTTACGGACAATTGTAATGAAAATTAAATTACCTAGAACATATGAAGTGCACATCGTACTGCTTAACAAAAATACTGCATTGCTTGTTTTCCTGGGTTTCACAACCTGCAGTCTATCTATATTTCCACTCTTTCTCTAATACTTCTTGAGGCTAAGTATAAATTTTTTTCTGCATATTACTTGTAGCATGAATCCCTTGATTTCATTTGATTTTTTCTCTAGGCAAGCAGTAGGACTCAATTAATTGAGATAACTCAGTATAAGTTCTAATAAAAAAGCATGGCTCGATTTATACAGTAAGAAACTTTTACTCCATACACTCAGAATCACACACTTGCTTGTCGTTTTCCTTTTTCCCTCAGCTGTATTGAGGTATAATTGACAAATAAAATTGTATATGTTGAAGGTATGCAGTGTGAGGATTTGATATACATGTATACTGTGGAATGATCCACATCCATCAGCTCACATAGTTACCATTGGGGAAGGGGGTTGTGAGAACACTTAAGATATACTCTCTTAGCAAATTTCAAGTGTACAATACAGTTTATTTAACCGTAGTCACCATGCTGTGCATGGTATACATATATGCATGTTCTGATCCCCAGAACTTATTCGTCTTACAGTTGAACGTACGTGTTCTTTGACCAAATCTCCCCATTTCTCTCATCCCTTAGCCTCTGGCAACCACCATTCTACTTTCTGCCTCTATGAATTTGCCTTTTTTGCTTCCCTATATAAATGAGATTGTGCACTATTTGTTTTTCTCTATCTGGCTTATTTCACTTAGCCAGACAGAGAAAAACAAATGCCTTCCATGTTTACCTATGTCATAAATGACAGGATTTCCTTCTTTTTACGGTTGAATAATATTCCATTGCATATGTATACACCACATTTTCTTTATCCATTCATCTGTTGATAGGCACTTAGGTTTTTCCCACATCTTAGCTATTGTGAATAATGGTTTAATGAACACAGGAATTCAAATATCTTTTTGAGAGCCTGTCATTTCATTTCCTCTGGATATCTACCCAGCTGAATTCTAGGAGTAGGGGCAACAGAGCCAGAAAAGGAATGTCAAGAGCTGATGGATCCAAACTTTGTGATGTTGCTGGACAAGATCCAGAATAATATCTTTATTCTTTAATATTATATTTATTATTGATTAAAACAAGAAAAACTTATTCATTCAGCTGACACTGTTGAGCACATATTGTGGTCCAAACAATATGATAGACCCTCGAGATATAAAAATATATCTTCTATATGATTTTATGGAACATACAGTCTATATTTTAAATTGTATAGTATAGTCAATATATTGAATAAAAAGAATGCATATTATTATGTAATATGTATGGATAATAATGGACAAACTCATACCTGTGAGAAATATATCAATCTGTATTCTAGGATGGGAAAAACAATATATGTGTATCACTTTCTAGCCTGGAAATTTCTTCTCATGTTTTTACTAGTAATTTGTGTCCTTAATTAATCTTCATCTTCTCTCCACCCTTTAACCTGCCATATTTTTTGTTGTTGTTGTTGTTTGCTTTAATTTTTTTTTTTTTTTTTTTTAGTTTGGGCTTCTAGAAATTAATAGTATTCAGGAATTACAGAATTGCTAGCTACTCACACTTACCCTATCCTCAAAGGCACTGAAGACAAAGCCACCTTCTGCTTAAATGAGGGAGGGGGAACCTGAAAGAGGAGAGTGTTGGGATTAGAGTGTATAAAAGGAGAGAAAATATGTTTATATTGTTAGGGATCCTAGGAAATATTCCTTGTTTAGGGGTTCTTGGATCCTGCAAGCAAATGCTATCTTGTAGTATATTTTCTTACTATGGAAACACAAATTGTCCCTGTAATTAGTTGAAGATTGCACACCCTAAATCATGAGTAATTTTATACCATTATTTTAATGTGCTGACTCGTTTTTTTTTTCTTACAAGAGCTGTATAAGAGAGTATATTTGCTTTTAAGCTGTATAATTTTAAAGAATTATTATTACATAGAGTTACTATCACATAAGGGTTCAAATAAGAGGCATAAAGTAAAGAGCCTTTCCCTCCTCTCTCTGGAACACTGAGATTATATACACCACTAAATGTCTTTTTATTGTCAGGTCAGCTGGAAACTGCCCTGAGCAGATGAGAAAGCCCAAGCATTCCTCTGAGTCCTACCTGCTTAAATGACATCTGCTCCTCTCTTCACCATCAACCTGGGCCATATACAGGTCTAGGTGGTGAGGAGTCCTAGCAGCCCTTTCTCTTCTCTGGGCATAGGATCCTTTTCTTCCTCTCCAACTAGGTCTCAGTGTGGGAGGGCATATGCAGGTGGTGGCATTAAAACTCCAAGGTTTCCTTGTCCTCAGAGATGTTGTGTCTCTGTTCTCTAGATAAGAGCCAACCCAGAGGGAAAGAACCTGCTCTTGGTTCCATTTTGAATTAGGAAATTAATTTTTAATCACACTAATGCAATCAACATCTCAGAATTTTCCCAACTGTAATTAATTAATTTAAACTGTGATATGTGCTACAAAAAAAAAGAAATTCTGTAGCAAAGAAATTTAAGCAAGTGTTGTTGGGTTAAGACTTCTCTGAAAAATATTGTTCAAGACTGACATGCAATATAGAAAGGTAATGCAGTATAGAAAAGTAAACCACACCGTATAAAAGGAGAAAATCCATAAATCTGGAACTAGTGTTAATATCTCATTTTCTTGCATCTCCTTTCCCTACACTCTGCTGAAGTTCCTACACTGCACTACTCCTTTCACTCAAGCCTAAAGCCTCATGTACTATAGAGAGCCCTTCCATATTATATTAATTTTTTTCATATTTGTTTCTACTAACATGTGAGGTTTATAACATCAAGGCAGATTTTTCTCTTATTTATCTGCAAATGCTAGAACTTTATATTTGATGTATGATATGTAATATATTCTTAATAAATATCTACTTAATATGGCATTGAATATTACTTAGCTATTTTTAACAACATGGTAACACCATTGTAACTATTCATCATTATAACTTATAAGATAATTTTTCATAATCCAAAATTATGGTGATCAGCTACATACTAATCACCATACAGAATTACCTGACACTCATCTTCTCAAAATGATACTCATCTATCTAGAACATAAGATGTTTCACCAATTATTTATCAGTATTCTAATTACAATTGTATTGTTATAAGTTGTCAAAGTCAGAAATATTAAATAAAAAGGCATAAAGATTCAGCCATCTTTTTTCAAATCCACTGCTACATTTTGTAGAGTGTATATGAATTCCATTTTTAATTTCTCATTTATATTAATCAGAAGATATCATCTGTGATTGGTAGAATTTAATTTTAGTACTACTCTAAAACTACTCTAGAATCCATTAATATTTAAATCATTATAACTATTGATTTTTATTATGCAATGGAAATTTGAAATCATTTGAAAATGTCCCCCTTACCATATACTATATAGTGTTGATATATTCATTCATGCTCATGAATATAAGATTTTCCTAATAATTAAAAACTGTATATCATGATAAAGCATAGTTCTTTTAAAAATCCTCTTTAGAAATATAAAAAAGATACACATCTCAAAATTTCTAGTAAATGATACTTCTTTTACTTCTGTGATGCCCTTGTAAGTAATTAGATCCTACCGTAGAGTAAGTTTTGGGAAGGAATGTATATTCTGTGAAACTAAAAATCTTCCTTTTATCAAGGATGGTGTTGTACTAATCAGCCTAGCTAGCTCTCTGTTCTTATATTCAAAAATTTCTGAATCTGGTATCACTTGGACAGTCTTGAAACATGTAACATCAGACTAAACTCAGAGAGTGAGAACAGACCTTTCCTCTTCAGCAGGACTTTACTTAACCCTGAGCTCAAGTACTGAATATATCATCAAGTCAGCTGTGTTGCTGGTTCTACCAGAGTTTTGGTCTGGTTTTCCTAATTGCTTTGTTTCTTTTGACCATTTCTGTACCTCTAGTAACTGGCTCCTCTAATTGGAATGCTATCTCCATACAGTCGGAAATGTGCTGATTATTTGCTCTCAGTAGGAATTCTGGGATCTGGAATTCAACCTCAGATCTAGTCCAAGGCCCATATTATCATGTCTCCCTGGGCTCAACACTGAAAATGTCAGTGTCTGTAGACCAGATTTCCTCTAGGCTTCACTGACACCTCCTCCTAGCCCTTCACTGAGACCTTTTCAGATTGCATTTCCTGCCCCATCAATTATGTCTTTGCTCATTATTAAAATTCCTTGTCACTGTGTCTAAATTAGTCTATTTTGTTGAGCTCTTCCCCATTATCAAAATATTTTATAAGCAGAAATAATAGATATCTAACAAGGAGGATGAGGGGAAAGGAAAACTATCAGTGCCAGGAAACAGAATTTATGAGGCCTTGAATGTTGAACAGTAATTCTGGACAATCTTCTCCACTGCACTTCACTAATAAAATTTTTAAATTAGTCTTTCTTCCATCATGTTTGATGGCACTTAAGTTGTCTTTCTGTCTCTAGACTCATCTATACTAACCTGAATTCCACATAACTGTCAAAATGATCTTTCTAATTAGCAAATCTGACCTTGTCACATCTTTTTAAATCCTTTCATGGCTCTTGTTTTTTTCAAACAAATGCCAATTTGTTGATATGACAATTAGCCTCCTCAATGAGCTTGCCCAACCTCCTTTTTCCTCATGACCTGTTACTGTCTTCCCACGTTTTACTGTTTAGATATTCCAAACTCCCTCCACAGAGCACTTGATTGTATCTTGTGGTGTGCTGTGTCAGGCTCCTGCATGCTCCTAATGACTCTCAAGAGCTGACTGTTAAATATTCAGAAATGTTGCCAATAATTATTAAATAATTTGACATCTTGAAATTAACCATTGTGGAAGCATACACTACGGAAATAGCAAATGCCACACATCAGGGCTTCTTCCACCTCAGATAGGCAGATGACCAGTGCTGGAAGCAGCTCATGTACTTCAGGTGTTAAAATCCTAAAGGTTGCGTGGATTTCCATGGCTTCCACTTGGAAAGGGCAAAGAGTGGAAATAAAAGTGGATGGCAGAGAGAGGGCTGCAATCCTGTCTCTATATACACTAATCTTTTCTTAGTGTGTATAGAAATGCCTAGTCAAGGTCCTGAGATGGGAAAAGTTTAAATTTATACCATAAATAAAAATAACAGCTATAATAGCCATCATGACTAAAAATCCTTTATGTTTGGTTATTTACATATATTTTTTAATATAAATTATTTTGCTGTTGTGTAAAATTTTAATTAAGTTTACAATGTAGCCTTTATTAAATATTTCTAAATAAGATAATTGGTATTTGATTTGTATCTCACACTATGATACTTATACAATTTAGTATTCAAAGTGATACTCATACTTTATGCATCATTGATTAAACCTATAGTGAGTAAGGTTAAAACATGATTGGTAATTCTTTTGGTCTTTAAAGACTTACACTCCTTGTGTTTCATATAGGAACTTTCAGATCCCTATTGCAGATGATATAAATTCCATACAAAATATACGTATATAATGACTGTCCACTGATCTCTCACTGGTTTTAGATTTGTGATTGTTTTACTTAGGCAGTTGGTCTGCAATTATTTTTTAACTCTCCTGTTAGGTGGAAAGACTTGAATTAAGAGATTTTCTCCATTAGAGTAAATTATTGACAAAAATGTGTTTCTGAAACATAGCATATCTCTAACGTAGAAGGATTTCAGTGTACTAGTATAGGGTACAGTCTAAAGACATCCTGGATTTCAGACCTAAAGAAAATTTTGAATAATGGATTTTGATTGCTCAATTGGAGAAAAATTCTGGGTTTAAATGTTGCGTGTTTTAACTTTATGCTGTATTTAACAAAGCAACATTATCCCTCATTATTTCTGTATCTAGTAAGCAGTTCAAGGAAATTACAACCTCTAAGCTTTTAACTTTTGCCCTTATTGACAATGTAGGTTATATGAAGTACTTGTATTGGCCTATTAGCTTAATGATGCATGATAGATAGAAGGGAGGAATGAAGTGATAACTAAGAGAAAAAACTCCAGATCTTTCAATGGGTTTTGTGTGTGTGTGCACTGAAGATAAAATGTCTAGAGCTTATCCTTGAGAATCCCTAGAACTGACGTAAAGTCCATGTGGATCCCCCAAATTGCATAGATTTTTAATCTTTCCAAGGAATATAAATCTAATCTTTATTGGACTCTCAAAGATCATAATAAGCATCTGGGCAATTCCTGTCATCTGGTAACATATAACATGTCATGAGTGAGGGTGGAAATACATCAATACTTTGTTGTACATGTGTTTGCAGACATGCATGGGCATCCAGGCATTGACTACAGTATAGTATTTTGTCCTTCCAGTGAGACAGTTTTTGAGAAAAAAGGACTTGGTGGCTATCAGGACACAGTGCCCCTTTGACCAGCAGGATTTTGCAGATGCTGGGACTTCCCTGGTGGTCCAGTGGTTAATACTCTGTGTTCCCAACGCAGGGGGCATGGGTTCGATCCCTGATCAGGGAACTAAAATCCTGCATGCTGCACAGCGTGGCTAAAAAACAAACAAAAAAAGATTTTGCAGATGCCACTCCTTTGACCTTCCACAAATTTACCCATTTGATTGACTTGGAATTCATTAATCAAATAAATATTAAGCACTTACCATATGCTAGGCATTCATTTAGGCCCTAGGAATTCAGGGAGTTTATATTCTGTTGGAAGAAATACATTGAAACTAATTAATTAAATGTGTGATAGAAAGAGAGAATGATCATTTAAGAATTGTTTAGACATCACCTTCTCTGGTGTGCCTTCCTTGATCACCCAGTCTGTATTCTGTTGCATTTACAGATACTCCCAGAAGATGCCATGCTTCCCTCCATTCAAGCAACAGCTCCACATTGTATCAGCATCTCTTTATGTTTGTCTCTGACAATAGACTCCAAGAATGTAGGTACCATATTTTCTCCATCTTTTTTAAAAGTGACTAGTCAAATTCCTGGGTCATGGAGTATATGATTTTAAAAAGCTATAACTTACTGAGTCATTTACTTATTTAGGGTATTATTCTAAGCCCTTTCCATGTAAAACCCATTTTCTTTTCTTGCATAACAAATTACCACAAACTTAGTGGCTTACACACACACACACACACACACACACTTGTTATCTCACAGTTTCTGTAGATCAGAAGTCTGGGCACAGCTTAAATGGGGTTCTCTGTTGAAGGTCTCACAAGGCTGTAGTCAAGGTGTATCTTTATTTGGAGACTTAGCTAGGGAAGAAACTGCTTCCAAGCTCACTTAATTTGTTGGTAGTATTAGTTTTCTGTAGCTGCATGACTTAGGACCCTGGCTTCTTAATGGCTGTTGGCTGGAAGCTGCCCTCAGTTCCTCGAGGCCACCCACAGGTTCCTACCATGTGACTCCATATGTGGTTTACAACATTGCTCTTTCCTTCTTTACGGTCACAAAATGATTCTCTCTTTACAGTCTGATAAGACAGAGTCCTCTTTAAGGAAATGTAATCATGAGAGTATCATTCCATCATTTTATCATATTCTCCTGCTTAGGAACATGTCAGAGATTCTACCCATACTCAAGGTGAAGGGATTTCATAAGGGCATGATTCATTGGGGGCTGCTTTAGAATGTACCTGCCGTACCATGTATTCTCTCATTTAATCCTCAAAATTCTGTAAGGCATATGCTCTTATTATGAAGTTAAAGGAGCTAAGGGCACCAGCCAATAAAAAGTCAAGCCAAGTTTCAAGCCAGACAGTACTACTCCAGAATACAAACTTTTATCTTACACTATATTGACCCCACTAAATACATGTCCACTGAATTTATAAATGAAGTAGTGAGTAAACAAGTGAATGAATTAATATTGATATAGATTTTCCCTTTACAGATAATATGAAATGTATCTATGTACATAATAGAAATACACTCAGCACAGCATGTTGTTAAACTAAGAAACTGAGAAAAGTTTATGTGTCTTATATGTCTATTGGGTAGAATGGAAGAACGAATTTTCTGGGCTATTCAACTCTTATTTTATTTCACTTTTTTCATCCTTAATTTTGATTCTTTGTAGCATTTCTATACTTCAATTTCATTATTAAAAATTCCTATCGTACTAATCTATGTTGAAGTCATTAGTAATTATTAGGTAATATTACATCATGTTATATTATACTGATAGAATGATTTATTTCTTCATTCATTCATAGTATATTTTCCCTAACTAGAATATAATTTTTGTGAGGACAGGTCTTATCTGTTTTTAAAATAGTAGGTACACAGTAGGCACTCAATAAATGACTTTGAATGATTTCACTGAATCAAATAAAATAATATGCTAGAAAAATAAATTTCAATCTACTATCATTTTTTTTTCTTTTGCTCTAATATTGTGGTTGCTACTGTTTGTGTTTTAAATACAAAGTATCTGGAGAATAAAATAGTAGAATGAATTCTCAAGCTTCATTTGGCTTTAATATACAATCAAACAAAAACGTATTTTGAATTTTTGTTGTTGTTTAAACATCATAAGTATTTAATTAAATTTCAAGTAGCTAGTGTTGGAAAGAGTGTCTCACTCTGCCAACGTAATCCACATAGATTTAAAGGAAAGTTGTGTTTTCCCATATGGGCTTAATTCAGAAGGCCTAACTTATAAAACATTGCTCTGATTTCTGAAGACACACTCATTTCTATGATATATTTCATATATTTCAAACTACCTAAATGATTTTGGAAACAAGATTCCAACAGCATTTTTCTCCCTTTCACTTTCAGCTAAAAAATATCCAAGTCATTTATCATGGGGTATATCTTTCTTGTATCTTATAGCAATAAACTCGTGGCTAACATATGGTGTTATTTAGCTGTGTAACAGAAAAGATTAATCAGCTGACAAAATGTCATTATAAAGGAAATATTTTAAGCTGTGATTTTCTTTTTTCTCTCACTTATGGGCATCCAGCCAAATTCATCTGCAGCTGGCTTAAAGAATAACATGTGGAAATAAAATTCAAACCCTTAAATTATCAGTGGCATTTAGTATATTTGAGATGCCACACTGGAGGTCCATTGCTTGTGAAATGTAAATGTTTCCCTTTAATGAGAAATTACATTGTTGTTTTAACTGTGTGTGTGTATGAGTGAACTTTTGGAGGGTTCATTGAAAGCATTATCATTACCACCATTATCAACAACAGCCATGTCATTCACTTACTGTTGCCTAACTCACGACTTATAGTAAATGATTATCCTAGATACCTTTGCAAAGAGAAGGTTTTAACCCAGGAGTGGGAGGACTCATAGGAATGACCTTAATAAAAGCTGTAGCTTCTTCTGAAAAAACACTTTAGCATTGAATTGCTTGATATGTTAGGTTGATCCTATTATTAGGGAAAATACTCATTGGCTGGAAAGATAACACCTTATTAACAATATGTATTATTGCTTCTTCAAAGTCATATAAGTACTGTAATAAATTTTTTAAAATTCCTTTTAAGAGCTTTAACAAATCATGGTAGCTTTTCCCTGTTTTTTTTTAAATTTTATTTTAAATTAAGCCAAAAAAAGTGTAATATAAGGATTTTGGATCCACTACTGCTTTTTATATGAAACCTTTATACTTTAAAATGTTGACAACCACTGCATTATCTCATTTACTCCTCATAAGTTTCCCATTAACACCTCAAATTGAAAAAACTAACATTAATTGCATGCTTAATTTTAAATAACCACTTTACTAATGAATCTTTGAATCATTCTGGGAGGTAGGCACTACTTATCTACAGGTCATGGATGTGAATACTGATCTGTTTTATTTTAAAACCTTTGCTTCTCAAACTGACCTGGACTGTAGGTTTCCAGACCAATTTAATATTTGTCTTACCCATAAACATCTGAGGATTTTTAGCAGTTTTCCAGAATCAGTGAATGCTGCTCCCATTTTTATCTGGATTCTGTCATGCCACAACTTCTTTCTTCACTCTGGTTTTATATTTATGCATTTATATATTCACTATATAAATCTAACAAAGAACTCATTCCCATAACTTTCTCAAAACTGCTGGATAGGCTTCCCTGGTGGCACAGTGGTTGAGAGTCCACCTGCCGATGCAGGGGACACAGGTTCGTGCCCCGGTCCGGGAAGATCCCACATGCCGCTGAGCAGCTAGGCCTGTGAGCCATGGCCGCTGAGCCTGCGCGTACGGAGCCTGTGCTCCGCAACGGGAGAGGCCACAGCAGTGAGAGGCCCGCGTCCCGCAAAAAAACCAAAACAAAACAAAAAAACTGCTGGATATGTGACACATTAATTTGGAATGCATTTGTATAAATTAACATGCTAAGTATCCAAACTGAAATTCAGACTAGCTAACAGTATGAACTCTACTTCATTTATATTTGCAGAGCATGAATTACATTTTTTTCCAGAATAGGACAATTCTTCCTTACTGAGCTCTATCTAAAAATAATGAATACTGTGTTAAACATGAAGTCACAAAGGTTGTTTACACTGGTAACTATTCATAAAATTAGTATTTCCTTAGTTCCCAGGGATAGTAGTTAAATTGTTTATTAGCAGACACAAACAAATTAATCTGTTGGAAGAAAATTAAGCACAATATCCTTTGACATTTACATGCGTGATAAACACTGGTTTATTCTGCCAAATTTATGTTGAACATAAAATAATACCTAGCCCAATTAAATAAATATGCATTGAGTGTTTGCCATTAACATGTTATTCCACTAAATGTTAAGGTTCTAAAGATATCTAAAACACAGCTTCTGGCCTCAAAGAATATAGTGTCTTTTAGGGAGAATACAACAAGTAATTTTTCAAGTGAGTCTTAAGGGCCTAGTATTATAGGTTCTATAAAAATGATGCAAAGTGCGATGAGAATTTAAAGGAGAAAGACCTAACATTGAGTTAGGGTGATTAAGAAGAGCTTTAAAGAATTGATACAGATGAGATCTATATTTAATTATGTGTCTTCATGCTGTGAAAGTAGAGAGAAAGGTCATTACACTAGGATGTATATCTTGAGTGATTATAGGAAAATGAAAGCATTATGTTTGTGGAATAAGTATTCCCATTTGACTATATAACAAGTCACTCATTCTTTCACCAATACTTAATGAGTACTTACCATGTGTTAGGCACTCTTTTAGGGACTGGGAATTTAAGAATGAACAAAATAGGCAAAAATCTTTACCTCTGAAGTTTACTTCCTTGTGATAAAAGGTAATAGACCTATAAAAACATAAATAAGTGAATGAATGATATAAAGTAGGGCTGCAAGGTCTATAGATGAACTCAGTAACAAGGAGTCTTGAATGCAGCTTGGGTTGTTGTTTTTAATTCTGTTTTAATAGTTTGAGAGCTTGTGACTGATAGTATAGACACTCTGATACATAACAATTGGCATGTGCCTGAGTGTGATGTATTCAGAAAGGGAATCAGGAGACTACTTCAAACAGTCCAGGTATAATGTCACAAAGGAGTAAATTAGGGTAATGGCTGTAGGAATGAAAAGAGAAAATATGTGTGAAATACATTAAAATGAAGAATTTGTAGGATTTGGCAACTGTTTAAATATGTGAGAATAAGAAAAGTGTAAAGTCTCAAGGGTCTAGTCCTCTAATATTGGGGAAAGTCTTGTGAAATTATCTGCAAAGGGAAAAAAAAATAGTTGAAGATGGTTTGAAAGAGAAGGTAGTAATTCTAGTGTTCAACATTTGAAAAATGATCAGAAAATACTCGTGATAATGTGAAGCAGGCATGTAGCAAGTTGGATTTGCAGCTATGAGTGAGGAATCAAAACTAGACATATAAAAGTTTTAGAATGATTTTCATTGATTTAGTAATGCTTTTGAGTGTCACTTGGGAATGATCATGGAGAAGGAGAACGGAACTCCTTGGAAGTATCTATATTTGAAGGGTTTGAGATGGGTTAAAGTTAATGTTTGATAGAATGTGGATGAGATTATACTTTAAAAGTATTTTTATTCTAGAGGATGAATGGAGGAGAAGAAGGCAATTAAGCAGACAGAGAGGAAACAATGTACTGTAGAAACAGCATAAGGTTGATGGCATGAAGAAATGCAGGAAGCAAGTATGAGCCTTTTTGTAAAGATGAAAGAAAATGAGGGTGAGGAATATGTCATCTATTTGTACAATTAAGAGATCATTTTAAAAGTGACTTTCTAGAAAGTCAGACACTAAAGAATACATACACTATGATCCCATTTATATGAAGTTCAAGAACAGGGAAAACTAAACTTATATGGTAAGGATTACAGTATGAGTCTTAGGAAATATTGACTGGGAGGTGATATATGGGAAACTTCTGAGCATGCCAAAAATGGCCTACATCATGATCTAGGTTTTTACACTGCTGTATACATAATGTAAATATTAGTCAAGTTATATACTTAAGATTTGTATATTTCACCATAAATAAGATAAATATCAAAAAAGTGAATAAAAAGAAAAAGAAATGAAGGAAGGGGGAAAGGATGGGAGGAAGGGAAGAAATGTGGACCATACTGGCTTTATGGAACACTGAATCCAGCTTCATATAAAATCAAGAATAATTCCAGACCCAGAAGTAACATGAGTCACTAAACTCCCTGTATTGCTAATGCCAGTTAGGGCTACGTATTCTGTTATTTTCAATATAAAGAGTCCTAACTTGTCTATATTTAGATCAAGGCTTAAGTGTCATTTTGCAATTTGAGTTATAATTACAAATTGTGTAATGTTTTAAACATCATAATAAAAGAAAAATATGGTTTTGTAATATGGCATAGGTTATATAATTAGATATTTATTTATTGTAATATTCAATATTTTGAGTATTCAAACTGTAAATTCAGAAACGCTATGTATTTTGTGAATTCAATTTAATGTTATAAAGCAAACTTAATACATGACAGTATCAGAGTCTAAGGACAAATAGAAATAAAGCATTAATTACACTATGTCATTATCTCTAATAGATATATATAAAAGATAGGTTCATGTTAATGAACAGTAAACATTCACATAAGAATTTTTAAAGTTTTATGGTAATTAAAATATTGAATATAAATGAAAAATGGGAAACAAAAAATGAAAAATTATATATGAATGTATGAATGTGTATCTATGCCTATGTATGCAGATAAAATTATCAAATAATCTATAAATTTAATATATTCCAAAGAAATACATCCATATGGATTCTGTGAAAGTTGATAGAGCTGATTCTAAAGATCCTCATTAAATTAACATATATAATAATGCTCAAGATATTACAGCAACATGGGAATACTGAGAGAAATTTTTTCAAAATATAACAATATATAAAGCTACAGTATTTAAATAAGTATGGTATTAGTGTGGAGAATAAAATCAATGCAGCAGAATTAATCATCTAGAAAAATACTAATTTACATGTAGTACATTATAATGTGTATGTATTTCAAATCAAATTACTAGAGTTAGTCAACAAATTGGGATAGGATGACTTTTGTTGTTATTGTCGAAGGGATCTAATTAGTCCATCTATTAACATTTATAGAAAAAAGTACAGATTTAAGAACTTTTTTCAGTCTATATGTCTATAACTTAGATTCTTCTTAAAGTAGAAAAAAAAAAGCACAAACTGCAGTGCAACAGTGATGAAATTAATCACCTTAAAATTATATCTGTGTGTGTGTGTATACACATATATATATCCAACAACAATGATCATAAATAACGTTTGAAACCATAGACTATACTGATATGTTTGTGCACACGTGTGTGTTTGCATATATATATGACCTTATCAGGCATCCAGACTCTGTAAGGATCTTTTACTAATGCTTAAAAATAACAAAATAAACACAAAATTAAATCAAATCAAAACAAAATCTACTTATTAAAATGGTAGTACACCAAAATCACAAAACATCTGAAGAAATATAATGCCGAGAAAGAGAGCCAGCAAAAACAAACACTGAAACTTTGAATCAATTAAGATGAAATTAAATTTACTTAATTTAAACAATCTGAAATGTCCACTTAGGATGCAGAAAGGTGAAAGGTGTTGTTATACAAGATAAAATTAAGTGTAACCTCTAGATGAATTGAAAGCCTATGGTGCACTGAGGATAATCATAGTGACCTAAACCTGAATAGATTGACTCAAACTTCCACACTAGAGGCTACTAAGAGAAGAGATGTGCCCATTTCCAGGGATAACTACACAAGATACCAAGTTTATTCATAAGTTATAATAATACAAAAAAGAGAATGAAGAAGAAAGAGAATGAGAGAAGAAGAATACACTATTGTATTATAAAATAGGTACACAACAAGGACCTACTGTATGGCACAGGGAACTATATTCAATATCTTGTAATAACCTATAATGGAAAAGAATCTGAAAAAGACTATATATAACTGAATCACTTCGCTGTACCCCTGAAACTAATACAACATTGTAAATCAAGTATACTTCAATAAAAATGTGTTTGTTTTTTTGTTTTGAGAGAAACAATTTTGAGAAAGAACAGAGTTGGAGGAATCATACTTCCTGATTCAAGATAGACTATAAATTACTGTTTAAGAAGAAAATGTAGAATTGATGGATAGATAGATAGAGAAAAAAGACAGGCTAGAAATATACTACACAAATATGGTCAATTGATTTTTGAACCCATTCTATTTAGTTCACCTCTGTTTTTCACATTTTGATATTTCTGTATTGCTTATCTCATGCTAGAGATTCTTAGGCAGTGATTTGGGCAAAGACGATTTTAGAGATAATAAAGAAACTTTGGGTAAAAGCATTCTTAGCAGGAGGCACTAAATGTCTTACAGTATAGCAGTATGTACATCACAAAAAATCTCTGGGTTGTGTGAGAAATATATTGTGACTGGAGCATAAGGTGCATCTGTGGGCATAGCATGTAAGAGGCTTGAAAAGTAGTTTGGAGCCAAATCACTAAAAGCCTTTTTGGCTTTTAACACCATGGGGAGCTACCACAGACTTCTCAGCAAATGGTCATAGGCACTGTGTTCCTGTGGTGGTGGAGGGTAGATACCAAATGTGAGTGAGTTGAAAGAGCAGAAGGCAGAGAGCCCAAGGGTCAATATGTGAAACGGCCCATAGGAGAGATTATATGAGTGAAATGCAGGAACAGAAGTAGATATTGAGAGCGAGGAGAATGAATTTAAAAGACTTTTTAAAAATTGATGTTTCACATTACGTGGTGACTCACTGAATGTGGGACTGGGGACAAGAAAGCAGGAATATGACTTTCAGGTTTCTGACCTGTGCAAGATGTCTTTAATTTGGCCCGAATCCATTAATGTTTTCAGCAGACACCAAAATGGCAGTCATTGGATGATGTGAATGGAGAGGGCATGTGATAATTAGATAAGGTTTGGACTTAAAAAAGTGTGATTTAGGGACAGACACGTGAAAAATATCAAATAAGCTGTTTGAAATACAGGTCTGACAATCAGAAAAGAGAAGTATACTGGCAATATATATTTTTAGTTTATTCAAACCAAACATTCATTCATAAAATATTTTAGGGCCAAATATGTCATTCCCTAGTTATAAATTATATACATGTATGTATATAATCACTGTATATAGAGATATAAACAATTAGATGACTATATATACATAGTCATCTAACTGTTTTTATCAACCCTATGAAGAAGATGTTTAGGACATAGTAATGGAACAGATGGCCCATGGAGTGCAAAAATAGAGAAACTCAGCAGAGCTAAGGATGCTCCTTTGTTATCTCCAGTTTTAGGGTGCAGAATGAAAAAGAATCAATCAAGCAATAAGACAGTGTTTTAGGAAAGGTGAAACAATGGTAAAGTTGAAGCCAAAGGTGCCTGGTTTCAATAAGAAGGAATGATTAAGAACTTTAGGTAACTTGGAAAGGTTTAGATCAAATAGAAAATGAAGAATCTTTGGATTTTCCAATTAGATGATTATGTGTGATGTTTGGATTTTTTTCATTAATTTGTGATACTTGAGGCAATAAAATGAATTAGTAAATTGGAGCTAGAGAAATTAAAGACTGTCTGTAGAGACTACACTTTCAAGCTGTTAAATTAGAGAGAGAGGAGAGAAAATAAGAATCTTAATAAAGAGATTTTAGTATTACCAGGTATACCTGGGCATATTTGTAGTTTAAAAGTTGACAGAACGAAAGAAAAGAATAATATAAGATTATGTGGAAGGATAGATTCTAGATCAGCCAACAAACAGGATCAGAAAGAATTGAAAGCTTAAGAAGAGTAGGGCCTATATGAAAGCAGAAAATACTTCAGGAGTGGTAAGGTAAAAGGAAAGTCATGGCTAATGCAAACCCAATTTCCTTTCCAATCTCAGCATTTAATTAGGAAGTCGTTAACAGCAAAATGCTTACTTCCCATGTTTTACAGCATTTTAAAATAAAAACATAAAATAGATCCTTAGAGCTATTAGATTAAGTTTTTAACATATGTTCAAATAAGTTTGAAACTTGATTATTACTCTTATTCTTGACAGATAAAATGAAATATTATAAAATTGTTCTTAAATCTAGTAGCAAATCTGAATCCTTCAGTTTACTATTAATTTATACCTGGGTAAGATTTACTTCAATTAAGTGTTTTGTGGAACACAGTGCATAAAATAGAAATATAGTATTTGCATAGAATAATTTATTTACACCTTTTAAAGATACACAGTTTTACCTGCAATCGAGTTGTGGGATATGAGTGAATTGTTTAAAGAAGGCTGTTCATTAAATGATTTTTGAGACTTAATTATAGAATCACATCTTTTAAATTGTAAGGAAAGGTAATTTGCATTAATTTCTTGAATTAAATGATTCAACATACTTATTTATGTAACTACCTTTTACGAATGAGATTGAGAAAAGTCTGCCAAGCGTTGCATTTCGGTAGACTCTAAATCACTCAGCAATAACTTGCAGAGTAGGCTGACACTCTGCTAGAGAAAAAGTCATGAATTTTTGCAGTATAAGCACATTTAAAATACCTGTGTAGTAAAAAACATAAGCAACCTGGAAAAATATATAAAGTAATGTTTAGCGTCAGGTGGCAGGAAGTCACTAAGGACAGATCAAGGAGGCTTTCTGAACTTATTTCTACACTTTTCACAAAACAACTGATTAAGAGTGATGATACTAAAAAGTATGTGCTTTCAAATTGAACATATAATGTAACATTTATATTAACTATTTTGTAATAACATTTTTGGGTTTATAAATTTTAAAAATCTAGCGAACTATCAGAACTCCTCTCTAGTTCACATATATTAAGAAATCTCAAAACTTATCCAATCCAAATATATAATATCCCTAATTCAATGACTCATTTGCATTCTCTGTTTATTAATTATAGCCCCACTTAAATATTGTCCACTACAGAAAATAATTCAGTACAAGATGAATTATATCTGAGAGAAAAGCAGTTCTATTTATAATAAAATTATTTTTAAGGCAATTTATTTGTATGTTGTGCTCATATAATTTCCATGAGAATTTCCTGCAAAATTCCTGTTTAATTTTTAAAATATTCAAGACTGGCTCTACTCTTTAAAGACCAAAAACTATAATGCTGTGTGTTTGAGAAGTGCTGTATTTTAAATCATTTGAGCTACACATTTCCAGCTCCTCTTGTACATGTAGACTGAAGACAATGAAAACTCTGTCAGCATAAAAAGCCAAATGATTTTTTAAATTATGAGTGAGTTTTACATCTGTGTTTTGTATATATAGAAACCAAAATAACTATTTGTTTAATTAATTCAACCAGTCTGTCATTTTTAAAGGGAATACATAGTTACATAATTGATATAATGTGGATTTTAAATGAAGATGCTTGCTTGAATGTTTTGGTTTCTTAACCCATGTTTATATCATAAAACATGATGCTAATTGACATATATCTGCTATTTTCCTATATTTATTTTTCTTAATTGCCTTTTTAAAATGGAAACCATAGACACTCAAGAAAAAATAATGGCTATGTACTAAGATATATTTAGTAGTAATATAAACAATATTATTAATCGTTTAAATTCATATGGGGCAACATAGCATCATTCTAGTATCTGGATTTAAAAATTGTACAGTTACTAACCACAGGTCTTACCAGAGTTACTTATCTTCTCTAAGGTTAGAGTCCTGATAACTCTAGTTATGACCTAATGGTTTTATAAAGTGTATGTATTTTTCTTACAAAGTCTCTCATGTTTTTCTTTTCCTTTTAGCTCCTCCCTCATATCAGTTTTTCGAGATTCAGATCAAATGCCTAGAAAACCTCCCAACATATCCCTAGAGAGGGTGTTTTTTTACTTGCTGTGCTCATCTAACAGTTAAAATAAATTTTAATAAGAAATATAATAATTTTAATAAGAAATATATTTCTTTTAATAAGATATATAATATAATATATAAAATATTAAAATTAAAATAATTTTAATAAGGAATTTAAAATAATTTTTAATAAGAGGATTAAATGAGATAGATATACATTATCACTTATATATATCACTTAGAACAGTGTCTGGCACAGAGTAATAGTAAGCACATGGTAAATACTGGTGTCATTATTAGTTTATGAAAAGAGTGCCCTAGCTGTAGTACTTATGGTTTGTGTCTTGAAATGCATGATCATATTCATGCCTTTTACTGTATCTTGTTCCATTCAACTCACTCTCTTAATATATCTATTATGTTCGAGCAGGTTAAATAGATAATAATTTATTTATGTTTACATACATACTTTTTTTCTAGTTTAACTTTGGCAACAGTTCAGCCAGTCTAATCTGGAACTATACATAAACTGTGTATTTTACCTGGAGAATGGACCTGTGAGCAGCACTTGCATGGAAATCATCCAACTTCAATGTGAATAGTGGGACCTAATTAATTTACTAAGTGTCAAATAAGAACTTAATAACATATGATGTATACTACATGTAACACGAGATGACTTATTAAGATGGAAGACAGTGGCAGATTTGTGGTTTTGCCTACTCTAGGTAGTAATAATCACATCAGGTCATTCTTCAATATCTTGATAACAATCTCACTTGAGTTCTTCAACTTTGAAAATTTTGAAGTTGACAGTATAATCTCTTGAGAATTAATGAGACTGCACTACTTACTATAACTGTATGTAATGACCTATTTTAGTTTTAAAATGTAGGACCTAACAGGTATACAGAATATTCCTCCCAAAAGCAGCAGAATATACATTCCTCTCCAGAACAGATGTGTTAGGTCACATAACAAGTCTTAACAAACTTAAGAAGCTTGAAATCTTATCAAGTTATCTTTTCCAACCATGGTAGAATAAAACTAGAAATCAATAGCAGGAAAGCTGGAAAGTTCACAAATACGTGTATTTAAACAACACACCTTTAAACAACCAGCGGATCAAAGAAGAAGTCAAAAGGGAAAATAGAAAATATCTTGAGATAATTGAAAATAAAAACACAACATACCAAAAATTATGAGGGACAGCAAAGCAGTACTAAGGTGGAAGTTTTAGCAATAAATGCCTACAATAAAAACATAAAAAGATCTCAAATAGGGCTTCCCTGGTGGCGCAGTGGTTGAGAGTCCACCTGCTGATGCAGGGGACACGGGTTCATGCCCCGGTCTGGGAAGATCCCACATGCCGCAGAGCGGCTGGGGCCCGTGAGCCATGGCCGCTGAGCCTGTGCGTCCGGAGCCTGTGCTCCACAACGGGAGGGGCTACAACAGTGAGAGGCCCGCGTAAAGCAAAAAAAAAAAAAAAAAAAAAACTCAAATAAACCACACCTCAAAGAACTAGAAAAAGAGCAAATTAGGCCCAAATTTAGTAGAAGAAAAAAAATAATAAAGGTTAGAATAGAAATCAAGAAAATAAAGAATAAAAAAACAAAAAAATCAATGAAACTGAGTTATATTTTTGAAAAGATAAAATTGAAAAATTGTTAGATAAACAATGTTTCCTGCTTTAACAGATTATGTATCAATATGTCATTCTAACATCACATAAATACAGCCCAATACTAGAGTATCAAACATTATTCCAGTAAGAAGTTCAAGAGTATATTTAGGGCTATTTTAAGAAATGGGATTACTTTAGCTCTTATTATTACATCAGATGAAAAAAGCAAATCAAAGAATAGTTTTCATCTCCTCTATGATTAACAACAAAACCAAGTAGAAAATTAAGAAAGTGTACTTTAAGAAAAAGATATTCAAGTACTTTTTGAAGGACTTATTCTTGCTCTGTTCACTATATATACTCATACAAATTACTCTGTAATTCAATATGAAAAGTGGTTCTTCACCTATATTAGGAACTCAGCAAATATTTGTTGAATGAACTATCTATGAAAATGAATCTACTAATTTAACTTGTGCTTTTTTTGAAGTTTTTTTCAAGTAGGAGCAATAGTAAACACAATGAAGTTCTTGTTTTGTCCAGATCACAACCTACAGAATAGTGATTGTTACAAATACTACATGATATATGAAAAGATGCTCAACATCACTGATCATCAAGGAAAAGCAACTCAAAACCACAATGAGATGTCACCTCATATCTGTGAGTATGGCCATCATTTTTTTAAAAAGATATAATTGGTAAGAACGTGGAGAAATTGAACCCTTGTATACTGTTGATGGGAGTGTAAAATGGTGCAACAAAAAAATGAAAGCAGAAATACCTTATGATCCATCAATATCACTTCTACATACATATCCAAAAGAATTTAAATCAAGATCTTGAAGAGATATTTACATTCCCTGTTCATTGCACAATTATTCACAATAGCCAAGATGTGGTAACAACCTAACTGTACATTGTTGAATGAATGGATAAAGAAAATGCGGTGTATACATACAATGGAATACTATTCAGTATTAAAAAGAAAGAAATTTTGCCATATGTCATAACATGGATGAACCTTGAGGACGTTATGGTAAGTGAAACAAGCTGGTCACACGAGAACAAATACTATATGTTACCATTTATATGAGGCATATAAAATAGTCAAATACACAGAAGCAGAGAGTAGAGTAGTGGTTGCTATGGCGGGGAGAGGGGAATGGGGAATTGCTGTTCAAAGGGTATAAAGTTCCACTTATGCAAGATGAGTAAGTTCTAGATATCTGTTGTACAACAATGTGCCTATAGTTAACAATACTATATTTTGCACTTAAAATTTTGTTAAGAGGGTAGATCTCATGTTAAGTGTTCTTAACACAATAAAAACAAAAAAGATGTGTATACCTCTCTCTCTTTTAAACATATATATGTACATATATATGTGTGTGTATATATATTTATATATATATATATACACTAATCTCATTTTAAATCAGCTTTATCACTAATTTGTGAAAACCCTTAGCATATCAGATGAAGGAGAAATTCTGGTATAATTTAGATTTTTCTTTTAATTTGTAAGGTTACTAGTATGTAACCCGCATTTGTCTTATCCTCTTTTATTTTCACTGAAAGACAATGTATTTGCTGCAACGTACTTATTCCTGAAGCCTGTTCTTTACCAAGTCACATTCTTGAAGTGCACCTTTATGTCTTTATGGAAGTTTTGATCCCTCCAAGATCCTAAATGTGTGCATGATGTTTCTAGTCTGTGTCTCTAGTTTATGTAGCCCTGTCTTACGTCATTGGCAACTGTGTTGTCTCTATTGCAGCCAGCATTCTGAAGCCCTCTGCTGACACAATAGTCAGAATATTGCAGTAAGAATTGTTGGAACCTATGGTGAAAATTAATTGCTTCAAGGTACAGCACCATGACACCCCCCTATGTATAACATTAAATATTCCCCTGGCAAGGACAGCTTACATCATTACTATTTAATCATTCTGTGCTCAATATCATATATTGTGGATACTCTTCATCTTTATAAATTTGAATCAATATAAAAAATTAAGAAAATTTGAAGGTCTGTCTCTATAATCAGTCAGGTTCTGTTAGATTTTGCTATAGTTAAAACAATTCCAAAATCTTAGTGACTTAAAACAACAGACATCTGTTTCTTATTTTATGTGACTATTTCTGAACAAGGACTCAGGTTCCACCATCCATAACATCTTTGTGTCTACTATAGGAGAAAGAAGGAGGTGGAGAATTGTGCCTTGATTTTTAAGTGCTTCCACCCAGAAGAGACACAAGTTATACTACTGCTTATATTTTATTGGCCAAAATAAGTCCCATGGTCACACTAAACTTCAAAAAAATGCTGAAGTACAATCCTCTTGTGTGCCCTGAAAGAGGTGAATAGGAAATATTGGTGAGCATCACTGATATCAATATATTAATATTAATATAAAATATTAATAGAATGTTTAATTGTTCAGGTAAAGAGAAATAAAAAGGACGTAATAATTTCTAAACACCACATCAGTCCATTTAAGCAGAGTGTAGTATAGAGAACAACACTGCAAGTTTATGTTCAGCCTCTGGAAAATAACACCCTTCAAAATGTTTTATAAAGCTCAAAAATCAAAGCTAATTTTCAAGGAACCCTAAGGCTTTTAAATTATTTAAAAGCAGGCCACAAAAATTTTAGTTAAAGAGAGGTCAGACATAGAAGAACAGCTTCTTGATACCACAGGCTGTATGAGCCATGATCCTTGATGAGGGCAGTCAGAGCAGGTTTTTAACTATCAGAGACATAAGTGGAGTTGGAAGCAGTTGAAGACGTTGGAGACAAAAATTACTGCTGTGTCATAGATTTCTTATAATGAGGAGGAGGGCAGTAATGTGATTCTCTGGAAACATTTAATTTTCTGACCAGAGTTCAGGCATTTGATTTTTACCATAACTGGTGTAGCCTTGAAAAAAAGTAATGCACCTAAATCACAGTCCCTCTCTCCATATTACCAGGCTTCCTTTGGACACCTCCTCACCACATATTCTTTTCACTGCAAGTATTGCTCTCACATCTCTGTGTGAGACATATCTATGATAAAGGTACTAAATCTAATTCTTCTTTAAACAACTCAACTCAACCATTCCTATTTAGCTTTTACCCAAACCACGGTCCACAAAACTCTAAGGCTTTTTCTGGGAAAACTGATCCAAATCAGTCTGTACACTTTTGTATTTTTTTCTCTTCCTAATATAATATGTAAACATCAGAAGCTCAATATTTCAGATAATTGGCATGTACCTCTTCTGTCTTTCTGAGATGCTGGTCATGTTTAAAACTTCCTTGGTTTTAAATTTTACCCATATAAACTATTACTCAGGCAGCAATATTGAATTCTAGGACATAGTCAGGCTCACCCACTGCACTCAAGGGAAGGAAGTAATGCAGTTGGCAACACCCAAAAGAACCACTAATTGGAATGAGTGAGACTCAGTTTTGGAAAAGAAAGAGGCTGTTATTAACAAAAAAGTAAGAATTGTACAGGAAAAAAGTAGGCATTACACACAAACTGTAAATGTTCATTATTATGGTTATTAATGAGATAATAGTAAGAGAAGCCCTCATATTATTGCTAATAAAAGTGTAACCTGGAATCAACTTTCATGGGAAGAAAATTTGCAATTTTATAAAAAGCCTAAAATTATTCATATTTCTTACCTAGTGTTTCCTTTTAAAAGTATAGCTTGAATAAATAGCCTGAAATTGGGAGGGACTTCTGAAATGGCAGTATGATGATCTTAGTAATTACCCTACCTAATAAAAGCAATGAAAACACTGGCCAAAAAAATAGTCAAACTCAACTTTTCCAAAATTTAGATTATTAAAAATATCCAATAATCTAAGAACCTTTTAATATATAAAAACTGCTCAACCTCAGGAAGAGCAGCCTTGTTTGTGGCCAGCTCACAGCTATGGAAGTAATGAAGACCATCAACCTTGCATTTATAAGAAGTAGTCCAGGTTAGAACTCCTCAAAAAGTCCCATCCTCAGAGCACTGTCAACTGGTTTATCTTGGAGCTCTGTTGAAAATCCCCATGCTCAGTGTGTTGCTATTATTTAATCTTTCTTGGGCTTTCTCAATGAAAACAGCCTCAGCTTGGGGCATTTGTTGAAAACAATCAGCAGCAATTGTCAAACATCATAGTTACCTGAGTCTACAATATAAGTTGGGGCTAACAAGATCCTGGTCAGAAACTTAAAGAGATCTGAGAAACAAGATGCCCACAGGGGGCTTTGGAAAGTTCTGCCATTTCTGAGTATATAGAAGGTCCCACACATGTGCAGGTCTTTATGCATACACAGAAAAAAGTTGAGGGAACCACAATGAGAAAATCAGTGAAATTAAAAGTCACTTATTTGAAATGATCAACAAAATTGACAAGCCCTTAGCTAGAATGATGAAAAAAATGAAGAATAATCAAATTGCTGAAATCAAGAATCAAAGAATTGACAGTACTGACCTTATAGAAATAAAAAGGATTTTAAGGGAATTCTATGAACAATAGTATGCCAACAAATTAAATAACTTTGATGCACAGATTTCCAGAAAGATAAAACTACTGAAGCTGACTTAAGAAAAAATAGAAAATCTGAACAAATCTGTAATAAATAATGACTTCAAATTATAACGAAAAACTTTCCACAGAGAAAAGTTCTCCTCCCAGTGGCTTTATTGGTGAATTCTACAAACTTTTGAAGAATAATTAATCCCAATTCTTCACAGACTCTTCTAAGAAATAAAAGAAAAGGAAATATTTCCCAAACCATCAGATGAACCAGTATTACTCTGATGTTGAAACCAGACACATCACAAAAAACAATGCTAGGGACCAATATACAATATGAACAAAGATGAAAAAATTCTCAACAAAATGCTAATGTTGACTGAAAAACAAAAGCACAACCTTAAAGCTGAGAAATTTGTTTTATTGAGTGGACAAACTGAGGACTTAAGCCCTGGAGGCAGCCTCTCAGATACCCCTGAGGGGCTGTTCCAAAGAGGTAAGGAAGGCACCTGGATATATAGTTTTTGCAACGAAAAACAGGTAGTCAGAACATCAAAAGATTAACGTTAGTTAAAGAAAGCAAGTTAATGAATTTAGCACTTTGCTATGTATGGGAAGGTGCAAGAGTCTGGGCTCCTTGAAATCATTCCTTTGATATGCACCTTAAATATCTAGGGCCAGTATTCTGCTTTTCTCCATCCTGAATCCCTCAGGGTGCACAGTCAGCTGCAGTAGCTGATGGCTTGATGGCCACAACATACTTTGTTTACTAATATGGCAGGTGACATTTTTCATCCAGACTAACAAGTCAAATTCAACAACATATAAAAGAATTGTACACAATAACCAAGTAGGATTGTCCCAAGAATGCAAGGCAGATGGAACATCTGAAAACCAATCATTGTAATGCACTATATTTGTAAAATAAAGGATATAATCTATATAATCATTTCCATTGATTGCAGATAAAGCACTTGACAGCCTCCAACACCGTCTCATGATTTAAAAAAAAAAAATTCAACAAACTAGAGATGGGGCATCTACGAAAAATCCAGAACTGACATCACACTTAATGGTAAAAGACTATTTTCTGCCTAAATTCTGGAATAAAATATGTTCTCACCACTACTATTCAAAATTGTACTGTAAGTTATATTTAGGGAAAGTAGATAAATAAAAGAAATAAAAGGTATTCAGATTGGAAGGGAAGATATAAAGTTATCTCTATTTGCAGATGACATTATATTATAGATCATAACACCAAAAGAACATATCAAAAAAAAAACTAGGTAAATTAAATTCATCAAAATTAAAAACTTTTGTGCTGAAAACAAAACCATCAAAAAAGTTAAAAGACAACCCACAGAATGGGAGAAAATCTTTAGAAACCATAAATCTGATGAAGAACTTGTATCCAGAATATATAAAGAACTATTACAACTCAAAAGTGAAGACAAATAACCGAACTTTTTTAAAAAAATTGGCAAAAAATTGAATATTTTTTCTCCAAAGAAGATATACAAATAACCCATAAGTACATAAAAAATGCCTGCATAGTTATTAGGGAAATGCAAATCAAAACCAAAATGAGATACAACTTCACATTTCTTGGGTGGCTAAACCAAAAAATACAGACATAGCAAGTGATGGGGACGAAACTGAAACCTTCCAACTTTGCTGATAGAAATGTAAAATGGTGCAGCCACTTTGGAAAACTATTTGGTATTTCCTCAAAATGTTAAACGTAGAGACACTATATGATTAAACACTACCATTCCTAGGTATATACCCAAGAAAAATGAAAATATATTCCCACACAAAACCATGCACAAAAAATGTTTATGCACATTGATAATTGCCAAAAATGGAAACAAGCCAAATATCCGTAGCTGATGAATGGGTAAACAAAAGATGGTATAATCAAGAAGCAACAGACAAAGGATTAATCTGCAAAATATACAAACAGCTCATGAAGCTCAATATCAAAAAAACAAACAGCCCAATTAAAAACTGGGTGGAAGGGCTTCCCTGGTGGCACAGTGGTTGAGAGTCCGCCTGCCGATGCAGGGGACATGGGTTTGTGCCCCGGTCCGGGAAGATCCAGCATGCCATGGAGCGGCTGGGCCTGTGAGCCATGGCCACTGAGCCTGCGCGTCCGGAGCCTGTGCTCCACAATGGGAGAGGCCACAACAGTGAGAGGCCCGCGTACGGCAAACAAACAAACAAACAAAAAAACTGGGTGGAAGATCTAAATAGACATTTCACCAAAGAAGACATACAGATGGCCAAGAGGCATGTGAAAAGATGCTCAGCATCACTAATTATTAGAGAAATGCAAATCAAAACTACAATGAGGTATCACCTCACACTGGTCAGAATGGCCATCATCAAAAAATCTACAAACAATAAATGTTGGAGAGGCTGTGGAGAAAAGGGAACCCTCTTGCATTGTTGGTGGGAATGTAAATTGATATAGCCACTGTGGAGAACAGTATGGAGGTTCCTTAAAAAACTAAAAATAGAACTACCATATGACCAAGCAATCCCACTACTGGACATATACCCTGAGAAAACCATAATTCAAAAGGACATATGTACCCCAATGTTCATTGCAGCACTATTTACAATAGCCAGGACATGGAACCAACATAAATGTCCATCGACAGATGAATTGATAAAGATGTGGCACATATATACAATGGAGTATTATTAAGCAGTAAAAAGGAGCAAAATTGGGTCATTTGTAGAGATGTGGATGTAAGCCAGAGTACAGAGTGAAGTAAGTCAGAAAGAGAAGAACAAATATCATATATTAATTCATGTGTGTGGAATCTAGAAAAATGGTACAGATGAAACTATTTGCGGGGCAGGAATAGAGACGTAGACATAGAGAACGGACATGTGGACACAGGTGGAGAAGGGGAGGGTGGGACAAATTGGGAGATCAGGATTGACATATATACGCTACCATGTGTAAAATAGATAGCTAGTGGGAACATGCTGTAAAGCACAGGAAGCTCAGCTCCATGCTCTGATGACCTAGATGGGTAGGATGGGGAGTGGGAAAGGAGGTCCAAGAGGGAGGGGATATAGGTATACATGTAGCTGATTCGCTTCATTGTACAGCAGAAACTAACACAACATGGTAAAGCAATTATACTCTAATAAAAAAATAATAAAATAAGAAAAAGAAGTGGAATATTATTTAGTAATATAAAAGGGGGGAAAGTACTGATACATGACATAACATTGATGAACCTTGAAAACCTTATGCTAAGTGAAAGAAGCAAGTCACAAAAGACAACATGCTGTTTGATTCCATTTAAATCAGATATCCAGAAAAAGCAAATCTGTAGAGACAGAAAGTTGACAGGTGGTTCTGAGGTAAGGGTGAGGAATGCATACTAAAGAATGCAGAATTCCTTTAGGGGGTAATGAAAATATTCCAAGATTAAATAGTGGTGATGGTACAACTCTGTGAATATACTAAGACATTTTAAATAGGTGATTTTTATGGTATGCGCTAAATCTTAATTATGATATTATTTATTATATATATATATGTATATATATATGTGTATATATAGATAGACATATGAAACAACCTTAGAAAAATGAAAACTTGGTTAAATAAATTTTAGGACATTTAATCAATTATGGCTTCTCAAAATTGAACATGTAAGAATCATCTGAGTAAATTGTTTAAAATGCATATTATTGAGCCCCTATCCCACAAATTCTGCTTCAGGTGCCTCCAGAAGATCCTATTGTAGATTGTCCCTGGACAACACTTTGAGAGATATTTCACTTGATGGAACATTAAGCAACCATTAAATTATGTTAAAATTTAACATAAATTATGTTTACACAGTGTTTGCAATAACTTGAGAAAAGGCTTTTGTTTTCATTTTAGTTGAGGAAAGCAGAACATATGGTATAAATCTAAATTTTAAATGAAAAAAAATTGGTTATCTCAATCTCAAGCTAGGTAAAAGACTTGATGCTTAGAAAAGTTAACTCTGATGGAATATATGATGATTTTTTTGTTTGTTTTTAATTTTTCCATAATATATATGTTGTACAATCAGCATAAATTATTTTTATAATCAGAAAAAAATAAAATTGACTTTCAAAATGAGAACAAACCATGTTGAACAAGCCATTCAAAGTATGGAAGGTATTTATATAAAGCTCTTTTGTTAATTCTTCCTATTTTCTAATTTTTATAAGGAAATTTGTTTCCAAAATAATTTTTAAATATTTTGACAAAACAAAAGTGATGTAGTAAATATAATTTTGTGATGTTCACAAATTTAGAATTAGTGTTCTGAGAAAACTGTGATTGATTTTATGAATGATATATATTTTAAATCGGAATTTCAATGTATATTAATAGACTCACAATATAATCTGTCACATATTTGGATCTAATTACATGTTTCTGTATTCATTCATTAAAGTTAAAGTATGTTTATATGTTCAAACATACTGTTTTGCATTTAACAATATAGACTGGATTTTTAAATTGAATTTAAGTAAATCATATTGTATGAAAGATATATATCACTAAATACCTCTATATAAATCATACTGAATGAATACTCTTTGTGCAGATATTCAAAAGTGATAGTGTGGGAGATGGGAAGTGGGGTATTTACTAAAGTTTGCCTGACTAAAAACAGCTTGGTTTATATTACTCTTTTACCAATATTTATATCTAAGGCTGGCAATACACACAAGATGCTTATGCATTTTGAGGCTGACTACATTTTTATTTTGAAGCGTTTAATGATAAGTTGCTGTTGGCTGAATTTAATAGGTTCTTGAGAAAATGTGGTTGTATCTCCAGATTCATAATATCACCCTAAACCAGATTTAGCATTTTATTATAGAAAGAATGGAGTCAGGAGTCACATATCTGAGACTCTTGAAACAGGACAGAAAAAGCCCAGAAATAAAATGGTGATGGGAAAAGACAATGTATTTTCCTCTGCCTGCCTGCATCTAAAGTAAGGGTATATTTAACTCAGAAAGGAATGGATGGACTGTATTTGTAATAGTCAGAGATAAAATATTCAATTTTTCTATTAATTTATTTCTTTTGCTCCCAATGCCAATTTCTTTTGCTCCCAATACATATAGGTGAATTAAATGAAAAGAAAAATGATACCATGTATGTAATGTATGATTAATGGAAAGCTATTTATTTCAAGTTTACTTTGAAGTATTTTCTAGTTTGGGTTTACCTACTGAACTCAGCCTCAAGGTAAAACATAGCATTAGATTTTAATATATTTATGATTTTTGGTACAGTACATTGTCGAAAAGAAGAGCCACTAAGTGTCACCTCGATAATCTCATTGGAATAGGAGTGCTAAATATATCCATCCAGTAAACAAGAACGAGGTGGGCAAGATATAAGAAGTAAAAATCATTATACCTTAAAAATTTGACTGAATGGGTGAGAATAAATAAACTCAATTATTTTGCTTTGAAATATTGGTTTCATTTTTTAAGTTGTTTGGTATTTTTCAAATAAATAATTAGTAGAAATGGAATGAACTGTGCTTTTGAAAAGCTCCTCTTTGCCTTCTGTATTGAACTGTAAATTTTAATTTGATTTTGTTTTGATCTTTTCCATGTCTCTATCACTTAGAATAGTGTCAGGAACATTGATGAAAAGGTCCTTTATATTATGTTAATAAACACAGCTATGGTAGAAATGATCTATCCCATAGTTAAGTCTTCACTACCAAATAAAGGTAAATTGGACTATAAATGTAAGAAAACAGTCTGCATTCACAAACCATATGTAATAAGGTTATCAAAAATCCTATATATATACATATATCCTTGCATAGGAAGCAGCGTTGGGTAATTATTTTAACATTAAGCAGATATTTGCTTGATTGATAGCTCCTTCACTGACTACTGATGTAAGCCAGGTTGGTTACTTAACTATTTTGAGCTTCTTTTTCTCATTTGTAGGATAGGAAGAACATCTTGTGATATAAGAAAATGTAAATTTAGATTCTGTTTTTCTTAATTTGAAAGAAATAAATTCCCTAGGAATTACATATTTGTAAATCTGTGATAATTGCAATACTATTTATTAATACTTGTTTTAGTATGTAAATATAATCCTAGATACATTATTGTATCTCAAAAGAAGTCACTTAAGCCGCATCTAACAGGTACTAAGTAATTATTTCAACCTGACCACTGTCGCTCCAGTTTACAAGATGGAAATTAAGATTCCAAAAGATGATCGTTTTCAAGTCACAAAATTAGTTATTCAGTCAAATATAAAGCACAATTCAATCAGCAGTCTAGTATCTTTGTATAAATAAAATGAAGAAATGTCAGCATGTATCTTAGAGTTCCTTTTTATACCTAGTTGCCTTGCCAGCTATGAGCATGGCAATTTGAATTCTCATCCTCTGAGTAAAGCTCCTTACATTAAGATGCTGATTTCCCAAACCTTTGATTTATGCAATATTTGAGCTTATCCTCTATCTTATAGGCACACCTCCCCCTCATATTGAGACTAGAGGCACTAAATCCTGTGACACCTATCAGAGTGGGTAAAGTATGGTGCAGACCACCACTCTTCTATTCAATTTGTCATGGGAAACATAGAAAATAGGGTATCAGATTTTACTAGATGTATGAAGTAAAAGTATTGTCTTCCTAAAAATTTCAAATTATTGAAATTTCAAATTATTGACATTAATTAACTACTACTATATTCCTGTAAAGGGGTTTTACTGTGTATTATAAAGATTAATATAAAACAGACAGACTAACTGTATGAACCACAGGAGTAGTACTAAAATGATTGAATGTGAGTTAGAAGGAGATCACTTTTAGCTCAGGATGAGGATGGCCCTTCTAACAGTTGATGTTGACAAATGATTAAAACCTTCTGAAGTAGTGAGTTATCTGTTACTGAAGAGGTTCAAATAGTTGATTGTCATGCACTTTGTAGAGAAGGTTGAACCACTGAATGAGTGCTTTGACTAGCTGATGCTCAAGAACATTCCCACCCCTAGATTGAAATTCTGTGATCTTCACAGAATGCTAGTAGACTGTAGACCACATATTGAGACTATAGGCACTAACTCCAGTACTTATATGAGGTTAATAGTGATAATGGAAGTAAAACAATGCATGACGATTGTAAGATTGTTTAGAGTATACAAAGGAATTTTATATAATGTTTAATTCTCACACCAGCCCTGCATGAGAATTATTATTGCTATCATTCCTATTATAGGTAAGGAAACTGGAGCTCAGAAAAGTTTAATGTCTTGGCTATGATCAACCCATAAGGGATGAAGATGAGTCCTGATGCAAAACTGTCTTTCCAAATCTCTTGTCTGTTCTGTTACATGATTATAATTGAGAACAAGTAATTTAAAATTTTCCTGTGTTTCCTTTGCCTAAAAAAAAAAAAATCAGAGTAAAGATTTAAAAATCAGTGAGAATCCCATGGAAGTATTTTAAATACCACACTTTGGTTTAACTTCCTAAGGGAGTGTGTGTTGTATGGCATTGCCTGGTGTGGCATTATCATTAAGATAAGCCCCCTGGGAAAGGTCCCAGCCTGTTAGGATGATACAATGTTCTGTAGCATCATGCCCTAGTCCCCAGTCAGAATCCATTTCTGAAAGGGTCTGTCTCACTTATGAAGACTTTCAGGGAAACCGAGAGAGCAGCAACTGCTGATCTGTCTGTTTTGCCTTGGTCACACCCATCTTCTGAATCAGGAATGCAGGGTCGTTTTAAATGTGCTGCTTCAGGGCTTCCTGTGGATAAGAATTTTTAAAACTCCTTATGAATCTCATTTTGTACTGAACTGGTTGACACCAACCACTGCAAGTTCTGCAGTCTCACCAATGGGACAAGGTGGGCTTCTTTACACCCTTTAAGAAACACTTGGCTGTGCAACTCCCCACAAGGGCAGGACTAAATTCTCTGTTACCCCCTCTACTTGTCTCACTCTATCCCATTCCTCAACACTGAGGGGGAAGGATTTTTTCAAACCTAATAACATCAACTTTCAGCCTGTTTAATATGGCTGAAATATGAAATACGACTTTTAATAAATCAAAACTGGTTTGTTTTTATTTATTTATTTTTCTGAATTAGAGGACCATAATGCAAAGATGTCCCCTTCACCTTCTGGGAATATTTCATGCTATCTGACCTTGAAGAAAAGGGAATTATATTTTAATGACCCATGGCTTTGAATTTAATGGGCCAACAAGACTGCTTATGAAAGAAGCAAGATGACAGTAGGGTTATGAGTTGATTGTTTAGCCGTTTTGGTTGTTGTTTTTTTTAATTTCCTCCTGAACATAGCAATAAAGTGACTATGAATGTGAGAACTCAGGATATCACTGAAGTGGGGTTGGGATTTTCAAATAAAGTGGAGGGTCCCTGGATGCCTGGGAGCTCCTGCTGGGTAAATTATCCTAGGATTATGTTGGAAGAGTCAATGTCATAACCTAGTGAAGAAACAGGGCAAAAGAGATTGTTTCCAGAACCCTTGTAGAAGCCAAATCTTTATAAGCCTACCCCCAACCTTCAGAAGAGAGGGAGAAAATTTCCATTTCCTCACTCAGTTGGTCATCCCTTCTCTGACTCATGAGAATATGGCTTCATCAGTAACACACTTCACCTGCAGATAGTCTACATACACAGCTCTGCCACAATGCCCCATGATAACATATATGCCCAAAAAGCAGCCTGGAGCCTTTTGAGGGTGATTGTGAACCATCCAAACACCTCTCCTTGGAATGCTGAACCAAAAAAACTGGAGACTCCTGATATGAAACAATGATTCATGACACGTATGCTATACACACATCAAAGTTATACAGTTAGAAATGAAAATAGCAATAAAATGGCTTGTCAGTCTGTTTTGTTGTTTGTTTTGTTTTGTTTTTATTTTATTTAAGGATAGTTGATTTACAATTTTGAATTTAATTTTGTCAGTATTTTTTTTTTTTTTTTTTCTGTATGCGGGCCTTTCACTGCTGTGGCCTCTTCCGTTGCGGAGCACAGGCTCCGGACGTGCAGGCCCAGCGGCCATGGCCTACGGGCCCAGCCGCCCCGCGCATGCGGGATCCTCCCAGACCGGGGCACGAACCCGTGTCCCCTGCATAGGCAGGCGGACTCCCAACCACTGCGCCACCAGGGAAGCCCTGTCAGTATTTTATAAACTCTGAAGAATGTGAGGATCCAGGAACAATAGGGCTTAATGACATGTATTTCTTTAATTCACTTGAATCTAAGTATTGAGTGCCTGCTTGATGTCAGGCCCTGTTGTAGGTTCTGTGGATGGATGAATGAACAAGACATACAAGGTGCTTGCACTTATAATACTAACTTCCTAGAGTTATGTTGACAGAAAATAAATAAGATAATCCAGAGACTACTGTAATAAAAATAAAACAGGGTGTTATACCACATAGTGACTAGAGATAAAAGAGGGTGAACGATTTTACTTTGGTTGGAAGAGGAGTCTTCTGTATCTAGAGTCAGAGCATTTCTGGTAGGGAAACCAGGGAGTGCAGACAAGGAACAGGTTTGCCATGTTTAAGGGAAAAAAGGAAGACCTCTATGACTGAAGTTAGAGGACAAAGAGGAAAGTGGTAAGAAATTGGATCAGCAAAGTAGACAGAGGCTAGATCATATAGAGCTTTGTAAGTCAGTATAAGGAATTTGGATTTCATTATGTATATAATTAGGAGCCACTGGTAGCTTTTAAGTAGGGAGTAATATAATGTGATGGATGATATGTTAGTTTTGTTTTTGTTTTTAAAATTTTTCTTGCTATAAAGAGAATAAATTTTATTAGAGAAAGAACAGAAGTAGAGAAACCAGTTAGGAGGTCATTGCAGGAGTCCCTAAAAGACATAATAGTGTCTTGCATTAGGGTTTCCACAGAGTAAACAAAATGAAGAGATGGATTTGGAATATATTTTGAAAGTAGAGCCATAAGAACTTGTTTATGCTTTGGATGTCAGTTATGAAGAAAAGAAAAGAAAGGCAGATGATATGTAGATTGCATTTAAAGCCCTGGGAGTAGATGAGTTTTCCTAGTGAAATAATTTAGGCCAAAAATGAGGGAAGGTCTAGGACTGAGCCTTTTAACTCTCCAACATTATGCATTTAAGTGGATAAGAAGCAGGCCAAGACATTAGGAAATATACCTCCACTGATGATGCCTGAAATTTTGGCTTTCACAATTTGAACAGCAGGCACCATTTTCTTGGCGAGATGGGGAAGACAGGTTTGACATGGGAGCAATCAAAACAAAAAAAGTCAACTTCATAAAAACAGTAGAATGGTGGTTGCCAGGGGCTAGGGGTAAGGGAAATGGGAAGATGTTCGTCGAAGGGTACAAATTTTCAGTTATAAGATGAATACATTATGCAGATCTAATATATAGCATGGTGACTATAATTAATTTACTATTATATTGTATACTTCAAATTTCCTAAAAGAGTAGATCTTAAGCATTCTCACTACCAAAAAAAGGTAACTATATGAGGTGATGGATGTGTTACTTAACTTGATTGTGGTAAATATTTCACAATGCATATGTATATCAAATTATCATGTTGTACACTTTAAATATATATAATTTTCATTTGTCAAGTATAACTCAATAAAGTTGGAGGGAAAAAAGCTCTGTTTGGTCATGTTAATTTTGAGATTCCTATTAGAGATCCAAACAGAGATGTCAAGTATATAGTTATCAATTTGGGTATCAATTTGGAATGTGGTTCTGTCAGCCAATCACACAGCCACGGAATGGACAGAGAAATAAAATTCATTGTGATAAATTAGAGCTTTAGTCAGAGGAGAAGGTAAATAAAGCTACCAGTTTGTAGGGATAGTGAGAGTTGATCCCTGAATCTCTTGTCAGGAGTGTCAGAAGGAGTCACTTAACAATGAGATAAGAAAATTACATGGGTTATCACAATATCCCTTAGATGTCTGTTAATGTCTTTAATACATGATAATGAGCCTATCACAGGAGTACAAGGAATCATTTGTACTGGACCTCACATTCAGGGTTTGATATTTATTTTATACTTGCATTATTATCTGTTGATTAAAATAAACCATTAATAAATGTTCTCAGTGTACAGGGTAAAATAATTAAATGTTAGATGTGAATAAAGTTTTTAAAAAGTTCTAGCTCTAGGTATCCTTTATTTTCTAACATACTGAAATCCTTGAAAATTAAAATGGCTTAGGCCTCTCTCAACCTCTGAGAGGCCCTGACATGATGCTATTGGCAAGTGGAAATGCAGTTTAAGGATTATGCCAGGATTGATTTTTGAGGGCAGTTGCTATAGGAAGTTTTTGCATGACTTGAGTCATAACTCTAGACCTCCTCTTTATCATTCTAAGGGGATACCCAAACCCAAGAACATTTATAGAAAATGTATCATATCCTGAAATGTATCCTTCTGAAATATAAAACACCACATAAGTCACAGAAGAGCTTCTAATTCCATTCAAGAAATATTATCAAGAGTTATAATTTCAACCCTCTATTTATTGAAGTTCAGGAGAGCACCAATGGCAGTGGTTGTGTTACCAAGCGAAACTTGAGTCCACAGTAAAGCCAATCTTCTGACACTGGGTTGTGGTGAAGGAATGTGCAGCATTTATTTATAGGTGCCAGAAAAGGAGTGTGGGGCAGCGAGTGCTCAAAAAACCTAAACTCCCTGATGGGTTTCAGGGAATAGTTTTTAAGGGCAAGGGGAGGGAGTGGAGCGGCAGGGTGTATGATCAGCTGGTGCACAATTCTCTGATTGGTTGATGGTGAGGTAACAGGATAGTATCACAGGGGTTAACATTATCAGTTCTTTGGTTCCAGCTGGTCTGGGGGTTACATGCTCATGGTCATCATGCAGTTAGCTTCTTCCATTTGGTGGGGGTTTTAGTATCTGTAAAATAACTCAGGAATGTACATCAGATACTGTTATCTATGTGTTTCAGGAAGGAACTGAAGATTCTGTAATTTCCATATGGCTGATATACTGTATAAATTGTTACCAGTTCTCCTGGCCAAATTGTTATTTTTTTTGTAATTTTTAAAAATTAAAGTATAGTTGTTTTACAATGTTGTATTGGTTTCAGGTGTACTGCAAAGCAATTCAGTTATACATATATATAGCTTATTACAAAATATTGAGTATAGTTCCCTGTGCTATACATTAGGTCCTTGTTGTTTATCTATTTTATACATGGTAGTGTGTATATGTTAATTCCTAACTGCTAATTTATCCCTCCCCTCCCCCTTTCCCCTTTGGAAACTATAAGTTTGTTTTCTGTATCTGTGGGTCTATTTCTGTTTTGTGAAGGAGTTCATTTGTATCATTTTTTTTAGATTTCACATATAAGCAATATCATATGATATTTGTCTTTCTCTGTTTGACTTACTTCACTTAGTATGATAATCTATAGGTCCATCCATGTTGCTGCAGTGGCCTTATTTCATTATTTTTTATGACTGAATAATATTCCATTGTGTGTATGTATGTATGTGTGTATATATATATATATATATATATATATATATATATATGTATACCACATCTTCTTTATCCATTCATCTGTTGTTGGACATTTAGGTTGCTTCAATGTCTTGGCTATTGTAAATAGTGCTGTGATGAACATTGGGGTGCATGTATCATTTCGAATTAGAGTTTTCTCCAGATATATGCCCAGGAGTGGGATCCCTGGATCATATGGTAATTCTATTTTTAATTTTTTAAGGAACCTCCATACTGTTCTCCATAGTGGCTCTACAAATTTACATTCCCACCGACAGTGTAAGAGAGTTCCTTATTCTCCACACCCTCTACAGCATTTCTTATTTGTAGACTTTTTAATGATGGCCATTCTGACTGGTGAGAGGTGATACCTCATTGTAGTTTTGATTTGCATTTCCCGAATAATGAACAATGTTGAGCATTTTTTTCATATGCCTGTTGTCCATCTGTATGTTTTCTTGGGAGAATTGTCTATTTAGATCTTCTGCCCATTTTTTGATTGTGTTGTTTGGTTTTTTTGATATTGAGCTGTATGAGTTGTTTATATATTTTGGAAATTAATCCCTTGTCAGTCACATCATTTGCAAATACTTTCTCCCATTCCATAGGTTGTCTTCTTGTTTGGTTTATAGTTTCTTTTGCTATGCAAAAGCTTTTAAGTTTAATTAGATCCCATTTGTTTATTTTTGCTTTTATTTCCATTACCCTAGGAGATGGATCCAAAAAAATATTGCTGTGATTTATGTCAAAGAGTGTTCTGCCTATCTTTTTCTCTAGAAGTCTTATCTTAGAAGTCTGGTCTTGCATTTAGGTCTTTAATCCATTTTGAGTTTATTTTGGCATATGGTATTAGAGAATATTCTAATTTTATTGTTTCTTTGTAAATTTTTTTTTTTTCCCTTTCTTAAAAAATTTATTTATTTATTTATTTATTGGCTGCGTTGGGTCTTCATTGCGGTGCATGGGCTTTCTCTAGTTGCAGCGAGCAGGGGCTACACTTTGTTGTGGTGTGCGGGCTTCTCATTGCGGTGGCTTCTCTTTGTTTTGGAGCACAGGCTCTAGGCATGCGGGCTGCAGTAGTTGTGGCACATGGGCTCAGTAGTTGTGGCTCGCAGGCTCTAGAATGCAGTCTCAGTAGTTGTGGTGCACAGGCTTAGTTGCTCCGTGGCATGTGGGATCTTCCTGGTCCAGGGCTCGAACCCGTGTCCCCTTCATTGGCAGGTGGATTTTTAACCACAGCGCCACCAGGGAAGTCCTTTCTGTCTTTTTTTTTTGGCTGTGTTGGGTTTTCATTGCTGCGCAGGGGTTTTCTCTAGTTGCAGCGAGCAGGGGCTACTCTTTGTTGCAGTGCATGGGCTTATTGTCATGGCTTATCTTGTTGTGGAGCATGGGCTCTAGTCATGTGGGCTTCAGTAGTTGTGGCACAGGGGCTCAGTAGTTTTGGTGCACAGGCTTAGTTGCTCCACGGCATGTGAGATCTTCCTGGGCCAGGGATCAAACCCGTGTCCCCTGCATTGGCAGGCAGTTTCTTAACCACTGCACCACCAGGGAAGCCCTCTAATTTCATTCTTTTGATGTAGCTATGCTGTTTTTCCAGCACCACATATTGAAGAAACTGTCTTTTCTCCATTGTATATTCTTGCCTCCTTTGTTGTAGACTAATTGACCATAGGTGTATGGGTTTATTTCTGGGCATTTTAAAACTGAAGTATACTGAAGTATTGTTGATTTACAATGTTGTGATAGTTACTACTGTACAGCAAAGTGATTCAGTTACACACACACACACACATATATATATATACATTCTTTTTTTATATATTCTTTTCCATTATGGTTTATCATAGGTTATTGAATATAGTTCTCTGTGCTATACAGTAGGACCCTGTTGTTTATCCATTCTATTTATAAAAGCTTACATCCGCTAACCCCAAACTCCCACTCTATCCTTCCCCTAAGCCCCTCCATCTTGGCAACCACCAGTCTGTTCTTTATGTTCATGATTCTGTTTCTATTTCATAGAAAGGTTCATTTGTGTCATATTTTAGAGTCCACATGTAAGTGATATAATATGGTACTTTTCTTTCTCTTTCTGACTTAATTCACTTAGCATGATAATTTCTAGTTGCATCTGTGTCGCCACAAATGGCATTATTTCACTCTTTTCTATGGCTTCCATTGTATATATGTACCACACCTTGTTCATCCATTTATCTGTCAATGGACCTTTAGGTTGTATTTATGGACTTTCTATCCTGTTCCATTGATCTGTATGTCTGTTTTTGTGCCAGTACCATACTCTTTTGATGATTGTAACTTTGTAGTATAGTCTGAAGTCAGGGAGCCTGATTCCTTCAGCTTTGTTTTTTTTTTTTCTCAAAATTGCTTTGGCTATTCAGGGTCTTTTGTTCTTCCATACAAATTAAAAAAAATTTGTTCTAGTTCTGTCAAAAATTCCATTGGTAATTTGATAAGGATTGCATGTAATCTGTAGATTGCCTTGGGTAGTATAGTCATTTTAACAGTATTGATCCTTCCAATTCAAGAACACAGTATATCTTTCCATCTGTTTTTGTTGTCTTAAATTTCTTTTATCAGCATCTTAATAGTTTTCAGAGTACAGGTCTTTTGCCTCCTTAGGTAGGTTTATTTCTAGGTATTTTATTCTTTTTGATGCAATGGTAAATGGAATTGGGATTGTTTCCTTAATTTTTCTTTCTGATCTTTTGTTGTTAATGTATAGAAATGCAACAGATTTATGTGTATTAATTTTGTACCCTGCAACTTTACCAGATTCATTGATGAGCTCTAGTAGTTTTCTGGTAGCATCTTTAGGATTTTCTATGCATAGTATGTCATCTGGAAACAATGACAGTTTTACTTCTTCTTTTCCAATTTGGATACTTTTTATTTCTTTTTCTTCTCTGATTGCTGTGGCTAGGACTTCCAAAACTATGTTGAATAAAAGCGGTGAGAGTGGGCATCCTTATCTTACTCCTGATCTTAGAGGAAATGCTTTCATATTTTCACCATTGAATATGATATTAGCTATGGGTTTGTCATATATGTTGACAAATATGTTTTATTATGTTGAGTTATGTTCCCTCTATGCCCACTTTCTGGAGAGTTTTTATCATAAATGGATATTGAATTTTATCAAAAGCATTTTCTGCATCTAATGAGATGATCATATGGTTTTTATTCTTCAATTTGTTAATGTGGTGTATGACACTGATTGATTTGCGGATATCGAAAAATCCTTGCATCCCTGGGATAAATCCCACTTGATCATGGTGTAGGGTCCTTTTAATATATTGTTGGATTCGTTTTGCTAGTATATTGTTGAGGATTTTTATATGTATGTTCATCAGAATATTGGCCTGTAATTTTCTTTTTTTGTGGTGTTTTTGGAATCAGGGTCATGGTGGCCTTATAGAATGAATTCAGAAGTGTTCCTTCCTCTATAATTTTTTGGAATTGTTTCAGAAGGGTACATGTTAACACTTCTCTAAATGTTTGGTAGAGTTCACCTGTGAAGCCATTTGGTCCTGGACTTTTGTTTGTTAGGAGTTTTTTAATCATAGATTCAATTTCAGCACTTGTAATTGGTCTGTTCATATTTTCTATTTCTTCCTGGTTCAGTCTTGGGAGATTGGACCTTTCTAAGAATTTGTTCATTTCTTCTGTTCATTTTATTGACATATATTTGCTTGTAGTAGTCTCTTATGGTCCTTTGTATTTCTGTGGTGTTGATTGTAACTTCTTTTTCATTTCTGATTGTATTGATTTTGTCTCTCTCCCTTTTGTTTTCTTGATGAGTCTGGCTAAAGGTTTATCAATTTTGTTTATCTTTTCAAAGAACCAACTTCTGGTTTCATTGATCTTTTCTATTGTTTTCTTAGTCTGTATTTCATTTATTTTTGCTCTGATTTTTATGATTTCTTTCCTTCTATTAACTTTGGGTTTTGTTTGTTCTTCTTTCTCCAGTTACTTTAGGTATAAGTTTAGGTTGGTTGTTTAATATTTTTCTTGTTGCCTGAGGTAAACTCTTATTGGTATAAACTTCCCTCTTAGAACTGCTTTTACTGTGTCCCATAGGTTTTGGATTGTCGTTTTTCATTTTCAAAAACACGATGATCTGAACTGTTATTTTTTTCACTACACGTTCACATCCTTTCAATCATTAATTTTTGAGCCAGGCTTTTGTGACTCAGGGAGGCCTCGGAGACTACAGCTTTTCTACAAACAAGAGGCAGGCAGAGGACATGGTGGGTGGGGGGTCTGTCCTGGGAAGGCCCCATAGTGTCCTGCTCAGTAACAGTTGGTGATTATAAGATATCCCCATAACAACATGTAACAGAAAGGGCATATGACACTTCTATAAGGCTCAACAAAACTTGAGTTACTATATTTTGCAACTCAAGATAGACAGAAACTGACAGGGCACTTGGAAAAAAGCATCCCTATCTACAACAAATTTGTGAATTTTTATCACTTCACAACATATAATCAGAAGCTATAATAGGACCAGTTTAAATACTTCATCTTAAAAATTTCTCATCCATCAGAGAATAATGGTGGAAACATAGGGTTCTGTCCAGCCCAAAGATCATAATATCCATAGTAGAGAGCAGGCTGTGGTTTAACCAAGAAGAGAAAATTATTTCACTTTCCCTATTAGCATAGCGAAAGAGGGAGTCAGAAGACTAAAGGAGGAAACAGACCTAGTGATTCTGAATATGCACAGCCAAAATAGCTTTGGAGAGGTTGAGACCCATTCTAGCCACTGCAAGAAGCTGCAAGATTTCAGTCTGCATGTTACATGTATTCAGAAAAGGAAAGGGGCTATTGGTAATTTTTAAAAATATATAGAAGAAGGAAGAAAGGGTAGGAGGGAGGGAGGAAGAAAACTCAGCCTCCGCAGAGTAGAAGCTAAATATGTTAGAGGCTCCATGAGCATTACAAATGACCCAAAACAAGACAGTTGGGCCCAGGATGTATGATTCTCATATGGTTAGGTGCTGCCTGATATGTAAAGCACAGTGGTCCCTCTCCAGGCCATCTCTGCATAATTGAGAGAGTTGAGATGAGAATTCCATTTTAAAGTGGCTTAAAGTATCCACTGGAGAAGCATGTTGAAGGTCAGGGTCTCTTTCCATTTTAAACCCATTTGGCACCAGAATAGGACCCCCTTTTTATTCTTCCAGTTTCTCCTCATCCTTATCCTATTACAAATAAACAATTAACTGTATTCATACAAATAGCATATAGAAATAAATTCTCAGGAGGGAAAAGTAAGGCTGGGTAAGAGAATAGGAAGTACAGAGAAGAGTGTGATTTTATAATTGATGGTCATGCTCATTAATATGGTGACCTTTAAGAAGAGATCTGGGTGTGGGGGAGCAGGATATGCATGGAGCTGTCTGGAAGACATCATGCCAAGCAAAGGGAAGGAAAATAACAAAACTCCTGAGGTGTGAAAATGCCTGGTGGATTTGAGGAATTGCCCAAAATCCAGTGCAACTAAAGCAAAACAATCAAAACAAAAAGTGGATGTTGAAAACAGAAATAGTAGGGACCTAATTATGTAAGGCCTTATAACCCTTTACTCACAGCAGCACCAGAGGGTTCTGAGAAGAGGAATGTGATGATCTATCTGTTCTTTGCATAATAGAATCACTCTAGCAGCTGTGATGAAAATAAATTGTAGGGGAGTAAGTGCCAAAGCAAGACCAGTTAAAACATTATGGAAATAATCCATTTAAGAGATGATGTCTTGGACCAGGAGAGTAACTGTGAAGGTATTTTAGAAAGAGTAAGATTATGGATACATTTTGAAAGTATATCTATTTGATTTGCTGATGGGTTGGATTTGTCATGTGATAGAAAGAGAGGGGACCAGGATGACTTCAAGTTTTTGGCCTGAGCTAGTGACTGTTTACGAAGATAGGCAAGGATCAAATGGCATGAAACCTGCAATAAATTCTTCCACAAGATTAGGGCTAGTAGAATGTTTGCTCACATGAATTTGTTTTAAAATTAGAGTTCTGGGGCTTCCCTGGTGGCGCAGTGGTTGAGAGTCCACCTGCCGATGCAGGGGACACAGGTTCGTGCCCCGGTCCAGGGAAATCCCACATGCCGTGGAGCGGCTAGGCCCGTGAGCCATGGCCGCTGAGCCTGCGCGTCTGGAGCCTGTGCTCCGCAATGGGAGAGGCCACAACAGTGAGAGGCCCGTGTACCACAAAAAAAAAAAAAAAAAATTAGAGTTCTGTAACCCGTCATGTTCCTTTCTATGTCCTGGTCATTATAAACAGAATTAGGTTTAATAATAGTGTAACTTCCTTTAGGAAGAATTTATTTTTATTTATTTATTTTTTTTAAAGAAGATGTTGGGGGTAGGAGTTTATTAATTAATTTATTTATTTTTGCTGTGTTGGGTCTTCGTTTCTGTGTAAGGGCTTTCTCTAGTTGTGGCAAGTGGGGGCCACTCTTCATCGCGGTGTGCAGGCCTCTCACTATCGCGGCCTCTCTTGTTGTGGAGCACAGGCTCCAGATGTGCAGGCTCAGTAGTTGTGGCTCACAGGCCTAGTTGCTCTGCGGCATGTGGGATCCTCCCAGACCAGGGCTCGAACCCGTGTCCCCTGCATTAGCAGGCAGATTCTCAACCGCTGCACCACCAGGGAAGCCCAGGAAGAATTTATATATATATATTTTTTTTCATTTTCCTCTTAAGTTTTGATTCCTTTTTCTGTTGTGCATTTGTTCTTGGCATACTTACAATTTTCCTCTAAGATGCCTCAAATACATTTTGAAATTAATTAGAGCAATAAAGAAAAATAAAACAATAACAATATTTCCTACAATTGTGTTCTTCCAGGAATGTCAAGGATCTGTAATATCTCCTTGAAATTTAGTATATTTTATAAAATATATTTGAATATAACGGATGGAAAGAGGATGAAAATTTATATTTTTTCCTAAATGGCTATAAACTCATGAATAAGAGTTTTCACATTTCTAGTATAAAATAATATATTCTCATATTAATGTATTTTTATAAGTATGTTATTTTCATCCAAGCATTGATGGTTTCAGAAGTAATTTACTATAATATTTATATCAAATAGTATCTGAAAAATGTTCAAAGAAATATGTCCCTTTTATATTAGACGTTATGCTAATACTTGCCCAGATTATAGGCAATGCACACAGTAATTTAGTCTCCAGGGATGTTATAGAGCATCTCTTGACATAGTACCCACTGCAATTATAGCAAGGATGTCAAACGTGAGACTGTCAATTAAGCAATATTTGAAATCTATCTGAATTAAAATGTTGCTAAGCCCTATTACTCTGAAGAAGAAAAATAGAAAGGGAAGACAATATATACCCTCAACTTATATCTTTGGGAAAATATATGCTATGTATAATATGTATAAATTTATATCATATAAAATATAAATTAACATCTTTTTTCACATGAAGATCCCAGCTTAACTCTAAATTTGAGAATTAAAGATGACTTCCCACTTCGGCCACTTGGGAAGAATTCATATAGAGACTTACAAGCGTTAGAGATTGAAAATTTCATGGGCAATCTTAAAAATAAGGTATCAATCTATCTATTTACACTTATAAATTTTAATGTTATCTTAACAATATTATAAAAGACACCTAACAGAAAAGTACATTTTCCATTTATGTACTGAAAGTAAGTGATTGCATTTTTTATATAATCTTCCTTGGTTTTTGTCTATATGCATAATTTATATCCTTATAATTAGTATATGTATTTTATATTCTATTTTTTCACTTAACGTTATATTATAAGGACATTTATAAGTTCTTACGTAGCCTGTATAAATTATAATGTATTCACTGCATAGCATTTAATTGAGTGGTTCTGTCATGCATTCAGGTCATTTTTGTTAGACATCAACATCATCTCTGTTTTGCAAATAAGGAAAATGCTCAAAAGACTATATCTAGGTATATATCTGTTTTTTCTCCTTTGACTTAAGATAGGATTTCTGAATGAAACATAATATACATATTATGGCCAATAATACTATAATCCTTTTCCAAGTTTATATTTTTACCTCTAATTATATATATATATATATATACACACACACACACACACACATACACATACATACATATTTGCCATTTTTAGTATGCCAAGTTGGACCAGGATCTTTTTTTTTTAAGTTTACTAATTTAATAATTATAAAATACTTTATTATTTAAATTGTTTTCTATGTGTTACTTTACTGGCAAACTAATAATATAAGTTGTCATTCTATTCTTACATACTTTCAACTCTAATAATTTTGACTGCCCAATAGATATATTTGCTTATTTCCCAAATGACTAAGAATACATATGAACTTCGGTTTGATCTGTATACATCTTCATTTAGCCTTTGCCAATAAAATTTCCTAGGGCAGTTTCCTGTTCTCTCTCTGGCTGAGATTTTAGTTCTTCCTCTAAATTAAAATAAGCCATGATTTAAATTCCTGTGATTGAGTGATAGATATGCTGCTGGTGCTTAACAGTATTTAATTAATACTCTCTAATTAAAAGTGAAAATTTCCTTCCCATACCCTTTGAACTATAATTACATCTAGGGATTGCTACTGTGTTTGCTAAGAACTTACCCAGAAGACACAAGTGGGAAATATTCTGCAGAGAGCACCAGATCCAAGTCCCTGCTGGGTGTAAGCCCAGCTTGTTTTTGCTAAATCTCTAGTGACCAGAGGCAGTTTACTTAATATCGTTATATTTCAGGTTTTCCATCAGCAAGTGGGGTATTTTTCTTTGCACATTATTTGAAATATCGACATTAAAGTCATTTTATAGAAGGTAGAACAGTCTGGTTTGTGCAGCTAGAATAATATTACTTACTCTCTACCTCCATGTTGTTGTATAACATCATAGAAGATGGTACAAATTAAGTTTCTTAGTGCTACTGGGGCCACTCATAGGTAGAGTATGAGAAATGTTTAAGGCACCAACTGTAACAACATTTTTGGTTTTATTATCTATGTATACAGTATGCTATGTCCCTGGCAACATGAGGAAATCACTAAAGCAACAGGTAGAGATACATGTCCTACACTGGGACAGCTGTCCAAATACAGAGCAAATTACATATGTTATCCCTAAGGAGGAAAGAGAAAAATCATGCCCACCTGTGATGTCTGGGGGAGCCTACTCTAAGCTCCCGCAACTTCATTAATGAAGTTATTCTATTAACAAGACTTTGGAAGACAGTGGAAAAATTCAAGCAAAAGTTAAAGTTTTAGGAATCAGGTCAGTTGGGTGATATTAGGAGGGAAGTGTGCTAAAGATTCTGGGCTTCCAAGTTTCTGCTTCTAAAGAACCTGATTGGCATAAACAAAGAGCAAAACAACTTTTAGCATATGAGTCTCTGGAAGATATTTAGATCAAAGTTTCAAATTTTCATAAGGTTTTGTGTTAGTAAGCAGAGTAACTGGGCCAGAACTAAGGAGAAAGAATACATGCAGAAGCACATTCCTTGGGAATCATTGAAAGTAGGGGTGGGCTTCATATTTGGAGCTCTCTGGTTATTCAGGCTTCGACACTAGTTGAAGTTCAGTTAGTTTGAAGTTCTGGGTTTGGCTGGTGAGAAGTTGACTTTATAATGGAGAAGAGGCGACAGAAGATGATCCACCCCATCCCTCAGATGAAAGGAAGTAACTTCAAGTCTCAGCTGATTGGAGTTAGGATCAATGGCCCCTTGCTAGCTGACTGGCATGGCAACCTACATGTAGGGCCATGATTTAATTTTAGTTACACAGAGCTGGAGAAACAGAGCCAGGGCCAAGGCAGTGAAGGTTTCACTGTTTAGTACTGACTGAGGTAGCTGTTTTTAGAGTAAAGTATAAATTAATAAATCTTTAACTCCATACATCACCAAGAGTACATGGCATTATCTGAAGACATGTAAGGATGCTTGCAACCCTCATTGCAAAATAGAAAAATCAAGTTCATAAAGCTCATTAAATAAGCTACAATACAGCTTATAATCCTCCATTACATATAAATGAAGGCAATTACTAGTTGAGGCTATGGACTTTCCATATTCATTTTCTGGTAGTTATTATAATAACAATAATAGGTAACAATTACTGAAAACTTACAATGCCATGGATACTATTCTAAGCACTTAACATATATTAACCCTATTGTTCCTCCAGTAAAACTATGACTTAGAAACTACTATCTTCTCCATTTTATAGAGGAAGGAACTCATGCACAAAGTAGTAAAGTAACTTTTCTGAGATCACACAGTTAGTAGGTTATAGGGCCAGGACATTAATCCAGGAAAAATGAATTCCCAAGCATTATGGAAACAAACTATGTTTTTATTTTTTAAAGCCTCTTATTTTAAATATTCACTAGAGATAGAGTAATTAGTTTATCTACTCTAAAACCGAGGTACATCATGGCCTGTAATGGGATTATGAAAAGAGAAAAGAAGGATGCATAAACAATTGTATTAAGATGTATCTTTTTAAACAAAAATATGGAGAAAGGAAAATACAAGTGAGTGTTTGGGAGTACCTTTTTAGCTACAGAAAACTGGTTTGACATTTAACTTTTTTGAAATTCAGTGAAATAACTTCTGATATTTTCCTCTTTGATATATACATATAATCCTTTGTTGCATTCATGTATTACTATAAGATGTGGAAAGAAATACTTTAGATGCCTGTTTATTTGGCTTTCCCTAAAATATATTTATCTTACATTTTTCTTTCAAATGTTATGTCTGAAGGTAGAAATTATTACACTGGTATAAGCAATTATAATTCTACAGATCTTATAAATGTGTTCTGTGTATATTTTGCTCTTTTTAGAAAATTCTTATTTTTTACTTTCTGATTTTGTTTCTTTCTTTATCAAGGCCTGTGCCTTCCTTTTAAGTTCACAGTTGGAAGTAAAATTCTTAGGACATTGCCTTGCATAAAATTAGCTCCTAATATATATTAGTTATTACTTGATCATTGTTGCTGTCTGCAAGAGAATGGGTAACCAATGTAATGGCTGGAACTATTCACTAAATTGCCACTAGAGGGAGGACTAAATATGTTTTGTGCATCGTGATAATTGACACACTGTAGGCAGTTGTACATAAGGAGCTGGATGGAAAGAAGCAAAGTAAGGAAATGGTAAGAGCACAATGGAGTGGAGGATTGCAGTGCCAGGAAGCAACAAAGAAGCATTGCTGGGGCGAATCTGATGTGTTTTTTGGGGCACAGCACTAGTTGTCAAAAACTAATAATAGAGCCACATATTATGAATAATAGAAGTTAACAAAAAGAACATTTTGGCTTCTAGATATAAAAGCCTGGCCCATTTCTCTCCATTCTGAAATTACTGTAAGACAATGTTAATGAGATTTTGAAGCTAAAAGTGCCTAATGAATAATCTGTAAACTCTAATGTTTGCTCTGTGTCAGCTTTATTCAATTATTCTTCTCTCACCACCATTGTCTGGCAAAGTGATAGAATTCCTAGGAGTGCTGGGCAGGATATGCCAAGTAAAGGGCACATTTTTTAAAGCAAAAGAGACCTTTTATCAACAGAAATGTTTAAAATGACCTGTGAATTCAAATGATCAAGAAATATTTTCAAGGGGCTTCCCTGATGGTGCAGTGGTTAAGAATCCACCTACCAATGCAGGGGACACGGGTTCGAGCCCTGGTCCAGGAAGATCCCACATACCACAGAAAAACTAAGCGCGTGTGCCACAACTACTGAGCTTGCGTGCCACAGCTACTGAAGCCCGCTTGCCTAGAGCCCGTGCTCCACAACAAGAGAAGCCACTGCAATGAGAAGCCCATGCACTGCAGTGAAGAGTAGCCCCTGCTCCCTGAAACTAGAGAAAGCCCGTGTGTAGCAACGAAGACCCGACACAGACGAAAATAAATAAATAAATTTATTTAAAAAATATATATATATATTTTTTCAAGAAATGACTGGTCACTCTTATTTCCTCCACCATCCTGGGCAAATTTAAAAAAGAACAAGTTGGGACTTCCCTGGTGGCACAGTGGTTAAGGATCCCCCTGCCAGTGCAGGGGACACGGGTTCAAGCCCTGGTCTGGGAAGATCCCACATGCTGTGGAGCAACTAAGCCTGTGCACCACAACTACTGAGACTGTGCTCTAGAGCCTGCAAGCCACAACTACAGAGCCCACGTGCCACAGCTACTGAAGCCCATGTGCCCAGAGACCGTGCTCCACATCAAGAGAAGCCACCTCAATGCGAAGCCCATGCACCGCAATGCAGAGTAGCCCCCGCTCGCCGCAACTAGAGAAAACCCTCGTGCAGCAACGAAGACCCAATGCAGCCAAAAATAAATAAATAAATAAATATATATTTTTAAAATTACCTTGCAGTAGTGGTTCTCAAACTTGCCTGTGTATCAGAGTCACTTGGAAGTCTTAGCAAATCACAGATTGCCATCCCCACTCCTACAGTTTCTGATTTAGGAAGTCTGGGGTAGGGCCTGAGAATTTTCATTTTAACAAGTTCCCAGATAATGGCAATGATGTTGCTAGTCTGTGGATCATATTTTTAGTACCAGTGCCCTATAAGCTGTCCTGAGACAATCAATTCAGTCAATTAAAGCAGCAGTCTGATGAAGCTCAATCATAGGCTTGACTCTAAAATTGGCCGGGAGCAGATTCTAATGTTAAAAAAATTAATTAATTAATTAATTAAATTAAATAAAAAGGACTCAATACACATGCTTTATAATTACAAATCAACTGTATCGTGACATAGTAGAAGTTATGATTATATTAAGTCCACAGGGCACTAATGCCCAATTATTGGCTGAAGTGTTAGAGTTTTCCATTCAATTATTTTCCTCTAATCTCAGAACAAGAAATATTTTTTCCCCTTTTAAAATAAAAAGTCTTTGTCATTCTTCCACCATTTCTTCATCTCTTCCACTTTCTCAACTTCAATTAAAATGTTCTAAAAGTATTAGACACAATGTATCTCATGTAGTCTTCACAATCATAAATATCACTGATATTTTTAGCAGATATTTAGTAAGTTTGTATAATCATCTTGCAAATTGGGTGCTGTTTTTGTGTTATTTTAATAATGGGCTTTAATATTGTGTTTCTTTTTTACTTTTTTTAAAAAATATGATTGTTACTGAGTTTCATGATTCCTCAACACACACACCCAGGGTTCAGTGTAATCTTATTTATTTCACATACTAGATTACTGTCAGGTCCTGATTCTTCTTTTTTCAGTTAACCTATAATATTTCATCTTTCCTATTTTTCTCCAGATACTTTTCACCCTTTTGTAACATTGTTCATACTGGAATTCCTTTACCCAGTTCTTCATGAGCTTAGGAACAAGATGAGTATGAAGATGGTAACAGTGTTTCAAAAGCTCTCCTTAAATTTGATCAATCTGAAGGTGAGAAATATCTGTCATATTATTAATTAGCACCATGTAACAAACAGGATTGTTTGGCAGAGTCCATTAATTTTCATCTGTTTTTTCTGACATTAAGAATATGACTGTTGCTTCTACTTTGATTGAATTGGTCAGTCAATTTACAAGTAAAATAATACACGTGGAGGCAAAAGCTAATTCCAGTGCTGTCACTGGAATATATTGCCTTCAATTCCAGTTGTCTGGATAAATTCCAAGTCATGCCTTCTAAGTTTTAAATGTTAGTTCTTTATTTCTAGCAACAAAATATAATCCAAAAATATAATTTTTAATAAAAAAAATCCCAAAGCTAGAGATACTTTGAATTTTAAATATATATATATTTATCTAAATTATCTTCATTTTACTGCCTAGCAACCTGCTCAGTGGAAAGCAATATTCACTAATTCATCTTATCATATTTTAATTGGTTTATTTTGTCATATTAAATTGCTTGGTTTATCCATCCTATCTTGTGAGTACTTTATCCCAACCAATTTAATAGTAATAAATAAAACATCATAGAAGTTATTTTTAATTGTGCAGGAGGTTATTGTATTTACTTATTTTTAATAATCTATTTTGAATTAATTTCAAACTCTCAGAAAAGTTTTAAGAACTATACGAATCTTCCCATATGTCCAGATTCCCTAATTGTTAACATTTTACTCTCTCTCTCTCTCTCTCCTCTCTTCTTTTGACATATTGCCCATTATTTCCAAACATGCCAGTATGTATTTTCCCCAAAGATGCTCATATATAACATCTCTTCCGTCCTCCCAATCAGGAAATCAACATCAATAGCAGACTGCCATCCAGATCCCAGAACCCAATTCAAAGACACCAAATGTCAACTATGCCTCTTTTTCCTTTCTGGTCCAGGAACCAGTCCAGGATCATGCATTGCATTAAGTTGTCTCGTCTCCTCAGTGTCCTTTAATCTTGAACAGTTTCTCAGTCTTTTCCTGTCTTTCACAGGTAAAAAAAAAATACAGGCATTTCTTTTGGTAAAAGGGCAGTCAACTAGGGTCCATCTGATATTTCCTTATGACCCATCTCAGGGCCACGTACCCTGGGCTGGAACACCATGGAAGTGATATGCTCTTTTCAGGGCATCCCCTCAGGAAACACATTGTGTTGACCCATCCTATCACTGGTTATGTCAACCTTGATCACCTGGTCAAGTTATTGCCTGCCAAGTTTCTCTATCATAGAGTGACTGTGTTTCCTTTTTAATTAAGTATTTTGTGGGTTGATACTGTAAGACTGTGAATATCCTGTTCCTTAACAAATCAATCCTGCAGCCTTAGTATCCACTGACAAATCCTGAACACATTACCACTATTATTGATGGCAAATAATAAAGCACATTTTGACGGTCAAATATTCCCATATTTGGTGAGTGAGTTCTCTTTCAAGATAGCACCTGTGTCCTTTTGGAATGTTCTCATTTTCTTTTAGCATTTCCTTATTTTTGGCACAACATGCTCTAGGTTCATCTTGTTCTTTCTCTGACCATTCCTGGAATCATCCACTTTTATAATGAGCTCTGGTTCCTTCCAGTGGAGGCTGGTGTTTAGAAACAAATATCTCAGTGCTCAGTGTGCCCATTGCTACTGGAGCACCATTGCTTCTGGGCTTTCTCAGTCTATAGAGAATGATAGAGTTAAGAAATATATACACATCTCTATTTCCAAATCTTTCTATGAATATATACTAAAAAAACATCTCTTCATACTTCTACCTTTAATTCCAGTCTAACACTGCATGGTTCTTTCTATATTTGTAAATCCCTTCCTGGCCCCTATTATTCTCAATATATCTACTTGTTTATACATAAAGGAGAGAGGCACGTCAGCAGCCTCTCTTGACTCTATCACCACTACCACTTCTACAGCTCTAAGTCCTATAACCACCTCCATTCCCATTTCCTTGGCTTTAGAGCATGTTGTAACCTCCCCCCACAGCCATCCTCCACCCTGCCTCACCACTGCTTCCTTGGCTATGCTATTACCTCTCTGTGCTCCTTACCCTCACTCTTCTTAGAGACTTGACAGCCACTATATTTTAATCTTCTATATAGCAAAGAATGCTGACTTACTGTGAAAATAACCTTACATTGTGAGTAGCACCAAGGCAAAAGTTGTCTCAGTAGATTGCACAATTAAAGATGATCTAAAGATGATTAAAGATAACTAGGGCCCAAGTGAAGGTAGAAAATTTATGGCATTTGGTATCTGCCCCATATCAGCTCCAAAGTTAGCAATTCTCTTCTGCTACTCTGTCCAACATCCACACTTCATTGCCTGTCAACAGCATTAAACACTGCTAACTACTCCTTTCTGGAAAAACTCCTTTCTGTTAACCTTCTATGCCATGGCTTTTGATGAGTAAATAAATCAGGATTTTTTCCAACATAGCACAACGTAGTTCTAGAAGGTGACAGCATGCTGTGGATGATAAAATGATTCCTATAATTGAATTAATTCCATAGATGCATGGACTTGAGATCAGAAAGGATAAAGGGAGACATATCCTCCAAAACATCTCTGGATAGAGGAGCTCCACCCAAATGACTGTGGTTTGTGCCAGTTTAATTATATATTCATATGTATTTATATTTATGTAATTTATATATAAAGTTTTCCAACTTTAAATCTGAACCTGTCAGTGCTTATAAAATGTGCTTCTTATAAACAGCATATAGTTGGTCAGTCGGTCATTGTTTTTTGTCAGATTTGACAATCTCCGTCTTTTAGTTAAGGTGCTTAGTCCATTCACATTTAATACAGTTATTCATATGTTTAGGCTTAAGTCTGTCCTCTTGGAGTTTAATTTCTGTTGGTCATAATCTTTGTTTCTTTTGTCTTTTCATAACTTTTTCGTTTTTGAGAACTCCATTTTACCTCTTCTTGACTGTATAGTTATGCCACTTTGTGTGATTTATTTAGTGCTAACTCTTCATAGTATAGTATGCATCTTTAAATTATCACCAGTTGCTTTAAAAAATATTTCACCACTTCATAACCAATGTAAGGTTATTATAACAGTACACTTTCAAATATGATCCTCCCACCCTTAAATTTTTGTTGTCGTATATTTTGTACCTACATACACTATAAACTGTACATTATGTTCTTAGTATTCTTAATTTAAACAGTTAACATGCAAAAAATAAATAAATAAAAATAAAAAAGGGCTTCCCTGGTGGCGCAGTGGTTGAGAGTCTGCCTGCCGATGCAGGGGACACGGGTTCGTGCCCCGGTCTGGGAGGATCCCACATGCCGCGGAGCGGCTGGGCCCGTGAGCCATGGCCGTTGAGCCTGCGCGTCCAGAGCCTGTGCTCCGCAATGGGAGAGGCCAAAACAGTGAGAGGCCCACATACCGCAAAAAAAAAAAAAAAAAAAACAGTTAACAGTCTTTAAATAGATATATTTACACTGAGAGAGAGAGGATATTTTAAAAAGAACTTCTTGTATTTCCCATCACATTTACCAGGTACTTCCTGAGGTTCTCCATTCCTACCCCAAATGTTTGGTTTCTATCTGCATAATTTCCTTTTGTCTTAATTTCCTTTGACATTTCTTTAGCATGTTTTGTAGTGTACATCTTATAGAGACAAAATCAGTTTTTGTTGGTCTAAAAATGTCTATATGTTGCCTTAATTTTTGAAGAGTATGCTGCTTGCTATGGAATTCTTGGTAGATAAGGTAATTTTTTTTCTATTTTAGCACATTAAAGATGCTGTTCTTTTGCCTTCTGGCTTCTGTTATTTCTGAGAATATTTCAGCCATATTTCATATTGTTGTTCCCTTATATACTATATGTTTTTATTATGCTTTCAAGATTGTGTCTTCATCTTCATCTGTAGCAATATGTCTCTGATGTCCCTAGGTATGGTTATCTTTGTGTATACCCTAATTGGTGTTTTCTAAGCATCTTGGATATATGATAATGTATTTTATAAGTTTTGAAAAATTCTTAGCCAATATGCATTCAAATACTTCTTTTGCTCCACTCTTTCTCCTTTCTCCTTCTGGAACTATAATTACATGCGTACTAGACTGTTTCATAGTATCCTTACAGATCTCAGATGCACTGCTTATCTGTTACTCATTTTCTCTCCTTGTTTCTGTTTGGGTCATTTCTGTTGACTTGTTTTCAAGTTTACTGATTATTTCCCCTGCTATGTTCAGTCTATTGATTAGCCTATACAAAAAATTCTTTATTTTTATGTTTCTTATATCTAGCATTTTAATTTGCCTCTTTTTGTAATTTCCATCTCTCTGTCCTTTTCATGGATGTTGTCCACTGCTACTACTAGCTCCTTTAATATATTTATTATAGTTAAGTTCTCATGGTACTTACCTGGTGCTTCTAATATTTGTCCATCTCTGAGTCTGTCTCTATGAACATTTTTGTCTCTTGACAAAGCATCATATTTTCTTGCCTCTTCAGATTTCTCATATTTTTGAAAACTGAATGCCAAAATTGTATGTAATGTAACATTAAAGGTTAAAATAAATAATTTTTATGCCCAGAAATAAGCATGTTTCTTCTTCTATTAGATGGGTGGGTAGGTTGTGGGAGAGTGATTCAATCTGCTTTGTATTGAGCTAGGATTAGGCTTTGTGGTAGTTTTAGTTAGATTCAATTTCCTACAGACTTCAGATTGTTTGATGGCAGAATCAAAACCCTCCCCCTTCGCATAGCTTAGGTCCTGGGTACCTTGAGGGCTTTCATTTCTCCTATGTTTCCCTCAGCCTTCAGCAGACTCTGTGTTCTTACACCTCAGGGAGACCTCTTTCTGTTACCTTGACCCACCCCACCTCTCCAGCAATGGACAGCTGCTGCCTCATACCCATGTAAGCATCCCATGTAAGATATGGGATGCTTGAGGGATTTCTCTAAGATCTCTTATTATGCTTTCAGACTTCATTAGGCCTTGCATTAGTTTACTACTGCTGCTGTAATAGACTACCAAAACTTAGAGGCTTAAAACAACACAAATTTCTTTTACAATTCCGGAGGTTGGAAGTCTGAAATAGGTCTCACTGAGCTAAAATGAAGGTGTTGGCTGGGCTGTATTCCTTCTGGATGCATTGGGCAAGAATCTGTTTCCTAGCCCCTTTCCAGTTTCTAGGGGCCACCTGCTTTCCTTGGCTGATGGCTCCCTTTTATCCTCAAACCCAGCAACTGCATCAGTCCAAATCTCTGCTTCCATGGTCACATCTCCTCTCACATTCTGATTTTCTGCCTCCCATTTTCACTCATAAGTACCCTTATGATGATATTGGACACAACTGGTTAGTCTAGGATAATCTCCCCATGTCAGTATCCTTAACTTAATTCCATCTGCAAAGTTCCTTTTGCTATCTAAGGTAATATAATCACAGGTTCTGAAGATTAGGACCTAGATATCTTTGGGAGACCATTATTCTGCCAACCACAGATTCCCTGTGCCTCTACTTCTGGAAGGTCTCTCTCAGGTACCTGGCTCTTCCCAAGCCATGGAAGTCCTGCTGCCATATATTCAATTTGAGTGTCAAGGGGCCTATGGGGTTTCTCAATTCTCATGACTGTCCTTATATTTCAGTAAGTTCCACATACCTGTGACTCAGGGGGTTCTCTCTCAAATCTCCTGCCACTCTCCAGCTGTGCATGACCATGTTTCATACTCAGTGAAAAACCCAGGATGCCTGTATGGTTCTGCTCCATTACCTGTTCAGGTTTCAGGCTTCACATACAATGAGTGCCTAGACCCCACTGGGGAGTCTCTCTCATCAGCTCTCCTGTCACTTCTCCAGCCACAGGTAGTCACCACTTCATACTCTCTCAAGGCCTGGAGTACCTGTGGAGTTCTGTTGATTCTGCTCCTATCAGCCTGCTTGGCACACAGGTGCTAAGAGAGTACCTCAATTCTGTTGCCTACAATCTTTCATATGTGTGCTCTGTTAAGGCCTACTAGAAAGAGTTGTGGGTGTGTGCATGTTCTACTGTGTCTAGGGCTCCCAGGGATGGTTCACAGACATGGCAGCATATACCCTAGTCTTTAAAAAAGTTGATATTTTATCTTCTTACCTTAACTCTAGCAGCATAGTCCCCTTCTTTCCTCTTCATCAGTGATGAGTGCAGTATGAGTCTGTTTTTTCCTAACAACAGCTTGTTACTTTATGAATTTTAGCTTAGTAGGTTTCTTTGATCTCACTTCTCTGATGAAATTTTTAAAACTGTGATTTTGTAGGTTTTTCTATATTATCTAATTAATAGAGTGAAAGCAATATTCTGCTGTGTTTTTTTACACACACACATTCTAAGTAGAACAGAATTTTTCCAGTTTATAATTGGAACATTGAAGCGCAGGGTGACCCCAGCTAGCATACTGGTTACAAATGGGGCTTGCCCAGGATTGTTTTAAATTCTAGTGCTACACCCATCTACATACCTGACTCAATTACTACCCAAGATTTGATCCAAGATTTTGTCTTCACAAATGGCTGCTAAATTATTTGATGAAAGGTGAAGGAAAGACTAAATTTACACAATATTGATTATGTTAGGTCACAGAATTACACCTTAAAATCAAAAGAAGATTTTAGAATCTTTTCTTAGGTGTACTTTAAAGCTCTTATCTTGGGTATTCTTGGTTAAAAGTTACAGATAGAAAGTTGGGCAGTATTTACAGTTGCTGAGAGTAATTGGCTCCAGATTTTTCCTAAATATGAGTAAGGAAAAACCCTGAAAGAAAGCTGCTGTGAAAGCATTATCTATCTATTGACACAAACTTTTTTTTTTTAACATCTTTATTGGAGTATAATTGCTTTACAGTGGTGTGTTAGTTTCTGCTTTTTAACAAAGTGAATCAGTTATACATATACACATGTCCCCATATCTCTTCCCTCTTGCGTCTCCCTCCCTCCGACCCTCCCTATCCCACCCCTCTAGGTGGTCACAAACCACCCAGCTGATCTCCCTGTGCTATGCGGCTGCTTCCCACTAGCTATCTATTTTACATTTGGTAGTGCATATATGTCCATGCCACTCTCTCACTTTGTCACAGCTTACCCTTCCCCCTCCCCATATCCTCAAGTCCATTCTCTAGTAGGTCTGTGTCTTTATTCCCGTCTTACCCCTAGGTACTTCATGACCTTTTTTTTTTTTTCTTAGATTCCATATATATGTGTTAGCATATGGTATTTGTTTTTCTCTTTCTGACTTACTTCACTCTGTATGACAGACTCTAGGTCCATCCACCTCACTACAAATAACTCAATTTCGTTTCTTTTTATGGCTGAGTAATATTCCATTGTATACATGTGCCACATCTTCTTTATCCATTCATCTGTCGATGGACACTTAGGTTGCTTCCATGTCCTGGCTATAGTAAATAGAGCTGCAATGAACATTTTGGTACATGACTCTTTTTGAATTAAGGTTTTCTCAGGGTATATGCCCAGTAGTGGGATTGCTGGGTCATATGGTAGTTCTATTTGTAGTTTTTTAAGGAACCTCCATACTGTTCTCCATAGTGGCTGTATCAATTTACATTCCCACCAACAGTGCAAGAGTGTTCCCTTTTCTCCACACCCTCTCCAGCATTTATTGTTTCTAGATTTTTTGATGATGGCCATTCTGACCGGTGTGAGATGATATCTCATTGTAGTTTTGATTTGCATTTCTCTAATGATTAATGATGTTGAGCATTCTTTCATGTGTCTGTTGGCAATCTGTATATCTTCTTTGGAGAAAGGTCTATTTAGGTCTTCTGCCCATTTTTGGATTGGGTTGTTTGTTTTTTTGTTATTGAGCTGCATGAGCTGCTTGTAAATTTTGGAGATTAATCCTTTGTCAGTTGCTTCATTTGCAAATATTTTCTCCCATTCTGAGGGTTGTCTTTTGGTCTTGTTTATGGTTTCCTTGAAGGTTTTGCAGAAAGGGGATAGGAAGTCTTTGGTCATGATATTGGGACTGTTCAGGATGTATATTGTCCTTTATCTACTGGTAAACAACTCCTGGGGCTCAGACTTCTATTGTAGATAAACAAGCACTGAGACTTCCAGTAAAGACTATATGCCATCTGAAACCAGGGATACCCTTAGCAACTGCATTGCCAGAAAATTATGGCTAGACTATACCACAGAGATGTTACAATATTGACAGGACTATGAGGCAGGGCAGTGAAAAACGCTGTCAAGGAGCCACTCAGGCTTAGGAGCTATTTTCAGTATTAAAACAGAAAATGCTTCAGGGTGGAACTGGCTGCTGAGCAGAATCAAATGAGTTCTCAATAAAATGGAGAACACCTGTGGTGTACACATATCAAATTCTGACCATCAGAAAAAAAAAATCTTCCTCACATGTCTTAAGAATGTGAAAGGCTTTTGAAAAGAGCTGTATACAAAGTGACTACTTTGCAGAAAAGGAAGAACCAGGCTTGGTTAGAGAAAATAGTAATGGGACTATTTACAGTAAAACTCTGTTAGAAAACCTCATTTGGCAGAGAATACCTGCAGGGATCTTCCTAATCTTCCCTGATGTAATTCTCCCTCTTAGTAGAAAAGGAAGAGAAAGAGGTAGCATTTGTTGCTCTTAGGGAATAACCCATTAGGGCAGACCCAACTCAGAGCTGGAGTGTGGGAGTGGACAATCATATGTCCTAATTCAAATTCATTATGCTTAAGGCTTCTGAGGAGTGAAGATAGTTAGGATCCTCCCTCTGAAAAAAAGCTTCCAGAGCAGACACACAGCCCTGACAGCAAATTAATTCCACTAATGTGCTCCTAAGGTGGCAGATGGTCACAAACAAGATAGCTGTGACAAATCAACAAATTACCTCCTGGGACTTAGCAAATAAGCATGCCTGAAGCCGACCCAGGAAAAGTTTTAGCAATCTGACTCTCTACAGTGCCAAGGACCAACTATTGGAACATGATCCCAGATACAGCTGGGGATATTTCCTAGCAGAAATGTTCGACAGAACTTGATACAAGATGCTCATGGGACTAAATTCCATGACTTGATAAAGCTGTGCTTATGGGAAGAATGGATATTACTTGGCAAACTTCACCATAATGAGAATTGAACTGTAGTGATGGGCTTGCTCAGGAAGGATGGGCAAAATGAGATATAATCAGAGATAAACCTTTATGACCACAAGTTGCCCACTCTACCTCTTATGGCGGACTCCAGAATCAGAGGATGAGAGTATATGCTATCAAAGGGTACATAATCTCAGCATGCATACATAAGGAAACTAATGTGAGCTGGAATTCAGAAGATAGAAAATGTGTGACAGAACAGTGATTCTCAAACTAACATTTATATGAATCACCTGAGGATCTTGTTAAAAACATTCTGATTCTGCATTTCTCACAAGCTCTCATGTGATGTGGGTGTTGCCCTCCAGTGACCACACTATAAATAGCATGGAGACAGAGAACTACAGTAGGGATAGTGATCCCACCCTCCTAGCTAAACCTAAACATTACACTGCTGATTTTCAAAAATATTTCTTAAAGAAGGCATACCTCCAGAGTGAATGATTCACTGGTAGTTTATTTTCTGCTGCATGTGTTCCTCTGCTGTAGTCATTGTCCTTGGAACTCCAGAAACAACCAGGCTGCCTCATCCTACCAAGGCATGGTTAGCACTCAAGATTCCCTAAGACCATAACAAGGACAGGTGTGGAGCCGAGGATGGGAGTAGATGTGACTCTTACCTCACTGCTATCACTGTCAGCTTGGGGCAAAACATTACATTTTGGGAGCTGAATTAGGCAGGTTTTTGCACACAAATTCCATAGGTGAACATGATACACTAGAATATTTATCTTAACTCATTAAATTTATCAAATATTTTTTACTACATAGTGACAAGTTTATTATGAAAACTTGATCAGAAAATAGCATATAAGAGATGTGGTAAGTTCCTTCCAAAAATTGGGTTTGTACAGAATGGAATGTCGTTGTTGATCTTATGTGTTATATATAAGTTATTTGACGTAGATGCCAACGTGCATCTGAATGTAAAGGTGGCTGCTCCAGATGCTACTTTCAGCAGGTGTAGCAAAAAGACTACAGGTTTTCCCCAGACTGTTCCTTGAACAGGTGTCATTAGATAACATCTGCTTTTTCCTGCTCATAAACCTTTAATTGAAGTCCACTCCACACTACCAGTCTAGTTATACTTATTTGGGTCAGATTTGTTTGAGGCCCTAAAAAAAAGACATACATCAGTTTAAGATTCAGAGCCAGCCCTGCCAAGAAATGGTAACAAGGCAACTATCATAATTGCTATCTTTAGAGAAGATGCCCTTCTTCAGAATTTTTTTTTTTTGCAATCAAACAATATTTGTAAACTGATCTTCTCTGAGAAAGCAATGGATAGGCAGCCCCATGAACTGTAATACAGGCTGGAAAATTAGTAAGCTTTTCCCACCCACTTAAAAAAATTCTCTGTAATTTAATTTAGAGCAGGATTCCCAGACTTTAAGATTTATGAATTAAAACAATTTTAAAAAAATAAAAATTAAAGTACTGGCATAAGGTTGCTAGCTTTTACTTTGCCAATTAAGATTTTTTTAAAAGGAAAAAGTAGTCTCAATCACTATCTGCCATCAGTGTTAGTTTCATAAAAGAAACAATATGTTAACAGTAAAATATAGAACAATAGGAAAGATATTACTCCAAAATAAAATCTTAAGAGGTTCATGGGCACCAGAGTCATAAAATTTGATTGATGCTCCAGCTCTATCATTTGACTAGCTTGGTCACCTGGGCATATACTTTAAACGTCTGAAATTCTATTTTGTAATTTGTGAAATGGTCACAATAATATCAACCACAGAGCATTTATTGAGATAAGATATAAAGAATGCCACTTACAGTACATGACTCAAAGAAAACTTTCAATGACTGCTCATTTTTAATGGCAAATTTAATTGTAAAATTTAAAATTATTATTACATGTACTTACACATTCTACTGAAAATGTTCAACTGTTATTTGTCTACCTTCCTCACTAGACTGTGAACTCTTTGAAGTAGAGATTGTGCTTTATTTATGTATCTCTAGGGAACAGCTCAACAAATTTCATTGTGTTGGTTGAATTAATGAACACTCCTGTACCCTAAAACACTCTGATCTACAAGGAATTAACTTATATTAAAAAGGCACCTGAAACAGAGCCAGCAGTATACTTTCTTAGGTTTCTCTGGGGATTACTCCCTGAAAAAGGATGCTCAAATCTCAGAGAATGTTCTCTGGGGCACACTCTTCATTCAAATCAGTCTTAAATTAATCTTGTCCTTTCCTGTGATATCATACCAGAGTAGACTTTTCTAGGCTCTTATTAGAGACCTAATACAGTTTTGTACTTTATTTTATGACCACTAAAATGCTGCTCAGTATTTTTATAGAGTGTTACTTCTGATCATCCTGCTAAATGTATCACTGTAGTCATTAAGAAAATATCTTGCTTTTAAATATTTTATAACAAAATGCATAAGCATAAACTATTATTTCTGAGTTGTTTCTCTATAGAGATTTGAGTCTAAAATAGGATTTGTTATCTCAAAATGGCAAACTAGAAAATGGGTAAAATATTTAAAGGCCAAAGCACAGCTGCAGTATGAATAAAATATTATTAGACATGTCATTGATCTTTAGCTTTATTACAGATTGGAGACTTTTAATTTTTAATAAAATTCATTGCAATGACAGATAAGATAGATTGTTCCCAATGGTGGTTCACATCAAAGAAATGATATAACATGCCTGACTACCAAACATAATGATATGATTAATTCATTGAATAATTACTTCTTTTGTTGCATATTCGTGTATTCTATTGAGAAAAAAAATTCCCTGAAGATCACTTCTCTACGGAGAAACATAATAAAAATAAAATGAACAAGATGTTTAAAACTTTTAAAAAAGATATTAGAAGATAATATTAGAGAACCACTCAATACTGCTGGTTAGCATATGATTTACAAGTTGAGCAAGGGATTAAATATTTGTTCAGGATAAAGGAGGGGGTAGCAAAGATTATCATTACATTGTCACTGAACTTGAAAGAACATAGAAATAAAAATTGCAACAAGTCACCTTTTTGTATGGTAAAATATTTTTTCTAGCTTATTAAGAATTACAGTAGAGCCTTTCAGATTATGATGGTGTTTCGTGTTTATCTTTTCCTATTGAACCACTCACAGAAACAATAGATGAAAACACAATTGCAATACCATTAGGAAGTAAGTGTATTGATTAATTATCTGCCAGTCCCAAAGAGAAGTATTCACTGATCAAAGTGAAGATGGAGTCCTGAAGCAGAACAAGCACTTCAGAAAAAACATAGTAAGCCATTTTTATTCACATTTTTATAGCACTTTCTCATATATACACTTATTAGAGGGACAGATCCATGTGTCCCTGACCAAAAGTTTATGTTGTTTGTTTGTTTTATTCTGTTTTGGTTTGTTTTGCTTTAAGATTCTTCTGTTATCTCACAGCTTCCCCCACCCCTCTGTGAAAAACACTATATGGATTTGTGGACTATGATCCCAATTAATGCAACATAGTTAAAGCAGATGAAGATAAGTAATGATAGATTATTGCCTGAAATATAAAGTAAGCGACAGAAACATGTGAGGGAGAAATATACCTTGACTTCTGTGCTTTATCCATCCTTTCTAGTAAGGGTTTAAAACTATACTGTCCAATATGGGAACCATAGGCCATATGTGGCAATTAAGCACTTGAAATCTGGCTAGTCAAAATTGAGATGTGTTTTAAGTATAAAATACACACCAGGGCTTCCCTGGTGGCGCAGTGGTTGAGAGTCCACCTGCCGATGCAGGGGACACGGGTTCGTGCCCCGGTCCGGGAAGATCCCACATGCCACGGAGCGGCTGGGCCCGTGAGCCATGGCCGCTGAGCCTGTGCATCCCGAGCCTGTGCTCCGTAACGGGAGAGGCCACAACAGTGAGAGGCCCGCGTACCACAAAAAACAAAAAAAACAAAAAACACCCCAGATTGTAAAGAGTGTGTATTAAAAAAATAAATGTAAAATCTCATCAATGTGTTTAATATTGATTACATATTTTAGATATGTTGTGCAAAGTAAAATATCAATTTTTATATTTTTAATATTAACTTTACCTGTTTTTTTAATGTGATTACTAGAAAAATTTCCATTATATATATGGCTCATATTTATGGCCCTCATATTTCTATTTGATAGCCCTGGTTTAAAAAATTCCTTCTATAGAACTTTTGAAAAAATGTAATATGTTTCTCCATATATAATTAGACAACTAGGCAACAGAATCAGGATATCCCTTCTTGTTTCAATAAGGTGAGATAAATAATTCTAAATACTTGGTAGTACTTGTGAATGTCCAACTTTACCACCCTCCTAACTTCATTCTGCTTAAAAGCTGAAAGTTCTAATAGCAAAAAGTATATAGTTAGGGGGACCAGAAAAATATCATCCACCCTGTTTATTGACATAAATGACATCCAATCTTTGTACAATCTATGAACAGATATAGTAATCATTGAATAACAAAACATAGGCCTATGAAAATATTTTCCATTGTAAAAGACTTAAAATATTAATTGTACTATTGCGGGGGAGGTGTTTACCACAGGAGTAAGAACTACATTTTAGGAAATATTTAATTTGTTCTCAATGAAATTCAAGAAAGTATGATTTTATGAAACAATATATCAAAATAAATTGCTTAGAAAATAGACCAAAATACAGATAGAGCTGAATGTGGAAGACTGAAGGAGCTGGATGAGACGTCAAGGAAATATAATGACTCGAATAGAAGCATTCAATACCTTTATACTCATTTCCACATTGAGCTAGCCAATGGAATGCTAAAGTCAAGGCGAAACTAGGAACAGTGCCAACCACATTCCAGAAATTCTAAACAATATCTAGACATAATACAGATGGAAACACATAAAAATCAGTCATCAAAAGCTAACTCTAAAATCTCATTTATATTAAGAATTTAGTACAGGAAAATCTGCTTAAATTCTATTAACATTTCCTAATTTTAAAAGATAAGTTTCACTCAAAAATGCTCCATGGGGGGACTTCCCTGGCAGTCCAGTGGTTAAGACTCCACTCTTCCAATGCAGGGGGTGCAGGTTCAATCTCTGGTCTGGGGACTAAGATCCTACATGCTGCGTGGTGCAGCCAAAAAATAAAATAAATTTTTTTTTAAAAAGAAGATTTTTATTAAAAAAATTCTCCATGGGTCATTCAAGAGGTAGTTACACATAATTTTCAAAAAGAAATAAAGAAATCAAAATAAAACACTTAATATAAGGATACAGTTGAGATAGGTAAGATATTATTCATGAATGGGGAATGAGATAGTGAACTAAGAAAATTATTGGTAAGATTAATTAAAGATATCTAATAAAGCAGCAAGACTGAGTTCAGAGAAGATGGGTAGAAAATTCTAATAATACATCAACCTTGGTAAGATAATTCAACAACTAAAACCAATTCCCACGCTTACTGGTAAATCATTGTATATGTTATAACTATAGTCAGTTCATTATAAATATTAAAAATACATTGAGTAATATTGCTCAAACTTAAGCAACTTCAATAACTACACACCTTAGGCCAATTTCATCTTGAAATTCCGTGACTCGTACAATAGTCATCTTTTTTGGAGAACAGAAAGCAGCTATCTTGTTATCTGTGAAAGGGTTCCTTTCTTTGACATCTCTAAATCAACCATGACCTAAGACCCAGTGAAGAGGTGGGGTTTTTTTTAATCTTTCTTCTTCCTATTTACTTTTTTGTGATTAGGCAAATAGTGGTGGAAAAAAGAGAATCAGTATAAAATTTACTAAACAAGAGTGGCAAACTCCTATGCCTTCAGAGGATACACAGGTAATATAAATGTGGGAAGTCACTATAAGACAAAAGAATGTGGTCTGATCACGATAGAACTAATGTTTGCTATTCCTGTTCTAAAAAAGCAAACTGCCTCTGCATTTAATCTGGTTTTATTCCTAAACTCAAAAATCTTTTATTCAAAATTGCCTGTTAAGAGCAAAGCTAAAGAAATGCAATTATCGTTCTAAAATTCAAATCTAGGATATTATTCCCACTAAGAGATGAATCAAAACACATTTTTAAAAGTGAAGAATGATGACTGGCAGTTAATATGGAAATCAGATAAATATTGTTATTTTGAAATAAATGTAAATATAAAATATAAACACATTAAAAATAATATATAATTATGATACAATTATATATAATTACATTACTATATCATATGTATTTAATTATATCATGTATGTAAATACATATAATTCTATATATAATCAATGAAGACAGATAATCCCATATTATACAATAAAATCTAGAACTGTGTGCAGTACTTCCACTAACTGGAATTTCCACCAGCATTTCATTCACTGGCTCTTCCACGTTTTAGCAGAGCTTGTAGAGATTGCCTTTAATTATTTTTTCAGCAAGCTCACAAATTTCTTTTTCTCTCTTTTTTTTTTACATTTTATGACTCAGCTCATCCTTTAATTGTTTCATTTGCATATCTCTTGATTGGAAGTCATCAATGTTTCTGGCATTTGGGTGTCATTCTTCCTCTGATTGTCCTGTTATGTCTTGAAATATTTATTGCAAACGTTTTAAACTGAAGAAAATTTAAATTCATATAATGAAAAGTACTTGAGAAAATAGAGTTACTTTTAAATAAATCATGCACTCATGGAGAGGGAAGATCTGAAGTGTAAAAAGAGCATGAAAATGAAAAACAATTACCAATTAACAACTTCAAAGAAAGTATTAAACACAAGTCTGGATACTGTAAAAATTCAAATCGGAGGGAAAATTTCAATCTTCAGAAAATAACTAAAAGGCATTAAGAACAGATCAAGAAGAATAAAGTATAAGGAGGAAGTAAATAATATTGAAAAAAATAAGTTTTCATGATGCAAAGAAGTAAAGCTAGAACTTATATTCACTTCGTGCTTATGGCTTAAATTCTGCCTGTCATGGTCGTGTTACTGTAAACAAATTAGTTTATTACTTCAGTTAATCCTCACAACTCTAGGGTTGAGGGCTAGGATTATCATGCCCATTTACAGACAAGAATACCAAAACACCAAGAGATCAACTGCCATGTCAGATCACAGTTGGTATGTGGTACAGAAAGGATTAAACCTGAGGCTGTCAGACTCTGCAGTCTGTGCTCTAAAGCACTTTAGTGTATCATCTCTCAAGAAAGATTAGCATCTATAACTAAATACATAGCAGAATTAATTTAAACACAGCTACACTGTTGATTCAAACAAATTACATAAAAATAGGTATATGTATGTATATGAATATTTATACATATTTCAAGTATTTATAATAGTTCAGGGAGATAAAGTAGTATATCTACAAAGAAATGTATATGAAACACATCCATGGAAACACCCAAAGCCAAAAGATAACACCTCCTCTTCTATAGAGCTATAGAAAGGAAAGACATTCTTAAATAAATATATTTATTTGGCTTAACAGCTCCGCATTAACCTTTGTGTACAAGTTACACTGGAAAAACATTCTCAAATATGTGAGGCATAGAAAAGCATATCCATGCACATTCAGAAGTTAATCAACAACACATAAACACCAACAAAGAAGATTAATCAAAATTAGGAATTTTAGGGCTTCCCTGGTGGCGCAGTGGTTGAGAGTCCGCCTGCCGATGCAGGGGATACGGGTTCGTGTCCCAGTCCAGGAAGATCCCACATGCCGCACAGCGGCTGGGCCCGTGAGCCATGGCCGCTGAGCCTGCGCATCCGGAGCCTGTGCTCCGCAACGGGAGAGGCCACAACAGTGAGAGGCCCGCGTACCGAAAAAAAAAAAAATTGGGAATTTTAAATGTGAGGGATTATAGTACAATACAGTAAATAACAATAGCCATGAAATGTTTTTGATATATTAACTTTTCTGCCTACTGGCAACAAGTCTTAAAAATATTATCATATATTGCAGCAAAAGGAGTATTTAGTACTTAGTGGCAACCAACAGTCACTTGTGTTTATTCCTAACACTGTTTTTGTCAGCTGTACTTGTTATTTTGATGACATAATAAGATATTATATGAAAGATAATAAAATACTAATGTGAAAAATTTCAGTTTCTATGAGTTCTAAGTTGAATGTTTTGCAAAGTCCCAGTAAATATAATTTTTTAAATATCATAAACAATTGTACAAATATCTTTTAAATATGAGAGCAAGTAATAAAAATCCAGAATGATTCTACTCTAACATTCCTCCCATCTTAAAACCTAAAACTGGGATTCTAGAGGATGCATTAGGAGTGTGGCTTATGAATAACAGAATGACAATTTCACCCAGTCAACTCAAATGTTATGAATTTTCCTTGGCCCTACATTAGAGTGTGGCCAAATCAATGAACATGTATATCTAAACTTAATTTGATATAAATAATGTTTTTTGTTTTTTGTTTTTCGGTTTTTTTATTTGCAGTACGCGGGCCTCTCACTGTTGTGGCCTCTCCCATTGCGGAGCACAGGCTCCGGACACGCAGCGTCAGCGGCCATGGCTCATGGGCCCAGCCACTCCGCGGCATGTGGGATCTTCCCGGACCGGGACACGAACCCGTCTCCCCTGCATCGGCAGGCGGACTCTCAACCACTGCGCCACCAGGGAAGCCCTGAATAATGTATTTTTATGATTCCCTGATTAAACTGACTCAAATTTGCCAGTTTAAAACTGACCCCAATCCAACAAGATGAGAGTCTCTGTCTTCTGTCTCTGTTGTCTTTAACACACACACGCAGAAGAGAGAGAAACATCAAGGAAGACATAAACTATATGTTAATAGTGAGTAGAAAAATATGTTTTTTTTGTGAATATTATTTTCTGTTTTTAAAACAAACATGTATTAATTATTAAATAAAAGTAAAAACAGTTTAAAAATATAGCTTTGTGTAAGTCCCTAAATAAAACCTTCTTCTGTATCTATGACAGGTCTATTAACTTATTAATCTGAAAAACCTTTTCTGGTTATTTACAAAATTTTTCTTTATGTAGTAATATAATTAACTTAAAAGTGATACCCAGAATATTTGAAAAGAAAATCATTTATAAGTCTTAGAGAGGTAGTGAAAATGGAAGAAATAGAGTCTGTAAATGATGCAATATTCTACATGTATTCCAGGTTTAACAACTATGATAAAACTTGAATTTTCAAATTTGTGCCAATCTTGATGAACAGCCTTAAAACATTTAAAGTCGGGCTTCCCTAGTGGCGCAGTGGTTGAGAGTCCGCCTGCTGATGCAGGGGACACGGGTTCGTGCCCCGGTCTGGGAGGATCCCACATGCCGCAGAGCGGCTGGGCCCGTGAGCCATGGCCACTGAGCCTGTGCGTCCGGAGCCTGTGCTCTGCAACGGGGGAGGCCACAGCAGTGAGAGGCCCTCATATCACAAAAAGAAAAACAAACAAAAAAAACATTTAGAGTCGTCTGGTTTCCTATACCTGGAAATGAGTTTGCTAATACTTTAAATTATAGTACTTACAATATTTCATGTTTAAAATGCATCAGGAGGAAATCACTAATAAATGGAATGGAAAAGAAAGTTAATACTGAAATAAAAGATACAATGCAAAACTCTGGAATGTCCATTTCTACAGAGAAAAGGGGAAATCATATTTATGGCATAATCTATCATTTTTCAGATACTGTGTTGTGTTTTAATATGTGTTAGTCTAACTTAAAGCTCACAACAATGCTCTGTTATAGGTATTATTTTCCCCTTTTCACAAATAAGAAAATGAGGTTAGAATAGATTTGGTATCAAATAGACCAAATATTCTGCTGTACCAATAAGGGATGGAATGAGGTTTTTAACCTACCACTCTGCTCCAGAGCAGCTTCTCCTTCAGTGGTTCACAAAGTGGTCCCTGGACTAGTAGCATCTGCAGTTTTTGGAAGTGCATATTCTTGGCCCAGGCCCCAAAACAGCTGAATCAGAAACTCTAGCAAGCTGTGTTTTAACCAGTTTACCAGGTGATCCTGAAGCTCACTCTAGTTTGAGAAACATTGTGCTGCATCATTCCTTGGGTACTACATTGACTGGGAAGGAACTAAGCAGATGTTTTCAGAATCATGTAAAATCTACAGATCTGTTTTCTTTGTTTGCCTCATTAACAGGACTCTGGAGGACTCCAGTCCCCAGCCTTCCTGGCACCAGGGACCGGTTTCGTGGAAGACAGTTTTTCCATGGACCGGGAAGGGGGCAGGGGTGATTCTGGTGGTAATGTGAGTGATGGAGAGTGATGGGAAGCTTCGCTCCCTCGCCTGCCACTTACCTCCTGCTGTGCGGCCTGGTTCCTATCAGGCCGCGGACTGGTGTAGGTCCGCGGACTGGTACAGGTCCACGGCCCGGGGGTTGCGGACCCCTGCTCTAAAGAATATTTTGAATGTGATATGTAAAGCATAACAATAATAATATTAACTGTTGCTAAGGAAACTTATATTCTATAAGTTGTTTTCTGTTCATCTTGTTCTGAGGGAGAGAAAGTTCTCTAATTTTTGAATACCTACAATTTTAGTTTTAATCCCTGAAATTTGATTTCTTAAGAAGTAGCACAAGAATGGTGGGGTTTAAAAAAAAAAAAAAAAGGAAGAATGGATCTGGAGCTAATACTACTCTATCTTTTCTGTATCTTCCTGGGCCCATAGAAATTATGCATTAGAAATATTTTGTTGTTTATTTATCTTATGGCTTTTCTTAATTTCTTCCATTAAATCTGTTACAATGGGACACATCTATCCTGGATGATAAGCATGATGTTCTTCCTTTCAGTTGATGAGTTGTTTGCTGTTGCCATTGTTTATTTATGTGTAATGTTGTCCCTCCTGCATACAAATCCAGGTCTATAGGATGATGATCAAGAATCAGTTTCCTTAAAAATCACGGTCTTCCCAGAAAACTTCAGAAAGACAGGTGTGTTGGGAAGATTCCTTCCTGTCTTGTTGACTGAGCATCCTTAGTCTAGTCAACTGAGCAGGAATCAAGAGAGAAACAAAGGATACATAAGCATGTGCTGAGCACCAACTTCCAAGCACCTGGGGCTAAACTTCATGGAGACAAAGATAACAATCTTTTTCATTGGTCTCATAATTAATCTATATCTGAAATGTCAGTTATGTATTTACCCATATTTCTTAAAGAAATTTTCATTTAAATGTATTAATTTATTTGGAACTATTGGTAAGAAAGTATGATTTAATTAGATTTTTTCCTAAAGTATTTACTTCAGCACCTAGTGCTGAATTATTCTTCCTCTCATTCTTATGAAATGTCTCACCGTTTGCAGAACCATATGTAGGCCAAGATATGGTTTTGAGTTGTCTACCCTTTTATTAAAACTTAAAATAACTTGAGCAATATATGCCTGTATCCCCATTATCTGCCTATTAAAAATATTCTTGGCTATAGTTATTCTCATTTAGTTTTTCCTCTGAATGGCCCCAGAGTCACTGGCATTTCTTTTGAGTTGAAATAAATGTATATATGTACTAATACAAGAAATGAAAATGTATTTTCCTCCTCCAAAATGGGTGTGGTTCTATAATTATTCAAATTTTATTTTTTGGGAGGAGTTTCAAGATGGCGGAAGAATAAGATGCTGAGATCACCTTCCTCCCCACAAATACATCAGAAATACATCTACATGTGGGACAAGTCCTACGGAACACCTACCAAACGCTGGCAGAAGACCCCAGACCTCCCAAGAGGCAAGAAACTCCCCAAGTACCTGGGTAGGGCAAAAGAAAAAACGGAGACAAAAGAATAGGGACGGGACCTGCACCAGTGGGAGGGAGCCGTGAAGGAGGAAAGGTTTCCACACACTAGGAGCCCCTTCGTGGGTGGAGATTGCAGGTGGTAGAGGGAGGAAGCTTCAGAGCCACTGTGGAGAGCACAGCAACAGGGATGCGAAGGGCAAAGCGGAGAGATTCCCACACAGAGGATGGGTGCTGACCAGCACTCACCAGTCCAAGAGGCTTGTCTGCTCATCTGCCGGGACGGGCAGGGGCTGGGAGCTGAGGCTTGAGCTTCGGAGGTCAGATCCCAGGGAGAGGACTGGGGTTGGCTGTGTGCACACAGCCTGAAGGGGGCTAGTGCGCCGCGGCTAGATGGGAGGGAGTCCGGGAAAAGTCTGGAGCTGCCGAAGAGACGAGACTTTTTCTTGCCTCTTTGTTTCCTGGTGTGCGAGGAGAGGGGATTCAGAACACTGCTTAAAGGAGCTCCAGAGACAGGCGCGAGCCGCGGATATCAGTGCAGACCCCCAGAGATGGGCATGGGAGACTAAGGCTGCTGCTGCAGCCACCAAGAAGCCTGTGTGCAAGCACAGGTCACTGCCCACACCACCCCTCCCGGGAGACTGTGCACCCCAACACTGCCAGGGTCCCGTGATCCAGGGACAACTTCCTCGGGAGAACGCACGGCGCGCCTCAGGCTGCTGCAACATCCCGCTGGCCTCTGCCACCACAGGCTCGCCCCACATCCTGTACCCCTCCCTCCCCCCAGCCTGAGCTAAGCAGAGCATCGGAATCAGCTGCTCCTTCAACCCCGTCCTGTCTGAGCAAAGAACAGATGTCCTCAGGCGACCTACACACAGAGGCGGGTCCAAATCCAAAGCTGAAACACGGGAACTGTGCTAACAAACAAGAGAAAGGGAAATCTCTCCCAGCAGCCTCAGGAGCATTGGATTAAATCTCCACAATCAACTTGATGTACCCTGCATCTGTGGAATATCTGAATAGACAATGAATCAAGCCAAATTGAGGAGGTGGACATTGGGAGCAATGATATATATATATTTTTCCCCCTTTTTCTCTTTTTGTGAGTATGTGTCTGCTTCTGTCTGTGATTTTGTCTGTACAGCTTTGCTTTTACCATTTGTCCTAGGGTTCTGTCTGTCCTTTTTTTTTTTTTTTCTAAAACATTATTTTTTATTTTAATGACTGTATTTTATTTTATTTTATTTTCCTTTCTTTTCTTTTCTTATATCTTAATCTTTCGTTCTTTCTTTTTTTCCTCCCTTTTGTTCTGAGCCATGTGGAGGACAGGCTATTGGTGCTCCAGCCAGGCGTCAAGGCTGTGCCACTGAGGTGGGAGAGCCAAGTTCAGGACACTGGTTCACAAGAGACCTCCGAGCTCCATGTAATATCAAATGGTGAAAATCCCCCAGAGATCTCCATCTCAATGCCAGGACCCAGCTCAACTCAACGACCAGCAAGCTACAGTGCTGGACACCCTATGCCAAACAACTAGCAAGACAGGAAAACAAACCCATCTATTAGCACAGAGGCTGCCTAAAATCATAATAAGGCCACAGACACCCCAAAACACACCACTAGACGTGGACCTGCCCACCAGAAAGACAAGATCCAGCCTCATCTACCAGAACACAGGCACTAGCCCCCTCCAACAAGAAGCCTACACAACCCACTGAAACAACCTCAGCCACTGGGGACAGACACCAAAAACAATGGGAACTACGAACCTGCAGCCTGCAAAAACGAGACCCCAAACACAGTAGGTTAAGCAAAATGAGAAGACAGAGAAATACAGAGCAGATGACTGAGCAAGGCAAAAACCCACCAGACCTAACAAGTGAAGAGGAAATAGGCAGTTTACCTGGAAAAGAATTCAGAATATGATAGTAAAGATGATCCAAAATCTTGGAAATAGAATGGAGAAAATACAAGAAACGTTTAACACGGACCTAGAAGAACTAAAGAGCAAACAAACAGTGATGAACAACACAATAAATGAAATTAAAAAATTTCTAGAAGGGATCAATAGCAGAATAACTGAGGCAGAAGAATGGATAAGTGACCTGGAAGACAAAATAGTGGAAATAACTACTGCAGAGCAGAATAAAGAAAAAAGAATGGAAAGAATTGGGACAGTCTCAGAGACTTCTGGGACAACATTAAACACACCAACATTCAGATTATAGGTTTCCCAGAAGAAGAAGAGAAAAAGAAAGGGACTGAGAAAATATTTGAAGAGATTATCATTGAAAACTTCCCTAATATGGGAAAGGAAATAGTTAATCAAGTCCAGGAAGCACAGAGAGTCCCATACAAGATAAATCCATAGAGAAACATGCCAAGACACATATTAATCAAACTATGAAAAATTGAATACAACGAAAACATATTAAAAGCAACAAGGGAAAAACAACAAATAACACATATGGGAGTCCCCATAAGATTAACAGCTGATCTCTCAGCAGAAACTCTGCAAGCCAGAAGGGAGTGGCAGGACATATTTAAAGTGACAAAGGAGAAAAAACTACAAACAACATTACCCAGCAAGGATCTCATTCAGATTTGATGGAGAAATTAAACCTTTACAGATAAACAAAAGCTAAGAGAATTCAGCACCACCAAACCAGCTTTACAACAAATGCTAAAGGAACTTTTCTAGGCGGGAAACACAAGAGAAGGAAAACACCTACAGTAATAAACACAAAACAATTAAGAAAATGGTAACAGGAACATACATATTGATAATTACCTTAAATGTAAATGGATTAAATGCTCCAAGCAAAAGACATAGATTGGCTGAATGGATACAAAAACATGACTCGTATATATGCTGTCTACAACAGACCCACTTCAGACCTAGGGACACGTACAGACTGAAAGTGAGGGGATGGAAAAAGATATTCATGCAAATGGAAATCAAAAGAAAACTGGGGAACCAATTCTCATATCAGACAAAATAGACTTTAAAAGAAAGACTATTACAAGAGAAAAAGAAGGACACTACATAATAATCAAGAGATCAATCCAAGAAGAAGATATAACAATTGTAAATATTTATGCACCCAACATAGGAGCACCTCCATACATAAGCAAATACTAACAGCCATAAAAGGGGAAACTGACAGTAACACAATCATAGTAAGGGACTTTAACACCCCACTTTCACCAATGGACAGATCATCCAAAATGAAAATAAATAAGGAAACAGAAGCTTTAAATGATACATTAAATAAGATGGACTTAATTGATATTTATAGGACATTCCATCCAAAAACAACAGAATACACATTCTTCTTAAGTGCTCATGGAACATTCTCCAGGATCATATCTTGGGTCACAAATCAAGCCTTGGTAAATTTAAGAAAATTGAAATCATATCAAGTATCTTTTCTGAACACAAGCTATGAGATGAGATATTAATTACAGGAAAAAATTTGTAAGAAATACAAACACATGGAGGCTAAACAACACACTACTTAATAACCAAGAGATAACTGAAGAAATCAAAGAGGAAATAAAAAAATATCTAGAAACAAATGACAATGAAAACACGACGACCCAAAATCTATGGGATGCAGCAAAAGCACTTCTAAGATGGAACTTTATAGCAATACAATGCTACTTTAAGAAACAAGAAACATCTCAAATAACCTAACCTTACACCTAAAGCAATTAGAGAAAGAAGAACAAAAAAACCCTGAAATTAGCAGAAGGAAAGAAATCATAAAATCAGATCAGAAATAAATGAAAAAGAAATTAAGGAAACAAAAGCAAAGATCAATAACACTAAAAGCTGTTTTTTTGAGAAGATAAACAAAATTGATAAACCATTAGCCAGACGTATCAAGAAAAAAAGGGAGAAGGCAAATCAATAGAATTAGAAATGAAAAAGAAGTAACAACTGACACTGCAGAAATACAAAGGATAATGAGAGATTACTACAAGCAACTATATGCCAGTAAAATGGAAAACCTGGAAGAAATGGACAAATTCTTAGAAATGCACAACCTTCCAAGACTGAACCAGGAAGAAATAGAAAATGCGAACAGACCAATCACAAGCACTGAAATTGAAACTGTGATTACAAATCTTCCAACAAACAAAAGCCCAGGACCAGATGGCTTCACAGGAGAATTCTATCAAACATTTACAGAAGAGCTAACATGTATCCTTCTCAAACTCTTCCAAAATATAGCAGAGGGTGGAACACTCCCAAGCTCATTTTATGAGGCCACCATCACTCTGATACCAAAACCAGACAAGGATGTCACAAAGAAAGAAAACTACAGGCCAATATCACTGATGAACATAGATGCAAATATCCTCAACAAAATACTAGCAAACAGAATCCAACAGCACATTAAAAGGATCATACACTATGATCAAGTGGGGTTTATCCCAGGAATGCAAGGATTCTTCAATATATGCAAATCAATCAATGTGATACACCATATTAACAAATTGAAGTGGAAAAACCATATGATCATCTCAATAGATGCAGAGAAAGCTTTCGACAAAATTCAACACCAATTTATGATAAAAACTCTCCAGAAAGTAGGCATAGAGGGAACTCTCCTCAACATAATAAAGCCCATATATGACAGATACACAGCCAACATCGTTCTCAATGGTGAAAAACTGAAACCATTTCCACTAAGATCAGGAACAAGATAAGATTTCCCACTCTCACCACTCTTATTCAACATAGTTTTGGAAGTTTTAGCCACAGCAATCAGAGCAGAAAAAGAAATAAAAGGAATCCAAATTGGAAAAGAAGAAGTAAAGCTGTCACTGTTTGCAGATGACATGATACTATACATAGAGAATCCTAAAGATGCTACCAGAAAACTACTAGAGCTAATCAATGAATTTGGTAAAGTAGCAGGATACAAAATTCATGTGCAGAAATCTGTTGCATCCCTATAAACTAATGATGAAAAATCTGAAAGTGAAATTAATAAAACACTCCCATTTACCACTGCAACAAAAAGAATAAAATATCTAGGAATAAACCTACCTAAGGAGACAAAAGACCTGTATGCAGAAAATTATAAGACACTGATGAAAGAAATGAAAGATGATACAAATAGATGGAGAGATGTACCATGTTCTTGGATTGGAAGAGTCAACATTGTGAAAATGACTCTACTACCCAAAGCAATCTACAGATTCAATGCAATCCCTATCAAACTACCACTGGCATTTTTCACAGAACTAGAACAAAAAATTTCACAATTTGTATGGAAACACAAAAGACCCCGAATAGCCAAAGCAATCTTGAGAACGAAAAATGGAGCTGGAGGAATCAGGCTCCGTGTCTTTAGACTATACTCCAAAGCTATAGTAATCAAGACAGTATGGTCCTGGCACAGAAACAGAAATATGGATTAATGGAACAGAATAGAAAGCCCAGAGATAAACCCATGCACATATGGTCATCTTATCTTTGATAGAGGAGGCAGGAATATACAGTGGAAAAAAGACAGCCTCTTCAATATGTGGTGCTGGGAAAACTGGACAGCTAAATATAAAAGAATGAAATTAGAACACTCCCTAACACCATACACAAAAATAAACTGAGAATGGATTAAAGACCTAAATGTAAGGCCAGACACCATCTAACTCTTAGAGGTAAACATAGGCAGAACACTCTATGACGTAAATCATAGCAAGATCCTTTTTGACCCACCTCCTAGAGAAATGGAAATAAAAACAAAAATAAACAAATGGGACCTAATGAAACTTAAAAGTTTTTGCACGGCAAAGGCAACCATAAACAAGACCAAAAGACAACCCTCAGAGTGGGAGAAAATATTTGCTAATGAATCAACTGACAAAGGATTAATCTCCAAAATTTACAAGCAGGTCATGCAGCTCAATATTTAAAAAACAAACAACCCAATCCAAAAATGGGCAGAAGACCTAAATAGACCTTTCTCCAAGGAAGATATACAGATTGCCAACAGACACATGAAAGAATGCTCAACATCATTAATCATTAGAGAAATGCAAATCAAAACTACAATGAGATATCTCACACCAGTCAGAATGGCCATCATCAAAAAATCTACAAACAATAAATGCTGGAGAGGGTGTGGAGAAAAGGGAAACCCTCTTGCACTGTTGGTGGGAATGTAAATTGATACAGCCACTATGGAGAACAGTATGGACGTTCCTTAAAAAACTAAAAATAGAACTACCATATGACCCAGCAATCCCACTACTGGGCATATACCCTGAGAAAACCATAATTCAAAAAAAGTCATGTACCAAAATGTTCATTGCAGCTCTATTTACAATAGCCAGGACATGGAAGCAACCTAAGTGTCCATTGACAGATGAATGGATAAAGAAGATGTGGCACATATATACAATGGAATATTACTCAGCCATAAAAGGCACAAAACTGAGTTATTTGTAGTGAGGTGGATGGACCTAGAGACTGTCATACAGAGTGAAGTATGAAAGTGAAAAACAAATACCGTATGCTAACACATATATATGGAATGTAAAAAAAAAAAAAAAGGTCATGAAGAACCTAGGGGCAAGACGGGAATAAAGACACAGACCTACTAGAGAATGGACTTGAGGATATGGGGAGGGGGAAGGGTAAGCTGTGACAAAGTGAGAGAGTGCCATGGACATATATGCACTACCAAACGTAAAACAGATAGCTAGTGGGAAGCAGCCGCATAGCACAGGGAGATCAGCTGGGTGGTTTGTGACCACCTAGAGGGGTGGGTTAGGGGGGGTGGGAGGCAGGGAGATGCAAGAGATATGGGGACATATGTATATGTATAACTGATTCACTTTGTTTAAAGCAGAAACTAACACACCATTGTAAAGCATTTATATTCCAATAAAGATGTTAAAAAATAATAATAATAATTTCTTCATAAAATGGAGCAATAAAGATACTGGCATGTGATATTTCTTAAAAAAATTATTTTTTGTTTCTTCTTGTAATTTAGTAACTCTCTTCACTAAGGCCTCAATTTTTACTTACTAAATTTATGCTTTACTATTTTATGACTTACAGGGTTCTTACAAATTTATGAAGGCAATCACTTTTTCATTATATTTTATAATTCCTAATTGTGTATACATAGGTTTATTGGTATATTTATTTTATGAATGTCACTTTGCAAACTCTTTTATTATTTCTTGCTAATTGTATTGTTTTCCTCTTTGACAGTGTAGCATACAATTTAGCAGAATACCTAGTACCCTTAATAAATGGGCTTTATAATAAAATTCTGGTGTAAAGAATTTCACAGAACATTGAAGTTCTTTCTCATTCTATAACTTAGATGAAAAAACTGTATGTTTAGGAACATAATGTTCCATACTCTTTTTTTTTTTTTTTTTTTTTTTTTTTGGTGGTACGCGGGCCTCTCACTGTTGTGGCCTCTCCCGTTGCGGAGCACAGGCTCCGGATGCGCAGGCTCAGCAGCCATGGCTCACGGGCCCAGCCGCTCCGCGGCATATGGGATCCTCCCAGACCGGGGCACGAACCCGTATCCCCTGCATCGGCAGGCGGACTCTCAACCACTGCGCCACCAGGGAGGCCCAATGTTCCATACTCTTTAAGGACCAGATATAGTTCAGAAGTATGGAAGAAAGGTGGTTTTACAGACTGGATTATACCAACATCTGTAAATTAGGACTCTAATTGTGCAAATTCTCATTTCTGGGCCAATTCCATTACAACTCCAGACCATTTCAATTGCGTGCAAAAAGTTACAGAGTCATAAACCCAAGACCAGTTTTACATGGGGACATTTCCTACATTTTCTCCATTTTTTTTCCTGGAATTTGTAAATAAACTAGAATTCATTTAATAATAGCATTTGATTCACATCTTGCATTTAGTAAATACAATTTAGTAGATAATTGTTTAGATGGAAATGGGCTAATTCAATGCCTTAAACTAGGAACTTTTCTTCTTTTCCTGATCCTGCAGCCTTTGTAGTTGAGGTATCTGTCACTTTGCTCTTCTACTATGGAAACAATAGTGGGTATGTCTCATTAAAATAAAACTTTCCCATTTATTATAATGTGAACAGAGCACAGATCCTGAAATGATAATACCTTACTAGCCTATTTCTTCATCTGTAAAATGGTATAATAATAGAAAATGGACTGGAAAATATATGTGTTCCATAAACATTTGTACAATAATAAACAAATGCTAGCTATTTTTATTAGTTAATTTATTTATTCTCTATAAAATATTAAAACCACAATTACTGTGTTATATATTATTCATTTCCTCATTTCCGGCTTGAAATCACCGAACAATATTTAATAAATGTGCCAGTGTGCCTGGAGCTATGCTAACTAATAGGCAATTTACAGATTCATTTTTTTGCTACCTTTTTATAAGGCTTAAATTTAAGGAAAAATCATAATCCAGAACTTGCTTGGGGTTTTTAAAAATATGCAGAAATTTATTAGGAAATGTTTCCTAAGTCAGCATGAGATATTTGTAGACATGAAATTCAACTTGTTGTTAGGGACTTTAAGCCATACCTTGATTCAGCATTTAATTATAGGAACTTATTAATAAATAATGGACACTTACGATTCATGTATGATGCATTATAAAATGTTCCCTCCTTTGAAAAAGTGATTTTTCTTTAATTACTAATTATGACATTACACCAATAGACAGCAACACAGGAACTAATATTAAATCCTACCTAGGATATGAAAAAAGAAAGCTTGATCCATAAATTAAGAGGCTGTTTCTACATGATAGCAAGACATTTCAGCAATTACGCCAATTCAGTGAAAGTCAGAAAAATAAATTATGATTCACTGAATTTCTGCATTGAATTCACAGTAGTTGCTTTACTGAATTGACACTTTTTTTTATTTGACAAAAATGGTAGTTATTAATAAAAGGAATGTGTGAATATAGTAAAAACTGTGATAAGGGGTATTTGAATTCCCTTTGAACATTATGAATTTGAATATGTAGCATATATTATCAGAAGAGATCTATCCTCAAGTTAAATGCTAGCATTTTTTTTTTTTTTTTTTTTTTTTTTTTGTGGCATGCGGGCCTCTCACTGTTGTGGCCTCTCCCGTTGTGAAGCACAGGCTCTGGAGGCGCAGGCTCAGCGGGCATGGCTCACGGGCCTAGCCACTCCGTGGCATGTGGGATCTTGCCGGACCGGGGCACAAACCCGTGTGCCCTGCATTGGCAGGCGGACTCTCAACCACTGTGCCACCAGGGAAGCCCTAAATGCTAGCATCTTACGATTGAATACACACACACACACACACACAAACACACATGTTCATGCACTTTGCTGCTTTTGCATTATGAAGAATCAGATGGAAATATTAACTCTATAACCTTTTCATTAAACAATTATGAATCATAGGATATATCAGAAAGCAAATTAATTTTGTTTGTTTCTGCCCTTAAAATTTTATGTGAATACTGCTAATGTTCTGTTTCTTGATTTAGGTGCTGGTTGCATAGGTGTACTCCATTTGTGAAAACTGAGCCAACTGTACATTTATGAGAGAAGCTTTTCTTTCTGCATGTACATTTTACTCCAATAAAAAGGTTTGTAAATGTGTCCATGTTCAAATATTAATCAAAACTGATTTAAAGTGAATCTCTTCTCCACCATTTGGGTCCTTTGATTAGTGAGAACCTGGGAAAGTGAAGGTGGTCTTTCTTCCATTTCTTCCATTTCCTCACCCCATCTTGTTAACTAAAATAAAATTTACAGGTTCATTTTTTGCCACCTATCCATGGTCAGATGAAGAAAAGAGAAGAGGTTAAGAGGTCGTATTATTCAGGTTTCTCCAGAGAAATAGAACCAATAGTATGTGTCTACATAGAGTGAGAGAAATTTATTTTAAAGAAGTGTCTAACTGTATTTTGGAGACTATAAAATCTGAAAATTGCAGGGCAGGCCAGCAGGCTAGAGACATAGGGAAGACATGACATTGCAGCTAGAGTTCAAAGTCATTCTGGAAGCAGAATCCCCTCTTCCTTGGGGGATACAGTGTTTTCCTTTCAAGGCCTTCAACTCATTGAATGAGACCCACCCACATTTTGCAAGGTAATCGGCTTTATTCAAACTGTACCGAATTAAATGTTAATCTCATCTAAAAAGATACCTTCACAGTGACATCAAGACAGATGTTTGGCCAAATATCTCAGTACCATGGCCTAATCAAATTGATATGTAAAGTTAACCATCACAGTAGTCATGAAGTTCTTACTTTGCTTTTTTCTCTTTCAAGTTGGTTACATACCCTCTGGGCAGAGGAGATGTTTAAATATGACTCCTTATCTCTTTGGTTCTTTCCTAGATTCCTGCATGCCCCACCAGGAACAACTGACTGCACTTCCCACGATCTGTGTAAGATGTTCCCTTTCACTGGCCAACCTCACTCAGGTCTTGTTTTTATTGTTGTTTCTGTTGCTGTTATAATTGTTTTGAACGCACCCTGTTCTTTATTTGACTATCTTTTCCCCTTCAGAAGTTATGCAGGCAGGATTTTAAATGGTTCCAGTGTGGCTCTCTCTCCCATTTGGTCATATTTGTTCCAACAAAGCTACCTCTACTTCTGCTCACTGGATAGCAGAGAGCTAGCCTATCCCTTGGTGTCTTCATTTCCTGGTGGAATTGTATACGGATCAACTAACATCTAACTGCAGAAAACACACATTAAGTCCTCTGAACAGTATCTTTGAAACCCCTTTCATAAAGCTTGGGATGATACCCACCCCTCAATCTGGGAATCTGAATCATTAGCCTAATGATAAACTAATTAAATTGGCCTCCTTCTGCTGATAGGCTGGCTTTTGCATTAGTTTTATTCTTTAGGCATTTCCTAGTTTGTGAGAACAGGTAAACAAAACACATTTCCTTGTAATTATTACCAAACACTTACCTTATGGATAGGATGCTTTAAAATCTTCCTTGAGGGGCTTCCCTGGTGGCGCAGTGGTTGGGAGTCCGCCTGCCGATGCAGGGGACGCGGGTTCGTGCCCCGGTCTGGGAAAATCCCACATGCTGCGGAGCGGCTGGGCCCGTGAGCCATGGCCGCTGAGCCTGCGCGTCCGGAGCCTGTGCTCCGCAACGGGAGAGGCCACAGCACTGAGAGGCCCGCGTACCGCAAAAAAAAAAAAAAAAAAAAAAAATCTTTCTTGAGATTTAGCACAGAACTCCAGTATTCCAATATGGGTTGGCTTAAAGGGAGTAGGACTTAACAGTCCAGCTCTTTATAGAGTAATCCTTCAAAAAATTCTCTGCTAATCTATCATAATCCAAATCTTTAAAAAGTAGATGTGGATAAGGGGCTTAAGAGCCATATAACTTTCTCTTCCAACAACTACATTATTTTAGGTGGCCTAACAAATAATAACTTTGGGATCTAATAATATTGCTTTATTTTCCTGGCCAAAACTTCCCTTAACAGTCCATTGAATAGTTTATAAATTGAATATTTGACTTGTGATATCTGATCCAACTCTCACTGATACCTTTTTGAAGAGCAGTGTTTTCACACACACAGACACACACCTATTTAGTCCATAAACTGATGGGGTAGAAAAAGAATCTCAACATGTTTTGTGAAAGTTCATCTTAGAAGTCATGTCATGTTTCTCTTCCATTAGAAGAAGACTAGCCATAATGTTTTTTCTTTGCCAAATGGACTACTAGAATATAAGGAAAGATTGCATGGAGGAAAATATGTATTATGTGTCATAACTGTTGATATAGAAGATTGGAGGAAAAAGTTCATTATGTGTTATAATTGTTGATACAGAAGATTGGAAACAGTCACTGGCAGAATAAGAGGCAGGAAGGAGTAGGAGATGAAATGGCAGAGAGCAATAATACTTATCCAGTGGGTAGGCCATGCACAGAAGATATAAAGTCAACTGCAGTTAATTGTAGCTGAATTGAAAACGATGAGCTCACATCCAAAAAGTATCACAGAAAATTCGAATGTGTTGTGCTGTTAGAAGGGGAAGGGTGAAGGTAATGACATATTCATTCCAGAGATACAGGAAGACAAAAGTTAGGTAGGTACCAATTGTAAGGCCTGAAATTGGAGAGTGAGGCCTCAGGCATAGGTTCAGGATTTTCATGAACAGAATGTCATCCCCTAGGAAAGATCTTTAAATGGTAAAAACCCATAAAGGACTCTAATCCTAGGAATATTGGAGTTCTGTGCTAAATCTCAAGAAAGATTTTAAAGCATCTTATCCATAAGGTAAGTGTTTGGTAATAATTACAAGGAAAAATGTGTTTTGTTTACTTGTTCTCACAAACTAGGACATGCCTAAAGAATAAAACTAATGCAAAAGCCAGCCTGTCAGCAAAAGGAGGCCAATTTAATTAGCTTATCATTAGGCTAATGATTCAGATTCCCAGGATAATGACCATTATTTTCCAGATCTGCAATTTGCTAGTTGACATTCCTTTTGTTGCAAGTGAGAGAAACATACCAGAGACCAACAGAAGAAAACAATGCAAACCAAGCCAAATAGGTTTTTCATGAATCCAGGGCCTAAAAGCTATTAAGCTATTGCCAGGTCTTTCACTCTCCATTCTCGTTGCTCTGTTTCTTTTTATGGGTTGACCTCAGCCTTTCTGCAATTGAAAAAAAAAGAAAGAAAATTTTAAAATGACCCCGTGGAAACATTAATAGTAAAAGGAAAGGTATTTCTCTAAAACACAATCTTAGGCCAATACTGGGGCCTTTAGTCAGCAAGCATATTGAGAGTTAATTATATCCTAGGGACTGGTAAGAATCAGTTTTGAATCTAGACTTCAGGACCTAATGGGTCTGTAATTTAGACGACAATAAAATTTACTCATATTTAGTTTCTTTATAGACAAAATAAGCATAGGGGTACTTTGAAAAGTTGTTAGCATTAATGAAAAAGTATACCAAGTGCCATACACTGTGTAGCACACAGCAGTGCTTCAATATATAGTAGTAACAATCAGTACCTATAACAGAATCCCTAAACCACACCAAAAGTGTTAACCGTCATAATGGTATTCACTCTCATCCCTCAACCAGTATTATAGATACTAGAACTAAGACTTACTGAGAACTTTCACTTTGTAAGGTCTTTGCAAGTGTATGCCTGTTATATGCCCTTGACTGTTTCTTTTGATAGTGCAGATACCAAAAATGGTACACAGACTCCTTCCCACCACTGCTGTACTATTGGCTCTTCTCACTGTAGCCAATACTGATGTTTCAAAGCAGGTTTCTCCCAAGCTATTATGATTCTCATACACTGTGAAAGGAAGTCTTCCTTGTCTGTTTCATAGCTTATTCCCTTTCTTCCAACTTGAAATATGTTTCACAGAAACTGGACGGAGTTTAAGAAACTCCCACCTTTGTCAGAATCAGGAATTTTTCTCTTTACCAATAATCATTCAGTGTCCTGAACTAAGATATATGAGTCTTGATTATCTCTTATTTCTGAGTGTGTTCTCTTCTTTCTCAGAGTATATCACCATTTTTAGAAAATGGTGTGGCCAATTTTATTTATGACTTTTAAGACTGGTTTCTCATAGTATAATAGCTGTTGCTGTTGTTTCCAGAAAGACAAGAAAGTCTATATGCTAACAGGCCCCTGTTGTCCAGCTACCATACCAAGTCTTGGATGGAGATGTACAGATCACATAATAGGGGCCCACTGCTAACAGAAAACAAATCAGAAGCACAGAAAGATTCCTCAAAAGAGGGAGCAGTACTTGTCTTTAGGCTCCCTCTCTCCTAAGACAATATAGGTTACAAACTGCAAAGTCAAGAAGATCCAGTGCTTCCATCTTGTACTTTAGGGAGTTTGTCTTAACAATCAGGGTCATGGCAGGAAATAGCACACCAAAGATTTTAAAAGAGTTCAGTGAAAGGTTAATTTATAGAGATGAATCTTGATTGAAGGAGAAAATACCCAAATAATAGCCAGATAGCAAAGGTATTTGGTGATACAGTCTGGAGAAGTCAGCTTCCTAAAGCACATGGCATTGGAAAGAGGACAAATAAGATACATATAGGTAAAAATGGGGATGGACCAGCACAGTCCACCCTTGTATCATTTGTATTCCATTTTCATCCTTTTATTTAGATAAAAAGCTACCATATGCAGAACAAAGCAAGCACAAACTCTTGCGTGCCACTTTGTCATTGTCTTCCAACTGACTTGCCCTCCACTGGCTCTTCATCTGATGCCACCAATGGTCATGACATCAATTTCCAATGTCAGTATTGTCCATTCAGTCATTCAATTTACATACACCAAAACCCAGAATTCCATTCTGAGGGTTTGATTCTTGAGTCCAACCCTGCTACCAATTATTTTCTCTATCAGAATTCTACCAGAAAACAGATTTCATCTTCAAAAGTTTAATTAAAGAGAGTACAAGAAAGGATAATTTATAGTTGTATGGACAGGGCTAACGGAACCAATGAAGAATAATAAAATGCTCAGAGATTAGCAACTTCATGGAACATTAGTATCATTATACCTGAATGGTCGAGGGGAAGAAACAATGATTTGGAGTCTGTTGAGAGCAGGAGATGTCTGTCACAAAGACTAAGTCTTAGGTAGATGAATACAACCACTGACAAAACCATGACCTGGCAGAGAAGGAACAAGGTAAATAAATACCCAACCTCTTTCTTTTCCCACCTTCAAATCTTCTGGCACTGCATGTCACTGACCAAAACCATATGGAAGCCAGAAATCAAGAGCACCTGGATGTTGTCTTTTATAAAATTTATTCTCACAGGTTGCAGAGTAGGGCAGAAAAGAATGGAAAATGAATCGAGATTGCCATGCAGAGAAAACTAGCATTATCTTTAACTTGTCTCTTCTAAATTAAAAGTTAATCAATAATGTCTTCCAATTGGAAGCTGAACATAGTTATAAAGGTTTGGAACAGAAAATCTTACCACATAAGTAAATATCACCCTGGGTCCCAAAGGAACTCTGATGAGATTTTTCTTTTCTTTCCTTTTAAGTAACTAGTTGCCTGATTTCCAATGCTTCTAGCTCACTGAGACTCCAGAATGAAAAACAAAATGAGTAAAATATGGTTACCTATTGATTAGGCCATTAGACACATATTTCACAAGTTCCTCCTGTATAATCAAGACAATGAAAGGCATTTAAAACTATATATTGAAATCATTTAATAGGAGATATTTGGTATTCCTCTAGGACAAAGAGAGAGGAATATAACATTGGAGAAAAAAAAAGTTGGGAAGGCTATTATCCAAAAATCAATCAAAATGTTCAAAATTACATAAGGGAAAAGTCTCATTTGTTTTCAGAATGACAAATCTATGCTGCTTCAGTAACGGCTACAAAAGTCAGATGTTTGCTTTGCTCTAGTAGGGAAACATATCCATCATGAGGCTTAATACCCTCATGTGTACTTTCTCAAAAGCTTTGCTAATGCCTGCTGATTTACCTGCAATACATTTTCCAGAAACTGTTGAGTAAAATGACAACATATATATTTAGTTTCACACTTCAGCCTGTCCAATTAGCAGTGTTTGCAGTACCAGCTGTGAGCCCAGGAGAGGATTTAATTTTAAGTACAGCAGTCTAGTTAACGACAAAAAAACAAACAAAACAAAACACTGAGCCATGAATTTGCCAAGTGTTAGTTTCCAATCATTTGTTTCTGAGAAATAGCTCTTTATTGCTATTATTGAAAATTGCTCAGAGAACTAGCACATGAAATTTTGTGAAGAAGAGGCATGAGGCAGGCTGCTGTGGTAGCCACCATAACTGGTAATGTGATAATTACCAGGATGTCTCTAGCAGACTCCCTACTCTCACTTAACCTTGGTTCAATCATCTGAACAATGCAAGTCCTTCCATGCTCATTTTCATTGATTGTGAAATGAGATTAAAGAGGCTTTGAAAACAGTAAAGTCATCTAAAATACTAAAACATGGTGGGGGGGGAAGGAAGAAGAAATACGGCCTTTTATACAAAGAAAGCAACCTGGTAGATTTTCTCTTCTTCACTTAATATTTAGGCAAAAAGTAAATACTAACTGTTACTTGGGGAATATATTGGAAGGCAAAAGATGGTACCACAGGCAGTATTATTGAAAGGTATGTATTAATTTAGATATACCAAAGGAGTTTATGAAGTCTGGTCTTGGAAATATTTAAAAGGTGACCAGAAAGTCATCTATTTTGAGTAATATTGACCAAGGACAGGAAATTTTTCTAACAATTTTTTTACTATCTATGGCAGAGATATAATAATAAAAAATATCTAATTGATAGTAGATTAAAATTTTCTCTATAGATTGTGGTTTTAAAAAAGCATAAATATTAAATCTGATAATCTTTTCCTTTAAAATTAATTTTAGGGTCCAACTACGGGAAAGAGAAAGTAGAACCACAAAAACAAAATATTTGAGAGAAAATGAATTTAAAAAGTATCAAAACCCAACTGAAATGACTATATAAATATATAATGAAACAGTTATGATAGGAAATAGTTTTATTACTGACAAAAAATGTTAAAAATTATCCAAGCCTGCAAATATGGAAGTAGGAAACCAAATAACAGATGAACCAAAGAAAAGGGAAGAAAAGAATTAATAATGATGTAGGCAGAAAGGAAAAACAATACAAGTAATTAAATCTATGGATAGAAGTTTGAAAATGAGACAAAATATACATTTTAAAAATTAAATGTTATATGTATAGATCTGAAAATGCATTTATGCATATATGAATGTTATATTTTACAAGACTTAGTCATACGGTTAAAACTTCTGTAAGGCTTTTTTTTCCAGATAGGAGTGTCACCAGGGACTTCCCTGGTGGTCCAGTAGGTAAGAATCCACGCTCCCAATGCAGGGGGCCCAGGTTCGATCCCTGTTCAGGGAACTAGATCCCACATGCATGCCACATCTATGAGTTCACATGCCGCAACAAAGATCCAGCGTGCCTTAACTAAGACGTGGCAGAGCCTAACTAAATAAATATTAAAAAAAGAAGTTAGTGTGCTTAAAATTTAAAAAAAAAGTGTCACCAAATTTCCATATATCAGCTATGATAGTAAAAGCTGACAGTTATAATACAAACCCAGAAACCTTAAAAGAGGTTCCTAAAAGTTATGTCACAATGATGGTTACCATTACAGGTAGTTTAGCAAGTAAGATCTTTGGCTGCAGAGATCACATCCATATGGCCAACACTTACTTAATAAAATGTTACCCATAAATTATCTGAATTACATTGTTATATTCTACTACAAGTCTTTAAGGAAGAGTTTTATAATTACCTGAGACTGCTTCAACTCTTCCATTTATGAATTTCAGCAACTGGTACCCATTTGATGCATATAGAAACTGTTTATTCTTCCTTTTCTATTTAGGAAACATATAATAATTGCTTGCTGGGTGTCAGAATATGTACCAAATACTGGAGATACAACAGTAATAATGCATAACTTAATTAAACCCACTGACTATTGAAAAATATAACTGATAAACCTCTGTAATAATAGATTAGCAAATATATGAAGTAACAAGGAGGCACAACTAAACTTCTTTTGGAGGTGAGAGAGATCAAGGAAGTATTTTCTGAAGTCCTGTAATGTCTACTGGTGTGGTCATGAAGGGATAGAGGATGGGGATGGACAGCATCTCCACAGAAGAGATTACTTATCAAAGTCTTTCAGAATTTTTTTCTAACAAGTACAATATTTTTACTAGTATTTCTAAATTTCCTTTCCCAGTATCAAATGAGATATATTTTACTGTCAGCAAATTTCAAGAGCATGTCCAGTGCAGTGACCAAAACGGATGTTTTAGTTTTATTGAATCCAGCAAATCTAAACAAACTCCTGCACGAGCCTTGCTCAGCTGTGTTTTGCTGTTGGTAGCAGGTGAATTTTAACTGCTTCCTGGCTGTGTACGATAGACCTCTGACCAAATTGTTCCTCTTTGGCTTACCAGTTTAGAGACCTTGAGAAACTGATTTAATCTTCTTGAAAATATTTGACTCTGGCATTGATAGTATTACTTAGCACATAGACTTGATATGTTATTTAAATGGAATGTTTAAATCGTCTGGAACAGTTCAAGGCACATAGCAGGCACCCAATAATTAAATACTAATGTTAGTATTATTGTTCTCTAAATATCAAGTCTAGAAAAATAAAACTTACTTACAGTAGACATTGACAGATATGTAAATTGTATCATTCTTATTTCTCACTAGCTATTTAAAAGGCAACATTGGCTAATTTAAGAGTTAATCTAATGCTCTTATATGACTCAGATGTTTTTTTTTAATGCCCTCCAGAAAATTGTATTATAAGCAGAAACTCATTTTAACTGAAGACTACCTCATAGCTGATCTTTCCTTGTGCACTTTGCAATAGTCTTTGTGCCAAAGCAATAAAATACAACATAGATATGTAAATGAAAATAAATAAATAAAATAAAAAAACTAAATGCTAATTAGCCTATCAATAAAAAGTAAGCAAAATACAAACTAACCTATCAATAAAAAGTAAACAAGGGCTTCCCTGGTGGTGCAGTGGTTGAGAGTCCGCCTGCCGATGCACGGGACACGGGTTCATGCCCCAGTCCGGGAAGATCCCACATGCCGCAGAGCAGCTGGGCCTGTAAGCCATGGCCACTGAGCCTGCGTGTCCAGAGCCTGTGCTCCGCAATGGGAGAGGCCACAACAGTGAGAGGCCTGCGTAACGGAAAAATAAATAAATAAATAAAAAGTAAACAAAATGCAAATACACAAAACTGGAAACAAGGAAGAGGGTATGTGGTATAATATCCTATAAAGGGCTGAAGACACACACTACTAAAACCATGTATTACTAAAGGATGCGAGGTAAAATACAGGATGCCCAGTTAAATTTAAATTTCAGGTAAACAAACATTTTTTTTGGTAAATGTATATCCTAAATATTAAATGGACATACTTATATTAAAATATCATATTTGTGCTTTACCTGAAAGTATATCTAAAATTATCTACTTAAATTCAAATTTAACTATATTTCTACTTGCTAAATGTACCAATTCTACATACAGTACACATACAAAATTGGGTTTATTGGGTGAAAACTTAGAAGTAGATAAGTGATAGAGGGTACACAATTTTCTGAAGTTGCATTTATCTATAGCTGAAGCCAGGCATAAGTGATCCACATGCACCATTTCCAATATTATAGTGAAATAGTCCTGCCCCTAAATATTCTACATATATATACCTGTGGGAGGTGGAGGGGTAGGAGCAAAGAAGAGCTATGCCATTCTGTAACAAAGGAAGCTTCCAGATCAGTGAAGTGGCCTTGCTAGGGATAGTGAAATTCCAGTTCTCAGCATGTCTGTAAACCTACTCTTCTAGTGAGATAACTCAGGCTTGGTAAGCTACCAAAAACCCTTAAGCCAATTTTGGAATACACATCTTTCCTGCAAAATTCTCTATTGTCTTCCTGGATTTTACTTTATTAATAATATAGTTGTATGATTTCCTTATAATTATTTAAATTTTATCTGTAGTTATGTTTTTCCCTCCCAAACAAAAGAAAGACATATCAAAATAACCATGGAGTCTCATTTGTTTCCTCATTTTTGGTATCTTCAATGCAACTGGCTTGCTACACACAGTTCATGAATACTTCTGTGAAAAAAATCCAAAAGAACCTATAGCTAAAGTATTAAAAGTAACTGAATTTAGCAAGGACACTGATACAAGGCCAGTGCGTATAACTATATTGTGTAACTATAGACAAGTAATAAAGCAATAGAAAATTAAAAAATTTAATGATACCAATTATAGTGACATCAAAAACATAAAATGCCTAGAAATAAATCTAAAAACATGATAGGCAAGACCACAATAGTAGAAATTACAAAACAATGAGAGAATTGAAAGAGTAGCTAAATAAATGGAAGGATATACCACTTTCATGGATGCAATATTATAAAGATATCAAGTATCCCCAAATTGATCTTTAGAGTCAATGAAAAACTGATCAGAATCCCAGGATTATTTTGTAGAAGTTGAAAAGCTGGTTCCAAAATTGATATGAAAATGCAAGGGGCCAATGATAACCAAGGCAATCTTAATAATAACAAAGCTGGAGAATATATACTAATAGTTATCAAAATATATTACAAAACCATAGTAATTAAGACTGTGATATTGACATGTAGACAGACACATGGCACATTATAGAAACTCTAGAAATAGACAAATATATATACAACCAATAAACAATTTATGACAAACACATCACTTAAATATAATTTTAAAAATGTTCTGGGGCTTCCCTGGTGACGCAGTGGTTGAGGGTCCGCCTGCCAGTGCAGGGGATATGGGTTCGTGCCCCGGTCCAGGAGGATCCTGCGTGCCGCAGAGCGGCTGGGCCCGTGAGCCGTGGCCACTGGGCCTGTGCGTCCAGAGCCTGTGCTCTGCAGCGGGAGAGGCCACAACAGTGAGAGGCCCTCGTACTGCAAAAAAAAAAAAAAAAAAAAAAAGTTCTTAATAAATAGTGTCATAAATTGAATATACATTTGGAAAACAATGAATAGACACTACCTCCTAACATATAAAAGCTTAAACTTCAGATGAAGTAAATATCAAAATGTGAAAGGTGAAATAATAACATTTTTTGAAGGAAACATGGGTGACTGTCTTCACTACATTGGACTATGCAAAGATAACATAAATAGGATACAGAAAGCACTAACCATAAAGAACAAAAAGAAGAATTAATTTCATCAGGAGGTGAAAAGACAAGCCACAAAGTGAAGAAAACATTTGCAGTACATATATCTGATAAAGGATCTATGCCCTTCTCTTCCTGCCTGCCCAGCCTATGGATTTCAGGCTTGCTTGGCCAGCCCTCTCAATTGCATAAGCCACATCCTACTGCTTCTGCTTCTCTGGCTGAACCTTGACTAATACAGATTTAGTTGCCTAGTGCTATGTAATATATTACCACAAATGCAGAGGCTTAAGACAACATGCATTTATTTATTATCTCATGATCTCCCTGGCTCAGGGGTTCAGGCACAGCTTAAGTGGGTCTTCTGCTAGGGTCTGACAAGGCTGTAATGAAGGTGTTAGCCAGGCTGCATTCCTTTATGGAGCTCAAGGTTCTCTTCCAAGCTCATGTAGTTGTTGGGAGAATTCCATTCTTTTCAATTGTGAGACTGAGGACCCCATTTCCTTGCTAGCTGTCAGCTGGGGCTGCTCTCCATAACTTGAGACCAGCCTCAGGTCCTTGCTACCTTGCCTTCTCACAGGTTCTTTCACAACATAGTACCTCGCTTCTTTAAGGCCAATAGGAGAAGCTCTCTGACCTCTAGGCCCTCTTTTAAAGGGATCCCCTGATTAGGTCAGGCCCACCCAGGATAATCTCCCTTCAGATTAATTTAGAATCAACTGATTGAGAACTTTAATTACATCTCCAAAAATTACTATATAATGTTACCTAATAATTAGGGTGGTATTCATCATAATCACAGGTTCTGCCCACATTCAAAGGAGCCATTTTAGAATTTGCTCTAGCCCCCAATGATTCATATTCCTCATACATGCAAAATGCAGTAATCTCTTCCAAAGGTTCCTAAGTGTCTCATCCAATTTTAGCATCAGCTCAAAGGTCAAAATCTCATCATCTAAATCAACCAAGTGAGCATGAGGCTCCTAAATATAATCTCTTAAGTACAGTATCTGGGGCTCAATTCCTCTCCATCTGCACACCTATAAAACTAAAGAGACAAGTTATCAGCCCCTAGTGGTGAATGTACAATGGTGAGACAGACATAGTGTAATAGCTATAAGCATTCCAGTTTTTTTTAAAAAGGGGGGAAATGGAAGGTAGAAAAGAGTCACTGGTCCACAGCAGTTCTGAAGTCCAGCCAGAGTTCCTTGATTAGGTTTCAAAGCCTTGGAATGATCCCCCATGGTTTTCAGATTCACCCTTGGGACTCTCTGTTCTGCCCACTGACTTGTTATTCCTTTTATTTGAAAGAAGATGTTTTCAACTGAGAGGTTGTATTATCCTGCTTCCTTCCAGCAGAATCTTGGAATTTTGACAGCCTCCTTTTATTTTATAAAATAAAATTTTAGTCCAATTACTCCTTTTAGTCCAAACTGGCAGTGTTTCTGCTGAAACAATTTTCTCAAGAACTCTGAGGATCTTGCATGGATTTTCACTGGGTTTCACTCCATTAAATAAAAGGCACACCCACAAATCTTTTTGAGATAGTCCCTTCTCTCTCATTTGCTCCTGCTGAGATGGCTGAGGGTCAAATACTCTTAAATTTCCTAGAGGCCTCTGGTTTGACTAAGGGGATCTGTGAGACACACACTTAATCTCAATGAAAGGGCCCTTAGTATGACTGAATATTATGACCTTTTGATCTTTCACCTTTGTACAGTCATACCGACTCAACCTTTTCTGTATGCCACAGGTTCAGCTGACATTTCTGACTTTTACCATCTTTTTATCCATCCACAGAGGCTGAGAATTTTCAAAATAATCTGGCCATAGCTCCTTTTGTTTAAGAATTGTCCCCTCAACTTATCTTTCCTCTCACATTCTACAGTAAGCCTCAAGAAGATACCAGGCAGCAGCGTAAACACTTTGTTGGGAAATCGTCCTACCTACGTAACCAGTTTCATTGTTTACAAGTTATGTTTTCCACATAACTGCAGGAGAAAATTTGGCTAAGTTTTCTGCTACTGCATAACAAGGATCCTCTTTCTTTCATCTTCCAATAACATGTTTCTTGCTTCTCTCTAAACCCTCAGCAGTACTCCTATGGTCTGTAATTCCACTAACAGCCGGTTCAAGTCTTTTTACATATTCTCTATCATGCTCTTTAGAACTACTGTAGCTTTCATCCACTGCCTAGTACCAAAGCCACACCCACACTTTAGGTATTTTTTACATAGCAGTATCTCACTTTCAGACATCAAAATCTGTAATAGTTATCTATTGTTGCATAACAAATTACCACAAATTTAGGAGCTTAGAACATATATTTATTACCTCACAGTTCTTGTGGGTCAAGTGTCAGAGCGTGGCTTAGTTGGATCTTTTGCTTAGGGTCTCACAAACCTGGACTCAAGATGTCAGCTGGGGCTGTGGTCACATCCAAGGTTTGAGGCTTGAGGTCCTCTTCCAAGTTCACGTGGTTGTTGGCAGAATTCACTTCCTTGCAGCTATAGATCTCATGGCAGTTTGCTTCTTCAAAGCCAGCAACTGAGAGAGAAAGAGAGAGAATCTGTTATCTCAAGTCTCTTACCTCTCTACCTCCTTTTTTAAAGGGCTCACCTGTTATGCTAGGACCACCCATGATAATCTCCCTTTTGATTAACTTCAAGTCAACTGATTAGTGAGCTTAATCACATCTGTTAAAATTCCTTTCCCTTTGCTATAAAATGTAACCTAATCATGGAAGTAACATCAGTCATATTTGTATGCTCCATGCTCACTCAAGGGGAGAAAATTATACAGGGTTTGTACCCTGGAGTGGGTCGGGGGTGGATATGGGGGAACAAGTGGGAATTTTAAGGTAATCTTAGAAGTCTGCCTACAACAGTTTGGGGAGGTGCAATGTTAGGCATTTTAAGAAAATGTTGGATGATGCTCTTTTCAAGAAAGGAATGAATCTTTCTTCCTAGTTTTACTGGTATTTGGTAACTATAACCTTGTCTATGGAAGTAATTTGATTTGGATTCTTGATAGGTGGAAAGGATTCTACTAGGATTCAGTGTTTCATTAATCAGTTATATGTACCCCTCAATACTGGAAGCATCATTCCTGTAACCTTTGTAATATTAAGTCCAGAAAGTCAAAACCAGGCAGTGAGTAGCAGAATTGGAAAATCTCCTTGTAAACATTTTTAAAGACTTGCCAGAGTTTGAACCCTTGTCATTTATAACTTAAAGAATTAGAAACTTGCTCTAAGTTTATATGAAATAATTGTATGCAATTTGAGCTAGGACTGGAGGGCATTGTTAAAATTATTACAATCATTCAACAAACCAAAGAAAGCTCTACAATTTGAGTAGAACTTAAACTCACAGAGGAGTTGCTCTAACAACTGCTGGTGGGAACAAGGAGTTCCACATGCATGTAAAGGTCCACTTATGTAACTGACTGCTCATAAACTATTGTACATTACAAATTCCTGTCCTGTTGTGGAGGCCAATTGTCTAGCATTGCCAAAAGAGAGCAGAATTAATGAAACTGACCTTAAGAATGATAAAGTTCCAAAAGCATAAGAAGCTGAATTTATAGAAAAAACTGTTAATCATTATGAATAGTTTCCTTTGCTAAATAGTCTTTCCAACTTCTTAGGCATTCTTAGTTTCCCTGATCAAATTTCTCAATTAAGACATAAACATTTGCTTCAGAACCACTGTTTTTTTTTTTTTTGTAAATGCCTATGCTCATTCATTTCCACTCTGTGTGTGTGTGTGTGTGTGTGTGTGTGTGTGTATGTGTGTATGCAGTAATTTCACTGAATCATCCTATATTTGTCCTAAAACATTGAAAATGTTGGGATCATACACTTTTCCACAAAGTTGTCATGGTCTAATTCTAGAGCCCTGGTCAAGAATGGGTTGGGATGTAGCATGATATAAGCCTCCCTAGGCCCCAGAGTGCACATTTAATTAGGGAGGAGGAGTAAATCCTCTATAAAGCATGGCACTCTCACAGAAGGCTGACCAGAGGAATTTGGCATAGCACCCAAGGTGTGGTCCCCAGCAGCTCAGCAAATGGCTGGCTCTGAAACAGAGCCAGAGACAAAACTAATAAATAAGACAGCAATGGGGAATCAAGCTAAATAGTACTCTATGTCCAGGCAGGCAGAATCTGCAATGCCTGACACTAGAAATAATTACATCAACCTTAGTGCTTGGTATTCAGGGATTCGACAGGGCTCTAATCCCCAGAGTGATACTGGCCTCAGCCAAATCAACTTCCAATTATAAAACAAGTTGGGAGAACAAGTTAATTTACTAGAACAGGAATTCAAATTAAAGATCAGAGCAAAAACTATACCTTGTGGACTAATAACACTAATCATTGCAAAAACACATTCTAAGTTAAATATTTGCACAGCCATTATTTTATTCAGTCCTCATAAGATAGTTTGTTTGTGGTAGGCAGCTTTTGAAATGGCTCCCAATGACCTTTGTCTCATACTCTCATGGAATCCTGCCCCTTGTGTATGAGCCTGACCTAGTCACTTGCTTCTAACAAATAGAGTATGGCAAAAGGATGGGATGTCAATTCCAAAATCAGACCATAAAACACTGTGACTTTTATCTTGCTGGTAGTCTCTCTCTAGCTCTTCTCCTGTGCTTGCTCTGATAAAGCAAGATGCCATGTTTTGAGCTGCCCTAGGGGAGGCCATGGGGCAAGGAACTAAGGGTGGATTCCAGCCAATAGCCAGTAAGGAAATGAGTCCTTCAGTCCAACAACCCTTGAGACAGTTAATCCTGTCAAAAATCATGTGAATGAGCTTGGAAACATTTGAGCCTGCAATTGAGACCATGGCCTCAACTTGTACTTGTTTACAGTCTTGTGAGAGACTCTGAAGCAGGGGACTCAGTTAAGCCTTGCTGAGATTCCTGACCCGCAGAAACTGTGAGATAATAAATATATGTTGTTTCAAACTGCTAAGTTTTGTGGTGGTTTGTTATGTAGCAATAGATAGCTAATAAATATGAGAGTTTAGAAGGTCAGTGAGCCCCCCCTTCTGCCGAACTTGAGCTGTTATACTCATGGTTATGGTTTATTACAACAAAAGGATACAGGTCAAAATTGGCAACGGGAAAAGGTACATAGAATAGGGGCCAGGAAAAATCAGATGCAGAGCTTCCACTTCTCATGTTGCAGTGGAGTTCTGTAGACAGAGCTTATTTCTTCCATCAATGATGTGTGACAACAAGAACAGGGTATTGCCAACCACAGAGGCTCACCCAATTCTTGGTGTCTAGAATTTTTCCTGGGGGGAATCCATAGACATGGCTAATTGCTTGCTTGGCTGACCTTTAGCCTCCAGCACCTCCAGAGGTCAAGCTGATACTGCTTGACCTAAGGCCTCCACGAGAGATCACATCATTAGCATAGACTGTCCAGTGTGGTCCAGGGTCGCCACATAAGCAAAGACACTTATCAGGTAGAACATAGCAAAGGCCTAGAGGTTCCCTCCCAGGATCTGGGAGCAAAGGCAAAACTTCTCTTTTGGAAGGTTAATCCTTTAGTGTACACAGTATTACCTGTACTCTATATTCTTACTTTAGCTCTGAGTTTATTCCACTTGTCAGTCTTCAGACTTCTGTTAATTTTCAAAATTCACTGCAACCAACCAGATTTCCAGAGGATAAAAGTTTTTAATGGCCTTTGTGCCAGTTTTCAATGTTTTGCCTCTCAGCAACAAATCCATCCTTTTGCCCTGCTTTGTGATACCAGAGTCAGACCCTGTAAACATTTCTCTTGCCAGCTGGCATGATGTTAAACTTTGTCAGCAGAGCTGGAGGGACATTACAGAGGAAGGGGCTTCTCCTTCTGACCCCACAGTGCTCCTCTTTTCTTGCTGCTGCAGTGCTGGTCAGCATGCAGGGCACCCAGTGGTGTTTACCTCCCAGCGAGTTTCACTGATACCCCAGAGTCTGTCAGCACCGGAGCTGGATTTCTAGGGAGTTCAATGCAATTCCAGCAGGCATCCTTTTCAGAAAATTCCACCAGCAGTTTCCCAGGAAATTCAGTACAGACTTCACAGTGGGATTCCCAGCAAGTTCCACTGGCGCCACAACCAGTTTCCCAGCCAGTCTTTAAGGTGCCCTAGTGGGCTGCTTGCCTGGATGTTTCAGCAGCACCCCAGAAGGCAGCCTCCTGGAATGTTTTGTGGGCACTCCAGTGGGCAATTTCCTGTTTGCCAGTCTCAGCCTGTGGCACCTCCACTTACCTCTCAACCATCCACAAGACCACAGCCAGTGTCACTCCTCCAGTGAGATCTAGATCTAAGTCTTGAGGGTGGTGGTGGCCTCTTCTAAATTTTTTCTTCCCTTGAGTATTCTGCATCAGCCCTAAGCATACTGTCTGCTCCCTGTATCTGCTGTTCCTGTATTTTTTAAGAATTATCTTTAACACATAGTAGTTAATCCCCTATTATTTGGCTAATAATTCTTTAAATGAAATTTCCTATTCAAATTAATCTGTGGTATCTGTTTCCTGACTAGGCCCCAACTGATACAGTCTTCAATTTAAAAGGATTTAAAAATAATTGTGTGTTATGTGTCTTCCCCGTGTTTAAAAGAAAAAAAAAAAAAACTGAAAATTTTCTTTTTTAGAATATTTCCTAACAAATTTGCTGAGGACATGTGAACTTGTTATGCTAAAATTCTCCCTCAAGCATTCATGTAAATTTAAGGGAAAAAAAGATATGTAAAAATTCAGTCAGATACAAAGAAGAAAACCAGGTAAAACTTTTATTTTCACTTTAAGGACAGCAGTGGTATAATAGATATTAATGTACTTCCTACAAAGAGACAATTTTAAAGTAATTAGGCATTATGCTCCCTTGCTGCAATAATCTTCATCAGGAAGATGTTGAAAGCAAGAGTAAGATTAATTTTAAATTTAGAGAAGAGCAGCCAAAATTTGAGGCAGACTTTAAAATCTTAATTCATTATTTTTCATGCTACCTCAGGGCTATAGTTATTTTTTTTCTAAATTTATTAGGGATGGGATTCAGTGTCTGGCTCCTAGTAGGCACTCAACAAATCTATGTGAACTGCATGCCTGATGCATTTCTGTTATCTATTGGTTAATTTAGTAACTGACATATGAACTAAGATACCAGGAATCTGCTTGTTATGATTTTGACAATTTTATCCTGGCACAGACAGGATTAGAAAAAGAAAAACCACGTGGTAGTGCTGAGTGCTGCTTACTGCCAATTGTATCCTGCAAATCCATGTCTCCCATATTTCTATCTCTTCTCCTAGTTTATATTGCTGCTTGGGTAAAAATTGTCCCAGAATCAACACCTATGGATTAATGGGAAGATCCATTCAGTACATACTATGTCCTAGGTGCTTCACTTATTCTCTGATTTTACCCTCATTTCCCCACAGGTTGACATTATTATCACCACCATTTACAGATGAAAGAAATGAGACTGAGCAAGCTTACATTACTTGCTCAAAGTCACATTCCTAATTAATAACAAAGCTAAGAATTGATGACAGCTTTTCTGACTCAAAATCTAGTACTCTTTTCCATTATACTTCACTGACTCTCTTTAAACCATAGAAATTGGAACCCAAAGCGTATTTTTTTGTTTGTCCAACCCAACAACTACCTAATAAAGAAGTATTGTCTACAACATTCCTAACTGGCAGCCTCTACTTAAACTTTCTAGTGATGAAGAAGAACATTATTTCACAAGTTCAAATTTTTATACCCTTCAAATTATCAGGAAGTTCTTAGGCATATGGGTTTATAATCTTTCTTCTTACTGACTTCCACCCATTGGTTGTAACTGTGCTCTCTCGAGGTTGTAACTGGGTTCTCTGTTTTCTCCCAGAACAAGTACGATTTCTCTTCCACGCAGGCCTTCAATCAGCAGAAAGGGATACTATTTTTGTGCCTAGAATTTCCCTCTCTCCACTTTTTAAAATTAGAACTCAATCTAGAGTGGACTTTCATGTTCTCAATATTTGATAGTACTTATTATTGCTGCTGGGATGTATATAAGCCTTCTAATCCTTATTGCTTATCTGGAAATACTATACATTATATATTTTGGTATATACTCCTATGAATATAGATAATAAATATTGATTTAGTGGAAACCCCCACTCCTAAATTCATTCATCCAGACTTATAAAAATCAGCCTGCTTCTACCCAGTTATGCTTTTGGAAAGTGCTGAGAAGATCTTCTGTGAAAATAAGTCATCATGGAACTTTAACATAAAAGCAAACTGGGGGGTGGGGGGGAAGGACGATGAGGAGGAAGATGAGGAGGAGGAGGGACAGTCAGCGTGGGACTCAGGGAGAGAGAGCTGTTGGAGAGAAGTCCAAGCATAGTGCAGAGATGGGGCAACATTTCTAATTCGGGAATTGAAGAACAGGGACCACATTATAGAAATAGGAATCCAGGTTGCTACTGAATCTTTGCGATTCAAGCAAGTGCCATTCCCAGTGAATAAGACTGCTCTCTATAAGGCTAGTGAATAATCATACAATCCAGTTATGAGGTCTTGGAGAAGTAGAAAGCGTCCAATGCTCTATCCAAATGCATTGAGTTAAAATGAGAGGTTATCATTTGTAAAACAAAACTAAACAAAATTGAAGTGTTGGGAAGAAGTTGCTTTCCCATAAGAAGAGAGAAATGTTTTACTTGTTAGCCAAAATCATAGAGGAGAAGCATGTTCGTCAAACCACAATGTTTTATCAAGTACTCAAACAAACATAAACCAAATAATTTCACTCATCCTAAGAATTCACTTGGTGAAAAATAACACTACACAAATTAGCAAACAATTTCAGTGAAGTAACTGCAAAAGACAGAGGAAATAATCATGTTGGAGTATCAGTAAAATATCTTTGGCACTGTGAAGTGAAAAAAAGGCTTATTCTAGACTAAGAATACCACATGAAAATATGCAGTCTAATACTTTAAGTGTGGTTTTGAAGGGAAATCATAGATATTGCAACAGCCTCTAATCTCTAAACTGAAGTCAATGTGAGTTGATTCTGGGCAAAGGTTATCAAGTTAAACTGAAAGCTGGTTTCCACAGTCAGTAGTGATATGGTTTCCTATTTGATGAGAGATATACATAAAATAGGAAGGAAAGTAGTTTCAGTAATAAATGTCTGCCAAGCAGTTACCTGAATCTTTACTTCTTCAACTCAATTCCCAGAAGCCTCTGTTCTCCCAGTAGGGATAGATAAATCAGAACATAAAGGGTTAGCGGTCCCTCACCCTATTGTGCCTACTTCATTACCATCAGGTTTCTAAAAACTGTGACACCAGGGATGTTCCTGCCAAATACCTCCTCTGTTTCCATAGCTAAAGTTTGTTTCCACTCACCTACCCCCTTTCTTACCATAATAACTAGAAGGAAATCTATAGGATTTCTTAAATCTTTCTCATATCCTTAAAACCAGTGTCTTAGGAAAGTGCTAGCTGGGCTCAATGCCAATGTTCTTTCTCCTATAGAGCATTAACTCAGCTGGGTTGTCTCTTTTCATTTCAGTTAACCTCTCCTACTCTATCCTCTGGGCTCCTATTCTCACTAAGACTGCCTGCAGGGGAAACGCTGTCTCTCGTCACATCTTCTTACTTACTGATCTCAAAATAACTATAGAGGCATGTTCATTCTATGGCTTCGTTGATGATCACAGTGGTACAATGGATTGGGAAAATCAAACAACAAAAATAAGGAAGTGACAAAGTTTTGAGACTTGTTTAAGACCAATCATTCAGAATCTCTGAGTTATGGGTTTTGTTCCTCTCTGTGTTGGTAACTGGGACCCCTTATGGTACTGTGCCCTAAGCCTCCCCACCCCCCCACCCCCACTGCAGTGTGCCCTAAGCTTTTATTCTTTAAAACCAGGCTTACATTCTGCCATTCGCCTTCTTCCAACTCCTGTCTTTACCTCTTTCCCCTCTTCCTTATGTTCCATCTATGGCTCATTTCTTTTCTTATTCTCCATATTTTCCAAAATGTACTTATTCACTCCCATGACCATCCTACAACCAGATGATTTCCAATTATAAATCTCCAGTCTAGATATGTCTTCTGAGCTGTAGTATCTATGTATCTACTAGACAACTCTACCTTGACATTAGTGCACACGTCAGGCCAAGCGTAGTTCTCTCCTCTCCATGCCCACAACCACTACCTAATTATCTCTATTCTCTTTTCTCTAATTCAAGTCTCTCCCCCTATAATTCATACTTCACATGGTAAGCAGACTGATATTGCTTCAGCCATGTCTGATACGTCATTAACCTGCCAAAAAATGCTTCATTGGCTCCTATTTGCCTCTGAGATAAAATCCAGACTCTTGAGCCTGATTCACAATGGATAAATTATATGTATTGTTTCACCCTTTCTCTCCCCAGTCCCTGCCTGTGATGGGCCATGGGGTGTCTATTGTTTGGATAAACATTATTCTGGGTGTGTCTGTGAGGGTGTTTCTGGATGAGATTAACATTTGAATCAGTGGACTGAGTAAAGCAGATTGCCCTCCCCAGTGTGGATTTGCTTCATCAATCCACTGGAGGCCAGGATAGAACTAAAAGAAGAGTAAGGGAGAATTCATTCTTTCTGCCTCTTTTTTGTAGCTGAGGTCTTCTCCTGCACTTGTACTGGAATTTTCACCATCAGCTCTCCTGATTCTCAAGCCTTCAAGCTTGAACTGGAATTTACACCAGTAACTCTCTTGGGTCTCCAGCTTGCAGATTACAGATTGTGGGATTTCTCAGCCCCCATAACTGTGTGAGCCAATTTCTTACAATAAATCATATATATATATGTATATATATATGTGTATATATATATATTTACACACACACACACACACATATATATATTTTTTTAATCTTACTGGTTCTGTTTCTCTGGAGAACCATGGCTAATACACTTCCCATTATCAAACTTTAAACTTCAGCTAAACTGAACTATTTTCAGTTTCCCCAAAATATCTCTTACACATGTGAGCTTGAACATGTTTTTCTTGCTATTTATGACAGCCTTTCAAACATTCACACACACACACACACACACACACACACACAACCACACATCCCTCCTTGATTGGCTAATATTCTACTTAGTGTCCCTACACTCCCACTCTCCAGAAAAATATAAACCTCAGCTTATTCATTAATCTCCCCTAAGGATTGCAATTTTCTTTTGAATTTAGCATATCTTCAGACTAAATGCCAGGTTGAGTATCAAGTAATTCATGCTTTACTCAACAAATAAGATAATGATGATGATGACAACAATAATAACTTCTGTCATTTACTGAGTGCAAAGCTCCGTGCTAAGTAGTCTTTATACATTATTTTAATCTGCCAAGCAATTTGAAGGATATTATCCCCATTTTTTTGGATGTGGAAACTGAGATTTTAAAAGTTTAAATATCTTGCTCAAAATTTTGAAGTTAATAAATGGTAAAGGTGGAACTGAAACCTAAGTCTAGTCTTACTTTAGCTTGTGCTTTGAACCATTTTATGTACTGTCATTTTCCACCCAAAACTAAAATGGCAGCTCTTAAGCTTGCCATTTATATGGTAACTCTTGCCTTTCTTTCAATATATATTCTGCTTGAATTTGGAAACAATGATAAATCATAAAAAGAAAATTAGTAATCCAATTTATTGGTATGTTCAGGGTTATTTGGATAGGCACGTGACAGGGTCTGTCATCCATTCAACATAAGCCCTGTGCAACACCTACTGCAAGACAAAAGAGAAAACCTGATCTTATTCTCTTGGAATCCTGTTTCCAGTATGGTTTCCAGTGAGATTCTATCAGTGAAAAGCATTTGAGGAAGACTTGGAAGGATAAAGGAGGGGAGACAAAGCATTATTCTCAGGTGGCACCTGCAAGCTGACTGCAGCTTCCCTAGGTTTCCAGGGATTTTCCTGAGAATCCTCCATTTCTGTGCTACAAGAAGCTGATATTTTCAGTGGTAGCTTTCCTGAACTCTGCTTCTACAGACCTAAAAATATTGCACAAACCTCTCCTTCCCTGTTTTAAACCCTTCTCTCAACTCAAAACACTTAGCATAGTATCTGTATTCCCAACTAGCCACTGATTAATATATTTTTGTGTCGATGACTTATACCTTATTTCATACTTTATTCAATTTTTGAAGGAAACATTTGATAAAATTATACAAAGATAGACTCTAATGGTTTGTCTTTAAATTATTTTGTTAACAAAAGGGAAACATGTCCAGGTATCCAGTTCTAAAGTCAAGAGTTTAACAGCATTTTTAGATGGGGTACTCCAATTTTCTCCAGGGTCTGAAACATCAGAATGCTATGTTATGTCCCAAGGAAACCTCAGCATACTGGTATGTATATTTGGTGCTTTGTAATTCAGTGAAACACTATGTGGAATAAGTATGATTTCCAGCCCCAGACTGCTCCAGGTGATGAAGGGAGGTAAGTGGGGCTCAGTGTGGAAGCTGTTTCTTCCATAGTTTTGCCATTCTCTTCTTACCATCTGTCTTGCACATATTTCTCTTGTACTTACCAGACTTAGTTTGTTTACCTGCCTATTTCTCTTAGTAGATGATAAAATGCTTGAAGGTAGGGGCCTTGGGTTATTCACTGTTATGTTGCCAACCTTACCAAGTGTCTGGTATATAGCAGATAAGAAGTAAGTGTTTGCTAACTTGAACCGAAATCAAGTTTCTGAAAGTCAAAAGTACACACAGAGTAGCAGAAGGGATCCAGACTTTACTGACTTCTGATCTGCCTCACAGGCTCCTGGGAATCTTATAATAATCTTAGAATTCTGGAAAACCATCTGGCATAACATGGAACTTTCTAAAGCAGCCTTAGAGACTTCAAACTTTCCTGAGCATCCTAACTAGCAGTTTCCCTGGAGTACCTTATCTGGAGATATTCAATATGTTACATACATAAAAATGCAAAGGAACTTAATAAATCAATTGTCCTAATTCAATTTGTAGATACAATGCCTTCTAAGTGCCTAAAGTGTTTTAAGAATCATGAAACAGGGCTTCCCTGGTGGTGCAGTGGTTGAGAGTCCACCTGCCGACGCAGGGGACACAGGTTTGTGCCCCGGTCCGGGAGGATCCCACATGCCGCGGAGCGGCTGGGCCCGTGAGCCATGGCCGCTGAGCCTGTGCGTCCGGACCCTGTGCTCCGCAACGGGAGAGGCCACAACAGTGAGAGGCCCGCATACCGCAAAAAAAAAAAAAAAAAAAGAATCATGAAACAATAAGAGATTTGCTATTTAATCTTTTATATTTATCCGTAGGTAAAAAATTTATTATCAGACTTGGAAAGATATTATGTCTTTTTTGGACTACAGCAGTTAGCTCAATAATTAATTAGTCAGAAGAGTATTCAAGGTGCTTAAAACCCCAGAGTACAGTAAGTTTACTCAGTTGTTGGTACATGCAATAAAACATGAGTTCATTATCATAGATAATATACTGCCTAGTGGAAAAATATATAAAAGTACTAGAAAATGAAGCCTATTATATTTCTCTATAGGCATGGGAACACTTATTATAAAGTACAGAAATTTACAAAGTCTCCTACTATATCAGGTTAATTAATTCACAGTTCTGGAGGCATTTTCAGATGATAAAGAATCCTAATAGCTTAGAGACAGTATGAGAAGTAAAAATAGACTAAAGATAGAAATCAAGAGTCCTGAGTAAAGTTTCAGTTTTACCATCTATTGTCCTTTTGGCATCCGAATGGACACAATATCTTTGAATGTCATGGAATCATTAGTAAAATAAGGATGTTTAAAAACTACCTGTCTACATTACAATGCTGATGAAAGACTCAAATGAAAAATAGGTATGTGGAAATTCTTTAAAAATTGTGAAATGTCAACAAATATATAGCACCAAGACAATAAAGGAGATTTTGTTGGTACACATACAATAAATAAAAGATGAGTTCTGTCACCCTTAAGTAGTTCTTCTAGAAGATTATACTTGTTTCAGTGATGCTTAAAAATTATTAAAATCCCCTGTTAAGTACTTCAGATTCAGACACCTTTCTTTCAGCATTCATAATTTGAAGGTATGTTTAACTTCTGGGCAGTTAGAATATGACTTGGTCAACAATGCAGATTATCAGTTTGGTGATCAATTTTTTAGTAGGAAAGAAGGATAAGTGTAAAATAATGACTTTTGTTAGTGTGTCTTCAAAGACTGTTTCAAAGAAGAAGTCGAAGTCAAAAATTATTTGAGTAATGGAAGTGTCTTTGGATCTCTAACCATTCAAGATACAAATTTTGACATGTGACAATCATCTAAGGATGTAAATTCCAATGTATTTGCTTTAGAGGGTAAATTATATTATTTGTGCTTCATTAAACCTTTCTTGCATAAAACCTTTCTTGGTTTAGGGAAATCAAACTCTCAAAATGAGCAAGATGGAACAGCTGCTGGGAAGATATCATACAGATGGTTATCGTCTTAAATTGAACATCCTTTATATATCAAAAAACAAACAAGACTAAAATATAAAGAAATGTGGTGATTATTTGTATTGCATTAATACCCTTTGATTCACAAGTGAGTAGCTTCTTTAAAGTTCCAGACACTTCAATGTATTTGAGTAACAGTCAAATTAACAATATGACAGAAAATAGATACAAATAATGCAATGTTGACTCAGTAATTCAACCTCTGTAATTTATCTTAAAATTACATGCACAAATATATCTGAAAGAAAAAGTTATAAAAAGCAAAACACATTTATACAATATAAAAATGTTTAAGTAAATTGAACATTTCACATATTGTCATACTCTTTTGTCATAAGAGAAGGTTAGTATAAAGATTAATATTTTTCTTAATTATAGAAGAGGCATATATATGTTTTGGGAACCTAGAAGAGGCAAGTGCTCCCTCTGCCTAGGAAAATCAGAAAGGCTTTATGAAAGTAGGTATTTTTAAATGCATTCTTGAAACATGAATTTGCCAGGCAAAGAAAAGAGAGCAACAGAACTGCAAACGTGGAGAGAAAAATGTGCATGTGCAGAATTGTGGCAGCAAGAGGGAGCTTAACATTTATGTGAAATGGTGAGCAGTCGGTTTGGTTGGAGAACAGGGTTTATGAAAGGCACAGGGGGATAAATTAAAATAAGACTGAAAGAGAGATTTAAATTTGACTTTAAAGGGTCTTGCTCTTTAGCATATGAAATTTGAACTTCACCTTCAGATGATGAAGCTAGATCTCAAGGTTTTGAAAATAACAAAGCATTTGCTGCTAGCATATTTGTAAATGATGTAGAAAAATATGGATGAAATTGATTGATGCTATATCTTGCTTGATAATGCAAGTGCTTCAATTTGACTTTTTGTTTATCTGTCTCTCATAATTAATTGGAAACTTGAAAATGCATCTTAATGTTCCTGAGATCTGTAGGCTTTGGTACAATACTTGGAATACAGTTGATATTCAATAGACATTTGAACAATAGGTCAGTAATAACTAGAAAGGATGACTCTGGCCCTTTGTCATAGTTTGGTGGTTAGTTAACTAATTAGTTAATGTGACAGGAACTTTGAATACAATAAGAGAATATCAGTTTAATTGTCACATAAGCCCCCAGAGATAAATATTATTTTTACTACTTTGCATATGATCACACTAAAGATAAAAGCAGTTTGGTAAAACTTCTCTACATTTTACTGACTGTAATTTGAGGAGAAGAAATTCTGCTTGACTACAAAATCACAAAACTATGCTGCTGAACTGTTTATCACTTACTTCAATGATAATATAAATGAAATAGCTATGAATTTTATAGATGAAATAAGTTGATGGGAGCAAAGGAAAGAAGAAGACACAGCAGCTAATATAGTGGATGACAAAATCAGGATTTCAAATTATTTTCACAGGCCAGGAAATGGAGCCAAAATCAACAGGATGAGAGTTAAATAGGACATATACATATATATGCCAGCTTGTAGGTTCAACAAACTATTTACATAAATTCAATATTTTTTTAAAAAGTCTTCTCCACTAGAACATGAGATGTTTATCACTGGATTCTCCAGTGCCTACCAGAGTACCTAGCACTTAAGATGCTCAAGAAATATTTGGTGAATGCAAGTACAGATGAAACTCATCTCAGGAATTCGCTAGCGGTCCAGTGGTTAGGACTCTGTGCTTTCACCATGAACTCATGGAAAAATAACAACCATCATGTAGATGCCACTATCCCTCTGCAGTTGCTGAGATTATCAGGACCCCGTACCCATAATCAGCATTAGCAGTACAAATCAAATTTAACAATTACAGTTCCAATACCTGATTGAAAACTTACCTTAAGCATTTAATTGTGGTAATAAATCCAATTAGCTACTATAATTTCACAGTTCTTTCTGAATATGACCTCCTTCTCAGAAAGAAAATGTAACAATCAGTAGCTCAAGGAAATGGCATTTGGGCCCATCACTTGATACTCTTGTTAGAATTATCAACTGTTTGTCACTATAGTCCTCCAATTTAATCTTTAATACCATCCATGTCTTTATGTTGGTCAGCAAAGTAATTTCCATGCATCTGAATAAACCCTTCCTGTAAAAATTTTTTTCCTTCTATAATCTTTTAATTTCTTATTTTTCTTTTTGTTAACATAAAAACCTAAAGGTGTCACCTTTTGAAAAGGAACTATATGTTACTCAACCCTAGGAATTTAATACTGGTATTTTTTTCTTTCTTGACCCTTTTCTCCCAAGAATATATTTATGAATTATATATAAAGTCTCCTTTACTATTCTAATATCCATAGAGAGAGCAATAGCTGGAGAACTTCAGCATTCATTACCTATGGGATATAGTCTGGACTGGGTAGCAGTTTCTTCCCCCTTCTTTGAGCCTTCCCTTGGCCCTAGATGAAGGATATGGTAGTGATGTTATGAAGCCACAGGTTAAAGCCACATTCTGATATGGGAGCAAGTGATGGCCTTATGGAATAGTCTGGTCCCTTGGAAAGTGAGACATTTTTCTCTGTCTTATTTGAATCCCTGTTGGATGCTGCCTTCTGATGTTTGTAGAATATACTTGTTTTCTCATACAATTCTTAATCTGAACAAAACATCTTGCTGCACTACCCAGTGCTGAAAACTGGAGAATATCTTCATCCCAGCACAATGTATAGAATTACAGTGAATGGACACTGAGACTCCAGATAAAAAAGTTGATAAAAGATTGAGGTAGGCAAATGGGAGATGATTTACACAAGGACAGGCATGTAATGGCATGGTACAGAACCTGTGTGTTGCTATGTGTTTATTTGCCTTTACTTTGGTATTTACCTATAAAAGCATCCAGTTCTGTGCTCTTCCCCTGTACCCCAATCACACCTTCTCAAAAGACTGTGTATGTGTAGTAACTGGGATGGTCATGATATGATTGGCATTACAGAATTTAGGATTAAATTCTCGCATAGGTGGCCTAGGTGTCTATTACTCAAGTGTGGGGGTTAGGGTGTTAAAACTACACACACATTATTCTCAGTAAAAATTTTAAAGTATTTCGATACACAGTTACCAGTTGAGATCCTTAGCGATCAAAACCGTTTATAATACAAAAATTAAATACCAAGAATCAGCAGGTGGATATTGGTGCGTGTTTACAACAACAGTTGTTTGGACATTTAAAACTACTAAAACTATTCAAGGGAAGTATCCCAGAGATAGACATAAACTGAATGTACTTTTGTTAACCTGAACCAAATAGGCTGCCAGATATTTCTCCAGCAAAGATGGGTTTATTCGGGATCAGCAGAGAATTGCGCTCATGGTCTGCAACCATGGCGAGCCACAAACAAGAGGCTCCCTACATGGCAAGAGAATGAGAATGCTTTTGTAGAGAGGAAAGGAAGTTGGGAGGGCTATAGTGAACACAGAGTTCATGGTTTTTCATTGGCTGAGTCCTTGACAGCACTTCCTGTTGTGTTCTGCTATTGTCACAGGGTAGGGAGCTCCTTCTGGTCTCCCAACTTTATTTAGTTTAGGTTTTTGTTTGTTAATTTTTTACACTATTAACCTGAAAAAAATGTTTAATATTGTTTTTTTAAGTAAGTGGTAGCTTTTCCTTATGAAAAAGAAAAAGCAAATAGGATACTTGAGGAAATCAGTGGGGGTGAGGGCTTGAATGTTGATGAAAGAGTCCTTTCCAAGGGCTCTCAGACATGATGAGAACCAGTATTGCAAGCTGCTGGGTCTACCAGCCAGTGACTCTGTGGTGCTGAAGAACAGGAATACTGAGCAGAACCTAACAGATGAATATCACTTTCATGATGACTCAGCCTTACCTGAGTACATTCTAAACCAAGAAAAACCATGATAACAGTGTATTTAATCAGTGGTGAACAGCCCAGCCTCTAATCTGGATTCTGTCAGTTATACCATTATTCCAAGTCTTAGGTTTGGAATTAAAAAAAAAAAAAAGTTAGAAAGATTCCAGTGTGGTAGAAAAACAGACTAGGCTAAGTAGCAAACTGAGAGTAATGTTTAGACAAAACATTCATAATCTTTAGTAATGTGTAAACATAACTAATCCCTTATTTCAATCCTATCAACATAGGTATTTATGCTTCTCTATAAGTAGCCAAGGAAAGAAATTGATGACAGTACTTGATAGCTAGCTATAATTCATAGGTAGTTTAATATGGGCATTTTTTAGATTAAATCTTGCCTCTGTTCTTCCATATTCATATCAATTCATTATCTCCCATAATTTATGCAATGATAAACTTCATCTTATCGTCACTGGACTTACATGAATACCAATAGTGACCATATTGACATCAAACTGTGACCCAGCATCATCACTACAGGCAAGAGATGCCCCCAACTTCTATCCTGCTTCTTCCTCACATGAAGGAATGTAACAAAAGTGATCTAGTCATTCCTTTCTAAAGATGACATTCCTGAAACTGAAGTTCCTACATCTAGAATTTATATTGTGATATTAACATTGTTAGAATAACTACAACTTTAACCTAAAAACAAACATTAATATTTATAGGTATTATATCCTCCAGAGATTCTTCACTATGTCCACACCCAAACACATAGAATTAGGACTTCAGGGTTGTATTTTGGCATGTGCTATCCCTAGAACTTGTGTTCTTTAAGGGCATGCTAGCAAAATATCAGAAATGACAACTAAATGTTCTCAAAGTGTTAGTAATTTTTATCATTTTATGAAGAGACTTCTTCCAGTGGCCAGGACATGACATTCACCCTATCAATCATCTATTTCTTTCTGTCTATCTATCATCTATCTCCCTAAAAACCCATCTTAAAAAATAGGGACTTCCCTGGCAGTCCAGTGGTTAAGACTCTGTGCTTCCACTGCAGGGGGTGCGGGTTTGATCCCCGGTCGGGGAAATAAAATCTCATGTGCCACACAGTGCAGCAAAAAGTAAAAATAAAAAAAAAAAAAACACAAAAAACAGAAATATTAAAACAGTGAAATAAAATCAAAACAAATGTATGGGACATCTTAAACAGAATTAGGTGACAAATAATCCTCACAAACTCAAAATATGGATGAACATGATCAATACTCCCCAAGCATCATGAGCAACTGGACAGTATTAATAACAGTGAGAACAGGAAGAGGGGAGGAACCCTGGTAAATCTGCAACATTCAACCCTAAAGGAGATCATGTATTGAGTGGGAATCTGAGAACAATTGGGAACATTTGGAAAAAGTCCTTATAAACTCCAAGTGTGGGGTAAACAAAAAAGAATAAGGAGAATCACAAAGGAGATTGTGGGGAGTTCAAACAATGCTAAAGCAGTTTAGCTGTCAAAGACCCTAGCATTATTAAACAAATATGCACTTTCAAAAAATAAAATTCACCTTGGAATAAATGATATCCCAAGAGATGATCAGCACACATCTGGAAAATGTGGCCATAAGAAGAGATGAAAACAGTAACCCCAAAGTTAAAATGAGCTAAAAGAATTTCAGAAAAGTCTAAGTTTGAAAGGTAGCCTACAGTGGAATTTGTACAGGTCCTAAGGCAATTCTCTCTGCTTTAAAATTTGTATTTTGTTGTTACTGTACTTTCTGAGATAGGCCTCCTCTTTTTTACCCTCACCCTTCTCAACTGGTTCTTTTCCTGAAATCTACAACATTCTTCTTCTGTCTTGCTTTCAGCAAATTTACCTCAAGGATATAAAACTAGACTAAAACAATTAAAAGTTTTCATATATAAAATAGAAACATGTTAGAAGATATAATGGACTTTGAGAAGATGCTGATTTTAAGAAAAAGAAACATTTTTAAACAACCAGAGAACTTGGAATATGTATTGGGTATTAATTTTTATTAAACATTTTTGTTAATAATTAAGATATGATAAAGCCCTATGGATTTGCAAACTGTCCTTTTTCTTGAGAGTCAGATTGAAGAATTTAAGAATGAAGTGCTTTGACATATCTCCGCAAAAGAAAAAAGAGGGAGGAATAAGTAAAATGTGTATAGAAAAATGTTGATAGCTTTTAAAGCTGGGTGATGGTCATGGTACTACTTATTTCCTTATGCTTGGAAATGTTCATAATTAAAAAGTAAAAAGAATGTAAAAGGAATTGCACATGAGTATGTAACAACACAGTCTATTAAACTGTTCATGACTTTGCTAAAATAATTATTTTTATGAAGTATTTCTAGGTAGCTAAGTCCCTATTTCCAACACTTCTGAGAATTTCCCCACATCAAGCACTTTTTCATGTTTCAGGTTTTTATCTTAAAATGTAAATAGAAAATTGCATCATTTTAACAGCTAATATAGTTCATCTTATGAGAAATGTCTCAAAAGGCTTTCTTAGGTAGACACAGTAGCCAGCACCAAAACATTAGCGAAGGAGAAAGTTCTTCTCCATTATGAAATATGAAAATTGAGAGCTTACAGGAGGAAAGGAGAGGGTGAGAGGGTGAGAAGCGGAGTGAGAAAGAGTGGAAACTGTGTCTTATGTGTAGTTACTGGGCCAGAAGGAGTCCTTCCAAACATCCACCTGGTTCTTTAGTAAAGTTTAAGAAACTCACTAAATTCTACCGTGTGATAGGTTATCTTGTTAAAGCCAGTGAAGAGACTGAATTCTGGGTCAAGGTTGATGGAGGAAAGTGCAAGAGGTGAGCAAGCAAGGCTTCTTCCAATTGCCCTGAGTCAGAGACATACCAAATATTTTCTGTGACTTTTAAAAGGCCTAAAAGACTTCTTTATCTACTACCCTTGAAATTTTAGTACCTGGGCATACATTAGAATTTGCCACCACTCTCATCTATGTCCATTTTGCTAAGGTTTTCTAGGCCTAATTTAGTGACAAGTCTGAGAAGATGCCAGAAATTCAGTTCTTCCCAGATGACAAGCTCATCTCTCCCCTCCTGAGACCCTAAGCCTTTTCTTTTGGGCTGAATGAATGGGGCTGGCCAATTTTCACTGAAGTCTGTTTACATCAAAGGCACAAAATGCAGAGGAAAGAGAATCCCAGGAACCCTTTTCTCTTTTGCCTTGAGGAAGAATAATTAACCCCTACCCTGGTGGCCACTATAGCTTCTCTTCCCTTCCCTTTATCACTCCTCTTTTATTGTTCACAGAGTCACCTTTGAACTGCAGTTTTCCAGTGTCTCTCTTTAGTACATCTTTGTATTGAAATCCCATGCTTTGTACAAATATAATGAAAAGTGATTTGTACGAGTCCAAAGGAAAAAAAAAAAGAAAAGAAAAAAAAAGAAAAATGTAGAAAATAAGTAAATATAGAGGTGTGGTAAAAATTATTCATACCATGAATATTATGAAATACATTCTCAATTGAGAACAGGTAACATGTCACTATTAGGAAGTTTTAGTAAATCTGCATGTATTATAACCCCTCAGAATATAACTGAAAACATGGGATTTAAAGGAAATTTAAACAAACTCTTAATCACAATGTTAGCTTTTTTTTTTTCATTAAGTCTTGTGCATTTTAACTCAAGGAAATTCTCAAATTCTCAACTCTAACTACGTCGCCCTTACTTTGAAAACAAACAGTGAAGGGGAGCTGAATTTGTCATCCCCAAATATGCCTCTTTGGGATAAGGATTATTTGGGGCTGATTATTTTTAAGAAAGAGGAGACACAGGAGAAGCTCTGAAAACCAAATAGAAGTTACCCTCTTTTTTGTAAGAGAAATTTACATTTATAAGGGAAATCTCCATTTGTAAGAGTGACTCCTCCCTATTAGACAGAAGAGGGTGACTAAATTTCTTGACTCTTATCAATAGAGAAGGCAATAACTGAAATCTGCATAACAACAACATACCTTTATTTACCTTGCTTTTCGTGATAACCTCCTGTAACTTGCTCCCACCCACCCCTCCAACATCTTTTGTCTTTAGCTGGAGATAATATTATAAGGTGGTGGCTTGAACCATTTCAGGGAGTTAGTTTTCCTGGATAATGGAACTCCCATATATACAGGAGTTATACATGTTATTAAATATCTGTTTTTCTCCGGTTACTCTGTATTTTATTAGAGGGGCGTCTCAGCTGAGAATCCTGAAGGGTAGAGGAATTTTTTTTTTTCCTACCTTACAACAGCAAGTAGAAAGACTGGGGTTGGTGATAAAAGGAGGGAGGAAGTTACTTCCTAAATAGACAAGTGGGAAAGCAGACAATAATTTAGCAGCAGAAAAATTCATTCTGCTCAATATAAAAACACAGCAGACCATTCACTGTAGGGGCAAACAACACTTCACTTCCCATGTAATTCTAAAGGCATTTTTGAAGCCCACTGACCTTCATGATAACAATGAGCTATCAAGGAAAAGAGAAAGTAAATATTAAACTCATCTCTAATACACTTTCTTCCAAGTGCTAAAATTAAAGATTTAGATGTCAGGGATATGAAAGAATAAAAATTCATTACCTGGAAATTTCGTTGTATGAAACATCTAACTGAAACAGGAGAGAAGGGGACAGGGCACAACCTTTAAAAGAATGACATAACCCGAGGACACGAAATAAACTGATTAGAACCAAATAAGTCCAAGATGGCAGATGAGTTGATTTCCACTATACGCTCATTGTAACGCATCAGCAAGCTAAATGACAAACCCATAAGTGCCATGACAGTTCCAAGGCCGACCATAAAGGTCAAAAGTGGGCAGTGGCCCAATCCCTGGAAATCCCCACCCCTTCCCCAAAATAGCTGGAATATTCCTCCCACTCATTAGCCTATGAAATTACGCATCCCTATAAAAACTGACAATGCCATACGCTGGTGCTGCTCTCACCTTCTGAGATGGCCCACACTCTGCCTGAGGAGTGTGTTTCTCTCTAAATAAATCCACTTCTTACCTATCACTTTGTCTCTCACTGAATTCTTCCTGTGATGAGACATCAAGAACCTGAGCTTCATCAAGTGCTGAGACCAGGTCTGTGATCTCAGTTAAAAGACTGTGGGTTCAAGTCCCAGTCTGAACTGCACAGTTTCATAACTTCCCAATAAATTCATTAAAATGAAGATTCTCTGAATATACAAAGATATTAGTACATATAAAATTCTTCCCCCTCCTTTCCTCACATATATTTGAATCCTGACTTTAATAATCTATAACTGTGTGACATTAAGAAAACATATAATCTCTGAGCCTCAGTTTTCTTATCTGTTTATCAGGAGTATGTTTGTCCTCTCTGTACAAGGTTTCTCAACAAGCTATACAATATGAAATATATTTCTAATATTATTGTAACATTTATCTTTTTATTGTATTATTTTAAACATATTTGAGATTATGTGAGACCTATTGTTACCCTCATAAAAATTCCCTCACTCAACAGGATTTTTCAATCATATATTTAAATTTACCTGAAAAATATAAACATATATCTATTCTTCAAAAATAACAATTATTTTAAAGCACATACAAGTACATGGAAACCAAGAAGGCTAACTATATATGAAGTCAACAAAATAGCCAAAAGAACATCTTTACTTTTAAAAACTTTTCCCTTGGTTAAAGACAAACCGTTTTAACCTCCTTCCTGACTTGGCAAAATCTCCACTTTCACACTTAACAGTGGCCACCAGGTGTTCTATCAGCATGGATGGACAAAGTCAGTACTTCTGCAGTATAGGATAACCTGCTATAAATGTAAGGCAATATTTTTTCGTCTTTCATCTTGGCAGGTTGTTTTTACAACTTTGTAAGCTAAAAGATACCTCTGCAGATAAATGCTGCTTGAGGCTGAACAGCTTCACTCATTCATCAGAATTTTGATGCTAGTGAACTAAGGTTGAAAATTCAGGGGAATATTATCAATTCACAGCAACTGCAGATGAGTAGATAGGGATTAGGGAGCATTCATTTTAGCCTGCTGTTATCTTTCCCTTGTCAGGCAGAACTCTGTAACGCTCAACTGCGTTTAAGTGCTAAATGTGATGGTAAAACTTGGTGATGATGACTACTTTAAGAGGATATAAATAATATCTAACAGTATTGCACAGTATGATTTTAAAAGCACTTCCACATTCATTCTCCAATTTCACCCTTACACCAATTTTATCAGAGAGGTAATAACCTTTTTTTTTCTTTTCTTTTTTTCTTTTAAACAGATGCAGAAACTAAGACTCAGGGATTACAAGTAACTTGACAAAGTAAACAATGTCTAAAAATAGAAAGTGAGGTTCAACACACTCTCCAACTTTGGATTAAAATGAAGGCTCTGAATTTACTGGTTGTGTGACCTTGATCAAGTGAGTGAATGCTTCAGTTGAGTATTTTTCTTGCCTTTCAATTGGGGAAATATTATATTCTACAGGGTAGTTGTTATTACTAGATAAGATGATTTTTAACATGCTCTCACAGTGTATAACATGTGATATATGCTCATCACTTGAGTTTCCTCCCTGTATTTCAAACTCCTTGTTTTTTCACAGTTACATTTAAGTCTGAGTAGAGTTAGCTTCCAGTATAATTTACTTGGCCAATCAAAAAATCATGTGATGATGTTAGAAGTATAGGGGTAGAAAAATTTTTCTTTTACCCTTCTAGGTTCCTTGGCTGGTCTAATAATGAAATTGATATAACACAGATTAATAGAAGAAAAACAAAAGTTTAATAACATGCATACCTTCTTTATCCATGGGAGATACCCAGGAAAACTCAGTAACTCCCTGATATGTCTAAAGCCATTACCTCAAATGCCATCTTCAGCTAAAGACAGATGTTGGGGGTTGAGAGTCACTTATGGGAAGTTATCAGGAAGAGCACAGAAAAGAAGGGTATGTTATACAGACTGTTATACAGATTTAAGTTGTTGCCTTCTGCACTGATAAGTTCCTAAAGGTTTAGATACCCTCTTTTTTTTTTGGTACAGCAAGGGAGACACCCTTACAAGTTGAGATTTCCCTTATAAATGTAAATAGTTTTTACAAAAGTATAACTTCTACTCAGTTTTCAGAGCTTTACTTATGTCTTCTGTTTCTTAAAAATAATCAGCCTAGAATAATAAATATACCAAAGAGACATATTTTGGGGTGTTGGGGTGGTATGTTTTGCTCTTATTCAGTCCCATCTTTGAAACTTTAAAGACGTTTCATAATCCAGAAGCAACATTCATTGCTCCATATCTCATTGAACCTATTCTTAAGAATAGGTCATTTCAGTTAAACAGTTGTGTCTCATTTCAGGAGGCAGGTGATGCCAGTGAGCTCCCAAAGTTTGCCCTATATTGCATAAACCAGGTATTTAATAAGTGGTACTTCTATGGAAACAAAAAACAAAGCAAAATAAAGGTTAATGATTAGAGCAACTTATAAACCCAGGGTCTGAGTCCTGAGAACTACCAGTTGAGGGAAAATTTCTAGATGTCAGGCTCGAAGCATCTTCAGATGGAGGGAGAGCAGGCAGTGGCAATCTGACAGATTTTCCTGGTTTGCAGTTTGAATGCCTCTGATGATGTCATCAGGTAGACTGGTACTTTCTGAGTGGCCCACACAGCAACAGGCACAAAGATTGTCTAAACATGAGCTGTTGTGACAATTTCTCTGAAGTTTATATCAAGTCATATAGCTTCAGTTTGCAGGGCTTTAGGGGATTAAAAGGCAATTTTTGATCTTAGTGATTCCAAGTCAAAAGAATGGGATAAAATTGAAAACATTAGTTTGGAGAGTCATAAACAGATATTTGGAGGAAACAAGAATTTAGGATCTAGTCCAGTTTACAAGTAAATAATAAAATCTCAAAGACAATTCGGGCTTCCCTGGTGGCGCAGTGGTTGGGAGTCCGCCTGCCGATGCAGGGGACGCGGGTTCGTGCCCCGGTCTGGGAGGATCCCACATGCCGCGGAGCGGCTGGGCCCATGAGCCGTGGCCGCTGAGCCTGTGCTCCGGAGCCTGTGCTCCGCAAGGGGAGAGGCCACAACAGTGAGAGGCCCGCCTACCGCAAAAAAAAAAAAAAAAAGACAATGAACAGTACTGAAATCTAATATCCACAAGTGTGTATTATAGTTTCTACAGGTACATAATTTCTCTCACCAATATCACTCTCATTTCTACCAAAGAGAGACAAATTAATACTAATTTGTTTGAAAAATAAGTCTAGATTCAATAAAGTTGGTCTGGTAATTTACATAAGTGCAGCAAGAATAGCCATTAACTATATAGGCTCTTTTAAATCTGCTTTTCTAGAACTTTTCATAAGGAATCTCAGATTGAACTTTTAAAAACCTCTCAAGGCCAGGGGCCATGCCAAGGACTTGCCATCAGACTTTGCCTGCAATACCTATGGATTTGGGTTAATTAATTCTCTCTTCTCAAGGTCCCCAAAATATCCTGAGTTTCTTTTACCTGCCAGGAAGTGACCTCCCTTACTCACCTGGCTAGGCTGCTGGGAACTCTGTAAGCAAGGAACCAGGCCAATATCTTTAAGGGACTTAATTGGCTCTATAAAGTCAACCTTAGTTTCTTAAAGCTGTCTGGTCATATCTGAGTCTATGCACATTCTCAAATCTGACATTCCAGTCAAAGCCTTGATAATATATCCAATTATATTATCCAATTGTGTCTTATTACAAAGAGAATGGATTCTTACTGAACGTATGTGAATAACTATATTGCCATGAAAATAAGAATATTCACTAATTGTTTCTGAATTCTGGAGAGATCAGGTAGGTAGAAAAAAGGATAAATGTTTCATCTTTATTTATAAAAGTATATCTTACCAAATTGCTCTAAGTCATAGATAGCCTAAGAGCAAAGAGAAAAAGTTTCCTTAAATCTGGAAAAATAAAACATTAAAAAAAAAGCAATATTTCAAACAAAATGTCATAAAAATTATATTAATCCTCCTCAGTTTATTCAGTCCATGTTATTAATTCTTGTGCTGATTGAATCTTGTTTTTTCATTAATTCTGTAAATTCTTACCCAGTTAAGTTTTGACACAACTTCTTTACTTAATACCTGCTTAAACATTTTGACTTTCATAATCCTGTCAACTCTTAGACTTTTACATTTTCTAAATCTAATTGGTGCCTGAGTCACAGTTTCAACAATGGGTTTTGGTAACCCAGTTCATGGGGTTCCTGTATCCCCTAATCATTTTACTCTTGTGGAAAAGGCTTTAGATCCCCAGTGAGGGGTCAAGTCAAGGAACCCTGGCCCTTGTATCAATCTTTAACTTGATTAATCTCTCTAACCTTTGCCCCAAGTGGTTGCTGGTCAGGCTTCTCATAGCAACATTTGCCCTTCCAGCTTTTAAATTTCTCCAAACTGGGGTAATAGAGCAGACTTGTTTGGGCTCCTTAATGGGGTCCATTTTGACTCATACAATCTTTGTTAGTGCTATATTAAGACCTTTGTTTTAACCCTGTCAATGTCCATTTTATTCATCCCATTTCTTAATAACCATATAACAATATCCTTTGCTGAGATGAATCCCATGATTCTTTCTTTTCTGTTTTCTCTTTGTTTTGTCCCAATCAATATTCACATTATTCACCTTATTTCTTAGCATAAGCAGCTCCTTTGCCCCTTTCCTGTTTGCTTATTTCTGTTCCTCTTAAACCTTAATTATAAAAATGAGATCACTAGTTAACATTTAATGTAATTCCTAATTTCTGCTCTACTGGATGTGCACAATGCCTTGCTTAACCTGTTGGCTCTTTTTCTGGATTAAAAAGAGTAAGAATGAAGAATTAAGTAGTTAAAGAATGACTGACTAGCTACCCCCAGCTTCCCCCCTTAGCAAATTTGCAGGCAGACCACTTTGGCAAGATAGCATCCAAAGGAAGATTAGGAGAACTCAGAAGGTCTATATGCAACAGAAAAATGATGAAGAATCTGACCTCCTACGTTAATGATTAACTGAGATTGTTTGCCATATTTCCCTTTAAAAATTGTCATGGCTGAGCAAAGTCTTTGGAGTTGGTCTTGGGACATAAGTCCAACTTCTCCCTAGATTGCCGGCTTTCTGATTAAAGTAACTTTCCTTTCTACCAACATTTGCCTCTTGATTATTGACTTTTGAGTGGTGAGAAGCCGAACTTGAGTTAGGTAACCTTAATAACTGTTAAGAAAATTTCCACCTTGTTGGGAAGAGTCCCTGATTCTCCTCTTGGCTTATTCCCATAATCTTGTTGATTAACCTAATGTTTTTATTAGCATCTCTAAGATCCTTGAGGGGAAGTTGTAAAGGAAATTTGAGAAGCCTTCCTGAATTATTTTCCAGTTTTGGAACAGTAAGTTTATATAGGGTGCCCATGTGAAAGAAGGCTCTTTAATCACAGCATTTACAATGACCTGGGTAGTGCCCTGTGGGCTTTGTATCAACCCAAACATTCTCTTTAACTCTGCAGCACTCAAATCTAAAGACATGGCCCTGAAATCAGTTACTCTTATAATCCACTTCAATAAATGGATAGTCTAAGAAAGTAAAAGCCCTTTATTGCTACAGGCAGTAAGAATGGTAGTGTGAAAATAGTGTCTCTAGTTTCCCATAAGAATGTGAGGTGACTCCAGTTATAGACCCACTAATCTGTAACACCAGGCAGGCACTACTGGAATGGGATTTTTCCAGCACTAAGTAATGAAGATTGAGATAAAAAAGGACCCTTATGGACTGAAGTGCCTTGTGACAAACTCCCTTGAGAGCATTCATAATCAGACAAAGAGAGATTCTGTCACAAGCCAGCATTGTTACATGTGCTTCTGACTAACTGGCTTATCAGATCCACAGCCTATTTGGCTGTCCACCAGATCCATGCTGGTACATGTATCCACCAGCTGGCAGAGGCCAGAGAGAATATTATCACTAATCATAAAGCCAAGCTCTGAGAACATAGAACAAGATGGCAGAGAAAAAAGAAAATAATAACCATCTCCAGCAAGAAAAGTATCAATAGAAAACAAGAGTACTCATAACAAATTTTTACCAAAGTTTCTATACACAATTTTACATGAATAAATTCACGTAAATATTTTCTCCTGCTACTCTAAATTTAGAAAAAGAAAAGGACTCTCACCATTTTCACTTCTAAAAGACCCTGCAGGCAGAGATCCAGGAGACTGACATGGTAAGGTTCTTACCTTCTGCCAGCTTTTGTCAGAGGTCCCAGGATCTCTCAGCTGCAGCAATCCTGGAGTGAAAAGTGTCCAACTGGTTTATAGTCCCTTTGTGGCTGCCAAAATTGTAGGGGTGGAAAAATTTTCCTCCTACATTTTTAGGCTCTTTGGCTGGTCTTGTTACCAAATGTGAGTTCATGTGCCTGACACAGAGTGAGGCCAACCAAACAGAAAAGTTTGAGTTTGGAGCAGAGGTAAGTTTATTGCAGGGCCAAGCAAGGAGAACGGGTGGCTCATGCTCAAAAAAATCCTTAACTCCCTGATGGTTTGGGGGGAGAAGTTTTTATAGGCAAAATTTGGAGTGAGGGCTGCAGGGTGTGTGACTTTCTTTTGGTTGGTTGGTGGGAGGTAAAAGGGTGGTGTTCCAGGAATCTTGTGCTAAGCCTAAAGTTACCACTTTCCACCTGGGTGGGGGCCTTATCTTCTGCAGAAGAACTCAAAGATATTATTATGTATATTTCTTCAGGAAGGAACAAGGACCTTGCCCCATTGCTGCACTATTGTTTCTTGACTATTCCTCCTTTATTTCTGCATTCCCTCATTTCCGTAATTAGCAGCTATTTGAATCTGCCCTTTGGAACTTAGGAAAGGTAAAGGAGGCTGAATAAAACCTATTTCTTACAGACAAGAAACGGGGCACAGAAAGGATTTGTACCTGGGAGGGTACCACAGGGTCCTACTCAGTTTCAGTCTAATAATTAAATTGATATAAGACAGACTAACAGAAGAAAAACAAACAAAAGTTTAATAACATGTAGACCTCCTGTATCCATGGGAGATACCAAGGAAAACTGAGTAACTGTCTGAAATGGCCAAAGCCATTACCTGAAATACCGTCTTCTGCTAAAGACAAAAGAAGATGTTAGGGATGGGGAGTCAGTTATGGGAAGTTGCTAAGAAAAGCACAGTAAAGAAGGATATGGTTATTATGCAGATTTAAGTCATTGCCTCTCAATTGATAACAGTTTCTAGAGATTTGGTTGTCTCCCTCTTCCTGGTACAGGGAGGGAGACATGGTTACAAATGCAGATTTCCCTTGTAAATGTAAATGTTTCTTACAAAAGGATAACTTCTACTCAGTTTTTCCTATGTCTGCTCTTTCTTAAAAATAATTAGCCTAAAATAATCAATATGCCAAAGAGGCATATTTGGGGGTGATATAGTTTGCTCCTCTTCAGTAGCAATTTGGATTAATTGATGTGTTGCCTAAATTTCAGTCCTTTCTTTAACACTAACTTGTTTGTCTTAAGGCAAACTATTAGCCCTCATCTATAAAGTGAAGAAGATGACCTACTAATTCCTAAGGTTTTTCAGCTCTAAAACTCCCAAAGCAATTAAAATGAGGTAAGTTAACAGTGGTATTTTTGCTCTTTAAACACTGTTGTGAGATTACTGAATTAATACTTAAAATATTTATTGATCATGGAAGACAGGACAGGTAGTCACAGTGAAAACAAGGTTAGTAGAATACTAAAATGACAGCATAGCTCAAAGAAAACTTCAGACCTCCAGTTAACAGGATGTCTGTCTATCTACCCCTGAAATAGACTCTGCTATCTTTCCACTAATATGTGTCTTGGTACCTAGAAACAAATAAAAATTTAAACTTGGGAAAATTCTACTCCAGTATCTGGAAGACAATAACTCTACCCATGAGGCATGTGGAAATGTGCTATTTTTTTCTTTGAATTTTATTTTATTTATTTTTTATATGGAACTATGCTATTAAAACCTTATTCTTTTTTACCTCAGGGCAACACATTGCACTTAAAAACAGAAATTTTCAGGAAAAAACAAAGGTTGGAGGTCACTTTGTTTCTTACCCATTTTCTGCCTTCTGGTTTAGCTACAAAAGCTGTGCTTTAATCAGAAATATGGATAACCGTGACTCTGCTATAAAGGTGATGATTTTGAAGAGATGACAAAATTTCCCTGATCAAATTTCTAAATGCTTTCAGAAACAAAAATATACTCACTGCTCCAGAGCAGAATTAGAAATAGTATTTAGAATCTCTTTTGGAATAGAATTCCAACAAATTACGGAGATAATAGGAGCAGAAAATATGTGTGTGTTTGTGTGTATGTGTGTGTGTGAGTGTGTGTGTGTGTTATACCTATTAGATCAGAAATTGAGAAAATAAGGCTATGGAAAGAGAAAATAATTTCATCTCAGGACAAAAGATTCACTTAAAATGAATAGCTGCTAAAATACGGAAGTGAGGCTGGAAACTGTGGATAATAAACATTTCTTCTGCCTTAGAACTGAGAGACAGACTTAACCTTCACCCAAGTAGACATTAGAGGGTGTCCAACGGCAGTCTATAGGTTCTGAGTCTGTATATTTCTTTCCTCACTCAAAGACAATTAAAGAATACAGAAAAAGAAATAATGAGGCTATGGAAAGAAAATAGAGCAGTAGTTAAAGGAAATTTCATCCCACAGACTCAAAAGAACAAATACTTCTAAGAAATCATCTACTAAGGAATCCAGAAAAAATATTTCAAGAACTTGTCAATCTAAATAGAATGAGAGAAGGCACTGATTCAATAGAATAGTAGTAGAAAATAGTAAAGGCAAAAATAGAGAATATTTAATATTAAAATACTAGTAATATAATATTTAGTAATTATATTAAAAATATACTAAATACTAATTACATATTAAAACATGTCCATTATTTTCACATTTCTGCTAATCCTGTGACATCAGTCTTTGTTATAAATATGCTTAGGGGAATTTTTTTTTATCAGTACAAGTTTTTAAAAAGAGAAATAAATAAACTCTATAAATATCTGTTGTAGTTTTTGAGTTTGTTGTTATAAGAATGGAATCCAAATATTATTACTGGAGCTGAATTATTCAGGTTCAAATTCCACCTTTACTCTTCTTTAGCAGAGTGATTCCTTGCAAATTATTTAATCTGTGTTCCAATTTCCTCCACTATTAAATGGGGATAATAATAGTACCTTACTGTATCAGTCAACACTGATAAAACAATGATATGTAACAAAAAAACACAAAATCTCAATGGTGTACAGTATAATAAACATTTACTGTTGACCCTTGAACAATATGTGAGTTAGGGGTGCTGACAGCTCCCCCCAACTCACATAGTCGAAAATCTCCCTCCATACCCACAGTTCTGCATTCGCAGATTCAACCAACTGTGGATTGTGTAGTGCTATAGTACATATTAATTGAAAAAAAAATCCTTATATAAGTGTACAGGTGCAGCTCAAACCTGCATTGTTCAAGCATCAACTGTATTTAGTTCACATTTCTGTGGTCAGCTGGGAATATGGCTGATCAGATGAGACTCAGCTAATGACAGTTCATTTGGAATATCTCTGTTCCACATATTTATTACCCTCCTCCTGGGATCAGCAGACAAGTTCCTTCTGTATAACGGAAGCACGACAATCATGCAAGAACTTTTCAAGCTTTTGTTCACATTACACCTGCTAACATTCTATTTGTCAAAGCCAGTCACAGGACCAACCTCAAACTCAAGTCAAGAAACAGTGGAATAAATTTCACGAATAGAGGCAGAGTGTGGAGAGTAAATAATTTTCAATAGTACTTGGGTTATAGAGAAAATTTCATTAGTTAATATGTTAAAACACTTAGTATCTGGCACAGAGCAAGTACTCAATAGTTAACTATTATTACTTTGATTATTTATATTATTTTCTTTTCATGCTAAACTTGGTTGATATAAAGAAAAAATTATCAAATGAGCCCCAGTAGTTATTTTCCTCAGAAAGCACAAGGGATCTAAAAGATTGAATCTTTGGGCTGGAAAGGTTAGAAGAGGACATATACTTAGTCTACATTTTTTCCAACCTAAGTTTAAAACTATGCAGAATCAGTGACAGAAACCAGACGAGATCCAAAAAAAAGGAAGGTGGAAGGTATAGAAATGAGAATATAGAACATAGCTGCAATTACTCCTCTTAATAGTTGTCATACACTGAGCTTCTAGTGCACTTTCCTGATTGTAACAGCCTCACACTGTTACTGTTGTATTGTTTTAGAATCTCACATCCTTTCATATATGATGGCTTTGGCATGCAGAGTCACTATTTAGTTGGTAAGGCAGGTATAATTATTTGTGACTTATACATGAGGTAATTAAGATTCAGACAGCTTTTACCTTGACAAAGATCTTAGGCTAATTAGCAATGGAGCTGTTATTACAGCCTGGATGTTCTACTTCTTAAACCAGTTCTTTCCATTAAATGCAGAACATCCTGGATCTGGCTTAATTGTGGAATAAAATCCATCTAAAGGCCTTGCTGATTAACAAAGTTGCCACAATTTTCTTCAGTCTTCCTCACCAATCTGTACTAGATATATAATTGTCAAGTGTTTATAAGTATTGACGTTTGAGGCAGACATTGTGGACCCAAATTTAAAGCAAAAGTATTTAATTTTGTGGGTAATCTAGTCTGAAAAATGAGATAAAAAATTATGTTTTTCCTGAATTGTTTTCATAGATAATTAATACAGCATAATTATTTCTGCAGTTTTATAGTTATTCATTTACAGAAAACCTGGACTAAGATTTCAGTTGGTCTCATATAACTATAGTAAAAATCCTCGTAGTATTAACTAATTGATCTTTCCTTTGTTCTTTAACTAATGGTGGGTTCATGTAATAGCCAAATCCATTAAGTTAATTACATATTGGATCTACTTGCTGCTCATTAGAGTGCACGTAAACATACAATTTGATAATTTAACTTCCAATTATAAATATTAATAAAGATATGTAACTTAATTTATAGATTAATTTGAAGTACCTTATGAAGGGAGACATTTATGCATTAAAATGTATGACTTCTAAGAGGCTAAACAATAACAATAAAAATGATATCTTTCTACACTGCATCTTTGCCTCACATCTTAAGCTCAGAAGATATTTTATTTTTTACTATCTTTTTGAGTTTTCCAGTTTTAGAAACTTCACCTATTCTCTATTTCTGCCTCTCCTTATCACTCCATATTCACAAAGCCCAGATATATTTAGTCAATAAATCCCATAAAGTCTGGAAAAGTCTTGCTAATGCTTGGCCTCCATTCCATCCCCATCACTGGTGCTATATTGAATCAACATCATTTCTCACAGTCAAAAGTACAGAAGCAAATATTTCTCTATTCTAGCTTAACTTCAGTGCTGTCTATCATTTAATTTTAGTCGAAATTAAATGGGATGGGGAAAAAAAAACAAAGGGAGGGTATTCCAAAGCAATGGCACTGTACCTATAGACTTGACATTGGGGAAAATCACAAACTATGTCAGTCTAAATATAAGCTATATGGTTTATTAATATATAATTTGCAATAAAGGAAACATTGGATTGCCTATTGAAAAAATTAATGGAATGATTTCACTTGCCTCTAATGTCTCATTCCTTACAAATTAAGGTCAGACTCCTTAATACGGTACAAAAGTTTCTCTAGAACCAGACAAACTCTCCAGCCCATTCTTCCCCAGAAGAATTTTTTTCTCCAGATAAGAATCCATTCATGCCCTATTTATTTATTTATTTATTTGTTTATTTATTTATTTTTTACAACTTTATTGGAGTATAATTGCTTCACAATGGTGTATTAGTTTCTGCTTTATAACAAAGTGAATCAGTTATACATATACATCTGTTCCCATATCTGTTCCCTCTTGCATCTCCCTTCCTCCCACCCTCCCTATCCCACCCCTCCAGGTGGTCACAAAACACCGATCTGATCTCCCTGTGCTATGCAGCTGCTTCCCACTAGCTGTCTACCTTACGTTTGGTAGTGTATATATGTCCATGCCTCTCTCTCGCTTTGTCACAGCTTACCCTTCCCCTCCCCATATCCTCAAGTCCATTCTCAAGTAGGTCTGTGTCTTTATTCCTGTTTTACCTCTAGGTTCTTCATGACATTTTTTTACCTCTTAAATTCCATATATACATGTTAGTATACAATATTTGTCTTTCTCTTTCTGACTTACTTCACTCTGTATGACAGACTCTAGTCTATCCACCTCATTACAAATAGCTCAATTTCATTTCTTTGCATGGCTGAGTAATATTCCATTGTATATATGTGCCACATCTTCTTTATCCATTCATCTGTTGATGGACACTTAGGTTGTTTCCATCTCCGGGCTATTGTAAATAGAGCTGCAATGAATAATTTGGTACATGACTCCTTTTGAATTATGGTTTTCTCAGGGTATATGCCCAGTGGAGGGATTGCTGGGTCATATGGTAGTTCTATTTGTAGTTTTTTAAGGAACGGCCATACAGTTCTCCATAGTGGCTGTACCAATTCACATTCCCACCAAGAGTGCAAGAGGGTTCCCTTTTCTCCACACCCTCTCCAGAATTTATTGTTTGTAGATTTTTTGATGATGGCCATTCTGACTGGTGTGAGATGATATCTCATTGTACTTTTGATTTGCATTTCTCTAATGATTAATGATGTTGAGCATTCTTTCATGTGTTTGTTGGCAGTCTGTATATCTTCTTTGGAGAAATGTCTATTTAGGTCTTCTGCCCATTTTTGGATTGGGTTGTTTGTTTTTTAAATATTGAGCTGCATGAGCTGCTTATAAATTTTGGAGATTAAACCTTTGTCAGTTGCTTCATTTGCAAACATTTTCTCCCATTCTGAGGGTTGTCTTTTGGTCTTGTTTATGGTTTCCTTTGCTGTGCAGAAGCTTTTAAGTTTCATTGGGTCCCATTTGTTTATTTTTGTTTTTATTTCCATTTCTCTAGGAGCTGGGTCAAAAAGGATCTTGCTGTGATTTATGTCATAGAGTGTTCTGCCTATGTTTTCCTCTAAGAGTTTGATAGTGTCTGGCCTTACATTTAGGTCTTTAATCCATTTGGAGTTTATTTTTGTGTATGGTGTTAGGGAGTGATCTAATCTCATACTTTTACATGTACCTGTCCAGTTTTCCCAGCTTCACTTATTGAAGAGGCTATCCTTTCTCCACTGTACATTCCTGCCTCCTTTATCAAAGATAAGGTGACCATATGTGCGTCGGTTTATCTCTGGGCTTTCTATCCTATTCCGTTGATCCATCTTCTGCTTTCTGTGCCAGTACCACACTGTCTTGATTACCGTAGCTTTGTAGTATAGTCTGAAGTCAGGGAGCCTGATTCTTCCAGCTCTGTTTTTCGTTCTCAAGATTGCTTTGCTATTCGGGGTCTTTTGTGTTTCCATACAAATTGTGAAATTTTTTGTTCTAGTTCTGTGGAAAATGCCGGTGGTAGTCTGATAGGGATTGCATTGAATCTATAGATTGCTTTGGGTAGTAGAGTCATTTTCACAATGTTGATTCTTCCAATCCAAGAACATGGTATATCTCTCCATCTATTTGTATCATCTTTAATTTCTTTCATCAGTGTCTTATAATTTTCTGCATACAGGTCTTTTGTCTCCTTAGGTAGGTTTATTCCTAGATTTTATTCTTTTTGTTGCAATGGTAAATGGGAGTGTTTTCTTGATATCACTTTCAGATTTTTCATCATTAGTATATAGGAATGCCAGAGATTTCTGTGCATTAATTTTGTATCCTGCTACTTTACCAAATTCATTGATTAGCTCTAGTAGTTTTCTGGTAGCATCTTTACGATTCTCTATGTATAGTATCATGTCATCTGCAAACTGTGACAGCTTTACTTCTTTTCCAATTTGGATTCCTTTTATTTCCTTTTCTTCTCTGATTGCTGTGGCTAAAACTTCCAAAACTATGTTGAATAAGAGTGGTGAGAGTGGGCAACCTTGTCTTGTTCCTGATCTTAGTGGAAATGCTTTCAGTTTTTCACCATTGAGGACGATGTTGGCTGTGGGTTTGTCATATATGGCCTTTATTATGTTGAGGAAAGTTCCCTCTATGCCTGCTTTCTGCAGGGTTTTTCATCATAAATGGGTGTTGAATTTTGTCAAAGGCTTTCTCTGCATCTATTGAGGTGATCATATGGTTTTTCTCCTTCAATTTATTAATATGGTATATCACATTGATTGATTTACGTATATTGAAGAATCCTTGCATTCCTGGAATAAACCCCACTTGATCATGGTGTATGGTCCTTTTAATGTGCTGTTGGATTCTGTTTGCTAGTATTTTGTTGAGGATTTTTGCATCTATGTTCATCAGTGATATTGGCCTGTAGTTTTCCTTCTTTGTGACATCCTTGTCTGATTTTGGTATAAAGGAGATGGTGGCCTCGTAGAATGAGTTTGGGAGTGTTCCTCCGTCTGCTATATTTTGGAAGAGTTTGAGAAGGATAGGTGTTAGCTCTTCTCTAAATGTTTGATAGAATTTGCCTGTGAAGCCATCTGGTCCTGGGCTTTTGTTTGTTGGAAGATTTTTAATCACAGTTTCAATTTCAGTGCTTGTGATTGGTCTGTTAATATTTTCTATTTCTTCCTGATTCAGTCTTGGCAGGTTGTGCATTTCTAAGAATTTGTCCATTTCTTCCAGGTTGTCCATTTTATTGGCATAGAGTTGCTTGTAGTAATCTCTCATGATCTTTTGTATTTCTGCAGTGTCAGTTGTTACTTCTCCTTTTTCATTTCTAATTCTATTGATTTGAGTCTTCTCCCTTTTTTTTCTTGATGAGTCTGGCTAACGGTTTATCAATTTTGTTTATCTTCTCAAAGAACCAGCTTTTAGTTTTATTGATCTTTGCTATCATTTCCTTCATTTCTTTTTCATTTATTTCTGATCTGATTTTTATGATTTCTTTCCTTCTGCTAACTTTGGGGTTTTTTTGTTCTTCTTTCTCTAATTGCTTTAGGTGCAAGGTCAGGTTGTTTATTCGAGATGTTTCCTGTTTCTTAAGGTGGGATTGTATTGCTATAAACTTCCCTCTTAGAACTGCTTTTGCTGCATCCCATAGGTTTTGGGTCGTTGTGTCTCCATTGCCATTTGTTTCTAGGTATTTTTTGATTTCCTCTTTGATTTCTTCAGTGATCACTTTGTTATTAAGTAGTGTGTTGTTTAGCCTCCATGTGTTTGTATTTTTTACAGATTTTTTCCTGTAATTGATATCTAGTCTCATAGCATTGTGGACGGAAAAGATTCTTGATACAATTTCAATTTTCTTAAATTTACCAAGGCTTGATTAGTGACCCAAGATATGATCTATCCTGGAGAATGTTCCATGAGCACTTGAGAAAAATGTGTATTCTGTTGTTTTTGGATGGAATGTCCTATAAATATCAATTAAGTCCATCTTGTTTAATGTATCATTTAAAGCTGTGTTTCCTTATTTATTTTCATTTTGGATGATCTGTCCATTGGTGAAAGTGGGGTGTTAAAGTCCCCTACTATGAATGTGTTACTGTCGATTTCCCATTTTATGGCTGTTAGTGTTTGCCTTATGTATGGAGGTGCTCCTATGTTGGGTGCATAAATATTTACAATTGTTATATCTTCTTCTCGGATCGATCCCTTGATCATTATTTAGTGTCCTCCTTTGTCTCTTGTAATAGTCTTTATTTTAAAGTCTATTTTGTCTGATATGAGAATTGCTACTCCAACCTTCCTTTGGCTTCCATTTGAATGGAATATCTTTTTCCATCCTCTTTCAGTCTGTATGTGTGTCTAGGTCTGAAGTGGGTCTCTTGTAGACAGCATATATATGGGTCTTGTTTTTGTATCCATTCAGCCAATCTGTGTCTTTTGGTGGGAGCATTTAATCCATGTACATTTAAGGTAATTATCGATATATATGTTCCTATTCCTATTTTCTTAATTGTTTTGGGTTGGTTATTATAGGTCTTTTCCTTCTTTTGTGTTTCTTGGCTAGAGAAGTTCCTTTAGCAATTGTTGTAAAGCTGGTTTGGTGGTGCTGAACTCTCTCAGCTTTTGCTTGTCTGTAAAGGTTTTAATTTCTCCATCAAATCTGAATGAGATCCTTGCTGGGTTGAGTAATCTTGGTTGCAGGTTTTTCTCCTTCATCACTTTAAATATGTCCTGCCACTTCTTTCTGGCTTGCAGAGTTTCTGCTGAAAGATCAGCTGTTAACCTGATAGGGACCCTCTTGTGTGTTATTTGTTGTTTTTCCCTTGCGGTTTTTAATATATTTTCTTTGTATTTAATTTTTGACAGTTTGATTAATATGTGTCTTGGTGTATTTCTCCTTGGATTTATTCTATATGGTACTCTCTGTGCCTCCTGGATTTGATTAACTATTTCCTTTCCCATATTAGGGAAGTTTTCAACTATAATCTCTTCAAATATTTTCTCAGTCCCTTTCTTTTTCTCTTCTTCTTCTGGAACCCCTATAATTCAATGTTGGTGCGTTGAATGTTGTCCCAGAGGTCTCTGAGACTGTCCTCAGTTCTTTTCATTCTTTTTCGTTTATTCTGCTCTGCAGTAGTTATTTCCACTACTTTATCTTCCACCTCACTTATCCGTTCTTCTGCCTCAGTTATTCTGCTATTGATCCCATCTAGAGTATTTTTAATTTCATTTATTGTGTTGCTCATCATTGCTTGTTTCATCTTTAGTTCTTATAGGTCCTTGTTAAATGTTTCTTGCATTTTGTCTATTCTATTTTAAAGATTTTGGATCATCTTTACTATCATTATTCTGAATTCTTTTTCAGGTAGACTGCCTATTTCCTCTTCATTTGTTAGGTCTGGTGGGTTTTTATCTTGCTCCTTCACCTGTTGTGTGTTTTTCTGTCTTCTCATTTTGCTTATCTTACTGGGTTTGGGGTCTCCTTTTTGCAGGCTGCAGATTCGTAGTTCCCTTTGTTTTTGGTGTCTGTCCCCAGTGGCTAAGGTTGGTTCAGTGGGTTGTGTAGGCTTCCTGGTGGAGGGGACTAGTGCCTGTGTTCTGGTGGATGAGGCTGGATCTTGTCTTTCTGGTGGGCAGGTCCACGTCTGGTGGTGTGTTTTGGGGTGTCTGTGGACCTATTATTATTTTAGGCAGACTGTCTGCTAATTGGTGGGGTTGTGTTCCTATCTTGCTAGTTGTTTGGCATAGGGTGTCCAGCACTGTAGCTTGCTGGTCGTTGAGTGAAGCTAGGTGCTGGTGTTGAGATGGAGATCTCTGGGAGATTTTCGCCGTTTGATATTATGTGGAGCTGGGAGGTCTCTTTTGGGCCAGTGTCGGGAAGTTGGCTCTCCCACCTCAGAGGCACAGCACTGACTCCTGGGTGCAGCACCAAGAGCCTTTCATCCACACGGCTCAGAACAAAAGGGAGAAAAAGTAGAAAGAAAGAATTAGTAGAAGTAGAAAGAAAGAAAGAAAAAAGAAGAAAAGAGGGAGGGAGGGATGGGGGGAGGAAGGAGGAAGGAAGGAGGGAGGGAAGGAAGGGCAAATAGAAAGAAGACAAAGTAAAATAATATAAAGTATGGTAAAATATAATAAATTTATTAAAATAAAAAATTATTAAGGCAAAACAAACAAACAAAATGGACGGATAGAACCCTGGGACAAATGGTGGAAGCAAAGCTATACAGACAAAATCGCACACAGAAGCATACACATACACACTCACAAAAAGAGGAAAAGGGGAAAAAATCATAAATCTTGCTTTCCAAGTCCACCTCCTCAATTTGGGATGATTCGTTGTGTATTCATGTATTGCACAGATGCAGGGTACATCAAGTTGATTGTGGAGCTTTAATCTGCTGCTTCTGAGGCTGCTGGGAGAGATTTCCCTTTCTCTTCTTTGTTCTCACAGCTTCCGGGTCTCAGCTTTGGATTTGGCCCCGCCTCTGCGTGTAGGTCGCCGGAGGGCATCTGTCCTTTGCTCAGACAGGACGGAGTTAAAGGAGCAGCCGCTTAGGGGACTCTGGCTCACTCAGGCCGGGGGGAGGGAGGTGTACGGAGTGCGGGGGCGGTCCTGCGGCGGCAGAGGCCAGTGTGATGTTGCACCAGTCCGAGGCGCGCCGTGCGTTCTCCCCCGGAAGTTGTCCCTGGATCACGGGACTCCGGCAGTGGCGGGCTGCACAGGCTCCCCTGAAGGGGGGCATGGACAGTGACATGCGCTCGCACACAGGCCTCTTGGCGGCGGCGGCAGCAGCAGCACCAGCGTCCCACTCCCGTTTCTGGGGTCCGCGCTTTTAGCCGCGGCTCGCGCCTGTCTCTGGAGCGCCTTTAAGTAGCGCTCTTAATCCCCCTTCCTCACGCACCAGGAAACAAAGAGGGAAGAAAAAGTCTCTTGCCTCTTCGGCAGGTCCAGACTTTCCCCCGGACTCCCTCCCGGCTAGCTGTGGCGCACTATCCACTTCAGGCTATGTTTACGCCGCCAACCCCAGTCCTCTCCCTGCGCTCCGACCGAAGCCTGAGCCTCAGCTCCCAGCCCCGCCCGCCCCGGCGGGCGAGCAGACAAGCCTCTCGGGCTGGTGAGTGCTGGTCGGCACCGATCCTCTGTGTGGGAGTCTCTCCTCTTTGCCCTACCCAGGTACGTGGGGAGTTTCTTGCCTTTTGGGAGGTCTGAGGTCTTCTGCCAGCGTTCAGTAGGTGTTCTGTAGGAATTGTTCCACGTGTAGATGTATTTCTGGTGTATCTGTGGGGAGGAAGGTGATCTCCGCGTCTTACTCTTCCCCATGCCCTATTTAAATTGTTCCTAGAACTCTCTGTCTTCCTATTTAAGGATACCTCCTCATTTTCTAAGTTACATGCCTAACACCATTACTTCTGCGAACACTTTTTCAAATCCTCAAGGCATAGCTAGTTCATTCCCTCTATGCGCTCATGTTGTAAATTTATCTATTTTACAAACTATGTTATACTGTTGTTGTTGAAGGGTATCTATGCCCAAAATGTTGAGTTCTTGTTTTTTATTCATGAGCTGCTGACACAGAGTCCATCACATAGTAGTGTTTGATAGATAGATAGATGATAGACAGATATATGAATAAAGTGGTTGAGAAAAGCATATCAGCTAACAAAAATGTCATCAAATCACTTCAAATCTCTCAAATTTGAGCTGATCTCATACTGTTTCATTTTCAGCCCCCGTATTTACGAGATGCCGTATACCAAGGATCAATTATATAATAATTTGCAGTACAGTATCCTATATTGAAACTTTTGTGGTTTCCCATGAACCAGAATAGTATTGTGGATAAAGAATGTGATTTGAAGTTAAAGACCATGGATTTCTGCCCACTTTGACACTTTCTTATATGTAACCTTTAAAAGTTATATAACTTCTCTGAGCCTCAGTCCTCTCCTTAGAGAAGGAGAGGATGATAACATGGGCTCTAACTCATGGACTTTTTTTATAACAGATTGTTGTAACCCCAGGGCAGGTCTGAGTCACTAATGAAGACTTATAACTCTCAGCCCCTTGCTAAGATCTCTGATTTCCTTCCTAACTTGTATGAGGTGATCACATTAAATATGCTTGATATTCAAGCTCTTAAAGCAGAAATTGTGTGGCGGGAACTAGGATGCAGTTATCAAAATAAGAATTATGGTTTATGCTATTGCTGACATCGTCCCCTGCCTTAGGTCTGGGAATTCTCACCAGCAAGGCTCTGCAGGCCTAGAGTCTCTTTAATACAGAAATGGATAAATGAAATAGATTGGGGAAAGGTTTATTTTATCCTACATGGGAGTCTATAACTCTTCATCCAGAGGGAGGAAACAAAAACTAAGGTCAAAACTCAATAGCTCAGTGAGTATCTCTGCAATAACCAGAAAGCTAGAAAGAGACCCCTTTTATAACCATACATCTCGAGCATCCAAAGAGCTTCACCAACCTGCTTAGCCTTTGTTGCTTCTCTGTTTTCTGTCAGATGGGATAGGTTTACTATTGCACAAGTTACAAATCCTCTGACCATATACCTCTTGAAATTCTGTATGTACCTGCTTAGGCTAGCAAAGTTCTCTATTTTGGGGGTGGGGGAGGGGTTGCCTCTCTTTCTCTTGCTCTGTCTCTTTTTGTATGTCTCTGTGTCTCTGTCTCTTTATCTGTCTCTTTCTCTTTTTGTCCTTCTTATAAACAAATTCCCTATACACAGGCAGTTTGAGCTTAACACTTCTATCCAGCATATGACCTTTGATACAGAAAAAGTTTATAATGACTGGTCGATATTTCCAAACAGTGGGTTCAAATCCTGACCCTGCTCTTTTACATATAACTTGTTATATAACTTGCAGTCAATGAGTTAGTCACTCTCAAACCACAGGAGCTTACCTGAAAATGGGGGCAATAATAATCTCTTCTTCATATGTTTTTTGTGATAAGTCTATAAAGCCTTTAGCACAGTGTCTAGTACACAATAAACACTCCAGTAATATTATCTATTATGAATGACACTGCCCCTAATATGTGCCTGTGTACGAGGGTGTGTTGGAGCCAGGTCAATACCGGCTTAAGAGAGCCAATTGGTACATACTCAGAAATTTTACTAACAAATTGTTAAACTGTTGGTGGCTTGAAATTACCCATAGTGTGAGTAAATAGACCAAGGAAATTAGCAACTGCTACAAATCAAGGTTTTGTTTTTTTTTGAGAGCTGGTTACCAACCTATAACTACTTATATATAATATACTGTATGAATTTGACAAAAAATGTAATAATATTTAACATTGTTAATATATGACACAGTGTATAAACCCCAAACTACATCTGATAGTAAGCACTTCTCGATATAGATTTCTTCTGTTATAGTTGTAGTGATGATGAAACAAGCAAAATTGTGTAAAAGAACATTGTAAACTCTAAGTTGTAAGAGCATTTCCTATTCTTATATTAGTGACAGTTCAAAAAGGCACATGATTATACAATCTAAAAGAAACCAGTGATTACCTCTTTCTTTTTTCATTAAAGTTCCAAAGAAAATTTGTGTTGTGACATTCCTCAGTTTATATTGATCAATGTGCCCACAAGTTTTGTTCAGACGAGGAGGAGATTGAGCAATTGACAAAGAGGCAAGACCACAGGTCTTTCCTCTAAGGAACATGCCTTTATGTTATTTCATTCTACCTTTCCATTGTTGGGACTATGGCAAAAGCTTTTCCAACTAATTAGCTCACCAACTGAGACTTTTCATCTTCCTCATTTTTATATGAACCCTATAATTAGCTCACCAGCCTTCTCAGTTACCCAAACTCAGAATAATATTAATTTCCTTGGATAATTTGAATATGGTTATCTCTATCTGAAATGTCCTTTTTCTTGTCCCATCCAGGAAAATTTGGCTCACTCCTTCCCCTTATAAACTCTATAATACCCTGGACCCCTCACTATTGAATGCATTATTACATGAATTTCAATTACTTACACACCTGCTTGTCATTTTGGGGGGAGATTCTGAACACCGTAAATGTTTTAGAATGAATAAAGGTTTACGAGTACCCATATTCTCTTTAAAATTCTGCTGATATCTTTCTTTTCTATACTTTATTATATAAGGATTCTGAAGATAATTGTCTTTCTGAGCAAGAACGTTGAACGGAAGGGATACTTCCTGGAAACTATTTTACTAACCCAGAAAGTTACAGTATTAAAGGACAAAAAAATAAAACCACTTGTGAAATCATCTTAAGCTTTACCCAGTTATAAAACATACCAGTCAGTATAGGCATAATTCCCACCTGCTAATCTCTAAGCACAATGGATTCATCAGGAATCTTGCCACAGTACCTGAAAATGGTGGGAATATCAGGATAGGTTTAATCTCTACCAGTCAGCTGATGGAGGATGGTGCAAATGAAGCCAATATCCGCAGCTGGTTTCCTTTATGATCCAGTTAATTTTGCTTAAGCAATTTGACAGAGAGGTAAGATCTCACACCTTCTGATTTATATTCACTAGATAATTATGATATAGAGGAGGAAAATCAAACCTCTCAGTTAGTTATACTACATCCATTTTCCTCATTGATTACAGTGACATCTCCCATATCACCTTTAGCTTTACTAATACTTACATTCATTTTAATCAAAACCACTCATCAACAATCACTCACTGGCAGGAAATGCACAGTTGTGTCAACCATATCACTGGGCCTTTGACTACTCTTTGAGTATATGGGGTTGGTATCCCCTGAGTTTGTAGAGAGCTGTCCACACCATGTGCATTCCCTTAAATCCCGAGTACCAAGTCTTTTCCTGTCCATCTCCCAAGGTCTCTGACTAACTATATCCTCTTTCTCTTTTTTGGAAAACTGCACCATTGTTATTAGTGCCTGACTGAGTCCTCTAGAGTCCTCTTTGAAGCACCTTTTAGGGGGAATAATTCTCACAGTTGCCACCTCATGCTCCTCTGAAAACACACACACACACACACACACACACACACACACACACACACACACACACACACAATTCTGCTGTAACATAGCACAGCAAAGAGTGGCCAGCAGTTGGGGATCCAGGTTTTCCACAGCCTTGCATAAAATTACAAAATATTCTGATAATTGTGATATTGGTTGAACTCTTACACTTCAAAGTGATTCTCTCTCTAGGAATTGCAAAATATAATCAATTTCTCTCTCCTATTTTTGATCTAACTCAGGGCCTTGAAGCAATCCTAAATTCATTTTATTTATATTTTTATTGTTCTTTTTACCTCCAGAAAATAAACACACATCATGAGGACAGAAACTTTGCCTATTTTGTTCATTTTCTATGCCTGGTGCCTAGAATAAAGCTTGTAAATTGTAGGTACTCAACAGTATCTTCTGAGTGAATGTATAAAAGAATGCTGTTTAATCCTCAAAACAACACTGAAAGGTAGGTACTGCTATTATCCCCACAGTGAGGATGAGAACACTGAGTCATGGAGAGGCTCCCTAGATTAAAAAAAAGTTCATATAGCTGGTTGGCTGTCTAGTCAGGATATGAAACCATTTCAGCTAGCTGCAGAACCTGTGTTCTTAACAATCTAGAAGTATAACAAATCCTAAAGAATGCAAAGCATGTGAACATGCAAAAATATTTCATATGTATATAAAAATTCATTTCCATACTCAATGATTATTGTGAACAGATAAAGATGAAAATCGTATTTTAAAGGATATCATCTTAGTAAAAAGGAGAAAAGCAATTATGTTGTATCTGAGATTAAATACAGTTGCTAAGGCAAGCAAACAAACAAAGAAACAATAATGACAAGCATGCTCTGAGCATTATGACAGCCGAGGTATATGGAAACACAATTGCAGTTACATTAGAGGGGGAAAATATTCTCTTTATTTTAACGGGTGAAAGAGTGTTATGTGGTGTTAAATTTCACATGTGGAAATATTTGGAAATTCCAGAAAACACTGGAATTATCTGATAGACAATATTATTGTGAGAAATATAAAAGTAGTATTAAAGTACACATTAAGTATAGTCAACAAAGAATTGATTCTTCAGACTGTTGAGTTAGTGATGCAACCTGCAATTGTGATAGTGGCATAATTCAGATGAAATTTCTATACAAATGAATAATGTGAAATAAGATGATAAAATAAGGAAAACAAAAGGAAAGCAATAATATGAGTAATCTGATATTATTGGAGTAAGAAAAAAAGATAGAAGGAATAACCAAAACTATAAATGAAAAAGTTCTTGGTCAAAAGAACTATCATAAAAAAATGTAAGGAATTGTCATATCCGAGGATAAGTCAATTTTTTTTTTTTTTTTGTGGTATGCGGGCCTCTCACTGTTGTGGCCTCTCCCGTTGCGGAGCACAGGCTCCGGATGCGCAGGCTCAGCAGCCATGGCTCACGGGCCCAGCCGCTCCGCGGCATATGGGATCCTCCCAGACCGGGGCACGAACCCGTATCCCCTGCATCGGCAGGCGGACTCTCAACCACTGCGCCACCAGGGAGGCCCTAAGTCAATTTTAAATAAAGAACTATATTCAGGTAAATACTGGAATAATGCTTGAACCACAAAGGAAAGCAGGAAGAGAATGAACACAGATTACCTATAAAAGGACACAAATAAGATTTACTTCTATATTACTTCTATGCATCACTAAATATGAGACATATATGGAAAAATATCTCTAATTTTGAAGGAAGAAAATGAGGGAACAAGAATATTAAATGAAATCAAGCTACATTTCACATGTGAAGCCAATAGAACAACTCTACTAGACAAGGAAATATTAAAAATATGCTCATCTTTATACAATTTTTGAAAGAAAAATGAAGATATGAACAGAGAAAGAAAAATATGAGCACAAGAATGGGGAATTCATAGATTAAAAGGACTTATGACAAGCACTGAAACCTAGAAAAGTGTGATGTATGTCTGTATGAACACACATATACACTTACATACATACATAGAGACACATACATATACAGATGTATATACAATGTTTTTCAAACTAATAATTAAACAATGTAAAGGCACAATTAATCTTGGAACATATATAATATAAAATATATTTTTAAATGAAATAAAATTCATATTATATCCAAAGAATATTGAAGTATGTGTGAGGGGAGGAGAAAAAAATGATGTAGGAAAAAGAAAAGCCAACATGAACTACTTGTCTTAAAGAAGTGTGATAGAAAGGATACCAGCTCACTCTTGATGCTGACATTTAGAGAAACAGAGTAAAGAATACATGGTGGCATCCGGTTCAGGGTGAGAAAAAGGCAGATCAATGAAACAAGGTAGAAAATACAAAAACTACATGAGAATATAATAAACAGCTTATGATAAAGGTGATATTTTATATCACATTGGAGAAAATGATGGATGTTTTAATGAATGCTTTGGGGACAAATAGCCATTTGGAAAGAAAAGTAACATTAGATTCACATTTCATATCCTACATAATAGTAAGTGCCAGATAAATTAAAACTTTAAATATAACAAATGAAACCACTTCTGGAAGAAAATGTTATTGAAAAGAAATCTAATCTTGGTACAGTACAGCATGTCTAAGCATGACACCAGAGAGGCAAAGAAAACAACAAACACCAAGTTAAATAGACCAACACTAGGTAAATTTTAAAATGTTTTATCACCAAAAAATGTACCATCGACAAAATGCAAGCTCAAACTGTAAACATATTTGCCACATATATGACAGAAGATTATGTCTCAAAATGTGTAAGTTCTTACATTTGAATAAACATACCCAAATTGAGCAATGGGCAAAAACTTGAGAAAATTGTCACAAAAGGAGGAATACAAACGTCCAAAAAGCCTAGAGAAATGTTTTTAACTTCATAAGCAATTAAGAAACAATGACCTTTGATACTGGATTATAAGAAGAGTCACGTAATATCTAATTTCCAGTTTTTAGGAATTTTTTTCTCTTTAGATTTATAACCACCTTCAATTGTTTCCATAATTTCTTAATATCTATTACCCCAGAGAAACTTGTAAGCTTGGTGCTATGGGAAATAAGGAATTCTGAAACCATTCCTCCTCCACTGGCCTGGCTATGCTAAACAGAAGTAAGCAAATCCAGGTGTCTGGAATTTGAACTGCCTCCAAGTGAAGTGAATTAAAGAAGTGAGGTTCACTGTAGTTGTTAGTCATCAAACCTCTTTCATCTTCAAACGAAACAGCGGGCATGCTTTTAAATGGGAGTGAACTATTTATTCCCTTTTATTTGAGCGCCCCATCCAGACCTCAGACATATACTTACAGAATAAAAATGTAACAAAGGAGAATAAAGACAAAAAGAACTCACGTAGCACCTTCCATCATTGAATTGTCAAAATGGTAGCTGTTAGCCACATGTGGCTCCTTAAATTTAAATGCACATTAACTAAGATTAAATGAAATTAAAATTTCAGTTTTTCTGTCATGATAGCACATGTCAAATGCTCAGCTGTCAAATGTGGCTACCTTACTGGACAACACAGAGAGAGAATCTCATCATTGCAGAAAGTTGTATTGAATGGCACCGCTCTATTATATAAAGCCTTTTTGGGCCTCAGGCCCAGGTGGAATTAATCACCCTAACACAAGGCTGCACTGGACCTTGGACAAATCTGTCATTTTTTGAACCTACTTGTGTACACGTATGTCTTCCTCACTAGATTCCAAGCTTCTGAAGGCAAGGGGATGTCTGATTTGTCATTATAAACCACAAGAGCCATTTCTTGAAAGGTGTTTAATAAATATTTGTTGACATAGATGTTTTCAGGAAGATTAGAGTGCCAAATATCCTTTTAAGAGGGAATAAATAAGGAGGAAATGAATGAGCCCTTTGCCTCTTCACCATCCTCTTAATCTTCTATTTTTACCAGTCCACAGAGTACTAATTGACTTTGAAACACCTCTACAGTGGGAAAATAACCTCTTCAGAAATATGTAAATGGACTCTAAGAACATTCCTTCATTTCCCCTCAATCCCTCATTCTATTTCAAAGCAGGAAAAGGGCATTTCCTCTGTCTTCATACCTCTAATTTCTATGTTACGATGGAAGCACCAATCTTTGTGTCCCATGCAAAATAAGGGTAAAAAAGGCATTAAGTGCATGATTACATACCAATTATTCTTTATGATCTATATAATCAAATACCATCTGGCAGTTTGGAAAAAATTCAATCACAGTAGCAAAAGTTGAGTGCCAGAGTCAAACTCTTACCAATCCAGCAGTGCAATCAGGCCACATCCAGGCCTCTTTACAGATCCCGTGAAACGCCAAGTGATTTGAAAAAGAAAGTAAAGCTGGCCTTTATTCACTGACCCACGTGCAAATCATTTTTACCTGCAGGATAAAGTCTGCCCTCGCAATGATCAAAAACACTGAAAGGCAAGAGGAGCAATTTCAGCTCAAAGACAGCAAAGAAACTGATAAAATGAGGTGAGTTAAATACAAATACCTACCGAATTTGTTATGATAACTGTCTACTGATCTTAATTAAAATGTTCTCAAAATTTTGCAAAGAAATACTCCAATGACAAACAAAATATTCTCTGGAGAATCTGAGGGCATAACCCAAGCCAGCTGGCCTATCTCATATTTTCTTTTTTAAAAATCATGCAGACTTTCCCTCAGCTTCATATTATATATGTGCTGTTTGATTATCAAAGTAATGCTTTACATTACTTACCACACGGGAAACTTACCTGTCTCAGTTAATATAACAAGAACATTGCATACTGTCTTTTCAATTTTAAGAAATTATGCTGAATTAAAGGGAGCTGACACTCTATATCAGATTTAACATGCAGACAATTTATCTGTTCTGTTTTGGCATCATTATATATTTTGAGAACTCAGACACACGCAAATATGTGGATATAAATAGTAGCATTTTAAACACGGCTTTATAAGCCATAGCAGGAAAATTAGCTAAAGAAAGGAGCTCAAAATGCTGCTATGGAGATGTAGTATATTAAAATGCTTTTATGTTACTGTTAGTGGAAATGTTGGTGTTTGCACTGACTGCTTTAGAGGTCAAATTCCTTGTGTCATATGATGAGATGAAGGGATCTCAGATCCAGTGTTGTCTGTTCTGGGGTTTTTTTTGTAACAATATTTGAAGCACAAGGAAAGAAAAATATAAAGTAAACATGCAGCAAAACATTGCTTGTCTACAAAATAACACAAATCAGATTTATTTGTGTTTTCTCAACTGTATCACTAACTGAAAGAAATAAATGGAAAAGTGTCTGTTATTTTGAGGGGAAAAAGTCTGAACCAAGAATGAAAGTTATTGATGATGGCACTCTTTATAGTTCCACAAATGCTATAAATTTTAACCCTGGCTAATTAATTGAATTCCATTAATAGTCCCTAAGAGCAGATCTCTCCTTGCAGTTCTAAAGTTTCATTTTCAGTTTGTAGAACAATGTCTGGCACATAATAGGTCTCAAAAATGTTTTAAATGTATGAATAATAGAAGTTCTGATATGTGCAATAACAATATCTATGGTTTGTTAAATTATTTACTGTTTAGTCTCAAATAGTATGTGCTAAATAAGCCAACGTTGGGAACAATGCTATACTGACTCTGCCTTGGTTTTTACTCTCAGCTGATGCGTTTTGCTTGTTCTTGACAGACAATAACAATTCAATCCTGTGTTCAAGACATTGACTTGTACGTTACCCTAGACAAGAAAATTTACACTGATCTCGAACAAGCTTTTAATATCATTTCCCATTTCACCTGTCCCCAATTTAACCATCCTGTTACTCATACTTTAAAAGAAAGAACAGATTCTTTCTATGTGTGGTGGATCTGATTTGAGTACCAATCCCAGCCTTGGACCTGTCAAGGGTAGGGACCATCAGTGCATACATTTCATATCTTATTTTTCCTAGAGTGATAATGTGTCCTTCCCAAAACCCACATGCCTACTGTCTGTCTCTATCTATCTATCTATCTATCATCTATCTATCTTTGTCAATCATCAAGCTCTTTGGAAATAACATCATAAATATAAGATCCTGAACAAGTAACTGGTCATTTTGAGCTTAATTTTTTTTTTTTTTTGTAAAGTGAATGATCTTTTGTCCCACTCTTAGCTGCTTTCTTTTTAATCAAGATATATTTTGCAGTTAGGAGATTTACCAAATGCCCCACATTTCATTCCATAAAGCAAATCTGAAAATGACTTTTTTTTTTTTTTTCTTTTTTGCGGTATGCGGGCCTCTCACTGTTGTGGCCTTTCCCATTGCGGAGCACAGGTTCCGGACGCGCAGGCTCAGCAGCCATGGCTCACGGGCCTAGCCGCTCCGTGGCATGTGGGATCTTCCCGGACCGGGGCACAAACCGGTGTCCCTTGCATCGGCAGGCGGACTCTCAACCACTGCGCCACCAGGGAAGCCCTGAAAATGACTTTTAAGGAAACATTTTTAAAAAGTCCAGGCCCCCCAAATAACTTAATTTTCTAGGGAACTCCTACTAATGAAAATCTCAGTTTAATGTATAATAGTAAAAGTATTAAACTTTAAAAATTAAAATAATAATACTAAAAAATCACACAAACTCACCAAAAAATAATTTGTTTTATGGAAATTCTTAAGCAGAAAGTGATTGCATGTTTAACTTAAATTTTAAATTTAAGCAGGTTATTGAACTAATTTCTGGGAAACAATTTTTTTTTTTTTTTTTTTTTTTTTGCCTGTCAGTGGAATTAAAGAAAACAACAACACTAGCTCATAAGTAGACAGACTCATTTTTTAAAAAAACCAAACTGGGGCTTCCCTGGTGGAGCAGTGGTTGAGAGTCCGCCTGCCGATGCAGGAGACACGGGTTCGTGCCCCGGTCCGGGAAGATCCCACATGCCGCGGAGCGGCTAGGCTCGTGAGCCATGGCCGCTGAGCCTGCACGTCCGGAGCCTGTGCTCCGCAACGGCAGAGGCTACAACAGTGAGAGGCCCGCGTACCGCAAAAAAAAAAAGAAAGAAAGAAAAACAAACTGTGCTGGCTGCCACAGGGACTAGGAACAATTATAATTCCACATTTCCTGCCTTAGCTGGCCAGCACTAACTGAGCTATCTAGTGACATTATCATGTTCTTGCTAAGGTACTGTGCTGCATTTATATAAACATAACAGTAATGACATGAGTTATCTGTTAATACAATGAGCAAATTTTCCAGTTACTGCACATAATTTATTTTTTCCTACTTTTGAGGAAACCACAACCCTTCCTGAGACTGGCCTACATCATCATAATTTTGTTCAACTTAGAAAAATGTTCATACATTTCCCTAATTCCGTATCAATGTTTGAGGAAGTTGACCCCCAGGAAATTATAACCATATAACCTGGTGATTTCACTTGTTCCATAGCTCACCAACAAGTAGGGTAGTTAACCTCAGCTTGAGACTTAAACTAATTTAGGAGCTTTTCCTCCCAGACTTGGAAGAACATAGAAAATATACAGTTTTTTCTACTGATAAATTGTTATATATATCTTAATCTTCCTTTCATCTGCTCTTCTCAACCTCAGTGGTTATCTGTTTTAATGTCTTTTGCAGAATATTTTTAGTAAAATACAAATTAAGATCTTAAAGCTATTTTAACCCTTTAACTCAAAGATAATTAAAATAAAATATATCTAAAATCTAACTTATCCTGTTAAAGAGTAGATGAGGAGTATTTCTCTTGTTCTAAGGACTACCTGGTTGAAAGGGGCATTTGGTAAATCCCCAGACTGAAATTTCAGAGCTGGAGTTTCCTCCTATTTAACATTGATAGAGTCCTTTAAGTGTGCAATAATTGACCTTTAATATATACCAGCAGCAATTCATGGACTGTGCAAGATAGAAAAGCAAGACATAAATATAACTTCTCTCCTAAGCCTTTCTGGAATTTACAAATCTATAATGTCCTAGAAAAAGCCTTTTTTTCCTAGTATGTAGTTTGTGAATTCAAGTTGTTTTTGTATATCAAGCCTTATGTAACATGAATGTCAAAGTAATTGAGATTGAGTGCACATTTCCTCAGATTTTAGCAAGACTCACCCCCTCACTTTTTCAAATTTCTGTTTCATGTTTCTGCTCAAATAGCACCTTCTTAGAGAGAACTTCTGTAGTTACACATTAGCCGCCCCTGGCATTATATCTTTTTACTCTTTTGGTGATCATTAGTACTTGATTAGTTTTCTAGGGCCACTGTAACAAAGCACCCACAAATTAGGTGGCTTAAAACAATGGAAATATGTTGTCTCACTTTCAGAGACTAGAGGTATGAATTCAAGGTACCTTCAGCATCATTTCTTTCTGAGGGCTCTGAGGGAGGCTCTGTTCCATGTCTCTCTCTTAGCCTCTGCTGATAGCTGGCAATCCTTGGCATTCCTTGGTTTATAAAAGTGTCACTGCAATATCTGCCACCATCTTCATGTGGTGTTCTCCCTGTGTGTCTCTGTGTCCAAATAACTCTCTTCTTACAAGGACACCAGGCATATTGGATTAGGGTTCATCCTTATGGTTTTTATCTTAACTTGATTATATCTGCAAAGGCTCCATTTCCAAACAAGGTCACATTCACAAGCACCGGGGGTTAGGGTTTCAATACATCTTTTAGGGGTACACAATTCAACTCACAATGGTGCTATTCAGAAAAAATTTCCAATTCTTCCCATTCCCATTATTTGAAGCATTGTATTTCCTGGAACCTTGTTTTGGAGATATATGAAATTCTGGCCAATGTGTTATGAAATTAATATATTTACTTTCAGGACAGAAGAGTTAGTTGCATTTTTAAGACATTTCTAGAACTCTCTTTTCCCTTGAACATTTTATACACCAATGTTTGAGGTGGTGGCCGTGCAGTTGTTCTGGATTCTAACTGTAGAGGGCAGAGCTTTCCTGGTTACACGTGAGGGGCTTGTAGTATGAGCAAGAAATAATTCTTTGGGTTTTGAGCTACTATGGTTTTACAAGTACTTTATTACTGTTGTTGATACACTTGCTTGATTTTTCTTCTTAGATCCTATATAGAGGTTAATATTAAGCACTTCTTTTATTATCTTTATTTTCTGATTCCTCTACCAGAACACAATCTCAACGTGACAAAGAATTTGTCTATCTTATTCTCTATTTCATCCTAATGCTTAGAAGAGAGGTCACAGTAATAGTTAATCAACTAAAATTTGTTAGATGGATGAATGAGTAGATAAAAGAATGAGTAGGTATGTAGTACTGAATTATAGTCTTCCTTTTTCTGTCTTTAGCATTGTACTTATGGAGTTTTATTTAATCTTTTAGCTATGTTATATTAATAATTGAATTTTAATTTTATAAAAGTCACAAACTGAGTATCAGTCTTGATAAAGCATGGATTTAGAAGAAAGTCAGTCTTAGAATTGTCATACTTTTTACAACTTAAAAGCTGTATAACTTTGGGAAAGGTTTGATTCACTATAAACCATGTTCCTCCTTAGTAATAAGATGAAACTCACTAAATTGCCAATTATTTAAAAATTGAGTAAAACAATCTAAGTATTTAATAAACTTTATTTTTTCTTCCTTACACTCCATTGTGCTTCTCTTTCCTTTCAAAATGCCAGAATAATGAACAGCATATAAAAATAACTAAGAATATATTTATTTCTTGGTTGCAATTATCAATAAGAAATAATACTATTTTAAAATGTTTAATTTTCTTTGAGTTATAGTTTAAATTAAACTCATTATTATAATTTCAAAAATTGTAATTACCCATTACACAGTTTCTTCATTAGAAACTATCAGTAAAAATGAATTATTTTGTAAATTGCATTCTAACTGACAAGTCTGTCTCACAGACACATGTCACACAGACACACATCAAACACCCACTCCTTTTATCCCTTTGTACTTAGGATTTCAGGAATGGATTTCTAAGTAGTTTATGGCATGTTCAGTTGCTTTATAAAGAAACAGCAAACCAAAGGCAAATGAGTGATTCCCTGAACCATATTTTCTTAGTTCTTTTTGTGTGTTAATGAATTTTTTACCCTAAAAGGTGTGAGGGAGCAAAGATAGCTGATCTTAAAAAATTAGAATTATAAATTTTTCAATGGGATCGAGATTCTTATGTGTTTAAAACATGGAGAGAGAGATGGCTAGGAGTTCAAATTCTGAATCTTCAACCAGCAACCTACTACCAATTCAGATTCCAAAGGGAAATATGTAGCAGGAAAATGCACAAATGTTATTTCTACTATTTTATTTATTACTATAGTCTCAAAAACTTTATGTGGACTGTAGACATAGTGAGTTAGGCCAGATTATATGCAGTACCAAGTGTTACTTTTTGTTTAAAAATTGAAGTATATTTGACTTACAATATTACCTTAGTTTCAGGTGTACAACATAGTTATTCTGTGGTTATAGATTACACATCATACAGAGTTATTATGAAATATTCTATATTCCATGTGCTGTATATTACCTCCCTGTGAATTATTTATTTTATAACTGGTAGTTTGTACCTCTTAATCCCCTTTATCTATTTTGTACCTCCCCCTTACTCTCCCCTCTCACACCACTAGTTTGTTCTCTGTATCTGTGAGTCTGCTTCTTTTTTTACTTGTAACCCTTTTTCATAACACTAGACTAGGAGCTTAATAAATAGCCTTCTTGAAACCTTCTCCCTAGACTCTCATCCTTATCCCTAGAGTTCTTATCTATCAGATGGTGAGAAATAACACACAAACACACACACACATTCAAGGAAAAAAATGCCAAAAGAAAGAGACCCAGTCACTCTAAAATCTAGAGTAAAACTAGCCTAAATATACATTTTTCAAAATGGACAGTGTATTAGTTTTCCATTGCTACCATAGCATATTACTACAAACTTAGTGACATAAAACAACACAAATTTATTATCTCACAGTTCTGTAAGTCAGAAGTCCATGTAGGCTCTGCTCTGGGTTTCTCAAGGCTGAAATCAAAATGCCATCTTGCCTGGACTCTTTATCAGGAGACTCTGGGAAGAGTCTGCTTCCAAGCACATTTAAGTTACTGGCAGATTCAGTTCTTTGTGGTTACAAGGCTGAGGTCCTTTTCTCCTTGCTGGCTTTTAGCCAGAAGCCTCTTTTAGCTGTTTAAAATCACCTGCATTTCTCATCATATTGTGTCCTCCATTTTCACACTAGCAACCACAAACCAGATCCTTCTCACGATTTTAATCCCTGTGACTTCTCCTTATGCGGCATCTCTTCTGACTCCATCCTGAGAAAGTTTTTTGCTTTTAAAGGCTCATGTAATTAGATTGAGCCCAGCTAGAAAAATCCATGGTCATCTCCTTTTCTTAAGGTCTGTAACCTTAATTACATCTGGAAAGTCCTTTTTGCCATGTCAAGTAACATATTCAAAGGTTCTGGGAATTATGGCATGGGCATATTTGAGGAAGGCGTTATTCAGCCTATAACACAGTTTAAAAATAACAAACTGAGCATGAATTTTTTGTCACATTCATACCATTCTGTTCTAGAACACTGGCTCAAATATTACTTTGGCCTTAATGTCAGCCTTCCTTATCTTTAGAACTGGAGCTGGGACAAAGCTTTTATTTCACTTTACTCGTCAATTTTGTTAAGGTGTCAACATCCTATAGACTTTGACAAATGTAACCCCTAGAAGAACAATGACAGAATTTATAAACAGAGTAATAAGTACCATTAATACAGGCTGCTTTTGAATGAGGAATTGGTGATGAAGAGTTCTATGATATCAGAAACATATAATAGCCAAATAAATTTGTATTTTCTTTCATCATGTCCCTGTGGATTAAGGAAACAGAGGCCTTTTGTAAAAATTTATTATTAGACAACTTCAACTTCTTCCATATATGATAATTTAAAAGTATTCTATCAAAAGTTTAAAATTCATCTATCCATTTAGTTATCATTTCATTTGTTCAATATTTTTAACATTTATTCTGTGCCAAGCTCTAGGTACAGAAAATACAATATATATCAGGAGCATATAGTCTATACGTAGATATGCTTAATAGTTAAGAGAAGTAAAATTTAAAACAATTTAATTTTTTTCTTTATCTTCCTCACCTATTTCTCTCTTGTATAATTCTCTAGTGCATAAATAGAACTGACTTATGCAATCATAAAACACTGAAACTATGCATTAGGGCCAAGAGAAACTGTCTCAATGAAGCTATCAAACCAGTACCCTTTAATTACAAAAATAATTTAGTATCAGAATAGGAAACAAAGATTGGTATAAATTTTAATATGAAGAAAACACAGTGCTAACCCTGAAAGTTATCCATGGCTAACTAGTCTAATCATTACAGTTTTTATGCCAATTTCTCTTCATCCTAAGAGTTTCCCATCAACTCCTCCATTTTCCAGAATGATACTATTATTCTTTATTATTGTAAATGCAGAGTTTAATTTTTTAATTGCCTTTTTAATCCTCTTGCTTAGCCTCCAGCTACTGAACCATTTTCGTTTATTGTTTCCCTTTGATCTTAATAGATTCTTATACAGTTGCCCTTTATTTCAGACTATTCTTCCATTATTTCTGTTTATTAAGTGAGAAAATGTATGTAAAGCACTTGGCACAGTTCCTGATCCATAATAAATTGAAGTTTGTTATGATTGCTCTTATTTTTAATGTTATTTTAAAGGCCTGTCTTCTTGCCTTCTTTAGGAAATACTGAATGACTTACTGAGTTTTTCTTCTAGTTTCTATATTAAATACTTTACAGAAGTATGTTTTCTGGATACTGATGATGTTCTACTGGCTGTTGTCACTGTCTCTTGAGATGTTTATCTGTTGTCATTTCGAAGACAGGCTTATTCACATTACTCTCCATTTTAGCATCCACTGTCTAATAATCATCAATATTATTCTGCTTTTCTATATTTATATAGCATTCTCTTTTCTTTTTTGCTGCCTATTTCTTTTTCTGACAAGTGATCTGATACAAAAGTGAAACATTATATTCCCAAAAGGTATTCCCAATTTAGGAATGTATTTTAGGGAATTAACTTCCAGGTAACATTGCCAGTTCCCATTTCCCATCATTTATACTTTTATTTCTGATTGTTTGCTTGGAGTTGTTATTTCTCAAAAGACAGAAAAAGATAGAAATAAGAGAAGTAGGACCGTCATAACCTCCAAAAGAATGTTCATGAAATAAAGGGATAACTTGAGTTGCTTGATGAATACACAGCTTAAATGTCTGCTATAAGAGAAGAGCACCAACAGAGGAAAAAGGATTCTTTAATTTATTTTCCATCAATCAAGACTTCTTCATTTTATGAGCACAGGTACACTATTAGGCAACTAATTATTTATCTCAGTCTTGCTCTTTTGTCTTAAAATATCCTGAAAATTTTCCCCAGGTTCTGGTAAAGTATTTCTTCTTGGATTTCTGAACTGTTTCCCGTATTGTTCTAACTTTTTATATTTGTCCAGTATCTTTATAAGATTTTTTTCTCCAATGAAATTTGGCAAGAAAACATACACACACATTAAGGACCACTAATGCAATGTCACATTATTTGATTGTGAATTTCCTGTTTCAAAATGCATTTTGACAATACACTTAAGCTATTAAATTATTAAACAACTTAATTATAAAGATATTCTGTTAGAAATATGAAAAGGCTATTTGTAGAGACAGTAACATAGCTTTTTGTCCAGACTTTCTTCTAGAGCATGAGGAAGCTTAAAGTTTGTCACCCAGATGCTGAGATGGGATAGAAATGGATCACATTGTACTACAGAGATTGAAAGCCCAGGGTGTATTAAAAGACAGCTGTTAGGGTCAAAGCCAGAGCAAATACATCAAGATAGACCATTCAGGTAAGACTCAGATCTAGAGGGGATAGAGAGGCTAAATCCAGGCATTCAGCACAAAGGAAGAAACGACTTATACCACATCACTTTAAGAATGTACAGAAGGCACAGTAAGAGGTCATGCATGGAGACCCTGTTGCAGTACCTTTTGAATTGTGAAAGTGTGTGTGGAGATGTAGAAGCTGAGAACCTCAAACTAGCTCAGAGGAGATCAAAACTTTGAACTTATCCTTTAGTTAATATAATCAGTATGTTTAATCTGTATATTGAAGCTATTTTCACACCCAATGATAGTTTTAAATATTTATAGCTGGGATAATAATCGTAATATAGAACAAAGTTGTGTATCTGATTTTTCAAATGTTACCTGTCTTTATTAATTTCTCTAAGTCTCCAGTCAGACCTTATCCAAACCACCGTTTCTCATATAACTCTTGGTTTATGATTTCTTATGGTTGTGACTTAAGTTATCTCAGTATTGATTAGGGTAAATACAATGTATGTTAATATCTATTTAAGATATTAAATATTCTTCTGTTCAGGAACTACAGACTTTAGAAAAGAATAGACTGTGATTGCCCCCAAGATCAGGAGTCTGTCATCCATACTTCTGCAACCTTTAAAGTAACCATTACTTTTAAAACATGACTGCCCCGCTTAAACCATGGAAATAAATTAAACAATTATTTATGAAGTATATAGAACTTTGAACGTGCTTATTCAAATATAATCTCTTTTAATCCTAACTATAGTAATTATTACAATCTTCATTCTATGAGTAGGAAAACTGAACCCTAAGATCACAATTTTGTTATCATTAATTATGAGTATTTATAAGCATATACAAAAATAGAGGAATCAATCTTCATTTAACCATTATCCATATTCCACATTTGAAAATTGATAGTCTTACTTGCTTCAGTGTCCCTTTGTTTCTTAAATTATTGTTAAAACATATTTCATAACCCCTACAAAATTAGAACAAATTTCTAAAAACGATGACCATTTTCTTACAGAACCAATATGTTTTTGTCACAACTAGCAAATTAAAAATAATTCACTGATATCATTATATACCCGGTCCTTAGTAAAATTTTCATGATTATCTTTTTCTAGTTGGTTTGTTTGAATCAGGATATATCATTCCTCTGGTACAGTGTTTGTTCTACTATATACAGAAATCTTCAAGTCAATAAATCAATTAACCAGAAAAAACTTAATGATATGCCTATTCAGAAAAAATATTTTATATTTCAACTCTTATGTGTAACACTTTGCTAGAGAAGTAACATGGCTCTACCCTTCGAAACCTTTTACCACTAATTCTATATTTATGAAATTGCATTGACAGCCATACCAGAGGAATAGCTCAGATGTCGCACTGCTTCTAAAAATATCACTGTAGATAATGAGACAAAAGACATATTCCAATGTCATTAAAAAGAAACTCAAGATAAAAGTGAATCTAAAGAAAACTTTAAAAAGGAGAAAGTACTTAGAAGACCAAATCAGAACATTCAAAAAGATTAAAACATTGTAAAGAATGATTTATAATATTAAAATTATTTATCTGATTAAATAAATATTAAATAATTTTTAAATGTTAAGTAGTTTTTATCTGATTGAACAAACATTAAGTAGATAACTATCTTGATCTACTCATGAAGATATTAAGAGCATAGGCTTTGAAGACAGGCTTAAGACTATACTTGGCCCAAAACTAGCTTTGTGACTTTGGGCAAGATTATTAACCTCTAGAAACCTCGGTATTTTGTTCTTTTGTATTCCTTTTGTTTTGTTTTCAGTTTTTTTTTTTTAGTCTTAATAATGGAAAAAATAACAGTACTTAACTCACATAGTTTTTGATGAGAGCTGCATGCCAAAATATCTGTAAAAGTGATGAATAGAGCTCCTGGCATAAATTCTATGCTCACTAAACTCTAGCTATTATTATGATAGTAGTAGTATTTTATGCTCTTTATTATAAATTAATCTATAAAATAAAATAAATAACCATCCAAACCAAAGACATCACAAGAAAACTGCAGACCAACATTTCTTATGAATATGAATGCTAAAATCCTCAAAATATTAGCAAGCCAAATCTGTCAACATTTAAAGGGAATTATATATACACCATAGCCAAGTGGGATTTATTCTAGGGGTGCAATGTTGGTTTAACATCTCAAGATCAATTAATGTAATACATAATATCAATAGAATAAATATCACATGATAATCTTAAAAGATGTAGGAAAAAAATTGGCAAAATTCAATACCCTTTTGTTATAAAACACTCAACAAACTAGGAATAGAGGTGAATGCCTTCAACATGATAAATGGTGTCTATGAAGAACCAACTGCTAACATCTTACTTAATGGTGAAAGAGTAGATGCTTTTCCTTTAAGATCAAGAATAAGAGAAGGATGTCTGCTCTTGCGACTTTTATTCAGTATAATACTGGAGGCACAATAAAGTTGTGCCAAAGAATTATATTGGACCCTTACCTCACATCACATACAAAAATTAACCAAAGACTTAAATTTAAGAACAAAAACTATAAAACTCTTAAAGGAAAACATAAGAGTAAGTCTTCATGACCTTGGATTTGACATTCTTATATGACACCAAAAGCAACAGAAGAAAAAAGCAGATAAATTGGACTTCATCAAAATTAAAAACTTTTGTCCTTCAAATGACACCATACATGTTTACTCTTGGTGGACATGTATGTTTTTCCAAATTCACTTTTTGGCTTTTCAAGAATGCTGATACAAACAGCCTTGTGAATGTATAATTTTATGTATACCTGAAAGTAGCTCTGTAGATAGATTCATGAAACTGATGTATCTCTGAATCAGAGTATGTGCATCTTCGCTGATGTGTGCTGCAAAATTTCTCTCTAATTGACTGTACCTGTTTCATTTCCAAATAGTTTTTTCAACTATGCATGATGATCCTACTCTTGGCAACACAAATAGTTTTGTGGTCAAACTCACATTTTAATTTACATTTTTCTGATTACAGTGAGGCTGGACATCATTTTTTGTTTGTTTTATTCATCTGAATTGCTTCTATTAAATTTCACATCTTTTAAAAATTTTAATGAGTTTGAATTTCTAAAGTAAAATGTAGAATGTAATATATACGTATATGTGCGTTTTTGTGCATCTCTTATATTAAACGAGAAATTCAGGAAGGAAATATACCAAACTGTTAAACATAGTTACTTCTGAAGAAGCTAGTAGGATCTGCACACAGTAAAGTGTTAAGTGAGATGGCCGTCTTTTAAAATTTTTTAAATAAGATTTTTAAAGTAAATATTGATACCAAAATATTAAAAGAATAAATTTCACCAGAATGTTTCTAGAAATAAATTTTTAAAAGTATTGTTGCCTATTATTATTTTATTTGCATTTAAAGTACTCTTACATAAAGAGACTTAAATCTTAAGTTCTTAGAAATTTTATTATTTTACTTATTTTATTGTCTGCTTCTCCCACCCCATACTCCCACTTTTTCTTTTTTCTCTCTTTCTGGTTCTCCTACTACATGGTTATTAGAACTCCTGGACCTATTTCCTTGTCTCTTAACTTTTTCTACTTTGTGCCTTTATAACTGTGTTTGGAAAGAATACCTTAGCTCAATGTTCCAGTCCACTAACTCATTTTTCAGTATTTCCATTCTACTAGTCATCCCATCTATTAAGGTGAGGTTTCTTTCAGTAAATATGGTTTTAATGTCAAAAAGAGATCTAATTGCTTATTTTGCCCTCAGCAATCTGTTCCTTTCTTATCCATTAATTTCTTCCCTGATGATATTAATTATACTTATTTCAAAGTTTACCTTCTGTTTACCCTTGGGGTTAGTTCTGTTTATTGTTTTTGTTTTCCTCAAATATTTGGTGATTCTTGATCATCTATTCATGTTTATAGATGAAAGTAGAGGTTCATCACTCTAGCTGGTTAGAATATATTTTTTCAAACTGAATGATAATTCCTGTGCTGCTGAAAATCAATGCAATTTTTTTTTTTTTTTTTTTTTTTTTTTTTGTGGTACGCGGGCCTCTCACTGCTGTGGCCTCTCCCGTTGCGGAGCACAGGCTCCGGACACGCAGGCTCAGCGGCCATGGCTCACCGGCCCAGCCGCTCCGTGGCATGTGGGATCTTCCCGGACTGGGGCACAAACCCGCGTCCCCTGCATCGGCAGGCGGCGCAACCACTGCGCCACCAGGGAAGCCCTCAATGCAATTTTTATTACAGGATCCCTGATTTTGGTGTTCTTCCAGAATGCTAGAAAGTCCATCTTAGCAGATTTTCCATAGGTTATGCAAATGGCTTGTTTTCTGGCTGCATGAGTTCTCAGTCCTGGTAGTGTTAAATATAGTTCCCTCAGGGGCACACTTTTAGACTGTTGTTTCTGACAATCAGCTTCATCTGCTATTTGATTTCAGGGATGGATGCTTCAAAATTGCTATATATTGATTGAAGAAAATACTCTTTCTAGACTTACTGTGAATGCACACACACACACACACATACACACACACTTCTTAGGAATGACAGAAAAATATGACAAAATATTCACCCAATTCCATACAGATGAATATATATATACATGTATATATATATATATGAAATAAAACCACAAGTGTTCAGTTCTCAGCTGGACTCAATCCCTTTAAATATTTGCCATTTTCATAAATATTATTAGTTATTATAATTGAATATATGTGCTAAAATATAAATTTCCTTTTATAGATAAAACATGTTCAAATGCTTGCTGTTTCCTTTCATTTGGTGTAAAAGGAAATGTTCTTTCCTTTGTTTTTTTCTCTTCCTTTATTTGTTTTCCATGTTTCCTTCTTTCTTCCTTTGTTGTCTATTCATCTCCAACAGAGAAAAAAGGGGGAAATATTTGCATTTTAAATTTAAGCAAAAATGGTGACTTGAAAATGATCCTTGTTCTCTATGTCAAATTCTTTTGTTTTGAGCAGAAATTTAAGGAACTTTCTTGGTCTCTTTGAGTTTTATTTTCCTAAAAGAAAAGTTATGATAGAAAAGTGTTTTAGTCATAGATTGTGGAATTGATAAGATGTTGTTATCCCCTCTGAATACAGTATCAAATAATAGCTTTAGATATAGCTTCATATTTTTTTAATTTTATTTTTTTATACAGCAGGTTCTCATTAGTTATCTATTTTATACATATTAGTGTATAAATTTCAATCCCAATCTCCCAATTCATCCCACCACCATCACCCCCACTCCGCTTTCCCCCTTTGGCGTCTATATGTTTGTTCTCTACATCTGTGTCTCTATTTATGCCTTGCAAACCGGTTCATCTGTAACATTTTTCTAGATTCCACGCATATGCATTAATATACGATATTTGTTTTTCTCTTTTGGACTTACTTCACTCTGTATGACAGTCTCTAGGTCCGTCCACATGTCTACAAATGACGCAGTTTTGTTCCTTTTTATGGCTGAGTAATATTCCATTGTATATATGTACTATATCTTCTTTATACATTTGCCTGTTGATGGGCATTTAGGTTGCTTCTATGACCTGGCTATTGTAAATAGTGCTGCAATGAACATTGAGGTGCATGTGTGTGTTGTTTTTGTGTGTGTGTGTGTGTGTGTTTTTGAATTATGGTTTCTCTGGGTAAATGTCCAGTAGTGGGGTTGCTGGGTCATATGGTAATTCTATTTTTAGAGTTTTAAGGAACTCCATACAGTTCTCCATAGTGGCTGTATCAATTTACATTCCCACCAACAGTGCAAGAGTGTTCCCTTTTCTCCACACCCTCTCCAGCATTTATTGTTTGTAGACATTTTGATGATGGCCATTCTGACAGGTGTGAGGTGACACCTCATTGTAGTTTTGATTTGCATTTCTCTAATGATTAGTGATGTTGAGCATCCTTTCATGTGTTTGTTGGCAATCTGTATATCTTGTTTGGAGAAATGTCTATTTAGGTCTTCTGCCCATTTTTGGATTGGGTTGTTTGTTTTTTTAATATTGAGCTGCATGAGCTGTTTATATATTTTGGAGATTAATCCTTTGTCCATTGATTCATTTGCAAATATTTTCTCCCATTCTGAGGGTTGTCTTTTGGTCTTGTTTATGGTTTCCTTTGCTATGCAAAAGCTTTTAAGTTTAATTAAGTCCCATTTGTTATTTTTAAAAAGGTCTTGCTGTGGTTTATGTCAAGGCTGTTTTTCCTTTGTTTTCCTCTAAGAGTTTTATCATGTCTGGTCTTACATTTAGCTCATTAATCCATTTGGAGTTTATTTTTGTGTATTGTGTTAGGGAGTGTTCTAATTTTGTTCTTTTACATGTAGCTGTCCAGTTTTCCCAGCACCACTTATTGAAGACACTATCTTTTCTCCTTTGTATATACTTGCCTTCTTTGTCATAGATTAGTTGACCATAGGTGCGTGGTTTATCTCTGGGCTTTCTATCCTGTTGCATTGATCTATATTTCTGTTTTTATGCCAGTACCATATTGTCTTGATTACTATAGGTTTGTAGTGTAGTCTGAAGTCAGGGGATCTTATTCCTCCAGCTCCATTTTTTTCCCCTCAAGATTGTGGTGGCTATTCGGGGTCTTCTGTGTCTCCATACAAATTTTCAGATTTTTTGTTCTAGTTCTGTAAAAAATGCCTTTGGTAATTTGATAGGGATTGCATTGAGTCTGTAGATTGCTTTGGGTAGTATAGTCATTTTCACAATATTGATTCTTCCAATCCAAGAACATGGTATGTCTCTCTATCTGTTTGTGTCATCTTTGATTTCTTTCATCAGTGTCTTATATTTTCAAATCTGTTTCAAACCTTTGATGTAAAACTAACTGTACCTTTAGATCTGTAGTATTGTACATCATCATTTTAAAAGCTTAGCTTAAAGCAGAATTACAGGGACTTTATAGGATGCTTCTCTCTTCCTCCTCTTCTTTCCATGTTTGCCTTAGTAACAGAGTTTGAGCACATTTCAGCTGTAATCAGAAGTGTCTGAACAAACAGCCAATGAAATGTTTCCAGTTTGCTCATCAGAGAGCTTTGAGAACCAAGAGCTTAAAATCTTCCAAAGTCTCAGGAGTTTTTAATTCTTAAAACTAATATTTCCCCTGGCATACTGATACACGTACATCTGCTAGACTGCATATTTTAATGAGCTAATGTCTACCATATGCCATCTGCAATCTGCGCTCACCCTGCTTGTGTGTCTGTAATATTAACAGCTTAAGCAGGCATTACCTTCAGCAGTCACAATCGTAAACATGCAGTTTGCTATTCAGCTCCCATTTGTCACATTGTCACTTAAGAAAGGAAAGTGATTTCCTTCTCCCCTCAGCTCTGGCAACTGGTAAAACTTATTAAAATGGCCAGAACATTTTTACTGTCCTATAGTCTCTGAGTTTCTCAGCCAATAATATTCGTATGAATACCTGCCACAATACTTGACACTTCTTGATACTTCTCACATCCATTCTTTTATCTCTGCTTCCACCGATGCTACCTTATTTCAGGTAGCCATCAACTGTCACTTGGATCACTGCAACAGCCTCCTAACTCCTCTGCCTCCAGTCTCACCTCCTTCCATTTATCCCTCACGTTGCTATCAGAGCGTTCTTTATAATGCAGCAATCTTATCATTGCTACTTGATCCAACTCTTCCACTGGCCTCAGGATAAGTTTGTAATTCCTCAGCATGGCATCCATGACCCTTGTCATTGAAGCATTTTCTTCTCCAACTTCATCCCTCATTATTCCCTACTTACTCTCTTCAGATTCTAAATATGCAAATCCATAAGTAGTCTCCCTCTCAAAATATTCTCTCTGATCTCTAAATCCTTGTATATGCTGCTGCTTCTGCCAAGAATTCTCTCCCCAAATTCCCACCTTTACCAAGAAATCCCATGATCTTCATTTGATACCTTATGTGAATCCAAAGCACCCTGCATTCACCACACTTTGCTGTAATTGTCTGCTTATATTCTCTTCTTCTATAATTCAAGGTAAACTGTTTATAAGTCAGTATTAAGCATTATTCACCCTTATTTCTCAGTCCTTAGTATAGTTTTGACTTACAGAAGGTGTTCAATAAATGTGTCAACAGGATGCTAGAGTTGAGCATATTTCTAGAGTTGTACCATCCTTGAAAACCATCTGAATAGCTACTAAAGATTTCCTACCCAAATGCATTTCTTTACATTTTATGAATGGATTCAGCCACAAAAATATTCTTCATGATCTTATAAGACCCTATATTTTGGTCTGATATAAATAACTCCATTTTATGGAAATAATATAACATTTAACAAATGGATAAGCATCATGGGAGATCTTTACTCACAAAATAGTCCTGATAAGTAAAATAGTGATACTGATTACAATAATGATAATTATGGTAGCTAACATATAATGAGGCCTCACTATGGAGCAAGGTCTCCTCTAAGTGTATTAGTTTACTGTATTGACTCAATATTCACAACAACCCTACAAGTTAAGTTCTATTACTTTACCCATTTCAATGACTTTTGCTACATTGGAGTGGTTTAAGGAAAGTTGTGAAATGAAAAGGTGTCTATTCAACTCTTTGAGTAAGGTTTGCTGTTAAGAATTGCAGAGAAATACAATGTTAAGCAGAAGGAGATGTGGGAATAAGGTGAACGGTGTAATAAACTAGATGAGCTAGTAACATAGAAAATGTCTGTCTGGAAATGGGATGAATAAAATTGATTTTTGGAGGCAGTGTTATTATTTTAGATGAATGATAATTGTCAAGTAATTGAGTAGTGACTGATGCACACAAAGAGAGATACAATTATTTGTAGCAAACTGGAGTGAATACTCTTGTACTACTTGTCATAAGGCCTTACATGGCATAGAAACAGATAACTGTTCTGTTCAAAGGATTTTTTTTTGTGAAGTTATCTTTTCCAACTTAAAAAAAAATTAATTAATTAATTTTTTGCTGCATTGGGTCTTCGTTGCTGTGCGTGGGCTTTCCTTAGTTGTGGCAAGCGGGGGTTACTCTTCATAGCAGTGCACCGGGTGTCTCATTGCGGTGGCTTCTCTTGTTGCAAAGCACGGGCTCTAGGTGCGTGAGCTTCAATAGTTGCAGCATGCGGGCTCAGTAGTTGTGGCACGTGGGCTTAGTTGCTCTGCAGCATGTGGGATCTTCCTGGACCAGGGATCGAACCTGTGTCCCCTGCATTGGCAGGTGGATTCTTAACCACTGCGCCACCAGGGAAGTCCCCCAAAGGATATTTTAAAACAACATTTTATCTAAATGTAGGCCTATGTGAATAATAAAACTTTGACATTTGTCCTTGAAAGTGAAATATTAATATGCGTTTATCAATTCATGACACACATTTATATGCATATATACACATTAACATCTCTAAACAATATCTCCATTTTAGAATGAGTTTTCTTACATTTTGCTTTGTTAAGTAATTTCTCAGTATTGTAAAGTAAAACATATGCACACAGTCACAACCATTTGAAAAAGACTGTCTGATTTCTCCTTAAATTTTCTAGCACATTTTTTAGAGGTAAGAAAGACCTAGGGAGTTTCCATGACTTGCTTGAAATGTCGGTTTGTGGTAAATTAGAATCCCCTCCAGTTGTTCACACACTAGCGTGTACCTTAACCTTTTCTCAACCATGAGTTCTCTTATTGGAAATTTAAAATATATGTGGATTCATTTATGTATACGTTGTCCTTAACAGTAAGACTTTTAAATAGAGTAAATGTGAGGCAGTCTGAGTTACTGACTAAACGAGTCATTGTTCTGCAGACTTATGAAATGGGGTGTACCTCTGAGTCACTTTTGTTTTCACCTTTGTTCTTCTGTCTGTAGTGTGCCAGCAATCAGTCACATTCACTCTCCCTCATGAAAATATATTGTTGTTGCCCTTCAGCTCTCTCCTCATAGCCTGGAAGCCCCAGGAGACATTTAAAAGACAAAGATCAATCTGCTTTTAGAATGTTAGAAGATTGCATTAACCCATGACGCACATTGGTATCACAGCAGGATAGAACGGACCTCTAAATCCTAAGGCTTAGAAGTTGGCTTTTTTCAAGAACATATGACCCAAGTCACCCTATCCATTCCCATAACAGCCTCTCTCACATAATAATGAATTTCAACCCACTGAGCATCCAAGTGAATCCACAGATATGCAATCTATAAGTTACACCATAGAAAAGAATCTACTTGTGTCATGCTTCTGTAACCACACAGTTTCACATCTTCCTGCAATTATACCCTCTTCATGGAACTAGATCGTACAGCACTATAACTCCAGATAAGTTCGGTGGGACAAAAAATTTAAAAAATAAAAATTTCAGACAAGCAGACTCAGGTTCCCCTGGTACAAATTTATATTATTCAACTCATAACTAGTTGCATATATACCCTTGAAAAATAATAGCAAGTTTACACAGAATTTATACAGTGTAAATACACAGTTCTGCAGTGGAAAACCCTCCAGCAGCCCAGTTGCCAAAAATATAGGCTATATTGGAAAATAAGTTTGGAAGATTCAGGAGTGTCCTTAGAATACATTTTAAAGCACTAAGGCTAGCCATAGTTCATTCCAAATGTTTCTTTAAGGCCCTATCAATATAATAACTCAAAAGATGAATAAATAAAAAGTACTACATAAGTGAATAAAAATCATGTTTTAGTTGAAAAAGTTTTCTGTGAAAGAGAAAGCTAAAAAGCAATGAACTCCCTATTCCACAAAAACAATTTTTTTTATGGGTAGTTGTGTGGTGCTCAGGTAGCCCACACAATATTGAGCGTGAAGTAAATAAACATTCAAGCTGCTGCTGCCAAAAAGACAGAAAATACCATAATGCTACATATGATGTTCAGATTCCAAGAAATAACACATAATGATATAAGCATGCATGTTGTAAAGAGAGCTGCAGTATCACTCAGCCATTTCTATTAATTTGAAATGCGAGCAGAGAGAATATGCCAAGCAATTTACAGGGAAGTGAGTCCTTTTCTAGAAAGCAATTTATTTACTATATTGCACCTTAATATTTTGCTTTAGCAATGTCCAAAAACTCTTTTGGCTGTTGATGTGACAAGCAAGAAACTTAGAGATAAGACATATGTTAAAGATACAGTTTCCAGAATGAATAAAAACTACTCCATATACAGCATACAGGTGATGTATTATCACCAATTTGTCAGAGAGGAGGAGCTGCAGACAGCTATTAATATCTTTCATATGTCTTTTAGTCAACTATTTCATAGGTTAATACTATCAAAAGTGTGTATAGTTTTTAATGTTTTAAAATTCATCTCTAAAGATCCTTTTGTGGTCTTTATAATGATCCCAAATAAAGACTCCAAGAATACTTTGAAATACTGAATTTCTGGATTCTCTGGACCATTCTTGATATTAGTGCCCAGAATAAGCACAAATATAGAAGAGCAGCAACATCCTCAGAGTGCTGGCTTATTATAAAAGTCACACACGCCCATGGTAGAAATTTTTTAAAAAAATATGTAAACATAATTAAGAAATTAATAGTGATCTGTATTCTCACCATCTGGAGATGTTGGTATAAATCTTTCCCATCTTTTTTGTTATGAATATATACATTTCTATTAATTTAAAACATTAACAAAATATACTTACGACTGCACCATTCCCTTCATTAAATGCAAATATTATATATTGATGCTATTTATTTCTCAACAATATACAATCATATATATCATCTAAATTTTTAAAAATAACATGTTTATAAATGACTGTCTCCAGGCATGTGAGCAAGAAAATGGGAGATGAAGACATAGAAATTGCCAAGTATGATACCCTTGAAATATATACACATATATTTTCCTCATATGTGTATCTATGAGAAAGAGAATCTCTGACTAGATTGTTTGCAATAAAGAGAATAATGCTTTTAGAAAGCTATGTGGGATTAATAAAATTATGTCATGCAATAAAGATTTTAAATCTAATATTATAAGTGATAAAATAAAAGTGCATCTATGTATGTCTCAATGATAGAAAATGGCAAGAGGTAGAAAATATTTGGATAAAGTAATAGACTGAAAATTCCACTTAGTATACATATAATCTGCAACTAGAAAAATAGATGTATAGAGTTCATTAAAACTTCAGGAGGCATCAATGTTCCAAAATTTCTAGGAGGGAAGTGGTGAATTGAAATTGTTAGCAAGTGCAAAAAAAATGTGAAATAGAGGAGGAAACATCAACATATCTTGCTGCTGCATGAAAGAATACTGAATACTTGTGAAGATAATTAAGAATATGTGTTATTTTCCTGAATAGGTCTTCAACACTGATGAGATTGGTCTATTATAAAACTCCTTGTTGATTGATATTGATTTGAAAGGTGTGTGCAGGGGGTGGGAGGAATAGCTTTAAAGCAGCAAAACTCTATTTTTGGAGTTAATGCTTCAGTAGACTTTAAGAAAAATCCTATAATTCTCTAGAATTCTAAACATTTTTCTTTTGTGAGGAAAGGAAATTAATCTACCACTCCTTGAGTTAAATTTAAAAAAAAAACAAATATCTTTACCTAGTTGAATATATAATTAAAATATGTTTAATTTATTAAGTTGAACATTATTTAACAGACAAGTTGCACCAAAAGTTTTGCTAAATCTGTACAATGCTCTTATTCACTTATTGTCGTGCTATGCTTATCTTATGTTTGAGATCTTGTTTCTTTCAAGCAAGATTTTATTTTATTTATTTATTTATTTATTTATTTTTTTGCGGTACGCGGGCCCCTCACTTTTGTGGCCTCTCCCATTGCGGAGCACAGGCTCCAGATGTGCAGGCTCAGCGGCCATGGCTCACGGGCCTAGCCGCTCCGCGGCATGTGGGATCTTCCCAGACCGGGGCACGAACTCGTGTCCTCTGCATCGGCAGGCGGACTCTCAACCACTGCGACACCAGGAAAGTCCCAAGCAAGTTTTTATTCCTTCAATTTATAGACCACAAGATGGTCAAAGCATTTAAGAGCTACCAAATAAGGGTATCTGCTTAACCATATAGCAGATTTAATTAATAAATGATCCTCAATTCACACTTAAAGAATTTTTGCCTTAACAAAAATTAAATGATTTATGAATAAATTAATCAATGCACTCTTGATTAAACATATTAGAAACTATGGAATGAAGCCACAGTTAGTGTTTAAGCTTTTTCTTCAGCAGCAACAGATTAAAACATTGAAACATCCACGTAACTTTGGGGTTGTACTTTAAGTCAGTTCAAATCCCTTACCTACTAGACACTTGCTCTCAGGAGTCATCAGAGGAGTACTTCAAAACATGGCTGACATCACTGAATGATGATGTGGTGTAAAAGAAAGTTATGGTAATAAATATGAGGCTGACTCCAAAACACTTAGGTTGAGTGATTCCTTATTCCAGCCTTCAAACCTCCCTGATGAAGCAGTGGAAATCAATCATTTCCTCAGCACGATGCTTGACCTTCAGAAAAGGGTTGAATGATTTGCTGCAACTTTATAAAGAGGTGCAAAGAGACCTTCATTAGCAGTCTGCTCAGCTTATAAGTCATGTTTTTACCTAAAGTGATCTTGAAAGAACCTTCAAAGGAACAGAGATGAGAATCTGATTAAAATAGCATCTGATTGGCCATCCTTGACTCAGTCTTCCCCAAATTTCCAAAAAATATACCAATGAAGACACAGAAAGGGATAAAATCTCATCAAAACACTGAGAAATAACACTAAGTTTTTCACTAGATTCTTTAAGGAAATTCCATTAAATACATGAATGACCTATAGAGTTGAATAATGAAGCACAACTCTAGGAAATTCATGATTTAGTGCCTATCAGAGAGCAAACCTGTTCCCCTTGGGCCTCCCACTATATGAATCCTGATTCAAAGGCTCAGTACAGCCTTTTCTCTATATTATACCCCAAATTATCAACTGAATTATATTTAAACATACATTCGTGAGCCCAGTAAAAGAAGTTTTAAATAAAGGTGTATAAACTTTATATATATATATATATATATATATATATATATATATATATATACATACACTTCTTATATATTTTAATAAGCATCCTGGGTGATTCTTTGGCACACTAAAGTTTGAAAACCACTACTCTATATCATAAGAATTCTTCTTAAAAAAAAATAAAAGTTAAAAAATAGTAGTATACAGGTAATACAAACTCTGACCACAGGAATATGACAGGAGTAACATTTCTTTGAATTTTCCCTATTTGCCACCACCATTTAGCCCTCAGATTCTGTTTATATATAGCTTTCATGAAGACCTTCTCTATTAATGTTGACATGGAGATTCAATAAGGAATTTTCTTATTTTTCAGTACTTCTAAATAAAGCCCCATCAATATGTCATTCAAGTCCCAAGAAACAATTAACTTTACATTAGGTTACAGAGAATAAATAAAGATTAAAAAATCATCAGAAAGCATATGCTTTGACAGAAGATATAAATTTGTCAGAGATCCAGTTTAAGATCAGGCATAGCAATTTCTTAATATGCAAGCTAGAAAGTGAGTTTAGTGGTTCTGCTCAGATTAACAAAATTAGAAGAGCCAGTTATCCCTTAACTTTGTAAAAAAACTTATTTCTCCCATTTTAGTCATGGAAAAAAAATATAAAACTTCTGTATGATCAAATAGGCTTTTAAAACTATGATCTCCTTTAGTCATATAATGTAAAGTCTCATCAAAAGAGCTAAGACCCTGGGCTATTCATCTCGAGACCATATCTGTATGTTAAAGAAAATAACACTTTCAACTACAGGTGCTGTTTTCTTTTCACTGAAAGCATATATCAGAAAGTTCATCAAATGCAAAATACATCAAATGACTAAGTATCAGCTAAACTGAAGATCATGTTTGCATAGCTCACCTACAACTTATCGATGCAGTCCTAATTAAATCATGCCAAACCAGTTCATAGAAATAAGGGCATCTGTAGGGACTCTGGATAAAAATGTTACTAAGACAATCCTCAGGGATAAATCATCCTGATAAGGATGAAGTGCTGAACTATTTGGGAGGAAAGTTCAGTAGTTAATGATGTGGAGCAGTCAGAATGCCATTGTTCAGGTCAGCTAGAAGGAACACCAGTTTGTGGACAGGAAATATAGTCAGGATAGTTCAATGACAGGTTGCGCTATTCTTGATGAGAGCAACATCTCCCCTGCTTCCTCCTTCCTTTGGTTGGCACTGAAACCAAAAGGACCAGTAGGAGATCTAGAAGGAATAAATAGATGAATAAATGTAAAGCCCAACGAACTGTAATAAAAACCAAACACCAAAACCAAAACTCTGGTCACATCATTGAAGAAATATATCAGTTTAATCCTACTTATTGTGATGTGAATATTTTTAACAAGCATCTCCAATAGTATCTTTGGATAATCCAACTAACCATTGGAGAATCAGAACTTTTAAAATTTCTGATTTTAAAACTGGTTCACTGGGTTTTTGTATTTGTATTCATGAAAGACATGTAACTTAGATGAATTATATGTTTTCTCAGACTGGTTCAAGCGTTGTCTGAATTTAAAGCAGGCTCAAAATTGGTGCCTCTTAAATGTGAGTTGGGTTCTCTTTTACTATAGAAAGACCTCATAAATCTATGTGTGTGTGAGATTAGTAACTGGGAGTGCATAATAAGTACCTGAACGAATAAAAAGGAAATATAATCCATGGGGAGTAGGCAGAAAGGGCAGGAATACTTGTGACGTATTAGGACAATGAAATGTGTTTAAAACAGCACAACCTTTTCACACCCCTTCAACTGTAGTTGTAACCTACAATGCACCAAAAAAACGGAGTTAAGTGGAAAGCTGTGTTTAAAAGCAAGATTCATCACTATAAATGCTTTGAATGCTGTTAAATACATTTTGATGCATTTGGAGCTCCAGAGTCTGAGTGAAATGCATTACTGTGGATTTAAATTAAAGATATATGTGTATATGATAACTATTTGCTCAAGGGCTAATTACCTTTGATTTTTTAATCTTTTAATTGATGAGATCAGGAAAGCTTTCCTGAAGGTATTACAGTTGATATTTCTCTTGAAAAATCAGTAAGATTTCAACATATAGAATTGACAAATTTTAGAATATGGAAAAAAAAATGCAAGCAAAGCCATGGGTAAAGAATATGGAGCTTAGAAAAGCGATTCTGAACAGAGAGGAATGTGAGGTAAGGCTAAAAATATGAATTAAGGCTTTTCTGTAAAGTGACTTAATTCAGTTAGGCAAAATAATCGAAGTTTGAGGCCACTGGAGGCATCTAGGTAAGCTTCACAGATCACAGATCACAGGTACTGGCTGCCCTCAGAAGGCAGTCAGCCAAACACTGTGTGCTCAGGAAAACCCACCAGCCTAGTCACCTGAATGGCTTAAATGGAAGAACTCTGTGATTTAGATACAGAGTTAAGAGTAGTCAAGACAGGAGGAAAAGCATCAGCACCAGAGTGAAAAGTGATATGGTACAGATTGGAAGGGGAGACTGAGAGAAGGTCCTCAGGAAATGAGCCAGCTAGAAAAGGTCAAATTAAAACCATGACACCACCTCTCTTCTCACTCCATCTTCTACAGCTCAATGTAGCTCTGCTTAAAGATTCTTACTTAGCAAGATTCTGTGAAATAACCATGTTTTTATGTTTTTTTTTATTAGTAAAAAAGTTTAGTGGCCCTCTATATAATTATTTTGTCATATCCATAAGCACTCCAGAATTAAAGTTACTATGAATTAATGATGGTTATAATACAGTAATATCTGTAGTATTGGACTGATTTGATTTCTGAACACAAGTGTTGGTTTTAATTATTTTGTAAAAATTTAAAGCAATTCAATCCTTGATTATAAGCCAAATACATCTAATCAGTTTGAGCCTGGGGATATCAATCTGGGTAGGATTCTTTTTCTTTATTTTTTAAAATTTATTTATTTATTTATTTTTTGTTGCATTGGGTCTTCATTGCTGCGCACAGGCTTTGTCTAGTTGCGGTGAGTGGGGGCTACTCTTCGTTGCAGTGCGCGGGCTTCTCATTGTGGTGGCTTCTCTTGCTGTGGAGCACAGGCTCTAGGCGCACGGGCTTCACTAGCTGTGGCTCGTGGGCTCAGTAGTTGTGGCACGTGGGCTACGTAGTTGTGGTGCACAGGCTTAGTTGCTCCGCGGCATGTGGGATCTTCCCAGACCAGGGCTCGAACCCATGTCCCCTGCATTGGCAAGCGGATTCTTAACCACTGCGCCACCAGGGAAGCCCTGGGTAGGATTCTTAAGTTTCTTTTATCTCAAGAATACTTTCTTGACCTTCAGATCCCCCAAATTTTACAACTTTCTTTCCTCTCCCTCACAGGGATAACTCTACAATGGTTTATCTGCATATTATATCATTCTCCAGTTTCAGTCAATCACAGAAAGTCTATCTATTCTATTTCTCAACCCTCTTTTCCAACCTTACATATCTCTCTATCCTCCACCTATGTTCATAATATGGGCCATTAGCTTTTCTGCTCTTGGATTATTGTAATAGCTTCCTAACTGGTTCTACCTGTCTTCAGATTTGCTCGCCTCTAATCTAGTCTTGAAACTACAGCAAGAATTTTTTTTTCCTAAAATTTAAATCTGATTATCCATCACCTGTTTAAAATTTGTAATAGTTTAAAGGTCTCAATATACCAAAGTATACTCTGACCCCTGCATTTCTCAGAACATACCTCTCACCACTACCCTTTCACATTCTATCTTCCAGGCACATTTATCATTTTCACTTATCAGAGCAGGCCATGCTCTCTCACATCTCTAGGCCCTTCAAAATTTGAAGCCCTTCAGTCCTTGCTGCTCTGCCTAACTCCATCTTATTATGTAGGATTCATTTAGACAACATCCTGCAGCCTTATGACACTCTGTACTTTCCACATTACAAATCTTGCCACTCTTTGTTGTAATTGCCTCTTTGGCTCTCCACTAGACTCTTAATTCCAAGAGGGCAGGATCTGTCTTATTCACTAGGGAATTTTCATCTCCTAAACCAGTTCTTGATACATAGTAGCACTCAATAAATGTTTCTTAATTAAATGAACAAATGAGTGGGAAAACAGAAAAGTCCTTAAGGTATCCAGTGACTGTGCTGTGTTCAGTATTAATCAAAATAAGTATGGGTTCCAAGAATGAGATGAAATTTCAGAATACAATGGCCTTAAGGGATAGAACACCTAGAAGATATTTAAAACACACATATACACACATACCACAGAGTAAACGACTTCAAACTGCAACAAATGCCTGAATTGCATTTGTTTGCTTCAAGTAAATTTAAAGACCTTTCAAACCTGACTATAACTATTACATGATATCCTAAATATTAAATGAAATATCTAAGAAAAAGGAGGCTGAAATAACTGAATGTGAATAAGAACAAACACTATCAAACGTCCTTATTAAAAAAATCTCCTTGGGCTTGCCTGGTGGCGCAGTGGTTGAGAGTCCGCCTGCCGATGCAGGGGACACGGGTTCCTGCCCCGGTCCGGGAAGATCCCACATGCCGCGGAGCGGCTAGGCCCGTGAGCCATGGCTGCTGAGCCTACGCGTCTGGAGCCTGTGCTCCGCAACGGGAGAGGCCACAACAGTGAGAGGCCCGTGTACCGCAAAAAAAAAAAAAAAAAAAAAAAAAAAAAAAAAAAAAAAAATCTCCTTGAAAGGTTAGCCTTGCTCTTTGCTTTAATTTTCTTTGGATTTAACAAGCCAAACATTGCAAGCTGTTTCTCAGAAAGTAAAAGCAATCACTCAAAACTCAAAATCCATTTAAGAAGGTTAAAATATTACACACTTTCACCATGTATCAAAAACACTACTACTACTACTGCTACTAACTACTACTACTACTACTACTACTACTACTGCCGCCATCACCACCATCACCATGGGTCCTACCTGATAACTTGTCTTCGTGTCTCCAAGTCCTCATCAGTAAAGTTCTAACATAGAAGATACCAATATAATAGGTTATTTCATCAGGAATCTTGTATAGATGAGGAATTAGGAAGCTGCTCACCAATTAAAGAGTTTACACAAATTATTCCTGATACAATATGAATGTTTGGCTCTGACAGCCTGTACACATTCACCTAGATTTTCAGTGAGTCTGCTGCTACAATCGTTCAGATGTTACACTCACGTATTCATATTTTGCTCACTCACTTTCAAAAATTCCCATTCATTTCACATATATTTCAGCTGGCATTCCCACTCAGAAGGACTGAAAGCAAATCTACAGTTCTAGAAACTTACTTTTCTCCTAAAACCATCATTAAGAACCTTTTCTAATACTAGCCTTTTTATATCATCTGGTCCCACACCATGAGGATGACAGCAGGTCTGTACTGCGTATGTTAAATAATACCAGACATTATACATGTCATTTGGTTAAAACATTATGTAATCCAGGGAACAATCTCAACCTTTGCCTTGTGTTTTTCAAAGCTAGTGTGTCATGTATAGATCTTTAGTCTCTCAAAGTTCCATGGGTATTATACAGGAACCTGCTGTTTATGCTAATTTGAGGTCATTGCTTCTTCTAGCTATAACTTACACTTATTAGCAACTACATTCAGTTGTCTCCTAGGTGTTTGATTTGTAGTTAAACATTTTTCATACATTATGGTTACAGTAAAAGATAGTGACCTTAGAACCAGGTGAATTTGACCTGTGATAGAGGAAGTTATTTATTCCTAGATTAAGCAGGCATAATTTTTAAAAGCATGACAATAGAACATTACAGAATAGTTTGAAGCTTTGGGGAATGAAGGCAAGAGGGTTTTAAATCTCTGTATTTAAATAAAGGTCTCATGGCTTCTGCACCCTGATTAAATTAAGTCAGATGCCTGTAAAACATACTTGCTTGCTTAGCATTATCAAGCTACTATCTATTTGGCACACTATGAAATGTATCATATCAAAAACCGGCAAAATTCTAATTAACATTGACCCATGTCAACTATGGATTAGCAATTTTGCTTCAATGACTGCATCATGAGTGGGAATGCCTAATTGCTATAATTTTTATTTTAAAATAGGTTACAGCTAAAATAACCCAGCTAAAACTAGCAAACTGTCCTTTGGAATGAGCCCTTATTTATGTAACTATTTACAAAAGCAAGCTAAAAAACAATGTGGAAATAGGTAAAGACAACTGGATTCAGATTCAGAATTCAAAAACTAACTAGATTTGCTATGAACTTACATAGTCTTAAACGAGACAATTTGTATTTCAAGGCCTCAATTTCCACATCTTTAAAATAAGAGTTGGATTGAACTATCCTTAAAGTCCTTTATAGACCTAAAATGCCCTGACTTTTAATCATTACTAAGATTGCATTTTTAAATTCAACAAGGAAATCACAATATATTCTTTCTTGAACATGGTTTATTTCTGCTAGAAGCTGTGCATTTGCTCAAATATTTGTCATTTTGATATTTTATGTAAATTTTATGTGCATATAGCGATTATTTTAATACAAATAAATATCTTGGGGATAAGATTCAAATGGTTTATCACATTTTAAAAAAAATTTGTTTGAATTTAATATCCCTAAAGTTATTGCTAATCAAATGGCGTCCAGTTGACAAATTTCTAACACCTAATCCAAATAAATATCTGCCAAGGAACTTTTATTCAGAAGCAGGTTTGGAGGTTTTGTTATTATTTTTCTTGTTGTTTTGACAATTTTTTTTTTTTTTTTTTTTTTGCGTTATGCGGGCCTCTCACTGTTGTGGCCTCTCCCGTTGCGGAGCACAGGCTCCGCATGCGCAGGCTCAGCGGCCATGGCTTACGGGCCCAGCCGCTCCGCGGCATGTGGGATCTTCCCGGACCGGGGCACGAACCCGTGTCCCCTGCATCGGCAGGCGAACTCTCAACCACTGCGCCACCAGGGAAGCCCATGTTTTGACAATTTTTGTTGCATGGCAATAGAAGTGCTTTTGTTTCAGGGTGACATTGACACAAATCTGCTTACATAAATTAGCATTCCAATATCACATTGACATTTGGTTGGAATAACAAGTTCATATGTCATTATGAACTGACCCAAATAATTTCACTAAAGTCCGTGAAAAATACAAGGTACATTGTTATATATGTTTGCCACTCAAACGCAGTAGTGCTGGGTTGACATCTATTGCCCTACATCTGATCTTGTGTTTGTGCATGTGTTGAATATTAATAGCATAGAGAGCATAGAGCAAAAACATAGGTAAAGAGAAGGAATACAAGTTGTGTTTTATTATTTATGAAGATATGATAACTGGTACTTTTTCGAAAAGCTATTTTCAGTGGAGTTTTTACAGGATAAATATAAATCCTTTTACCTAGTTTACAAGGCCATTCCTGTCTGACCCTCGCCAACTCTTCAACCTTTTTATCTGCTGTTTCTTCATTTCTCATTTTATTTCAGCCACACTGATCTATTTTATTTATAGTTTTCTGAATATGTCTTGCTTTCATACCACTGGAACTACTTACTGTCTCCTCTGCCTACTGTGCCTCCCTTTCTTGTTCACTGGCAAACTCCTCCTATTCCTCTCACAATCTCAGCTCCAATATGACTTCACTCATCCACTTTTATTTAAGCAATATTTACCAAGTACCTTCATGTACAAGAGTCTGGTGTAGATGCTGGGAATTGTCTTGAAAGCTTATGATTAAATGAAATAAGCCAGCAATCGCAAATAGTGTAAGAGTTCTAAGAAGGGGAAATATAGTGTGTTATAAGGAGGCACAAGTAACCCGAATCGGTAGAGGCAGGGAAGGAGCGATGGATGCCATGATGTACCACCAAGATATACCATCAGGACTGAGACAGCGATCTGCTGGGAGTGTTGGCAACCAACAGCTCACAGCTGAGAGCATGTTGCGGAATTGCCCTTGGCCAAAGGGAGCTTTCTTTTCCAAATTTATATGTCCTTCCCTGGAGCAGTTCAATGTAGAGTAGAAGGGTACGAAAACCTGTCCTCTTTGCATCAGTCTCTGACCATTGCAAGTTTCTGTAGAATTATCTGAGGCCTCTGACACAAAGACATCACTGCACAATTTGTTTCCAATCCTGCTTTCCCCATACTTTTTCGGATTTTGATCCTGAGAGCACTTCCTAATAAACCTCCACATGCAAATTTCCATGTCAGAGTGTGCTTACCTGGGAACCTGACCTAAGATAGAGGGAAGGGTTATGGGAGGAAATTAACATCTGGGATAAAGGTTAAAGGATGAGTTGTAGTTAACCAGGTGGAAAAAGTGGGGGGGAATTCTGTATAAAGAGAGCAGCCTGTGCAAATGCCCAGATGACAAAGGGAAAACATGTTTTATTTTGTTTGCTTCTTTGACCATGAAACTTTAATTACTTATAGTGTAAGGTGAGTAGCAAAGAGAGGTGAGGCTAGATATGATAGCAAAACCTGAATCCTGAAAGGCAACCACATAAGTCAGTTGTACCTTAGACTGACTCTGTCTGAAGTTTGAGTGCAATATTATGCAGGGTTTTGTACATCTTTACATTTCTCATATAGAATCTAGTTACCCCCCGCCAAAAAAAAAATCCCACAACTTATCAAAGAATACAGATTTTGCTGAGTATATTATAGGTTCAAGAAGGGCTTTTCACTGCATACTGCATAACAAACAGAATCACAAATCCTTCTTTGACATGTTCCCATCTGTGACAGTTTTTAAGATATATCCACAGATTCATTGGCATTCCTCCCATCCATAGGTGAAACTAATTTCCCTCCTCTTGAATGTGGAGGTAGTGATTTCCATAATAATAACAGAATGTGTCAGAAGTTACACTATTTGACTTCTGAGGCTAGGGTGAATAGCTTCTGAGTGGCAATCTGGCTAGTAGTTTAAAGGATAGCTTCTGCTTTGCTCTCCCTCTTGGATCATTTGTTGCAAGTGATCCATGTTTTGAGGATACTCAATGAGCCCCATGGAGAGGCCCAGCTAGAGAGGATTCACTGTGATGGTTCCGACCTGCCTGCCATGTGAACCACCTTGGAAGCAGATACTCTAGGCTCACTCCAGCCTTTAGATGATTCCAGTTTCTCTCCCTTTCCCACCTCTCTCTATTGCCAGCCTTCAAGTCTTCCAACTAAAGCTCCAGATACTATGGAGCAGAAATAAGCTCTCTCCACAGTGTGCCTGTCTGAATTCCTGATTCACAGAAACCATAAGATAATAAATGATTGTTGTTGTTTTTAAAGTGCTAAGTTTTAGGCTCTTTTGTTTCACAGTAGTAAACTAATGCACCCTCCCAAGTCCCTCTAGTCATTCAAACAATTAACTAAAACTGCTCTTTGTTCTTGTTTGGATCTACTAAGCAGTCCTCAGTCTAGCTCCTTTAAAGACACATTCTTATTCTCATTATCCCTCTTGGCAAGGAATCTTTCAATTTACCATACTCAACTGCCATGGCCATACTCTTAGTCGTTATGCTATGCTCCTTTCCCCACCCTGGAAAATGAAGTGCAGTTAGAGAACTTTAAGCAGAGGAATGACTATTTTTATTCAACATTGTACTGAATAGGCTAGTCAGTGACATTAGATGAAAATAAATGAGGTATACAAAAATTAAAGAAAGAGAAAAAGTGACCTTATGTGGAGATGTAAAGCATGTCTACATAGACACTTAGAGTTTCAGTCCCCAGTTTCAAAACCAACAATAACAATTTCTAAAATCCATTAGTAAGCAGGGTTATGAGAAGAAAGACCTATTATTATCTTGACTCCTTTCCTTTTATGTTTCTTAAAATATTAGGACAAACAATGAATTCTTTTTAGGTAATCTTAGCTGTTGTTAGGAAATACAGGGCTAGTAGTGCCCTTTAGACTGATTTAGGAAGGAATATATGCAGAGATGGCCCTTGTTTAATGAGATGAGAGTCTCTAATACAGTCTTTTGTTTATGTATTTTCTATATGAACCCCACTCACCTGTATTAATTCTACCCTTGGCTGATTGCAGTAAAAGCCCCTTCCCACTGAAAGCATTTCCATTGACTTTTGGATCAGGCAACATAGAAATTTAAATTAACATGGTCACCTTCCCTCTCTAACACAAAGAAACATTGGATAGACTATAAATACAACAATAAAAATAAAGAGAAATACATAACTGAGTTTAAAAAGAGAGAGAGGGCTTCCCTGGTGGCGCAGTGGTTGAGAGTCTGCCTGCCGATGCAGGGGACATGGGTTCGTGCCCCGGTCCGGGAAGATCCCACATGCCGCGGAGCGGCTGGGCCCGTGAGCCATGGCCGCTGGGCCTGTGCGTCCGGAGCCTGTGCTCTGCAACGGGAGAGGCCACAACAGTGAGAGGCCCGCGTACCACAAAAAATAAATAAATAAATAAATAAATAAAATAAGAATAAAAAGAGAGAGAAAAGAAATTCTCTTTAATTTTTCTTTTTGAACTCACTATGTACTTTTTTGTTTGTTATCGTTGACAAAAATGAAAATGAAACCAAGTTGATGTTGTAGCCACTCACAGGGAATTTAGTTAGAAGAGGGCCTTACCATTGCATGAGGTTTTAATGTTCATCTGAGGACAAGAAAGGTGTCCATGGAGCCATTTGAGGCAATGACCTGCAGCTGAGAATTTTGCATAACCCAGAAGCTTAAAAGGTCTGCCAATTCACTGACAAACAGAACTAAATCAACCACCCACCCATAAGCCCAGGAAATGACAAGGAGATGTGTCTCTACCTAGAAGAAGCTGGGTTTGGGGGAGGGGGGACCGGCCTGCACTTAAGAATATGTGTAATGATTATATTTAGATAATTACATCGTTCAGGAATTAACTAAGAAATTAATGTAAAAATAATACCTGCATCATTGCAACCCTTACGGAACCCAGCACAATGAAAAATGTAAAACTATTTTTAAAATAATGATTTCTCAATGAGGGGTACATCAAAAAGGGAAATAACCATCCTAGGGCAGATTCTCCCAACACACAAATGAAAGGATTTGTGTCTTTAGAAAAATTAAGTTGAAAGAAAATTTGAGACTATGAAATAAGTATTTCAAAATTTAGGTGGCTAAAAATGGAATTGATACAAGGGAAATGAATAGACAGATGTGCAAAAGTACATCTAAAACTGAATGCTTTATATTTCTTAAAAATTCAGTGAAAGATTTAAGTAGATAAGGCATGGTTAACTTGTGAACTGGAAAAAAAGAGGTCTGAGGACAGCACACAAATGAACAGCAAAACAGAATATCCTGAAAGAGATGTCTGATAGTACTGAGCTGGATTTTAGATTGAGGCATTAACTTCTGTACAACAGAGAAGTTTTTTAGGTTATATACACCTGGTAGTTGATATTATAGTTTAGAAATTCCAAGACAGTTAATGTAGCTTGATCTACAACCATAGGGCATGGGAAAAAGACCCTACAGCAGATGTACTAGGCAACTATATGAAAAATAAAATGAATAGGCATGAATACTTTTTAGGTTTTGGTATTGAAAGGATTTAGTAGCAGCTTATTAGGTACAATAGTAGCTCAAGTTAAAGAAATGCATTAAACATTCTGTGCCTAACTAAAATCTGACATTTGAACAACAGTTGCTAGAAACCCTGAGACTAATTTGTCTTAATATATCAATCTTCATCAAAAGAAAAGGCTCTTCTGATGCAGATGTGGGAAGTAAATTAAAATAACCGTGTTATACAAAAGAGTATCAGTGTATAATGCAAAATCAGGAAGCATAAAAGTAAACACAAGAAGAAGAATGGTACCATTTACTGCATTTGCCCCCAAATTTCTCAATTTCTTATTTAAAAAAAATTTTAATTTTATATTAGGGTATAGTTGATTTACAGTATTGTGTTAGTTTCAGGTGTACAGCAAAATGATTCAGATATATCTATATATCTATTTATCTATATCTATCTATCTATCTATATCTTCTTCATATTCTTTTACCATATAGGCTATTACAGAATATTGAGTAGAGTTCCTTGTGCTATACAATAGGTCCTTGTTGATTATTTTTTTCTATATAATGATGTGTATATGTTAATCCCAGCTCCTAATTTACCACCCACAACCTTTTCCCTTTGGTAACCATAAGTTTGTTTTTTATGACTGTGAGTCTGTTCCTGGTTTGTAAATAAGTTCACTTGTATCATTTTTTTTTTTAGATTCCACATATAAGTGATATCCTATGATATTTATCTTTCTCTGTATGACTTACTTCACTTAGTATGATAATCTCTAGGTAAATCCATGTTGCTGCAAATGGCATTCATTCTTTTTATGGCTGAGTAATATTCCATTGTATATATGTACCAAAACTTCTTTATCCATTCAGCTGTTGATGGACATTTAGGTTGCTTTGATATCTTGGCTACTGTAAATAGTGCTACTATGAACATTGGGGTACATGTATCTTTTCTAGTTATAGTTTTCTCTGGATGTACTCCCAGGAGTGGGATTGCAGGATCATATGGTAGCTCTATTTTTAGTTTTGTAAGGAACCTCCATACTGTTCTATGTAGCGGTGTACCAATTTACATTCCCACCAACAGTGTAGGAGGGTTCCCTTTTCTCCACACCCTCTCCAGCATTTATTGTTTTTAGACTTTTTGATGATGCCCATTCTGACTGGTGTGAGGTGGTACCTCATTGTAGTTTTGATTTGCATTTCTCTAATAATTAGCAATGTTGAGCATTTTTCATGTGCCTGTTGGCCATCTGTATGTCTTCTTTGGAGAGATGTCTCTTTAGATCTTCTGCCCAATTTTTGATTGCTTTTCTGTTTTTTTATATTGAGCTGCATGTTGAGGATTTTTGCATCATGTTCATCAGTGTATTGGCCTGTAATTTTCTCTTTTTGTGATATCTTTGTCTGGTTTTGGTATCAGGGTGATGGTGGCCTCATAGAATGAGCTTGGGAGTGTTCCTCCCTCTGTAATTTTTGGAAGAATTTGAGAAGGATAGGGCTTAGCTCTTCTCTAAATATTTGATAGAATTTGCCTGTGAAGCCATCTGGTCCTGGATTTTTGTTTGTTGGAAGTTTTTTAGTCACAGTTTTAACTTCAGTACTTGTGATCAGTCTGTTCATATTTTCTATTTCTTCCTGGTTCAGTCTTGGAAGATTGTACCTTTCTAAGATTTTGTCCATTTCTTCTAGGTTGTTGATTTTAGTGGCATATTGTTGCTTGTAGTAATCTCTTATGATCCATTGTATTTCTGTGGTGTTGGTTGTAACTTCTCATTTTTCATTTCTAATTTTATTGATTTGCATCTTCTCCCTTTTTCTCTTGATGAGTCTGGCTAAATGTTTATCAATTTTATCTTTTCAAAGAACCAGTTTTTAGTTTCATTGATCTTTTCTATTATTTCCTTCATCTCTATTTCATTTATTTCTGCTCTGATCTTTATGATTTCTTTCCTTCTACTCACTTTGGGTTTTGGCTGTTCTTTCTCTAGCTGCTTTAGGTTTTAGGTTGTTTATTTGATTTTTCTTGTTTCCTAAGGTAAGATTTTATTGCTATAAACCTCCCTCTTAGAACTGCTTTTGCTGTGTCCCATAGGTTTTGGATTTTCGTGTTTTCATTCACATTTGTCTCTAGGTATTTTTTGATTTCCTCTTTGATTTCTTCAGTGATCCATTGGTTGTTTAGTTGCATATTATTTAGCCTCCACGTGCTTGTGTTTTTTTACAATTTTTTTCTTGTATTTGATTTCTAATCTCATAGCCTTGTGGTAGAAAAAGATGCTTGATATGATTTCAGTTTTCTTAAATTTATCAAGGCTTGCTTTATGGCTGAGCATGTGATCTATCCTGGAGAATGTTCCATATGCACTTGAAAAGAATATGTATTCTGCTACTTTTGGATGGAATGCTCTATAACTATCAATTAAGTCCATCTGATCTAATGTGTCTTTATTTTTTTGGGGGGGCATGCCAAGTGGCATGTGGGATTTTAGTTCCCTGACCAGGGATCGAACCTGCACCCTCTGCAGTGGAAGCATGGAGACTTAACCACTGGACCACTGGGGAAGTCCCTCTAATGTGTTTTTTAAGGCCTGTGTTTCCCTCTTGATTTTCTATATGGATGTTCTGTCCATTGATGTAAGTGGGGTGTTAAAGTCCCCCATTATTATTGTGTTACCATCAATTTCCCCTTTTATGGCTGTTAGCATTTGCCTTATATGTTGAGGTGCTTCTATGTTGGGTGCATATATATTTACAATTGTTATATCTTCTTCTTGGATTGTTCCCTTGATCATTACGTAGTGTCCTTTTTTGTCCCAAAAAAGGGTGTCGGTGAATGCACTGCACAAAGGATGGAACAATTAAGCTTAATGTACAGTCATTTCTACCTGTATCCATGCTCACTCTAACTCCATGTACCTCCATCAACTGTATAGATGAGTTATATGGCCTTATAGAAATGAATAATATTTGTATCCTCTATTTGCCATGTACTTTACTTATGCAATTATCTATTTTACTATTTTTTAATTTAAAAAAATAGATACCTCCTGATATTTCAAAGTCACTAAGGGAGAATAGATATTATCCATTAGTGCAAATTTGCAGCTATTCCATAAGGGTGATCCTCATATATTTTCTTAATTTGGTTCTGTCTGGTTTGCAGACTGCAGACTCTTCCAGGTCCTGGATTTGCAATGTTATTGACACCTAGTTCTTATACACTTCAGCAATGTAATGCCTATATCTAAGGCATATCATATAGGGAATTTTTTGTGTATTTTCAATTGTTGTGTTACACCAGATTTATAAAAATCAATCTACACTCTAACATTATATTTACTAAAGATATACCAGATTTATACAAATCAATCTAAACTCTAGCATTATATTTACTAAAGATATACCAGATTTATACAAATCAATCTAAACTCTAGCATTATATTTACTAAAGATATACCAGATTTATAAAAATCAATCTAAACTCTACCATATTTACTAAATTTCCCACGATAGCCACTCACCTTCACTAGCTAAATATGTGCAAAACAGTAAGTATGAAATGATAAGCCATTCCATTAAATTATCTTTGAGGAGATAATTATCTTTAATTATTTTTATAGAAAATCATCTGTGTTTTGACTCCATTTGGCAATTGAGGACAATGGCTTTGGTGTTTAGGTGGAATAATGGATTAAATATTTCAAAAAAAAATAAAGTGGGAAAGTAAAAAATTGTTTTACATTTCAGTATCATCTGGAGTAGACCTGTGGATAGTTTATCCTCTGAACTCTTTCCAGGTATTATGCTTAAACTGCCTCTGGGCATCTTGGTTCCTCCACGTGGAACTGAAAATTACTTTCACACTTGTATTATCTACTTTCTCCACAATTTCTTACCCCCATCCATGATATTTGTTGAAGTTTTGAGTCTCCAGTTAAATGTCATTGACTTTTTTTTTTTTTGTCATTGACTTTTTAATTATCCTCTGACACCATGATTATTATCCCTATTTTACAGATCAGGAAACTAAGCCTGATGCTAAATTGATTGAGATCACAGTTTACAAATGAGTAACATGATCTAAAAAGAGCAAGAGTCAGACATTTGGATTCTTTGACTTTTCCATTGTGGAGCTTTGGACAAGTCACTAATTCTTTCTTGGTTTTTTTCAGTTATCTGTGAAACAAGGTCTGGACTCTAAGAAATATTTATGTGGTTTCTTCAAGCCCTAAAATATTATGAAGGTCCTTAAAGAATAATATGAATAGTGGAAATTTTAGTCATCTGAAAATGGACTCATTAATGATAGGAAGGGAGAGAGGAGCATTTAGAATTTGTAAAAGCCCTTTATTTTCATTCCCTATATTTTCACAGTTTGTCTCAGTTTCATGCAATTTTATATATTTTACTGAAGGCTACTTATTAAAAGTGTTACTAAGCAGGTGTTTTAAAATAATTATATAAAACTATTCATACTTTTTAGAATGTGCAAACTCTGAAACATTTTTCTGTCAGATAATTAGTTATAATTTTGGTCAGGAAATGTGGTCTCTATAACTAGCCATGTATAATTCTGGGCCTGTGTGAAAATGAAAGTGTAAAGATAAATAAGTATCTGTAGAATTGTATGTTGAGTTTGATCAACCTGTGTCTCTCAGTCCGTCTGTGTAGTACATGAAGGTTTCTTCAAGTAAGAAAATTAACAGGGCTAAGTATCTCAAAAACAAAACAGGATGATTAACAGAGTACTTAGAGAGTAGGGACTGTCGTCCCTAAATACTGCAGCACCCTTCCAACACAGGAAAATACACATATTTTACCCACCTTTTTCCAGAGGACAAAAGAGAAAATATTGAAGAGAGTAAGCACAGAATAACAGCCAAAATACCACACTGCATTAGATACATGAGTTCTTACTCTACTTTCAAATCACCCGAATTTTAATGAAATATAGAGTGTTCTCATGCAGTGTGACGTGTGTTGAAAGCAAAGTAAAGAAATATATGTAAATTATACACACACACATACCGTTGTGTGGGATTGTGTGATAGGTGGTGTGAGTCAAATTCTTTATGGGGGAGTCTGGGCAGAGGGGTACCCAGGTGTTTCTCATCACAGGACTCCCCTACGGACCCCAGTAGCGCTCCTGAGATCCTGCAAGATCAGGCTTCCTCCTGGAAGTGTGCACCCTCTGCAGCACCTTGGGGTCTGATTCAGCCTTCCCTGAGCTGCCTCTAATGCTCAGTGCAGGCCAGGCCATCCTCTCCCTGCCTCCATCAGGACCCATCCTTACAACCCACATACCCAAAGTAACCTAGTACACCCTGCAGGGCTTCAACTAACACCTGTTTGCTTTCCTGGGAACCCCACACTCTGCCCACTGGGACTAGGTCCAAGCCTTTCCTGCACTCATCCTCCATGGTCTTCAAAAGAAAGAAAGAGAGAGAAAAATATATATGTGTGTGTATTTATTCATATATGAATATATATATAAAATATATTTCATATTCCTTGCAATTATTTGGCTATCTCCTAGTTTTCATCACCTAGAAACAGTTTCTTGTTTCTGCTTCCAAGAGCACTAGAAATCCAACATAGAAACCAGTGGACATTCATGATTTTATCTATATAATTATGGGTAAGTTGAATGATATCTCTGTACCTCATCTTTCTCTTATGTAAAGTGGAGATAACAACAGTAACTTCCACATAGGTAGGGTCATTTTAAAAATTAAAAGGAACCATACTGATGTCTTGGATGAATATCATTCAACCACTGTGTTGGGAAAACAATATCAATGTATGGATAAGATAAGATGTAGTGAAAATTTTCTATAACATTGGAGATAGAAAAGGTAGCCTAAAAAAGATATTTTCCTAATATTTAAACTTCTTTCCATTTCTTGGATAAATTGACATTGCTATGTAGATTGTTTTTCTGTAATTTTGGATATGACTTTCTATTCGCTTCCTTAGAGTTTTCCCATTTACTGTCATAATTGACAACCATCTATAGTTTAATATTGAGATTTTTTCAGGATTTTTCTATCAGATTTACATTATCATTATAAATCATTAGATAGTTTTCTGTATTTCTTCATGCTCTGGAAGGACAATTATAGAAGTAGAAATACTCTATTAAACTTAGAAGTTTAAATTAATGTGTTACCTAAACTACTTGATCAGATACAATATCTTAATATTTCCTTAGATTAGTTTTCTATATGTATCATCTATATTTCTTTGAGCCAATTCATACTAGTATTTTGAATACAATTCACAATTTTAGATACTTATTGTATTAGTCAGGGTTCTACAGAGAAACAGAAACAATAGAGTGGTGTGTGTGTGTGTGAAAAGATTTATTTTAAAAAAACCGGCTCAGATGATTGTGAGGGTGGGAAATCTCAAAATCTGTAGGATAGGTTGGCAGGCTAGAAAGTCAGCAGGATTTCTATGTCATAATGTTGACTCATAATTCTTGGAAACCTCTATTTTTGCTCTTAAGGACTTCAAGTGATTGGGTGAAGGTCACCCACATCATCAAAGTAATTTCCTTTCCTAAGAGTCAACTTATTGTAGATGTTAAACACATCTACAAAATACCTTCACAGCAACATCACAACATTTAGATTACTGTTTGACTGAACAGCTGGGCACCATAGCCTAGCCAAATCGACACATAAAAATTTAGCCAAGATACTTACACCTTGCTTTTCAGAGTCAAGTTGATACAACTCTTCTTGAGGACTGTATCTGTTAGCTTAGCCTTGGTTATGCTAGTAATAAATGTTCTGGGATCTGAGAGACTGATAAAACACGTGTTTATTCCTCACATATCCTACCCATCTTTTTTTGGGTTGTCTACAGCTCTGCTCCATATTGTCTTCCTTTTATGACCCAGGCTGATGAAGCAACTTCTAGCTAGAACACTCCAGTCTCAAGGCAGAAGGAAAAGAGAGATGATGAATCCTATGCTGGCTCTTAAAGTTACTACTTATGTCACTTGTATTTATAATGCATTAACCACAGAAAATCACTTGGCCAAGCCTATAACTTGGGGGTGGGGTGTGGATATACAATTCTCAGCCAGGCAGAGCATGGCAAGTCACTTGGTTAAGTCTGACACCAATGAGACAGTGATGTATAATCCTCCCATAGGAAGGGGATGTTGTTTATGATAAGGGTAATTTTCAATATGTTATAAAAATTGTTTTCAAATGTTTAAATAGTTTGAACTTTCTATAAAATTATCCTCAGTAAATATTCACTATGCAAACAAGGACTTATAGAAAGTAGTGTTAACTTCAGTGTATATATAGTAGAATAAGATTTTTTTTAATGTTCTTTTTTAAGGTGTGAAAGTAGTTAGTAGTTTTAAACTGGTTCTCCTACTTAATTGTTTATATACTCTGATTAATTCTATAATTAGTGAGTTTAGTAAATATGGTTTTATGGAATATAAACTATTCAAGAAAAATATGTCAAATAATTATAGGTGTTGCATTCTTTCCAGCTCCCCTCCCACCTGATCCTTAGTAATTATGATAGAAATGAGCATGGAGATATAAAAATAAGGGAAAATCTGCTTTACTACTGAAAGCTAGGGAAAGTTTCCACTCAAATTTTAGAAAATGTGCTATTTCTAATTTGGACATTTTAGGATATAATCTTGTGGGCAGCGTGGTACTCACCTTCCAAGTAAACAGTATATTCTCTTTGGAGATAAGTAAAAGGGGAACCTGTACTCCAAGGATATTTCCACAATTTTGGATGCATGAGAATTGTAGATAAGGAAAGGATATGAGAAATGTAAACAATATTTTACTTGAGGACACTTTTGTTGCTGTAGAATATAGAATTCGAGGATATCTGAGCTGATTGATACAAGGATTGGATCCATGTTCTCACACACAAAGCCTGTAATGATGGTTATCCTTATGTGACAATGGAATATCTACTAATAGCGTAAGAAAGAAGATAGGAATAATTTTAGGAATTACTAACTGTTCTAGGAAGACTAAAGTCTAAAAAGCTATATCTAGAAGGATGACAGGTATGACAGTAGACAGTCTTCTTCCTGCAGTAGCAAAAGGTAAAATTGAAAAAAAAAGATGTAAACTTTATGGCAGGCAATTATAGACATTGCATGCCTCCTATATTTCCTGCTAAAGAATGTCACACAGACAGACAGACACACACACACACACACACACCCCATAGGAAACACCTCAAGGTAGCAACAGCCCTTATCATGGCCCTAAAGGAGGCTGGGATCTGAATCACTGACTTGTCTCAGAGTTCAGTCTTGGATCTAATGGTGCAACTCTGTTTAGACCCAGTTTCTGGTCTCATAGCCATAAATCTATTTCCACTCTTACCAGAGTAGGCAGCTCATTTCTGGTATCTATCTAGGCAGTGGAAAGACATATCTTGGGCCCCATTCAGTATAGCCTTGCTCTCTACTTCAAGACTGGTGCCTTGTGTTTTAAAATACAAAATCATTGAGTATGATGTAAGAGGGAAACATTTTAAAGTATCCAGTACTCTTTATATACATGGAGGTGCCTTTATAGAGAAAGTGTTATGTTTCTCTCCTATTTTATTCTCTCTAATAAGTGAGCCAAAGATGGCCTCTGTGAACTGGACCCTGGATTGTTTATTTCTTCACTGTAGACTGAGACCTGTTAGCTCAAATGTCTGCCAGTGCAAAACACAAAATTTTTCCCATCCAATTATTTAAAAAATAGTTCAAATGAGCAGATTTTTCCTTTGGAGTTTTCTGACACAATGACTCTGTGCCATGCTGCTGAGTGACATCACCTAGATATGTACACCCCTCTCTGATATCCCTCTCCCTAGGAAGTTCCATTACCCGGCTCCCCTTTTGAATTGGGACCTAATACTGAAGACTTTGGACAGACTCCTGCTTGTGAGACTTTCTCTCTTATGCAAATATATTCAAGTGTCTTCCAAAAGTGCTTACTGTATGTTTCTGCCTCTTGTGGTCCTATCTTTTCCCTTGATCATCCCCAAATTCTTTGAACCCCTCCAATTGTATATGAGGTTCCAATTTGATGCCTTTACTTTCAGATCCAAGTTTCTGTTTCCATCGTTGATTCCAGGATTTTTAAGTTGACTCCATTTGTAAGGCCCTTTCTCATTTTTTTTCCAGATGGGCATTTTGTACATTTTAAGCATGTTCATATGGTTTCATCCAAAACCAAAATAAAATGAGAGTAGATGCCTATTGAAAATGTGTTATGAAGAAAAAGCATGAGGAAAGCAATCGAGTTTTATTAATAACCAAATATGATTTAAGTAGCAATCTCTGATAGCAGCTGCTTGCAAATCAAATCAATAGAACAAAGTTTATTCTGGTGAAATAATTCCACACAGAGACACAAAGTTAAACTTCTCCTTTCCCTTATCCATGCAAAACACAAATTGTTAGAATTTACGTGTATAGGAATTTAATTATATGTTCAAATAAATATGCATCTTTTTTTAAAAAAAGACTTCAGGCAGCACCAGATTTCTTTCCCTCCAAACAGCTGTTCAATTTTGGGGGTACAGAGCTTGTGTATTGCTTCGTTATAATAAAAAGGAAATCTCAAAGAACAACTTTTAAATACCTTTGATCCCAAGGTAGCACATCAAGCACAAAGCATTCTGATAATACTATAGTTCATACCATAGTTTTTACAAGCACTTGTTGCCAAGGAACAAAATTATCTTATGAAAATTTTATTAAACTGAGATTTCTACATATTAAAGGAGTGATTAGAATTATTTCTCAGGGTCATTATGGAGCTCAAATTTTATACATTATCATCTTTTTTTATCTTTAGTGTCTTTTTATGACAAACACAAAATAAAATTGAGCACTTACCATGCTATGAAACATTAAATAGCATACAATCTGATAATAGAACTTCTGATTATATAGAAATAATTTGCATAAACTGTAAACTTACCATTTGGAAAGAGTATCTTAGGTTCTATATTGTAATGATAATTCAGTTTTAAAGCTTGCATCAGGGGATGTTAATTCAAATGCTTTCAGCAGGCAAGCAGGTAATATAAATGCATAAGACATTAGAGATAAACGACAATTGACTGAGGTAGTGACCATGATCAAGAAGAGTGCATGCCTGACCTAACGGCATTAAAATTCTTTTTTTATTATTAGTTAATAGTGTCCTAATCCTCAAATCATCTGATATTATCACTGGCATCAGTTTGCCCCCAACATTTTCAAAATTATTTCACATAAATTATCTCAGTTGAATCTTACAATCTTATAATATGCAGTTTACCCCCCATTCTCTAATAATAGACTAGAAATTTAGGTCTAGACATGTTGATTAACTTTCTATGAACTCCCTCTGAAATTATATGCATAGACCAAGTCACAGACAATATAGATATGGTTCTGAGAGACACTAGTCAGCACTAGCCTGGCAACATGAACTACACCAACATCCCTCATGGAATCAGCTCTACTACTGTTAGGCCATTAGCATTTTATTCAGGTTGGAAGGGAATGTGAAAGTACAATCAAAATGGAGCCAGTATTGCTAAGAGAGCTCTCTAAAATGGAGACAGGAGACCACTGAGGAAGTGTGATTTATGCTCATCACAGACCGGATGGAATCTGACTTTTTGACCACTTATATTCCTAACAAAGACATCCAGAACATCTGCCAGAAACTCAAGATATTTATCAGATCCTTAACCTAAAATAACTTGTGACAGACCCTACCATAAGACAACCCATGATTCCCTAAGGACAAATATTTTCTAAAGAGTCAAACAGAATTTTCTCTGAGCAACTTTAACAACCTTGTGGCTTTTAGTCTTTATAAGCCCCTGACTCTTTCTCTTCCCTGGAACACTCTTTATTTTACCCAAGTCTGTGTCTCGCAAATTGCAATTCTTAAGACCTCAAATAAAGCTCTTTTGTTATTTACACTCTCGATGATGCTGATTATTGTTCGACAGAAAGCAAACCTAGACAGAGAAAGAAAAAAAGATAGGATGAATGGAAATCTGCTCTCAAAATCTCTGTCACCAAAGCATACAGTGAGGAAACACTCCTCTGGCACACATAAATTCTGACCATGTGGAGAAGGGTAAAGACGTTAATATAGTTATGTTGCAACTGGTGCTGGGATTCAGAGGTCCAGAGTTTGGTGATACATCTCCTCTGACCTAAGCTCCGAAGAATTCTGTTGAATCCTGTTCAGGTCAATGTCTTGCCATGGATATAGAGGTCACAACAAAGCTAATCTTACACTGACTCTGAAAACTAAGGGAATGGGAATCCCAGTGAATAGGATCCAGCACCTGGGGCAGAAGCAATCCAAAGAACCACATGGCTCTGCTCCACCAGTCACCTGGCACTTTTCAAGAGATCAGCTACACTAAATGAATGGGTTATATTTTTCCTCTTAGAGGGTAACATGTAGAATGTGTAGCTTTTAATTCGAAATTTTAATGAGAAAATATTTATCAGTCCTCTTATTTCAAGTCAGTGAGCATATTCCAAAGACATTCACTGTTGTTTTCTTTTCTTTTCTTTTAACAATTAGGGCATATGAGAGGAAAGACAGTAACATGAACTCATGTATTCAAAAGTAAATTATAAAAATAATTTTGATTATTATGATCACTGAAAATCCCAAAACATATAATTCAACAGCAATACCCTGTTAAACCAATAACAAGAGATTTCCTATCCCACTGTGTCTTTCATAGGCAATATGTCGATTTGGCTAACAATCTTGTAAGCCCCCACAGAACACAACTTAACATAAACATTAAGAGTTGATGCAATTACCACAAACCTCTCTGAGTAGACATAGTCTAAAAGAAAAATGGGATTTCTCCAGAATATGCCTTTTGCATTCACTATTGTTAATTTATTTGCTTTGTATTTTTATCTATCATAAATGTATTCAAGAACAAATAAAATCAATAAATATAACAAATTCAAATGTTTCATCAGCAAGTTGTGTACATATGATGAATCAAGGAGACTTCATTTTCCATTTCATTTGTATGGTTTGATGGTTAATAAATAAAAGATATCTTTTTCATAGGGAAATGAGTATGATCATTGAGGAAAAAATATATTTCTATATAAAAATCACTTTATTAACATAGCATTATTTTCAATAGGCAATACTAAAAAAATGGTTAACAATATATAAATAAATATTCATTTTTATAAATAAGCATGAGAAACATTTAGTAAAAATGTTAATTTGATTCTCTTACTACTTTCAGCCAAAGGTAGGGAAAAAAATGAATCTCTCTAAGCAATTTAATAATGTAAAGGTAGTTTAATAAAAACAAAAATTTCCATGAATGCATTATGCCCTATTAGTGCTAAATTTCACCTAAGTTAGTGAAATATATGTCCCAAGGAAATTCAGCAAGAATTTCTCAAATATGTAAATATTTATCATTTGTTTAAGTCCAGATAATTTCAGGAATAAAATTATTCCTCCAATGACTTACTTTTTAAGAAAATAAAAACTTAATATTTACAAAATAATATTTTCCAAATTGTGTTCCAAAAATCTCAGGGGCTCCAGTCAATACAGTATAATCATATACACACAAAAAAATGAATTGTGAGAAGGATATGTACAAATTCATAAAAATACATGTATATTTTTAGTTTTTCTGTTATTTATAATATTGACCATTCCCCTACATATTTGTATTTTTTCTTTTATATGTATTAATACCTATGTTCTTATCATTGATTTTTCATAATTGTTAATTCTCTCTTCAATGTCTTGAATGAACTAGCTCTCAGTTATCTCTTTTGGCCAAGAACAAACTCATGGATAAATTTGTTTATAAAGTTTAGATTTTATTTTTTTTTCTGGTTGTTTGCTTTTTTACGCTCTTGACCAGTTGATCACTTCTCTTTCCTAATCTTAGGCTAGCTTTGAATATTTAAAATTGAGAGACTTCCAAAACATAAATTTGCTCTGGTTTTTATTATTTTTCTTTAGAGAATTAAGTTATAATTTCAAAAACAAAAATCTAAGAGTACTAAAATTTATAAATTAGAAATAAAACCCCACAGTTCTACCCTAATCTCACATCCCAAATGTAAATGCTCTTAGTAGCATGTGTATCCTTCCAAAACTTCCCCTCCCCTCCATTATGTTTCTGGGAGAAATGTTTACATACTATTTGTATTTGTGTATATGTGTGTGTATGTGTGTAATTAAAGCATCATAGCATGTATCACTATATTTGCATATATATTGTTGTTACACTCAAAAATATACTTTGGACAGCCTTTCCATATTTCATTCATACTAATCTAATTATTTTAATGGCACCATTTTACTTTATGCAATTGTTGGACCTGGGTTAGAATTCTATGGAAAGTTTTCCATAGTATGGAATTTCATTAGTATGAAAAGAATCCCTTGGAAAGGGTTGAAAAAGAATCAGTATGGTGAAGTCCCCAAGAAGGTAAGAGGAGATGGAATATGGAGTACAAGTTAGAAGATAAAGAGCAGGAAAAGTTAAAAGGAATTGTGGATGGATTTGCATACAGGTACTTTTGTATGTGTGAAAGTAGGACATTCTGTCAGTTTTTGTCTAATGTCTTCTTTTTGCTGTCTAAAGTAGAAGACATATTTTGCTACAGAAAGTGATAGAAGAGTTGGTGTGATGGATTTGGATTTGTTGCTGTGTCAGTTTAGCTAAGCTGGAAGTAATTTCCCAGAATTTCTTCCCTTTAAGGTTTTGAGTTAAGGTTGGTTTCAAGAGAAGTTTGCATGAGATTTGGAAAGTGGAAGGTAAGTGGCTGCCATTGTTCTCTGAGGGTTGGTGTTAGATATGAGGCTCTGCTGCAACTTGTATGCATTGTAGTTCATTTGCTAGATTACCTTGGTTGGGCAGCAGCCAGCCTGCAACTCCTTCATCTCCTACTGGATCTCCTATCTCATCCTTCAGTTTCTCCAAGTCCTGGGAGAAGTATGTGTGCAACTCTATGGTGAAGGTTATCATTTCCTGCAGATCACCATGTCATTATTGTGGGAGACAGTGAGAGACAGATATGGGTTCTATTTTTTGCTCAGGACTTGCAGTTTGTCCTTGTTATTTCCCACTGCCCCTTCCTGTGCAGCTTGACTTCCAGTTACTGACCTAGAGAAGTGCAATATCTTCAGGCCTTTACCAGACTCAGAGCAAAAACCTGTAGAATTCTACACTAGGTTCAACAATTGCATGATCGTAGAATCACTATAACAAGTTCCCTATTCTATATTACTCATTATGGCTCTGATTCATTCTTGAATCAAAATTCTGTCAGTATAATTGGTATGCTTTGATATTTCAAGGGTGTTTTAGTTTTAACTCTTAGCAATAAGTGAGAGAAAGCCAATTCAAAATAGTTTGAAGAAGAAAAAGAGATATGTCTGGGAACTTAACTGGGAAATACAAAGTTGATATGACTTTAATCACATCTGGCACAAAAGATGTTAACAGATCTCTCCATTTCTTGCTTCAGTTTCCTCTTTACATTGACTACATTTTCATGCTAATTTTCTTTGTGAATGATACTTGGAATGTCTAGGTTTGTATTGTATCAGACTAGCAACTATGGCAAGAAGCAGAGGTACTTCTTTTCCAATAGTTTCAGCAAAATTATTAGGTTTGACTTCATTGGGCCAGCTTGAGTCATGAGTTCTTCCCTAAATCAATCACTGACAGTGCTATGGAATTTATTGATTGGGTAAGCATGGGTCATGTGCTCATCTCTGAAATTCTGAAGTGGGTCAGACCAAAAGCAATGGTGTAATCTGAAAGTGGGAGGAAAGTAGTTTTCTAATGAAAAAATCAATGTAAAATTCTCAGAAAATGGGGGAACAGATACTAGGTAGGCAAAATCAACAGTATCCACTGCAAGAGAATTGACAAGATTTGACATACCAGTTTGGAGAATGGGAGATCTTTTTACCTAGGAAGCGGGACAAAAAGTGTCAAAGTGAAACTTTTATGCTGAAATTTAAACAGTTTAAACTCAAACTGGAGAAAATTTTAGCTTTTGCTGAAAATTAGATTTTATTCAGCTTTGTATAAAATTCCTATGCCTATATTCAGGCTATTGAATACTTTTTCCATGAAGTTAGCTACTGCAATAGACTTTACCATATAGGGAGATAGATTACAAATTAACCTTGGTTTTCCTGAGTAAATCATAAAATTAGATTATGATTGTTGAACCTTTTTAGTATATTCAGTTAAATCTAGGGAGTAATTTTCTTAATTTATTTATCAGCTGAAAAATATTTAGTATCTACTCTACAGTAAGAACTCTGTTAGGAGTTTGAGATAGAGAGTTGAATAAGAAATTGTTACAATAGATGGAGGTAACTGCCATAAGCTAATAATTACAAGAGAATGGAGCAATTACAAGAGAATGGAGTGGCTGGCTACACCAGACTTTTAAGAGGGGCCTTACATAGATAACGTATGGGCTGGGTATAGAAGGATAATTTGTAGTTCATGTGCAGAAAGTCATTTCAGGATTACAGCCAGAAAGAATAGAATGAGCAAAGGAATCGATATATAAAAGGCTATGATGAGCTCAGGGAACAGCGAATTCTTCAGTGATACTGAAATGTAGAGTACATGAGGACAAATGCTATGAAATTAAAATGAAAAGGGATCTCATGCCTAATAACGGACACCTCTGTGCATCATACTAAGGAATGTTAATTTTGTCTGGCAGGAAAATGGTGAAAATTGAATTTTTTTAAGCTAAAGACTGTCATGAGCAGATCTTCATTTTATAGTAATGTAAAAAGGACAATAGGATACAGTGAGATTAAATTTTGGGAGAAGAATTCATATAATTTAAATCTCTAAACACATTAAAATTTTTTATCACTAGAATCATACTTATTTAAAAATTTTGTTTTGTTTTTCAAATACAAAAAATAATACCCCATCTTTCTATTTAATTAAATAATCTTCAAAGTGAGTTAATCATTCTATGCCCAGAGCCAACTCTAAAGCATACATGTCAATAGAGTGTTTCAGAATGTTTCACAGTTTTAACTTGATAACCTTGATTGTTGATTCCTGTTTGTATTAGAATATTTTATAGTCCCCTTTGATGATTAAGTATTTTGTTAAGTGTCTGGGGAAGGACTAATTTGTATTGTGCAATTAAACTACAGAGAGTTTCCTACTTTTGAGTCGATTGGTTAAAACTTGAAAGCATACGAATGGTTCTAAAGATAAAGATAATCATCTCATCAGATGGACTCCCAAGAAAACAAATCCCTTAGAAATAGTGTATTTCAGATTTGCTACCCTTACCCCTTCTGTTGATAATTTTTCTCTAACTCTTTCTGTTTTTCATGTTTTTCCCAAGTAGTCTTTCAAACTGTAAGAAGTAATACATAATCATTATAACAATGCAAAAAAATTACACAAAGCAAAAAAAAAGTCTTGTCTTACCCACCTTTAATGCCACCCCTCTGAAAATTAATGTCAACAGTTGATATCTGCCCAGTGTTTGATATATTTTCCAATTTGCTCAGAAATGTTAGCTGAAGCATCAAAGCTGAAAACAGTAGATGGAAACTACCTCTTTAAAAAAAAAAAAAAGACAAGAAAAAGAAAGCAAGAGGAAAGAGAAAAAATTAAAATTGCAAAGTGGATCTGAGCTGGATAATATGATCTTCACCTCATGGAAACAGATAGGAAGGCTTTAAAGGAGAATGTTCTTCTGAGCAGTGAGTTGTCTTTGGTGGGAAGTGCTATATTGTTTCCACTCACTTGCCCTTGTGAGAGGGCAGAGAGCTGCTTCCCTACCCTTCAAGACAAGTGGAGAGGGCTCTTAGAGAGATTGGGAGTCCCTGTGAGAACGGGAGCTTGGTCCAGGTCTCCCACTGGCTGCCTGATAAACTGCAGAAACAGGCCCTCACCGTCATACCAGAGGGAACTCAGTGAAAATCCTTGAGTGAGCAAGATATACATCTCCTGGAATTTAGAAGTACCCAGGCCCTGAACATCAAGAAATTGCCTCTGTCCTTCCTGGGGAATCCTTCATGCAAAGCCTGGCTGGAACGGCTACATAATGGCAGGACAAGGGAAGAGGGCAATAGTGGAAGCAGCTTGACTCCCATCATTTGGAAGTTTACATGGGCCAAGTAGTCTCTGAGAAACATAGCCTGGCTTGAGCTATCTTTACAATTGTTAAAATAAAATAAAATAGATACCAGATCTAAGAATCCCCCAAGCAGATAAAACCATTTATGTCACATAAGCAAAATTAAATCTAGCTTATTTCATGAACATAAGTGAAATTTAACTTAGGTTATTTCTTGTGATGCCTCTGATAATCATAAAAGAAACAAGTCATCTTCCTAAAATAGTATAACATAATCAGTTTTAACTATTTGCCTGCTGTCTGGAAACCCCCACTGTAATAACCAGCCACTGTAAAGGTTAAACAATGTCCTCTTTTTCACTTTATAAGCCATTTTATAACATCACGCCTCTAAGCTTCACGTAGATTTTGGATTGGAAGACTCCAAGTTTGCAAACTGTTCTTTTATATACATGGAACTCTTACTGGATACTATTTTAATGATCTGATTTTAATTACTATTTCTGGATTTTTGACAAAAGCATCCTCCCAAGAAAGAGTCTTACCGTTTGAGAACATCAGAAGTATGACACCATGATTGTACCATCAAGAGTAGAAGCTGATACAGATGTTCTAGGGAGGCGACAAAAGATCAGCCAGTGATTATTACTTCACCTGTGTCAGAAAACTGCTGTTCTGTGGCAACTGCAGTACTTCCAAAGAAGCTACACATCCGTGCTCAATGCAGACCCATGGTTGAATCTTCATAATACAATATGTTTCAAAAACCAAGACCCAGAAGACTAAATTCACTAGTCCCTTTTATGAAATTCAAAATCGAGCAAAACTAAACAATATGTTGATTAGCCATACATATATATGTGATAACTCTTTTTTTAAAAAAAAAAAGCAGAACAATGGCAAACATAAAATTGATATTGTTATCACCTCTAGGAGAGAGGCCAGGAGACAAATACAGGAAGTAAGTTCTATTCTACAAATAGGTAGAAGTAAGTTTATGTTATTATTATTATTTTTTTTTGGCTTGGGTGGTGAGTTTGAGGGTATCCATTATATTACTAAAAATAAATAAATACAAGATCAAATGAATAAAACGGTCTTTGCACAGGCCAATTATGTCAATATATCATAAACCAAGGATTATGATTACAGTAAGTCCTCTACATATGAACGAATTCCAATCAGAGAGCACGTTTGTAAGTCCAATTTTTTGGTAAGTCCAACGAAGTTAGCCTAGGTACCCAACTAACACATTCGGCTATATAGTACTGTAGTGTAATACTGTATAAGAATGAGCGATGTCTACCATCTTTTGCCTTGCTCCACTCTCTCAATTATTTTCACTTTTGTTTCCAACGTTATTGCTTGGCGCTTCTTAGCAGTACCAGCTACATCACTGCTGCTTTTACGCTTGCTTCTGGACATCCTGGGCTTGAAATAAAGATACTGTACTACTGTACTCTATACAGTTTTGTACAGTAAAGTACACAAAAGCACAACCACTTGTAGAGGATGCGCACACGTGAAAATATACACCAGACACATGAACTAACTTACGTGATTGGACATACAAACACACGTTCGCATCTTTGAAAGTTAGCAACTTGAAGGTTTGTATGTAGGGGACTTACTGTAATCTATTTTTGTTTGCTGGAGATTCATAGTTAGAAAGAGGGGAAAGAATCTTGCTGTAGTATCTATGTCTTCCATTGCAATATTTTAAAAATTAATAACAGTTGCCAGTATATTCCAGATGTATTTTAGCAGATAGTGGTTAATAAACTTTTATATATCTGTATCAGATATAACTTGAGACTGTGCATTGAGACACTCAGGTTCTGTGCTGCCTACCAGCTGCCCCTCAGTCAGCCTTTGCCCTCAACTTCTGCTGCTCTGAACTCAGAATTGTAGTTGGGATACACTACTTTCACTTATTTGCTTCATCAGTTTTCCATTTGGTGCCTCATATGAGTCAAATGACTCTTCCTTCAAACCATTCTTGCTTGATCTAAGTTTTCCAGAGTTTCCTTATAAACCCTTCACTGGTTTCCAGGCTGACACAGATGTGCTTTTATTTCTTCGATCATTTATCCACATTTTGGAAAGTGGGGCAAGTGGAAACCACAGGCTAAAATCACCATATTTGTAGCAGAAGTCATTTCAATGTATTCTATTAATTTTAAAGTTTTCTTTTTTCATAAATGTGTAACTTTATAGATCCAAGAACTAATCAATTATTATTGAATTATTATTGAATAGGAGTAAGAAATATTCTGTTCTCTTTCTTCTTTGACTAAATCTATGCAAAGAGGTTTTTTGAACTAAAGATAGGAACTGTTCTTCTGATGTTACTGCTGTTGTCTATTCCATGGCCCTATAATTATGGAGGGTTAGCAGGCTCCTCCTAGATTCGTCTCCAATTACTTGCATTGCTTTGGGGTGGACAAGGGAAGTAGAGTTGTCAGTCTGTCCTTTTGTTTACACTCAATGTGAGCCATGGTATTAATATATGAGAAAACCTTCAAATTACATTCACCTAGGGCCTTACGTTACCTGTTCCCTCTGCACTTACCCCAGTTATTTGTTTGTCTAACTCCCTCTCCTCTTTTAAATCTTTGCTCCATTTGTACCTTCTCAATGAAATCTACTCTGGCCTCCCTATTTAACACCACAAATTGCCTTTTCATTTCCAAGGCTTACAACATCCCTTACCTTGCTTGAGTTTTCCTTTCTCCAAAGGATTTAATCACTTTCTAACATACTATATTATTTACTTATTTTTATGTTTACCATTAGTTTCTGAATCCTCCAACTGAAATGTAAGCTCCATAAAGGTAGGGACCTTTGTGTCTTTTATTCACTATCACAAGCACTTAGAAATATACCTGACCTCTAGTTAACACCTAATAAATCATAGTAGAATAAATACATGAAGTTTGCAACATGTTCATGGCACCTTTTCCAGTTTCTAGTGATGCTTGTTTTCCTTTTAATATTTTATAGTGAATACTCATTTCAGTAGGACCCTGGAGTGGGAAAGTTAGATCTTTTAAACAGATTTTTCATTTCTATGTGACCAAAATGAGTTTACATTACCATCTTACCAAAGTGCCTCATAATTTTATTATCTCCAAGCTGGACCTAAATGATCTACAGGCCTGATAATTGTCTTTCTTTTCCATTGAAAACATACAGGTTAAGCAAATTTATTGTCAAAATAGGATGTCATCTTGTTAGCGTAGATACCGAGCAAGAGATGTAAGTTGGAGGACTTTAATTGCCTGTGACCTCAAATAATATTAGCCTGATGTATTCAACCTTCCTCAAAAAGAGACACACAAATAAATATTTGTGCTGGTTCATTAGGTAAACCTCTTCTAGGCATAATATTTGAAATATACTGTGATATTCTGCTCACTGGACTCTGCATATACAAATTTCTTGAAGACCCCCACCTTGTTATCACAGAGCCTGCTTAGTTTAAGATGGCATTGCAATCATGCATTCTAGGGTATGTAGACAGGACATTCCTGATGACATTTTTAGTATTTTTGAATGCCTTTGCTAATGTATACAGAGGTGACCTCATGCATGGTGTCATTTCCGCCATAGGACCATCTCCCCAATTTCATTTTTGGAGGGTAATCTTAGCTTTAATTTGGGAAAGGAATCATACTATAGCATTCATATGCTTATGATATTTACCTACCTTAAAGAGCTGGTTTCAGTGTCGTATCACCTAAGCATCATAAGTACTCTAAAAATTGATCACCTAAATATAATGTTGCATTTTAATTTTGGGTTATTAACTCTATACCTAACTTATATGAGAGGAATTTTCTAGCCACCATATAAGTTGGCAAATATTTGAAGAGTTTTGATTCACTTGGTCATACCAACTCCATATCATCTATTTGAATACCTTCAGTAAACAAAATAAAATTACAGTGTTTATCATTCTGAGTATATCATTAAATATAAGAAATATTTTATCAAACAAGATTTTTATCTTATAATAATCCATGTATCTGATGTTAACCTAGGGTTTTTCTGAGCAGATGAAGTAAACGTTAATAGCTCTTAAACTTTCCCTTTTTTAAACCCAAGAGCTGTCCAAATTATTTTTAATTTCTAGTTACCAAAAACAAGTTCAAATAAATGTCTCTATATTTTAATATTTTTCATACCATTTACTGCTTCCCATTGTGGTTATTATAGATTTCAGGTCTCAGCTAATCTAAATGATGATTTAGAATTTATATATGAGGGTTAGGCATGGGGTACAAGAATAACTGCAGTTTTGTGTGTAAATTTATGAATGAACTTTTCATGGATAATAGAGATTTAAAGTAAAAAAAAAAAACCCTGCAGTGACAAAATGGAGTATTTTGTTCTTGTTTAGGAAACTGAAATCCCTAAGGCTTTCTGAAGTAAGGACATTGAAAGTTTCCCAAACAGTTAAAAAATAACTTGAAAAATCAAGAATCATTTATGAAATTGAGTGGTAAGATCTAAACCAGGAGAAATTATGTAAGCACAGTATTTCTCCAAAACTGGAAATATGTAAAAGTGATCAAAGATACTTAGCAAATTACTTTTGCAATATGAACTGTGGACCTCAATAACATAACCTGAGTTATAAAAAGCGCCATGAGCAATATTATCTCTACCTCAGTGAATAAGCTGGCATCAAAGATGTCTCTAAGGTTTTGATCCCTTACTGAAAGCAGTTACCTTAACTGCTGCACTGTGCTGCTGCTTTAGGTCAGACAGCCTGAACTTCTTGCTTTCAGATATTCTAGAGTGTGAAGTCATTAATAAAAATGTAGAAAGTTATTCTCATCACGTTCCCAATTAAACCTCATAAGAATATTATGTACAAATAAAAAATGCTTCCTGCTAGTAAAGTGAAGTTGTGCATACAACTTTTCCTATTATCCTAACGTCTTATAGTAGGCTTCACATGTGGGATTATGTGCCTGTGCGCACATCTATACACGCAAAGTGTCAGAAAAGTCTGACCCAAGTTCCGAGAGTGCATGACGCCATTATTTCTAGCCTGAGTGGAGTGGTAGGAGGTAAAATATTCCCAAGGAAAAACCAGTTTAACTACCTTTTGTTGCCTTTCAGATAAATCAAAACTAAGTTGCTGAGTCTGACTGTCTTATGAGTACCTTCTAAAAATTGTGAATAATATCCTGTAGTTGAACAGGACAAACCTGGAACATGCAATTACCTTTATGCACTGTCTAGCCTTAAACACATAGGAACAAATCATGTGTGATTTTGTGTGACTGGCTGGCGAGGGGCAGGGGTGGTTTATTTAAACTCAGATTTCCTAGATATATGCATCTTTTGAGTCACATCACTGAGTAATTTTTCTTCGTCTCTTTGGCCTGATTTGCTTTTGTGTAATTCTAGCCTTAAATTTAAAGTGAAGAAATAAGTTTAGCTGTTGATATAGAGTCCAATTAGGTCAAGGAATTAGAAATAAGAAATATCTGGGCCTAATAGAATATAAGGCTAAAATTCTGGAGAAGTGGATTTAATCTCACTTCTACAATAATTAGTTGTTTGAAAAACAGGTTACTGAAATGAACTTCACCAATCCTCACATATGGTAAAATAATATGAAGTGTGAGAAGACTTTGAAACCCTAAATACAAGATTATTTTTTAATTCCTCAAACTCTTAGCATTTCAATATTCGTATGTTTTTCTCTTAATATTTTTCCTGTAGTCAACAAAGGTCATTAAAGGATTTTATAAAATATAATTAATTGTTTAGAAAGATGACTAGCACACCAAAAAGTAAAATTAAAATATTTCTGACAACTACAATAGATTCTCTTAAAGGGTAAAATGGTTATAGAATGAAGTTTTTGAAAACTGAATCTCCTTTTGCTCACCCAGGCTTGACCCATTGCTTATGAGTTGTTTCAGGCCTTCTGAGTAAATGTAGAAGTGATAGGAAAATGGAGGGAATCCAGTGAGAAAGAGCTGGCAGAAACGAAGTGGGGGTAGTGGCACTCTGCAAAGAGTTATACTTTCTAAGAAGTTGGGGAGTGAAATTAAAGCTGTTGAAAAACAAGCCCATTTGCCAATGCCCCTCTAGTCCTACTGCTTAAAGATACAGCAACAAGACCTGCCATGCGTATTTCTTATGACAGAGTATAGCATTTGGTACTGCTTGTGGATAACTGTAAACCCTCAGATGTCTGTGTTATCCAGACAACATTCAGGTACCAAAGTAGCAGAATTTAATTACCAACCTGAACTTTGTATGCTCAGCTTCAATAACGCTGGCTGGATAATTGATTTTTACCAGCACTCCTGCATTCTGTTATGGTGCTATAGAAAGCTCACACTTATACTTCCCTTTTTTCACCATCAGTTTTTTTTTTAAAAGCATTAATATCAACTACTTCCATCATTCCACTGTCAATTCAGCAAAGTTTAAACTAAACATTCAGGACAGAACAATTCTTTTATGCTTATGGTGGAAACACTGAATTATTTTGTAGTGATTAAAGGGGGTTCCTGTTCTTCCATGGAACCATTATAACTGAGGCTACATTTGGGATTGCAATGTATAGTATTTTTTTAAAAGGAGACATCATTGCATAGTAGAAGTGCATGGTGATAGAGCTGGAAAGACTTGTGTTTGTATCCCAGGTCTCTCTCTTAGTGGTTGTCCCTTATTATTCCACTGCTATAGCTTCATTAAAATGGATATATTATTCCAAATGATTTTCAGGCCTGTAAGAATCTAAAAATGAGGGCAGATTAAAAGGTTTTGTAAAAAAAAAAAAAAAAAAAAAGGAAATACTATTTTGAAGTACTACTTATTTATCTCTAGTTCATTTTGAAAATAATCTTTATTGACTCATTGATACTGTACAACATTGTATGCCAAATGCATCATTTTTAACTTTTAAGACTGACCAAAATGCAGCCAACTAAAATACATATTTATTATTTCAAATAATGTGAGGAAGGTGTTTTTTACATCTCACCACTGGTGGCAACAGACCTTGAATCCAGGCTTTCCAAAGCCAAGATGGTTTTCTTCACTTAGAACACTGCACTCCCCCAGTGGTTCAGTTTTACTGGTTGTTTTAGACAGGTGTGGAATAGAAACTGAGCCAGTGTTGAGGCCAAAGACATACCAGTCTCCAGGTCCAGAAACAGGCCAAGAAGTTAGATACTCTAACCCTGTAGAATAAGAATAAGAGTTGTCCCATATCTGATGGAAAACTACAGCTAGTCACATTATAACAAGCTGAGGGAAGAGAAAAATTTCTCAAAAATGGACTTGTGGAAAACTGGGAAGAAACAGGGCTGGCCTTACCTCTGTAACTGAGCCTACCTGACCACAACCCATTGACTCCTGAACTGAGTCAATAATACTAATCCTAGTTTTTGTTTAGTGGCTTCAGAATGCAAGGTCAAAATCCAAAAATCAATGGATAGAGTAGTTTCACTTCCTCTTGGCAATGTAGGAAATTAGAAATTCTAGCAACAAGAAAAAGCCAGATAATCTATAGAATCATAACTATTCTTGAACTCCTCAGATAGCTGAGGTCTCAAGACATCCAAGTGGCCTGAAATCTAGGAAGAGACCATTTCCTCCAAAGACACAGAGAGCATTGGCTTCCTTGTAGCAAACCATATAAGCTGTATGTCAAGTGCCATTCAAGCAGAAAAGAATATTTTAGCTAAAATGTTTAACAATTGTTAAAGGCTGAATGCTGGGCAGGGACATTGAGAAATTGAAGTCAGTGCTACCTGGAAGGTATCCACAGTAGCAATATAAAAACAAACCCAGTTCAACTCCTGATTAGATTGACTCACTCCACGTACAAAAGACCTAACAAAAGAAAAACATTGATAGGTTAAAAGTAAAATAATGAAAAAACTACATCTCAAGCAAACATTAATCAAGAGGAAGCTGGAGTATCAAAGTAGACTTCAGTATCAAAGACTTAGTATCAAAGACTTTAGTGTCTAAGTAGACTTAGTATCAAAGTAGACTTCAGAACAAGGAAAATTACCAGGAAAAAAAGGAAAAGATTATATAAAGGGAAGGAATCATTTTAATAAGGAGACATAAAAATCCTAAAAGTGAATTCACTGAACATTGCATCTTCAAAACAAATAAAACAAAATTAACAGAAGTGAAAGTGGAAGTAAACAAACCCCACAATTATGTTTGGAGATGTTAACACTCCTCTCAGTAATGGATAGAACAAGCAAAGAGAAAATCTGTAAGAATATAGACCTGAAAAGCACCATCAACCAATTCACCTTATTGACATTTACAGAATTCTCCACTGAAAAAAAGCCAACTATGTATTCTTTTTAAGTGTACATGAAATATCCACCAGGTTTGAATGTAACTAGGTCAGAAAACAACCCTTAACAAGTTTTAAAAAAATTAAACCATGAAAAGTATGATCTCGTACAATAGTATTGATATTAAACTAAAAACCAATAAAATAAAAATATCTGTAAAATTTTCATATATTTAAAATTTAAATAGCATACTTACAAATAACCCACGAGTAAAAGAAAAAGCAGCATAAGGAAATTAGAATTTTAATTGAGTAGAAATGAAAACACAGGTTTTCAAAATTTATGGGACTTAAAGCTGTGCTTAACAGAAAAATTATGGCACTAAATGCTTAAAAATTTTTTTGATTGAAGTATATTTGATTTATGATGTTGTGTTAGTTTCAGGCACACAGCAAAGCAATTCAGTTATATGTACATATATTCATTTCAGATTCTTTTCCCTTATAGGTTATTACAAAATATTGAGAATAGTTCCCTGTGCTATATAGTAGGTCCTTGTTATTTACCTATTTTATATATAGTCCTATGTATACGTTACTCGCAAATTCCTAATTTATCCCTCCACCCGACCTTTCCCTTTGGTAACCATAAGTTTGTTTTATATGTCTGTGAGTCTGTTTCTATTTGTAAATAAGTTCATTTGTATTATTTTTTTAGATTCTACATATAAGTGATATCATATAGTATTTGTCTTTCTCTGACTTACTTCACTTAGTATGATAATCTCTAGGTCCATCCATGTTGCTGCAAATGGCATTATTTCATTATTTTTTATGGCTGAGTAATATTCCATTGAATATATATACCACACCTTCTTTATGCATTCAACTGTCGATGGACATCTAGGTTGCTTTCATGTCTTGGCTATTGTAAATAGTGCTGCTATGAACATTGGGGTGCATGTATCTTTTCCAATTATGGTTTTCTCTGGATATATGCCCAGAAGTGGGATTGCAGGATCATATGGTAGCTCTATTTTTAGTTTTTTAAGGAACCTCCACACTGTTTTCCATAGTGGCTGCACCAATTTACATGCCCACCAACACCCTCTTCAGCACTTACTATTTGTAGACTTTTTAATGATGGCCATTCTGACTGGTGTGAGGTGATACCTCATTGTAGTTTTGATTGGCATTTCTCTAATAATTAGCGATGTTGAGCATCTTTTCATTTGCCTGTTGGCCATCTTGATTTCTTCTTTGCAGAAATGTCTATTTAGATCTTCTGCCCATTTTTCGATTGTGTTGTTTGCTTTTGTGATATGGAGCTGTATGAGCTGTTTGTATATTTTGGAGATTAATCCCTTGTCAGTTGCATCATATGCAAATATTTCCTCCCATTCTGTAGGTTGTCTTTTTGTTTTGTTTATGGTTGCTTTGCTGGGCAAAAGCTTTTAAGTTTAATTTGGTCCCATTTGTTTATTTTTGTCTTTATTTCTATTACTCTAGGAGGTGAGTCAAAAAAGATCTTGCTGTGATGTATGACAAAGAGTGTTCTTCCTATGTTTTCCTCTAAGAGTTTTATAGTGTATGGTCTTACATTTAGATCTTTAATCCATTTTGAGATTATTTTTGTATATGGTATTAGAGAATGTTCTAATTTCACTCTTTTACATGTAGTTGTCCAGTTTTCCCAGCATCACTTATTGAAGAGACTGTCTTTTCTCCATTGTATATTCTTACCTCCTTTGTTGTAGATTAATTGACCATAGATGTGTGGGTTTATTTCTGGGCTTTCTATCCTTTTCCATTGATCTATATTTTTGTTTTTGTGCCAGTACTATCCTGTTTTGATGACTGTAGCTTTGTAATATAGTTTGAAGTCAGAGAGACTTCTTTCTCAAGATTGCTTTGGCTATTTAGGGTCTTTTGTGTTTCCAAATTAAAATTTTTTTTGTTCTATTTGTGTGAAAAATGCCATTGGTAATTTGATAGGGCTTGCACTGAATCTGTAGATTTCCTTGGGTAGTAAGTCATTTTGACAATATTGATGCTTCCAATCCAAGAATATGGTATCTTTCCATCTGTTTGTGTCATCTTTGATTTCTTTCATCAACATCTTATAGTTTTTGTAGTGCAAGTCTTTTGTCTCCTTAGGTGGGTTTAGTCCTAGGTATTGTATTCTTTTTGATGCAATGACAAATGGGATTGTTTCCTTAATTTCCCTCTCTGATCTTTTGTTGTTAGTGTATAGAATGCAACAGATTTCTGTGTATTAATTTTGCATCCTGCAACTTTACTGAATTCATTGATGAGCTCTAGTAGTTTTGTGGTAGTGATTTTAGGATTTGCTAAGTATAGTAGGTTTTTCTATGTATAATAAGGAACAAATATGACAAACCCCCAGCTAACATCATACTCAATGATGAAAAGCTGAAAGCATTTTCTCTAAGATTAGGAAAAAGACAAGAATGTCCACTCTCTCCACTTTTATTAAACATAGTTTTGGAAGTAATAGCCACAGCAATCAGAGAAGAAGATGAGATAGAAGGAATCCAAATTGAAAAGAAAAAGTAAAGCTGTCACTGTTTGCAGATGACATGATACTATACATAAATGCTTTAATAGAAAAGAAGACATGTCTAAAATCAGTGAGCTTCTACATTTAGAAACTAGACTTTCAAAAGCATATTAGTACCAAACCCACTGATAGAAAAAAGAGAACAAAATCCCTCTCACACAGATAAATGTGTAACAACATGTCAAAGTAAATGAGTAAAACTAATGCTAAGAAACAAAAGGAAAGTTAATGTACTTCTGATGAAATGTAAATGATAGACCAATCTGAAATGAGTATGAACACAAACCCTATTTTTTAAAAAAAGAACTATGATTGAAGTGAAGATATATATGAAATGCAACCATTAAAATTAAAAAAAAAACAAATGGCAGGATTTCCTTCTCTGAATAATATTCCATTTTATGTATATGACACATCCTAGAAGATATAAAGTGAAGTAAAATAAACCAAACAGAGAAAGACAAATATTGTATCATCTCACTTAAATGTGGAATCTAAAGTAGTCAAATTCACAGAAGCAGAGAATAGAATGTGGACAGGGGGAAATGGAGAGGTGATAGTCAAAAGATACAAAGTTTCAGTGAAAGATAAATAATTTCCAGAGAACATATATAAATATACTCACAGTAGTATACAGAATAGTGCCTGTACCTTATAATACTGTGTTGTATACTTAAAATTTTCTAAGAGGGTAGCTCTTATGTCAAATATTCTAATAATAATATTATTATTAATAATAATAGTAATAGTAACAACAGCAATAGGTGCCGAAGGAAACTTTGGGAGGTTATGGATATGTCTATGGCCTTGATGGTGGTGATGGTTTCACTGGTGTATATATATCCCCACACTTATCAAGTTGTAAACATTTTACATGTCAGTTATACCTCAATAAAATGATTTAAATTTTTTCTTTCAATAGATGTGATAAATTATAGCCTGGACAGAATCAAAGGGTATTTAGTGAATTTAAAGATAGTATTCAACCAGAACCAAAAAAGAAATGACAAATAGCAGATGTCTCATATGCTGTAAAGAAACAAGAAGAAAATGGAATAATATTTTCAATGTCTTGAGGAAGTATGTTAACTGGAACATGACACACAGCTTAATCACTCTTTAATAATTGGACAAAATAAACACATTTTCACATGTATCAAATTAACAATATTTCAGTACTTAAAAAAATGTACCAAGATAGAAGGTGTATGATGCACTAAAAACAGACAAAAAAACCCCAAAGACATTGCATTAGCCAGTGATAGTAAGCAAATAAGTATATAAATTAATAAATACATTTATTTTTGTTAATTTTAATAGGTAAAACCAAAACTTTAGACAATAAAAATAAGAATGAGGGAGTTCAGTTAGTATATTTTAGTGATAATTTTTTCTTTATTATGAAGAGGAAAGATATACTGGAAATCTGTAAACTTTGGTCAAAAATTCAGTCAAACATGCTAAAAATTTAAGGCAAGAAGAGAAATTCAAGCTGTTGCTTCCAAATCGTGAAAAGGGAAACTTTAAAACTTCAGAAGGATCCAATAGATTTCAGAAAAAGATGAAAAATGCAGAGAAAAATGAGTGTAAATATTGATAAAACAAAAAGATAACTACAGAATATGAAAAAAAATTGTAAATTTTATCTGATAAAGGACTTATATCCTTTAATATATAAAGAGCCCTTAAAACCAATAATAAAAAGATAACCCAATTTTTAAAGAATCAAAGATTTGAATTATTTACTGAAGAATATTCACAAATGACCAATAATCACATGAAAAGATGCTCAACATCATTAGTTGGTGGACAAAGCATAGATTATACTGAAATTATTTTTATGCATGTGGTGGTTCACAAAGAAAATTCAAGAGCATATATAGACTAACAAATGGAAACAGTAAAAATTCAGGAAAATTGTTCTTATATTTTAGTCTTCTGTTTGGTCTCTTTGCTGTTGTGTTCTACTTTCTGATACTTTAGCTCAATTTATATGCCAACCCATTTACTGGAATCTTAAAATTTTGCATATATTTTTCATAGTTTTCAAGAGTTGTTTCTCATTATTACAAAACATTTGTCACAGAATTCAGATCTTGTTTTATGGATACATCACTCTGAGAATATTACTAATTGTTTTCTTTGGCTTCATTTATCTCACTCTGAGCAATTATTATAACAATTAGTACTAATTATAACAATTAGTATTAGTATTATTGGTTGTATCTTTTTCATGTTGAAACTATGCCTCAAATTCTTTGTGAACATTTTCTCACCTTTTTCACTTAAGAATAAACCAATAAAAGTACATAATGTGAAGTTGTCAGTTGGTGGGCTTTAGAGTAAACAAACAAGTCAACCTTTTCACCATGAGACTGCCAATTCAGCGTGTGAAGATCTTTCCTCTCAAGATATTCCTTCAGGTGCACATCCTCCAATTTCCTGTTGATATGTGTGTTCAGGGCATGGAAGAAATCAGTACCTCCGTGCTGTCAAGAGCAGAGTGGGAGTGAAGGCCACACAATTCAGAATAAAAAGATTAATTTAACCCCATTGTCTTCAGCTTCTCCCTTTGGCCCTGCTCTCTGCTATGCATTAGTTTCCTCAGATATAGCTCCTTCCATTCAAATTCTCCTGAGGAAAAAAGTAGGAAGCAACATAGCAATGCTATTAAGAGAATGGAGGCAGACTGGCTGGGTTTGAATCCATGGCACCATTACTTACTGTCTGGTTGAACTTGAGCAATTTAACCTTTCTGTGCCTCAGTTTCCTTATGTATAAAAAGATAATGTTAATACTCTACTCTTAGGTGTCTTATAGAAATAAAAATATATGTTTTGTAAAGCTACAAGAAGAGTGCCTAACACACAGTGAGTGGTATGTAAGTACCACAGTAAGTGCTGTATAAGTAACCACTCTAGACAGACTTTCAACCAGTCCTCCAGTTTTCTGGCTCATACAGGAGACCTCTCACCCAAAGACTGTGGGTGCTGCCATGACAGAGCTTATAGAGATGCTAATTTTCATCAGTTTTCTCAGGGCTGGAATTTGTTCACCTAGTCCATACTCAACAGATTTTAACTACTTTTAATATGATTCTTAGGTAAACTCCTCTTCAGGCTTTTATTTTATTTTATTTTATTATTTTTTATTAGTCTCTGCTTTACAACAAAGTGAATCAGTCATACATATACATCTGTTCCCACATCCCCTCCCTCCTGCGTCTCCCTCCCTCCCACCCTCCCCATCCCACCCCTCCAGGCGGCCACAAAGCACTGAGCCGATCCCCCCGCGCCACGCGGCCGTCCCCCACCATCCATCCACCCCGTGCCCGGCAGTGTATACACGTCCATGCCTCTCCCCCGCCCAGTCACAGCCCCCCCCATATCCCCAAGCCCACCCCCAGTAGGTCTGTGTCTCTATTCCTGCTTTACCCCAAAGTTCTTCATGACATTTTTTTTTCTTAAATTCCATGTATATGTGTTAGCATACGGTATTTGTCTTTCTCTTTCTGACTTACTTCACTCTGTATGACAGACTCTAGGTCTATCCACCTCATTACAAATAGCTCAGTTTCGTTTCTTTTTATGGCTGAGTAATATTCCATTGTATATATGTGCCACATCTTCTTTATCCATTCATCCGATGATGGACACTTGGGTTGTTTCCATCTCCGGGCTATTGTGAATAGAGCTGCAATGAACATTTTGGTACATGTCTCTTTTTGAATTATGGTTTTCTCAGGGTATATGCCTAGTAGTGGGATTGCTGGGTCATATGGTAGTTCTATTTTTAGTTTTTTAAGGAACCTCCATACTGTTCTCCATAGCGGCTGTACCAATTCACATTCCCACCAGCAGTGCAAGAGTGTTCCCTTTTCTCCACACCCTCTCCAGCATTTATTGTTTCTAGATTTCTTGATGATGGCCATTCTGACTGGTGTGAGATGATATCTCATTGTAGTTTTGATTTGCATTTCTCTAATGATTAGTGATGTTGAGCATTCTTTCATGTGTTTGTTGGCAGTCTGTATATCTTCTTTGGAGAAATGTCTATTTAGGTCTTCTGCCCATTTTTGGATTGGGTTGTTTGTTTTTTTGCTATTGAGCTGCATGAGCTGCTTATAAATTTTGGAGATTAATCCTTTGTCAGTTGCTTCATTTGCAAATATTTTCTCCCATTCTGAGAGTTGTCTTTTGGCCTTGTTTATGGTTTCCTTTGCTGTGCAAAAGCTTTGAAGTTTCATTAGGTCCCATTTGTTAATCTTTGTTTTTATTTGCATTTCTCTAGGAGGTGGGTCCAAAAGGATCTTGCTGTGATTTATGTCATAGAGTGTTCTGCCTATGTTTTCCTCTAAGAGTTTGATAGTTTCTGGCCTTTTAAATTGTAGCTTTTTTGGGGGGGAGGATTTCTAGGTTCAGTTGCCACTTCTCCATCTCTCCATCTGCTTTTTGTCTTCCAAAAATTTGTGGAAGTATTTTGTCTGTAGTTGTTCTCTCTCTCATTCTCACTGGGGATAAATACAATTTTTATTCATGTGCTTTCAATTAGTAGCAGCGATTAAATATTTAATCAGAAATCAATATAATTTTTCCTTCTTTAACAAAAGCTTCTCAACATCAAGTAGGAGCAATGGGATCTGTTTGTTCAGACATGTATGGTATGTGTGTGCTCACATGTATGTATTTGTGGGTTTTATGTCAACTGGGAAGTCTTAGGAGTTCCATCAGAGATGAACATCAGGGATGAGGAAACCTCAGTGATGGGTTCACTGGGCTCTGAAGCTCTTCTCCTCTCCTCAAATAGAGGCGCTCCTTTTTTATTGGTTTTAGATATCACTTTCCACATAAGATTATATTTGAAGAAAAAGTTATTTGAGGGAATCACTAGTTTTAACCTTTGGTTAACAAAAGAACACGAATAATATAAAAATACAATTTTGAGTAAAGATCGTAATGGGATATTTCCCGAAGACCTAGGAAACATATATAGGGTTTATCCGTGTGGAAAATACACCAGAGGTCTCCAGGAATGCAAACTGCTTACTTGATATTGGATACTTAAATGGGGACAAGTTCAAACCTATCAATCCATTACGGTTGATATTCAGAATGAATAAATAAAACAAAGAGAGAGCAATCCAGAAAAGAACCAGGATCTGAGGGAGGAGAAGGTTGGGTGTATTCTACTCTTCAAAATAGAAAGGAAGACCAGAGAACTATCTGAAACCTTCCTGTTCCTGTTAAGAAACCTAGAATAATGTCTTTAAGTACTGGTAATAGTCCTTAAACTATTGTCATGTTGCCATATTTATAATTTTAATATGTTATGCCCAGTCTATCTTCTCAGTAAAGCTTTTTATTAAAAACCTCTGGCAGCCAGTTTGGGGAATGTTACACGACACAGTGAGTGGTGGTACAAATAAAGAGAAAAGGAAGATAGATTTAGGTGCTAAAACTTGTAGTAAGAAAGGATAGGAGAGCAATTCATGCTGGTCTTGGCATGCTTTAAGAAATGAACTAAGCTCAGGATGCTTAGAACTGTGCAAATCTCCAACAGAAACTCACACTTTCCAAGGATGAGGAACACTTTTCTCTACTATGTCAGCAAAAATAAAACAGCTGCTAGGACAAATGATCAGTAGACATTATTAAAATATTTAAAATACAAGTTTTTATTCCACTCTCTCCCTGAAAATATTGAGTCAGCATTGAATAGCAATGTGCACAGGTCAGCAGGTGCTCCCTATATTTTGATGGATTCATTTGCAAGAGAAAACTGCACAGTGTCTGAAATTAGTTTAGCATATAACTATCCTTTTCCTCTGAGTTCTCCAGACGAAAAAGAAGAGTAAACAATAACTTGCACCTGCTGGGCCCGATTAGATCCAAATTTTAAAAGCTCTTACTCATCATTTGTCATGTGATTTTTTCTATCACACTTTAGTAAGGGCAAAGAAAAGATAGATCATGGGTGTCATGTGATGTCACTGACTGCTAATGTACTAATGTACTTGCCACATATTTTTACTGTGAAAAAAGAAAATATGAAAATGTACATGGTAGGGAAAAATTAGATTATCAGTAAAAGTTTTGTTTTAGTGAAGTGTTTTTCAAATTAGAGTTCACAACTCAGTAGCTCAATAACAAAAAAACAAAGAACCCAATCCAAAAATGGGCAGAAGACCTAAACAGACATTTCTCCAAAGAGGATATACAGATTGCCAACAAACACATGAAAGGATGCTCAACATCACGAATCATTAGAGAAATGCAAATCAAAACTACAATGAGGTATCACCTCACACTGGTCAGAATGGCCATCATCAAAAAGTCTACAAACAACAAATGCTGGAGAGGGTGTGGAGAAAAGGGAACCCTCTTGCACTGTTGGTGGGAATGTAAATTGATACAGCCACTATGGAGAACAGTATGGAGGTTCCTTAAAAAACTAAAAATAGGACTACCATATGACCCAGCAATCCCACTAGTGGGCATATACCCTGAGAAAACCATAATTCAAAAAGAGTCATAAACCACAATGTTCATTGCAGCTCTATTTACAGTAGCCAGGGCGTGGAAGCAACCTAAGTGTCCATTGACATATGAATGGATAAAAAAGATGTGGCACATATATACAATGGAATATTACTCAGCCATAAAAAGAAACGAAATTGAGTTATTTGTAGTGAGGTGGATGCACCTAGAGATTGTCATACAGAGTGAAGTAAGTCATAAAGAGAAAAACAAATACTGTATGCTAACCCATATATATGGAATCTAAAAAGAAAAAAAAGTGGTTCTGAAGAACCTAGGGGCAGGACAGGAATAAAGACGCAGACATAGAGAATGGACTTGAGGACACTGGGTGCGGGGGAAGGGTAAGCTGGGACAAAGTGAGAGAGTAGCACTGACATACATACACTACCAAATGTAAAATAGATAGCTAGTGGGAAGTAGCCGCATAGCACAGGGAGATCAGCTCAGTGCTTTGTGACCACCTAGAGGGGTGGCATAGGGAGGGTGGGAGGGGGGGAGACGCAAGAGGGAGGAGATTTGGGGATTTATGTATACGTATAGCTGATTCATTTTGTTATAAAGCAGAAACTAACACACCAATGTAAAGCAATTATACTCCAATAAAGATGTTAAACAAAAGAAAGAAAGAAATGACATCAAGCCATAGAAAGACACAGAGGAAACTTAAATGTATATTGCTAAGTGAAAGCAGTAAATGTGAAAAAGCTGCATGCCATATGATTCCTATTATATGACTTTCAGAAAAGGAAAAACTTCAGAGACAGTAAATAGATCAGTGCTTGCCAGGGGTCTGAGAAGAGTGAGGAGGTGTTGTATAAGCACAGGAGATTTTTATGGTGGTGAAACTATTCGTTATGATACTGTTATGTTGCATACATACCATTATACTGTCATCAAAATCCATAAAATGTACAATACAAAAATTGTACCCTATTACAAATCTTGGACTTTAGTTAATAACATATTTGTTCATCAGTTGTGATAAACATGAATCTTAGCTCTATGTGTATGTTAAAAATGAACAATATTTCCAATAGCACTCATTAAGAATTTCACAAGGATTTAAGAGAACATCAGCTTTTCTATGTATATATTTTTCCAAGTGTGCTTGGTAGGAAAGGGGTATTTCTAAGTGACCTGGTAGCTTTACATTAACGGATATAGGGATCTCCGCCAATGTAAACAACTGGTATAACATAGCCAGGCTTCTGACTAAAAATACTTGATGGCCACAGTAGTATCTGGCTCAAGGTTAGGCTGCCTTTTTCCTCTACTCACTTTGGTAGTAACAAACCCTACGTTTTATTCAGGCTAGGAGTTAAAATGTGAAAGCAATAATGGGAAAAAAAGTTGGTCATTAAACCTGGGCATGGGAGTAAGAGTATTTCAGTAGAATCCAGATGGATCACAAGCACACTGTTTTCTAGCATAAACGTACTCAAAATGTTAACTGCCTTCTAGAATTGTTATGGCTATATTGATTTTAAAATAGAGCCACTTGAAAACACAAATAACATGCCTGAAATAAAAGCAAGGTAGATTTTTTTTCTTTATCTTGTCATGCCCTGCAGCCTTAAAACTACCAAATCAGAATCCCTTGAGAGAATGATTTTAAGAGTAAAATAGGGAGAGTGAAGCCTAAATATCACAAGAAAAAGAGATATTAAAAAATCTGAGCTAACTTTTCTGATAAATTTTAGATGTACTCTGTTTTATTATATTCACACTTACAAATTGAAATCTCAGATCATATGTCTCATTTTCACCTTTTCTGTATTTCCATGAAGAATAGCTGGCATTTTGTCTCATTAATATTCATGAGTCGACGTGGAAGAATGGGATTTAGAGTTGCCCATTACTGTTAATAGTAATATTGAGGGAGGGCATTTTCCATGGCTATTGATGTCAGCTTACTTATTTTTTGGAAGACATGACTTCTAGTGTTTATGTAAGAAGAAAGTTTCTTTGAAAAATAATTTTATTGGGTTAATGTTAAAATTCCTTCTACAGTGAACTATCAGATTTCTCCCAATGCCCCAAATCAGAATTAATCACTGTGTGCCCTATAGCATTTTGGTCATACTTCTCTCAGGGCACTTGTAGCTCTATTTACAATGGTCTAACTTTATTCTAGTTTCTCATGAGCATAACTATCTTACCCACTAGATTATAACCTACATAAAGGTAATAATGAATCTTATACATCTTTTTCCACTACACGGCAGTAAGTGCCTGAAATAAATATCTTTGAATGAATGAAAAATAAGTTTAATAAGAATTACATAGTATTTTACAAGACCCTATGGGGAAAAATGCAGTAATATATAGAATTTATATGTTTTACCATCTTAACATATGCACATATATAGAGCATGAAGGGATTCAGTACACTATGGAATTAGGAGAAGATATTGACCCTCAGAGATGTAAAAAAGTTGATGTACAACTGGAATATTAAATATCAGATCATGAATCTTGTTTTCCCTAAGCGAATATGAACCAAACCATGCCCAGGGAATATAACAGAAACATTAAACGTAATGATGTTGAGGGTCAAGAGCATATGAAATAAAGTCATGGGTAATTGCTTTAGACTGAGAGCTATGTAGTTTTTTTCTATCTGAAAATCAGAAATTGAGTACCCAGGAGAGAAAACTTTGGAGTCCCGGGATAGATAACTTCTAGAGGGCCTAGAACCCATGAATAAATCAATCACCAAGATTTGAACCAGCATGATCATAGTTCAGCAGAGATGGAATAAATCTGACTTTCTCTGGGAAATGGGGCTAGGAGAAGGAAAGGGAGCAAAATACCATGATGCATATGACAATATCCATTGTCTCCTGGGGTGTCTCTAAATCACAAGGACCTTCAAAAAAACACTTTATTGCACCATTAATATACAGTATGGTGATAATGTGACTGGGAAAAATCCCAAAACATGAACTGAGAGTTCTAGCCTTTTTCCACATGTGCACATATATAGAAAATCAAGGACCATTTGCTAGCAAGATCATGTGGAGTCCTTAGCTGTTGCATAAATGGGTATGGTGTGGCTGGACTGCAAATTTATGTTGACATTACCTAGTACTTTTTAGAAAAACAAATTAGCAATAATATTCTCATTAACAAGCCCAATTAAGGAGTGATCTTTCAAGTCTGGAGGTGGAACTTTTATCAGTGCATAAGAGTTGAAAACTCTTTTTCACACAATTAATATTAGCTAGGTGATTCTTGCAATGTTTTCATTTCTAGAAAGCATTTGCACTTGATGAATGAGATCTCCCCCACTTCACCTCTGAGAACACAGAAGTAAAGTTAATAGTATATAAAATCAAAACAGTCATTCAAAGCACAACTATGCAAAATATACCTCAAAAGAGAATTGCCCTAAACCCAGCTAAACTTGATAGCAAAATTAAAGGTTTGTGATGGAGGATGCGTAGAAGTGAGCATTGAAAACATAAGTAAGGAACAAATATAGAGGCAAACTTTAGCATTGTCCATACACTCTTTTTATAAATTGCTACGCTAATATCCTGAGCAACTTCTAAATCTATTACAGTTATGAGATGGACACACTGGATATCAAGTTGGATGTCATTAAACCAAACATCTCAAATAAGTAGCCTGATCTGACCTGAAAAACATGTATTTGACCCCATGCAGTTTTAAAAATTAAATTTATATTTATAAATGGATTTTTCACCGAAATCTGAATCTTGGGCTTCTCTTGAAATATCAGACTGGCAACACTGGGACAGCTTCTTGCATGATATGACACTATTCTTAAGAGTTCTCTGCAGAGTTGTTGACCTCTTGAGATGGGGCATCCAGGTTCCAGTTTGCAAATCCCAGCATTTTCATGCACAAGGTCAACTTCATTCATTTACATTAACTGCTTGGCCCATTAAACACTGAATTTCAAATCCCTTGGACCAATCTGAACTCCTAGAGACTTTTGTGTACTTCCTATGAACAAGGACGAATTACCAGCAATTTTATTTCCATTTAAAATTTGATTTTAATTCAGGTACATAGTGGACAGTTATTGTGTTGAAAGTGTAAAATAGTTGATGAGCAATAATCCTAAGTAATTACTCTTCTAATAATAACTTCTCACTTTGTATAGCTGTGGATTGAGTTTTATGGCAGTTGTAGTCTGCTATCAACCACCCTACTGAAAATGGCACAGCAAATGGAAACACAGTTTTCTACCATTAAGTACAAATATATCCCCTTCTCTCATCTCTGCTTCCCCAACTCCATTTCCTAGAGAGTGAGGGAGTGGCGTTATACCTATTCTGACATTCTGTGATCAGTAGCATCCCAATAATGCTATTTTCTCAGGATTAACAAAATGTTCCAAACCTCTGTGTCCTCCCCAAATTAAACATCTACATATCAAAAAATAAATAAATAAAATAAATCTTATATGCCAAAAAATAGAGCCATACACTTGTAGAATGTTAGGGAAGGTGATCCAAGGTAATGTAGAAAAACAATTAATTGGACAGGAGGAGAGAATTGTGTAATACCTGAGAAGCGTCACTCTGACAATGGATCCTCAGAGAACTAAGGCATTGTTCAAATGCTAAGATCTACATTCTCATATCAGTTATATCGAATAGTTGCCAAAATTTTCACTTATGTGTACCTGGGGCCTCCATTCCCCAAATGATCAAATTAAACATGAAATTGTATCCCAGATATCATGGTTTTGCAACCAAAACCGCTAGAATGCAATAGAGCAAAAACTTAAGAACGTAAACATATGAGCATTTAAAAAAGTGACTTGTGTTCATCAAAACTTGAATACAAAGCACTCATTCAATTTATACCTGAAATATTTATGCTAAGATCTTTATTAAATGTAATTGCTTTAGGGAAATATTTTCATTTAGATCCTATAAATGGTTAACTAGTTTATTTTTTTAAGTTTCTATGTTTAGTGGTACTACATAGCATTTATTTATGATCAGTCTTAAAGCACACTACACAGTTGACATGTTCCATTATTTGAAAACTCATCCTTACCTTTTAAACTGAGTAAGCCAATCATGCAGGCTATTGCACACAACAGCCTCCCAAGGAATTTTGTCTTGCTCAGGAGAGCAGCCACTTTCTATACCATGTTACCCTGCTTGCTTGTCATACATGATTCCATGAGGGGAAAGGCATCTGGCTCAAGAGTCATGAATCTACGGTTTGACAAAATCCAAATGTAAATGAAGTGAGCTCACCTAGAGCAAGGCTGTTTCCAAAACATATTATACTGCTAAAATTGTCTAATCAGATTCTCTCTGGAATGTGAAATAGAAATAGAACCAGAGAATTGTTAACTGGAGAAAAGTTGAAAAAGACTCAGAGAAGCAATGAGACAGCAAGGACCATGAGGGCCCATGTGTAAAGAGTAGTTTTAACTAACTTCTTTGTACTTTTTTCTCCATCTATAAAAAAAGTGAATATGATAACAATATGCCTACTTTACAGATCTCTTTTGGTAATTGACTAGGTAATACTTGTAAAGCTCTTAGCAAAGAGTGTGACATATTTTAAGTGCCCATAAAAGTTAAATGCTGCTCACATCACATTACAGTACAAAAATAATTTTAACTCTCTGTCTCTACTGCTAGGTTATGAGCTTTATGAAAGCAAGGACCATCTTATTCATCTTTGTATGCTCAGTTACTAGCACAGGACCTAGCACGGTGCTTAGCACGTTGCAGGTACTTCAGCAAATGTTAATTAGGTAAGTGAAGTAAAGATTTTTTTTTTCTTCCTTAACCCATCTACCTCACTTTTCCCTTTACACCCACCCATCTGCCTCATCATATTTGAGGAACCTAGGAAAACTGGTGCATTCAAAAACAAACTGAAGTCTAGTTCAGTTTTTAGATGGTCTAAGAATCAACCTTTGACTTATTTTCTATACTACAATTACATACACTTCAAGTAGCCCCAACCTAATCTCACCATTAATATTGTTGGGTCAGATACTCAGAGTGTGGAGGACAGATGGGGTTGGGCAAGGCCTGGTGTTAATGAGATGAGAAAGAATAATCCCTACCTATCAGCTAGATTTCCAGTAAAGATTTAACAAAACACAAATTTCAGAATTTTAGGACTAGAAAGATCTTTAGAATTCGTTTAGTTCATGACTTTGGCTTTATAGATGGGGAAACTGAGATCTGGATAGGAGAAATAATTTACAAGACATCAGAGAACTTGAGACTTAAATATGTGACTCCTGATGGCTATAATGGTCCTTCCTCTGCACCACACTGCAGAGCAATATATGATGCATGTTCTTAGTATAAACTAATATGATATATTTAGGCTGTTATAATAGTAGGACAAAGTATAAACTCATGGCCTTAGATTTTACTTTATTAGGGGTAAGCAGCTGCCTAGTATATCCTTTGGGAGAAAATTTTCCCAGCATTAATGATGCTCTCTTTATCATTGTCTGTAAATGTACTAAAATATTTATTAACAAATATCACAGATGTCAACCAGAACGGAAAACTAATAGCTTATATGGCTTTAATTTATTTGATTTACACATATTGTCAGAGACAACCTTTATGGGGAACATATAATAGCACTTGTCAGAATGGCTAAATGTCACTATAAAATAAACTAGCAATCCAAGTCTCTTGGGACAGTTTTGATATGTCCTAGTTCTAAGAAGGGAGGCTTTTGAAGTACCGTATTTGCAAAATGTAGCCAGTGTGGCAGGTTAATAGAATCAACAGAATTCACGTATGGAGCTAAGACTAATGGGCTAGGCAAAAATCCAAGGTGGTTATTGGAAATAAGTAACCAAATTTTAGGAACAATATGGATAAGAATGGATATTTTAGTGAAGTATCAAAACCATAGTTACGTGATAGAATAAAAAAATCCTTTCCTTCCCCTACTCCCTCCTTTGGTTTTCATTTCTATCCGCCTCTGTTTTTCTTTTTCTTTTCCCTTTTATTTTTTTTGTCTTTGTTTTTCACAAGAACTCCAAGATTTATCTAACCATCTGTGGTACTTTATGCACTCTCTGGTGTCTCTTCCCTTTGTGCATCTCACAACCGACGCTACTAGAAGATCACTAATTTTTTAAAAGAAAAATGTTTCTTTGTCACAATTTTTTATCATTTTATCATTTATGTCATGTTTTAACCCACTTGAAAGCTTTGCTCAAAGAGGCCCAGTATGGGCTTCCCTGGTGGCGCAGTGGTTGAGAGTCCGCCTGCCGATGCAGGGATCGCGGGTTTTTGCCCCGGTCCGGGAAGATCCCACATGCCGCAAAGCGGCTGGACCCGTGAGCCATGGCTGCTGAGCCTGCGCATCCGGATCCTGTGCTCCGCAACGGGAGAGGCCACAACAGTGAGAGGCCCGCGTACCGCAAAAAAAAATAATAATAAAAAAAATAAGAGGTAGATTTCAGATCCTCTGCCTATTCACAAGGTAGGTTGTGCTCCTGACTATGAACCTCAAACATTACCATTTATTGTTAATCATACCCAGTTCCAAGAAATAAATTGCCTTCCTACAGAGGGAAAATAGAACATTTAAGATGAAAACATCTTGGGCAACTTTCCACAATGCAATTGCAATAGTCATTTATAGTGATAAATCCTATGTAAAGCCAGTCACTATAATAAATCCAGCTATTGGAGGTATTATTGCTGTCATAATCACAGAATTAAGAGATAAAAGGTATATTGAGTTATCTGAAGAAAATCATCCTTGTGTAAATAACAGCAGCTGTTCAAACCCCTATGCTGATAAAATTTTTAGGCCATAGCTCACCAGTCTTTAGACAAGCATACTTTTTGTTTTGATGATTATTTTTTCAGTAAGGCTGAAAATTTATATCATTTTCAGGATCAGGTACGTAAATGGCTAGAATTGTTAAAGCTTACATTACAGAGCAAGCCAAGAAATACTTCATTAAACTTAAAATAGACCACTGAAGAAGAGAGGTAAGGAAACAGACTTAGACTTTGATCTTCATGCTGACTGCATGAAGAGCTGCCAGGAAATGTTGTAACCTGATTCTCTCAGTAAGCATATTTTGTGTAAATTTTGTGGGTATCCCAGGCTTACTCAACATGTTACCTGTCTTTGTGCAAAGAATATTTTGTGGGCCCTGGAATTATACCAGATTTACTATACACTGATAATGTACCATTTGATACACAAAGCTTCACCAGAATCAAGCAGTTGTTTGGAAATTGGGTGACCTTGATAATAGCAAATCTCTTTGATCTGAAGCTAGTACACATTCCAGTGATAGTTCTATCTCCTCTGGATGGAGAGCTCAGTCCTAGATCCTAAGAAATAAATATTGAAGTAGTGATAGAATTGTTTATTATTGGAGTTTTAGCACCCTCCATGCTGTCACTCTACGGCATAATCATCAGAGAGGCCACTGCAAGCTTGAATGGTAGAAGGGCAGATTGGTGTTAAAGAAGAAATGTATTCATTTTGCGAAGTTGGCCTGGAGAAGGAAAAGTAATTTTTTTCTCTATCATCTCCTAATCCTGCCACAAAAGCATTTATTTTTAATATGCTTATGACTTTTTGTATAAAATTGCTACTGCCAAAGCTTTAAACTTAAATCTATCTATATAAACATATATATAGATAGATAGATAAACACATAGATAAGCAAATAATTGAATAAGTAAATAAGTGCAGTTTTTATTTGGAAGACCTTTCCTGCATGTCGCATGTAAGAGTGATATCCCTAATTTTACCAGTGTTAGTGCTTCAGCAAAAGAATATGTTTGGGGCCATCCCTAGAAAGTACGCTAACACTGACATGGTCAATGTTAGTACGTCTATATTGGACCTGTACTCAACTAAGACCTACAGCTAGCTTCTGGAAATAATATGTTATGAATAAAGAAATGTATATATCCTCAGAAATTTCTAAACAATACCTTCATTGACTGATGCTGGGATGCAAGTATAAGAATTTACTTAGTTTAGTTCTTCTCAAAAATTCACAAAAAGTAAACTGTTTTACTGCTAGGGGGGTAAAATAGGATATAGGCCCACACCTAATTCTATATAATATAAAAATTACAGTATTAGCATTCCTCTTTGTATAGTGCTTCCAGAGTTCAACACAGTATCTGGCACAGAGTGGACTTTCATCAATATGTTTGTTCTAGTGAATATGATTATATATACATTTGTAAGTATATAAATAGTATTGGGAACCTTGGATAGTATGCTTTTGAGAGTCCCCCTGAAAATGTAATTTGGGATATACTGAACATGCTATAAAATTTTAAAATTTGTAGTTTTGCAAAAATCCAATCAAAGCAAAATGAAAACCTAAGGGTCCAGCAAAACTTTCAAACAAAGTATAGTACATCCCACAATGAAAAACTGTGTAAATTAAGTCTTAAAAACTCTATGTTTGTTTACTTCAAAACTTATTTACGAAACTTCGTGAAACCAATAGCAAAAATACTAAAATGCTAGAAAAGCCATGAGAAAAATATTAAGTAGTGTTAGAATGATAAACCTTTTTGAAATATGACATAAAACTCAGAAACCTTAAATTTAATTACATAAAAATTCAATAATTTATACAAAAAATAGAATTACTCCATGGGAAAGCCCAACATAAGCATTTCTTTTTTTTTTTTTTTTTTTTGCGGTACGCGGGCCTCTCACTGTTGTGGCCTGTCCCGTTGTGGAGCACAGTCTCTGGACACGCAGGCTCAGCGGCCATGGCTCACGGGCCCAGCCGCTCCGTGGCATGTGGGATCTTCCCGGACCGGGGCACGAACCCGTGTCTCCTGCATCGGCAGGCGGACTCTCAACCACTGCGCCATCAGGGAAGCCCCCAACATAAGCATATCAAAAACAAAAATGACAAACTGGGGAAAATATTTGCAGATTTTATTAGACATAGGAATAATTTTCCATTTGTGTAAATAACTTCTTCATATCAACAAGATACAAACAACCTACAAGAAAAACGACAAAAGATGTGTTAAGTTCAAGGAAGAAAATATACAAATGCATCTTTTCAGAGAGGAAAACCAATATTCTCTTTAATCTTCTAGGTTTTTGGCTGTGTTGACCTGAAACAAATAGACTGCCAGAATTTCTCCAGCAAGGATGGGTTTATTTGGGATCAGCAGAGAATTGCAATTTGGGGTCTGCAACCATGGTGAGTTACGTGCAAGTTCCCACACGATAAGGGAAAGAGAACACTTTTACAGAGGGTAAAAGGAAGATAGGAGGGCTATAGCACACAAAGAGCCCATGGCTTTTCGTTGGCTGAGTCTTTGCCAGGAAAGGAGTCTTTCTTATTCCTGTTGGGCTCTGCTATTGTCACAGGGCATAAGAGCTCCCTCTTCTGGTCTCTCAACTCTATTAGAGATTTCTGTTTGTTAATTTTTACATTTCCTCCTTTTGATCAAGATCTTTTTCTGAAAATATCACTAATCAAGAGTCAGGTTTTCTAGTTTCAGCAGATTTTTGTCCCTCAGAGTCAGGAAGGACCTTTCCTGGGTGTAGTGTCTCACATCACAGGCAAAGTGCACAGATTGGAGACCTATTGAGGTCACATGCAAGTAACAAGGAGGGGTAGGAGGAGAAATCTTGGGCACTTTTTATCTAAAGTTCATGTGTTATTAATATCATAGACATATGAGGTCATCTGAAACGTATGTCATCATCAAAATTTTGGCAAAAACTTCCAACAGGCCTGATCTGTATATCTTGGGAATGCTGTCTTATCAGATGTTGCCTGCTTCAATTCTGATAAATCTTTACTTTCAGGACACCAGATGATGTGCAGGTTCAGTCAAGGTTTGGCACTTCCTTGAAGCATGTCATGTAATCCAAGGGTTTATTCCTTGGAGTTTAGCAACATAAGGTTTGGTTAGCAATACTTGATAGGGGCCTTTCCAGTGAGGTTTAAGAGAGTTCTTCTGGAGGTAACTTTTCCAATAGACAAAATCTTCAGGTTGAAAGGTGTAATGCTGAAAGTCTATATCTCCTGAGGGCACAGTGTGAAAAGATGGCTCTACCAAAACATGGTTATTCTTAATAGAAGCAATTAGGCCTTTGAAATATTGAAGTATCTCTCCTTTTTTCACTTGTGGGTCAAAAGAAGCAGGAGCCAAGTGCATTGTGTATTCTGTGACTATCTAAAAGGGTGAGAGTTTATGAGTTCTAAAAGGAGTGAACCTGAGATTTAGAAGGATGAACTGCAGTGCTTTTGGCCAAGGTATCTGGAGGGCCTCTACAAGTTTTGCCAGTTGGGTCTTTTTTATTTTTTAATTTTTATTGGACTATAGTTGATTTACAATGTTGTGTTAGTTTCTGCTGTACAGCAGAGTGAATCAGTTATACATAAACATACACCCAGTGTATTTTAGATTCTTTTCCCATATGGGTCATTACAGAGTATTGAATAGAGTTCCCTGTGCTATACAGTAGGTTCTTATTTGTTATCTATTTTATACATAGTAGTGTATATATGTCAATCCCAATCTCCCAATTTATCCCTCCCCCCCTTACCCCTGGTAACCAAAAGATTGTTTTCTACATCTGTGGTTCTATTTCTGTTTTGTAAATAGGTTCATTTGTACCATTTTTTTAGATTCCACATATAAGCGATATCATATATTTGTCTTTCTCTGTCTGACTTACTTTACTCAATATGACAGTCTCTAGGTCCACCCATGTTGCTGCAAATGGCATTATTTCATTCATTTTTAACGGCTGAGTAATATTCCATTGTATATGTGTACCACATCTTCTTTATCCATTCCTCTGTCCATGGGCATTTAGGTTGCTTCCATGTCCTGAGTATAAGTCTTAATAATACCATTAGTGCATTTGACTAAACTAGAGGATTAAAGATGGTAAGCACAGTGAAAGTGTTGCAGAATCAGCCAAATAACACAGACCTCTTGAAGCACCTGGCCAGTAAAATAGGTTCCTCGATCACTATGAAGATCAAGTGGAGTTCCCCAGGTAGGGATAATCTTTTCCTAAAGGACTTTAGCCACAGAAGAGGCAGCAGCCTCTCTTCCAGGGAAGTCATCAGTACAGTGTTAAAACATGCATACCATGACTAAAACATAATTATATCCAATAGAGGAGAAAGTTATATGAAATCCATTTGCTAGACCTCATATTGTCCATTAGGCAGTTTAAAATGCCTAGGAGCAGTACAATCAGGCTTCCCTGGATTGTACTTTGGACAAGTAGGACAAGTGAGGTGAGCACTCTTTGTGGTCTTATTAATGTTTCTCACCCATGTTGATAAATGAATACTATCATTTCGTCTGTAGACCAATGGTTTAATGCATGTGTAGTGGTGAGGAATGGGAACTTTAGAATCTCTGATATGACTGGGTTGTTATTTGGTCCAAACCAGAGCTTCCTCTTTTTATCAAGCCAAAAATTGTTGAATTTCCAATCTTTTTTTTTTTTCCTTTTCTGACATCAATTGTTGGGCTTCTTTAGCCAGTTTTTCTAAATTATCATTTGAGGAAATATCCCTTTGGACCGTGCAGAGGTTTGGCTGTTGTTGGTCCCTTCAAGAGTGGCATTCCTTGAAGAAATATCAACATGGTGATTTCCTTTAGCTTCCAGAAGGTCAAATTCAGAATGGCCTGGAATCTTAATAATAGCTACAGAGGCAAGTAAAAGTATTTCTTTCAATAATTCTGGAACATAGGAGCCATTTTAAATTTTATTTCCACTGGAAGTAAGGAAGCCACATTGCTTCCACACTATTCCAAAATCATGAGCTATGCCAAAAGCATATCTAATATTAGTAAAAATACTTGCATTTTTTTCCCCTCAAAATCCAATTTTATTGAATTCCTTGGTTGAAAACTGACTCTAAAATGATGTTGAAAAGGAACAAGGTCACAGGGTCTGCCGTCTGCCATAAACGTTGTCATGAACATTGGAAGCAGCCTTGCCCAGCTGAGCCCATGGAAATTGTGTCTTAATCCAACCCCTTCTTTTCATTTCTCTGACTTCCACATTACCAGAAGTATGCAGTGCGTTTCGAATGACATTTATCCAAGGTTATGACAACAAACAACAGTCTCTCCAGTGATGCATTTGTTCTGTGCGTCCCAGCCCAAGGCCCTTCCCTTGCTTTACTTTCAAACCTCATTCGTTCTCAGTCATCTCGGTCAGAAAGTACCTGCTTCAGAGCTGAAAGTAAGTAAATTTTCTACTAATTTCTCAGGTTCTTAAGTGCTTTGGGATCATAAATAGAACACTTAGGAAAAAATCTTGAGAAAAGATTCTATTCAGAATTCCTAATAGCTCATCTTTTAAATTATGTTCTTTCATCTTCCTGTGGGAGTACATTATTTTCTTTTTTCTTTTTTTTTAATTAACAAATTTAATCAGTTATACATATACATATATTCCCATATCCCCTCCCTTTTGCGTCTCCCTCCCACCCTCCATATCCCACCCCTCCAGGCAGTCACAAAGCACCGAGCTAATCTCCCTGTGCTATGCGGCTGCTTCCCACCAGCTATCTACCTTACATTTGGTAGTGTATATATGACCATGCCGCTCTTTCGCTTTGTCACAGCTTACGCTTCCCCCTCCCCATATCCTCAAGTCCATTCTCTAGTAGGTCTGTGTCTTTATTCCTGTCTTACCCCTATGTTCTTCATGACATTTTTTTTTCTTAAATTCCATATATATGTGTCAGCATACAGTATTTGTCTTTCTCTTTCTGACTTACTTCACTCTGTATGACAGACTCTAGGTCTATCCACCTCATTACAAATAGCTCAATTTCATTTCTCTTTATGGCTGAGTAATATTCCATTGTATATATGTGCCACATCTTCTTTATCCATTCATCCGATGATGGACACTTAGGTTGTTTCCATCTCCGGGCTATTGTAAATAGGGCTGCTATGAACATTTTGGTACATGACTCTTTTTGAATTATGGTTTTCTCAGGGTATATGCCCAGTAGTGGGATTGCTGGGTCATATGGTAGTTCTATTTGTAGTTTTTTGAGGAACCTCCATACTGTTCTCCATAGTGGCTGTACCAACTCACATTCCCACCAGCAGTGCAAGAGTGTTCCCTTTTCTCCACACCCTCTCCAGCATTTATTGTTTCTAGATTTCTTGATGATGGCCATTCTGACTGGTGTGAGATGATATCTCATTGTAGTTTTGATTTGCATTTCTCTAATGATTAATGATGTTGACCATTCTTTCATGTGTTTGTTGGCAGTCTGTATATCTTCTTTGGAGAAATGTCTATTTAGGTCTTCTGCCCATTTTTGGATTGGGTTGTTTGTTTTTCTGCTATTGAGCTGCATGAGCTGCTTATAAATTTTGGAGATTAATCCTTTGTCAGTTGCTTCATTTGCAAATATTTTCTCCCATTCTGAGGGTTGTCTTTTGGTCTTGTTTATGGTTTCCTTTGCTGTGCAAAAGCTTTTAAGTTTCATTAGGTCCCATGTGTTTATTTTTGTCTTTATTTCCATTTCTCTAGGAGGTGGGTCAAAAAGGATCTTGCTGTGATTTATGTCATAGAGTGTTCTGCCTATGTTTTCCTCTAAGAGTTTGATAGTTTCTGGCCTTACATTTAGGTCTTTAATCCATTTTGAGCTTATTTTTGTGTATGGTGTTAGGGAGTGATCTAATCTCATACTTTTACATGTCCCTGTCCAGTTTTCCCAGCACCACTTATTGAAGAGGCTGTCCTTTCTCCACTGTACATTCCTGCCTCCTTTATCAAAGATAAGGTGACCATATGTCCGTGGGTTTATCTCTGGGCTTTCTATCTTGTTCCATTGATCTATCTTTCTGTTTTTGTGCCAGTACCACACTGTCTTGATTACTGTAGCTTTGTAGTATAGTCTGAAGTCAGGGAGCCTGATTCCTCCAGCTCCATTTTTCGTTCTCAAGATTGCTTTGGCTATTCGGGGTCTTTTGTGTTTCCATACAAATTGTGAAATTTTTTATTCTAGTTCTGTGAAAAATGCCAGTGGTAGTTTGATAGGGATTGCATTGAATCTGTAGATTGCTTTGGGTAGTAGAGTCATTTTCACAATGTTGACTCTTCCAATCCAAGAACATGGTACATCTCTCCATCTATTTGTATCATCTTTCATTTCTTTCATCAGTGTCTTATAACTTTCTGCATACAGGTCTTTTGTCTCCTTAGGTAGGTTTATTCCTAGATATTTTATTCTTTGTGTTGCAATGGTAAATGGGAGTGTTTCCTTGATTTCACATTCAGATTTTTCATCATTAGTATATAGGAATGCCAGAGATTTCTGTGCATTAATTTTGTATCCTGCTACTTTACCAAATTCATTGATTAGCTCTAGTAGTTTTCTGGTAGCATCTTTAGGATTCTCTATGTATAGTATCATGGCATCTGCAAACTGTGACAGCTTTACTTCTTCTTTTCCGATTTGGATTCCTTTTATTTCCTTTTCTTCTCTGATTGCTGTGGCTAAAACTTCCAAAACTATGTTGAATAAGAGTGGTGAGAGTGGGCAACCTTGTCTTATTCCTGATCTTAGTGGAAACGGTTTCAGTTTTTCACCATTGAGGACGATGCTGGCTGTGGGTTTGTCATATATGGCCTTTATTATGTTGAGGAAAGTTCCCTCTATGCCTACTTTCTGCAGGGTTTTTATCATAAATGGGTGTTGAATTTTGTCGAAAGCTTTCTCTGCATCTATTGAGGTGATCATATGGTTTTTCTCCTTCAATTTGTTAATATGGTGTATCACGTTGATTGATTTGCGTATATTGAAGAATCCTTGCATTCCTGGAATAAACTCCACTTGATCATGGTGTATGATCCTTTTAATGTGCTGTTGGATTCTGTTTGCTAGTATTTTGTTGAGGATTTTTGCATCTATGTTCATCAGTGATATTGGCCTGTAGTTTTCTTTCTTTGTGACATCCTTGCCTGGTTTTGGTATCAAGGTGATGGTGGCCTCGTAGAATGAGTTTGGGAGTGTTCCTCCCTCTGCTATATTTTGGAAGAGTTTGAGAAGGATAGATGTTAGCTCTTCTCTAAATCCTTGATAGAATTCGCCTGTGAAGCCATCTGGTCCTGGGCTTTTGTTTGTTGGAAGAGTTTTAATCACAGTTTCAATTTCAGTGCCTGTGATTGGTCTGTTCATATTTTCTATTTCTTCCTGATTCAGTCTTGGCAGGTTGTGCATTTCTAAGAATTTGTCCATTTCTTCCAGGTTGTCCATTTTATTGGCATAGAGTTGCTTGTAGTAATCTCTCATGATCTTTTGTATTTCTGCAGTGTCAGTTGTTACTTCTCCTTTTTTGTTTCTAATTCTATTGATTTGAGTCTTCTCTCTTTTTTTTCTTGATGAGTCTGGCTAATGGTTTATCAATTTTGTTTATCTTCTCAAAGAACCAGCTTTTAGTTTTATTGATCTTTGCTATCATTTCCTTCATTTCTTTTTCATTTATTTCCTATCTGATTTTTATGATTTCTTTCCTTCTGCTAACTTTGGGATGTTTTTGTTCTTCTTTCTCTAATTGCTTTAGGTGCAAGGTTAGGTTGTTTATTCGAGATGTTTCCTGTTTCTTAAGGTAGGATTGTATTGCTATACACTTCCCTCTTAGAACTGCTTTTGCTGCATCCCATGGGTTTTGGGTTTTCGTGTCTTCATTGTCATTTGTTTCTAGGTATTTTTTAATTTCCTTTTTGATTTCTTCAGTGATCACTTCGTTATTAAGTAGTGTATTGTTTAGCCTCCATGTGTTTGTATTTTTTACAGATCTTTTCCTGTAATTGATATCTAGTCTCATAGCATTGTGGTCAGAAAAGATACTTGATACAATTTCAATTTTCTTAAATTTACCAAGGCTTGATTTGTGACCCAAGATATGATCTATCCTGGAGAATATTCCATGAGCACTTGAGAAAAATGTGTATTCTGATTTTTTGGATGGAATGTCCTATAAATATCAATTAAGTCCATCTTGTTTAATGTATCATTTAAAGCTTGTGTTTCCTTATTTATTTTCATTTTGGATGATCTGCCCATTGGTGAAAGTGGGGTGTTAAAGTCCCCTACTATGATTGTGTTACTGTCGGTTTCTCCTTTTATGGCTGTTAGTATTTGCCTTATGTATTGAGGTGCTCCTATGTTGGGTGCATAAATATTTACATTTGTTATATCTTCTTGGATCGATCCCTTGATCATTATGTAGTATCCTTCTTTGTCTCTTGTAATAGTCTTTATTTTAAAGTCTATTTTGTCTGATATGAGAATTGCTACTCCAGATTTCTTTTGGTTTCCATTTGCATGGAATATCTTTTTCCATCCCCTTACTTTCAGTCTGTATGTGTCTCTAGGTCTGAAGTGGGTCTCTTGTAGACAGCATATATATGGGTCTTGTTTTTGTATGCATTCAGCCAATCTGTGTCTTTTGGTGGGAGCATTTAGTCCATGTACATTTAAGGTAATTATCGATATGTATGTTCCTATTTCCATTTTCTTAATTGTTTTGGGTTTGTTATTGTAGGTCTTTTCTTTCTGTTGTGTTTCTTGCCTAGAGAAGTTCCTTTAGCATTTGTTGTAAAGCTGGTTTGGTGGTGCTGAACTCTGTCAGCTTTTGCTTGTCTGTAAACGTTTTAATTTCTCCATCAAATCTGAATGAGATCCTTGCTGGGTAGAGTGATCTTGGCTGCAGGTTTTTCTCCTTCATCATTTTAATTATGTCCTGCCACTCCCTTCTGGCTTGTAGAGTTTCTGCTGAGAGATCAGCTGTTATCCTGATGGGGATTCCCTTGTGTGTTATTTGTTGTTTTTGCCTTGCTGCTTTTAATATGATTTCTTTGTGTTTAATTTTTGACAGTTTGATTAATATGTGTCTTGGCGTATTTCTCCTTGGATTTATTCTGTATGGGACTCTCTGTGACTCCTGGACTTGATTAACTATTTCCTTTCCCATATTAGGGAAGTTTTCAACTATAATCTCTTCAAATATTTAGTCCCTTTCTTTTTCTCTTCTTCTTCTGGACCCCCTATAATTCGAATGTTGGTGTGTTTAATGTTGTCCCAGAGGTCTCTGAGACTGTCCTCTGTTCTTTTCATTCTTTTTTCTTTATTTTTCTCTGCATCAGTTATTTCCACTATTTTATCTTCCACCTCACTTATCCGTTCTTCTGCCTCAGTTATTGTGCTATTGATCCCATGTAGAGTACTTTCCTTTCATTTATTGTGTTTTTAATCGATGCTTGATTTATCTTTAGTTCTTCTAGGTCCTTGTTAACTGTTTCTTGCGTTTTGTCTATTCTATTTCCAAGATTTTGGATCTTGGAAATAGAATCTTGGATCATCTTTACTATCATTATTCTGAATTCTTTTTCAGGTAGACTGCCTATTACCTCTTCATTTGTTAGGTCTGGTGGGTTTTTATCTTGCTCCTTCTCCTGCTGTGTGTTTTTCTGTCTTCTCATTTTGCTTATGTTACTGTGTTTGGGGTCTCCTTTTTGCAGGCTGCAGGTTCGTAGTTCCCGTTGTTTTTGGTGTCTGTCCCCAGTGGCTAAGGTTGGTTTAGTGGGTTGTGTAGGCTTCCTGGTGGAGGGGACTAGTGCCTGTGTTCTGGTGGATGAGGCTGGATCTTGTCTTTCTGGTGGGCAGGTCCACGTCTGGTGGTGTGTTTTGGGGTGTCTGCGGACTTTTTATGATTTTAGGCAGCCTCTCTGCTAATCGGTGGTGTTGTGTTCCTGTCTTGCTAGTTGTTTGGCATAGCGTGTCCAGCACTGTAGCTTGCTGGTCGTTGTGTGAAGCTGGGTGCTGGTGTTGAGATGGAGATCTCTGGAAGATTTTCGTCGTTTGATATTATGTGGAGCTGGGAGGTCTCTTGTGGACCAGTGTCCTGAAGTTGGCTCTCCCACCTCAGAGGCACAGCACTGACTCCTGGCTCCTCAATTTGGGATGATTTGTTGTCTATTCAGGTATTCCACAGATGCAGGGTACATCAAGTTGATTGTGAAGCTTTAATCCACTGCTTCTGAGTCTGCTGGGAGAGATTTCCCTTTCTCTTCTTTGTTCTCACAGCTCCCGGGTCTCAGCTTTGGATTTGGCCCCGCCTCTGCGTGTAGGTCGCCGGAGGGCGTCTGTTCTTCGCTCAGACAGGACAGGGTTGAAGGAGCAGCCGATTAGGGGACTCTGGCTCACTCAGGCCGGGGAGGAGGGAGGGGCACGGAGTGCAGGGCGAGCCTGTAGCGGCAGAGGCCGGCATGATGTTGCACCAGCCCGAGGCACGCCCTGCGTTCTCCCAGGGAAGCCGTCCCTGGATCCCGGTACCCCGGCAGTGACGGGCTGCACAGGCTCCCGGAAGGGCGGCGTGGACAGTGACCTGCGCTCGCACACATGCCTGTTGGCGGCAGCGGCAGCAGCAACAGCGTCCCGCGCCCGTCTCTGGGCTCTGCTCTTTCAGCCGCGGCTCGCGCCCGTCTGTGGAGCTCCTTTAAGCAGCGCTCTTAATTCCCTCTCCTCGCGCACCAGGAAACCAAGAGGGAAGAAAAAGTCTCTTTCCTCTTCGGCTGCTCCAGAGTTTTCCTGGACTCCCTCCCGTCTAGCTGTGGCGCATTAGCCCCCTTCAGGCTGAGTTCTCGCCGCCAGCCCCTGTCCTCTCCCTGCGCTCTGACCGAAGCCCGAGCCTCAGCTTCCAGCACCGCCCGCCCCCGCGGGCGGGCAGACAAGCCTCTTGGGCTGGTGAGTGCCAGTCGGCACCGATCCTCTGTGCGGGAATCTCTCCGCTTTGCCCTACCCAGGTACGTGGGGAGTTTCTTGCCTTTTGGGAGGTCTGAGGTCTTCTGCCAGCATTCAGTATGTGTTCTGTAGGAGTTGTTCCACGTGTAGCTGTATTTCTGGTGTATCTGTGGGGAGGAAGGTGATCTCCGCGTCTTACTCTTCCGCCATCTTCCCCGGAAGTCTCATACTTGCAGTTTTGACCTTGGCCAAAGTACAAACCCTTGTCAGAGTGTATAATTTAGCCTGTTGGGCTGAGTAGCTATAGGTAAAAATGTTGCCTCAACAACATCAAAAGGTCTTGTAATTGCATGCCCAGCGCAATATTTGCCATTGCTCCTTTTAATTAAAAGCCATCAGTGAATAATGAGACATCAGCCTTACCCAGTGGAATTTCCTGTATACCACCCCATAGTCGGGAGATGGTTGTCAGTGTTAAGCAGTCATGAGGTGCTTTGTCAGTGATGGAGGGGAGAAGAGTAGCAGCGTTAAGGTTATTACAACGTAAGAGTTATGTGAGGGGCAGTTAACGAAAGGACTTCATAGGAGGTGAAGCAGCTGGCTGAGAAATGTTGAATGCGATGGGAAAACAAGTGACCTTCTAATGCAAGAGGTAAAAAATGGTTAAAGGGGATCCCACAACTTTCTCAGTGACCCTTCACCAAGAGGGCACTGGCCATAATGGCTCTAAGATAAGGGGGGAATTCCATGCCACAGGGTCCACTTGTTGGCTATTATACCCTATGGGTCAGTGGTGGTCCCTGTGTTTTGGGGTGAGTACCCCAGGAGCATTTCCTTCCTTTCATATACAGAAAGTAAAAAGGGAATCTGATAATTGGGTTGCCCAAGGGTAGGTGGGTTCATCAAACTTGAAGGCTATGTTGTCTGGTTCTCCCCATAAAATTGAGTTGGCATTGTTATTGTTGAGTAAAACATATAGAGGTTTGTCCATAAGAGAGAAATTTGGAATCCAATTTTGACAATAACCAACTAGCCTGACAAAGCTTCGCAGCTGGTGCTTAGTTTGGGGTTTTGGGAAACTTAGGACACCATGAAGTCTATCTGGATCTAGGTATAGCTTTTGTTCTGACATCATATGCCCCAAATATCAAACCTGGGTTAGGGCAAACTGCAGTTTTTCTTTGGTGATCTTATGTCCCTTTAAAGCTAAAAGCTTTAGAAGTAGATGCTGTTTTCCTGTGAGGAGGCTTGATTGAGAAGGAAAGCAAAAAGCAAATTATCCACAAATTGCCACAATGTAGAAACCCTAGGGAACTTTTTATCATCTAGATCAACTTTCAGGATTGGTGAAAAATAAGGACTTTCTGTATAAACCTGAGGCATTACTGTCCAGGTGAATTGTTTCCCAAGGGAAGGCAAAGCGGTATTGGCTAGCTTCATCAACTGGAGTACTGAATAATGCACTGCATAAATCAATGACAGTAAACAATTTACTTCCAGTGGGAATGCATGTTAGTAATGCATTAGGAACAACAGGGTGTCAAGGGATAACAGTGTTGCTTATTGCTTGGAAATCCTGGACAAACCTCCAACATTAGCCATTAGGTTTCCTCACTGCTAAAATGGGAGCAATGCAGGGGCTGGTGCAAGGAGTAATGAGGCCTTGAACCTGTAATCTTCTATTATGGGCTTTATGTCTTGAAGGGCTTCTTTACTTATAATGTACTGATTAATTCTCAGAAGAGGTTTTTGAGAGGTCTGTTAGAATCTTGATGGGAGGTACGCTGTGAATTTTGCCAACATCAATTGGAGATTTTGCCCATAAGGAAGGTGGTAGCTGATTCAATAGGGACAAATGATCTGTATTTCCAAAATCTGCTCTAGTACCATCGGTGATAGAACAAGTAAAAGATGTCAAAAGGTCACTTAATTCACTTGGTAGGTTACTTTCATATTGTCAATTTCTAGATTTATATCCTCCTGTCTGGAGAAAGTGCAGCATGATACTTCTCTAAGGAGTCTCAGCCTAATAAATGGATGGGACAGAGGAACTGAGGAGAAAAGGGTGTGCATCTCTCAAAGAGCCTAAATAAAAGGGAGTAGGTTTAGAGACAGAAACCTCTTGAGGTGCATTAGAGATCCCCACTATTTGAACTGTTTTAGTATGCCAAGGCAGGGGCTATTTTATGTAGTGAGGTTGAGCATGAAGAATGTGGGAAAAGATTTATCCCCAATATTGAGGAATGTTTCTCCAAGCCAATTAAGAGGGAAGATTGAGGAGAATCCCTGTAGGTCTTAGGAGCCCTGTCATTGAGAATTGGGAGGACATTGGAAAGACTGATTAGAGGGCAGAAGTTGCCTAAAGTGCTGAAATTTGTAATAATCTCTTTTCCAATATTTTGGCTCTTTGAAATAATAGCAGAAACTAGGAGGATTTTGGTTTCATTTAGGAAACTTTATTTTCTGGAGTTGAAGATTAAGAATGTTGGCGGTCTTCCTTTGAGGTGACTCATGTGGAGTGTGAGAGCTGGTTTGCAGATTGACTAAATCTGGAGTGGACATAGCTTCCCATTCCATGCTGGTCCTTTTTACTAGACAAAAAATGTCCTGGTTCAGCTCATTAATAAACATAGATTAAAAGCTACTCAGGTGGAATCAACATCTTAAGCCAGACCAGAATTTTCTTTAAAAATAATCTGAAGTTGATTGTTATAATCATGAACAGGTTTGTCAGATATTTGTGTGCAAATCTGAAATTTCTTCCAATCAATAGGCTTTGGAAAATCCCTAGGAATTGTTCAATGAAGTTGGCTATGTTTGCCTGAGCCTGATCATATAATAAGGTAGTGGGCTGGTCTCCTGGTTGTAATTCTAAAGACCTTTCAGGACTTTCCCAGCTAGTGGTTTTCATTCAATGTTGGGCCTACCCTTTGGCAACAAGCATATGAACGAGCTGATATACATCAGAGAAACCAGGTTGATGAGTTTGAATGACTATATTAAATTCCTCATCAAATCTATGAGGATCGTCAGGTGCTGTGGGAAAATCTTTGACTATGGCTCACAGTTCAGCTTTAATACAGGGAGTATAAGAAATTAAGAGTTTAGGCTCTGGATTCTCAGAAGGCTTAATTTTAAAGAGACAGGTTCTGACAATTCAGAGGAAAATGGAGTGGGGAGAGTTTTGGAGAAAAGGGGGAGTTTGGCAATAAAATTTTTATGGAGGAACTGAGGGTCTAGTGGCGACGTGGGCTACACAGACGAGAAATAGGAAGATGGTGCTGGAGGCACAATCAGGCTACAAGGAGCCAAGGGAGAGACAAGAGAGCATCAGAGGCAGAGCCTGAGGCTTCAGGAGCCGTTTTATCTTTCTTCAATCATTTGTTTGCCTTAATTAATCTTAAAATCTTACTGTGCAGAGAGACAATTTTAAACTGCTGGTAACTTTGGGAAGCTTCAAAATGCCAATCAAAACAAGCATTGCACTCAGTTTTGGAGATTTTTGAGCTATTATAGTCCAATTCGGTTTTAGGGAAATTAGTTTGGGAATTTCAAAAGTTCCCCATAATGGCCATTGATATTCTAAATAGCCTTTGGTCAGGTTGGTCCATTTTGTTAGAAATGAGCATGAGAAAGAACGTTGATTTTTAAAAATAAAATCAAATCCACCAGAGACGCTATGGGGGGCAGCCTCAAAATATTTCCATAACAGGGATCCCACTTTTTAGAGGATTTCCCGCTAGAGTAAAGAACACTTTTCAAACAGTTTAAACAGCTTACAGCACAAGTACCTCAATTCAAACAGCTTGCAAGCCAATCCCACCCAGTCTTAAGAGGATAGCTTGGTCCCAGAAGAGCCAGGCCAAAGCCTTTTTTTTAGCCAGTCTCCAGAAGACAGCCCTTCCAAAGACATCAGCTGAAGGCTGAAAAACCCAGCACCGTTTCAAAGAAACAACCCCTCTTCCTAAGGAATGGGTCGAGGTTAGTCAGCTTCATTGAAACTGTCTGATCTCAAAATCAGACCAAAGTGCCAACGAATACTGTCATACAGAATAAGGCCTTAACCAAAAGATGAAGCCTTTAAATAGATCCTGAATAAAGCCTGGAGACTTTTTTGTTTTCAAACACAAAAAGGGCATAATCTCAGATCCAGAAGAAGACATACATTCAAACTCCAGGGTTAGTGACAGAAGCAGAGAACAACAATAGGCTCCATTTTGGGTACCTCACCTGTTTTGCTCAAGAGCCCCGGAGCTTCTCTAGTCCCTGTACAGGCCACCGAGATGTTGATATAAAACAAATAGACTGCCAGATATTTCTCCAGAAAAAAATGGGCTTAATTCTGGATCAGCAGAGAATTTGGGGTCTGCAAACATACCAAGCCATGTACAAGTTCCTGCAAGGGGAGGAGAACACCTTTATGAAGGGAAAAGGAAGTTGGGAGGGCTGCAGTCCACAAAGAGCCTGTGGCTTTTCATTAGCTGAGTTCTTGCCACAAATGAAGAGGAGTTTGTCTTCTTCCTGTTGGGCTCTGCTGTCATCACAATGCATGGGAGCTCCCCTTTCTGGTCTCCCAACTCTAATTAACTGAGGTTTTTGTTTATTAATTTTTTACAACTGAGACCCCCACTCCTGTAATAAAAGACAGATTAGCAGGAGAAAAACAAACAGAAGTTTATTAACATGTATACCATCTGTACTCCCAGAAATGGCCCAAACCACCACCTTAAATACCATCTCCAGCTAAAGACAAAAGAAGATGTTGGTGGAGGGTAGCCAGTTATTGGAGGTTATCAAGAAAAGCACAGTAAACAAGGCTATGGGTTTTTATGCAGATATGTCTTTGCCTTCTCCATTGATAAGTTTCTAAAGATTTAGTCATTCTCCTCTTCTTGGTACAGAGAGGGAGATACCCACACAAATGGAGTTTTCCATTATAAATATAGATTTCTCTTACAAAAGGGTTACTTTTAATTGATTTTCAGAGCTTCTTGTGGATCTGCACTTCTGTAAAACTAACCAACCCAAGATAATCTTATATCAAAGAGGCATTTTGGGGGGGTGCAAATTCTGCTCCCCTTCAATCTTAAACATGATAAAAAAAGTTTAATCTTATTTATATTAAGAGAAATGCAAATAAAAACTACACTGAGATGCAATTTTTCAGGTTGGCAAAAATAAAAATTTTGGAAATGCACTAATATATTAGTGAGAGTGTGAAGAAACAGAAATTCTCCAAAGATCATTGAAAGCATATAAATTGTTAAGCATTTGTAGAAAATAATAATATCTATTAAGATGATAAGTATAAATACCATTTGACCTAATAATTTTGTTTCTAAAGAATTTATCCTAAAATACTTAATAAGATCAGGAAGCTCATGAAAAAGCAGATTATAAAAAAGTATTATATCATGATTCCATTTTAAAAATAATTATTTCTGCTCATAAAAATAAAAGAACATACCTTAAAATGTTAAAAAAAAAGAATTTATTCTACAGATATTTTCAGCCACATAAGAAATTATGTATGTACAAAATTTTATATGGCAGCATTGATTATAATAATAAAAGAATAGAAGCAATATAAATATTTATTAATAGAAGATTACTTAAATTATTGTACATATATCCATACAATGAATATCAATGTAGCCATTAAAAAGACTGAGGAAATTCTTCATAAACAGATCTGCAAAACTCTCTAAGATATATTGTTGGGTGGAAAAAAAATCAAGGCACAGGACAGTATGTATAGTGTGCTGCCTTTGTATACAAGTATATTAGGGGAAGAATACATATACGTTTATTCATAGAATAAACTACTGGGAGCAAATAGAAGGTATTATAACATTGGTTGTCTTTATGGGAGATGATATGTGTGGCTTACAAAAGAGATTTGACTTTTAGATCATATGAATGTATTATATTTAAAAGTAAGTAAATAAGATTTAGCTGCAGTAAAAGTTTACACAAGATTATCTGAAGTATAATTTCAATTTTTACCAAACAAAATGAATAATATAAATTATCTAACTTGGTAAGCTGAGAAGCCTAAATTGATGCCAGTAACAAAGAACATTCCCAATGTCCATATATTGGTTTCCAGATTCCATTCCCCAATAAAATGGAAATAGGTTTGCTTGGAAAGATAGCCAATTCTAGGACTGGCCCAGGGAAAATAAAAGATGGGTGTAGGTCATCTTGTAGTACGAGAAGGGCTCAAAAAAAAAAAAAAAAAGAATAGAGACATATCACAGGAATACAGGATCCAACCTGGAAGAGCACCTAATGGCCAAAATGGAATAATTAGCAATGAAATAAACAATATAATGTTGGATTATAGCACAAAATATAAAATAAATATCTATGAATCTATAATGACATAAAAAATGATTGAATAAATAAATAAATAGAGAAGAGATGAATCTTCCTTACAAAAGAATTCCAAAATAATATATGTGGGAGTTCCCTGGTGGCACAGTGGTTAAGAATCCGCCTGCCAATGCAAGGGACACGGGTTCGATCCCTGGTCCAGGATGATCCCACATGCCGCAGAGCAACTAAGCTTGTGTGCCACAACTACTGAGCCTGCACTGTAGAGCCTGTGACCACAACTACTGAGCCCACACACCACAACTACTGAAGCCTGCACACTTAGAACCCATGCTCCGCAACAAGAGAAGCCACTGCAATGAGAAGCCCTCTCACACTGCAAAGAAGAGCGGCCCCCGCTTGCCACAACTAGAGAAAGCCAGCGTGCAGCAACGAAGACCAAATGCAGCCAAAAATAATAATAAAATAATAATAATATATGTATCAATAGATAGTCCCTCCTCCAAGAGTGGAACTTAAATCTCACCCTTCCCCCCAGGGGTGGGCTAGACTTCCAAAAGGTGGCTCTCTTCCAAAAGAACAGAATAGAGAAAGAAGAAATAACAACTTTTCAGTGGAGAAACATGACAAACACAAATACTTTATGATTTAACCAAGTCATCAAGGTTGACATCCTCAGTGAAGTCATGCAGATATGTACTCCCTGATATCATATACAGAAGAACACTACATCTCTGGGTTTTTTTCCCCCCCAAATTCTTAACTCAAGTCTAATCATGAGAAAAATATCAGACAAATACAGACTAGGGGACATTCAACTAGATGCTGCTAAGCTTCAAGACTGTGAAGGTCAGGAAAACCAGGAAAGAGAGAAACTCTCATATAATAGAGGAGACTGGGAAAACATGCAACGTGGTACCCTGAATTGGATTCTGAAACATAAAGTGGACATTAATGGAATATCTGGTGAAATACAAATAATGTCTGGAGTTCAGTTCATAGTAATCCACCAATTTTGGTCATTTCAAATGGAAAAAGAGGCTCAGAAGCTTCAGTTTGTATATTTCAATAGATTATTTCCTAGTCACAATTGTGCCTGGACACAACAAGGAAAAAAACTCTGATATTAGTCTCCTTTTTTTCATTGCCTTCCTTTTATCCACCATTTCCACCAGTTCTTCCATAGTGGTTCCCATGCCTCATTTCTTTAGATGAGATGAAATGAGAAATAAAGACAGCATTGTTCAGAAGGGGCAGTTCAGGGTCTTTGAATGAAAAAAATTGCGTGGAGAAAGAAAACACTTATCCTGATAAAGTGTAGTGAAAATTGAGAAGTTTCTTCACCATTGGCTCTTGCCCTGTAATATCCATTCATAGATAGATAGGCATTCATATATAGATGAATTAATGCATGAGAAAGCGAGAAAATGGCCAAAATGCACTTTTAAGAAGCAGGTCACATCCATAACTATTTGTATAGGTAACATATAGGTAAAGCAAATAACATAATATACTTTAAAAATAGATAAATAAAAAGTCCAAACCAGAAAGCCAACATTATAAAGAAATTTATATTTTAAAGAATTTAATTTTCTTTAAAGAGAATTAGTGAAATACTGAAAATTCTACATTAGGTTTAGTATACAAAGCAAATCCCCAGTGCTCTCAGTCCGCTATTAGAGATAAACCTAGTGAAATTTTCATTTGAGGATTAGCTATATTGCACGTGAAGTTTAATACTTTCCTCAACTGTTAATATTCCATCTATGAAAAAGTGAATTAAAATATCTCAATCTACTGATATCTTTCATATAACCTTTTCCTTGCATTATTTTTTTATGTCTTTAAAAGCATAATTACAGCCAGCTTAACACAACCAAACTGTATATATATGAAACTTTACATTGTTTACATTGAATAACTTGGTGTTATTAGTGGCTATAACTGTAATGCAGCTATAAACACTTGTATGAATGGAATTTGTACTTCTGATAGATGAGTCACATGCACATACACAGTCACTACACTTCCATTTTTATGCATAAATGGTTTGTTAAAAGGTAAATTTTTTCTCTTTCTCTCAGGATTTCTACTCTAAAATTCAGTCATGGTTGATAAGATGGTAACTAACACAAATTGGTTTTTTTTCTCTTCTGAAAATAAACTTTCAAGCTGCCTCAGACAGAGTGGTGAGTTGATGGATGCAAGAAACTGAGAAAGAAGGAGAAAAAAACCCAAAATGATCTGTGATAGCTGACAACTGTTAGCTGGCCTGGCAACCAACAGCCAGGTTGTAGTGTTCCTTCCTGAACATGGACAATTTCACAGAATATAAACAGCAGATGAGGTTATTTTGTGATCCTGATGGAACAAGACAAAAACAAGGACCCTGTGCAACCACTTTCTCATCTCAAAACTAATGTGGGTGACTAACGCTTCTTTACCAGTGACAGCACTGCTTTATTTCTCCCACCTCCGAAATTTAAATTATTAATATATTCAGTGACCAAATAGCCTCCTTTTTGAAAATCTAGTCAAAAACAGACCCTTAACTCACCCAGTGTAAACCCAAACTCTATACAAAACTACCCTAGTTCCATCTCACTAGGATTATATTATTCCTGTAGGATGCAGTTTCCCTTGCCACAGCAAGTTAGTAAACCTAAACTTTTTTGACTACAAGTGTGCTCTTCCTGGCCTTTGGGCACCAGGCTTTAATAAAACAAACACAAAAACTATGGGGAAATTATTGGTACACAGAAGGTCTTGTTGCTGTTGTTTGGTGGGATGGGGTGGGTTGGGAGGTAATGTGTGTGTGTTGGCCATGGTAGGAAGAAAAGCAGAAGAAAGTTATGTGCAGTGGGTGAAGGACAGTGAGAGACTGAGAGGCTTTGCTTTTGCTAGTTTTGCTCTATTTTTCTTACCCGTGTTGGTATTGTCCTGATCTTCATATGGCCCTTATTTCCAATATTGCCCCTTCCTCTGCCTTCACTGTGAATCAGAAAAAAAAAAAAAAAAAAGAATAACATCAGCACTGTTGGCTGTTGTTTAGGTCCTTTAAAAACACCCATTTCTTCACTATCTAATTTCAAACCAGTTGAGAAATAGACACAAAAGTAAGACATTTGGATATCAAAATAGGAGTTTTATTACTGATAAAGGCTAGATTAGAGGTTGTGACTAAAGGGTATGACCAGATTGACTTACTAATGCTCTCTGCTCACTCTCCCAGACTAGACCTTGGGACACCTTAACTGAGGAAAAGTTTGGTTTTCAGGGCAGACATAACTACTGAGGATTTCTTCCTTGTACTGGTACAAAATTTTAAAATGAAGAAGAGAGACCAGGTTCCTAGTGCTTACAAATAGTCTCCACTCAGTTGGGAAATATGGACCATTGGTGTCACCCGATAATCTAACAGCTTATTCCAGAAGAGTTTCTTCAGTAGAGGTCCCAACACATGGAAAATATGTATAATATATTATAGTACATCCCCCTAAAACTCTTCAGTGATTTTTCTTCATCTAATCTATTGAGTTTATTCGTTGAAACCTGTGATCATACATGACTGGCTATCTTCCTTGGTAGGGATAAGGAAAGCCTTGTTTCCACCTTCATGTAGCCAATTCTCCAGTATCAACCATTGCTGTTTTGTGGATATTCTTTGTACCTCTTATGGCCAGTATAGATTTTGCCCCCCAGAAGGCACTAAAATGGATGAGAGCATAATAATTAACTTCAATATCATGCTGTATTTGAAGCTGAAAATTCACTCTCTACTCTTTAATGTCCAGCCACACTGTCTTATAAAAGTTATCAGGCTCTGCAGTGATATAAAATGACAATATACTCCAATAATAAAATATAACAACATTAAGATGTCCCAAGGTTGAATATAAACTCCTCTCATTATTAAGTTTCTGGGAACATTTGAATTCAAATATAATGCCTCTGTGGTTAAGTGCACAGATCCTGAACCAGACTGCCTTGACTTCAAATCTCAGTTCTTATACTAACTAGGTTTGTGATCCCGGCAAATTTAACTAACCTCCGTTTGCCTCAGTTTTCTCATCTGACAAATGGGAATAATAATAATATTTACTCACAGAATTGTTGTGAGAATTAAGTTAATTAATATTTATAAAGCTTTTAAAGATATCTCTGGCAGCTAAGAAGTGCTTTATAAAAATTATTATTTATCATTGTACTTGTAAAGTCCCAAATTTACATTTAAGGAGAAAAAAAAACACTCCTTCCTCCACCCCCACCCCCCCGACCCCGCCAATTTCTTACTCTGATCAGTGTCAGCTAACATGGTTTTCAATCTTTAGGTGCTTGAGGAGATCCATTTAGTGACCTCATCCTAGACATTTTTATTGGGAAAGCTTTTACTTCTGGCTTATAGCGCTTTAGTACCTTTAAAGTTAATTCGTTCCAGCCCAAAGTCTCTGCTGTACCTCACTTTTGTCAGTTTTATTGAACTATAATTTACAAACAACAAAACTCACCAATTTTAAGTGTATAATTTGATGAGTCTTGTAGCCACCACCACGACAATGAAATAGTCATTTCCATCACACCAAAAAGTGCCTCCATGCTTCTTTGTAGTCAGTATCTTTTGCCCAACCTCTGGGTCCTGGCAGCTGCCAATCTTCTTTCTATCACTATAGTTTTTCTTATTCTAGAATTTTATTATTAAGTCGTAACTCATTGTACGGATGTACCAACATTTTTTACATCATTTAAAAAAAGGCAAATCATACGCTTTCTCAGGCAATTGGGATAAAAGACAAAGATATTCAGAAATCCTGTCTGGCTGTTCTGAGAGCTGAGGAAATCAATATCTTGTCATACCTATAACCTATAACCCTTTTGTGAAGATAAATACCTTGTCCATAATGTCTACATTTCTGCCTGCGTTCAAAGACACCTTGATCCTGTATTGTATGCCTGTCTTCTACTACTTATTCAAAAGTATTCTGCCTTGACACCTCACTGAACCGACTACGGATGCCTCCAAATATCCTTTTTTTCTACAGACGCAGCTCCGTTTGTCAGGAATTCCCTCCCCTCCATTGTCAGTCTGTCAAACTCTTTCCTGCTTTTCCTTTACAGCTCAGCTGAGATATCACATTCCCTGTCCTATCTTTCCCGATCTCTCTAAGTAGAATTAATTACTTTTTTCTTGGTGTCCTCAAAGCACCTTGTATATAACTCTACTATATCACTCATTTAATGACAATTTATGACCAAATTCAGGTACATATCTATTATGCAAAAAGATAGTGTTGTTCAAGTTTGTTTCCCCACCTGTAAGTTGAATACCAAAGTAGACAGTCAATAAACGTGTGTTTAATAAAAGAAAGAAAATAAATGAATGAATGAAAGTGCCCGCCTATTGATATGCATCCACCGTAAATAATACAAGTACATGAATACAACTCATTGCTCTAATTGCCCGGAAATCTACTTCTTTGCACCCCATCAGTTTTTGGTAGGACAGAGAAATCTGGTAATGCTCTGATAAATCTTGCTGAATTTTAAGAAAACAACTGCTATCCACTGAAAAGTACACTTAATTATTCACAGATCATAGAGGTTCCTATGATGTGACTAGCAACAAGCTCCTGGCCGTCAGACAGGAAGGATGCATTCATAATTAAAATGTGACCCATGCTGTCTCCTGCTGCCAGATTTCCTTGAGTAGTCACTAGAGATGAAATTCTAATTATGACATTTGAAGAAGTAAAATTCTCTAGGGAAAGCAGCTTCCAAAGACAGACCGTGTGTCGACAGCTGTTGTGGAAATTACTTATTTTAACCTTTGCCATAAAAATTGTAAAACTGATCCAGTTCCTTCTCTGTGGCAGACGTTTGGGGAGTTGAATTTGTAGGTGTGTTTGGGGGATTAGCCTAAAGCCAAAACAGCATCATTTTGTAACAGAAGTTCCATTAAAGTTTCTTAAATTTCAGTGAACTTCTGTTCAGGAAGTCCTTTTAAATTCTGATGAGCTGACTTTTGAATGTTTCTGTAGCAGATGGCTATCAGCTAAAAGAAATACACAATATTTTATTCTCACTAGATAAAACCAAATTTGAAGATGATGAGATTTTTTAAATTAAAACCTGAGAAGCTTGGGTCATAAATTTCATATATTAAAAAAGTGGAAATTCAAACTGACCTGGACTTAAAATCAAGTTTCTAGGTATAATGGTTTTTGGCTTAAAACATGCCAACAGAAGCAAGATTCTCCAAGAAACCTATATTATAGCCATTCAGAACATATTTTAAAATATTACATTTAATCAAGTCCTGTTTACTAATTATCTACATAATGGTACAATAAACTGAAAGTAGATGTATCCATCAATTATTCTTCTATAAATCTCTATTCAAGGATCTCTTTTTCTAGTAGATAGCTAGTCTATGTTGAATATTCTACATTCTGAAAAAGATTTAGAAGAAGAGTTGGTCAGGGTGCCTGACCTACAGGGATTTCACAACCCTGGTGGAAAGATAAAGTTAATACACATAGAGAATCACATATAGCTAAAACAGAAAAGAAACGTTTAAAAAAATACCTTGCCAAATCTCAGTATTTACAGATGATGACTCAGGATGAAGACTTTAAGTTCTTTACCCAAAGATACACCTAATTAGTAGCAAGGTTTAAGATGCGTTTCTATCAGTTCTTCTCGTTGTGTTGTAATGCTGTACATATTCTGTTGCTTCTGCTTTTCCGACTGGACTCTGACTGGTACAGAATCCAAGTTTTTATAACAGTGCAGCCTACTGTTAAAAATGCAGCCTACTTCTAAAAATGCTTTTTTTCCATTTTATTGTGTTTTACCATATTAATAAAGGGGTAGACTTGAATATACAAAAGAATTTAAAGCTCTCCCTTTCAAAATGACCTTCTCACCAAAATAGAGAGCCAAGATGCCTCATAAGCCTCTGCCTTGCTCAACTGTATTATCATCAACCACTAATAAATAACTCCAGACAAGTAAAGTGCTAGCTGTTTCAGAGCTTAATGAATAGCTTTATGGGCCCTTCTCGCAGCTGTCATCATTCTGACAGTTTGATTGAATACAACTCTTGCACCACACCAAGGGGAGCTGCCCACAAAGGGCACCACATGTTCCTGAGTGCTTCTGGTTGCATGCTTCCAGGACAACGCTGCAGTAAAAGCGACAGCAACCTGTTACTCTAAAGGGAAAGTAAACTCTGATCTCCTAGAATCTCATGTAAATCTTCTATAAAAGATTCACATATCAAAACTCATCTCTTCAAACCGCATGCCTATATAGCCCTATAGAATTAGATCATGTTCATCTGCTAAAATCTAATCACCAAGTAGTTATTGACCAATGTTTTAATTCATTCCTATGAAGCAATTAAAAATTTAAGAAGGGGACTACAGCATTAAACAACAGCTTCCTTTCAATTCAAAAGGTTATCTGTCAATCTTGTCTTGTTTTTCTCTGCCTCTGTATCAGGTCTTCATCGCTCAATCTACTGGTGTCCCCACTTGCCTGCAGACTCTTTCCTGTTGCAATTTCTGTGCTAATCCTGATGTATGTAAGAAGTAGATCAGGGGCTTCCCTGGTGGCGCAGTGGTTGAGAGTCCGCCTGCCGATGCAGGGGACACGGGTTCATGCCCCAGTCCGGGAAGATCCCACATGCCACGGAGCAGGTGGGCCCGTGAGCCATGGCCGCAGAGCCTGCGCGTCCGGAGCCTGTGCTCCGCAACAGGAGAGGCCACAACAGTGAGAGGCCCACGTACCACAAAAAAAATAAAAAAATAAAAAAATAAAGAAGTAGATCAGTACCCTCAATCTCCCACCATCCCTTTCCTGGTCTGGTCTGTTGTAGTTTGGATTTAACACTCACTGAGAGTCAGAATTCAATGTGCCAGCGAAGGTTGCTGGCTTACCACATTGCTCTTTAGATATCTTCACTAGCAATGAAATTTAGGATGAATGTCCCCCCAGGTAACCCCTGAGATCTTATTTGCCCTCTAAGTCAGAGCTTACCTTTCCTTTTGTTGCTTTAATTACAAGGCTAAAGTTCTGCCCTAGTCCTTCCTCCTAATTTCAAGCTAAGTACTCTAAGCTGAGTGATTTCCAGCTAAATACTGCCTGCTGCTCTAATTACCCTCTCTAAGACTATATGTTCTGCCTTGCCCAGACACATACCTTTCCAAGATGCTGTCCAATCCAATGTCCCAGCCTCCAAGTTGGGTCATGGTGAGAATGGACTCATGCACATAAACTTCTTAAGTCTCAAGTACTGATCCCACCTTTATTCTCTGCTATAGTGCTTTCTCCCACCAGTACTATAGGTACTGGATTTGTACCTGAGAATTTTATGACAATTTAGACATTCGTAATCAGCTAACCATTACCTCCAGTCACTATTCCTGTGTAGCTATGCACTCATGTTTTGAACTGACTCAGTCCATGACTTCATTCTAGAACTGAACAGCTAAACTACTTTAAAAAAAAAATTTTTTTTTTAATTAAAAAAATTTTTGATGCGTTATGTCTTCGTTGCTGTGCACGGGCTTTCTCTAGTTTTGGCGAGCAGGGGCTACTCTTCATTGCAGTGTGTAGGCTTCTCATTGTGGTGGCTTCTCTTGTTGCGGAGCACAAGCTCTAGGTGCACAGGCTTCAGTAGTTGTGGCACGCAGGCTCAGGAGTTGTGGCTCACGGGCTCTAGAGCTCAGGCTCAGTAGTTGTGATGCACAGGCTTAGTTGCTCTGTGGCATGTGGGATCATCCTGGACCAGGGATCGAACCCGTGTCCCCTGCATTGGCAGGAGGATTCTTAACCACTGCGCCACCAGGGAAGTCCCTAAACTACTTTTAAAAGACACAGGAGGAAGACAGATATGTAAGAAATCGACAACTTGAGGTGGGTATAATCCATACAACAATTCAGCACTATATTCCCCTTTTTGACTACCTATGCACAGTGCTAGGATCCACATCTGACAGAGGAGACATCCATATAACCTATAAAGATACAAAGTTCATATTTCCCAATCCATTGCAACCTTAAGTATAAATAGGGTCATGTTACCAAAACTATTTCTCTGGCTTCATCACCATCTGCTCCATGGGAATCTAATCTACACTCAAAACACTTACCTTGTGGTTCAGGAAGTCCCCGTAATCTTATTAACTGCAGTAACATGTACTGTTTCCTCCGCTTATCTAGCTGACCACGGTGCTATGCCCTGTCAATAATGATTCAAAAGGCATGAGCCCTGTTACTGATGTCTGCTGATACCAATGCCAACAAAAGTTCTAGATGTTTGTCTTGAGGTAGCCAGTGACAAAAGTTAAGAGCATGTGTGTTGACGATAAAAATGTCACAGCCTGTTTTGTGCTTGCTCTGGTGGTTCTTGTGTCTGCTTATCAACGCTTTCTTTTTATTTTGGAAACATTCTCTTCCACAAAGAAATGCTCCTCCCCCAGAACTAAACATGAGTTCTGAAGGATTACATATTCTTAAAAGCATCCCTATTTCCCCATCCCCCAACTGCCATCTACATGATTAGCTTGGCATTGGGTACCAACTCAAGTTAATGCTCTACATGGATTTTACAACTTGACACTAGATTAAGCAAGGGTCAGCTTTTCCCAAGAAATAGGTGATGAGGCCCCAAAGATTTCAACAGCATATTGTCTGCCATGTGGAAGATTTCCAATTTGCAGCAGTAGAGAATGATGTAATAATAGAGAAAGAGGAGGACAGAAGAGATGTAGAGAGATCTCTGGCCTCAGTAAACTTCTTGGCAAGTGTCCAGCTTCACTTCTGCCTTTCTTGCAGTTACTTAATTCTTCACTGGGATCATTTGATTAACTTTCCTATGATAATTCAAATTGGGTTTGTTTCTCTTTCATCAGCAAAAACGGAAGGAAGGAAGGAAGGAAGGAAGGTAGAAAGAAAGAGGGAGGGGAGGGAGGGAGGGAAACATGCAAAGGGTTACATGTTTCTGCTGATGTCAGGAGAAGGCAGTATCAAATCTGAGCCTCTTGTTGCTGGATGTAGAACATAGGAATATCTGAACTATGGGCTCTATATCCTGAATTTATTTCATTAATGAAAACTTGGTATTGATACTGTTAAACATTAGGCTCTCATTTTAGAGCTACTTTTTTCCCCTAAACATTCTCACTCAGGTATTTTAATCTTCACCCTTGGTTTTAATTTTGAATCCATGCAAGCTGTGATGTATTCAGAATCATGTACTCTATTTTCTACCATCCAAATCTGGCCCAGTGACTCAGACCAGATTTCTGTACCTTCATTCTCTCTTACCTGTCTCTCAGAAAGCTTTTCAGCTTCTAATGAAAATTCCTAGGATCTCTATTTTGTCAATAAAAGCTGGGTTATCTGATCAACACTATAGAACTACATGGAGTAGAATAGAATCAGGTAGGGCTTCACAGAAGAGGTGGTAGTGGAGATAGTTAATGAAGAATGAATTTAATTTTGTGCCCACAGATAAAATATGAGATTTACTAGTTGAAAAAAAGAGTTTAAAATGTGTACACTCCTTCAGTGTGTCTCAGAATCCCTCCCTAGAAGAACAAAAGAAGTATATTTTAAACCTGACTGGCTAGACAAGATTCAATAAAACTTGCATCATTTTATTCAATTTGTCCGAGGTTTGTCCTAGTTTTTCAACAATAAGTTTTGCCAGGAAAAATAATAACAAAATAAAAACTCTCAATCCTCTGATTTCTGCTAAACGTGTACTTTTATTAGCATTATAGATTTCCTGTAACATTCTCTGCATATGCTGTTTCACTGTATCTTTATTTCATTTGCTAGAGCATAAAGTGGAATATAGATCTGTCTGTAGCTCCAGGAATGGATGGACAAGTGAAAATAATCTGTCAGTGTCCTTTTGTGAATGAAACATTGTTATAAAACAGGCAAAGCCCCCAAAAAGTAATGTGCAAATTGGGTCAGTTTACAAAATGCATTGCAAAAGAGACATCCAATGCCTTTTTGGGAAAAGAATCAAAAAATGGAAATAAGAGGATTTCATTTTTCCATCTGAGTGCAGACAGTCGTAATTAGTCATCTCTCCAACGTCTTCACCTTCTTACTTGATGTCATCTGATATTCTAAATGTTTTGTCTTATTTTTCCCTAAGGGAAGTATTAAAAACATGTTAATGGAGGTGGAGTCAAGATGGTGGTGTGGGAAGACGCAGAGTTAGCATCTCCCCACAACTAGGGCACCTGCCAGCAGCTGGTGGGGGACTCTGATGCCCAAGGAGACGAGGAACCCCAAAGTGAACTGGTAGGACATACGGGGACTCAAGGCGGAGGAGAAGTGGAGGCCGGACAGGATCAGCGCACCTGAGGCCAGGGAGGTCAGGAGAGGCAGGCAGCAGGGACTCTCCAGGAAGAGTGGGAGAGGAGTGGTGGGCAATCGCCTGGCCCACTCAGGCTGGGGAACCTGCTGAGCTCCCAGGCTGGTTCCCCACTCCAGAGCCCCATCCAGCCCACATGGGTCCTGCGGGCATAAGAGGGAGTCCGGGGAGATCAGGTGAGTCAGGTGGGAGGGGCCCTCGCAGGCCAGAGGAGCAGGAGAGGAGAGGAGGGCATTTGCCCCGCCCACTCGAGACCAGGAAGCCTGCTGGGCTCCCAGGTGATGTCCCTGCCCTATGAGACAAGGGGTGGGGGCCACGCCTGGACCCCTTCTGTTCCTTGAGCTTAAGCCCTACCCCCCAGATCACCCAGGGCCTTTTCCAGCCCTGTGGGTCCTAAGCATTGGCCCTACCCACTGCCCAAACCTCACCTTTGCTTAGGCCCTGCCCTCTACAGCCAAGGCCTTCCCCCTCCCCTTTTTTTTTCATCTTTTCACTCCTCCTCTTTTTTACTATTGTGGTACCAATGTACCTTCCGGTTGTTGATTTATCTATATTTTTATTTTTATATTCTTTCTAACATATCTGTTAGTTCCCTGGTCTAATTTTATTTTTTAGTTTGTTATTATTTTTTTTTTTGCCACTCCATGGGGCTTGCAGGATCTTGGTTCACAAGCCAGGGGTTGGGCCGAAGTTCCTGAAGTGGGAGCTCTGAGTCCGAACCACTGGAATAACAGACAACTTCAGACCCAAGGAATATTCATTGGAGTGAGGTCTTACTGAGTTCCTCAACTCAGCACCAAGACCCAGCTCTACCCAATAGCCTACAAACTCCAGTGTTGGAAGCCTCAGGCCAAACAACCAGTAAAACAGGAACACAATCCCACTCATAAAAAAAAATAATAATAATAAGGCAGTAAAAACTATATCACAGATGAAAGAGCAGGGTAAAAACCTACAAGGCCAAATAAATGAAGAAGAAACAGGCAAACTACCTGAAAAAGAATTCAGAGTAATGATAGTAAAGATGATCCAGAATCTCAGAAATAGGATGGAGGCAAAGATTGAGAAAATACAAGAAATGTTTAACAAAGATCTAGAACTAAAGAACAAACAAACAGAGATGAACAACACAATAACTGAAATGAAAAATACACTAGAAGGAATCAATAACAGAATAACTGAGGGAGAAGAATGAATAAGTGAGATGGAAGACAAAATGGTGGAAATAACTGCTGAGGAGCAGCATAAAGAAAAAGGAATGAAAAGAATTGAAGGCAATCTCAGAGACCTCTGGGACAACAGTAAACTCACTAACATTTGAATTATAGGGGTCCCAGAAGAAGAAGAGAAAAGAGAAAGGGTCTGAGAAAATATTTGAAGAGCTCATAGTTGAAAACTTCCCTAACATGGGAAAGGAAATAGTCACCCAAGTCCAGGAAGCACAGAGAGTCCCATACAGGATAAACCTCAGGAAAAACACACCAAGACACATATTAATCAAAATAACAAAAATTAAATTCAAAGAAAAATATAAAAAGCATCAAGGGAAAAACAAAAAATAACACAAAAAGGAATCCCCATAAGCTTATCAGCTGATTTTTCAGCAGAAACTCCTCAGGCAAGTACGGAGTGGCAGGATAAACTTAAAATGATGAAAGAGAAAAACCTACAAGCAAGATTACTCTACCCAGCAAGGATTTCATTCAGATTCAATGAAGAAGTCAAAAGCTTTTCAGACAAGCAAACCTAAAAGAATTTAGCACCACCAAACCAGCTTTACAACAAATGCTAAACAAACTTCTCTAGGTGGGAAACACAAGAGAAGAAAAAGACCCTCCAAAACAAACCCAAAACAATTAAGAAAATGGTAATAGGAACATATATAGCAATAATAACCTTGAATGTAAATGGATTAAATGCCCCAACCAAAAGACACAGACTGACTGAATGGATACAAAAATAAGACCCATATATATGCTGTCTACAAGAGAGCCATTTCAGATGTAGGGGCACATACAGACTGAAAATGAAGGGATGAACAAAGATATTCCATGCAAATGGAAATCAAAAGAAACCTGGAGTAGCAATACTTATATCAGATAAAGTAGACTTTAAAATAAAGACTGTTACAAGAGATAAGGAGGGACACTACATAATGACCAAAGGATCAATCCAAGAAGAAGATATAACAATTACAAATGTTGTGCAGCCAACATAGGAGCACCTCAATACATAAGGCAAATGCTAACAACCATGAAAGGAGAAATCAACAGTAACACAGAAATAGTAGGGGATTTTAACACCCCATTTACACCAATGGACAGATCATCCAAACAGAAAATAAATAAGGAAACAACAGCTTTAAATGAAACAATAGACTAGATAGATTTAATTGATAATTATAGAACATTCCACACAAAAGTGGCACAATACACTTTCTTCTCAAGTGCACATGGAACATTCTCCAGGATACATCACATCTTGGGTCACAAATCAAGCCTCGGAAAATTTAAGAAAATTGAAATTCTATCAAACATCTTTTATGACCACAACGCTATGAGATTGGAAATCAATTACAGGAAAAAAAATTGTAAAAACCACAAATACATGGAGGCTAAACAGTGTGCTACTAAATAACCAAGAGATCAAGAGATTTATAGCAATACTACCTACATCAAGAAACAAGAAAAATCTCAAATAAACAACCAAACCTTACACCTAAAGCAATTAGAGAAAGAACGAAAACAAACCCTCAAAGTTAGCAGAAGGAAAGAAATCATAAAGATCAGAGCAGAAATAAATGAAATAGAAACAAAGAAAACAATAGCAAAGATCAATAAAACTAAAAGCTTGTTCTTTGAGAAGATAAACAATATTGATATACCATTAGCCAGACTCATCAAGAAAAAAAGGCAGGCGACTCAAATCAATTGAATTAGAAATGAAAAAGGAGAAGTAACAACTGACACTGCAGAAATACAAAGGATCATGAGAGATTACTACAAGCAACTATAGGCCAATAAAATGGAAAACCTGGAAGAAATGGACAAATTCTTAGAAAAGCACAACTTTCCGAGACTGAACCAGGAAGAAATAGAACATATAAACAGACCAATCACAAGCACTGGAATTGAAACTGTGATTAAACATCTTCCAACAAACAAAAGCCCAGGACTGGGTGGCTTCACAGGTGAATTCTATCAAACATTTAGAGAAGAGCTAACCCTTATCCTTCTCAAACTCTTCCAAAAAATTGCAGAAGGAGAAACACTCCCAAATTCGTTCTACGAAGCCAGCATCACCCTGATACCAAAACCAGAAAAAGATATCACAAAAAAAGAATATTATAGAACAATATCACTGATGAATATAGATGCAAAAGTCTTCAACAAAATACTAACAAACAGAATCCAACAGCACATTAAGAGGATCATACACTATGATCAAGTAGGATTTATCCCAGGGATGCAAGGATTCTTCAATATATGCAAATTAATCAATATGATACTCCACATTAATAAATTAAGGAATAAAAACCATATGATCATCTCAACAGATGAAGAAAAAGCTTTTGACAAAATTCAACACCCACTTATGATAAAAACTCTCCAGAAAATAGGCATAGAGGGAACCTACCTCAATATATAAAGGCCATATATGACAAACCCACAGCAAGCATCATACTCAACGGTGAAAAACTGAAAGCATTTCCACTAAGATCAGGAACAAGACAAGGATGTCCACTCTCACCACTCCTATTCAATATAGTTTTGGAAGTCCTAGCCACAGCCATCAGAGAAGAAAAAGAAATAAAAGGAATACAAATTGGAAAAGAAGAAGTAAAACTGTTACTTTTTTGCCGATGACATTATACTATACTTAGAAAATCCTAAAGATGCCACCAGAAAACTACTGGAATTAACCAATGAATTTGGTAAGGTTGCAGGATAAACAATTAATACACAGAAATCTCTGGCATTCCTATACACCAACAATGAAAGATCAGAAAGAGAAATTAAGGAAACACTGCCATTTACCACTGCAACAAAAAGAATAAAATACCTAGGAATAAACTTGCCTAGGGAGGCAAAAGACTTGTACTCAGAAATCTATAACACACTAGTGAAAGAAATCAAAGATGACATAAACACATGGAGAAATATACCATGTTCTTGGATTGGAAGAATCAATATTGTGAAAATGACTATACTGCCCAAAGCAATCTACAGATTCAATGCAATCCCTATCAAACTACCTATGGTATTCTTCACAGAATTAGAAGAAAAAATTTTACAATTTGTATGGAAACACAAAAGACCCTGAATAGCCAAAGCAATCTTGAGAAAGAAAAATGGAGTTTGAAGAATCAAGCTCCCAAACTTCAAACTATACCACAAAGCTACAGTAATCAAGACAGAATGGTACTGGCACAAAAACAGAAATATAGAGCAATGGTACAGGATAGAATGCCCAGAGATAAACCCACATACATATGGGCACCTAATTTATGACAAAGGAGGCAAGAACATACAATGGAGAAAATACAGCCTCTTCAACAAGTGGTGCTGGGAAAATTGGACAGGTACATGTAAAAGAATGCAATTAGAACACTATCTAACACCATACACAAAAATAAACTCTAAATGGATTAAAGAGTTAAATGTAACACCGGACACTATAAAACTCTTAGAGGAAAACATAGCAAAAACACTCTTTGACATAAACCACAGCAAGATCTTTTTTGACCCACCTCCTGGAATAATGGAAATAAAAACAAAAATAAACAAATGGGACTTAATTAAAGTTAAAAGCTTTTGCACAGCAAAGGAAACCATAAACAAGACAAAAAAGACAATGCTGAGACTGGGAGAAAATATTTGCAAATGAAACAACAGACAAAGGATTAATCTCCAAAATATGCAAACAGCTTATGGAGCTCAATACCAAAAAAACAAACAATCCAGTTAAAAAATGGGCAGAAGACCTAAATAGACATTTCACCAAGGAAGACATACAGATGGCCAAGAGGCACATGAAAAGCTGCTCAGCATCACTAATTATTAGAGAAATGCAAATCAAAACTACAATGAGGTATCACCTCACGCCAGTTAGAATGGCCATTATCAAAAAATCTAGAAACAATAAATGCTGGAAAGGGTGTGGTGGAAAGGGAACCCTCCTGCACTGTTGGTGGAATGTAAATTGATACAACCACTATGGAAAACAGTATGGAGGTTCCTTAAAAAACTAAAAATAGAACTATCATACGACCCAGCAATCCCACTACTGGGCATATACCCTGAGTAAACCATAATTCAAAATGAGGTACCACAATGTTCATTGAAGCAGTATTTACAATAGCCAGGACATGGATGCAACCTAAGTGTCCATCAACAGATGAATGGATAAAGATGAGGCACATATATACAATGGAATATTACTCAGCCATAAAAAGAAACGAAATTGAGTTATTTGTAGCGAGGTGGATGGACCTAGAATCTGTCATACAGAGTGTAGTAAGTCAGAAAGAGAAAAACAAATACCGTATGCTAGCACATATATATGGAATCTAAGAAAAAAAAAAAGGTCATGAAGAACTTAGGGGTAAGACAGGAATAAAGACACAGACCTACTAGAGAATGGACTTGAGGATATGGGGAGGGGGAAGGGTAAGATGTGACAAAGTGAGAGAGTGTCATGGACGTATATACGCTACCAAACGTAAAATAGATAGCTAGTGGGAAGCAGCCACATAGCACAGGGAGATCAGCTCGGTGGTTTGTGACCACCTAGAGGGGTGGGATAGGGAGGGTGGGAGGGAGGGAGATGCAAGAGGGAAGAGATATGGGAACATATGTATATGTATAACTGATTCACTTTGTTATAAAGCAGAAACTAACACACCATTGTAAAGCAATTATACTCCAATAAAGATGTTTAAAAAATACAAAACTAAACTAAAAATAGAACCACCATATGACCCAGCAATCCCACCACTGGGCATGTACCCTGAGAAAACCATAATTCAGAAAGAGACATCCACCACAATGTTCATTGCAGCACTATTTACAATAGCCAGGACATGGAAGCAATGTAAATGTCCATCGACAGATGAATGGATAAAGATGTGGCACATATATACAATGGAATATTACTCAGCCATAAAAAGAAACGAAATTGAGTTGCTTGTAGTGAGGTGGATGGACCTAGAGTCTGTCATACAGACTGAAGTATGTCAGAAAGAGAAAAACAAATACCGTATGCTAATGCATATATATGGAATCTAAAAAAAAAAAAAATTGGTACTGATGAACTAGTTGCATGACAGGAATAAAGAGTTAGACACAGAGAATGGACTTGAGGACATGGGGTGGGAGAGGGAAGCTGGGGCAAAGTGAGAGAGTTGCATCTACATATATACACTACGAAATGTAAAATAATTGGGTGGTGGGAAGCAGCAGCATAGCACAGGGAGTTCAGCTTGGTGCTCTGCAATGACCTAGAGGGTGGGATATGGATGATGGAAGAGAGGCTCAAGAGGGAGGGGATATGGGGACATGTGTATGCATATGGCTGATTCTCTTTGTTGTGCAACAGAAACTAACACAGTATTGTGAAGCAATTATACTCCAATAAAGATCTATTAAAATTAAAAGAAACATGTTAATGAAACAAAACAGATAGATATTGAAGTATATGCTACTTCCTTGGTTAAAAAAAAGAAAAAAAAGTCTAATGGAATTCCCTCATTTATATAGGATCATGTTTCCTCCTTAGAATGGCACATACAGCCCTTTCCTAGCTGGGCCTGTCTTCATTTTCAGCCTTCTTTCTGCTTTCAGTTCCCCAATGCACATTTTATATTTCCATGATTTCCACTTTCTCTGTTTTCTTATCCCCAGAATGCCTTTGTCCACTTTCCCTTCTAGGAAACTCTGCATTATCCTTCAGACTCCACTCATGCCTTACTTCTTCTGCATAGCCTTCCTGCTGTCTCCCCCCGGGAGGTAAAGTTTAACACCCATTCTGTCTGTGTTCTCACTTCACGTTGATCATACCTCTACTGCAGAATTCATGAAAATGCCTGTGGGCATCTCTCAATCATCAGCCTTTATGCTGTTTCAAGGCTGAAAAAATGTCCTCCGTTCAATCAATTCTAAATATTTCTAACCCCTATTTCAACATGTGAAATGTCCTCAGATCCTCTGGTTTGTCGGAATCAACTTGTCCTTGTTACTTTAAATAACATCGGTGGTCTACAATGAAAAACTAAAGTCAGCATCTCCCTGGAAGGATTTTTGGGGTGGGGGTAGAGCTTATCTGTCTTCTTAGCATCTGTTCTGATTTTCTCTTTGCATTGAGTTCTCCATCTCTTTTCTACCTTTCTCCTCCAGTTCCTGCTGCCCAATTGCAGCACTACACCCTACTAGACACTGCTCTGGCCACTTTACTCCCCAAAGCATACTGTTTCAAGTCTATGTGCAGTCCCTTCACCAAATAATTGGGGAAAGGAATATTATATGGCTTAACCACAAATGTTAACACGTGACTATTTTAAAAAACAAATTCTTCACAGTCCCTGGATCACTCCCACTACTTCTACAGAATTTCCACTGGTCGTCCTTTCCAGTGAGGTCCAACCCCCTGCCTTAATATTGTGTGTCCTCTCTTTCTTGATTTCATTATTTATCTTCACTAGTCGAAGCACCCTCCAAGCCCCAAAACTTTTGCTCATATAGCTCTTTGGCTTCCTCCTAACTATATTGTTAGAACTATCATGCTACTGTTACAATTGTCATCAAGGTATTTTATGAAATAAACATCTCTATGTAGGTCTAAAATGAGCTTCCATATAATTTTATTACCCCAACAACAAATATAATGAGTATCTGATTATCAGACGCTGTGCTAGACTCAAGGAATGTGATAGTAAATAAAACAGTGATGCTCCTCACAATGATTTGATAACCTTTCAGAGTTCTGTTCATTTTTGATAACTATAGTAACTGGCACATAGTAGGAGAATAATAAAAGGCAGTATAGGAAGTAAGAAATGGAGTCCTCTTTTCAGGTGGTTAAAAGTAACATGGATTTTATCTGGAATCATGTGAAATATGACTAAAGGCAGAATAGTATGGTTAATGAACTTTACAAGTCCCATCCTAATGTCCAGTTATCTGATTCTTTTATTCACCAATTCTCCTAGACAAAAATGCAACCTGATGAATATACAGTAGCTTCGGAATTAGAGGTATTTTCAGTAGTGAATTACACATTGATACAATGGAACTATGGAAAAGACAATATCTTTAAGAAGCATTTTAAACATCTTATTAAACAATTGCTGAAATCGTTTATTATTTGTTTATTTATTTTTGGCGCGTTTGGTCTTCGTTGCTGCGAGTGGGGGCGACTCTTCGTTGCGGTGCGTGGGCTTCTCATTGCAGTGGCTTCTCTTGTTGCAGAGCTCGGGCTCTAGGTGCACGGGCTTCAGCAGTTGTGGCACACGGGCTTAGTTACTCCGCAGCAGTAACTGCGGAGTGGTATCTTCCTGGACCAGGGATCAAACCCGTGTCCCCCGCATTGGCAGGTGGATTCTTAACCACGGCACCACCAGGGAAGTCCCTGAAATCATTTTAAAAATTACTTTCTTTTAAGGAATCAAAAAACACAGATAAAACTGCCTTATAAAAAGTCATGAAGGGCCTCCCTGGTGGCGCAGTGGTTGGGAGTCCGCCTGCCGATGCAGGGGATACGGGTTCGTGCCCCGGTCTGGGAGGATCCCATATGCCGCGGAGCGGCTGGGCCCGTGAGCCATGGCCGCTGAGCCTGCGCGTCCGGAGCCTGTGCTCCGCAACGGGAGAGGCCACAACAGTGAGAGGCCCGCGTACCACAAAAAAAAAAAAAAAAAAAAAAAAAAAAAGTCATGAAAGATGGCCATATAAAGCTTAAGCTGATACTTATCTAATAATAGTGTAAATCATTCCCTGAAAGCCTTTATATTTTTGAAAAAAGACCTTACTGAAAATGAATTACGTATTAAATCAACTGAGTTGATTTAAGAAATTTAATAATTTCTAGTGTAGTTATATCTTTGAGAAAAGACATGTAGCTTTCCATTCTATGTATTTTGTTAAGAGTTTTCATTATTACTGTCATCATACTAATTGGCTTTTTAGTATCTGGCAAGCTTTATAATAATTTGGGAGTTTTATCTGAAACTGTAGGTATGCCTTTGTCCTTGCTGTTACTGTTCATCCAAGGGATATGGCATCAAGCTTTCCTAACTCTCCTTCATCTGAAATGTTATCATAGGACACAGGGTCAACCTACCAAAAGTTAATGAAACTTAAACCTAAGGTCCCCTCAGATAAAGGGGTCCTTCAAGGGTCCTAGCATTGGATTCATATGGTCATGAATTTTTTGTAAATTTTGCAAAAGCAGGATATTCTAACCTACTTATACCTATAGATAATAATTCCAGTTCAAGTGCTATTTCTTTCCATTCCAAACCTCCCTGTCTCTGGAATAAACAGAAAAATTGTAGAGTTTGGCTAAAAGGAGTTGAATCAGAGATATATTTAATTTGGATTTGTTGGTATATAAAAGTAATTCAGAGCCACTTCTGTTTATAGTTAAGGTATTACTAGCTGTTTTATGTAGAAACGGAATCCAGAAATATTCTTACTGTCCACTGTGCCAGCTAATCCAGGTTGTATCATGAAGATCCAGGATCAGAATGATATTGCAGTATGAATATAACCTATGATACCCAACATCAGAATACATGGGAGTAGAGAAAGAAAGATGGATTTAAATGTGTGGAGCATCTGTGCAGTTGGGAGGTAGATTGTTGTTGCTTTTTTTTTTTTCCTGTGTCAGGCAATTTTTCATAGATGATGTATAATCTGCCTTAGGCAAGCTGAGTGTGTATGATGTACTCATTTCTATGTTTGGTACAAGCATGCACCCAATGGGCAACAGGGGTAGCACCAAACTGATTGGCCTCTTCATTGCAGGTTACAGCAACTGGTCAGTAAATATTTGTTATAGGAAGAACATTTTGATTGGAATGAGCCCCTCTGAGAGTCCCCAAATTAGATAATCTCAGAAGAGATAGTCAAGGACTTCCTAGTATGGTAAATGAATTCCAAGTTTTGACCATCAGTTTTGTTGTCTGACTTATAGTGAGAAGTTGAGAGACAGAAAGTTACATTTGAATTGTAATAAAGAATTTCAGAAGAAAATGCCCTGAATTATGGACTCAGTAACATATTATGGAGGACAATATTTTGGAACACATCTACCTTCTAGCAAGTGCCCCCTCATACTTCAGGTTATCTGTAGAAAAGATATGATTTTCCAGAACCTTTTAGTGAGTTATAATATGAAGTTGTGAATAGGGGAATCACTCAAATAAGTAAATATGTGTATAGTAAATCTCATTTTGCTCACTGTGGTGCTTTATGTCCTGACTGCTGACAGTGCAGTATTTTGTTGGTACACGCCCTTCTAGGAAAAGAAAAAAATAAAGTTCAACCATTATGCTATAAATTCAAAATTAATAGAAAAATGAATTATTCATCCATATTTATAGCCTGTGTATAAGTATCTGGCCTTTGCCATTGTAGCTGTTTTTCTTATGTGAATTAATAATGGATAAAAACCTACTTGCTTTCAAATGCCAGAACCCTTTTGATTGGGTTTTTTTAACTCTAAATTTTAAAAAAAGTATTAATAAGGCTGGTGTACCATACATTACTTCTGATACCCTCAGGCTGTAAGATCACAAAACTTTCATCTTTAATGCCATTAGGCTGCAACATTACTAACTCTGTAAGGTAGATTTCAGTGCAATGTCTTCCTCCTGACTAGAAGTGGTCACTGAACATAAGATTTATAGGAATATACGTTTATATGGATATAAAATTCTCTGAAAGTTACTACTAAAAACAACAAAAAAAACAATTTTAAGATTTTTATTTTTAATACTTTATAATGGAGAGCTTTGGCTCCATCGTGCAATGGATACCTCATTAGACTTCTCTAATGGAGAGCTTTGTACAGTGAAATAGCTCAGGATTCATTAACACCTCGTCCTTGGGAATTCAAATCAGTATTTTAAAATAATAAAATAGTTGCAAAATTCTTCATCTAGTTAATTGCATCTGCCCCTTTATCTACCTAATAGACAAGGTGTAAAGGAAGGAATTTGTGTTTTGGATCTGGCTAGATCCGTTTAAATCTTGGCTCTCTCACTAATTAGATGTATGGTTATGGTCAAGTAATGTCATCTCTAATACAATTTTTATCAACTGAAAAATGTGGATTATAATGGAGAACCTGGAAAGAATTTATACAGATTATATATAATATAGCAATAAATTGATTATTACTAAAGCCTCAGCTTAGTTCCCTCTTTTTTTAAGAGCCTACTCTATTCTTTCCAATTTTATCTCTGCCAGACAGGGATACATACCTCCTCTCAGCCCCCTTGTAAAAGTGTTATGACTTTGTGGCATTAGTTTATATTGAAGGAACTTCATAAAAATAGTTCATCGTGGTTATCACAACATGTGCTGATCAGTTGTTATTGAGAACACTCCTCAACATATTACCCATATGCTCTCTATGAGGACCAATAAGAGAAATTCATTTCTGATTTCTCCTCCAGAAATAGATTCATCCTAAACATTTGGATGGGTTTTTTTTTTTTAATCTTATGGACACTATGAGTTATAGTATTAATAGTGGTTCACTAATTTAAAGCCCTCCATTTTTAGTAAATATGCGTAAATTTATGGTATATACACTGAATACTAATGTCATCTTCAAATCTATTTTATTTCCAAGCCTTAAGTCTCATCTGTTACTTAAATATTTTTATATTTTTTTATTTACTTAATCCTAGCCATTCTAAATCCTTTTCATAACAAAGTAGAATATAAAAAATAAATTAGCAAATATGACCTTGTCTAGTTCAGAGTTGCTGTCAAGATTAAGAAACAGTGCATCTGGTGGCCCTATGTTTTGTTACTTGTCAAAAGTTAAATACTCAGTAATATATACTTTAATAGTATTGTGTTTTTATATGCATCTCAAGTCATTCAACTTTCACAGGTGATTTTGCTCATTTGCTTCACTAAGTTTTGTCTGAGGGAGACTCGGTGATTTTTTAAATTCCTGTTAGAATTTAGCACACTTGTGTATTTTTAAATAAGTAAAACGGACCAACCCAAAATGACGAAAATTAAATTTTAGGCGACAAACTTATAGTCAACCAGACTTATTCAAAGTTGGCTGTGCTAAAAAGACAAAAACAAAAAAGAAATTTTAAATGCCGTTGCGTAGGGAATGTGAGAATGTACTCTCCAGGACACCAGAATCTCCATCATTTTTTTAAAATCTTAAATCTGGCTTGATTCACATATTTATGTTATCTGTTGGCCCTTAAGGGCTCTTTATATTGGCAATCTATAGTATTATCACTAACCACAGAACAAAGCTATAAAGCTATATTTTTTGACCTTCCCTCATGTGCCAATCTATTTATCTCTGGCCTCCACTCCACTGTTGTGGTTTCCATGAAGAGAGCAGGGTTTTGACATATAACAGAGAAGTGGAAAGACTCTGCTGCACTGATGTGGGTAAAGGGAGCAAAAAGGAGTGAGACAAAAAGATAGCGCCACAGCTGGGGTTCCTTTCAGGGAACAGCATGGAAATTTTGAGCGTGGGGTCCAGTCTCTAAGAGAAACCTCATACATGAAATGAAGTTGTAGCACATGAATGATGGAGGAAGATGACTAGAGAGATGAATTGCTGGTATCTTTCAAGGAGTTAATCAATGAACCCATGTGGCCCTGGAGTTTTCTCTGTGTGTGTGTGTGTTCTTTCTTTAGTAACAAATTCAATTATTTTAATCAATATAGAGCCATTCAGCTTTTCTATTCTATCTTGTGTCAGTTATGGTAAGTTGAGCTTTACAAAGTATTTGTTCATTTTTTAAAATATGTCCTTTTATTTTAATTAAATTTGTTAACATATAGTTGTTCATAATATTACCTTTTAATCTTTTAACATCTATTGGATCTCTAATAATATCTGCTTTTTAATTTCTCATATTAGCAATTTTTGCACTTCCTCATTTTTCTTGATCAATGTAATAGAGGGTTATGAATTTTCTTGATCTTTTATTAAAGATCCAAATTTTCACTTTGTCAATTTTCTCCATTGTTTTATATTTCACAGATTTCTGCTCTCATCTTTACTATTTCTGTTCTTCTACTTTGATTTTACTTAGTTCTTCTTTTTCTAGCTTCTTAAAATAGAACTTTAGGTCACGGCTGAGTAAAATTTTCATTAAAGAGTCAAATAGTAAATATTTTAAGCCTTGCAGACTGAGGATATTATATATGTGTATATACAGTATACATATGTATGTAATATATACATTTAAATATTTAAAAACAATTCTTATTTGGTGGGCTATAAAAAGATCCCTACCAGGATTTGGCTCATAGGCCATAGTTTGCCAACTCCTGCTAATCACTAATTTTATGCCTTCTTCTTTCTTTCTTTTTTTTTTTTTTTTTTTTTTGCGATACGCGGGCCTCTCAGTGTTGTGGTCTCTCCCGTTGCGGAGCACAGGCTCCGGACACACAGGCCCAGTGGCCATGGCTCACGGGCCCAGTGGCTCCGTGGCACGTGGGATTCTCCCAGACCGGGGCACGAACCCGTGTCCCCTGCACCGGCAGGCGGGCTCTCAACCACTGCGCCACCAGGGAAGCCCCCTTCTTTTCTAATATAAGCATTTAAAGATAAAAATTTCCTTCCAAGCACTGCTTTAGCTGAATCTCACAAATGATAATATGTTATAATTTCATTAATTTTGAAATTTGTTAAATTACCTTTTTGATTCCTCCTTTCACCATGGTTTCTCTTGAAGTTCTAAAATTTCCAAATATTTAGAGGAGGTTCTAGATATATCATTCTTATTGATTTTAAGTTCATGTGGTCACAGATGCACTGTCTCAGTTTTCAATCTTTTATAACTTATTGAGATTGTTTCTATCTAACAGTGTATATTAGTCCTTGCTGGGTTTGTTTTTCCTTTCTACTCATATCTACCTGATAATTATAGTAAATAGTGCATTTACATTTATGTAATTATAAATATGAATAGATTTATATAATTATAGATATGGTTGTATTTATGTTTCCCATTATAATAATTGTTTTCTGTTTGTACTATCTTTTTGTTCCTCTGTGACTCATTTCTAACTTTCTTTCATGTTAATTGAATTTTTTTTAGAACTTCCTTTTAAGTTACCTTTCCACTGTTTGCTATTAATTTTTAGTGATTTCTTTCTGTAAATGTTTCCCAAAGTAATTAGAGTTAACATTAGACCTCTTCATATAAAATGAAAGAACCTTGAAATCACCCACTTTGTGCTATGGTTTCTATATGTATTACATCTATGTATGTTACTAAACACATAATGTGTTATAATGTTATTTTAAATAATCATATATATTTTAATTAAATAAATAGAAAAATAGTCCTTTATGTTAACCTATATATTTACCATTTATGTTACTATTCTTCCTGAAGAGCAAATTTTTATCTGGTATTATTTCCCTACAGCCTGAAAAACTTTCTTCAGCACTTCTTGTAAAGATCTGCTGGTGGCAAATTCTGTTAATTTTAATTTATCTGAAAATGTACTTATTTTACATTTATTCTTGAAAGATATTTCACAGTGTATAAAATTCTGTCGTCTCGCTGCAACTGTGTCCCATGACAAATCAGAGGTCATTTTTATCGTTATTTCCCTATATATATCATCTGCTCTTTAGATTTTGTGTTTATCTTTGGTTTTCAGCAATTTGTGTTTCATGTGCCTGGGTGGTGTAGTTTTCTTTCTTTGTACTGCTTATGGTTTAAAGTTTATATGAAATCTGTGAATTAATGTTTTTCATTAACTGGGAAAATATGGGCCATTATTTTTCTAAATATTTTCCCTATCCTCTCTCTTTCCTATTTCTAGGGCTTCAATTATACATACGTTAGGCATTTGATACTGTCCCACAGATCACTGAAAGTTCACTCCTTTCCCACTCTTTTAGCTCTGTCTTGTTCTGTTTGTATAATTTCTATTGATTTATTTTCAACTTCACTGACTCTTACTTCTGTAATCCCCAATCTTATGTTAAGACCTCCAAGTTTACTTCTATTTTTTTCAGGTATTACTTTTTAGGTTTAGAATTTTAATTTGGTTATATTTTATGGTTTCTATTTCTGTGTTGAGATTGTCTGCATTTTTACTCATTACAAGCATATTTTCCTTTACTTTCTTATATGTAGTTATAGGAGCTGATATTTAAATATATGCTAGTTCCAACATCCTATGTCACATCAAGGTTGGTTTCCATTGATTGCCTTTACTTTTGAATATAGGCCATGATTTTTCATTTTTGTTTAAATGAGTTGCTATTTGTCCCAGCATCTTTTATTGACTAAAGTATTCTTCCTCTAGTGTGGGGATATATTATTATTATAGCATAAATTCATAGCCATAACAAGGTTCACCACAGGTATATAATTGCCAAAAAACTTGGTACTTATGTATTTCATATTTTACAACTAAGTAAAATGAAACTACATCAATCAGATAACAAGGTTTAGATTCACTTCTCTGAGAATTCATTTTAACATATTTGAGATCTAGTTCATTTGCTTAATCTCCTATGGAAATCTTTTTATTCTTTTGATCATTGGACCTAAATCTCAAAGCATTTTAAAGATTTATTTTCTCTTCAGCACTGACCTCAATCCTTTGTTTCATACTTGAATAATATTTTCTATTCAACTCCAAAATGATATCTTTCTTACAAATACATTTACAGCTTCTAATACAATGCAGAATTTAGGGCAGAGAGGAAGCAAAGACCATGAAGTAAACTCGGTACTATGCTTTTTATGGAAAGAAAATTATATTATGTGTCTGTCATTTTACACATGAGTAAAATTAAGTTGTTAGCTCTGATGGTGATGGTAACAGGTAACACTCATAGAAAACTTACCATATTTGAAGTACTTCTCTAAACATATCATATTCATTAATTCATTTTAAATTTTCAACAACTGTGTGAAGTTGGTACTATAATTATCATCTCTATTTTACTGTTGATGAAACTGAGTCTTAGAAAGATTAAATAATGTGGAGAAACAAAGATTTGAAATGAGGTAGTCTGAATCACCACTCTATCATTACCTAATTGCCAAGAGGAAGAGGAGGAAATGGAGAGGGAGGAAGAGAGGAAATTATTCAAAGTAGAAACAGAACTGTAGCATCAGTCTTTACAGTGTGTATTTAATTGTGCCCAAGTGCTTCCCCAAGCTGCAAAATAATTCACATGCCAGAGTGAAGGGATGGCTGATGACAAAAAGTTCAGCAAGACCATGAACATGGATATGTGGTTCACATGGGAGATAAATCTCTATGCTAGAGATTAAACCTCATAAAATCTTAAAATCAATAACTCATTCTACTTGCTATAAACCCTCACTTAGCAAGCAAATTTCTAAATGTAATTTTTTCTTCTCTATAATAATTAAGAAGAGTAAAAAAGCATAACTTTCTAACTAAACACCTAAATTTTATATCACAAAATAATTACCACTTATTTAAATATTTTTAAATTGTGTGTGTGTTTGTATATGTGTGTTTGTGTGTACATGGGTTTGACCAAAACACTTTGCTCAGTGCTTCCATGAAAAAAACACCATAGAGGTCCTATAGTATAATAATTTGGGAAGAAAAATTATAACAACTGGGCTCTCTTTAATCCATAAACAAATGGGTAGACATTTAATGCACATTTTAAACAGTTTTTCTCTAATATGTTGACAAAATTAACATGTATTGTCCAATTGTATAATCAAAGTCTTAAAAGAGTAAAGGAAATTTCTTCTACAAAAGAATATCACTTGCACAGCAAAGGAAACCATAAACAAGACCAAAAGACAACCCTCAGAATGGGAGAAAATATTTGCAAATGAAGCAACTGACAAAGGATTAATCTCCAAAATTTATAAGCAGCTCATGCAGCTCAATAGCAGAAAAACAAACAACCCAATCCAAAAATGGGCAGAAGACGTAAATAGACATTTCTCCAAAGAAGATATACAGACTGCCAACAAACACATGAAAGAATGCTCAACATCATTAATCATTAGAGAAATGCAAATCAAAACTACAATGAGATATCATCTCACACCAGTCAGAATGGCCATCATCAAGAAATCTAGAAACAATAAATGCTGGAGAGGGTGTGGAGAAAAGGGAACACTCTTGCACTGCTGGTGGGAATGTGAGTTGGTACAGCCACTATGGAGAACAGTATGGAGGTTCCTCAAAAAACTACAAATAGAACTACCATATGACCCAGCAATCCCACTACTAGGCATATACCCTGAGAAAACCATAATTCAAAAAGAGTCATGTACCAAAATGTTCATTGCAACTCTATTCACAATAGCCCGGAGATGGAAACAACCTAAGTGTCCATCATCGGATGAATGGATAAAGATGTGGCACATATATACAATGGAATATTACACAGCCATAAAAAGAAACGAAACTGAGCTATTTGTAATGAGGTGGATAGACCTAGAGTTTGTCATACAGAGTGAAGTAAGTCAGAAAGAGAAAGACAAATACCGTATGCTAACACATATATATGGAATTTAAGGGAAAAAAATGTCATGAAGAACCTAGGGGTAAAACAGGAATAAAGACACAGACCTACTGAGAATGGACTTGAGGATATGGGGAGGGGGAAGGGTAAGCTGTGACAAAGCGAAAGAGAGGCATGGACATATATACAGTACCAAACGTAAGGTAGATAGATAGTGGGAAGCAGCCGCATAGCACAGGGAAATCAGCTCGGTGCTTTGTGACCACCTGGAGGGGTGGGCTAGGGAGGGTGGGAGGGAGGGAGAGGCAAGAGGGAAGGGATGTGGGATCAGATGTATATGTATGACTGATTCACTTTGTTATAAAGCAGAAACTAATAATATATATATATATATATATATATATATATATATATAACATAAAAAAAAGAATATCACTTATGTTTTACCATAATATATTTTTCTCCAAAGCTGTTTCCAATTTGTAATACAATGTGGTATTGTGTTTATATGCATGAAATTGAAATAAAAAACTCATTTTAGTTTTAAATGAATAATTTTATCTTTAATTCTAGCCTTGCTGCTGGTCAAATATTTGATAATAAAATTTATTTATTTCTAGGGATACAGCAGATAGTATATCTCCCTGATGATTTTTCTTAAGTTTTCTGAATCCATAAGTATTAATTATCTATGAAAAGAGCTGATTTTTCTGAGAAAATGTGTTCATCAATTTCACACATTTATTCTTCCCTGTAGAAATATTCACTATGGACTTTGGTTAGCCTGAGAGAAATAAAAAGGTTGAATTTCCCCACTTACGAACACCACAGGAAGGTCATTTTCACCTACCTATCTCAGAACATCTCTACAGAAACTTAATAATGCTTAGTCCAGAAAAAAAATTATCTAAAACAACTGATAAATTGTTATTCCTTTAAGGCAATCAATGACTTAATCTTGGAGAGTAAAAAGAAATTCTGATTTAATTTATTATGAAATCCCTACATTTGTTAGAAAGATGCAGGCCAGACCAATGTTTATGAATGTCTATTTGGAGAATACATTTAGAAATTGCCCAAATCAGTAGAAATATATTAACTTTGACCAACAAATTTTTGTCAATTCAATATTATTAAGCATAGTCAAAAATGTACTGAAGATTAATCTAATCTGCAAAACAACTGTGAAAGACAATACTATCCATGAAAACATTAAGGAATAGTATGAGTAAGATGCTGAGTTACTCTATTCTCCTGATTTCTAGTGTACTAGGATTTGCTATTTTAGTCCAGAAGAAAACCTTACGGCCTTTTGGTATTTGACTGAACTGTAGATACTAAATCTACTCTGGCATTGCTGAGACAGTCTGTTCAATCTGCATTCTCAAAGCCGTGTCTATATTAGAACAAAGAAAAGCTAAAATACATGATTAAAAAATTAAAAGGTCTGTTCCTGCCCTCGTCCGTCACACTTACTAATGTAATGTTAAATTCAAACCTCCGAATTTGTAATTTGCCTGATTAAACAGAGAATGTCTTAAGGTTTGCAATACCTATGAAAAGAATTGCAAAACAGACCAATTATTTTAACACAATTACTAAGATAAGTGTTCAAATTATTATACTTCAGAAATAAAGTTATTTTCAAACTTTCTAAACCATATACTTTTAAATATTGAGATATAATTGACATTTAATATTATATTAGTTTCAGCTGTACAACATAATGATCTGATATTTGCATATATTGCAAAATGATCACCACAATAAGTCTAACTAACATCAGTCACCACACAGAGATATTTTTCTTATGAGAACTTTTAAGGTTTACTCTCTTAGCAATGTTAAAATGTACAATACAGATTTATTTCCCCCACTCCCTTCAGTGAAGTTATGTCATATATCTGTAACAGATTCTTTAAATTTAAACAAATTTTTAATAAATTTATAACCTCTGCACTCACTTCTACCATTCCTCCACCCCCCACCTCTGGCAACCACCAATCTGTTCTCTATATCTATGAGCTTGCTTTTGTGGGGTTTTTGTTGTTTGTTTTTTGGTTTTTGTTTTTTAACGTCCATGTATAAGAGAGATATGGTATTTGCCTTTCTCTGACTTATTTCACTTGGCATAATACCCTCAAAGTCCATCTGTGTTGTTGCAAATGGCAAGACTATGTTCTTTTTTATAGCTGAAAAATATTCTGTCATATATAATATATATATATATTATACATACATGTTACACTTTATCCATTCATTCATTGATGGACACGTAGGTAGTTTCCATATTTTGGCTATTATAAATAATGCTACAGTGAACATGTGAGTAATTTTATCTTTTCAAGTTAGTATTTTCATTTTCTTCAGGAATACCCAGAAGTGGAATTGCTGGATCATATGATAATTCTGTTTTTAATTTTTTGAGGAAACTCCTTACTGTCTTCTATAGTGGCTGCACCAATTTACATTGCTACCAATAGTGCACAGGGTTCCTTTTTCTCCACATACTCATCAATAATTGTTATTTCTTGTTTTCTTTGATAATAGCCATTCTAACAGGTATGAGGTGATATCTCATCATAGTTTTTATTAGTAATGGTGATTAATAATGTAGAGCATCTTTTCATGTACTTTTTGGCCATCTGTATGATGTCTTCTTTGGAAAAATGCCTACTCAGATCTTCTGTCTGTTCATTAATCAGATTGTTTGTTTTTTACTGTTGAGTTGTATGAGTTCTTTGTATATTTTGCATATTAGCCCTTTATCAGGTGTCTGATTTGCAAATATTTTCTCCCATTCAGTAGGTTGGCTTTTCATTTTGTTGACAGTTCCCTTTGCTGTGCAGAAGCTTTTTTGTATGATGCAATCCCACATTTCTTTTTGGTTTAGTTGCTCTTCTTTTTGGTGTCAGATTAAAAAAATCATCATCAAGACCTATGTCAAAGAGCTTGCTACCTATGTTTTCTTCTAGACGTTTTATGGATTCAGGTATTAGTGTTCAAGTCTTTAATCCATTTTAAGTTAGTTTTTGTGTATGGGGTAAGATGGTGGTACAGTTTCATTCTTTTGCATGTGGCTATCCAGTTTTCCCAACACCATTTATTGAAGAGACTCTCCCTTCCCCATTGTATATTTTTGGCTCCTTTGTCATAAATTAATTGACCATATATATGTGGATTTATTTCTGGGTTTTCTATTTTGTTCCATTGATCTATGTCTGTCTTTATGCCAATACCATACTCTTTTAATTAGTATAACTATGTAATAAAAGTTGAAATCAGTGAGTGTGATGCCTCCAGCTTTGTTGTTCTTTCTCAAGATCACTTGGGATATTTGTGTGTTCATTTTTGCGGTTCCATACAAACTTTAGGATTATTTTCTCCATTTCTTTGAGAAATTCCATTGGAATTTTGATAGAGATGGCATTGTACCTGTATATTGGTTTGGGTAGTATGGACATTTTAACAATGTTGATTTTTCCAATCCATGAGCACAGATATATTTCCATTTATTTGTGTCTAATTTCTTTCTTAATATCTTGTAGTTTTCAATATAGAGGCCTTTTACTTCCTTGGTTAAATTTATTTCTAGGGATTTCATTCTTTTTGAAGGAATTGTAAATGGGATTTTAAGAATTTCCCTTCTGATAGTTCACCATTAGTATATAGAAATGCAACAGAATTTTGTGTATTGATTTTGTATCCTGCAACTTTACTGAATTCATTTATTATTTGCAACAGTTTTTGATAGGGTTTCAGGGTTTACAATATATAATTTTATGTCATCTGCAAATAGTGACAATTTTACTTCTTTTTTTCCAATTTGGATGTCTTTTCTTCCTTTTCTTGCCTTATTGCTCTGGCTAGGACTTCCAATACTATGTTGAATAGAAGTGGGGAGAGTGGGCACCCTTGTCTTTTTGTGACCTTAGAGGAAAGACTTTCATCTCTTCACCAATGAGTATGATGTTAGTTGTGAGCTTGTTATATATGGCTTTAATTATGTGGAGGTACATTCCCTCTATACCCACTTTGTTGAGAGTTTGTATCAGGGATGTTGAATTTTGTCGCTCCTTTTCTGCACTTACTGAGATAATCATATAACTTTTATCCTTCATTTTGTCAATGTGGTGTATCACATCTTCGATCCATTGATTATTCAGTAGCATATTGCTAATATCCACATATTTGTGAATTTTACAGTTTTCTTTGTGTAATTAATTGCAAGTTTCATTACATTGTCATCAGAAAAGATCCATGACATTATTTCGATCCTCTTACATTTATTAAGACTTGTTTTGTGGCTTAATGTATAATCTATCTTGGAAAATGTTCCATGTGCGCTTGAGAAGAATGTTTTCTGTTGCTTGTGGATGGAATTATCTGTAAATATATGTTAAGCCCATCAGATCTGATGTGTCATTTAAGGCTAATGTTTTCTTATTGATTTTCTGTCTAAATTATCTATCCATTGATGTAAGTGGGGCATTAAAATATGCTACTCTTTTTGTATAGCTGTCTATTTCTTCTTTTAGGTCTGTTAATATTTGTTTGATATATTTAGGTGCTCCCATATTGGGTGCATAAATACTTACAAATACTGTATCCTCTCGTTGGACTGACTCTGTTTTCACTACATAACACCCATTTTTGTCTCTTGTTACAGGCTTTGTTTTAAAGTCTATTTTGTCTGATATAAGTATAGCTGCTCCAGCTTTCTTTTGTTTTCTGTTTACATGGAATATCTTTCTCCATCTCTCAATTTTCAGTCTGTGTGTGTCCTTACATCTAAAGTGAGCCTCCTGTAGGCAGCATAGAGATGGGTCTTGTTTTTTTATCCATTCAGGCACACTATGCCTTTTTATGGTAGAATTTAGTCCATTTACATTTAAAGTAATTATTGATAGGCATATACTTATTTCCATTTTGTTAATTTTTTTGGGCTATTTTTGTGTTTCCTCTCCATTCTTTTCTTCTTCTCTTGTTCTCTTCCTTTGTGATTTTATGACTTTCTTTTGTGGTATATTGATATTCTTTTCTCTTTACCTTGTGTGTATTTTCTATAGGTTTTGCTTTGTGGTTGCCATGAGGTTTACATAAAACAACTTACTTCTAGAACAGTCTATTTTAAGTTGGTAACAACTTAACTTTGATCCCTTTCTAAAGCTCAGCATTTTTACTCTCCCCTCAATATTTTATTTTTTTGATGTAATATTTTACTTGTGTATCCCTTAACCAGTTATTGTACTCATAGTTATTTTTATGACTTTTTTCTTTTAATCTCATAATAGCTTTATAAGTGATTAATCCACCACCTTTAGTATATATTTGCCTTTCCAGTGAGATTTATTCCTTCCCTGGACACAATCTTGCCATAAATCCCATCTCCACCAAATGATCCACAATTGGGAGAAAACAAAACCCAGAGCCTCTCCCTGAGGAACAGAAGGTTCAAACTACACATGAGACACTTCAACTTTTGGCACCTCAGGATTGAGCCCCAAATCATAGAACTTGAAAATGAATGGGGCTTTCATTCCAAGACCAACAAGATTGTAGTGACCTGTGAGACAGTTCTTAAGTGCTCATGTGCTCAGACTTATCCACCCCAGATCCCATCTCAGAGGTAGCCCATTGCACCTAGACTTAAAATGAAGAAGACTCACCTGCTTGTATTAAAGTGGCAGCCTAAAGGGCAGGCAACCTATTTAACACACACATCTAGGAGGGTGCTGGAACACTCTCTGGAGACAGAGACTGGCAAGGGCCATTTTCACATTCACCCTTTGCCCTCCTCCAGAACACCAGTATCTCTCAGAAGGGAACTTTTATATGCATCTTGAACCTTATCTTTGCAGCTGCCATCCAGGGGATGCCTCTTGAGTGCCTGGTTCTGGAGACCAGGGGAGCTTGCATTCCTGGTCCCATGGGACTGTAATAATAGTTGTCACCCAGAAAGGAGCTTGTACCCCTGTCTGGTGCCCTGATTTTTAAAGTTACTACCAGCAGACACCTCTATATTGCTTGGGTCTCATGGCCAGTGGGGCTTACGCCCATGGGTTCCACAGGACTGTAATCAATGGAGAAGATTTCTTAAATAGCTACCACCCCCAAGGTACAGTAAAAGGCAACAGGTTGAGGAGATAGGTCTTTCTGTGTAGGAAGCTGAATAGCTAATCAGCATGACTGTGGCCTGGGGGGCAGGCTTCTAAAATTAAAGTTATATCTACAGGATAACTATAATCCTTTCCAGAGATCTTGGAGGGTGACTGGTATCTTCACCCTCTCCCTCTGCTATGTTCTAGTGTGCCAGTGTCTCCTGGAGGGGAATTTTACACGTGGTTGGTACCCTGGTTTTTACATCTTGCTCCCCAGTATTTTCAGATGTTGACTAGGGGACACCCCTTTGTCACCTGGCAAGCCAGGAGGGCTTGCACTCCTGGGTCCTATGGAATTCTAGCAATTGAAGAGACAGTCCTTAGCAGGCTGCCACCCCCATGGCACTTTGCAGACAGCAGATGAGGCACATCCCCCATTCTCTCTGTGAAGGAGGCCTCTCGACTTGTCCTGGAGCTTCAGCAGGAGGGGAAGACTTCAGGTCTGGGATACATCTAATGGACTACAGAGCTGCTCTCAAGAAAGTTAGGCTGTAGATGCCATCTTGGCTCTTGCTCCAACTTGCCAGTAGCTTCCCAAAAAAGAGCTATACACTGATCTGGAGCCTCAATTTTTGCAGCTGCCACCCAGGGAATACCGCCAGATTGCCCTGGCCAGTGGGGCTTATGTTTGTGGACTAACAGGACTGTATATACTTGTATACTTTTGAAAGATGCTTCCTGAGGGTCTGGCTTCCAAACAGCCTGAATTTAGGTCCTGAGATCCTCCCCTTAGGAACACAGACAGGTCTTGACACATCCTCAACTACTGGGAGCTATTAACAATATAATAGGCTGCTTGGACAAGCACAGCTTGGTCAAGTACCTTTGACCACCAACATATACTTTATATACTTCCTATACCATATATTTTTGCATGTAAGTTATAATTGCCAATCAATCAACTTGTCTAAAATATTTATTTCCTTCCTTGTAAGACTGATGTTCACACATAGATAAGGATAGAAATACTACCAGGAAGTACAGTAATACTGACATTCCTATATATACATAATTATTGAAGCCAAATTTTTAACAAAATGATTAAATTAGTTTAAAATATTCCCATGATATTATGTTCATTAGAGATGATAGTACTCAGGCCAAAAACAGTAGTTAATTCAATACATTCATACTTTGCTCATGTCAGTATAAATTAATTTAATGGAATACTTCTGAAAGGAATATGATAATATGTAGCAAAAAGCAAAGATTTTCATGAGTTTTGCTACAGTAATTCCACACTAGGAAATTTCTCCTAAGGGAATAATTCAACAAAAGCAAGAAGGTATGTGCTCAAAGAATATTCAGTGCAGCATTATCTATAATAGAATAAATGTTCAACAATAGGGAAAGGCTTACTAAATTATGGTACATTAACATAATGGGATATTACACAGCTATGAAAAATGATGATTATAAAAACAAAGAGAAGACAACTGTTTGTAATACAATTTCAAGTTGCAAAAAAGAAACCATAGGTTGTAATTTATACTTGACATCAATTATGTAAAATAAGCTATTTGCAAATAACAACAGGAAAATAATAAGCAATAATGAAAAACACCTGCTACATTAGGATAGAAAGAGTCAGGATAATTGCTTTTAATTTTTTCCATTGCATTTTATTAGTAGTAACAATGGTGGTCATAGCAATGAAAATATAACCAGCAATAATACATCCAAGGTGAAAAGCCACATCACATTCAGAAAGCTGAAACACTTTTAAAGATTTTTAAAAATAGACTTTATTTTTTAGAGCAGCTTAAGGTTCACAGCAAAACTGAGCAGAAAGTACAGAGAGTTCTCATATACCTATACCTTCTGCCCCAACATGTGCAGTCTCCCCCAGTATCAACATTCCCTACCAGAGTGGTACATTTATTATAATCTGTGAACCTATATTAACACATCATTATCACCCAAAGTCCATAGTTTACGTTGGGGTTCACTCTTCGTGCTATATATTCTATGAATTTTGACAAATGTATAATGACATGTTTCCACCAATAAAACATTATACAGAATAGTCTCAGTGCCCCTCACATTATGTGTTCTGCATATTCAATCCTCCCCACCCCCACACCCTGCCCATCTAAGCTCTGGCAGCCATCAATCTTTTTTTCTTTTCTTTTACACTGACCAGTTTATTATGAAGGATACAACTCAGGAACAGCCAATGGAAGAGATGCATAAGATAAAGCCGCAACCATAAAAACTCTGATCGTTTAAGTGTCTCCATGCTTTTGCCTTTTCCAGAATTTCAAATAGTTGGAATAGTTGGAAAAGGCTACTGTATTAGCCTTTTCATATTGGCTTCTTTCACTTAGTAATATGCATTTAAGTTTCCTCTATGCCTTTTCATGGTTTTATTCATTCTTTTAGCAATGAATAATATTCCATTGTATGAATGTACCACAATTTATCTATCTATTCACTTACTGAGGGACACCTTGGTTGCTTCTAAGTTTTGGCAATTATGAATAAAGTTGCTATATATAGCATGTGCAGGTTTTTGTGTGGATATAAGTTTTCAGCTCTTTGGGGTAAATATCAAGGAGCATGACTGTTGGATCATATGGTAAGAGTATGTTTAGTTTTGTAAGAAACCACCAAACTGTCTTCCAAAGTGTGTGTACCATTTTGCATTACCACCAGCAATGAAAGAGAGTTCCTGTTGCTTCACATTCTAACCAGCACTTGGTTTTGTTAGTGTTCTGGATTTTGGCCATTCGAAGAGGTGTGAGGTGGCATCTCATTGTTTTAATGTGCGATTCCCTTAAGTCATATGATATGGGACATTTTTTCATATGATTATCTGCCATCTGTATGTCTCCTTTGTGAGGTGTCTGTTAAGGCCTTTGGTCCATTTTTCAATTGGATTGTTCATATTCTTGTTGAGTTTTAAGAGTTATTTGTATATTTTGGATAACAGTCCTTTACCAGATATGGCTTTTGCAAATATTTTCCCCTGGCCTGTGGTGCATCTTTTCATTCTCTTGGACAGTGTCTCTCACAGGCAAGAAATCTTTAATTTTGATGGAGTCCAAATTATCAATTCTTTCTTTCATGGATCATGACTTTGGCATTGTATCTAAAAGTCATTGCCAAACCCAAGGTCATATATATTTTCTCCTATGTTATCTTATAGGAGTTTGAATTCTATAAATCACTATGAGTTAATTTTTGTAACACGTATAAGGTCTGTGTCTGGATTCATTTTTTTGTGTGTTATGTCCAGTTGTTCCGGCACCATTTGTTGAAAAGATTATCTTTGCTCCATTGTATTCCCTTTGTTCCTTTGTCAAAGATCACTTGACTGTATTTGTGTAGGTCTATTTCTGGGCTCTATTCTGTTCCAATGGTCAGTTTGTTTATTCTTTGCCAATACCACACTGTCTTAATTACTGTAGCTTTACAGTGAGTCTTGAAGTCAAATAGGGTCAGTCCTCCAACTTTGTTCTTCTCCTTCAATGTTATGTTGGCCATTTCTGGATCTTTTGCTTCTCCATATGAAGTTTAGGATCAGTCGGTTGATGTTCACAAAATAACTTACTGGGATTTTCACTGAGATTTCATTGAGTCTATAGATCAATTTGGGAAGAACTGATATCTTGACCCTATTGAGTCTTCCTATCCATGAGCATGAAATATCTTTCCATTCATTAGTTATTGATTTCTTTCATCAGAGTTTTGTAGTGTTCCTCATACAGATTTTGTACATATTTTGTTAGCTTTACACTTAAGTATTTCATTTTTTGGAGTGCTACTGTAAATGACATTGCATTTTTCATTCCAAATTGTACTTGTTCATTGCTGGTATACAGGCAAAGCATTTGGCTTTTGTATGTTAGTCTTATATCCTCTAACCTTGCTATAATTGCTTATTAGTTCCAGGACTTTTTTTGTTGTTGATTCTTTAGGATTTTCTACATAAATGATCATGTTACTGAAATCAAAGACAGTTTTATTTCTTCCTTCCCAATTTGTATTCCTTATATTTTCTTTTCTTGTCTTACTGCATTTTCTAGAACTTGTAGTACAATGTTGAAAAGCATTGGTGAGAGGGGACATATTTGCCTTCTTCCTGACCTTACAGGGAAATATTCAAGCTTTTCATCTTTAAGTATGATGTTAGCTGTCTTTTTGTAGATATTCTTTATCAAGCTAAGGAAATTCCCTCTATTGCTAGTTTACTGGGAGTTTTTAATCATGAATAGTGTTGGAATTTGTAAAAATCTTTTTGTGCATCTATTGATACAATCATGTGATTTTTCTTATTGATTGATGGATCACATGAATTGATTTTTAAATGTTGAAATAGATTTGCATATCTGGGATAAATCCCACTTAGACATGGTGTATAATTCTTTTTGTACATTGTTGGATTCAGTTTGCTAATACTTTGTTGAGGACGTTTGCATGCATGTTCATGAGAGATATTTGTCTGTAGTTTTTTTGTAATGTCTTTGTCTGGTTTTAGTATTAGGGTAATGCTGGCCTCCTAGAACAATTTAGGAAGTATTCCCTCAACTATCATCTGAAAAAGATTATAGAGAGTTGGTATAATTCTTTTCTTAAGCGTATTTTAGAATTTATCAGTGAGCACCTGGACCTGGTGCTTTCTATTTATAAAGTTATTAATTATTGATTCAATTCTTTATTAGATATAGGTCTATTAAGATTGTATATTTCTTCTTTTGTGTGAGGTTTGGTAGATTTTGTCTTTATAGGAATTGGTCTGTTCATCTGGGTTATAAAGAGCATAAAGCTGTTCACAGTTTGCCCATTTTTCAAATGGGTTGTTCATTTTCTTACTTTTGAGTTTAAGAGTTCTTTGTATATTTGGGATGACAGCCTTTTACTTTTAAACACTTTGAGCCAGATGTGAGCATGTGCCATTTGCTAAATTAACCTCTGAAAGAACATATTCACTATGGTTATCTGGTAAAGTAGTTGCCTATAGGGGAATTCCCTGGCGGTCCAATGGTTAGGGCTCCACACTTCCACTGCAGGGGCCATGGGTTAGATCCTTGGTTGGGGAACTAAGACCCCCACATTGCTGTGTGGAATGGCCAAATAAATAAATAAATAAATAAATAAAAAGTAGTTGCCTATAGAAAGGGGGCAGTTAGAAGACATGGGTTACATTACCAGTTTTAACCTAACTTAGTTGGTGAGTTTTCATAAGTCACTTACATCTGAATCAATCCCATACATGTGTGAGTTCAATTGATGATAATGATCACTCTAACTGACAAATTTAATAAAAGTTACAATCTAGTGAAAAAAAGTTTATGGGACTCAATATTTGGCAAATGATATGTGGCGTTGCTTTCCAAGTCTTCCCTAGTTTGCTGCACCACACACTGAGATGGTTACAATGACTGTATGCCTATCAAGGGTGAAATTCTGACAGATGTTAGAAACCCAGTAAGGGCCTTAAAGCTTCTTATACTGATAGCCACATATGCCTGAAGTCTCAAAACAATAATTTTATATTTTTAGTATTTCACATCAGTTTTCTAATATCAAGGTTTTTAGTATGATTTCTTAAGAAAGCACTAAAGTAATATTACTGCACTGGCCATAGGTTATGCAATAATGAGTAATTAATGATAAGTAATGAATAACCATCACATATACACAATTGTTTACTACTATGTAATGGGGACCAATCTGAGAGCAAATCAATCACTAGTCCCTTATTTCACAGTGCCTAAAAAGGATTGATCATAACAGGCTGTACAGAGCCTAATGCATCACATATAAAAGTTTTAATACTTATAAATATAAAAATTTTAATAAAATAAGGAGTTTCGATGAAATAGTACCTTTTAGAGTTAATATTAAATCAAATCCTTATTTTAAATTCAGACTAGTTAACTAATTAATGTGGCCTAGCATGTATGTGATCTTTCCTGGAGAATGTTTCATGTGCACTTGAAAAAAATGTGTACATTGCATGGAATGTTCTATATATATCTCTTAATTCAATTTGGTGCAATGTGTCAATTAAGTCCAGTGTTTCCTTACTGATTTTCTGTCTGGGTAATCTGTCCATTGATGTAAATGAGGTGTTAAAGTACTCTACTGTTATTGTATTACTGTTCATTTCTCCCTTTTTTCTGTTAATATTTAGGTTATATATAGGTTAGTTGCAAATGTTTATAAATGTTATATCCTCTTTTTGGATTGATCCCTTTATCATTAAGTAATGTCCTTCTTTGTCTTTTTTATAGACTATGTTTTAAAGTCTATTTTGTCTGATAGGAGTATTGATGCCCAAGCTTTCTTTTTGTTTGCATTTGCATGGAATATCTTTTTTGATCCCTTCACTTTCAGTCCCTAAGTTGTTAGCTCTGAAGTGAGTCTCTTATAGGCAGCATATAGATGGGTCTTATTGTTTTCATTCATTCAACTATCCTATAGTTGAATTAGCCCATCTCCATTTAAAATGATTATTGATAGGTATGTACTTATTACCATTTTGTTACTGGTTTTCTGGTTGTTTTTATAGTTCTCTGTGACTTTCTTCTTCTTTTATTCTCTTTCCTGCTATTTTGGTGATTTTCTTTAGTATTATGTTCAGGTTTTTTTCTTTTTGCTTCTTGAGTATATATTGTAGGATTTGGGGTTTTGGCTACCATGAGCTAGATTTTATATATATATGTATGTGTGTGTGTGTGTGTGTGTGTGTGTGTGTGTAGATATATATATCTATATCTATATATACATATATATATTCGTTTTAAGCTGATAGTCATTTTTAAGTTCAAGCACATTCTAAAAGCTCTTCACTTTTTATTTCTCTCTCCACATTTTATGTTTATGATGACGTATTTTGCATCTTTATGTGTATCCTTTAACTGTTTATTGTAGTTATACTTGATTTTATGACTTTTGTCTTTTAACTTTCCTACTAGCTCTTTAAAGTAGTCAATCTGCTGCCTTTAACATATATTTGCCTTTAATCAGTGAAAATTTTTCCTTCATATATTTTCTTATTCCTTGTTATAACCTTTTCTTTTTCACTTAAAGAAGACCCTTTAACATTTCTTGTAAAACTGGTTTAGTAGTGATGAACTTTTAAACTTTCTGTTTGTCTCAGATATTCTTTATTTCTCCTTAAATTCTAAATGATAACCTTGCCAGGTAGAATATCCTTGGTTGTAGAGGGTTTTTTTTTCTGCACTTTAAATATATCATGCCATCTCCTTATAGCCTGCAAAGTTTCTGATGAAAAATCAGCTGATAGCCTTGTGGAGGGGGGGCTCCCTTGTATGTGACTCTTTGTTTTTGTTTTGTATTTTTGTTTGTTTTTGGTGCCTTCACAATTCTCTCTTTAACTTTTACCATTTTAATTATGATATGTCTTGGTGTAGATCTCTTTGGCATCTTATTTGTGATTCTCTGTGCTTCCTGGGCCTAAATATCTGTTTCCCCAGGTTAGGGGGCTTTTCAGCCATTATTTCATCAAATATGTTTTTGAACCCTTCCTCAGCATCATTTATTTATTTTTTAAAATATTTATTTATTTATTTTTCTTGGCTGCGTTGGGTCTTCATTGCTGCACACAGGCTTCCTCTCATTGTGGCGAATGGGGGCTACTCTTCATTGCAGTGTGCGGGCTTCTCATTGCAGTGGCTTCTCTTGTTGTGGAGCACAGGCTTTAGGCATGCAGGCTTCAGTAGTTGCAGCAAGTGGGCTCAGTAGTTGTGGCACGCAGGCCCTAGACCATGCAGGCTTCAGTAGTTGCCACGTGTGGGGTCAGTAGTTGTGGCTTACAGGCTCTAGGGCACATGGGCTTCAGTAGTTGTGGCATGCAGGCTCAACAGTTGTGGCTCATGGGCTCTAGAGCACAGGCTCAGTAGTCATGGTGGATGGGCTTAGTTGCTCCACGGCATGTGGGATCTTCCTGGACCAGGGATAGAACCTGTGTCCTCTGCATTGGCAGGTGGATTCTTGACCACTGTCACCAGGGAAGTCCCTCAACATCATTTATTGAAGAGACTGTCCTTTCCCCATTGTATGTTCTTGGTATCTTTGTCAAAGATTAATTGACCATAAAGGCAGGGATTTATTTCTGGCATCACTGGTGTGTTCCATTGGCCTATATGTCTATTTTTATGCCAGTACTATGCCGTTTTTATTACAATAGCTTTGTAGTACATTTTGAAATCAGGTAGTGTGATGCCTCAAGCTTTGTTTTTGTTCAAGAGTGCTCTGGCTATTCAGAGTCTTTACTGTTTCCACATGAATTTTAGGATTGTTTTTTCTATTTCTGTGAAAAATGCCACTGGAATTTTGATAGGGATTGCATTCAGTCTGTAAACTGCTTTGAGTAGTATGGACATTAATCATTAAATTACTGAAACTAGTATGATAATGCTATGAACAACTTTATCCAATAAGCTTTAAAATTGATGAAATAGGCAACTTCCTTGAGACACACATTACTAAAACTAATTCAGGAGGAAATTAAAAACTTTAATAGTTACACTGCCACTGAAAGTAATGAAAAAATAATCAATTTTCCACAGAGAAAACCTCAAGCCTAGATGGCTTCGCTGGTCAGACCTATCAAACACTCAAGAAATTATTTCAGTTATATATGATATAGTCCAGATGATAGAAAATTCCAGAATGTTATTCCCTAAAACATTTAATGTATTTAATGTGACCTCTAATGCCCAAACCTGACAAAAACAATGAGATAAAAGAAAATTACAAGGCTACCTCACTTATAAATACCAATACAAAAACATTTAAACAAAATATTAGCACATTGAATTCAGTAATATAAAAATTAATAGTAGATCATTAGCATAACCAAGTTGAAAATTATATGACAGTAAGAAAACAACATAATTCATGGGGAAATGTAAACTTGGAAATTAAAACTGAAGAGAATAGATTATCTTAATGTGATAACAGGTATTTGGAAAACCTAGATTAAACATTATATTTAACAGTAATGTAATAGAAATTTTCCTTTAAATTTTGGAGATAAAAATATTTTCTTTTACTGATTCTATTTAATATTATTCTGGAGGTTCTTGCCAGTGTAATAAGCAAAGAAAAATAAATATAAGGTATAAAAACTTGGAAGAGAGTAGACAAAACTATCATTTTCAGATGATAGAATTTATAGAAAGAAAATATAAAAGAATCTACTAAGAAATTATTCAAATTAATAATACTATGTAGAAGTTTGTGGATCAAAATCAGCATGAAAAAACAATTGTATTTCTATATACTAGCAGCAAACATAAGACAAAAATTTTAAATATGGCTTATTTACAATAGAATCAAAAATATTGAATACTTGGGAATATATCTGATAAAAAGGTGCATAAAATCTTTGAAAAAATTATAAAACTTTATTGTGAAGCATAAATAAATATAGAGATAACATTTTCATAGGATATTTAGTATTTTAAAGATGTCTCCTCTCCAAATTGGTCTATAGAATTAAGACATTTCCAATTAAAACACCCACAGTAATTTGTGAAACATAACAAGCTGATTCTAATTTTATATGGAAATATAAAAAGCCCAAAATAGTTAAGAATATTTAGTGGATAATGTTGGAATCCCTTAGGATCCTTTTTTCTATTTTTGTGAATCCCTTGGTTCCTCAAGTTCACTTTCATTTCTACTAGCCAGCAACTGCAATTCTTAGAAGACTTTCCTTGTCCCAGTACCCATAGAACAAGAGAGTCAGGGCAGCCATTAAGCAGTGACAAAAACTGTAGTAGCATGAAAGACCAGCTTCTTTGCCAATGCTGACATCCATAGTAGGCACAGTGCCAAGGGCCCACAATAATTTTAGGGGTCTGCAAAAATGTTTTATTTTAAAATCAGATGAATAACATTAATATAATTATATGAATATGTAATAATAAATCTGGCCTGGACTGTATTCATCTTTCTACTAATGCAGCCATAAAAATATAAATTTAAACAATTTTTAATAGAGAAAGGGGTTTATGGTAGTAAAAGTACCTAGGGCTCACAGTCATAATGTGACCTTGTTCTTTGCCCTGGGTCCCCAAAATTCTGAAGAATAAATTTTAATACAAAGTTTTACCCTGTGTTTTCAGACTAAAGCTATCCTCTATGCACCTCTCCTTCCCCATTTTTTTCTTGTTCTGTTTCCTTACTCCTATACCAGTTTCCCAATCCACTTCTTCTGAACTCTAAGGCAACACTCTTTAGAAAGAAAAATCAAATGGAAACACTTGCTCTAAAAGATAATAATAAAGATAAGTATAGACAATAGACTAATAAGAAAAAAACTAGAGTCCAAAGACTGACTAACATATATGTGGACATGTTTTTTTAATAAAGGAGGCACTGAGAGCAGTAAGTCTATTTAATGAATATTGATAGAAATATTGTGTATTTATACTTGGCCAAAGCAACCTAAAAATTATATTCAAGAGCACCAAGACTTTCCTAAAGAAGAAGAACAATGTGTGAAATTTATGCTATCAGATATCAAAACTTATTAGACTGTAGTCAGTAAGACAATATTGCATAGGCACAGGGAGAATAAACAGCCCAATAGAAGAGACCAGAAACACACTCACGCACATAAGAAAATACGGTGTCTAATGTATCTGGCACTGCAAATCAGTAGTAAAAATATGCAGTATTCAATATGTTGTTATAATTTGGTAATTAAAATGTGAAAAAATGAAACAGAATTATTGCTTCATGCCAGATTCAAGGACAATATTTTTAAAACTTGTGACAGAAGTATAGGAGAGATGTTTATGACTAGTATAGTGAAGAATTATAAAAGCTCTGTAAGTATAAACAATAAATAAAATTTGACTGCAGTAACAAATTTAAAACTTCCTATTCATAAAATAATACAACAGAGGATTTTTAAAAAGGCAAATCTCAAAGTAGTAGCCAATAATTAAAACTATTATTACTGACAGAATTGTGGCCAATATCTATATGAGGATATTGAAAACCATAACCTGATCATCACTTTTCTATTCTTTTTATGACCAATATTTAAGTTTAAACTTTTTTTGAAACTGCATAAATTGGTTATTATTATTGTTTTGCAAACCAATTTTTGTTAGATTTTGTTTCCCATATAAGAAAATATATCAAAAGGAAAAAATCAAATAAGCTATTTGAAAAAGAGGAGGTAGGATCAAGGATGTAAAAAAATACATATTTTACAAATGAAGCAAACAGACATATACAAATGTGTATGATTATTGCTAAATACACAATCACAAATAAAAAACACAGTAAAATATCATTATATTTTATATTTCACTGGTAAAAAGTAAAAAGTTTGACTCTACCAAGAAGTAAAGTTTTGATGCGTGGAGACACTTATACACTACTAGCTGGACTTTATATTGTAAACCACTTTGGAAAACCCTTTGGCATTACCTAATAAAGTTGAAAGTATGCATATTGAATGAAATGTTAATTGTAGGTATATTCCTTTGAGAAATTCCTCCACATTTACCAAGAGGCATGCATTGGGAACATTGTTTATTATAACAAAACACAAACAAATCCACAGATGGAAGAAAAAAATTGTGGTATATTTATATAATAGAATAGGATACAGCATTTAAAATGAATATACCTAAACTATATCTCAACATGGATAAATTCACAAATATAAAGTTAAATACTATTTAAAAAAAAAAATCAAGTCATAGAAGGATGTACCAATTTCCTTGACTGAACACCAGTTTCCTTAATGGAAAATGGACATAATAATACCTACCTAATAGAGTCATTGAGATTAAATGAGACTTTATTTTCAAGGCACAACATATGCTTTCAAAAGCTTATATATATATATATATATATATATTTTTTTTTTGGCGGTACACGGGCCTCTCACTGTTGTGGCCTCTCCCGTTGTGGAGCACAGGCTCCGGACGCACAGGCTCAGCAGCCATGGCTCACAGGCCCAGCCGCTCCGTGGCATGTGGGATCCTCCCGGACCAGGGCACGAACCCGTGTCCCCTGCATTGGCAGGCAGACTCTCAACCACTGTGCCACCAGGGAAGCCCAAAAGCTTATATATTTTAACTTCATATTATCAAGGATGTAAAAATATGAGAAATATTTCTATTTAAACTAATTTTAAAATTGTATTGAAGAAATGTAATAACTTTAAAATCACTTTAGAAGCATCTGCTCATATGTATGATTGATATGGTAATTTTTAAAATTTCTTATTCTCAGATTAATACAATCTTCTAAGTACCTATACTTTGCATATAAGTAAGTGTACTTGAAAGAAATAAAACCATATTTCCTTTAGCAATATAATAAATATCAAACTTTTTACTTATCCATGTAGATCTACTCTTTTTTTAGTCCAAATTATGTCTCACTAAATCTTAAAGCCTACTACATACATAGTGAGTATAGGTTATGATAAAATCAGAACATTATTATGAGTGCATCATAGGACATAAAATTTTGGAAATATAGAAAAATCTCTTTATGTAACAGTATAAAGATTTGGAGAGAAGGAGGAGGTATTCATCTTCCTGTGATGATTTATGGAAAATATTGTACACATTGGAATGACTTCAAGGAATTTTAGTTTTGAAAACAAAAACAGAGTTATCTGTACCACTGGAATCATGGAAAGTAGTACACATAGAAATTGCAAATCTTTTATTTTTCCTTTATTAAAAAAATGTATGTTGTTTTTTCCAATTATGTATATGATGCCTATAGAGGTAATCTTCTAGGGCAGTTAAGGGCATGGACTTTGCAAGTAGAGAGGCTTGCATTTAAATCTGACTCTAGTCTCAAAACTAGAATGACTTTGAACTAGTTATCTGAATAAGTTTCTGACTTTGGAAAATAATGCTGGAGGGAAGTGGAGTTAGCATAACACCAAGCACATCATTGGTTTTTAGGCAATGATAGATATTTTTAAAAATTAAAGGAATAATTAGTCTATCTAATAATAACGGCTATATTTTTCTTTGTTTTTAATTTTCAAATTACTTAAACAAAAACAAATATAAAAAGAGTTTACCCATTTTTCACATACACCCACCCCCTGCCTCTGATAACCGCCAATCAGTTCTCTGTTATCTATAAGCTTGGTTATTTATGTAAATATATATATATATATTTTTTTGCCTCTCACTGTTGTGGCCTCTCCCGTTGCGGAGCACAGGCTCCGGACGTGCAGGCTCAGCGGCCATGGTTCACGGGCCCAGCCGCTCCGCGGCACGTGTGATCTTCCTGGACTGGGGCACAAACCCGTCTCCCCTGCATCGGCAGGCAGACTCCCAACCACTGCGCCACCAGGGAAGCCCTCTTTCTTTCTTTTCTGCATAACAAGAGAGATCATTGAATATTTGTCTTTCTCAGTCTGGCGTATTTCACTTAGCATAAGGCCCTCAAGCTCCAACCAAGTTGTCACAAATGGCAAGATTACATACTATTTTATGGCTGAATAATATTCCATTGTATATATATACATCATATTTTCTTTACCCATTCATCCATTGACATACATATAGGTTGTGTCCATATCTTGGCTATTGTAAATAATGCTGCAATAAACAGGAGGGTGCATATATCATTTCAAGTTAGTGTTTTTGTTTTCTTTGGATAAATACCCAGAAGAGGAATTACTGAATCATATGGTAGTTCTATTCTTAATCTTTTGAGTAACCTCCATGCTCTTTTCCATAGTGTTTGCACCACTTTGCATTCTCACCAACAGTACACAAGGGTTCCCTTTTCTTCACATTCTCACCAAGACTTGTTATTTCTTGTCTTTTTAATAATAGCCATTCTGACAGGAGTGAGATGATATCTCATTGTGATTTTGATTTGCATTTCCCTGATGATTAATAATGGAGAGCATCTTTTCATGTACCTTTCGGCCATCTGTGTGTCTTCTTTGGAAAAATGTCTATTCAGATCTCCTGCCCATTTTAAAATTGGAACATTTAGGGGTTTTTTGCTATTGAGTTGTATGAGTTCTTTATGTAATTTGGACATAGCTCCTTACCAGGTACATGATTTGCAAATATTTTCTCCCATTCAGTAGGTTACTTTTTCATTTTTTTGATGGTTTCCTTTGCTGTGAAGAAACTTTTTAGAACTTTGTAATTCCACTTAATTATTTTTGCTTTTCTTGCTTGTGTTTTGGGGTCAGATCAAAAAAGCTCATCATCAAGCTCAATGTCAAGGAGCTTACTACCTATGTTTTCTTCTAGGATTTTATGGTTTCTGATCTTAACATTGAAATCTTTAATCAGTTTTGAGTTAATTTCTGTGTATGGGGTAAGATAGTGGTCTAGTTCCATTCCTTTGCACATGGCTATCCCATTTTCCCAACACCAAGTATTGAAGAGACTTCCTTTCCCCATTGTATATTCTTGCCTCCTTTATCAAAAATTAATTGACCATCTATGCATGGATTTATTTCTAGGCTTTCTATTCTGTCCCATTGATCTATGTGTCTGTTTTTATGTCAATACCATACTGTTTTAATTACTATAGCTTTGTAATATGGTTTGAAATCAGGAGTGTGATGCCTCCAGCTTTGTTGTTTTTTCTCAAGATTGCTTTGGCTATTTGGGTCTTATATGGTTCCATACAAATTTTAGGATTGTTTGTTCTATTTATGTGAGAAATGCTATTGGAATTTTGATAAGGATTGCATTGAACCTGTAGATTGCTTTGGGTAGTATGGACATTTTAACAATATTCATTCTTCCAATCCATAAGGATGGAATATCAGTCTATTTATTTGTGCCTTCAGTTTCTTTCATTAATGTCTTGTAGTTTTCAATATACCTTTCTTTAACTTCCTTGGTTAAATGTATTCCTAGATATTTTATTATTTTTGAAGAAATTGTAAATGTTATTATTTAAAATTTATTTTTTAAATAATTTATCATTAGTATATAGAAATTCAACATGTTTTTGCATATTGATTTTGTATCTTGCAACTTTACTTAATTTTTAGTTCTAACAGTTTTTTGATGGAGTCTTTAGGGCTTTCTATATATAGTATCATGTCATCTGCAAATAGTTTCAATTTTACTTCTTTCTTTCTTATTTGGATGCATTTTATTTCAATTTCTTGCCTAATTGCTCTGGCTAGGACTTTCAATACTATGTTGAAAGAAGTGAAGAGAGTGGCCATTCTTGTCCTGTTTATGATCTTACTGGAGAGGAAGGGCTTTCAGGTTTTCACGCTGAGTTTAATGTTGGCTGTGGGCGTGTCAAATGTGTTCTTTATTATATTGAAAAATATTACCTCTGTGCTCACTTTGTTGATAGTTTTCATCATAAATAAGTGTTGAATTTGTCAAATGCTTTTTCTGCATTGATTGAGATAATGATATGATTTTTATCCTTCGTTTTGTTAACGCAGTGTATCTCATTGACTAATTTATGAATGTTGAACAATTTTGGCATCCCTGGATTAATCCCACTTGATCATGGTGTATGATCTTTTTAATGTATTATTGAATTCAGTGTGCTAATATTTTGTTGAGGATTTTTGCATCTGTATTTATCAGGGACAGTGTCATTTAATTTTCTGTTCTTGTGGTGTCCTTGTCTCTTTTGGTAACAGGATGATGCTGGACTCATAAAATGAGTTTGAAAGAGTTCCATCCTCTTCTATTGTTTGGAAGAGTTTGAAAAGGATTGGTATGAATTCTTCTTTGAATGTTTGGTAGAATTCATCAGCGAAGCTATCTGATGCTGGACTTTTGTTTGTTGGGAGGTTTGGGACTACCCATTCAGTCTCCTTAGTAGTAATTGGTCTATTCAGATTTTCTATTTCATTATGATCCAGTCTTGGTAAGTTGTATCTTTCTAAGAATTTATTCATTCTCCTGAGTTTCCAATTTGTTCTCATATAATTGGTCATAGTAGTCTCATAATCTTTTGTATTTCTGTGGTATCAGTTCTAATACCTCCTCTTTCTTTTCTGATTTTATTTATTTGAGTTCTCTCTCTCTTGCTCTCACTCTCACTCTTGCTCTTTTATTTGGTGAACCTAGCTAAAGATTTGTCAATTATGTTTATTTTTTCAAAGAACAGATCTTAGTTTCACTGATCTTCTATTCTCTTTTTAGTCTCTATTTCATTTATTTCTGCTCTAATATTTATATTTCCTTCCTTCTACTAACTTTGAGCTTCATTTGTTCTTCTTTTTCTAATTCCTTCTGGTGTAAAATAAGGTTGTTTGAGACTTTTCTTGTTTCTTGAGGTAGGCTTTACACTCTGAATTTCCCTCTAAGAACTGCTCTTGTTATATCCCATAGATTTTGGTATGTTACATTTCCATTTTCATTTGTCTTAAGGTGTTTTGTATTTGTTTTTTGATCCATTGGTTGTTCAGTAGCACATTACTAATCTCCATGTATTTGTGAATTTTCCAGTTTTCTTCATGTAATTAATTTCTAGTTTCATAACTTTGTTGTCAGAAAAGTTCCTTGATATTATTTCAGTCCTCTTAAATTTATTAAGACTTGTTTTGTGGTCTAATATATGATCTATCTTGGAAAAGGTTCCATGTGCACTTGAGAAGAATGTATATTTTGTTGCTTGTGGATGGAATATTCTGTAAATATCTGTTATGCCCATCAGGTATTATGTGTCATTTAAGGGAAATGTTTTCTTATTGATTTTCTGTCTGGGTGATCTATTTATTGATGTAAGTGGGGTATTAAAGTCTTCTACTGTTATCATATTGCTATTAATATTTGCTTTATATATGCAGGTACTCCTATGTTGGCTGCATACATTTTTACTAATGTTATATCCTCTTGTTGGATTGACTCCTTTATCATTATGTAATGCCCTTCTTTATCTCTTGTTACAGTCTTTGTTTTAACGTCTGCTTTGTCTGATATAAGTACAGCTACTCCAGCATTCTTTTAGTTTCTATTTCCATGGAATATCTTTTGCCATCCCTTCACTTTCAGTCTGCTTGTGTCCTTACATCTAAAGTGAGTTTCTTGTAGGCAGTATATAGATGGGTCTTGTTTTTTGTTTAATCTATTCATGTACACTATGTCTTTTGATGGGAGAATTTAGTCCATTTACATTTAAAGTAATTATTGATAGGCATATACTTATTTCTGTTTTGTTAATTATTTTTTGGCTGTTTTTGTAGTTCTCTGTTCCTTTCTTCTCTTGCTCTCTTCCTTTGTGATATTATGACTTTTTTAAATTGTATGCTTATATTTCTTTCTCCTTTCTTTTTTTTTATATAATATAGGTTTTGCTTTGTGGTTACCATGAGGCTCACATATAACAACTTATATCTATAACAGTATATTTTAAGTTAATAACAACTTAATTTTGATCCCATTGTAAAGCTCCACATTATTAATCTCACCCCAATAGCTATTTCTAGTGACACATTTACTATGCATAAGTCACTGTGATGAGCAATTTGTGTCCATTATCTCACTAAGTCTTGGGGAAAAAAACTGTATCAGAAAGCTACATTTATTATTTCTATTTTACAGAGACACAAAAACAAGTCTTAGATAATATTGTTAAATAAAAAACTAATTAAAAGAGCTTTCTCTCCCAAATATAATCATTGATAATATTTCAAAGTAGTTTCTTCAAAACTTCTGCTTTTCACTAAATATTTTCATGTATACATTTTTAATGTTAATTAAGAGTCTTCTAAACATTTTAAAATTATTTAAACTTCTTAATGATGGATATTTAAGGTTTTTGAATATTTTAGTCTCTAGAAATAATGTTGCAATGACCATCTTTGTGAATAAAACCTTATCTTTAACTCTATCAGATGATGCCCTTAGGATAATTAATGAGAGGAGTTATATTTTTCATTTTTTAAGATTTTTTATTCAAATGGACAATTTTTTTGTCTGGAAAGTTTGTACCAACATATAATATTTAATGTATATATGTTAGAATATACATATAGGTATATATGGAAATAGACATATAATTTTAAATTAGCTCAACATATTTGTAATATTTATTTTTTGAGATGAGATTTGTAAACACAAGCCAATCTGGTATATGTGAATGAAAATTTCAGAAATCACTGCTAACATCACCCTACAGAAAATAAGCTTTCAACTCTCTGTTGGGATAAAAACCACTGAAGCAAATAAAATTTCTCCTTTTATAGATTAGGGAAGTAAACTGGTCCAAACAGATAAACAAAAAGCATCTAAGCTAATGAAAGAGACAGATGCCAGATAAGAAGATGAGAGTATTGAATTGAAGACTAATGTTTTTAGGCTTTAAGAAACAGATGACTAGAAATTATAAGACTTCTTTTTCAGAGCTGTCAGTGTGAAAGTCCTTATAAATAATCATTTTCTCTTTTGTTAAGTTAGAAACTGAGGATTACTTTGACTGACAGCCAAAGAAAAGAAAGGATACTGAAGAAAAGGGAAACATATTGATAGTAGGAAATGACTTTAAAAAAAAAAAAAGGCTAATTTTTGAGGAAAGTGTTTAAACTTCAAGAAAATTAAATAACAAGGAATAATTAACTAATCTAGAGAATGAAGAATAAAGATTAAGAGCCAGCAAAGGTTATGACCACTCATAAAGCAGCACATCATTTTCTTTATTCAATACACTGAATATTTTTTGATTACCTAATAGATGCTGAGCAGTGAATTAGACCACATTCTTCCTAAGCCATTGTATTGTAGAGTACCCTATTCCTTCTTAAGGAAACCAGGGTGAATTCTTGTACTACCTGTGGAGAACGCTGTGGGTTTTTTCACTGTATGATGCATTTCCTCTATGAATCTGGGTACAAGAGTTAAGGAGAAATATCTTCTCAGATACTGGAGGACTGTTTTTTTCATTCTTGGGTGGTAAGTGTCTGAGTAGATAAACTTTTCTGCTTCTTCCAAACAGACACTGAAGGCCCACTATCCTCATTTTACAGATGTGAAAACTGAGATCTAGGGTTAGTTTGGTGGTTGCTTAAAAAGCAAATCATTAATTAGAGATAGAACTGGGTCAAAGGCCGAGGTTTTGACATCCAAGTCTGTATTATTCTTAGTAAACTAAACCAGTTCTTTTTAAAGCCCTATCTGTCAAAAAAAAAAACAAAAAAACTATTTGAATCACTTATAGTAGATAAGCACACGGCTTTTTTCTGGGGAAGTCATCTGGAATGAGATAGACAGGTATAAATATCAAAAACAAATAGACCTGTTTTCATGTAGAGGGGAAATCCAAAGCAGGAGTCCATCTGTGAAATGAGTCAATGTGGTATGTGAGACCAAAAATGGGAGATACTGCAACACTGACAGCTCAGATGGACTGGAATTTCATCCATGGCACACTGCATACTGAGCCTGCAAGAATCAATATAACTTCCAGGACTGGGTAAATGGTGAAGTAGAGGTGGTTGACTTAACCAACTTGACCTCAGATTACAGTTGAGTTTAGAGGCGCAAGGTAACAAGTGATATCTTAACTATAAGACTGGGAAAGGCAGTGGATGACTATGCACCATTAACAAGGAGAAGAATAAAAAATAATTTTTTGAACAAGCATACAGTTTACATTTAAGGATTTTTTCAAAGATTCTTTTAATGTGTGAAGAATATTCAAATACATGCATATAATTTTTCTGTAGTTCATCAACCATACTGAGCACTAGGGCTTCTTCAGAAGATTCTGATAGGCTATTCACTTGGCCTGAATAGCAAAATATATGAAACGACATTGCCTAAGGGCTTTATACAGAGAAAAATTTAAAACATATCCAGCTGCCAGATGGAAGATGTGTTTGCAGAGCTCAGAAAACTGCTGCAGAGCAAACACTGCTGAACAATAGCAACTGGGGCCTGCCTTGGCACTAGTTATCTATTTGCATTAAACAGGGCACAGAAGATATATTGCTATGGTCTGCTAAATGTTAGTGCTGGATTAAGACCTATTATAAGTTATGAAAAACACTACAGCACAAGCAGCTATAATGATTTAAGAAAATATGACTGCTGCTGTTTTTTCATCTAGGAAACAAATGTATAAAAATACAAATTACTTCATATAACTGATTTCTGATCTACATGAAATCATACAACTGCATCATGCTATCATGTTTTGCAATGATATATACTACTATCGTTGGCCAGGTTTATGGAAGTAGTCTCAGAAATTATCTTTCCTCAAGGTATCAATATGTAAGAAGATAGGACCTTGGTTTGTGCTTAATTTGCCTAATCACCTTGGATTACTCTATGTTACCAAGGGTTATTTCTGAAGTCAATTTATACAGATGCTTTGTGTGATATGGGAGATATAAAAAGAATGTCTCCAAAGTAAGGTATGTAGAAGAGAAGCACAGAAGTTGAAGTCAGACGAAGGAAAGGTTTTTACCACTCTGTACCTCATTATTTATTGATCTGTGAAAACTGGTAATATGTAGTTCACATAGTTGATGGGATAATTTAATTAAACACCATAAAAGAAGGTTCTGATCATAATCTGGTTTATAACATGGTAGCAATCATGACAAAAAATATTTGATTGTTGTTAACAGGTTCCTCTTAGACCTAGAAATATAAACTATGAGAAAGGAATGATGGTCTCTCCACCAGAATACCCACAGAGGGAAGCTGGCTACTCTTAACCACTCTCCAACCTCTACCCCATATCACCCGCATATCTCAGCATTAAGTTATGGCTTATTTAACCCCATCTGGGGAATGATTTATGCACCCCTGCAGGCTAAACCCCAACTAGTATGGACACTAGTCAAAAATGTATTAATAGTTTCCTTCCTAGCAAGTGGAATATGGAAATAGTTCACAGCTGCCATCAATGCCTGATGAATGAGTTTCTGGAGGTGTTCAAAACCCCAGATGCCTGTGAGAGCATTGTGCTGAAACTTTTTGACCTACACCAATGCTGTGTAGTATCTCCGCTTGACTAACTACAGACTAAACTCCCTCTGATAGGCTCAAAAATACTGAGTCTCTGACCTTAGTTTGCGGTCATTACCCATCCTTCTCACAAATGTCCCCTCTGTTGTTCTCAAATTCATAAGATCACACAAAATGCCTGCCCTGTTTAGAACAGAATTTTTTGGAACTGATGTCTACCTAGCTTAGATTTGAGTTTAGCCAGTGTCCTTGAGTCTTTTTTTTTTTTTTTTTTTTTGCGGTACGCGGGCCTCTCACTGTTGTGGCCTCTCCCGTTGCGGAGCACAGACTCCGGACGCGCAGGCTCAGCGGCCATGGCTCACGGGCCCAGCCGCTCCGCGGCATGCGGGATCTTCCCGGACCGGGGCACGAACCCGTGTCCCCTGCCTCGGCAGGCGGACTCTCAACCACTGCGCCACCAGGGAAGCCCTCCTTGAGTCTTATGATACTGGATTTACACAGCCATTCACTCCTTCATCACCTTATGCTTGCACCTTGTCTTGGTTGTACTCTCAAATCCACATAAACTGTTTCCAGCTCACATCCATCTGGTTACTAGCTTTCCATTCTTGGAAGAGCTCCTTGTGTCAATAATGCTGCCCAGGCCTACAGTTTAAGTCACTCTTGGTTGCTTTATAATGACTCATTTAGCATAAAATTCATGCAGTGGGGGAAGTTGTGGCTTCTACTTCTCATGAAGTAGTTTGCTTAGGTTAACAAACTGGTTTTCCACTGAGACTAATTTCTTCACTTCTATCTTATGCTCCATATTCAGCAAATAAAAGATTTTAAATGAAAAGAACCACAGTGTTCTCCACACGTAGTACAAGAATTCACCCTGGGTTCCATAAGAAGGAATAGGGTACTCTACAATACAGTGGCTTAGGAAGAATGTGAGAACATGTATATGTAAGCCAACAAAGAATGAATGTCTGACTGTCCTGTGTCCAGAAAAATAAAAGGCCCAGAAGTGGAATATTATGCTGCATTATAGAACATTATTGAAAAGTCTAAACTGTTCTTTAGAAAAGTTTTATTTTCCAAGTTATTTATACCTATTCATGCCATTTAGACTTCCTAACAAAACCTGTTGGGCCACACACTACTCACCTGCATAAATTTACTTGTTAGAAGCATCCAAATTAGGCATCATTAGGCAGATTACACTTTTAGAGTTTAAGACACTTGAAAATGTTATTTAAAAATAACTAGTAATAACTCTATTATAGGGGAATGTATAAAAGAAGTAGAAAGAAGTAAATATCTCAATTTTCTAAAAAGATAATGGATAGATCCCAGTAGTGTGGACCTAAATAGATATATATTAGTTATAATGAAACAAAAACTAAAATACTACATAAGTGGTCTAGGAAAAGTCAAAAAGAATGAACCTCAATTAATTGTAGAATAGATTAGTAAATATTAATTACAACTCATTGTGTCACATTCTGGGGGTACCAATCTGGTCTAGCCCCAAGCATTGCTCAATAGATTATTGGGTAGGAATGGGCAAAGGACTTGAATAGACATTTCTCCAAAGAAGATATACAGATAGCTAATGAGCACATGAAAAGATGCTCAACATCACTAATTATTAGGAAAATTCAAATCAAATCCACTTCACACCCATTAGAAAGACTATTATAAAAAATAATAATAAAAAGGAAATAACGAGTGTTGATGGGGATGTAGAGAAATTGGAACCCTTGCATATTGAGAATGTAAAAAACCACTGTGTAAAACAAAAATTACCACATGAACCAGCAGTTGCTCTTCTGGGTATATAACCAAAAGAATTGAAGTCAGAGACTCGAACAGATATTGGTACACAAATGTTCATAGCAGCATTATTCATAAGAACCAAAAAGCTGAAACAGCCAAGTGTCCACTGACTGTCCATCAGTGGGTAAACAAAATATGGAATATACACACACTGTACTATTATTCAGCCTTAAGAAAGAATGAAGTTTTGGCACCTGCTATAACATGGATGCACCCTGAAGACATTACACTAAGTCAAGTAAGCCAAACACAAAAGGACAAACGTTGTATGATTCTGTTTCTCTGAGGTAGCTGGAGTGGTCAAATTCACAGAGACACAAAGTAGAATGGTGGATTCCAGGGGCTGGTTGGGAGGGAAAAATGGGGAGTTATTGTTTAATGTGTATAGAGTTTCAGTTTAGGAAGATGAAAAATGTTCTGGGGTTGGATGGTAGCGATGGTTGCACAACAATGTGAATATTTAACGCCACTGAACTGTACATTTAAAGATGGTTAAGATGGTCAGTTTTATGTTATGTATATTTTACAATAAAACAACAAAAACAACAACAAATAGATTATTGGGTAGGAAGAGTTATCTCTGCAAAGAAGGAGTATGCCTTATCTGCAAAATGAGTGAAGTGACCAGTCATGTCCTTGTATTTGTCCCCTGTACCCTGATTATTCTCATTACCTTTCTTCTTTTTGTCCATATTTGTAGTTGAAATCATGCTGCCTGGGAACAATAAGGAGTCACAACCTATTTCCATGATGAAAAGAACATGGAGGGAAAAGGTAATTAGTCATATGTTTTTTTCTTTTTCCTCATTCCTCTTTGTTGTTACATACTTCCCATAGTGTTTTCCCTCTCCTTTTCTTATTTATTTTGTCTTCATTTTCTTCTCCATCTACCTACTCCTCCTCTTCTTGATCATTTCCTTTCAGTCATCTTCATCAATACCACTTTTCTCTCTTTTTCCATTTCTTTTCTTCTCCTTCTGAATAATGGCAAAAGTATGTATCAATCATTAACAAGCTTGGAGCAAGTATTCAGCATCTTCATAGGATACATAGGTCAAGATATCAAAAGCCCATCACTAGGAATATTTTTAAGTCTTTGTGAATAAACATTGTCAGCTCCCTCACAAGAGCACCAAAGAAACCTGTTAACCCAACTGAGTTCATTAAGCTTATTGAAGCAAGGGAGATCACCACCTTAATAGTTTCAATAATGTCTTAAATGGGAGAAATTAGGGAAGGTTTTGGTCTTTGGAGTCTGAGCTAAAGTAATTTAAGGAAATTAATTGGGGTTGGGAAAAGTTTGTGACATATCATTTAAAATTGTTGCAACAGCAGAAGATCTTAAAGCAAATCTTGATAATCAAACTATTGCTCTAATAAGCAAGCTGTGTGTCTAGGTAAATGAACTGTTGTGCAAATCATTCACTCAGATATGTATTTTAGTCTGTAAAAATTTATTCAAGCAAAAAAATGAAATTATTTACTGATTTGCCAGTTTATCTTTCTGGTTAAAAATTTCCTGAGCAAACAGTTAAATCATATTGACACAGATGGTCTCAGCTGCTAGTCCCAATAGTTAAATTATGTGGAGACAGTGGTCTTAGTTCTTACACAGGAATGGTCTTAGTTCAACACAAAGAGACTGGATTTCAGAAAAGTAGTGAGTAAAGAATCCTCTGATATACTCTGGAAAGAAGGTAAAGTATAGGCTGGACAGTTCTCATTCAGGGAAGGTCTTGTATACTGGGGGCATTTGGATATAAGTATAGGGAGTGCTATTTGCATTTAGAGAGTAGTGTCAAGGGATGGTAAATGAACTGCAATATGCAAGGCAGTCCCACACAACAAAGAATTGTGGAAACTAAAATACCAGTAGAGCCCATATTAAAAAGTCAATGGCTGGATAATAGTAATTTTAGGTAGAGTCACAGTTGTTTAAAAACCACACTAGAAGACAGCAACTTGTCACTTTACATTAGTCATCTCCATTAACATGTCAGCAAATACTGTATTTTTTTCAGCATTCTGAAAAAGACATTAAGGAAGAACTAGGAAAAATGAAATAAAGTTGGAAGGGATAGCTACTATTACAGGTGACACAATCAACATTCAAATTTTTCTCAAAGAATAAAGGAAATGGGAAACTTAACGGAGATAACATATAGATTCAGTATATACCCACCAAAATGAAACTAAGTCAGCTTCTAAAGACCATGCTTAGAAGCAGTTTAAGCAACGAAGATTTAAAGATTTTGGCAGATTACAAAATCAATATGATTTGAGCACCAATTTCAAAGCATATTAGGAGAATTGTATTGAATTGTGTACATTATATTTTAAGAGAGATATTAGCAAAACAAGGTGAAGCCAGGAGAAAATAACCAAGATGATGAAGGATGTGATGAAGGGTGTGGAGACCACAGCATATCCAAACTGTATGAGAAATTACTAAAGTAATCAAAGACTTTTAGCTTGGTGATTAGAGAAATAGAAGTTAAGGAGAAATTGTTGTCTTCGATAATATATTAAGAACCATCATCTTAAAAAGAAATGTTTGACATTATTCGAGTCTTGAGACTCAATGTGTGGTCCACCTACCAGAAAATTGGCATCACCTGGGAGCTCCTTGGAAATGCAGAATCTCAGGTCTCATCCCAGACCCATTAAACCAGAATCTGCATTTTAACAAGATCCCCAGGTGATTCTTTGTGTCTGAGAAGTGATTAGGGAAGTGTTTCCCAAACTTATCTGACAGCAATAATCACCTGATGTATGTGATAAAATACAGCTTCCCAGAACCAAACTCAGACTTTCTGGTTCAGAATTTCCCAAGGGAAAAGGCCAGGTAATTTATAGGTTTAGCAAGTGCAAAGGGTGATATTAATCACACAAATTTGGGAAACTCTATTCCCATTCACAGAACTAGACCTAGAAAGACTACCAAAATCAGATAGATTTTGACTACAATTTCTGAAACTTTGTCCTATCATAAGAATAAGCTGCTTTGGGAGGTAATAAGCCCTGCTCATAGAGCTATTATAAGCAGAGGCTGACCATCTGTCAGAAATGACAAAGGAGGGAAGCTTATTCTTTGTGGGAGGTAGAACTTAATGAGTATATATTTCCTTCCAAATGTAAAATCTAGATTCTTCTAAATCCAGCTGTGATTTCTCAAACAATTTGTAGAGACATGCTTAGTAATAAAAGCCAGAGGCAAATCCAAGAATAAAAAAAAGTTGACCCCCATTTCTGTAGTGCATTCCCACTGATGCCTTTCATGAGCATTTGCTGGTAATTCATCTAAACTGTGATCCCAATGACACCAGGAACTGAAAATAGATCCACAGTTTCCAGGAAGTAATTAAGGGTTTTTCTACTGAGCTCAGCTTGAATTAACTTCATGGGGTCTTGCAGCTGCTTAGATTTTTCACACCAAGTTATGTCATGGTACATAATTTGATGCTGTAATTTATTCACAGTTAATTCTTATTAAATGAAGCCCAGTGGCAGTTTTACTGTAATAAGGAAGAAAGTACTGCTTGTTTTATTGCCAGAAAAATGTTCACTGAGGTGAAAAATCAAGTCTCACCTATGATCAGCTAATATACAGGTAATTGTTATGTGGAGTTCTCAAACTGAGCAGCTACAAGAGTTCTCAAATTGAACCTCTATGAAATTCCACCCTTATTTCTCTTTTATTACTCTGGTTATTTGAAGATTAGATTCAATTAGAGTTTTGCCCTTCTGTTTCAAATTCTAGCACCAAGTTACACTGCTCACTCGGAATTTTGCAGCAGATACTGTAACAAAATCAGACAGCCGTCATTTCAGTCAGCCATGCTCTCTCTCTTTTTCATGTACGAAAGCTATTATAGAGGAAAAATAGTTGCTTTGAGTAAGGAAGGAGAGTGGAGCAAAAGGGAGAGGATCTGACAGGTGTGAAAATTGGCTTTGCCAGTCTAAGGTGTGGACCTTAAATGCACAACCCGTTATTCCATGCAAGTACACATCACTTGTGTGAGTATGAGATTTGTGTTGGAGGTATGGCTATGACTTGACAGAAGTATAAAGAGGGGAGAGGAATTATATGAGGTTCTGTGGTGTTCAAAGTCATTTGCTGATAACTATTAAGGAACAGTCTTTTTCTTAAGTTTGAATCTAAGAAGTAACACTCAATTCGGTCTCATTGCACACCATTACCACTCATCAAACATTTCATGCTAGAAATCTCCAAATCATGCTCAGTGCTTCTTCTTCCCCACCCCATATTCAAATGCTCACCACATCCTCGTTATTTCACCTATTAAAATGCCCTTTAAAACACTACATTAACACATTTCTGAGCACCAGGTATGTGTTGGACATAGTCTCACACTAAAAACTAAGATCCCCCCTAATCAGCTAGCCCCAAAATTATATAACAAGCCTTTATTTCCTCTCCCTCATTTAAATCTTTCTTTTCCTCAAGAAATGAATTTCTACCAAGATGATCTTTATGAAAGATCTGACTCTTATAATGTCTAAATGACTCCCAACTGGCTGAAAAACAAAAAGTTTCCCATGTGAGTAATCATGAAAATTGCCTGAGTTCTTTTGAAAGACAGGGAAAAATAGAGAAAAAGGAAGGAAGGAAGGGAGAGTTTTACTCAGGCTGCTATAACAAATTACTATAACAAATTACCATAGACTGGTTGGCTTAAACAACAAATATTTGTTCTCATAGTTCTGGAGGCTGGGATGTCCAAGATCAAGGTGCTAGCAGATTTGGTTCCTAGTGACAGACCTATTAGTGGTTGGCAGGTGGCCATCTTCTCATTGTGTCCTTACATGGCAAAGAGTGAGAGAAGCAAGCTCTCTCTTCTTACGAGGGCACTAATCCCATCATGAACTCTGTCTCTCAAAGACCCCCATCTCCAAATAACATTACATTGGGGATTAGGGTTTCAACATACAAATATGGTGGGGGGAGGAACACAAACATGCAGTTTATAACAGAAAAAAGAAAGGAAGGAAGGAAGGAAGGAAGGAAAGAGGGAGGGAGGGAGGAAGAGAAATCTCCAGCCCCCTCCCTTGTCAATTCTTATTTGGTAGGTTTAGAGTGGGGTCAAGAAAGCTGATTTTTTACTAGTATCCTTGGAATTCTTACGATTAGGCATGTTTAGAAAACAATAAAGAATACAGCCAAAATATATACCTTGGCATTCAAAATTTCCACTCTACCCTGACCCACCATCTACATAGTACTTCACATTCTTTAAGGTACTTTGTCTTCCAGTCCAGTCATTCACAATCTTGTCTGCAAACCAAAATACCTGTGAGGCTTTGTAAATAACCCACACATGTAGGTCTTATCCCTGTATCCCTGGAGTACATGATTCTGTAGATCTAGTGTGTAGCCCATGAACAGCCTAACAGGTGATTTTGAGCACAACCAAGATTGAAACCTGCTGCTCTAACCACATCACATTAGACTACCAGCCTTCACTCAAATAGCTAGTCCCTTTCCTTTCACCATGATGATATTTTCTTCTGGCTGGGATACTCTACTTTTCTCCTTTTTCCAACCTGGGAAACTAATTTTCTTTTTTTTTTTTTTTGCGGTATGCGGGCCTCTCACTGATGTGGCCTCTCCCGTTGCGGAGCACAGGCTCCGGACACGCAGGCTCAGCGGCCATGGCTCACGGGCCCATCTGCTCCGCGGCATGTGGGATCCTCCCAGACCGGGGCACAAACCCGTATCCCCTGCATCGGCAGGCAGACTCTCAACCACTGCGCCACCAGGGAAGCCCTGTTTTCTTAATTTGCTCAGATTGCCAGCCTCTTAGTGCACGGTCTCATATCTATTAGAATAAAATTGCCTCTTCTAATAGATTGTGAGAGCCCTCTTTCCAGAGATGGTGACATTTCTTCCTTATATGCCTTGTATACTAGCAACACATCTGGAAAAGGGATGGAAAGTAGAATGGAAGGAACGGGGGACAGTCATTGAGAGGGGGTGCAGTGGGGGGAATTTGGGGTGCTGGTACTATTCTTTTGATTTGTGTTCATTTGTTTATATATGTTTTACCTCAATGAGAAATTTAAAAGAGAGATGGAATAAAATTGTCCACCATAATGAAGATGAACCCATGGTTCAGACTCAGAAAGGAGGCTGCCTGGTTACTTGTCTCTCTCCTGTATTACACTTTGCCTGACATCACCTTTAGAGAAGTTGAGGTCTGTGTTTCTCTACCTACTGGTTGCCTCTTTTACTGATTAGAGGCATGGAATTTATTACATAGTTTTTGCCAGTTTGGTGTGTCTTTTAACATAGAATCAGATTACTATTAAATACTTATTTAACTGAATCAAAAATTCTGAATATGATCAAATTCTGAGTCAAAAATTCTGATTTCTATGCCTTTCATGCCTCCACAACAATTTAGTAGTTGTGAACTTCAAATATGTTATTCTGTTTCTGAGGCCAAGGTTTCCATAGGATGAAATTGATTTTCATTCATTAAATGTACTATATGATAAACTCTAGTACTATATGCTAGACTCAAGGTTCAATACTGGAGATCAGACAAGCTTGCTGCTCTTAAAATCCTTACAGACTATTAGAGGAAAGAATTATTACAATATAGAGTAAAAGCCCCCTTGGGAGTGTGTATGTGCATCAGAAAAGATGATTATCTTCTGTCCAACCCACCTCACATCAGAGTCCTGTTGTGTACCTCTAAAGAGATATGTACTCTTTGGCCTCATCTGGGTGGCAGGAGAGGAAGAGGAACAAATCATAGAATGGAAAGCACATTGTAAAATTTAAAGCCTTGGGAAAGATATGCTGTTCCTCTTGTAATGTTGTCTCTTGATTGACTTTCGACTGGTGGTTGCCTATTACATTGGCCATTCACTACTTCAACTAATTTTTACTGAATCCCAATCATTTGCAAGGCACTATGTTAAAGACTAAAAATAAAGCAGAAAAAAGACAGTTCATCTCTGCCTTTGGAAGATCACAGGAAGAACAGACAACCAGGAAATCAAAATAATGTGGCAAGTGCTATGATAGGGAAGTAGAGATTGCATGTTCATTTCTGAGAGAAACTGACCTCAACTTGGTAAGGTGGGGAAGTCTTTATCTGAAGGATAAAGTGGAATTAACCAAGAAAGCAGGGGAGTATGAAGTTCTGGGACAGTGATTTGGCCAGAGGGAATAGCACAGGCAAGGATCCAAAGGAAAAGAATGTGACAAATTCAGGGAACTGAGAAAAGTTTAGAATGTATGTGGGGAGATAAATGGTAACTTTGGAGGCTGCAGAGGCAGGCATGAACCTGTTTGTGATGGACCATCAAAAGCTTTGTAAACTTGGTTTCAGAGTTTTGACTTATATTCTGGAGGTAAACAGAGATAGCGGAACCCCTTTTAAGTATTTTAAGCAGCAGAGTGATATTATAAGAGTTATAATTAAGAGAAAAAAATCACTTTAATTGCAGTTTGAGAAGTTCACTGTGGTTAGGGCCAGATTGGGGCAGGAAGGTAAACCAGGCTTCTCAGCAGGATATACTCACCACCTAGCAGATGGTGTGCTGGGGTATGAGTGAAGGCACCAGATAAGCATGGTGCATTCTTTTTAAAATTTTTGTTGTAGTATAGTTGATTTACAATGTTGTGTTAGTTTCAGGTGTACAGCAAAGTGAATCAGTTATACATATACATATATCTACTCTTTTTATAGAGTCTTTTCCCATATAGGCCATTACAGAGTATTGAGTAGAGTTCCCTGTGCTATACAGTAGGTTCTTATTAGTTATCTATTATATATATTGTAGTGTATATTGTCAATCCCAATCTCCCAATTTATCCCTCCCCCGCTTATTCCCTGGTAACCATAAATTTGTTTTCTACATCTGTGTAGCATGGTACATTTTCAAGAAGTAAACATTTTATTTAGAATTTGGGATAAAATAAGTTTTGTGTTCTGTATTCCTAAGAAGTTTCACCACACACCTGTGCGTACAAGTCAGCAGAACCTTGCTCTTCTCAGACAGCCAAGCTTATATTTTCATCATGAACGTTTGGAAAGTAGGACATTTTATTTGTAGCAACAGATTAGAAAACTTGCCATTTTTGTCTAGTCCCTGAGGCTTCCCACAAAAAACAAAAACCCCAAAAACAAAACAAAAACTTGGAAGCAAAGTGATAGTACTTCTCAGCCAGGATTAGTGACTTGATACTAAGCAACAGTCATCAACATTAAAAAACACAGGATATACTGAGATATTTATTTAAAGTATAGGCTTTATTATTGGGGAGATGCAAATTAGACTAAATTCCAGGATCTGTTGTGTGAAAAAAAGAAACTGAACAATTACTGCATGAAACAATTTTTCAGCAACATTTAAAAGCCAAGCATGCAAATTTTGAAGGAAAAATCATCAGAAATTTTGGAGCTAAAAAGAAATGTCTTGACTAGGAGCAAAACAAACAACCAAAAAAACCTGATCAAACAAACAAATGAAAAATTGTCTGATACTGCCTTCAAGATCAGTTTCAAAACCTTCTTGGAAAAAAATCTCTCATATTTACAAGTACATTTAGAAAAGTGCTGTGCTGTAGATATGGCCAAATCTATTTGAGTCAAAAAGGGGAAACCAAATAGTTCCCTTAGAGATCTCACCAACCAACACTTTTTAATATATTCTAAACATAAGAACAATTTGATAAGAGACTGAGGTAAGCCTATTTACTTTTGCAACTGCTTGAAAGAATATACCATAATGATTTGGCTGTTTTACTGGCTGGAAAACTAAGTAATTGAAAAGAACTTGTTAGTGAAGTAATTACTATTGTAAAGACATTTTCCACAATTTGATGAGTTTTCTAGTAAAAATGAGTTTAAAATTATATGTAGAAATTTCGTGGGTGAATATAAGATTATTTATGATTTCTGATTTTTCTGTGAGCCAAGAGTTGTCCCAGAATACTCGGTGTCATCAACACAGTCTGAAACTATTCCTGTTGTTCCTTCTCTTCTTATCTTAAGCATCTTAAAGACCTCTAGACATTAAATAAGTAAAACACATAAACCCTACAGATAGAAATAATTTAACAATTTCTAACATAAACCTAAGTAATTATGTTTCTTTCTCATGCATCTGCAGGACCACTCCAACAGTTAGTGCTATGATAGCAGCAATCAACACAGGGCGTGGGTATTACACTAGAGGTAAGCTATACGAGGGCAGGGACAATGTTATTACAGGAAGACTTAACTCTGAAGAGGGCTAATGAGAGAAGGCACAAAAGTGACAGAATAACTTATGTATATGCTTTAAAGGTTTATAAGTGATTTGGACTCTAAAAGTGTCCAGATCCAAATTTTAATTCATGAGGATGAGGTTAACCACTCCTCTTCCACCCCACCCCCACCCAGTCAGGAAAATTCTCTGACATCAACTGAGTGTCCTACAATTCAACTCAATTCTGACACTATCTACCCAAAGATAGTGTCAGATTCCACAGGTTAAGGGTTCAGTCCTACAAGACTGCTATCCCTCCCCTGCTTCCGATGTCAGTTATAAATCCAGGATGTTACCTATACTTCTGACCAACTGGCTATAAATCAGAGGGTCCCAAGACTCCCTCCTTGGGTTCAATTAATTTGCTAGAGTGACTCACAGAGCTCAGGAAACCCATTTACTCACTAGATTGCTTGTTTATTATAAAAGGATATAACTCAGACACAGTGAGATGAAAGAGATGCATCAAGCAAGGGATGGGGAAAGGGCATGGAGCTTCCAAGTTCTCTCTGAGCATGCCACTATCTCCAAATCTCCAAGTGTTCACCAACCCAGAAGCTCTCCAAACCCTGTCCTTTGGGGGTTCTATGGAGGGCTCATTACATAGGCATTATCCATTAAACCACTGGCCATTGGCAATTGAACTCAATCTCCAGTTTCTCTTCCCTCCCCAGAGATGACCAAAAGTTCCAACCCTCTAATCACTGGTTGGTTCTTCTGGAAGTCAGATCCCCCCATCCTTAGGGTACCTAAGGGCTTTCCAGAAGTCACCTTATTAACATAACAAAAGACATCTTTATTGCTCTTATCACAGCAAATTTCAAGGAATTTAGAAACAGTGAGAAATATATTTTGGTCATCTGAATGACCATTATATGTTTCTTATAAATCACAATATCACAAATTCATAAAGGTTTTGTTTTTTTGCTTTTTGTTTTGTTTTGGTTTTTTGGTCGTGTTTTACTTGTATAACATCTAGATGTATGTAGGAGTCTTAAGAAAATGAAGGTGCTCAGCACTGACATGGCTCTGAGGACTTCCACATATTGTGGAGTTAAAAAAGCACCTGTTTTGGAACATTAAGGACATGGTATTCCTATCAGTTTCTTTTATTTTCAGTATAAGCCTATTTTCCTCTTTAAGCCAGTGTGCCAAGGGACCCTTGAGCAATTGAATGCACAGGCCCTGGTGACCTTTTGGCCATTTGCCACATAACTCCTTTTTCAACTACAAAGCTACACCACAAAATTGTAACTAGAAGAACATGGTACCCCCAGGTTTGGGCAATTCCATTTCAAGAAATAATTTATGTAATTAACAATAAGGAAAAAAACAAAAAATGTGAGATGTTGTACAGTTCTGTATCCAAAAAAGTTTTTGAATGCCTTTTACTTCATAGTATTTCTATTAGAGACTAGTGGGAGCCTGACTTTCAGTGCCTCAACTAAGAAAAGTTGTAAATTAACTTGCCTGTAGACAAATCTTTTTTTTAACCCTTCCTTTCTTAAAGCAAAAGGAAGTCTTTACTGCTCATGTGTAATATCTGATTATGCTATATTAGGTGTAGCTTTTGACAGATTCATTTGATTAATGTATATCTCTGGAATTCTGAATCTTCTCTCACTACCTTATTTTTTTTTAAATGAACGATCTAATTCATTTAGCACTTAGCAAAGGTAAAATTTCCTCTCCTGTGATCCTGTCTGTTTATGCCACTAGACTATTATTTGAAGGCAGGTACTTGAAGGCATGTGTATACAGTTGACTCTTGAACAACAAGAGTTTGAAATGCATGGGTCCACTTATACACAGATTTTTTTCAAAGAATATGTACTATGGTGCTATAGGATCCACAGTTGGTTGAATCCACAGACACAGAACAGCATATACTGAGGACCAACTGTAAAGTTATACTTGGATTTTCAACTGTGCAGTGCCCCTAATCCCTGCATTGTTCAAGGGTCAACCGTGTATACATGTATATACAGTTTTATATATATATATAATATATGTATAAAATATATTTATAAAATCTCCCAGCAGAGGTCTCACACAGAATGGCTGTGCCAATAAATTTTGATGAATGGATAAATGAAACAGGAAAAATTAATAAATGTCTAAAGTATTGCTGAGTTAATGATACATATGAAAAAGTTATTTGATATGCAAATTAGTGATTATAAGGCACATTACAAAGAATACCTAGGACGCTATTTTGCTCCAGTTGTTGATACAATTTTGTCTTCTATGAAATCATCCTGAAAAAGTAAATTGTGATTATTATTTCTAAATGACTCAAAAAATGGGAACCCCACAGACATTACTGGGGGGCAAGGGGGATGAAAGAAGTTTCACAGAAATAAGAATAAACAAACAAAGCTCAAAATTATGATTCAAGAAAATTATGGTGGTAGTAGAATGTCTGAAACAAATTATCAACTTTGTCTTGACTTCTGATGCTAAGGAATCTATATTTCAGTATACATAGTAATTTGTACATACAAGGCACTTCTTTCTCTGTCAAGCAGATTATGGAGTTCTTAAAGAATTTTCAAATGCAATCAAATTGTTAGGGTTCTGCTGTCAAAAAAATATATTTATGAGAGTGAGAAAACATGCTCCCAAATTGCCCTGAGCTTCCATTTCTGATATCATTCTACATCACATCTTCCTTCTTCCCTGTGGGTATCTCCTCCACTAGAACATAGACCCTAGTGGAAACTATGCCTGATTTTAACTTGTATCACCAGCAACCAGCTAATGCCTAGCTCATAAGGGGTTAAGTCAGTAGATATCTATGGAATGAATAAATGAAAGAATGAATGGGCGAAACATGCCTCTGTAATATCTGTAGAGTTCAATTTCAAGTTTATGCACTGGCAGATGAAGCAAGACTACTGGAATTAATCAGAAATGAAAACTATATTCTACTATACCGCCGGAATTCAAGACATTTGCTGTGATTCACATGGACCTGAGCTTTACTGTCTCATTTCCCCTGCTATTGGGATTTCAACATGGTGAAGGAAAATTGAACACTTACAGGAAAAATTACTAGGAGACCAAATATGTGCAATAATATAACCACAAAATGAAGATTAAAAATTTAGGCTACCTTATCTGAAATTATTATAAGTAAACATTTTGATTAAATAGCAATGCTTTTTTCAAATGGGAAAAAATGACCCACACAAGCTTTATATTATAATTTTCCAGCACTTTTCAATTAGTAAATCATCTTCTAAAATTAAAATTAGCAAGCATATATTTGATGCATAGAGAAATTCCACATATAGTGCTATATATAGAGATTTTATTATATATTTGATAAAAATGAATATCAGATAAATATCATTTGAAGTTCATAATACCTTTTGAGATAGCTGAGTCAGAAATATTATTATATTTACAGGTCAGGAAAATGAGTGTTAAGTTAAATAACTTGCTCACCTATGCAGGACCAAGATTCAAGCATTGATCCTGTCACTACTCGTGTGAGAAGAAGCAGCTTGCCTGACCATCAATTTCCAGAGACCTTATAAAAGGTATGTGGGAGGGAAACAGCATTTAGGTCTGACTTTCACCCAGACCTCTTTCCTGTGTGCTTGCTTGACTTCCCTATGTCTCCATGGCTTCCGATCCACTGAGGGCACCTGTTCTCTCACTCTTTGCATACCCATTTATCTGCTTTGGTCATACCCTCCCCCAGCCTCAACCGCAGCCCTGAATTAATTATACTAATCCTTTTGCTTCCAACTGGGAAAAGTAATCAGATATTCTCCTGAGATGCTGGCATCCTGGACTGTCATCGGGATCAGGTGTAGCATATTCAAGATCAGTCCGGAGGCTAAGTTGTTGGCTGTTACAGGGTGGAATCCTGGCACTGAACCTAGCTGTCTGCCCTCTGAGTTTAGGCTCCAAAGAGGGAAGCAAGCATTCCACTGGCACATCTGTGCTCATTTCTGAGAGTCTCAGGAAAGGGCATGATGCTACTCAGCTTCCTTCTGCAGAAACAGAAGCATGGACTTCAAGACATCCATCCAATATTCATCAGGGACACAAGCCATGTAGGTGCTATCCTCCTATAACCTGGAAACCACAGAGACTATGCCGGCTTCCTACCTCCCCAAGGATAGTCTTGCCTACTAAAATATTTTAAAAAAGAGTCACAATGTTTGTCAAGGAGGTAGAATCATCGTGAGCCATAACAACTAGATTTGCTCCAATGCCATCCCCAGGGCTTTGCCCCACCACTTAATCAGTGCCTTAACTTGTCCTACTTGCCTCCCTATCACCTCGTTCCAACACCATGGACCTCAGCCCAGAAGGCTTCTTTCTATGGTATCTTGTACTAAGGACCAGAAGCACCTCCCCTACAGCCAGACCATGGGAACCTCAGGCAGCAGTGGGCTTACGTATTATAACCTTCCTTTAAAAAAAATTTGTCTCACTTCACCCTTAAAGAACCTGTAGTGAATTTTCAATACAAAAGTTAGAATTCTCAAGATTTCACAGATGAGAAAGTGAGCTTCAGAAAAATTGGAAAGAATGTCACAAAACTATTTTAAGTCAGAGCCTGAACTTAAATGTAGACAGTCTGATTTCCAGCTCTGGGGCAAGGGAAGGGGAGTAGGGGGGCCAGGGGTTACAGAGAATAGAGGCTTTACCTCCACAAGCTCATGCTCTGATACTCACCGGCCTAGGCAGTGACAAACACTGAGGAGGTCTTTATTGTCATAGGGATTAAAGTTCAGTAATGCTGAATTAGAGGTGACCCACTGGTAATGGCAAAAAGCACCAAGACAACATTTGGACAGTTTTTGTTTTGTTTTGTTTTGTTTTTGTGGTATGCGGGCCTCTCACTGCTGTGGCCTCTCCCATTGCGGAGCACAGGTTCCGGACGCCCAGGCTCAGCAGCCATGGCTCACGGGCCCAGCCACTCTGCGGCATGTGGGATCTTCCCGGAACATGTCCCCTGCATCAGCAGGCGGACTCCCAACCACTGCGCCACCAGGGAAGCTCTGGACAGTTTTTTTTTTTTTTTTTTTTTTGCTGTACGCGGGCCTCCCACTGCCGTGACCTCTCCCGCTGCGGAGCACAGGCTCCGGACGCGCAGGCCCAGCGGCCATGGCTCACAGGCCCTGCCGCTCCGCTGTATGTGGGATCTTCCCGGACCGGGGCAGGAACCCGCGTCCCCTGCATTGGCAGGCGGACTCTCAACCACTGTGCCACCAGGGAAGCCCCCTGGACAGTTTTTAATCCTGGTTGTTTTAGTCTTGGTGAACTGTTAGTGGAACCACACAGGGAGCAACCACAGATCAAAGGGCTTCAGAACCAGGACATATTGGAGAAATTTTGGTTTTCCCTCCAATAGCCTCCTTTCTAAGGAAAAACTCTCAAACATTTTGTGACAAGGATTTTTGCAGAAAACGGAGCATATTCAGTGCCTCCCAATTACCCAAGAGCCCAGTTCCCAAACATGGCTTCCAAGGCCTTTGTGCTCTGTCTCTGCTCACTTCTCTACCTCATCTTTCACCTCCAGCTCCACACTGCAGTATGAACTGCCTGCAGTTCCACAAAAGGCTTGTGTTCTCTCTTATTTCCAGGTCCTTGCTCAAACTTTCATTTCTGTGTGGAACATTCTTTTCTATTCTCTTTCTTCTTGTGTCATCTTTCACAAATAAGCTTAGTCATTATTATGTTTGGCAAACCCTTCTGAATTCCCCTAATAACACATTAGTTACCCTGATGTGTCTTTCTCTTATCATACACTGTACCGTACCCTCTTTGTAATGACATCACTCACTCAAAGGAAAGCTCCAGAAGAACAGAGATCATTTTCAGCTGCTAGAAATATGTCTGGCATGTAGTATGCATTCTAAAAATATTTACTGATTTAATGTTGAACTCTTGCTGTTAAAGAGAATTTTAGCTCCAGAGTTATCTACATTTGTAAAAATTGGAATAGTAGCAAATAGGAATGGAAATAGAAGGATAGAACCAGAATAAATGGCAAGTTAATATAGAGTAGATTTGAAGTGGCCCTTGTGCTGGGTATTCTGTTTGACCCCTTCCCAATGCACACTCCACCTTAATCAACCCTGCTCTGGGTTCCAGGAGGCCAAATTTGGGGACCATATATACCATGTTCTCTTACCATCTGACTTCCTACTAGGTTCTGCCAGTGGATGCAGCAGAAGGAGATTGTGGGGCAGCAGGAGTGATTGATAAATTAGACATTTGTCTTCTTGGCTCCCTACTTTCCAGGCTGAATCCCAGCCATTTAACTACCAAAGTGACCATCTCCTACAGGTGCATGTCTCTCCCAATTCAGGGACAGAGGCTAAGGCTTAACCACCAAGTGTGAATTCCTCCTTCCCCTTCCCCACACACACCTTTGTAAACAGTTTCTTTTCAGTGTACCATCTTCCTACAAGGACCCTAATCCATAGAGCCTTATATTTTGTGAGATTTGGACTTAACTCTGCAGGAAGTGAGAACCAAAAGCTTTTAGACTATAAAGATATCCATACAGTTCGAATATTAGCAGAAGAAAATAACCTATTACACTACAGGTTCCTCAGGAACAGAGCCTTTGCCTTATTTGAGCCCATAACCAGCATCTAGAAGAATGTATGATATACATGGCCTACAACACATACTTATTAAATAAGTAACCTCAAAAACAATTGATCTGGGCTTCCATGGTGGTGCAGTGGTTCAGAGTCCCCCTGCCGATGCAGGGGACGCGGGTTCATGCCCCAGTCTGGGAAGATCCCACATGCCGCAGAGTGGCTAGGCCCGTGAGCCACGGCCACTGAGCCTGTGCGTCCGGAGCCTGTGCTCCGCAACGGGAGAGGCCACAACAGTGAGAGGCCCGCGTACCGCAAAAAAAAAAAAAATTGATCAAATCTGTGTAGCCTAAAGCTTGAATTATAATCAAGTGCAGACAAAGCGTTTTCTTAAAGAACCCCTAGTAGTAACAAAACAGGTAGATTCCAGAGAAATCCTGTAAACTAAAAGCAGGCAACCTAAATGAGTACTTCCCTGAGAGAGCAGGACCTGAAAAGGACCTCTTCCCATATAGGTGTTGTTCCAGCCCTTATACAGCCGTCTTACCATGTCCACAGATAATTCCTTCTCGGTGATTAACTACACTAGGACAGTGCTGCAGTGAGCAGTTATTGCTTTACAATCCATAAGGGCAGACTTGGAATTGAAGGCAGCATTGTCAGCAAGGCACCACTTACCTCCTCCTGCAGATATCACTCTGATATCAAAAGGTGGTTGACTTCGATAAACTTTCCAAGTATAGAGCCTATAAGGGTATTTTTAGAATCAGGAAGCCTGAAAGACAGGTACAAGACGCCAAACAGAGCTGAGGAAGTGAGGGGGAAAATAAAGAGGAGAAATTAAACAAAGAAAAACACTGCTGGATCTCCTGAGCAAGTTCTTCTACCTCCCCCTTGTGGCCAAATTTTCCTAGAACTAGGGTTTTTTTTTCCCCCCTCAAAATAACATTTATTAGTATTTAGGTCACATTATAAAAATGAAACTTGTTTATTGCAAACAGAATAGAAAATTCACTGGAGTGGATAGGTAGAATACCATGTGAAAATGTGTAAATTCTGCAGCCGAGTTTTAAAAATGAATTAATGTTTCAACAAAGGCTTAACCAAAGAACAAAGAGATTCATCCAGAGTTTGACTGGTACAGAGTGGCGAACTTCATCTTCATAGAAACTCATGTAATTCTCATGATAACCCTTAACAGTAAATATAATTGTCCTCAAATTAGTAATCTAAGAGTGGATATGAAAGCTTTCACATATTTGGTGCCTACTGTGTTCTAGCATGTGTAAGAATTCTGCATAAACTCATTTAATTCTTAAAATATCCCTATGGGATTAGCTAAGAATAGCAATTTTTATTAAACTTCCCAAGGTAACGTAGTTTATACATTACAGAGATGGAACTTTAACCTGATCTTTGAACTACAAATTCTCCCGTATTTCTGCTATTCCATGTTGTTTCATCATATTCTTTCTGAATTCCCCTTTTAACTTTCTACCAGTATTTCTTAAAGTTGGACTTGCACACCTCCAGTAGGGACACCTATGACCTCTAGAGATTCTCCTACCTTTATACTCTTCTATATATCTTATACCTGCCAAAGATGAGGTAGAGACTCTCCTCTTGACTTTATGCATTAATTACACATTCATGTTAATAATTAGTGAGATAATCAGAATTAGAAAGTACACTTTGTTCTCTTTAACACTCCCCCCACAGCCCAACTCCTAGAGTAGGGAACACTATGGAGATAATGGTGCAGAATTATTCCCTTTAAAATTATAGTAGACACATTTGGATTCAGTAAACAGTGGGAGTTATCAAATTTTCTAAGTTCAAAGTGGAATAATAGAGAAGTGAAGAACTTGTGAATTACTGAGTTTGGGGGCATACTTGAAAAAAACTATAAAATCACATATAGCTATTCAAAACACTATATAATAAAGAGGGGATAAAGGAATGTGTTATCTGCTAGTTTATCTCTTTTATCTACACCAGAGAACCTTAATTCTCATTTTCTAGGACTTCTGGGTGTGTTTAAGTCTGCCAAATTAACTCATAAACTTTAAATGATAACTATATATTAATTAGCATTTTAAAAATATGTTACGCAGTTTATTGGAAGAGTTGTTATGGGCTAGGTGGATGGTAGTAAAAGTAAAAGACATGGGAGAAGTTATTATCAAATTTCCAAATGTTTAATAATTTATTTCTTCAGTGCAACAGATCACCCAGTAATGCATAAGAGTCAAATTCTGCTTGGGTTTCGTTCCTGGCTTTACAACTCACTAGATTGTGACCTTGAGCAAGTTATTTATCCTATCTAAGCCTCTTATCCCACATTTGTAGTGATGACAGCAAAAATCTATTGTGAGGAGGCTCAAATAAATGAGCAACGCCCTTAAGCACTTTAGTATAAGGAAGTTTTGACTGATGTTTGCTCTTTGTATTTGAGCTGGAAAATTACTTCACCCAAAATTAACCTTCAAGAGAGCATCTACTAACCACTGGCTACCAGTGGTTATACCATGGCTGGGATCAAAGCCAGGAACACTCTGGATAGCAGTATTTCTTTGGTGGATTTTCTGCTAATGAGACTCCTTTTCATGCTTTCAAACCTTGATAATATATCTTGTATTTGTATAACAATTACATGTTTTCAAATACAATTGTATATTTTCTTATTTGGTTTGACAACCAACACTTCAGCTCCATGGCTACTCTGCTGTTTCTGTGGCCAGTCCTGCCACTGCACTCCGAAGCTTTGATTAAGTCCACGTTTACCCAGTATATGAAGTTGGATCCTAGGCTGGAATTTGGAAAATCACCAAAAGTACACATGGCACCTCCCTGACTTTTGCCTCTAAACACCCATATATTTGCTAAATACTTGCTGGGCTATGAGATAACCTCCAAGAGGTTGCAAATTAAGTGTCTGACACTAATATTCTTTGTGTAAGTTAAAAATAAATAATATTATAGCATTTGTCTGATTACAAAGGAAAGCAACTATAGAGACATATAGAAAAGAAAAGAAAACAATCCTTTTGTTGGTGAGAGTAGATAGATCTTGTTAACATTTTAATGCATTTCATTTTACTATTTTTCTATGAATATTTGTGGGTTTGCTTTCTTTTAAACAGGGGGATTAAAACACATAGAGAATTTTCAATCATTCAATAAGTAAAAATAGACATATCTTGTTACAGAGTCTTCTCAGACAGTGGATGTGATTATCTGAAGTTGCAAATTCAAATATAAATTGTTCTTACAAATGACGGTAGTACTGAGGACCCTCCTACCCACCACCATCAGCACTATGAGGACCAAAACATAGTTATGTTAGTTTCCTCCTCAGTTTCCTCCTCTGTGTCCTCACAGTATTTTTGTCATGTATTCCTAACGGTAACAAATCTGTCTCTCTGAAACTACACTGTGAGCTCTTTGAGGACAGAATTGATGGGTGGTTTATCTTGGGGAGATAATTCAGTGTAATAGTTAAGAGAGAGAATTCTGTAAGATTGCTTGGGCTTGTTTGTTAACTCAGCTATCTGACACTTGGAGAGTTACTCAGCTTCCTCGTTGGAAACTCCAAAGGCTTGTTTCAAGAATAAGATGAGATAATCCACATATGAAGAACTTAGTTCAGAGTAAATGTCCAGTAAACATAACGTTGTAGATCCAGAACCTGCAATTGAGCATAGCATGGAGAAGATTCCAAAAAATTGTTGAAACAAATATTTTCAGCTTGAGCAATAATTATGAAGTTGACATCTAAAAGGTCTGATCCAGGCCTGTCACTGACTAGTTATGGGATTTTGTACAAGTCAATATCTCTGGGTTTTGTCTTTCTCATCTGTAACATGGGAATAATGAGCATTTAAAAAAATCAAACTATAACAAGTGTTTTATAAAGACATCATGCTTGAACACCATGAATAGATTTTCCTGAGAATGAATTCTCAGAAGTGATACTAATGAATCAGAGACTATAAATGCTTTTGAATTTGGTGTAGGGGGGTACATTTTACCTCTCTCCTTTCCAGAAGGGCTATGCCAATTAGCAAACTCAGTAGCATTGTAACAGAATTCATATTTTACTCTCACCAAAAAGAGGACTGTTATTTTTTAAATGATTTGACCAGTGTGATGTTTTCTTTGGTTCTTGCCATTTTAATAGATGCTTTTTTGTTGCTATTGTTACCGTTGAGGTTCAGCTTTTCAGGTTTTTTTTTTTTTTTTTTTTTGCGGTACGCGGGCCTCTCACTGTTGTGGCCTCTCCTGTTGCGGAGCACAGGCTCTGGACGCGCAGGCTCAGTGGCCATGGCTCACGGGCCTAGCCGCTCCACGGCATATGGGATCTTCCCGGACCGGGGCACGAACCCGTATCCTCTGCATTGGTAGGCGGACTCTCAACCACTGCGCCACCAGGAAAGCCCAGCTTTTCAGGTTTTTACAGGTGTATTGACAATTTGTATTTTTGACTTGTTTGTGCACTTTCTCTTTATATCTTTTGTCTATTTTTCTATAGAACCATTCAACACTTCCTTGTCAATGTGTAATATCTCATGACATATTAAGAATGTTAACACGGTGTTATATTTTCTAATCATTTCTTTCGAGATACTGACATAAAAATGTTTACAAAATAGAACAGAAGAAAACACTAAACCATAAAGCTCTTAACAAACATTAGCTTTTAAAAAATAATCTCAAAACCCTAAGTACAAACCAAATTTAGACTTTTAAAACTCATTTCTATTAGTCCTTATATCCCAGAGAGTTTATGGCCTTCTATGTATAAACATTATCTCATTAGGAAAATCCAAAATTTCTGGGGCACCCATGAAAAATTGTGTGAAAAAGAGCTTTAAAATTGTCAAATTTTAAAGTTGTCACATTACCTTAAAATAGCCTGCTTTTGCAGTTAGAAGCTTGAGTGAGTTCTCACTGATTAAAGTTAAGAACCTCTTTAAAAATTTAATGAACCAAAACAGTTGTTCTAATATTAAACATGCTCTCAGTAAATCTTAGAGGTTTATTACTGAACCAGAATAACCTTTTTTTTTTCTAAATTCAACCATTTATTTTAATGAATATTAAAAGATTTTGAAACATTTTGGCAAAATAGGATTAGTTTTCTTTTTCCTCAGGGTTGCCCCCCCCGCCCAGAAACCCCAAAACAAAGAACCCAAACCAAAACAAAAAAACCCTTAACTTATAAAGAGAACACTTGGCTTTTATTTTTTTAAATAAACCACTTAGTAATTGGGTTTCTTTCCTGAAAAGTCTTCTTTCTGTTAATGGATTTTTTTGTAGCCCTTAGTTCAGTGCTATTAGCGAGAGATTTATTCACCTTCCTTTCTCTGTTGCCAGAATACCTGTGTTTATGTGTTTATGATCCCATGAACTAATCTTGGGTTGGGAAGAAGTGTTGGTTTTTGTATTCCTAGAGCCAGCACAGGACTTGGTCCATTACAGATACTAAGTAATGTTTTATTGAACTGGGTAATGGTAAAAACACATACAAGATCCAAGGTATGAACTTACCTTCTGCCTTCCATAATCTTCTGAGGGCAGATAAAAACAATTTTAAAAATGTTTAGCCAACATTTTCCAAATTGACATTCCATGGAGTAGTGTTACAGGAGATTTTTGTAGGTCTCCACATGTTCAGCAAAAAGAAAATTAAGTATTTGGGAAACATTGCTTACTTTAGGAGATGCATTATGCACCCATGTGCCCATGAAGCCTCTGAAGGGATACTGTAGCATAAAACAGGGGACTATTTCATACACACCTCTTTCAGTTTCTAACATAAAAAGATGTTTGATTGGTTCATTTTAAAAGCTGCAAGAAGATATTGCCTTATGAAAGAACTGAGAGCTAAAAGTGAGGGTCAGTAGAGAGAAGTATAGGTTAAGAAGCAAAGTGAGCTCATTAAATTAATTAATAAGTAATAGAATTGACTTACAGAAAAAAAGTCAGTAATATGGAAAATAAACTGGATAAACAAGAATGCAAGCTAAAAAGATAGATAAATATGATGAGATAAACATTTTGAGCAGAACCAAGATTTAACCTATGACTCAAATGTGCTACTCTTGAAAATTAAGACCAAGATATAATTTAAGTACTTCTGGGAGAAAAATGAATAAAAAACTGGAAATTACACATTAAATGACTTACCAGGTTATGTGAAAAACACATCAAATAAATCACACCCAGATTTATCCTGGGTCTTGGAATTTTAACTACTTATTTTGGAAATGTACAAACATACACAAAAATAAAGTGAACAATATAAGGAAACTTCCTGTATCCATTACCCAGCTTCAGCAATTATAAACATTATTTTAGTTTTTCTTTAATTGTATCCCCTTTTCCTTTTGGGGGAAATATTCCATACATTTTGTCTATAAATATTCAATACACACCTTCAATAAATAAGAACAGATTTTTTTATATAACCACCATAATATTGTCATATCTAGTCATGTTAATAGTAAACTCAATTTCCCTTTGGCCTGATCAGAGGCCCTGTATATTATAAAAATACAGGGAGGTTAGACAACCATCTAACTGATTTCAGTTAAAATATCTTACCTTTGAAAAAACAAAACAAAGAAAATAGAAAATACCTTGTATACACATTCTTAAGACCCATCTTAAAGTATTAGAAGGGACTGTGAAAGTGAGGGTCCCTGAAGCCCAAGCTTCTTTACCTTCATGGTAAATTTACCCTTGGTTGGAATCTATGTGCCACTCTACAGCACCCTGTTAAGAGGCGGCAAGATTCCACAGGCTGTGTGATTATTCCAAGAGAGATAGAGAACAGAAAATCTGTCTTGTTACTGCTTTTTCCTCAATATCTAAGATGATGCTTCATACTAAAGGATACTTAATAGATATTAGATGAATGAACAATGGCAGTAGAAACCCCCCAGACTCAACAAAGATTTCTATGCCTCAAATATCTCAGAACTACTGGATCTGAAGCAGCAGTGCTGGGAAGAACTAGGAACTTCTCAGTAGTAGCTAGTAAGGACCAAGACCTAAAACAAGACAGGAACCTGCTCCAATTCTTTGGCACAGCATAGAACCCAGACACTTTAGTATCACACCAGAAAGACTGAGCCCAAATCATGAAACAGACTGAACTTCTTCTGGCTGGCAAGGCAGGATGAGGGTTTAAATTCTGATTATCTAGATTAAAAGGAAATAAATATTATTTTTTACCACACAATTGAGGAGTCAGGCTAAGATTCCTAACTTCTTCTTTTAGATTGAGTGCTTCAGTTATGTTAGTCATTGTCCCATATATTATTCCATTTACTGTTATAGTGACCTTCTGATTCTAGTACATAGGGGTTGGAGTCTCAGGTTTTGATTTCAGAGAGACCTAATCAAATACTGGCTCTTCCATTTATTAGTGTATGACATAAGGGAAGATTTATAACAGCCATAATCATCAGTTTCCTAGTCTTCAAAATATGAATATTGCTATTATCTGTATCACTGGCTTATTGCTATGAAGGTGAAATAAGATGGCACATAGTAAATTTCAACATGTATTAGCTAAAGTTATCAAATATGTATATATATAGAAAAATTGATAGAGAAAATAACTTACCAAGGACATCAAGGTAGTAAATATATAGAAAAAATTTAAGCACAGGTTTTTTGGTCCTATGGCTAGTTCTCTTTCCAAAGTCGTTAAAAATAAACTCCAGAGGAGCTTCAAGATGGCGGAAGAGTAAGACGCGGAGATCACCTTCCTCTCCACAAATACATCTACATGTGCCTTTGTTTCCTGGTGCGCGAGGAGAGGGGATTAAGAGCGCTTTTTAAAGGAGCTCCAGAGAAGGGCGCGAGCCGCGGCTATCAGCGCAGACCCCGGAGACGGGCATGAGACGCTAAGGCTGCTGCTGCCGCCACCAAGAAGCCTGTGTGCGAGCACAGGTCACTGTCCACACCTCCCCTTCTGGGAGTCTGTGCAGCCCGCCACTGCCAGGGTCCCGTGATCCAGGGACAACTTCCTCGGGAGAACGCACGGCGCACCTCAGGCTGGTGCAATGTCACGCTGGCCTCTGCCGCCACAGGCTCGCTTCGCATCTGTACCCCTCCCTCCCCCCAGCCTGAGTGAGCCACAGCCCCCTAATCAGCTGCTTCTTTAACCTTGTCCTGTCTGAGCGAAAAACAGATGCCCTCAGGCGACCTACACACAGAGGCGGGTCCAAATCCAAAGGTGAACCCCAAGAGCTGTGAGAACAAAGAAGAGAAAGGGAAATCTCTCCCAGCAGCCTCAGGAGCAGCAGATTAAACCTCCACAATCAACTTGATATACCCTGCCTCTGTGGAATACCTGAATAGACAACAAATCATCCCAAATTGAGGAGGTGGATTTGGGAGCAACAATATATATTTTTTCCCCCTTTTTCTCTTTTTGTGAGTCTGTATGTCTATGCTTCTGTGTGTGATTTTGTCTGTATAGCTTTGCTTTTACCATTTGTCCTAGGGTTCTCTCTGCGGGTTTTTTTAATTACTTAAACAATGTTTTTTCTTAATAATAATTTTTTATTTTAATAACTTTATTTTATTTTACTTTATTTTGTTTTCTTATATCGTCTTCTTTCTTTCTTTTTTTCCTCCCTTTTATTCTGAGCTGTGTGGAGGACAGGCTTTTGGTGCTCCAGCCAGGTGTAAGGGCTGTGCCACTGAGGTGGGAGAGCCACATTCAGGACACTGGTCCACAAGAGACCTAGCTCCACATAATATCAAATGGTGAAAATCTCCCAGAGATCTCCATCTCAACGCCAAGACCCAGCTCCACTCAATGACCAGCAAGCTACAGTGCAGGACACCCTATGCCAAACAACTAGCAAGACAGGAACACAACCCCATCCATTAGCACAAAGGCTGCCTAAAATCATAATAAGGCCACAGACACCCCAAAACTCACAACCAGAAGTGGACCTACCCACCAGAAAAACAAGCTCAATCCTCATCCACCAGAAAACAGTCACTAGTTCCCTTCACCAGGAAGCCTACACAACCCACTGAACCAACCTTAGCCACTGGGGACAGACACCAAAAACAACGGGAACTACGAACTTGCAGCCTGTGAAAAGGAGACGCGAAACACAGTAAGTTAAGCAAAATGAGACGACAGAGAAACACACAGCAGATGAAGGAGCAAGGCAAAAACTCACCAGACCTAACAAATGAAGAGGAAATAGGCAGTCTACCTGAAAAAGAATTCAGAATAATGACAGTAAACATGATCCAACATCTTGGAAATAGAATGGAGAAAATACAAGAAACATTTAAAAAGGACTTAGAAGAACTAAAGAGCAAACAAACAGTGATGAACAACACAATAAATGAAATTAAAATTTCTCTAGAAAGGATCAATAGCAGAATGACTGAGGCAGAAGAACGGATAAGTGACCTGGAAGATAAAATAATGGAAATAACTACTGCAGAGCAGAATAAAGAAAAAAGAATGAAAAGAATTGAGAACAGTCTCAGAGACCTCTGGGACAACATTAAACACACCAACATTCGAATTATGCGGGTCCGAGAAGAAGAATAGAAAAAGAAAGGGACTGAGAAAATATTTGAAGAGATTATAGTTGAAAACTTCCCTAATATGGAAAAGGAAATAGTTAATCAAGTCCAGGAAGCACAGAGAGTCCCATGCAAGATAATCCAAGGAAAAACATACCAAGACACATACTAATCAAACTATCAAAAATTACATACAAAGAAAACATATTAAAAGCAGCAAGGGAAAAACAACAAATAACACATAAGGGAATCCCCATAAGGTTAACAGCTGATCTCTCAGCAGAAACTCTGCAAGCCAGAAGGGAGTGGCAGGACATATTTAAAGTGATGAAGGAGAAAAACCTACAATCAAGATTACTCTACCCAGCAAGGATCTCATTCAGATTTGACAGAGAAATTAAAACCTTTACAGACAAGCAAAAGCTAAGAGAATTCAACACCACCAAATGAGCTTTACAACAAATGCTAAAGGAACTTCTCTAGGCAGGAAACACAAGAGAAGGAAAACACCTACAATAATAAACCCAAAACAATTAAGAAAATGGTAATAGGAACATACATATCGAAAATTACCTTAAATGTAAATGGATTAAATGCTCCAACCAAAAGACATAGACTGGCTGAATGGATACAAAAACAAGACCCGTATATGTGCTACAAGAGACCCACTTCAGACCTAGGGACACGTACAGACTGAAAGTGAGGGGATGGAAAAAGATATTCCATGTAAATGAAAATCAAAAGAAAGCTGGAGTAGCAATTCTCATAACAGACAGAATAGACTTTAAAACACAGACTATTACAAGAAACAAAGAAGGACACTACATAACGATCAAGGGATCAATCCAGGAAGAAGATATAACCATTGTAAATATTTATGCACCCAACATAGGAGCACCTCAAGACATAAGGCAAATACTAACAGCCATAAAGGGGAAATCAACAGTAACACAATCATAGTAGGGGACTTTAACACCCCACTTTCACCAATGGACAGATCATCCAAAATGAAAATAAATAAGGAAACACAAGCTTTAAATGATACATTAAACAAGATGGACTTAATTGATATTTATAGGACATTCCATCCAAAAACAATGGATTATACATTCTTCTGAAGTGCTCATGGAATACTCTCCAGGATAGATCATATCTTGGGTCACAAATCAAGCCTTGGCAAATTTAAGAAAATTGAAATCTTATCAAGTATCTTTTCTGACCACAATGCCATGAGACTAGATATCAATTACAGGAAAAAATCTGTAAGAAATACAAACACATGGAGGCTAAAAAACACATTACTTAATAACCAAGGGATCACTGAAGAAATCAAAGAGGAAATCAAAACATACCTAGAAACAAATGACAATGAAAACATGATGACCCAAAACGTATGGGATGCAGCAAAAGCAATTCTAAGAGGGAAGTTTACAATCCTACCTTGAGAAACAAGAAAAATCCCAAATAAACAACCTAACCTTACACCTAAAGCAATTAGAGAAAGAAGAACAAAAAAACCCCAAATTTAGCAGAAGGAAAGAAATCATAAAGATCAGATCAGAAATAAATGAAAAAGAAATGAAGGAAACGATAGCAAAGATCAATAAAACTAAAAGCTGGATCTTTGAGATGATAAACAAAATTGGTATACCATTAGCCAGACTTATCAAGAAAAAAAGGGAGAAAACTCAAATCAATAGAGCTAGAAATGAAAAAGGGGAAGTAACAACTGATACTGCAGAAATACAAAGGATCATGAGAGATTACTACAAGCAACTCTATGCCAATAAAATGGACAACCTGGAAGAAATGGACAAATTCTTAGAAATGCACAACCTGCCGAGACTGAACCAGGAAGAAATAGAAAATATGAACAGACCAATCACAGGCACTGAAATTGAAACTGATTAAAACTCTTCCAACAAACAAAAGCCCAGGACCAGATGGCTTCACAGGCGAATTCTATCAAACATTTAGAGAAGAGCTAACACCTATCCTCAGACTCTTCCAAAACATAGCAGAGGGAGGAACACTCCCAAACTCATCTACGAGGCCACCATCACTCTAATACCAAAACCAGACAAAGATGTCACAAAGAAAGAAAACTACAGGCCAATATCACTGATGAATATAGATACAAAAATCCTCAACAAAATACTAGCAAACAGAATCCCACAGCACATTAAAAGGATCATACACTATGATCAAGTGGGGTTTATCCCAGGAATACAAGGCTTCTTCAATATATGCAAATCAATCAACATGATACACCACATTAAAAAATTGAAGGAGAAAAACCATATGATCATCTCAATAGATGCAGAGAAAGCTTTTGACAAAATTCAACACCCATTTATGATAAAAACCCTCTAAAAAGTGGGCATAGAGGGAACTTTCCTCAACATAATAAAGGCCATATATGACAAACCCACAGCCAACACTGTCCTCAATGGTGAAAAACTGAAACCATTTCCACTAAGATCAGGAATAAGACAAGGTTGCCCACTCTCATGACTATTATTCAACATAGTTTTGGAATTTTTAGCCACAGCAATCAGAGAAGAAGAAGAAATAAAAGAAATCCAAATTGGAAAAGAAGAAGTAAAGCTATCACTGTTTGCAGATGACATGATACTATACATAGAGAATCCTAAAGATGCTACCAGAAAACCACCAGAGCTAATCAATGAATTTGATAAAGTAGCAGGATACAAAATTAATGCACAGAAATCTCTGGCATTCCTATACACTAATGATGAAAAATCTGAAAGTGAAATTAAGAAAACACTCCCATTTACCATTGCAACAAAGAGAATAAAATATCTAGGAATAAACCTACCTAAGTAGACAAAAGAACTGTATGCAGAAAGTTATAAGACACTGATGAAAGAAATTAAAGATGATACAAGTAGATGGAGAGATATACCATGTTCTTGGATTGGAAGAATCAACATTGTGAAAATGACTCTACTACCCAAAGCAATCTACAAATTCAATGCAATCCTTATCAAAGTACCACTGGCATTTTTCACAGAACTAGAACAAAAAATTTCACAATTTGTATGGAAACACAAAAGACCCCAAATAGCCAAAGGAATCTTGAGAAAGAAAAACGGAGCCGATGGAATCAGGCTCCCTGACTTCAGACTATACTACAAAGCTACAGTAATCAAGACATTATGGTACTGGCATAGAAACAGAAATATAGATCAATGGAACAGGATAGAAAGCCCAGAGATAAACCCACAGACATATGGTCACCTTATCTTTGATAAAGGAGGCAAGAATATACAGTGGAGAAAATATAGCATCATCAGTAAGTGGTGCTGGGTAAACTGGACAGCTATCTGTAAAAGTATGAAATTAGAACACTCCCTAACATCATACACAAAAAATAAACTCAAAATGGATTAGAGACCTAAATGTAAGACCAGACACCATCAAACTCTTAGAGGAAAACATAGGCAGAACACACTATGACATAAATCACAGGAGGATCCTTTTTGACTCACCTCCTAGAGAAATGGAAATAAAATAAATAAAAACAAAAATAAACAAATGGGACCTAATGAAACTTAAAAGCTTTTGCATAGCAAAGGAAACGATAAACAAGGTGAAAATACAACCCTCAGAATGGGAGAAAATATTTGCAAATGAAGCAACTGACAAAGTATTAATCTCCAAAATTTACAAGCAGCTCATGCAGCTCAATATTAAAAAAACAAACAACCCAATCCAAAAATTGGCAGAAGACCTAAATAGACATTTCTTCAAAGAAGATATAAAGATAGCCAACAGGCACATGAAAGAATGCTCAATATCACTAATCATTAGCGAAATGCAAATCAAAACTACAATGAGATATCATCTCACACCAGTCAGAATGGCCATCATCAAAAAATCTACAAACAATAAATGCTGGAGAGGGTGTGGAGAAAAGCGAACCCTCTTGCACTGTTGGTGGGAATGTAAATTGATACAGCCACTATAGAGAACAGTATGTACGTTCCTTAAAAAACTAAAAATAGAACTACCGTATGACCCAGCAATCCCACTACTGGGCATATAACCTGAGAAAACCATAATTCAAAAAGAGTCATGTACCAAAATGTTCATTGCAGCTCTATTTACAATAGCCAGGACATGGAAGCAACCTAAGTGTCCATCAACAGATGAATGGATAAAGAAGACGTGGCACATATAAACAATGGAATATTACTCAGCCATAAAAAGAAAGAAAACTGAGTTATTTGTAGTGAGGTGGATGGACCTAGAATCTGTCATACAGAGTGAAGTAAGTCAGAAAGAGAAAAACAAACACCATATGTTAACACATACATATATGGAATCTAAAAAAAAAAAGAAAATGGTCATGAAGAACCTAGGGGTAAGATGGGAATAAAGACACAGACCTACTAGAGAATGGACTTGAGGATATGGGGAGGGGGAAGGGTAAGCTGGGACAAAGTGAGAGAGTGGCATGGACATTTATACACTACCAAACGTAAAATAGATAGCTAGTGGGAAGCAGCCGCATAGCATAGGGAGATCAGCTTGGTGCTTTGTGACCACCTAGAGGGGTGGAATAGGGAGGGTGGAAGGGAGGGAGATGCAAGAGGGAAGAGATATGGGCACATATGTATATGTAGAAGTGATTCATTTTATTATAAGGCAGAAACTAACACACCATTGTAAAGCAATTATAGTCCAATAGAGACGTTAAAGATAAAAATTAAATATAAATAAATTTCTGTTATTTAAGCCGTGAAAATAAAAAAATACTTTATTGCTAAAAATGCTAACCACCATCTATCTGAGCCTTCGGCAAGTTGTAATTTTTCTGCAATAGAAACAGAGATAACTGATCACAGATCACTATAACAAATATAATAATGATGAAAAAGGTTGAAATATCACCAGAATTACCAAAATGTGACACAGAGACAAGAAGTGAGCAAATGCTGTTGGAAAAATGGCACCAGTGGACTTGCTTGATGCAGGGTGGTCAAAAGTCTTCAATTTGTTTAAAAAGAAGAAAAAACGCAATGTCTGCTAAATACAGTAAAGTGAAGCTCAGTAAATGATGTGTGCCTGTGTATACAGTGGAATATTATTCAGCCACAAAAAAAGAATGAAATCTTACACTTGCTACAACATGGATGGACCTAGAGGGCATTATGCTAAGTGAAATAAATCAGAAGGACAGATAATGTGTGATCTCACTTTTACATGGAGGAGTTTAAAAACAACAAACAACAACCCCCCTCAATTAAAGAAAACAAGCTCATAGAACAGATTGGTGGTTGCCAGAGGTGGGAGGTAGGAGAAATGGGTGAAGGGGGTCAAAGGTACAAACTTAAGTCATGGGGCTTTGTAATGCACAGTATGGTGACTACAGGTAATAGTACTATTGAAAGTACTAACAGTACTAATTTGAAAGTTGCTAAGAGAGTAGATCTTTAAAATTCTCATAAGAAAAAAAATTTTTCGTGTGGTGATGGATGTTAACTAGACTTATTGTGGTGATCATTTCGCAATGTATACAAACATCAAATCATTATGTTGTACATCTGAAACTAATACAATGTATATCAATTATACCTCAATTTAAAAAAAAGAGAGAAAAGGAGGTTCTTTGGGGTTCATGCTGTAGTTTGGAAATAGATGAGAACATTCTTTTTCCTTAAAAAAAAAAAAAGCACTCCAGTTTAACATTTGCCATCTTAAGACATCTAAAAACTGCCACTATTTGATATTTCTAATTCTCTAAATTTTTAATAGTCCTATTATTTTATCATCTTTCCAAATATAACCACTGAGGTAAATTTTATCACAGACTAAATTTTCAAAGTCGTGCCTCATCAAAGTGTTGAATATTTTGTCTTGATGGTTTCTCTAATTGCTTTAGGAGATAAAATAAAATCATTGTGAATAGATTTTCTGGAAATCAAGCCTGGAGAGTGGAGCTGTTCAACAATGTTTTTCATGGTCAATATATACTGTCATACTGTATTTTTCCACGAAGCAATCAGCACATTGGCTTCTGGCTCACCTTACCCTTCCCAAATCAGATTTCAAGAAGATTAAACTGAAATGATCTGTTCTGAACATTTTATTTCATCACCCAAATAGGTTGGCGTTTCTTAAGAGATTAGGTTCAAATTTTAAAGTATCTTCATAAAAGAGATGTCTTCAAGTTAACTATACTTTCAGAAATACTTCCTAGGCTTTTAAGCATTCCTCATAGTTTATCTGTTGAAACAGCTGGCTGAGAGTTGCAAACCTGTTTGCTAAGAAAATAATCAGATCCACTAAAGTATTTAATAGCAAGTAGTTGGTTCCTAGGAACTACATTTAAGTATTCTTGAGAATTCTCAAGAATTTAAAGGACCTTAAAATGTGCATACTTATCTGTAACAGCGTGGTGCCCCTTACAAGTTTCTTCCAATACACAAAAGAGTCCACTTGGGATCCTAGCAGGCAATACAGAATCAGAGGTCCCATTCCAAATGTAATGTATCAGTATTTAGATAAATGGAACGCATGCTCCTGGTAACATTTTTACACATAAATTATTAAGTCTCACTCTAAACCCCAGGAAATTTTTCAAGTGTTAACTATATAAACCTCCTTTCAGATCCCATTTGCCCAGAGTGTCTAAGATTTCTCTCCCAGTCCTTAAAATATGTTAATTCTGTGTCCCTTCACTCTTAATTTTCTTCATGCATCTTGAGGTCTATCTGATACTTTTCTTGTTTATTTCCTGCGTCCCCCTTCACCTAAAATTAAACTCCATGAAAAAGCAGGAAATCTGTTTGTTTTGCTGTTGCTTTTTGTGCCACGCCTTAAGCAGTGCTTGATCCTTAGGGAGTGCTTAATAAATATTAAATGAATGAACCTGTAAGTACGGTCCTCTGACTCTCCCTAAATGTCTGTGACAGAGGTTAGCTGCTCTAGTAAATCATTAATAGACAGAAATCATGCCTATTTGGATAGTAACTGATTTTCAAAATAAGTTGTTCTGCCAAAAATAAACCTGCTGAAAGATCAACTGAGGCATACTAAAACTTTTAAGAGGTCATCTGGGCATTTAGTCATTCCGATTGGTGGTGTCAAGCCGGATGTGGTTAGGGGCGCTCCATTTACAAGACCCAGGGTAGAGACGTATAAAGTGCAGAAGCATAGAAAGGAAATTATTTGATGGGCTATAACTTAAAGCCTAGCTGGCTATTTGTGATTCGTTTTCCTTAACATTTTTATTTCATAATCTTGAGCTATTTACAGGCTTAGATTTTGGTTTGCTTATGTAGCCCATCATGGCATTAGAGCGACATTAGTCTAATAGCCCCCTTGTTTAATTAATTTAACACTGCATAATTAAAAATAAATTATAAAAACAATCTTTTCCATGAGGAAAAGAGGAATATGAGCTAGATAGTTTCAGAGTCATGATGAAAATATTTTTCTGACAGGTATTTCAATAAGGGTGTTTTTATAAGTGAAAGTATTGATATATAATTTAGGTATCTCAGATTAAATTCTCTCAGGGTAAACTGGGGTCACAATATACAAAGAATTTTAGGCAATGTAAAGGGTTTAGGTTTTCTGCCTGCAATGGCAGCAGTTGAAGAATTTTATGAAGGGATAAAACTGTATGGTTTTGCATTTTTAAAATAAGTCCACCATGGATCCACCCTGATTAAGGAAGGAAGAGAAAGTGTATAAGAACCCAGACTGGAAGTTTAATGAAGAAGCAAAAGTGAGAGATGATGGCGGGTTTGTTCTGCTTCTGTGCTTACCAAGCATTCTTCAGATTTTGATTTGCCTGCTGACTTAATGAACACATTCTAGAAATGCCAGTATAAGAATGCTACTTTATTTTAAAGTTTAACTTTTCTTTTAAAATTAATATGTTAGAATTCTGATTTTATAATCAGTTTGATGAATTTAATTACTGTGATTCTACTTGTGTTGGAAAATAACATAAAATTCAGGTTTCTGAGATCAGAAGAATGATGATCACCCTCTGGACATTGACAAATTCAACAGGATAATGATAATGGCACCTTATAAAGGCTTGTGGGACTTCTCAGCCTCCATAATTGTGTGAGCTAATTCCTTATAATAAATTATATAAATACATATATATATGTATATCTATCTCCTATTGGTTCTATTTCTCTGGAGAACCCTGATTAATACACTATTTTACTGTGATGGACATTTGGATATGAAGAATGCTGCTCTGGACATTCTTATGTATGTATTGTGGTTCAGAGGTTCCCCAGATTCTTGGAGTAGAATCTCTAGGAGTGGATTTCCAGGTAAAAGAGTATGAATATGTTCAGTTGATTACACAGGTTAAAACCCTTTTCAAACAATCAATTTACACACTTACCAGTAGTGGATGTGAATTCCCATTGCTCCACATCCTTGCCAACACAAGGCATTGTCAGTTTATTTTAGCATTTCTGATTAATTGTCGAGGTATCAAGATCTTAGAAGTTTTAGTTTTCATTTCTTATGAACCTTCTTTTGTTTTTTTCACATTACTTCTTCTGCATTCCTTTGCAGAGATAATGTCCACCGCCCTCCCTTTGTTTTAATGCTTTGCCTCAGGGTTAGAAGATATTTTATCAATAAATTTCTTTCACCTTTACTTTTCATTCCTCCTGTGACACCACCCCTTTATGGGATATTGACTATAAGCCTTTGTAGTGCTTAATCAATATACACAATGGCAAGAAGACATACCTCAATATTTAGGGTTGTCCCTCCCCCTGGATTCCTGTTAACAGCTTCTTTGGATGGTTCTCTCTTCACTTAAGACATGCTTTCTCTCATCAGGACAGTAACAAAGACCAAGAAATAATCTTCATAACTAAATACACAGAACTCATGGAACTCCTTCCACATCCCCAGTGGCTCAAGTTCCAGCCACGTACACCTGTTTCTTTAGAAATGTGTAGCCAGTACTTCTTACACAGTGATTGCCATACTTCAGCTTATCACTTTCCATTGTTCCAATGGTGTGATTTTTTGAAATGTATCATCTGATCATTTGAAAAATCATTTTAGAGCAATTCCCAGATAAGTAATATTATTGATACAAAGAAGCAGAAAATTTCAAGATCAATAAGAGAATTTAGAAATATTTTACTATTGACTTTTTAAAATACATTTGACCTCATGTTACATGTTTATGCACTAAATAGAAATTTATATTGCCTTTTCCATTTAACATTTTGAGTACAGCCTTTCTCATGCCACTAAAAATTCTTCCTAAATATTATTTTAATTCATTATATCAATATATATCACCATATATTTAATCATTCCATTTTTATGGGAGATTTAATTTTCTCTACTATATACAATACTGTAATAATAATCTTTGTGGATAAATTTAACATTTAATATCATTTTATTGGAACTAGAAAACCTGGTCAAATGGTATAAACAATTTAAAAATTTTGGTACATGGTGCTGAAAGCTTTTCCCTAAGTTTTATAGCCTTGATGTTTCCCTTAGTATAAAAGTATCTGTCTCATGCCATCCTTCCCAAAATTCAATACATTAGAAATAGAAATGTATTTTTGTTTGCATTATGTAATTTTAACAATGAATATTTTCTGTTGTTAAATTTATAGTGCCCATTACCATTTACTCTATTGAGAATTATCTGTAGCACTGTACTGACGAACCCTCTCCTAAGCTGGAGTTCTGGAAGGCAGGGACTATGGTGGAATAGACTGGTATAAATGTAGGCTGTATCGTCTGGAGGCAAAAGGCACCTAAAAGACAGCTTTTAGGAATGAAGCTTAAGTTAAGAATTCAGATGAAGTATAAATCTAAGAGAGGCCAGACAAAGAATTGTGCTTTTTTATTATTATCATTATTATTATTATTTTTTTGTGGTATGCAGGCCTCTCACTGTTGTGGGCTCTCCCGTTGTGGAGCACAGGCTCCGGACACGCAGGCTCAGCGGCCATGGCTCACTGGTCCAGCCATGCTGCGGCATGTGGGATCTTCCCGGACCGGGACACGAACCCACGTCCCCTGCATCGGCAGGCGGACTCTAAACCACTGTGCCACCAGAGAAGCCCTAGAATTGTGCTTTTTTGTGTGTTCTCTTGGATCACTTGTTTTGGGAGAAGCCAACTGCCATGTTGTGAGATCATGAAAAAAATCCCATGGAGAGGTCCATGTGATGAGGAACTTAGATCTCCTACCAACAGCCACATGAATGAGCCATCTTGGAAGCAGATCCTCCAGCTACAAACAAGTCTTTAGATGATGACAGCCCTGATCGATATCTCACCTGAAATCTCATGAAAGACCCTGAGTCAGAACCACACTGCTAAGCAGTCCCTGTATTCTTGACTCACAGAAACTGGGAGATAATAAATATGAGTTGTTCTAAGCTACTAAGTTTTGGGAGTTTGTTATGCAGTAATAAATATCTATTTTACCTACTTTACATTCCTCCATAGCACTTTTTACTACCATACTATATATAATTTATTTATTTTGATTGTTGTATAACTTATCATTTGTAGAGCATAAACATATGGAGAGAAAATTCCATCTGTTTTTCCTACTGATATATCTTCAGCATCTACAATTACAGCAATAATATTGATAGTAATAATAACATAATGAACATTTATTTGATAAACAAGATGTCTATTAGGCATCTAAGTAGTGATTTCAAGTAGGCAATTAGATACACAAATCCACAGTTACTAGAGGAAGTTATGGCTTGGATAAAGGTTTGGGAGTCCAAAGAACACTGAGAATGTTCTTGGAATGAATGATGCCACTAGCACTATAGGTAGAAAGCAAAAGCTGTCCCAGGTCACACCTCTATAGTACTCTAACAGTTAGCAAAAAAGAGATGACCAAAAAAAACAAAGACTGAGAAAGAGCAGCCAGTGGTGAAGGAGAGAAAATTATCAATTATCAGAAAGTGACAGCAAGGAATAAAAAGAAAACAATAATTATAGAATGTCTGCTATTTGCCAATCTAGGCACTTTAAATACTTCACTTCAACCAGTTTTCAAAATAACTCTGTGAGGTAGGTTTTATTACTCACAGTTTGTAGGAGGAAACCACTTGGAGGCTCAGTACTTGCCCTTGCTCACATTTCCAAGAAGTAGTGGAACTAGGAGTTGAATCCAGATCAGAATATCATGTCTCTCCACTAAATCATTCCTGGGATTGATTGGTATTTAATATCCATCTGTTCTGAATACGTGACACTGTGTTATCTTTTTTTTTTTTTTTTTTTTTTTGCAGTACGCGAGCCTCTCACTGTTGTGGCCTCTCCCATTGCAGAGCACAGGCTCCAGACGCGCAGGCTCAGCGGCCATGGCTCACGGGCCTAGCCACTCCGCGGCATGTGGGATCTTCCTGGACCGGGGCACAGACCCGTGTCCCCTGCATCGGCAGGCGGACTCTCAACCACTGCGCCACCAGGGAAGCCCTGTGTTATCCTTTTAACAATCACAGCGAAATTTTTTTCAGTTACTATGATACAATTAGATATAGAAAAGTACCAGGCAGCTCAAGGTTACAAGCAAAACGTGAAATGTTACACCTCAAGAAATATCAGGTTTCCCAGAGGAACACTTTGAAGACAGTAGATACTTGACTTTCTCACTTACCTTGGCACATTCTGTGACTTTACCTGCATGCTGGAGTTCACCTGAGTAAACATCATAAATTTTATTTGGTGAAGGTGAAAGCCCTAGTCATAAGTAATGATTATATCATACTAAAAGTGTAGTCAAGCGTGATGTTTTTTGGATAACTAGCAATTGAAATTATTAATCATTTAATTGAAGAATTCACTTCAGAGAAACTCGTGAATAGAGCTCATGCTAATATTGTCCTGAAGGTTCTTGAGCTCATTCTTGAGCCCATCCAGATATTTCTTTTCATCATATTCCAAGATGTCAATAACAGCAAGATCGACTTTTAGTATAAAATGCTGTGATATTTTCAACGTAGCAATTTGCAACCAAACAGACATCAAACGTCCATGCATGAGTGATTTTTCAAGTGAGTGACAGAATGACTAAATATGTTAGAAATATCTCTGCAGCATTCCCAAAATTTATATGGCTAACCCTGAAGCCATTCTTGAGCCCATCCAGATATCCAAATGTAGCTTCCCAAGGAACCCAGATATGCCTCTATTTTGAAAACACTACATATATGTATAGTACATATATAAAATGGGAGAAAGTAAGTCTCTACTTAAAAATTATGTATAATACTTATATATTGTAAACATATAGCATGAATTTTATACATACATACATATATATATATATACATATATATATATATGTATATATATATATAAAATGCTAAATTCCTAAATTCTATTTCCAACCTAATTTATTTCTGAAAGAGCCTCCTAACAGGTTTCTGGTCACATTCCCCTCAAATTTACCAAGTGCATGGCTGCCAAAATTTGTTTTCAAAAATGCAAGTATGGCTATCCACAGTATCTATCCAAAACCCTTCAACACTTCCCTTTTGACTCCAGGATAAAATTCAGGTCCCTAATGTAGCGTAAACCATTCATTATGCATCCCCTGCCTTGTGTTCCAGCTGCATCTCTCATTACTTTCACTCTACCTTGCACTGTATGCTCCAACAATTTCACACTATTAACAATTTTCTACTCAAACAAGCCTGTGCATTTACTCATGCTTCTTCCTCTACGTAGAGCAGCTTCTAATTATCTTCCCCTACCTGACATTTGCTTATCCTTTAAGATTCAACTCAGGCATCACACAATCCTGGAATCCTTCCTGAGCTTTCCAGAACTGGTTGCAGCAAAACACAATTTGCACATCCTTATCACTTTTAGTGATGCTGCAACTATTTATTTAGGCATTTATATCCCTTACTAGAAGTTGACCTCCCAGAGCTCATGATAAATAATTTTTTTTCTCTATATTCCATGCCTAGTGTTAGAAATTTGGGATGTGGTTTTGGTGCTGGAATACGAATACTTATTCTTCCTCCCTTTAGGGAGTTTCTGCCAACAGAGCTAAATATGAAAGTGGTAATACCATAATAAATAATGAATAATAAGGTTGTTAATGTAAGGTAATTTTTTCTTCTTCCAAGTGCAGGGGTTATCTGGTAAATGCTGTTGATGTGAAAGGATTAAGCCTTGAAGAATATATGGCACTTCCTTTGCTCTGTTTCTCTGAATCTGAAGTGGCCATCACTGTGGATGAGGATGGTACCTACTTTATCTACTTAGCCAATAGCAGAACACAGGGAACCAGATGACAGCTGGGCCTGCTGAGGTAAGCCTTGCCAGGGACTCTAACCAAATAGATTCAGGGAGTACCAGAGGGGAAGTAGAACTTAAGACCCTGTATTTTATATATAGTAATCCCACACTCCAATTGAATGAGTCCCAGTGAATGTCTCAGGCTTTGAACAGTTTAGTAATTCCTTGTCCCTTGTGAAGGCTCTAGAAAGCTGGTTAGACAAAGTGACCATGTTTGTTCCTTCTTGCTTTCTCTTCTGTAATTCCTTATTTGTGTGCTCCCTGTTAATAATACATCCTTATATTTTTATAACAATTTATAATATTCAAAGTTTCCCATACATTATATCATATAATCTTCAACAAAACTCAGTTGTTAAACATTAATATCTCTTTTTGCAGGTAGGAAATTTGAGGATGATAAATGTAAAATAATTAGCCCTGGTTATAAAGCTAATGAGCAGCAGAACCAAGAAAGTTCCCAGGTCTTCTGAATGTGAAACTATGATATATTCAACCTGGTAATGTGCAACAAAGCATGCTTGCAATGCCTATGCATGAGTGTTTCTCAACTCTGGTGACAGTAGACTAAACATGTTAGAAATACCTCTACAGTGTTTCCAAATTTCAGGTAGCTGTCCCTGGTGCCATTTTTGAGCCCCTCCAATTATCTGGTTCCAGCCACCCCAAAAAACTATTATGCCTCTGTTTTGAAAACTCCTCATATGCATAGTACACATATAATATGTAAGAAAAAGAATGTAAGTGAAAACAAATAGTCTCTTGAGGCTCTTTATTTATGAATGCATTTAAGTCAAGAATCCCATGTGTAGCCTAGTTATTTCAACATAGATTTCAGACATGGGATTTACTGGCCCATGGGACTAAAAGTTTGGATCTAAAGTGTTGTTTACAGGAGAGACTGATAATTCCTTTAAAAAATCTCAGAAAAGGGAAATCTCAGTTTCCTAAGGACTGAAATTTCCCTAGGGAACCTCATCCTGAGAAAAGAGAAAGTACAAACAGGTTTAGAGTTCAAGGAGAAGGTCTTGCTACTTTTGCGGACCTTGGGATTCAACTTTAGAAGAGAAGGAAAAGTAGGATCTGGGGGTTCCTTCACGTTGTTAATCCTAACCCACCAGGGCACGAAAGAAGCCAGAAACTTAGAACACAAGTTCTGTCCATGAATAAAAGCTGTAGTTGAAGTGAGAATCTTCCTACACCAGTGGTGTTTCAGGGACGTGAGTTAGCAAACAAGATGTAGGATAATAAGAACCTTCCTCACTTGATAAGAACCCCCAAGTCATCTTATCAAAGAGTTAAAAAATTCAAGCACAAAGAGTTTAGAAAGTCAGGGAAATGTGTAATGTTAGTTTGATATATTTTCACCAAAAATGAGTAAAAACATTTTTAATTGTCACTTAAAAGGAATTATTACATGTGGTGGGAAACATGTTTTGTGAAACATCTAATTCTGTGATATACCAGAAAAATAAGTATAGAATAATAAGAAAAGATCTTGAATACCCTCCATCTCAGGTCTTTGATACTGAGATCTGCTCGGTCATCATTGTGACATAAAAATATGTTGAAGATCTTGAGAAACATATAGGCCCATTAAAAACAATTGTGAACTGACAATCTTCTAGCCTAATTATAAGACTTTGTTTCCCCTAGAATCTATGGCTTTCATCAAATATTCACCTCTTTGTTTGCCAGGGTGTGCTTTTTGCTTTTTCTCAACCTACTGATAGAGATATGTAATAATTTATAGTAAAAAATGTGTAAAATCATAAATTGGTATGAAACAAATGGAAAACATAATAGACAAGAGCTACAATTTACATTAAATCCCCAAACTAGGAATTAGAAACAGTGGAAGAACCAACCAAATAAATAGTCATGGTTCTTTTTCTGTAGGATAAGCTATCACCTACCTATCAGGAAAAAAATAAACAATGAAAAAAAGTATAAAAATTATAAGAGTCATAGGAATGCAGGGGAGGGAAGTTTGGGAGGGTTGTCAAGAAATGGTTACTTTAAAATTAGCTGTTTTAATTAAGGCTACCTTAACCTTTCTAGAGCTCCAGAGTTCTTTGCTAAAAGATATGTGACAGGATTACATCCCATAGTGTTAATCTTGTGAGATTTTTTTCTCTTCTTTCTTAATAGAACATTGGGTGTCATTCTCCTCCAGCATACTCCAAAACAGAAATAAATATTCAGTGCTCATAGGCTTACTTGCAGGGTTGTCTTTTCCCCCACAGAAACTATGTAAGGTTAGGCCTAACAGACATCAGAAAGGAGGAGAAATAGCAACGTAAGTGGGAAGAGAGGTTCATAAGAAAAATGAGGGGAACAGGAGTGGCAGGATGAAGAGGAAACTTCTATAGCAGAATTTCTTAAGTAGGGTTCTCTGGAAACCTAGGATTCCACAAGATGTCACTAGGGATTCCTTGAAAGATTGTGATCAAGTGTTCCATCTTTACAGGACCAGTTACACTGAACGGACTCACAGAACTAACAGTCTTACTGTAAACCTTCCTTTGGCAGGATTCCATTTATTACCTGGTCCCTGTAGGCCCCCACTCTAACAGGGTCTGTGATGATACTTTGAGATTCCAGGTAGCAATGTCAACTCAGACCCTGCATCTGATAACCTTCACATTGTCTGGATATTACTATATCCCTGCATCAGTCACCTGAGTAAATGGCTATAGGTGTCTTTGGGGAAAACATTATAGTCTATACCTGCCATGGTTTTGCATGGTCCTTCCTCCTGGGGATTTTACTAGCTATTCAATTAAAATGTTCTGGGTCTGAAAACTGACTCAAGTTGAGAATCTTTGCAAAAGAACGTGACTTCCAATTAAGGTGGCCCATCCACAATCTTACATATGCATATTCATTTTCTTTTGATTGTATATATTAAGCAACACACTTGTTGATTGCTAATCTGTATTACCACCAGGGATACTATATTCTATTAATCATCTCCCAAGCCTCCTTGCCTGTCCTTCTGAACTTATCAGTTATTACAGCAATTGCAGTATTCTTGCTGCAGCCTTGGGACCCTCTCATCCCCATTATTATTAACTAGATAAGCTTGTGACCATCGACCAGGGATGGTGGTGGCCACCCATCTAGTGCATTCCTGAAGGCCTTGGTGAATGGTATATTCCCTAAAGTTTCCCACTAGAACCTGTGATAGATCTTCTGGCCTCACATAATTTTTCTGCCCCAACATGTCCACATCCCTGAGCCTTTTAATCCCTTTCAACACTGTTGGTCACACATACCTCCAACTGACTTCCTGGAAGACAACTTTCTTGATGTAATAGACAATCAGAGGGAAATTTTCATTTTGAAAATAAATTTTTACATTCCAAAACTTAACTGTCCTCAGGTTGTTTTGCTGTTGTTATAACTAAATAAACCAATGCAAAACAAATTGCATAGGTTAAAAGTGAATTGCATTATGATTACTGTTTTTATTGTTTCATTATTTATTATACCCTTTTAAAAATATTTTATTAATGTTTGTATTTTACAAACAAGCCTGATGGTCCAGTGTGACAATTTTTGAAGGCAGTATGTGAGAGGAAAGAGAGAGATTCTAGAGTTAGACCTATGAACAATTCCCATGTGGTTAGTGATGAAGAATTACAATCTTCTTGGTTATTTCACTGCACCAGTACATCAAGGGAGACAAAAAGAAGTCCTTTCACTACAAGGGAAGCTATTTATCCATGGATTTTCATGAGCTGGTAATGCAAGTTGTATTGATGCATTGCATGTTATCTGTGGTAGGCAAGTTAAAATGCAGCAGTGCCTCCAGAAAACTTGGAAAGACACTTAACTACAAATCACATGTATTTGACAAGAAAAGGTGCTGATTATTTTAAACATCTATTGGAATTTCAAAACAGAGTGAAGCTTTTGTCAGGAAAAGGTCACATTCAGTGGAAAGTCTCAAAATCAAGTTACTGAGCAACAAAACATATTGCTTAGAGGAAGAAAGTTACACAGTTGGTGAGAAACTAAAAATGCCAGCACATAGTGAGTAAAATAAGGTCCAGTAGGAGAAATTGAAAAGGTTCCACTCTCAAAAATATGTGTCAATACAGCAATTACATGTCACATAATATTGAATAGGTTTTGTGTAATGAAGAGAAAAACAAGAGCTTTTTTATCCAGGTTGATGAGAGAAAAGGATTTCACCAATAAATATCATGCTACAGCATTTGTAAGACTGGTGACTATTGGAGGAATTCAAGAAAGATTTCACTGCTGCAATAAGTTGCCCAAGCTAACAAAGGTCAAAATACATTTAATGTTTTGTTTTCACAGTTGGAAAAAAATAAAGATTTATGTTGGAGAAATTACATTGGCATTTGCCCTGATGGTGTCCCATCGATGGTTGGCTCCATGAGAAGGTTTCTCTAATTGTTAAAAAAAGAAAATGCAAACATTGTCTCAACACACTGATTTCTGCAGAGAGGTGAAGATGAAATAAATTACATTCTGCTTGATGCTGCAGAAATCAGGCTTTATTAAGCAAAAACAAGTTTACTTGCAAATGTTTTAAAAACTGTAAAAACCTGGGGAAAGAGCATGTAATTTTCCTCTAAATGCAGACATCTGTTGGCTTAGCAGAGACGAGCTCTCAGTATGATATTTGAACTAAAATATGTATTGTAGCGTTGCTAGTACTTAAAAAAAATAGTTGCTGGATTTTGCTGAGTGCTTTGAAGAGGAAGAATGCTTCAGAAACTAGCCTACTTAAGAGATATTTTGCTTCACATGAACTAGTTGAACACAACTGAAAAATTCTTGTACTTAAAAGGAAACTGAATTTTTGGGGGTGAGAGGTGGAAACTTCATGTGGTAGAGGAAATTGCTGTAATGTTTCCACTGCTGCTGGGGTTTGAAAATGTAGGAAGGTAATCAAGTTATATTGAAAAACACCTAGGAAAATTGCAGGAAAAATATGAACAGTTTTTTCCTTCCTGTAACACATACATATGACTGAATATGGTACTTTCTCTGAACCTTCTGCTCAGCCTGATAACTTGACTTTAAGAGGAAAAAAAGGAACTTTGTGAGCTGCAGACTGATCTGATACTCAAGAGAATATTTATTCACTCGCTTTAGACAAGTTCTAGATTTCTATGAATAAAGAGCACCCTGCCATTCATTGGAAAGCAATGAACATCGTGCTAAAATTTTCAGATTTTGACATGTGTGATCCAGCTTATTAATTTAGCAATCCTCAAGAGGACAGAAATTATCTTATTTCTATTGAAAATGAAATCTGTGTGTGCTCATCTCAAGTTTCATTCAGAACTGAGGATTTGTACAGTAAAAATGAAGCACAGATTCCACATTAAAAGATAAAAGCAGTCTTTATTTCTAGTTTCTAAAATAACACTTCTATGTATATATAAGTCTATAAAAGAGAATAAGAAACCAATACATACATATATATAATTTTGCAACTGCTAGAATTAAAATAGAGCTAGGGTTAAAATTGACATAATCGCATGTCACTCAGTTTTAAAAAAGAGATGATCAAAGCCTTGCATGAAATTGTATTTAGGATATATATTTTATCATACTATCTTGTCTTATGGTTTTAGTAACTTCACTATATTCAACATTGTCAATAAATTTTCCTGTTGTAACTTGCATTACTTAAATTAACATTATCTTTATTTAAATTAAATTTACAAATCTACCTTTAGAAAATTAAATATTATTTTGACTTAAGCCAGTTATTTAACACAAGCAAGCTACAGCCCACAGGCCAAATCTGGCCTGCATGAAAACATGTTTTCACAAATAAAGTTTTTATTGAAACACAGCCATGTCCATTTTTTTATGTATTATCCATGGCTGCTTTTCCTCTGAAACAGCAGAATTGAATAGTTGTACAGAAACTATAAGACTCGCTAAGGCTAAAATATTTATCATCTAGCCCTTTACAGGAAGAGGTTGTTGTTCCGTTTTTAAGAGAAGCTTACTATGTTTGCTTTATGAGTTTTTAAATCTTTGAAAAATAAAGAAAAATCTAAGCTAGGCTTAAAAATCTAGTTGGATTTTTTTTTCCAAGAGGTTTGGCTATAAAGTCATTCTTGATTTAAATAGAGAAAGGCTGAATTAGCAGCTTGTATAATAGAAATTTGTGCAAAGACTTTTAAGCCTATTTAGATAAAATTTTTGAAAATCAAGTACGAAATTTAAGAAAAGGAAGACCTGAACTTTTCTTTATCAACACTACTGACTTGCATAGAGTTTATTTCCTGTGTGGGGAAGGGGAACTACAAAAAAATAGGCTAATAATTTAGCCAAATAAATAGGTCCACAGAAAAATATCATTCTCTGTTCAAAAGAACATTGGCAATTATTGTAGGATTATCGCATCTACTTACTGGTAATCCTAAGGTACCATGAACTATTGCTATAATACTTTTTTTTGCAGTGATTTCCTGACACCCTACTATATTTCGATAGTCCCTCTAGGGTAAGAAGATTGAGAAATGCTGCTCCAGAGGTTGTGGAAATAGAGTGTAAGGACCCAAAGAATCAGCTGTCAGTGAGTGGGATCCCCTCCCACCATCCTCAAATCATTGATGCACAGCCTGCCCTTCAACTGTCCTGGAAATATGTAAGCTTCCCTTTTATAAGAGCAGAGATTGTGGACCCAGGAGATGGACATGCACGGAGATGAAGGTAAGAAGAAAGAACCTCACCATCCCACCATAACCAAATCTGATAGAAGCACTTGAGAACGTCCCTAAGGGCAGCACCTAAGGAGGAATTCAGCTTTCCTGTTACAGAAAGAAAAGAGCATTCCCCCGACCAGGAGAGGGAATGGGACAGATTATGAAGTATAACAGAACTGAGTCAATTCCTACCTCTTAACTCCCTGAGTGCAAGGATGAAATGAAACACAGAGATAAAGCAAGAGAGAGAGCTGAGAAGATGTAGAAAGAGTGAGGTGAGAGGGTTCCAGAGCTTCCCCCTGCATTACTTCCTGAGTCTGGTCACATGGGTAAGTCATTTGCAATTAGGGGCTGAACAGGACCATATTGTATCATTATTTTTTTTGGAGGGTTGGTGGGGTGGGGTGGCGACCAGAGGTTCCACAATTCCAACTCGGTAGTTGGATCTTAATGACTTAACTTCTCACGGCTGATACCAGCCAAGTCCTTGTCAACAAATGCAAATTACAAATACTTACTTAGCTACAGACTAACTTCATTTTGAGTCATATTTGTTTACTCTGTCCTGTTTGAGACTCTGAACAAGTTTCTCTGGAAAAATAGAAGAGGGAAAACAGTAAGAGAGAAAGAGAGAGCCGGTAAATTTTGGAAACAGATCCCAGAATTTTAATGATGCCAATAAGAAAGGAAAGCATGTAATTTGTAAAGTACCCACAGGGCCCTAAAACATGATTAGTCAAGCACATAGAAAACATTTTCAAACCTTTTCTTGATTTTAACAGATGGTTGAGCAATAAATTTCTCTTTCAAGCTAAAGGATGTTCTGCAAATATATCTAGCTGGAGCCCAGGCTGGCCGGCATAGTATTGCATTGTTCAAGGAAGATGGAGTCTGAGCTGTTAGAATTGCTCCCATTAGCTGCCTGAGCGGAACTATTATTGAAGCTGAAACCCTTAGTATTGTAAAATTTCAGACCTAAAAGAAAAAAGCCTTCTATATTCTTCTCATTTTACAGATAAAAAACCCTCAAAAAAGTAAAATCTAGACAGGTTAAGTGATATTCCCCAAACCACAAAGCTAATTAATTTCAGAGCTGGAACCCAAACTTGAAACACCCGATTTTTATTCAAGTGCTATTTCCACTCACCATTATGTGTGATGCCACCAGTAATAATGAACCTCAAAGAGACTAAAAACTTGTCCAAACCCTCGTAGCTAGTTTGTACAAAATTTTGTATACGTCCAAATCTTCTCACTTCAAGTTCTATGATTTCTGCACTAGATCCCATATGACAGCTTATAAAATAATTCCCAGGACTATTAGTTCTCTGCCTGGGGCAGAGTAAGAAACATTGACTTACGAATTAAATTGACCTAAATTCTAATCTCAATACTGACACCTGCTAGCTGTGTGCACCTTAGCAATATATAGGATCTCACTAAGTATCAGAATATTGGTTAATCATCCATAAAATGGACATGTTAACACCAACATCTTAAAGCTGTTATGAGTTTTAAATAAGAATATATATAAAATACCTAGCACTGTGCCTGTCATATACCAAGTACTCAGTAGATTCTAGTTGGGTCCATTTTCCTCTATGTCTACATCAAAATGTTCATATTCCTTAGGATATATGTTGCCAGTATGTCATTAATTTGAAGTGGGGAGAAGAAAATTTTCTACTCTGTACAAACCACATCATCCACCTACTTAGATCTTCAAGTCAGTGGTGGGGACTGAACTAGGGAGGGTGAACAGGAAAGTGAAAAGGGTATATCTAAAAAATGTGCACCTGCTCACAAGTGAAGGCAAACGAGAAAATATATAGGCTTTCAATTTTAGTGCCATCTATTTCAGCCCCTGTAATTAGTTGTAATTTATGATAAGACCTGCCCCTGGGAAGTCTTTCAAACACCAACTATACCCCAAGCCTTCTAACAGAAATTCATTTCATGTCCTCACTCTCAGCCCACTTATACATCTAGAAGACATATGGATCTCTCATCCAGCAGTCAGATGTGAAGGCTTGTGGGGTGAGAAAATAGCAATAAGAAGCCATGTAGTCTGGGTCTTTCCAGCAATGAGGTTAGGAGAAGTGGGCTCTTACTCTGGGTACCCTGAACTTGGGTGTCTTTAAGCTGTTACTGCCATATCAAAAAGCCAGGTGACACCCTCAGAATCCTGACTCAGTCAAGTTGCCATTATTGTTCCCATTTTATGGATGAGTAACTGATGAGTAATCTCTAACCCAGAGATTTATATATTGCAAGTGACAGAATCAGTATTCTGATTCTGATCAGCTTGAAAGCGACAGAATCAGTATTGCTAGGGAATACGTTCAAGAAAAGGGAGTCCAGGCTAGGTCATCAGAGCAAGAGTTACAGAGAAAGTTCCAGGAACTAGAATCAAACGACCCAGAAACAACTGGCAACCATTGCCTGCCAAGGGGCTTTAACTTCTACAGGGCTGGTAGAGCTAGTGAACAGACATGAAGAATGTCAGCAATATTGGCCAAAAGCAAGCAAAGGGGACCCTAAGCAGAGATTCCCTCTTAGGCATTTCGAATGTGGGCCTTTGCACAGGCTGTTTACCTGGAATACTCTCATCTGTTCTTAAGTAATCTGAGATATAAATACAAATAGCAATGATACTAGAGAGTTTTATCTTTGTTCCACGGAGGAAAAAATACTGAAGTTCCTTTAGTTAATATGCACAGAAATCATCTGGATATATCAGATTGTAATGCAAAAACTTCAGGACTTAAAACAACACAAAATATTTTATGGTTCTTCAGGTCAGAATGCAGACGTGGGTCTATATTCAAGATGTCTACAGAGCTGCATTACCTCTGGAGGCTCTCAGGGATAATCTGTTTCCTTACCTTTTCTAGTTGCTAGGGACTACCAGCATTCCTTGCCTTACTGTCTCTTCTTCCATCTTTAAAGCACATCACCCTAACCTCTACTTCCATCACCACATCTCCTTTCTCTGACTTTGATGTTATTGCTTCCCTGTCATAAGGAGCCTTGTGATTACATTGAACTCACCTGAGTAATCCAGGATACTCTCCCCATCTCAAAATCCTTATCGAATCACATCTGGAAAGCCCCTTTTACCCTGTAAGCTAACATATTCACAGGTTCTAGAGATTAGGACATGGACATCTTTGAGGAGCATTATTCTATCTATCAAACAATTCTTAATTTTTTTTTATTTGGAGTTTTAAAAACCTATTCCTTTGTTTTTATTTACACATCATAGCACCTTTCTTCTAATATCCCATGTTAGAAACTTCAAAACCAGCAATGATTACTCCCTCTGTTTCCTTCCCACATCCAAACTCTAAAACATCTCAAAAATTTTCTCTCTCTATCCCATTTGTATCATTATTTCTGACTCTTTACAACTCATCCTCATGCCACCAGTTTCTCCCTGCTCCAACCCATTTTGCAAAGTTCTTCCAGTTATGACACAGTTGTAGGTCAGACCCTTGTTTAAAGACTCCAACAGCCACTTATCATCTAACAGGGTAAAGTTACAGGGTAAAGTTACCCCACCTCAATTTGGCAATAAAAATCCCTTCACAGTCTTGCTGCAAACTTCTTCTCCTTCCAATTGCCTTTGATCTACCTTACATACCAGCCACACAGAACTTCTATTTCCCAAAGAGGTCTGTGAGCATTTGAGAATGCTTTGACTTTACTCATTGTATTGCTGGGTGACCTTAATCTCTTTCTCTAGTTAATGAGATTCAAGTCAGCCTTTTCATACAGCCACTGAAATACTACTCCAATGCACCTTAGTTTCTCTGAGAATCTTTTCTCTAAATGCTGTACGTTACCAAATTACTCATTCCCATATATGTCCGCAACAATACCTAGTTCTCTTTAATATTGCATTTATGACACTGTACTTAATTAGTTTTTATTTTCATCATTGTATGCCATTTCTCAAACTAAGAGCTCACTGAAGAAGGCAGGGACTGAGTCTCATTTTTATTTCTGATCCAGTGCTTAATACAGGCCTGGATCAGAGTAGGTGCTCAATAACTTCTTTGTTCTGAGTAAAATTGGGACTCAGACTCGTTCTTTGCACAGCAGTGGATATGGGACACCTGGAAATCAATTTACTAGTACTGATACGCATTTTCAGTTTTACTTGGAATAGATTATAACACATAAAAAGAAAGAAAACCATTTCTTACTTTTACTTTTTTTCTTTTTCTTTTTGCACTGATATTTGGATAAGGAAATGCAAGACAAGGTACACCTGTTCTGATCCATCCTAAGAGCTAGATCTGACCTAGATAGAAAGAGCAACAATGGGAAGAAGCTAAAGGGATCATAAGAAGGAATATTATAAAACTTTGGGAAAGAAGTGCTAATTTAGAGGTCCTCATGGCAGAATTTCACAGAGGTAGGTGCAAAGTAATTGTCCTACACTACCATAGTCTGTGGGATGAGAGGGTTAGGAAAAAATCTTTATTCTGACCAAGTAATAGGGGAGGACACGGCACCCAGCAAAATTCCACTCTTACAGGAAGTCCCCTCAGTCAGGCTGATGCAGAGGGCCTTCCCTTAAGTGGCTTTTGGGCATCAGATCTTTGGCAAATAGGTCAGAAGAACATGAAATAATTTATTCAGAGATCATATAAACTCCTTTTTGGGGATTCCCAGAAATAATTGTGTCTACTCAGGAAGTACTAAGCAAGTTGAGGTTCTGCCACCATGAAAATTAGAGCTAAGAGTCATGGGAAACTGAGTGTTAAAGTTCATGCAACCTCATACTTACCCAAAGCTGGTGAGACCTGAGGTCATTCAGGTTAAATTAAAAATTTAATGAATGAGTGAATAATAAATGCACAACAGAACTGAAGTCAGTGTTTGTTCACTTTTACCAAAATGAAGGTTTTATTTGTAGTACCTGGTCTATCCTTAGTAGGAAATTATGAACTTATGTTATTGAATGTCTGTTTCAGGTACGAGTTAATTATTTTAAATGTATAATTCAATGGCTGGCACATATTCTATGTTTGATTCCTGAGACTATCGTCCTTACCTAAAATTAACTGCATCTTTTATAACATTATACAGCAGTATTTTCATCTGTGGAGCAATAGTATCAATGAACTCCAATTTATCCATTACATAGTATAAAGGAAAGCTAGATAAGTAATGTGATTGTTTTACTAGGAGATGAAGAAGCTGTATCAAATAAAGCATGATGATCAACTTAGCCTTGCTGTTAACTGAGGGGAAAAACACAATAGTTTAGAGTTAAAAAGTAAATGGAACATGAATATAGTATATCTATTCTGTTGTGTAACTGCCTATGAGATGCTAAGTTGAAATATTGTCTAACATTTTGCCAGTAGGGGGAAAAAATAACAGCAGATGGGCCAAGCAGAAGGCAGAGCTAAATCATTTTGTATTCTTTCAATGCAGTTTTTTTTCAGTTTCATGATAGATAGGACTGTGATAGATAATCCTACATCAGAAAACATGTATCAGGTATTCTCGTAATTATATTACACATCTTTCTTTTAGGGCTACTTTTACCAGTAGGATATTAAAATTAAGATCTTTTCTGGGAGGGATGGATGAAATTAGGAATTCATGAGTATTGCAAGAATTATGTAAAGATGGTAAAAATGGAGAGGCTTCTACCAAGAAACTGCACACTGTGATGCCACTGCCCTGCATTTGATGTAAACCGATTTTACCCATGAAGATGTTTATTAGTTGTCATGCACCAACTCTGATCTTGTTCAATTTGTCATCAGGAGCTAAGTGATATAACAGCAAATGTAACAGATGTTGGGAATGACAAGCCAAATTATTAGAAACTCAGCCAATAATTTCACCTCAAAAGTAAATGGCTTGACTTTATAATCTCCTGAATTCATTTATTTCATAAGCAGTATATGGATTTGCATTGTTGAATTGGAATGCCATCTGGTTCCTGGACGCAGATAACCTTGGTTCCTGCCCCACATGATAAGTCCACTCATTACAGTTCAACTAGCATCTCTTGTCATTTAAACCACTTCTTCCAACTGCAGCATTCTCAATCAGGATCATAATTGGAAGACAGATAACATTCCCCCAGGAAATTTACATATTTTACTAGGCCCACCTCAGGTCCAAAGCTTTGAATTGCACATTGTCCAGCATATTTTAAATGGTAGAGAAGTATGCTTATAAAACATCGTCTGTAAACTTTTATACTGAGACACACTAGTTTATTAGTAACGGCAGCTAGTTTTATTTAAATAATAACACCTTATACTGGGTTACTATCTGCAAAATATATATTAATTCACATTGATTGTAACAATCCTGTGATCATTATTCATAATTTACAGAGGAGGAGATCAAGACCTTGAGAATTTAACTAATTTATTTATCAATTCTTATTGAGGATTTTCTGGGTGTTGGACAAGAGAGGCACCAAGGATATGCCTATGAATAAAACAGACATGGGGGCTTCCCTGGTGGCGCAGTGGTTAAGAGTCCGCCTGTCGATGCAGAGGACACGGGTTCGTGCCCCGGACTTGGAATATCCCACATGCCGCGAGGCAGCTGGGCCCGTGAGCCATGGCCGCTGAGCCTTCGCGCCTGGAGCCTGTGCTCTGCAACGGGAGAGGCCACAACAGTTAGAGGCCCGCGTACCGCAAAAAAAACAAACAAACAAACATGGATTCTGTACTCATGAGTCTTAAATGTAATAGCAGAGACAGGAAATAAGTATGTTATATTATTAAGAATGACAAATTCTGTGAAGAAAATAAGAGAGTATGATCAGAGATCACAGCAGGATGGTTTAATTTAGATAGGAAGGTCAGGAAAGCCTTCTCGGAAGAAGAGACATTGAAACTGAAACCACAGGGATGATTAGGAACCTGGGCAAAAATTAAAGGAAGAATGGACTAGGCATAGATTTAGGAAGGCTTTAGGTGAGAAGGAAGTTAACCCTTTCATGGGGGACTAGTGAGCTGGTAAACCAAGGGAAAATTGACACGAGACAAAACTAAGTAGGAAAATAGAGGACATATTATGAGGTCACATTAATGATCTACCTGACTTGCCCACTGTCACACACGTAGAAAATGGCCTCACTGAGAATAGAAGTTGTCTGTTGATTTTTATTCTAATTCTAGTTCTATTTCCATTCACCTCTTTATGGTGCTTTCTTCACTGGAGAGAGAAATGAGGCGCTCACATACGATCATAGATGTATACAGGTGAATAGATGTTGCTATGAAAACAAACAAAGCAAACAACAAATCAGCTCATTGCTTCATGTCTGTTACCTGAAAATGTGTTTGTTGTTTTTGTTTTCTTTTGTTTGGTGGAGGACTTAAGTTGGTGGTGTGATGATGCATTAATGAATAAGCTTGTTTTCCTGCCAAATTAATCATTATAGGTAGAATAGTTACTTTACATGAGCAGCTTTTTGTCATTGTTACTCTGGGCCAGATAGTTAATTTCTCTGGGGACAGTTCCTTCACCTGTAAGAAGAGAAGGCTGAAAGAGGTTTCTAAGAGGTCTTTATCAGTTGCTCCTGGCACTTATCTGCCAACCACAGGGGAATCAGCCTTAAGATGCAAACTTTGATGAAATCATTGAGCCTTTGTACCAATCCATATCAAAGCTTGTTCTACCTCTTTGCTTTCTGTAATGGGAATTTAAAAAGCATTTCTGATTAAGCTGATTGAGGTGGATTTCTCTATTTACAGGTGAAAGCATTCACATGTGTATCTTTTCTATTTTAACATAGATTATCGCTATATTGTGTGTGTTCTGGTGTATTCTGGACTTACTAATACAAATTTCAAAGGCATCTTTTTTGAGCACTTAGAGTGCAAAATTTTTTGCTAGGCAAAGATGAATGAGGCATATGGTCTTTCCCCTAGAGGAGCATAAGAATATAAAAGGGAATAAATGAAATATACAAATACTGGTTATCTAATGTAGAATACATATCTATTATGAACATATGTAAGGTGCCATGCTTAGTAATCCTACTTATGTCCTATTTTCCCCTTCCATGTTTTTTGTTGTTGTTTATAATATTTAGTAAGTCAAATCCATGTCTTAATTGAGCCTGCAGATATTTTGGCAGGAAAGGTATTTCATTTGCATTGCACTGTAAAACAGTAGAATTCTGAAAGCTGTGATACTTAGTTTCTTTTTTTCTTCTTCTTCTGCTATGCATTGTAATTCTCTTCTCTATTGTAGTGGATTGAATAGTATCTTCCAAAAATTTACATACACCCAAAACCTCAGAATGTAACCTTATTTGGAAATAGGAATTTTGTACATATGATCAAGGTAAGGACTGAGGAGATCATACGGTATAAGGGAGGGTGGGCCTTAAATCCAATGAGAGTGTCCTTATAAGAGACAGAAAAGGAGACAGATACACGGAGAGGAAAATGCAGAGTCAGTCTCTAGAGGCAGAGATTAGAGTTATGTGTCTATAAGCAAAAGAACACCAGAAGCTGGAAGAAGCAAGGAAGGATTCTCCCCTAGAGCTTTCATAGGGAGTGTGGCCCTGCTGGCATTCTGATTTTAGGTTTCCAGACTCCAGACCTATAAGAGAATATATTTCTGTTGTTTAATACACCAAGTTTATAGTAATGTGTTATGAAGCCCTAGAAAAGGAGTACAACAACCATTCTGTTTTGTTACATGTTACAATTTGGTTTTAGCTGCGCCTTGGGATATGAGAGGGCTCTATGTTCACCTTAGACAAAGTGCTTTGAGAAAGCTTGGCTTCTCACTGCTTGAATAACCACTACTAGTGAAAAATGATCATCTATATAGAGTGTAACAGTTGCCAGAAGCAAGTTGCCAGAAGCAAGCAGGAAATAACAGGAGGGACTGAGGTATGTCTGTCTGAGGTGTGACAGGTGATTTTCTATTATATACTGGATATTTTGTCTATTGTGTTAGGAGACTCCGGTCTTACTTAAATCTTTTATTTTAATAGGCAGTCACCCTGTTTAAATTTAGCACACAGATCCTCGCCTACTTTTGTGGGCTGTGGTTCCAATAATGACAAAAGTTTCAGAGGCTTTGCAGTGTGATTTTGGTTGGCTTGGTTGATTTGGTGCCTCTGGGGTTCCCACTGGTCCCTTCTGGTGCTCTCATAGGGGAAAGAGTTTGCCTTGGTGCCTCTAGATTTGGAGAAAAGATCTGAGGCCCACAGAGCACTCTCATGGCAGCTGCTATTACGGCAGGATCCCCAATCACCTGTGTCCCCTGGCCGCCCCCATATCTCTCACTGAGGGAGGGGAGTCTCAGCCCTGGGATGAAGAGATTTACTTGTCCCAGCCACTTGTGTCAAAACCCCTGGCCAGTGCCACCAAGCTTCTGGGTGTCTCTGGGTGGAAAAAGTGAGTCTCAGGCCTAGTGGGAAAAGAGAGAGCTTCCCTGGCCACTTATTTTCAGTAGGGCTCCCAGTGGATTCATCCTTTATGGATGCTGCATATTCTAATGATGTTGTCTGCTGGGCTCCATCAATCTGGGTGAGGAATGAGCCTAGCTGGGCTGTCTTCTATTGCCAGATTGAGGGTGGGAAATGCCAGGCACGAGTTGCCTTCTTCAGCTGGGTGGGAGTAGTAAGAGGTCCTGCTGCTGTGTCGTTCCTCTGGTCCTAGGTTCCCCTAACCAATCCACCTTCCTCTTTCCGCCATTCAGAGTTCTCTTTCGGTTGCCTCTTGCATCATTTCCAGATTTACAGTTCTACTTAGTGGGGAGAGGCAGGCAGAAAATGTCTGTTTTTTTAGGCTTTTAGACCTAAAGCTTCCACTTCCCTCAGGGGGAGACAGCAAGAAAGGGTGTCAAATTCCCAGCCTTTAATGAAAAAAACAAAACTAGTAAAAAAATTAATGGTTAAGTTATAAGACAGAAAAATATGGGACAATGATGGCTGAGCTATTATTTCTCACCGGAGAAGAAATTTTTAAAATGAAAATCTCTGGGCTATGGGTGGAAGATGAGTTGAACAGTAGCCAGATGTGGTCCTGAAGGGCATCTCCAAGACTGAGCCCCGAATGCACCCCTAGCTAGCATTATGAGAGAGGGTACAGGAGCCCCACAGGATGTTTGGTGACCCACTAATAGAGGAGAACTATATAACCCCTTCAAAAATAAATAATTATAATAAAGCTGAGACCCTGAGAGACCGCAGCAGGAGTTCCCCATGTCACATGGGTACAGTAGAGCTGGAGCTGGTTGTCTTTGGCCCCAGGGAGGCCCCACCCCTTCCCCAGGCCTCAGAGATAGACAGGAAGTTAACTGGGGATACAGAACTTTAGACCCTCTATCCTATGATAGAGGTTTCCCAGGTGCAGAGTGTTCAGCCCAACTAAAAACATGGACACCTCAGCAGATACTAGATGAAGGGATAATAATGGCCAAAGACGAGGTGGGACTCTGCATTTCAATGGATATGGGTCTCTATGTCTTGTTAATTTCTCCTGATGTCCTGATGCCATGTATCCACCTCTCCCTACACCTAACATTCCCCCTGCATTGAGACACAACTATAGGAAAAAGTGAAAGGGAAAAATTATATATCAATTTAATGGAATAATACTGAAGTGACTCAAAACAAACCAGAATTTACTGAGTTTACCTAGAATAACCCAAATTAAGTTTCTCTGCCATCAAGTTAAACAGTAGCTTAAAACAGAAATTAGATTTAATTCTAGACATGACACCTAGCCCTCCTATTTTGATGTGCAGTCTGTGGACTGCCTGATTGTGTTACTGTACAACAAAATGTATACAGAGTCAAAATAAATTAGTTGTAATAAAACAAATATATTTGCTATAGATAGTCTTACCCACCTATAAAATTGTGTAGTGTACAGAAAGTAACTCTGAGTCTCTGTATATCCTCTAAAAACTAATATTGTGAATGATTTTCTCCCTTTTCCAATGTGTGATGATTATATACAATATTCTTTAAGCAATTTCTTACACAGACTAACACCTGTTTTCTTTTCCTCACTTCCCAAGGTGATATAATTGCAAACAGAACTTTAAGAAAGCTATACACAGTAGATTTTCTAAAATGAAAAAATAGAAACACCCTAAACATTTAAATATAGAGGAATAATCAAGTAAGTTGTGAACTTGTGAATTATTGTCAGTTACTAAAAGTCAGAATTAAAAAAATTTTTTAACAGTAGAAAAAAACACTCAGGTTACATCAATCTGGCAATATTGTAGAATGTTAAGCATATAATATGTTCTGTAAAGCTGTGAACTGCTTCTTTTCAGCGTGAGGATATTTCTACCTTACTTGTCTGGGTCAAGTTCATTTGTTCTTCATCCACACATGAAAGTCACCTCTTCACTGACTGTCAGAATGAATCAAAATTACCCTCCTTTGTGCTTCATCTCTGCTCTGCACTTAGGTTTCATTACGCTTGTGGCGTTATCTTATTTCTAATCTTTCTGTGTCTTACTCACCTTTGTATCACCAACTGCTAGCACTGAGATTATCCCACATTAGTTGCTCAGTCCTTGTTTGTTGAATGCATAAAAAAGAGACAGGGACCTGATTTAAGATCACATATGCAATACAAGTTTCTTGGTTAATTGAGGGGTTTAACACCTTAAATGGGAATTGTTGATATTGATAAACACTAAGAAGAAGAAACAAAGGAAAAAGGAAACTGACATTGATTTCAGAAGTCGCACACAAATTTATTGAACATTCATAAAATGAAAGCTTCAGAAAATGCCATGGAAGCTCGAAGGAGGATATCTTTCCTTCTTGGATTCTGTCAAGAGTTCAATTGATTAATTAGAGAGCTGTCACATCAGCAGTTTATCTTAAAACTGAACTACTCTTATCAGCAAGTTATTTGATTAGCATTAAAGTCACAAGGCTGCATTTCACTTGAATTATTTTTCCTTTGTTAATTTTCTGGAGAGGAGAAAATTAGTCAAAACAAAGAAAAAGTTGTGTAAAGAGACAAATCATTGAAACTCCAAGTGCCATTTATTCCTGTTATTTATCAGGAATTCACATTAGGCTTTCATTAATATTTCACCTCAAAACGCTAATTGTAAGTCTATACCCTGACCCATATGATAAACGTAATCTGAGATTTAGTTCTTATTCTCAATATGTAGTACATTAGCTATTTTAAACTGTTTGTGGTGATGGCTAGTTCAAGTACCGCTAGTAATGGAACTCCATTACAAAATCTTGTTTGAGTCTTTCAGTATTTGTCATGAGTCTGACTAAAGAACTCCCTGAAGTTCTTGCATTAGACAGGATTGAGGAATTCTATAGATTGGGTTTATAGAAAGCTGACAAAGCAATAAGGGTTAACAAATCCTCCCTCCTCCACCCGAGCCAAATCCCTGTCATGAAAATTGTCTTCTCAACTGTAAACTAACCAATAGCATGAACCAACCGTACTTTAGAACCTTCAAGAGAAATCTCAAGTAAAAGAACCAGTAACCTGGGACATTTAGAACTAGAATTTATTTCTGCTTCACTTTATGCCCTTCCACTTCCTTCTGCTAAATTACACTTTAAAATCACCTCTGAAGAATGAGACTCAGCAACACCTACATTTAAATACAAGTCTAGCCTCCAGACAGATGCCCCATTGCAATCTTACTAAATGTTTGGTTTTGAACTTATCAGCTCTGAATTGCATTGCCTGTTAGTTTCCTACTGCCTCCATGAAAGTAATAGATGGACTTCAGTCATTATTTAACTCAGTGGGTCTCAGGAAAAATATCTCCTTCCAGGGGCATTATAGAAAATTGTGGGTGCAATCTTTGAGTTGTTGCAATTACTGGGGGTCTGACTGGTATTTAGTGGGTGGAAGTCAGAGATGCTAGATGCCCTATAATGTGTGGGACAGCTGCCCAAAATGAAGACTTATCTCTCATCCTCTGTAACTTGCCAATATCCCTTAAAGATCAGTGGTTCTCAAACTTTAGCCTACATCAGAATCACCTGGAGGGCTTGTTAAAGCACAGAGTGCTGGTCCCCACTCTCAGTTTTTGATTCAGTGGGCCTAGGATGGGGTCAGGTCATTTGCATTTCTAACAAGTTCCCAGGTGATGCTGATGTTGCTGGTTCAGGGACCACACTTTGAGAACTATAGCTCTAGATAGGAAGTAATGTAGGTGGGAAATGTATATTTTTCTGAGTCAGAAAACTAGACCCATTTTATGTATAAAAAGCTATATTTGGGGCTTCCCTGGTGGCGCAGTGGTTGAGAGTCTGCCTGCCGATGCAGGGGACACGGGTTCGTGCCCCGGTCCGGGAAGATCCCACATGCCGCGGAGCGACTAGGCCCGTGAGCCATGGCCACTGAGCCTGTGCATCCGGAGCCTGTGCTCCGCAGCGGGAGAGGCTGCAACAGTGAGGCCCGCGTACCACAAAAAAAAAAAAAAAAAAAAAAAGAAGCTATTTTTGCATGGTTTTAATATACACTGAATATTCTAGTGCTATTTAAGAGATTTAAACTTCATTGTGATCAGGCTTTAACAAGAGTTGTTTTAACATTTTTGAAAATCCTATCACCAAAAATTAGTCATTAGCAGGGTCAATGCCAGCACCAAATACCACACACCTCTATCTGCCTGCACTTACAGATTTCACAAGTAAATATGTAACAGAGGAGATTTGAAACTTCTTTTAATAAACTTAGAACCAAATATTATTCAATTAGTAAAGAGATATAAAAATCAGAGATCTCTCTGCATTTCATTAATGTAAATTATTTCAAAATATTTATATACACCCTATTACAGCACAGATGTAAAAATTATATATTGAAATCATTAACTTGAGTATGCTAGTTGGTTTTTAATCTTAGTCTAATATTATTCTCAGAGATCTATTGTGCATCTCTACATCCTTGTCATTACTGTTTATTTTTCCAATCTGTCTTCTATGCCCACCACATGTCAAAATATACAGTTTCTAGGTCCTTTCAGGTATTCGAGGCCCATAGAAGGATTTCAAGATAGGGCATACTTTTTCTATTACTACCACTTTCCATGTCATAAAATAAAGAATTATTTGGATATTACACTAAAAGATAAGGCCCATTTCATTGGAAATTATAATATGCTCCCTCATTGTATCTATTTCTCTGTCTCTAATTTGCCTTGGCATGTTAACTTGTTTTCAGTTAAGGTCATTTCTCTCTTTTCCCTACCATATACAGATAAGTCTGACCTGCTTTTATTGCTCTTCTTTTATTTTTCTATATTTCTATAGAATGGCTTCTGATCACCTGATAGACACCAGACGTTTGGATAAATCCAAACATTCACTGTAAGCAAATACAATTTTATGACCATGTCAGTATGTCCTTCTGTAGAGTCATACCTGAACATTTGCCTGTTGAAATACACATTTTATTAGAAATTCCTTTTCTTAAAATTTGTCTTTTTTAAAGATAGGTCTTTTTACCTATTTTGCTGGTAATCATACCTGTTGTAGGTTCTATTGTATATGAATTTCATTTCAGGAATAAAGAGGACATTAGAAATATTTGTTATAAAAGGGGATGCTGGCTGTGATAAAGCTGAGAACACTGACCTAGTCCGATCTCTCCAGTTATTTTTGTGGAAATGCAGGTTCACAGGGAAAAACAAGTATATTTACCTGAAAACCCACAGCTATTTAAAATCTGAGTTTACCAATTTCAAATCCAATGATCCTACAACCAGAATAAAAATAATGTAGTTGTTTTGTCCTTTTCTTCTTTCACTGTGGAAGGCAAAAATTTGAGTACAGAGAGTTATGTAATCTCTGATCATGGATTATAACAGCAACTGAATTTTCTTCATGGCTTCAGGTATAATGCTTCTAGGGAAAAGTTTATGTATCGGTTTTCTCCATCTAAAATCTATACCTCCACAGGTTCTTATTTGAGGCAAAGAAATTGTGTTATAGATGATCCCTTTTTCATTATAGCATACCTTTGCTGTGCCTTCAAATGCAGGAAATTGGTTCAGGCAACATTTTGAAAGGGATACATTTTCCAGGAAAAGGCACAGAAATGGAGGCAATCATCTTTAACTGACAGAAAAGAGTGGTGAACTCAGAAAGGCTGAGAACTTAATCAGTACTGAATCAGACTAAGCACGATGAAGTACCAGATCATTAGATAGCAGCTTTCAAAAGTGCAATACTTACAATCCAGGAGGAGCCTGGGTGCTTCGAAAGCTTGGCTCAGCAATTATTAAGCGCTCCCACTGCACACATCATGGATTGCTGAGAGCTGGTCAAAAGTTTACTACCACAGGATGCAATAATTGAATATGTCTTTGTATGTGACCTGGGGAAATGAATCATTTTCAGCAGCTTATATATTTTAAACTTATTACTTTAGCCTTCCACAGAATCAGTGCCACCGCATTGGTTTTATTGCTGTTATTTTTGTTGTTATTATTGTTTTATGGTTATAGTTTTTGTTGTTTGTTGTTTTATGTTGCTCTCTCAGCAATAGGGTCATTCTAAGAAAGAGTGCCATGAAATTAGGGCAGGAAAAAGCTTTAATCATTCTAAGGAACCACAGAATTTTGTTTTCTTCTCTCTGATCATAAGAAAGGTATAACGGGGCTTCCCTGGTGGCGCAGTGGTTGAGAGTCCGCCTGCCGATGCATGGGAAACGGGTTTGTGCCCCGGTCTGGGAAGATCCCACATGCTGCGAAGCGGCTGGGCCCGTGAGCCATGGCCGCTGGGCCTGTGCGTCCGGAGCCTGTGCTCCGCAACGGGGGAGGCCACAACAGTGAGAGGCCCACATACCGCAAAAAAAAAAAAAAAAAAAAAGAAAGGTATAACACATCTAGGCTCTGCTTTCATCTTCTCTGCCAGAAAACTCAGAGCCCAATTTGGAATACAACTACTGGAAATATTTGGGCCCTCATTGTAGGCATATTTGTCTTTTCTTTCCCACGCTTCTAATTTTCTTCTATTTTATTGTGATTTTATTGAATTAATTGTTGTTTTAGTCTACCTGGAATCCTCTCTTGAAAGATATTGGAGGGTGGACAAATAGACTTGCTTATGTAGGATCATAATGATTGTCCTATAGGAAACTACTTTGATTTCAATTGTGTGAGATTTTGTTTCCCTTTCAAAGTTTCCAGTTGCCTGGAACCTGAAAAAACGATATACTTTCTTAGGAAGAGTGAATATCTGAGAGTATTTGGTTGGAGCATTCAGAAAAGATACCCAGGGAAGAAACATGAAGTAACAGAATAGATTTTATATCTAATGAAAGAATACTCTAGAATAAAATTACAATAAATTAACAAAGATCTTGACTCTGAAACTTTGCAACTCCTTTAAGGAAAGCCAAGGTTGTCATGAGAGAAAGCAACAGGATTGTTAGTGGAACTGTCTTTGAAGAACATTTCAGGCAGAGGATAGAGGTCTCAAGGTGGGACAGCACTTGATGCATTTGAATAATAGACAAAATCAGGGTGGCAGAAGTATAATGAGCAAGAGTAAAAGTAGTATAAGATTAAGTTAAGATCTGGACACAGGGAGGGTTGAAAAAAGGCAGTGGCGTAATCTGATTTGCATTTAAAAAGTACTACTTTGGGGCTTCCCTGGTGGCGCAGTGGTTGAGAGTCCACCTGCCGATGCACCGGACGTGGGTTCGTGCCCCGGTCCGGGAGGATCCCACATGCCGCGGAGCGGCTGGGCCCATGAGCCATGGCCGCTGAGCCTGCGCGTCCGGAGCCTGTGCTCCGCAATGGGAGAGGCCACAACAGTGAGAGGCCCACGTAACGCAACAACAACAACAACAAAATAAGTACTACTTTGGCCTCCATGTATAGAATAAACTGTGTATTGAGACGAGGAAGGTGGGTAAGAGAAGAAACACATAGGAGACTGTTGCAGCATTCCAGGTGCGAGACGATGATGGCGAGGATTGCTGTAGTATCTGCAAAGGTGGAGAGAGGGGGTTGGATTCCGGATGTCTTTTGGAGATAGAGTTGACTTATCATGGGGACAGAATGAATACAGGATAAGAGAATAGAATGTCTAAAAATAATTCTCTGGTTTTTGGTATGAACATCTGAATGGACTGTGTTATTTAATTTGATGGGAAGGTGGAGGACATTGTGGGAATAGGGTAGGAAAAGTGATGATTGGTTCTGTTGAGGGTATACTAATATTGACATGCCTAAGAGGAGATGCCAAGTAGTTCATTGGATAAATAAGCCTGATGTTCACATATGAAATAAAGATATTCATTCTGGAGTCAATGTCATGTACATGGTTTTTAAGGTCATAGTACTGAATGCTGTCACCTAGTGAGAGAGTATAGAAAAAGAAAATTTAGAACAGAGCCCCATCTCTTCTCCTCCTTTACCCCTTCTCGCCTAGGAACAAGCTAAGGGGAAAAAATAAAGAAACTTGTGTCCTATCAGGTCCTGGGATTGTGACTGAGTGGGTGATAATTCCTCATCATTCACCTGTTATTTCTGCAAATTCTGTTAATTGATTCAGTGGTGGATTTCCTTGATAACTGGATTTTAACCTTATAAAACTTTATCTCATGGGGGTTTTTAGTGGTTTTAGTTTTCATTTTGTCGTGTTTTTGCTTTTGCTTTTTTGCATTGCATTTCCTACTCATTTCAGCAGGAAAAATACCCAAAATCCATAATTCTAATTTTCCCATTATTGTCAGCATTGTCTTTGGACAAAATGAACAAAGACCATGGAGTCAGAAAAAAACAGCAGGAGAAAGGAGTCACAACAACATAAAGGAAATTTTAAAAATAGATTTATACGAGGTTTTCAATATTTACAGAATATGTTCATCTATGCTTTTCCTATAGCAAATATTTGGGGTAGGGGTATCTGACATGACCCAATATCTCAGGTATCATGTAGACACTGGAGATAGGGATAAGCCTTCAAAGGGCTTATGCTGTGTTATAATGTATTGTACTTTATCTTTCAGAATAGTATACACTTTTTTTTTTAGCCACCATTTAACAAGTACAGCAGTAAGGCTAATCTGTCCAGCAACACACAAAAATTGGAAGAATTAGTATAAAATTTTATATAATAGCTGGGTTTAAGAGTTGAGTTATTGGGCTCTCTCTCTCTCTCTCTCTCTCTCTCTCTCTATATATATATATATATATATATATATGTATATATATATATATTTAATAGGAAGAATCTGGAGTTGTTTTATAGAATAAAACCCCATTTTATAAAATTAAACAGATTTCTCAGTTACAGCCAGAGTCATTACAAACTAAAATCCATATCATTTAAAAATAAGTACGGAAGAATGAGGCGCATAGTACTTTCAATCTTTTCTAAATATAACAGAAGAGTTTCATTTACATCTTCAAAAAATGTTAAATGAAACTTTACACCAAATTAATTGTTGAGGAAAGAAAAAGAAAAGGACATTTTTTTTTGAAAATTGAGAGACAGTGTAAAATCCTGTTCTAAAAGAGGTCCCTGCACAATTAGGTTTAGTACATCACCTGACTGTGTGGTTGGAGTCATCCTTTAATAGAGATGAAAAAGAGGAATCTGGTCTAGTCCTAGGATAATGGCTAAGTGTTCAGTAGGGATGGATGTTAAGTACTCTGGTTTATTATATTCTGTTTATTGCATTTTGAATACCTTAAAATGACAATTTAATATAGCTGAAATTATAAGGGGTGTATTTTCCGCCAGCCACTTTTTAGTGAAAACCTGTGAGATATGACTAGAGATCAGAGGTTAAGTCTTTATTACATATGGAAACTAGAATGAATTTCTAAAAATGAAAGGGCAACTCCCAGCTGTGAAGAGTTTTATGTTTGTTTTTAACAGACTTTTTACTCCTAAGCCATGACTCGTATTTAAGGGTTCCCCACTTCAGAACAGACCCTTGAGGCAGGGAGTTTTAACTCATAACTTTAAGAAAATATTGATTTGTTGCAACTTTTGAAGAAGTCATAAATATAAGCTTTATGTGACCTTAGCCAGGATAGGGAAACAGTGGTCAATCATGAAACACTGACTTAGTGGAGGATAAGAACCTTCAATAGACTATCACAGCCAAGAAAAAAATTTCACCTGATGAGGTGTTTTTATATTTGTAGGAAAAATAAATACAAAATATTATATTTCCTGGCTTTAAAAGAACAGGAACATAAAGCCTGTATCTTTTAACTCTCACTGTTATGGGATGATTCAACCAAAAAAAAAAATACATTACTGATATTTAAGGGAATGGAGGGAAACAGAAGCAAAAGAAAGAAAGAGATGAGTTAAATAAGAGGGTGAAGGTGGAGAAGAGGAGAGAATCCAACTAAGAAGCAGGAAAGAGAGAGGAGAAAGAACCAGATGCTTAAAAACACAGAACATGTTTATCCTTAAGGTTAGGTTTTGCTGGACATAACAGAAAATGCCAAAATAACAGTGGCTTAAACAAAATGGATATTCATTTCTCTCTCACATAAAGCCTAAGCCGGCAGGACAGCTCTAGCCACAGCCATCAACGATTCTGGCTCAGTGAGTCACATTGCCCTGCCCACCATTAATATGGTACCATGTACTCCAAAATGGGTGCTCACATCAAGTCCATATTCTAACCACTCTTTGGAAGTAAGGGATAAAGAAAAACATGGTTTCTTCTGTTAGTTAAGTTTCCTTGAAGTTGTACACTTTCCTTAGTCATTTGGCCAAACCTAGATGTAAAGGAGTCCAAGAAATGTAAAAGCTATTTCAAGTTTAAAACTGGCGTTTCTGTTACTAAGTAAAAAGGAAAGAATGGATATTTCTATAGACAATTTAATACTCATTTACACCATAACCCATCATTTATTCATTTTGTGTGGGATCACACAAATTAGGGTTTTTCGAAGTTATAACAAACTAATATCTCTCAATTCTGAACAGTCAAAATTTTCTGTTTCTATGTTTAATCATTAAATAATATTTTGGAAGTCAATTTGTATCTTCCCATGAAATTTTGAAATTTTTCTTCAGATTTGGAAAGGAATTACTTGAGATTTTTAAATTTATTTTGAGGCTTTTACATTATTCAGTTAATTTACTATGCTCCTATCCTTAATATTTTCTTTCTCCCACAATTCCAATTTATAATCAGAATCTGTTGGTATGATTAGTTAAGGCATCCAAACTTCATGTATTCTTTCAAAAAAGACAAATTATCAAATGTAATTAAGTTGTTATTCCTTTGTAAGGCACTGCCTGTAAAAAAATAATTAAGGAGAAAATGTCATTTTAAATCCATAAGCCCCTATTTAGAATTAAGGAACTAAAAGCTCTTCCTCCTATTGTGAATGACTCTAAAATAATAATGTGTCAAAGAAAAAATACACTAAGAATTGCATTTTTGTAGTATTCACGAATATTGAAATGCATAATCAAATTCTGATAAATAGGATGCTACTGACTTCCAAGGCTAGGTCATAAAAGTTGATATGGTTTCTACCTGGCTCTCTCTTTCTCCAGGACATGAATGTTTGTAGCCCTGAGTTGCCACGTAAGAGTCCAGCTAGTCATGCCACCATGTTGGAGAGATTATGAGGAGAGATACATAGAGACAGAGCAAGATGCCTAAGAAGCCCATCTTAGTTGTGGCAGAGACACTGAGGCTTGACATACCATCTCCTTTTCCAGAAACAGGTATGATCTAAGATGGGACTGTATGTGACAGTTTATTAAATCCATTCATTTACTAGCTATTTCTGCTTATTAACCTGATTAACTTATATTCATATATTGTGTAATGATCTGAGATCCATCTCTGGAAAACTCAACATATGAGATCAAAAGCTAAAGACTTGAATGTCACAGGCAGTGTATTTATTTTCTTCAGAATATAAAGTTATAAAGCACTTTGTTCAATGAACAAAGACTTTTTGAGGCTTTATGATTTAATTACTTACAACAAAGTCCTATCTCTTTTGGAAGAGAAAGAAACATGACACATAGAGGAGATTTAAATCCAGTGGAAATAATAATGTGCAGTTCCAAAGCCCTTTATAGATATTATTTTACTCAAACACCACAGAAGTTCTCTATTCCTACTCTAGAGATGAAGAAACTGAGGTTCAGAGAAGCTAAGTGTATCTATGTTCAAGCATCACTTACTTCCTCTACAACCACCCTGCCTAAATCAAGTCTCTCTATTATGTTTATGGTACCATGTTCCTCTCTTTCATAGTGCTTATAACATTTACAATTTTAATTCATTTATGTGATTAGTTAAGTATTAAATTTGTTTTCTCCACAAGATTGTACATTTCACTGGAGCATGGAGTGTGTTTCTTTTTGTTCACCATTGTAATCTCTAGCACCTCGCACATGACTAGTTTAGTGTAAGTATTCAGTAATATTTTATGAATGAATTAATGAAGCTATACTCTCCATTATTATTGAAATAACATCCAAAAAGCACCAAACCTTTGAGGTGAATCTGGACTTCCAAATCTGTAGCTCTTCAAATGTTTTGAAAGGACTTTATCTCAGTGCTATACATGATGAAAAATCATGCATTCTCAACAGATTTTTTAAATGCTCTCCCACTGAGCTAAAATTCAAATTTTTAAACTCAGTCACCCAAAAGAAACAGATAATTACTAATAAAACATAAAAGTAAAGGTTTGTTTCAAAGAAAATCTTTTCATTTATTCAATGATTTATGTATTTCTTTTCCAACAAATACTTTTTGTACCTCCTTATATTTAAAATCACATTAAGTGCTATAGAAAATAGAATTAAACATAATATGCAATCCCTATCTCAGGGTCCTCATAATCAGTTTTAAGAGACTAGAAAAACATATGTCACTTTTTGAAATGGAAGATGATAAATGATTAGGTTCCAAAAGTATTGTGCAGGGAATTAGTCCTATTAGGCATTCATTAAAGACTGAAGTTGTTAGATGTAGTTTCATGAAAAAGGCCAGAGAAACAGAATAAATCATGGATTTCTTGTGGAAACTGCACATATGGCTGAGGCATCTAATGGGTGGATGGCAGTGCAGCTTGAAATGGGAATTAGGTGATAATGATGGAGGGGTAAACAAAGAACCAATCATGAAAACCCTTAGGTTCTCTTAATCCTGAAACCTATTGGAAGCCATGGCATAATTTTCTCATTAGTAAGTCATCTTGGAACTAATGTAGATGATAGAATGGGATAGATAAAGGTGGCGATGGCTTATAGGAGACAAGGAGATAAGCTATGAGTATTCCAGATAATATAGCTATGAAACATCAGAATATAGAAGTTATAGTTCTTGGTTATTGAGTGAATATCATGAGGTGGAAGGAGTTGAGTAAGTTGTGGAAATATAGTATAAGTCCTAGGATTCTTGTTTCAGAGGTCGGGAAGAAGATGGTGCCATTTATTGAAAAACAAAAAGAATGGTAAAGCATGCAAATTTATGAGAGTGGATAAATCATTCAGTTTATATACATATGAAACAAGCTAGTAGTGGAAATGCGATGGTAAATATCCATGTGGCAGTTGAAATTTAAAAAAATAAAATAAAATAGAAAAAAATATAAATAGACCACACAAGCAAAAAGATTGATACATAGTGGAGCAGGAAGAGTGAAGACACAATTTGAACATCATCAACACATGGAAGGTACTCAATGACAACTTTAGAGTGAGTTACACAGGGTCAGTATGTATCAATAGTTTGAGAAGATCAGAAAGATGAGGACATAACTGGAAAATACCAAGAGTTATGGCTTGAACAGAACTAGAGGAGATTGAGAAGGATTGGCCCAGATATGTGAAGAAAAACTGGTGAGACTAATGACACCCAAACCAGGGGAGGACAGAGTGTGCAAAAGAGGAAATAGTTAACAGTGTCAAGTGCTACTGAAGTTCAAATAACATAAGAATGGAAAATAAAGAGGTTGAATTTGGCAATTAGGAAATTATTGGTAACCATTGTGAAAGCAATTACAGTTGGGTGACAGATGCAGCAGGTAGGTTTCACTGGGTTGAAATGGAACTGGCAGGTGAGGAAACCAGTTCTTCAGTGAGAAGAGATTAATTTTCAAAAAGTTTGTCTATAAAGGCAAGGTGAGATATAAGCTAGTGAGGACTGTGTGGCAAAAGGAGGGTCTTTTTATTTTAATTTGGCAGAACTGAGAAGATACATTTGCTGGTGGGGGTAGGGGGGGTTAGGTACAAACTGGTAAAAAGAAAACCATTGAATTAACAAGATTCTTAAAGAATTTGGAATGGATGGGATCCAAATTACAGGTAGGGATATTTGTTTTGAATAGAAGACTGTGAAATTGAAGGAAAGTTGTTGAATGTGGGACTCAACGTCATAAATTTGTAGGAGATGGCAGCGGAAATTCCTGCCTGGTGCTCTCAATGTTCTCAGTAAAACTGAAGGTACAACAGAAAGGATTCAGCAGTAAGTGAAACAAGAAAGGGAAAAATGAATTGGTGGACAAGAAGCACAGAGTTGTACAGGGTGGGAGGAATGAGGAGGTAGAGAAGATGAGGATCTTCTATTTTGAACGTTGGCAGAGTTGATATTAAAAATACTTACCAAATAGAGCATGAATCCTATCAATCAGAGTGGACAGCACTCAATCAAGAATGTTGAAATTGGGTCATGGAAGCTCTCTCTGGGCCAGATTTTGACCCTTCCTTGTATCTTGGGGAGGTCCAGAGTGGTCCCACCATAGTGGCTTTGTTAGCTAAGTCAGTGGGTATGGGGAAGCCTTGAAATAGCAGTTATTTTTCAAATTGTGTGCATTTATTTCATTACTTTGACAATTGCTGTGGTCATACCTGTACAGTGGTCCCTTGGTATCTGAGGGACACTGATTCCAGGACCTTTGACCGATATTAAGATGTTCAGGTCCCTTATATAAAATGATGTAGTACAGCTGGCCCCCCATATCTGCAGGTTCTGCCTTTGTGGGCAGAGGACCAACTGTACATACTGACTCAATATCAGTCTTTGGTACTGGCCAAGGAAAACAAAGACAGTCAGGCGTGCATATTTTGGTTTTAACCCGCTTTCTATGCCAATGGGCAAAGAGGTACCATACACCACAGTGGACAGGGTTGGTCTAGAAAAAAATGTTGATTTTCAGTTCACTGATTAATTCAAGATCTTTGCTCCAGATTCCAAATAGACAGCTGGTGAGAAAGGGGTTTGGGGGCGGGGCTCTCCCGTTGCAGAGCACAGGCTCCGGACGCGCAGGCTGAGCGGCCATGGCTCACGGGCCCAGCTGCTCCGCAGCATGTGGGATCTTCCTGGACTGGGGCATGAACCCGTGTCCCCTGCATTGGCAGGCGGACTCTCAACCACTGCGCCACCAGGGAAGCCCGAGAAGGTTTTTTTTTTTTAATTTTACTCACCAAATTTATCTCTGGATGGAGGGGATTGGAATAATAAAGTCATAGTCATAATAGTAGACATTTCTTATCTACCCCACCTCAACCAGACATTCCCACGGTCACACTCTAAAGCTTGTGATTATCAAGTATATCATCAGCACCAAAGTTTTTATTTCTAGCATCCTACCTTAGGATAAATATATCTTGATGTCTTAGCACATTCCTTCTATATTCCCACTATGAGATTATTTGACTACATTGGGACCTTCAACACACTGACTCTACCATTCTTTTTTTATTATTCACTCTCCTAACCCATGTCCTCACTTGCTTCTTACCCAGCTTACACTCCATAACCCAGCATTAAAATAATCCTCTTGCATGTATCTGCATTTTCTTTCTCTTCCTCTCCCTCTGAAGAACTTACAGTGTAAAACCCCTACTCCTGTTAATCAAAATTTACCTGCTTCTTCCTCTGTACTTGAGCAGCTAAACGTATTGGGAGAAAAAACACAATCATGCTAATTTGTCACACTTTAAATTCCACATAAAATCCTGTAGCAGATTTTACCATTGCTGGACAAACCTACATTTCCCTAATTTATTTACTCTCCCTCTCTACCACACTTCTAACCATTTCCCATACTTCCTTCCCTCCTGCTTTCTGCTTCTCACTTTCAGCTGATGCCCTTACGTCTCACTTCACTGATGATGCAACATATACAGCAAAAACTGCATGGAGTCAAATTAGCCTTGAAAATTTCTTGGAATGTTCCACATTGGAGACTGATACATCCTCTCATAAGAAGTCTAACAAAACCAGTTTTTCCTCTGGCATTGAAGCTTTCCTTAGTTTGGTATCAGATAAAGTATATAGCCTACATTCACAGTCCGTATTGTACCCAAAATTTCTGTCTTTAGACATTATAATCATCCTTTCTACAGCTAGATGCTCATTCTATGAGAGCTATGTGGGAACTGACCTCAGCTGGGGAAGGATCATATTCACCTCTCCTAGCTCACTCTCACTCTGGAGCTTAAGTTCATGGAATGAAGTGGTAGGACAGATGTTTATACTATATAAATGTATATTTCTATAGCTTTTTAATCTCATGTTTTGGAGAGTGGGAGCTGCTGAATGTGAAATGTTAATTCACATTATATAACAGATGTATGATGTGACCCCGCCGAAAAATAAGATCCATTTTCTGTTTCTTGTTAAATTTGGTAGTCTATTTAAAATGCTTAACACAGTGCCTGGCATCTAGTAAACAATAAATGTTAGTTGTTATTAGTAGTGTTAATATTCAAGAGTTTATGTTACAGCCAAGTGGAGAGGACATATGAATATGAAGATAAATGGTGGCATATGATAAATACTAAATAACAATTATAGGTGCTTAGAGCAGAGTGATCACCATCAGATGCTTCCTTGATGATTAGATGTGAAATGTTATGCATAAAAATGGGTGAGATTACAAGAAGAAAGCTAGCAGCTGTGAACCAACAGTTCAGATAAGATACAGGACAACATTGGCAATAATTTCTGGACCATTTCCAGAAAAATAAGCCACAAAATCAAAGTTTACATGCATATGTTTTATTGTTTTCAAGAAATATTTATCTTCATTCTCTATCTCATTTAATCTTCATAGAACTTAGTTAATGGAAGGACAGGTATTCCTATCTTCATTCTGCTAATGAAGAAACTGTCCATTGGAGAGTTTGTAACTTGCCTAGCTTCCTTCCACTCAGTGGTAGAGCCTGCACCAGAGCTACATAGTGGTCCTTCCGACTCTAAATCCAGAGCCTTAGCCATTGTATTCTTCCTGTTTAGCTTGCAACAGTAATTCAAAGAAAATAAAATGTGTTGTGATGGTGTCAGGCTTAATATATTGCTTAAAGTACTTTGTTGTGTTGACAAAGTCCAGTTAAAAAGAATGTGAAAATCTTTAAAAGTTGTATAACCACCAATACTGTTATCCCATTAAGTAGACACGCTGGTATCATCTTAATTCAAATATTTGTAAGCAGAAAAGAGATGCTCATTTTTATTCACAACACCTTTCCTATACCATCTGGAACAAGCAATTTCCTTTTGTGTGCCTTTAAACTGTGTTATAAAGAAATTAATTTTACCCTGAAGGCTTTCACTATGAATCTCACAACTTTCCTTCTGGTTATTTCTCAATTTCATCATCAGTAACAAATTGTTCTTATGGGGGAAATTGTGCTTGTCAATTTTTTTAGTTTAGCCTATCAGATTTCTCATTAGGTCTTGCCACTAACAAATGCCTTTGTTTTCTTTCCAAAGTTGTCGGCAGCTATTATAATTATTTTATCATAAGAACACAATTTACGTTGGTGTGTAAGTATTAATTGGAAAATTACCTTTTCAAATTAGTTTATAATGAGAACGATTATGTTTACTGTCACTTAGACAGTGGCAAATAAAAAAGAGTCAATTCAACTAAATATATGTTTTTTTGTTGTTGTTTTTGTTTTTGTTTTTGTTTTTGCCATACGCGGGCCTCTCACTGCTGTGGCCTCTACTGTTGCGGAGCACAGGCTCCGGACGCACAGGCTCAGTGGCCATGGCCCACGGGCCCAGCTGCTCCGCGGCACGCGGGATCCTCCCAGACCGGGGCACGAACCCGCGTCCCCTGCATCGGCAGGCGGACTCCCAACCACTGCACCACTAGGGAAGCCCTAAATATATGTTATTAATAATTAAAATATAAATATCTGTCTTGTAATTGTTTAATTACATATTTCTTGCAGAGTTTTCATGATGACTTCAACAGGTGATTAGAAAAATCTGCTGATGCATAACCTCAGCTTCCTAAAGATCAGTGGTCTCTGGGAGATGAAAGACAAAATAATAGAAAAGTGCTATCTTTTATTAATTCTTTCTTGATTCACTACTCTAAATTGGGCTCAGGTTTGTCATCAGGGACATAAAGGTAGACAAAGCACAGCTCCTGGCCTCAAAAAGGTCAGTCTAAAATGTCACAATATCAACAACTACCAGTTAGTCAACATTTTCTGAGTAATGAACAGAACTCCAGGTTTTTTCACAAAGTACATAACTGTTTTCTCATTGAAATATCATATCAACCTGGAAGGAAAAAGCATTGTAAATAATGTGAAATTCACAGAACTCACTTATTAAAGGTTACACTAGACCTAGGAAGTAACAGATGGATTCAGGATGTGAACTGATTCAGTCTCTTTGTCTCTGTCTCTGTCTTCTCTCACTACGATGAGATAAGAGCCATACTGGTGGTGCAGCCACCATGGTACAGAAGCCCAGAAGAATCACTGCCTCACCTTTCTTGGCGAATGCTGCTAAGAAAGACCTGACCTTGAGTTAGTCAAAGAAAACCCTATACTCACTGAGCTTACCATTTTTCTAACACACACTGTCATTAGAACACATCCCAGAGACAATGTTGTCCATGGCATCCCTCTTCACAAATCATCAGGCATTACTGAGGCTTTTGGTCAAAGCTTCCACATGTCATTCTGCTCTGTCTAAGCCTAGAGCCATGACCACTTCAACTCCCACTGCAGTATCACAACCAATCTTTAGTTCAGGCAAACAGGCATTTTTGAGCCCCAGCTCTTGTGCTCTGAACCGGGAGATAGGGATAAATGGAAAATTGACACATGATGTCCACCCTCAGAAATTCTAAGGGAGAATGCACTACAAGCTCATTTTTGATGAGGATGAAGAGCACAATAGAAATCTATTTGGAGATAAATGGCAAAAAATGTTTTCTTTATTAGAAATATCCAAAACTTAAACATTGTCAGATGTACAAGAATGTTCTGCCTTGGTTGGCATCGGGTGGAGTTTAGGAGGGGCGTCTAAGTAAAGAAAGTTTAAACATTTAAGACAATTCCTAGAAATATTTATTTAAAAATTGAATTAGAGAGGCATCTCTTCAAAGTACAGACTGAAGTAGGCAGATTAGATTTAAAACCTAGTTTAATTTTATCAGTTTCAAACTTTGGTGCCAAATCATTTATCTACTTCTCGACTCAATTTCTTCAACCAAAAAAAAAAGTTAATGACATCTGTGTTTTCTTGCTGTATGTGTGATGCTAGAATGAGATAATGGGTTAAGCGCTTAGCACAGTATCTAGCATATATTATCGAAGCAAAGTGTAGACATGTAAGCTGAGAATTTGTATTAAAAATTTCAAGATACATGTAATTTACCTTCAGAGATTCTGAGTCATGTAGGGTCAGAATATAAGATGTTGGGCTGTTTTGACAATTATTTTAGATAAATGTATCAAATGTATCAAATATTTATATGTGAAAAAGGGATTAGAACTCAGAAATGCTAGCTTTTGTAGTCCTGTGATTTATGAAGCATCAGATAATGCTGCTTTTTGTTTTTTTAATCACACGGTTGTTATGAATTTTTTAAGCTGGAGACCTCACATACTCAAAGTAAACCCACGTATACATGACTTAGACCAGCATACCCTTATATGCTGATGTGAGTGCATCGTAGTTGTTCTGTAAATGCTTGTGGCGCTATTTGAGATGTGGGTTTCTCACAGCAGGAACCATGACTTCTCTCTTTGAACCTTTAGTGTCTGGTACCTAGCAGTTTCTCAGTATATACTGGTTGGAGAGAAACTGATAACTTTTACCCATTTAAACATTATACATTTCATTTTGTCTGATATGTACGTACAGTATATAACTCAGTTTCTCATCACAACATAATAGTGAGAAGTACTGAGAAAATCACACAGTTGGGGAATTTGATGCAATTACTCTACTTTAAATTCATGAATACCATGATCATCGGCCTCTGATAGATATTCACTTACACTCTGCAACCCTACTATGATTCTCCAAGAAGCTTATTTTTCTGTTATCTACTCAGCAACGTACTTTTCATTACTTTCACCTCCCCCCACAACCACTTTATTGTGGTTGTCTTGCCTCATAATTCACAGATAAAATAGAAGCGAAATTTGGGAAACCCCTCCTCTTCCTATCGCTAAGTCAACAAACCTACCTGACTCTGCGTCTATCTTCTCCTACCCTCCAGATGCAATGGAGATGGTATCTCCCTCACCATGCCCAAGCCAGTCATTCCTACACATGTACTCTGAATCCCTTTGATGCTCACCTTTTCAAGGACTTTGCTTCCTGATTATTCTCCCTCTCTTCTGCATCCTCCATTGCTCCTTCTATACCTAATTATTCCTACTGGCCTACAAAGATTGTCCACCATTGCTCGCCTTTGAACAATATTTCCTTACCTCCTCTTTCCCTGTTCCCCATTTCTCTGCTCCGTTCATAGCCAAGCTTCTTACAAGAGTTGTCAGCACTCACTGTCTACACTTCTCCCAGCTGCTCACTCTTCGATTCATTGCTGCTTAGCATCTGTCCCCTCCATTTCTCTAAAACTATTCTTGTCAAGGTCTCCAGTGCTTTCTGTTCTCCCTAGACCTTCAACAGTGGACCATTCCTTCATGAAATACTCTTCTTTCTTTGGATCTACAATACCTCTTTATCCTGACTTCTCTCTCTGCATACTCCTTCTGTCTCCTTGATCTTTCTCCATTCTACAACCTTCTCTTCTCTCTACATCCTTTCACTAGGTGATCTCATCCATTCCCATGACTTTAAATATCACATATGCACCAACAACTCCCCAGTATATATCTGTAGCCAAACAGTTTTTTCTTGTCTCTGACCCCATGAATCTAAATCCATTTAACATATAAAAAACAGAACTTCATGTTTTCCCCTTTAAGATTTATTCTTTCGTCTACCTTGCCTATATCAAAAAAATGGCATGACCATCCACCGAAGTACTAAAGCCATAAATCTAAACATCATTTTTAATGCCTCCTTCTTGTTCATCTTTTATATTCAATCTATCAACAAATACTTTTTTATCTTGAAAATGTATCCCTTCCTCTCCTTCTTCCCTGCTACCATCCAGCATCAGGTCACTATCATCTCCTACCTGGACATCTGCAGTAATCCTCCTACTGAGGCACTGTGCTTTCTTATTTTACCCTTAGTCCCCAATGCCTTCTTCACACATCAGCTAGTAATTTTTTGTAAAAACCCAATCAGATTATAAGACTCCTCTGCTTAAAACCCTTCTATGTAATTCCATTTTGTTTAGAATGAATATGAATTGCTTATGATGGCCCAAAAAGAACACTATGATCTTATTTACATCTATCAGCTCATTTCCAGTCATTCCCTGCCTTGCTCACTATACTTCTTTCAGTCCATAGGACCAACAAACTCATTCCTGCTATAGGGGCATTCTGTCTCTGGAATGCCCTCCTTCTTGCTCTTTATATGGTTAAATACTTCACATCCTCAAATACTGCTTTCTCAGAGAGAAACTTCAGTCATTAACTGATCATCTTACTAAGTAGCATTACTCGCATCTCCTTAATCATCAAAAAACACCTTTTTCACTTATCACTTTCATTGGTCAAGTTCATCAGTTGACTTTCATGTTGCCAATCCAATGATCATTTCTTAATATTCTACTTGCTCATGCTGTCAGCAGCATTTGACACGGTTTATCAGTTCCTCTTCCTTAAAACATCTTACTAGCTTTCAGGTAGTGGTATACTGGAGCCCACTTTGCAAGAGACAATGTTAATATTTTTGGAATTTTGCAAGCCTATTATTAAATAATTCATAGTTTAAAATAGTCCATGGTAAAAGTATTTACACTAAAGAAACTGGCAAGCACTATAGATCAGGGCATTGCTCTTTTAGTTTTTCTCCTGCCTTGCAAAATTTTCCTGATCTTTCAATGTTGGAGTACCCCAGGGCTATCAATTCTTGGACCTGTTCTCTTTTTTAGCTATACTCACCCTCTAGGGGATCTCATCCAGGTCCGTAGTTGTTGATGTTGACAAAATTTATATCTACTTTTCGTTGACTACAAAATGTATATCTCTAGCTGTGGCTGTTCTACAGAATCTCAGATTCCATCTATCCCCAACCACCTTGTTAACTTCTTCATTTCAGTGTCTAATCAAGCATTTCAAGTTTAATATTCCAAAAGCAAATAGTATGCCAGCTCTCCCCAAAAACCCCTCCATGAGTCTTCCCCATGTGTCTGGCCAAAATCTTAGAGTTGTCTTGACACTTTTCTTGCTCTTACACCCCATATCCAATCCATCAGCAACTCTTTCTACCTTCAGAATATACTCTGAATCTTGCCACTTCTCATCATCTCCACTGTTTTGAAGTACTATAGTTTCTTACCAAAATTTTTTCAATAACCTCCTAACTAGTATCCCTACTCCGCCTGCCAACAATCTATTCTCCACTCATCAGCTCTAAGGATTCTTGTGGCTTTCTACCTCATTCAGTGCAAAATCCAAAGTGATCCCTAGAACCCATAGGTCATATCCAACATGGACTCTGGCTATCTCTCTGACTTTGTTAACCATCCACTGGCCTCCCCATTCCCTAGGCTCCAGACACAGTGGTCTCATTGCTCTTCCTTTAAGTTCTAACAACCTTCAAGTAAGAGCCTTTGCTTTTCCATCAGGCTAGAATATTCATTGCCTGGATATCTGCAGGGTTCATTTCCTTCAGTTCTTTACTCAGATGTCAGCTTATCAGAAAACACTTCTATGATCACCCCCAATACTTCTATTTTCCATTTATAGTCTTTATGAAAATATGCTTTAATATTACATTATGTGTTTAGTTGATTCCCTCCATTAGAATTTAAGCTCCAAGAGGGAAGAGACTTGGCCTGTTTTATTTACTACTGATTTCTCAACTCTTAGAACCATGCCTTGCACTTAGTAATATTTACTGAGTAAATGATGACTAAAACCTTTTGTGTGTGTGTACTTGTTTACTTTTGCTGGGATATAAGCTCCAGCTCCATGAAAGCCTACCAAAAAGATTATATACTATCACAGAAGCTGTTGATAAACCCCTAATAAACCTGCTTGATACTTCCACCCAATTTTTCCAACAGAACCAAACTCAACATGTCAGAAATGAACACATCATTCTACCCATCGAATCATGTGTTTCTGACTTTACTGTTTCCATTAGAGCAATGTAATCCTCTCAGTCATGGAAATTTAAATATTTAAAGCCACATTTCACCTTTCATTCTTCTCCCTTATTATTAGGTCTTACATCAACAAATGCCAAATTTTAAATGATTACTTCTGTGAGGACTTTCTGCCTCTTTATTCTCACTGCCACCACACTAGTTCAGACTTTAATCTTTGAACTGTTTCAATCATCTTCTAAATAGTCTCTTGATTTTTATCTCTGAGTGATTTTTTATCCCATTATTAACTAATCACTCTAAATTATATCTCTTGTACTCAAATCTTTAAATGTCTAAAATTATCTATTTTAGCTTCAGTGACCATATAATTTATTGTCCAAACAGGAACACTTTTGAGAGTGAAAGGGGCACTATTATTAATTCCACTGGGACAGCAGGTATGGTCCAGAACTGTTCAGGAAGACTGTGGTCACTTTAACTTTCACAGGGACTGTTGGTTGCCTACTCAATAATCATGCCTCCCTTTTTCTTTCTGAAAGAAAAACTTTTTTTTTTTTCTGGAATTCACTCCTCCTCAACATAATTTAGTTGATACAAATTAAGTCATCTTAGCCAACATGACTTTTGTCAGTAATTGATCTAGGAAGAAGCATGTGATGTAATTTTAGCCCATGAAATATGAAAGATAGTCTGCTTCAGGGAAGGAGATTTTTGAAAGATGTTTCTATACATGTATTAAGACGGTTCTTATTCCTCTGATGGTTCATGTCTTGTCCACATTGGATGCCTGGGACTATAACAGACAACTTGTGATCATGAGGTAGCTCTCAGAGGACAAAGCTGATATCCTAGCTTTAGCAGAGAGAAAAATGAACAGAATTTGGTTCTTTGATGATATGGTTGAGATACTGAATTAACCAAACCCAGGATACCCTGAATCCAAAAGCAGGGTATTTTTCTGCTAATGTGAGATAACAAATTTTCCTTATTCTTTAAATGAATTAAGGCAGAGTTTTCAGTTACTTGCTGCAGAAAGCATTCCCATTTGATGCAAGCTAAATACAAATCTCTCTTTCTGGCTTTCAAGATACTTCAACTTATGTCCGTGTCCTCCCCGATCTACAACCTGTTTCAATACATTTCACTTATGAGCCAAACTGGAAGGCAGTAATCACTTTTTGGGAATATTCTTTGATTTCCCATGACCATATCTTTGTATAGGCTGCCACTAATTTCAGAAACAACCTCTGTTCATTTGTGCATACTAAAATACTTAGGGCCCACTCCTCTCAGATATTATCTCCTCAGAAAGGTACCCTGATTCCTGAGATAAGTCTTATCTTTCTCTCTTTTGAATTCATGCTGCAATAATGAGCATACTTCTCTCATGATGTACATTTGACCCCATTCTCTAGAATTATGTACAGTTCTTTTTTTTTAACATCTTTATTGGAGTATAATTGCTTTACATGGTTGTGTTAGTTTCTGCTGTATAGCAAAGTGAATCAGCTATATGTATACATATATCACCATATCCCCTCACTCTTGCATCTTCCTCCCACCCTCTTTATCCCACCCCTCTAGGTGCTCACAAAGCACCGGGCTGGTCTCCCTGTGCTATGTGGCTGCTTCCCACTAGCTATCTATTTTACATTTGGTAGTATATATATGTCAGTGCCTTTGTCTCAGCTTACCTTTCCCTTTCCCTGTGTCCTAAAGTCCATTCTCTCTGTCTGTGCCTTTATTCCTGTCCTGCCCCTAGATTCTTCAGAACTTTTTTTTTTTTAGATTCCATATATATATGTTAGCATATGGTATTTGTTTTTCTCTTTCTGACTTCACTCTGTATGACAGACTCTAGGTCCATCCACTTCACTACAAAAAACTCAATTTTGTTTCCTTTTATGGCTGAGTAATATTCCGTCGTATATATGTGCCACATCTTCCTTATCCATTCATCTGTTGATGGACACTTAGGTTGCTTCCATGTCCTGGCTATCGTAAATAGTGCTGCAATGAACATTGTGGTACATGTCTCTTTTTGAATTATGGTTTACTCGGGGTATATGCCCAGTAGTGGGACTGCTGGGTCATACGGTAGTTCTATTGTTAGTTTTTTAAGGAACCTCCATACTGTTCTCCATAGTGGCTGTATCAATTTACTTTCCCACCAACAGTGCAAGAGGGTTCCCCTTTCTCCACACCCTCTCCAGCATTTATTGTTTGTAGACGTTTTGATGATGGCTATTCTGACCAGTGTGAGGTGATACCTCACTGTAGTTTTGATTTGCATTACTCTAGTGATTAGTGATGCTGAGCATCCTTTCATGTGTTTGTTGGCAATCTGTATATCTTTGGAGAAATGTCTATTTAGGTCTTCTGCCCATTTTTGGATTGAATTGTTTTTTTTTTTTTTGATATTGAGCTGCATGAGCTGCTTGTATATTTTGGGGATTTATCTTTTGTCAGTTGCTTCGTTTGCAAATATTTTCTCCCATTTTAGGGCTGTCTTTTTGTCTTGTTTATGGTTTCCTTTGTGTGCAAAAGCTTTTAAGTTTCATTAGGTCCCATTTGTTTATTTTTATTTCCATTTCTCTAGGAGGTGGGTCAAAAAGGATCTTGCTATGATTTATGTCATAGAGTTTTCTGCCTATATTTTCCTCTAAGAATTTTATAGTGTCTGGCCATACATTTAGGTCTTTAATCTATATTGAGTTTTTTTTTTTGTATATGGTGTTACGGAGTGTTCTAATTTCATTCTTTTACATGTACCTGTCTAGTTTTCCCAGCATCCCTTCCCTTATTGAAGAGGCTATCTTTTTTCCATTGTATACTCTTGACTCCTTTATCAAAGATAAGGTGGCCATATGTGTGTGGGATTATCTCTGGGCTTTCTATCCTGTTCCATTGATCTCTATTTCTGATTTTGTGCCAGTACCATACTCTCTTGATTACTGTAGACTTGCAGTATAGTCTGAACTCAGGGAGCCTTATTCCTCCAGCTCCGTTTTTCTTTCTCAGGATTGCTTTGGCTATTCGGGGTCTTTTCTGTTTCCATACAAATTGTGAAATTTTTTGTTCTAGTTCTGTGAAAAATGCCATTGGCAGTTGGATAGGGATTGCATTGAATATGTAGATTGCTTTAGATAGTATAGTCATTTTTACAATGTTTACTCTTCCAATCTAAGAACATGGTATATCTCTCCATCTGTTTGTATCATCTTTAATTTTTTTCATAAGTGTCTTATAGTTTTCCACATACAGGTCTTTTGTCTCCTTAGGTAGGTTTATTCCGAGGTATTTTATTCTTTTTGTTGCAATCATAAATGGGAGTGTTTCCTTAATTTCTCTTTCAGATTTTTTCATAATTAATGAAATTAATTAATTTTTCATAACTAATTAATTTCATAATTAGTGTGTAGGAATGCAAGAGTTTTTTGTGCATTAATTTTGTATCCTGCTACTTTACCAAAGTCATTAATTAGCTCTAGTAGTTTTCTGGTAGCACTTTTAGGGTTCTCTGTGTTTAGAATCATCTGCAAACAGTGACACTTTTACTTCTTCTTTTATGATTTGGATTCCTTTTATTTCTTTTACGTCTCTGATTGCTGCGGCTAAAACTTCCAAAACTATGTTGAATAATAGTGGTGAGTGTGGGCAACCTTGTCTTGTCCTTGAACTTAGTGGAAATGGTTTCAGTTTTTCACCACTGAGAATGTTGTTGGCTGTGGATTTGTCATATATGGCCTTTATTATGTTGAGGTAAGTTGCCTCTGTGCCTACTTTCTGGAGAGTTTCTGTCATAAATCAGTGTTGAATTTTGTTGAAAGCTTTTTCTGCATCTATTGAGATGATCGTATGGTTTTTACCCTTCAATTTGTTAATATGGTGTATCACATTGACTGATTTGTGTATATTGAAAAATCATTGCATTCCTGGGATAAACCCCACTTGATCATGGTGTATGATCCTTTTAATGTGCTGTTGGATTCTGTTTGCTAGTATTTTGTTGAGGATTTTTGCATCTATGTTCATCAGTGATATTGGCCTGTAGTTTTCTTTTTCTGTGACATCTTTGTCTGGTTTTGGTATCAGGGTGATGTGGCCTCGTAGAATGAGTTTTGGAGTGTTCCTCCCTCTGTTACATTTTGGAAGAGTTTGAGAAGAATAGGTGTTAGCTCTTCTCTAAATGTTTGATAGAATTTGCTGGTGAAGCCATCTGTTCCTGGGCTTTTGTTTGTTGGAAGATTTTTAATCACAGTTTCAATTTCAGTGCTTGTGATTGGTCTGTTTATATTATCTATTTCTTCCTGGTTCAGTCTCGGAAGGTGGTGCTTTTCTAAGAATTTGTCCATATCTTCCAGGTTGTCCATTTTATTGGCATAGAGTTGCTTATAGTAATCTCTCATGATCGTTTGTATTTCTGCAGTGTCAGTTGTTACTTCTCCTTTTTCATTTCTAATTCTGTTGATTTGAGTTTTCTCCCTTTTTTTCTTGATAAGTCTGGCTAATGGTTTATCAATATTGTTTATCTTCTCAAAGAAACAGCTTTTAATTTTATTGATCTTTGCTATCGTTTCCTTCACTTCTTTTTCATTTATTTCTGATCTGATCTTTATGATTTCTTTCCTTCTGCTAACTTTGGCATTCTTTTCTTCTTCTTTCACTAATTGCTTTCAGTGTAAGGTTACATTGTTTATTTGAGTTGTTTCTTGTTTCTTGAGGTAGGATTGTAGTGCTATAAACTTCCCTCTTAGAACTGCTTTTGCTGCATCCCATAGGTTTTGGGTCATCGTGTTTTCATTGTCATTGGTTTCTAGGTATTTTTTTATTTCCTCTTTTATTGATTCAGGGATCTCTTTGTTATTTAGTAGCATATTGTTTAGTCTCCATGTGTTCGTATTTTTTCCTTTTTTTTTTTTGCTGTAATTGATATGTAGTCTCATAGCATTGTGGTTGGAAAATATACTGATACAATTTCAATTTTCTTAAATTCACCAAGGCTTGATGTTCCATGAGCACTTGAGAAGAAAGTGCATTCTACTGTTTTTGGATGGAATGTCCTATGAATATCAATTAAGTCCATCTTGTTTAATATGTCATTTAAAGCTTGTTTTCCTTATTTATTTTAATTTTGGTTGATCTGTCCATTGGTGAAAGTGGGGTGTTAATGTCCCCTACTATGATGGTGCTACTGTCTATTTTCCCTTTTATGGCTGTTAGTATTTGCCTTATGTATTGAGGTGCTCCTATGTTGGGTGCATAAATATTTACAATTGTTATATCTTCTTCTGGGATTGATCCCTTGATCATTATTTAGTGTCCTTCTTTGTCTCCTGTAATAGTCTTTATTTTAAAGTCTTTTTTGTCTGATATGAGAATTGGTACTCCAGCTTTCTTTTGATTTTCATTTGCATGGAATATCTTTTTCCATCCCCTCACTTTCAGTCTGGATGTGCCCCTACGTCTGAAGTGGGTCTCTTGTAGACAGTGTATATACGGGTCTTGTTTTTGTATCCATTCAGCCAGTCTGTGTCTTTTGGTTGGAGCATTTAATCCATTTACATTCAAGGTAATTGATATGTATGTTCCTGTTGTCATTTTCTTAAATGTTTTGGGGTTGTTATTGTAGGTCTTTTCTTTCTCTTGTGTTTCCTGCCTAGGGAAGTTCCTTTAGCATTTATTGTAAAGCTGGTTTGGTGGTGCTGAATTCTGTTAGCTTTTGCTTGTCTATAAAGATTTTTATTTCCCCGTCAAATCTGAATGAGATCCTTGCTGGGTAGAGTCATCTTTGTTGTAGCTTTTTCCCTTTCATCACTTTAAATATGTCCTGCCACTCCCTTCTGCCCTGAAGAGTTTCTGCTGAAACATCAGCTTAACAGCTGATCCTTATGGGGATTCCCTTCTATGGTATTTGTTGCTTTTACCTTGCTGCTTTTAATATTTTTTCTTTGCATTTAATTTTTTTTTTTTTTTTTTTTTTTTTTTTGCGGTACGTGGGCCTCTCACTGCTGTGGCCTCTCCCACTGTGGAGCACAGGCTCCGGACGTGCAGGCTCAGCGGCCATGGCTCACGGGCCCAGCCACTCCGCGGCATGTGGGATCTTCCTGGACCGGGGCACGAACCCATGTCCCCTGCATCGGCAGGCGGACTCTCAACCACTGTGCCACCAGGGAAGCCCTGCATTTAATTTTTGATGGTTTGATTAATATGTGCCTTGCCGTGTTTCTCCTTGGATTTATCCTGTATGGGACTCTCTGTGCTTCCTAGACTTGATTGACTATTTCCTTTCCCATGTTAAGGAAATTTTCAACTATAATCTCTTCAAATATTTTCTCAGTCCCTTTCTTTTTCTCTTCTTCTTCTGGGACCCCTATAATTCGAATGTTGGTGTATTTAATGTTGTCCCAGAGGTCTCTGAGACTATCCTCAATTCTTTTCATTCTTTTTTCTTTATTGTGCTCTGTGGTAGTTGTTTCCACTGTTTTATCTTCCAGGTCACTTATCCGTTCTTCTGCCTCAGTTATTCCACTATTGATTCCTTGTAAAGAGTTTTGAATTTCATTTATTGTGTTGTTCATCATTGTTTGCTTTTTAGTTCTTCTAGGTCCTTGATAAACATTTCTTGTATTTTCTCCATTCTATTTCCAAGAATTTGGATCATCTTTGCTGTCATTATTCTGAATTATTTTTCAGGTAGACTGCCTATTTCCTCTTCATTTGTTTGGTCTGGTGGGTTTCTACCTTCTCCTTCATCTGCTGTGTATTTCTCTGTGCTCTGATTTTGCTTAACTTACTGTGTTTGAGGTCTTCTTTTCGCAGGCTGCAGGTACGCAGTTCCCATTTTTTTTGGTGTCTGCCTCCAGTGGGTAAGTTTGGTTCGGTGGGTTATGTAGGCTTCCTGGTAGAGGGGACTGGTGCCTGTGTTCTGGTGGATGAGGCTGGATCTTGTCTTTCTGGTGGGCAGGTCTCTGTCCTGTGGTGTGTTTTGGGCTGTCTGTGAACTTCGTATGATTTTAGGCAGCCTCTCTGCTAATGGGTGGGATTGTGTTCCTGTCTTGCTAGTTGTTTGGCATGGTGTGTCCAGTGCTGGAGCTTGCTGGTCATTGAGTGGAGCTGGGTCTTAGCGTTGAGATGGAGATCTCTGGGAGAACCCTCACCGGTTGATATTATGTGGGGCCGGGAGGTTTCTCGTGGTCCAGTGTCCTGAACTCAGCTCTCCCACTGAGAGGCTCAGGCCTGACACACCTGGACGGAGCACCAAGACCCTGTCAGCCACACGGCTCAGAATAAATGGGAGGAAACAAAGAAAGAAAAATAAAATAAAATAAAGTTATTAAAATTAAAAAAAATTTTTTAAATTTTATTAAAATAAGAAAAATTTAAAATGTAGTAAAAAAAAAAGAAGAGAGCAACCAAACCAGTAAACAAATCTACCAGTGATAGCAAGGGCTAAAAACTAAACTAAGATAACCATATAAATCAGAAACTAATCAGTCGCATACAGCAAACCCCAAATCTACAGTAGCTCTCAAAGTCCACTGCCTTAATTTTGGGATGATTCATTGTCTACTTAAGTATTCCACAGATGCAGGGTACATCAGGTTGATTGTGGAGATTTAATCCGCTGCTTCTGAGGCTGCATGGAGAAATTTCCCTTTCTCTTCTTTGTTCACACAGCTCTCGGGGTTCAGCTTTGGTTTTGGCCCCACCTCTGCATGTAGGTCAACCTCTGGGGTTTGTTCTTCGACCAGACAGGAGGGGCTTAAAGGAGCAGCTGATTAGGGGGCTCTGGCTCACTCAGGCCAGTGGGAGGGAGGGATACAGAAGGCGGGGTGAGCCCGTGGTGGCAGAGGCCGGTGTGAAGTTCCAACAGCCTGAGGCGCCGTGTGTTCTCCTGGGGAAGTTGTCTCTGGATCACAGGACCCTGGCCGTGGCGGGCTGCACAGCCTCCCAGGATGGGAGGTGGGGATAGTGATCTGTGCTTGAACACAGGCCTCTTGGTGGCTGCAGCAGCAGCCTTAGCGTTTCATGCCCATCTCTGGGGTCCGCGCTGATAGCCGCGGTTCGCCTCCGTCTCTGGAGCTCCTTTAAGCAGCGCTCTGAAACCCCTCTCCTCGCGCACCAGGAAACAAAGAGGCAAGAAAAAGTCTCTTTCCTCTTCAGCTGGTCCAGACCTTTTCCCGGACTCCCTCCTGGCTAGCCATGGTGCATTAACCCCTTCAGGCTGTGTTCATGCAGCCAACCCCGGTCCTCTCCCTGCGAAGCCTGAGCCTCAGCTCCCAGCCCCCACCCGCCCCGGTGGGTAAGCAGACAAACCTCTCGGGCTGGTGAGTGCTGGTCGGCACCGATCCTCTGTGCGGGAATCTCTCCGCTTTGCCCTCCGCATCCCTGTTGCTGCGCTCTCCTCCGCGGCTCCGAAGCTTCCCCCCTCCGCCACCCACAGTCTCTGCCCGCAAAGGGGCTTCTAGTGTGTGGAAACCTTTCCTTCTTCACGGCTCCCTCCCACGGTTGCAGGTCCCGTCCCTATTCTTTTGTCTCTGTTTTTTCTTTTGCCCTACCCAGGTACATGGGGAGTTTCTTGCCTTTTGGGAGGTCTGAGGTCTTCTGCCAGCATTCAGTAGGTGTTCTGTGGGAGTTGCTCCACATGTAGATGTATTTTTGATGTATTTGTGGGGAGGAGGGTGATCTCCACTTCTTACTCCTCCGCCATCTTAAAGGTCCTCCCAGAAGAGACTTAAGATAAAGTTTTGTTTAAAGTAGACACTGCTCTTTTTGTGTAATTATCTAGCTGGATTATTGAAATAATCTTCAAAGGAGCAATTCCATTCTCCATTGTTACCAAAGACTGACATTTTTATAATTCTCTTTCCTGTTCTCTTTGACACTTTTATGAAAATCCTGACTTGCCCTACCTTTCAGATCTTCTTCAATATGTTCTTTGAGTTAGTTTTCCAGTCTGTTGGATCAAGGAGTTTTCCTTCTTCATATTTTACAAAGAATTCTCCCTTTTTTTTTCTGCTTCGTGCTTTCTAGTTTCACTCACTCATTTGGTGCCTGGGGCAGAGGCCTCACACCTGGCTCTTCAGACCAGAGTCCATAGTGCAAAATGGCTGCCGACCTATTATGTACAATTCTAAATCTTACCCCTACACTTACTCTTCTCTGTATGCTTGCACCTGACTGTAAACAAAAGGAATGTCACTTGCCATCTGGTTCTATAAAGATTAAGTTATTAGCCACTGCAGTCACTGACTTACAGTACAAAACAGGCCCTCAGATAGTTAGGTATATTTCAGGAGAAATTTTTATGAACACTGATGCTTGCATCTCAACTTATAGCTCTTACATTGTATTTTTTTTTTCCGTTGACATGACACAGAATTTTGCATATGCAGGAAATATTTCTTAAATTGAAGTTCTGAAAATATTTCTTTATCTCTAGTTATAGTAAGTTAAATAATATATTTTTATAATTTCAAGGCACTGCACTTAAATCACTTTTTTGTTCTCAAATCACTATTTTTAATTGTTTTTTATTTAGTTTGAGAGGTTTTTTTGGTAAGTTTATTTATTTTATTTATTATTTTTGGCTGTGTTACGTCTTCATTGCTGTGCATGGGCTTTCTCTAGTTGTGGCGAGCGGGGGTTACTCTTCGTTGCGGTGTGCGGGCTTCTCATTGCAGTGGCTTCTCTTGCTGCAGAGCACAGGCTCTAGGCACATGGGCTTTAGTAGTTGTGGCATGTGAACTCAGTAGTTGTGGCTTGCAGCCTGTAGAGCGCAGGCTCAGTAGTTGTGGCGCACGGGCTTAGTTGCTCCGCGGTATGTGGGATCTTCCCGGACCAGGGCTTGAACCTGTGTCCCGTGCATTGGCAGGCAGACTCTTAACCACTACACCACCAGGGAAGTCCTCAAATCACTATTTTAAAATAAAGAATAGAAAAAATGAGTATTTAATGATCAACATCTTTTTTTTGACTAGCAAACATATGCTACAAATAATGCAATACTTCTTTTGCACACATCAGCCCTAGGTAACCAGTTGGCCAAAGTAATTATTTTTTTGGCAGTGTATTTCTACAATAAATATCAGACGCTTTAAAGAGATATATGGAAGGTTGCCATATATGATGCTAAATTCCTTATTGAATTAAAAGGAATAGGGAGAAATACAGAAACATGTATCAGTTTATTGTTATACTTCTAACTCAGATGAAATGCCTCTGATTTAGCATGCTGTATTTCAACTAGGCTTGAGATTCTGTTCCTGTTCCAGTTACTTTATTTGAAAAAATTGAACTTAGCAAAAGAGTGAAAAGCAGGGAGAGGCAGGAAAGGACTTACTTACATTGACTGAGTGCCTATGTATGCCAGGTACTGTGTTAAGAACTTTTTGTACATTTTCTTATTTTATCCTCAGAACAATCGTATAAGGCAGGTATTTTTAATCTCCAGTTTACCAATGAGAAATTGGAAGCACAGAACAGTGCTCACAAATACAGTCATTAAATGATAGAATCAGGATTTGGAACCCAGGTAATTGATTACCTAAACCCAGGTCACCATTACCAAATATACTGGTAACTTAATATTTTTGGATTAAAAGTCAAAAGCTATGTTTAATAATATAGAATTTTTAGGATGTAAACTGAGGAACTCACAAGTTTGTAGAAGAAACAAATGCCCATAAATAATATAATATAAAGAAAAATCTAATAAGACCATAAAGAATTCAGAATTGAAGTGCTAAACTATCTGAATTTATATTTCCCTAAAGGAACTGGATGTGGATAGGTTATTTACAAAATGAATACAAAAAGTACAGTGAGAGGGTGCAGAGAGTGAGACAAGGAAGGGCAAAACACCAGTAAATGGTGCATTAATAAACAGGTACTCTGGGCAACTGATGCTTAATCCCATTGAGCGCCTCTGAGGAACTACTCCACCAGCAGATGGCAGAGCTGGAGTAGTTATCTACCCATTCCCATCGCTTAGAGCTTGAAGATTATCCCGGCGGGGTGTTAAATCCCCAGCACTTCTGGGCTTCCTTCCACTCCAAGCAGTGGCACTGGAGAAAGTCCTAAGGCAGAGAAGCAGAGATGCAAGCACTTGAGATGGGAAACTGTCAGATGCACATGCACAGGTACAGGACACGTCCACCACTCAGGGGAAATGGGTGAGTAACAACACGGTCAGCCACATATGGGAATGTAAAGGAGAAAATATTTAAGGAATACTGAGAGAATACTGACACTTATGATAGTTCTTGGATGATCAGATAGAAATAATAAAGCCAATATCTGTTTCTGACATTTAAGTTTACACCTACTGTGCCCTGACAAAATGAAATTCATTTGTATAGATTACCATAATTTGGAAATATTCTTAATTGTATTGAAGTTTACCTTTGTGCTAATGATGAAGAAATGGTTTGTTAAGCAAATTAATAGAGGAAAACCATTGTGAACAGAATACTTAAAGTTTATAACTAATTCAAAGAAGAAATTACTTTCAAGCAACCTCAATGGTGCTTTAAAAGCATCATTTACATTTATATGTAATACCTGGGATGATAGGCTAATTACAGTTGTTTTTATTTATTCACTGAGCCTATTTCTCAAAGCGTTCTCTTAAACTACATTCTCATATTCTATTATCCAGCTTCCTGGGAAGTAAAACAAGTGGGTTTCTAAAATATCCAATATTTTAGATTCTTCCCTAAATCTGCTTCCACCCAATCAATGAGGTTTGCCAACACTGAATTCACCAGCCATGAAGTAACATCCGCAAATTAAAATGTCAAAAGCCCAATGCTATAAGTTTCAACATGAAGAAATTTCAGGTTTTATAGCATTGTTTGAAAAGAACAAAGAAGCACTGAGTGAATATTATTTAAGCCAGATGCTAAGAGCTCCCTCGTGGAGTATAACACAGTGAGGGAAGCCATAGTCATATAAAGCAATCCTTTGAAGGAATCTTGTGCCTTTAGAAGATAGAGGAGCAAAGAGAAAAATGACTTTCTTGAAGTGTCTCATTGTCTGAGCACTGATATCTCCATTGCTTATTTCACACTGCAAACTCTAATGTCTTTTTATCCTGATAATTACTAGTGCTAAAAGGCATGTCTTCTGAATATTGTGTGGATATGTTCCTCCCTCCAACTACGATTCTGCCTCTGTTTCAGCCAGAAGTTCTCTGTATTTATCTATTATACTTTGTATGAGATTGTTTGAAGAAAGAACTTGAAAAACACGTCTTTAGTGTTTGCCCTAGTAATTAGTGTGATGATTTTAGTTTTTGTGTTTTAACTCTACAATGTCATTGTATATAACATTACCAGTTGCTATATAGATTCAGTGAATGAGTTTTTCTACTAAGAATAGTTATTCATACTAATTTTTCTTTGCTCACATTTTTTTTTATTCTACAAAGAAAATAGTTGCAAGCCAAAGACATATGGGAAATAGAAAGGCATGCTGAGGACAATTACTGACTGGCACACTGGGGTGAAATTAGGAGTACAAATGGGTCAGGCTTACACAGGGCTGACCAGCCGTGTCTATGCCGAAATTAGCTCCAGTATCTACTAAACAACGGAGGAAGGCAATTCATTTGATTATGCTTGGCTTAACACTCCCTTCTGTATTGTTACATCTGCCATTGAGACCCCCTACGTTGACTGGTTCAGAGACTCTCTAGTTCTGTTTCACCAGAAAAAAATATTTCTTGTCTCTTACAGGATGTGGAGGAAAGTTAGGTACCTGAAACACCTGAGTTGGGTTGACAGCCTGGAGCAATAGCTGGTCTTCATGTACATTTTCAAATCATTCTCTCATTTTTATCTACTCCATCCACTTAATCTCTCCCAAGCTTTTGTAACTAATGCTTCTAATTCTTTAGGCCTTTTCCGAATGCTATGGCAAAAAAAAAAAAAAAAAAAAAAATCTTCATTCTCATAGTGTCTCTCTCTGCAAACACTTAAATTTGAATTTGTTTATTCTGTTAAATCACATGCTATTTCACCACCCATTTCCATGTTCATATGTTTTAGATTAGAGTTAGACATTATCTAGAGTACATATTTAGAGAATGTGCTTCTGTGTCTTGTTCTCCTTACTGTTTGTGTGTGATTCTCCACAAGGAAAAAGAATTGAAACCTGAAGTTGAGTGTTCTCTCTTAAGAAAATCTGAAGTTAATTAAAACAGGAATGAGGCGAATGGTATTCCAGGGATAGGCAACAACGTGGTTTCTAATAGCTACTGTAAAGCATGTATGTGATAGGCAGAAGAATGCCTCCCTCCCCACAAAGATGTCCTTACCTTAATCTCCAGAATCCGTGGATATGATAACTTACAGGGAAAAAGGGACTTTACAGATATGATTAAATTAAAGATCTTCAGATGAGGATAGTAGCCTGGGTTATCCAGGTGGGTCCAATCTAATCACAAGGGTCATTAAAAGGAAAAGAGGGAGGAACGAGACAGATCAGAGAAGATGAGCAGAAGCAGAGATCAGAGAAGAGCAAGATTTGAAGAAACCACAATGCTAGCTTTGAAGGTGGGGGGATGGGTCACAAACCAAGGAATGCAGGTGGCCTCTTGAAGCTAGAAAAGTCAAGGAAATAGATTCCCCCTTAGATTCTCTAAAAGGAATGTGCCCTGCCAAAATATTTTTGACCTCTGACCTTCAGAATTGTAAGAGAACAAATTTGTCTGGTTTTAAGCCACTAGGTTTCTAGTAATTCTTTAAAGTAGCAATAGGAAACTAATTAAATATATATATGTGTATATATATATACATATATATTAATATATACATATGTGTGTGTGTGTCGGTGTGTATAGGAAAAATATAGGGAGGAAAGGTAAGTATGTAGTCAGGTGGAAAACAGTGAAGAGTCTGGTATATCAAGCTAAGGAATTTAAATTTTATCCTGAATGATATGACCATTGAGAGATTTTAAGCACAGGGATCTCACAATTAGTTTTGCACTGTGAGTTTTTCACTCCAATCACAATTTGGATGGAGATAAATTGGAGGGGTCAAAACCAAAAGCACATAAGTCAACTTGGAGACTATCTCTGTAATCCAGTCAATGAATGCAATATTCATTAGCTAAAATTATCAATAGGAATGGAGAAAAGGTAATAAACTGAAGATATACTAGAATGTCTGATTAGATATGGAATACTAAATAAAAAGCAGGATTCTAAGTGACTCACTAATTCTGTGATAAGGAGGATGCTTTCATTTTTATTTTTTTGAAAATAAAGAATGGAAAAGAAGGATTGGATTTGGTAAATATAGGAGCTGGATTTTAGATATTCTGTGTCTGAGGTACCTATAAGGCTTACAGGTAGAAACATTCAGTAGCAGTTGGGTACGTGGTAAATGGATTGGGCTTTTCAACACCCAGAGATGTATAATAAATGACAAAGAGGAAGAAAATATATGAAGAATAATTTAGAGAAACTTCCCACACCTTTTAACCTCATTTAGACCCATGAATTTAAATAATATTTATAAACTAATGATTCTGAATATATAGCTCTAGCTCTAGTCCTTATAATCTACCTGAGCTGAATCCCTACTCAACTGTTTTCTAGACCATACTACCTTAACATCTAAAGACATACTAAGTCTTATCCTTTATCTATCTAGGTTAATAGAACTATCACTCCTTGGTTTCCAAGCCAGAAACCTCATGTCATCTTCAACAACTCCTGTTCTCTCACTCATTATATCAAATCAATCAGCAATTCCTGTCAACTTTACTCAAATATCTCTGGAACCTATTCTATCCACTCTATCCTCACTGCCATTTCTTTGGTTCAGACTCATATAACAACCTTCAATCCATCCACTGCACTGGCACAGAAGAGATGTGATAATATCATGGTTCCAACATGGCTTTAGCATCAGGTACACACAGAATACTTTTGAGGCAGGAAAGAGCCACCATACAGTGAGCATTCTGAGGTATCATAATGAGCTCTACATATGGATGCTGAAAAAAATTAATGTATTGAATTCCCAATAATTATATTTGCAAAAAAATGTAGAGGAATAGACTGAGATAGTAATGCATTTTTATGTTTAAATGTGGGGAAGCACGTGTCTGCATGGAGGTTGGATCTAAGCTCACCTAAATTGACACCACAGTTCATCTCATGGCATACATCCAAAAGTCAGGCACAGCGCATGCAAATAATTATTTGATCTCCATGTGACTAGTCACTCATTTTGTGTTCATTTTAGAAGCATAACCTAACACATTCTGACTGCGTTTTCATATATTGCTATATCTGCCTATTTAATGTCAACATAGCAATTATAAAACAATAAAGTGGTCAGTGGTATCCAAATAAAGGATAGATGAAGCCAAATGAAAAGGGGAGAGAATATCACAGCCTTTTATTTTAAAACCCAATTTTCAAAATGCATCATCTCCGTGGCACATTCTGAATGTCAACAGTCTCTGTATTATGGTTTCTTTATTTGACCCTAAGGTGAAGCTCAATATTAGTTTCTCAGCATGTATTATCTTCTTTATTATTTTACTTTCATGTAAGTTATTGAACATAGATGTCCTTGCACCTAGATTGTAAATGACAATAAACAACTAGTACACCAAAAGGCTTACGTTACGTTACTTATAGTAAGTTTACAGTACAATCCACCAAATGTCCATTATCTACAATTATTTTTCTTCATGGACATTTCTTTTGGGTCTATTCTAGAATTCATGCTGATAATGAGTTTTTGAATATTAATTTTATATGACACAGGGTCATATTTGAAAGCTTTTTATCAAATAACTGGAGAGGTGATCTTAAATACACCTCATCAATACAGCTGTCTTAAATCTCTGAGAATAAATAGTGACAAATGAGACTTAGTTTTTGACTTGTATACCTGCAGCTGAAACAGAGTGGGTGTTTTAATGGCGCTTTTAAGTGGATAATAGACATGCAGTGAGCATTCTGAGGTATGATAATGAGCTCTATATGTGGATGCAGGACTATATTTTTCACTGTGTTTCTGCACAAGAAAGCATTTGCAATTTATAAAAGAATCAGGAGTCTATTTACATGGCCACTGGGATGTGTGCTAAATTTCCTTATGTATTTAAATATCCCTATTTTCACACCCACTACAACCATTATTTAGTTTGCAGATTCATTAAACTGTATAATGTGTTCTTATTAACTGCCAAAGAAATCATGTCAAATTAGGTGTAGATTTTTATGACTTAAAAAAAATCACACAATAATGCAACATGCTCAAGATGTTTGAATCACAAAATGGGTATGAGGAGAAAAAAAACTTTAGATAAAAATCTTTCATCCAAGACTTCAAATTAATACATTTAATGTTAATGTACTCCAATTACAGGAAAACACTAGCTGTGATTTTGGGGAGTGGTTTGATGAAACTACATCTAGATTCTCTAATTGCTAAAATGTGACAGACCACACAAGTGACTACAAACAGAATACAAGGAGCCATAGAATCCTGACAAAGCAGCAGAAACTCCTGCTCTTGCAAATCTCAGTGTGGTTAGTATAAAAGAAAGAGTAAGTGAAGGTTCAAGTATAAGCTATGGTCGGGTACTTTGACAATAAAATATTCTGATTTCCTAATAAAATCAACAATTGATTTCTTACAAATAAGATAATGTAAAAGCAAATATACAAGAATTTTATAATGCCTTATATTTCCCATTATATATACCCTACAGAAGGTGAGAACATGATTTGATAGAAACGGCATGGACTTTAGTACAGACAACTCTGGATTCCCATCCTATCTATGACACTTCCTAGCTCTATAGTTGTGGACAGACTATATATCCTCTTTATTTTTGGTTTTTCTTATTAAAATGTAGCAGGGGATGTACTTTTGACTCAGCTGATGAGCTGACTTCTATTTATAATCCTATGGAGTCAAGATATTCTGAAGGGCTCTCTAAATGATAAACAACTAGATATTTTATGTATGTATATAATCTTTAAAACATTACTGGACTCACAAGAAATTTTAGAAATTCAATATCTTCCCCTAAAAATTTTTTTAAATGGAACTAAAACCAAAAGGTTTGACCTTGATGGTATCTGAATCACCCTTAGGGCCCTCCTTCTCTTTTATTGAAGGGTAGCACAAGTTCACAGCCAAAGAACTCTAAGGTCCGGTCCTGTAGGGTATAAGAAATCCATCAGCCTTCCTTCATTTCATCCTACTTTCTCTGTCCCTTTTAGTGCAAACTGGCAGTGTCTTTGCTGGCATAATTCCATCTCTATTCTTGGCCTCTGTTGAGGTGGTTGATTGCATCCATGGTTCACACCCACACTTAATCTCCTTATCAAAAAGTCATTCAGACACACCTTGGTATTCTTGTTTTTTGTATATTTTTTGTAGTATGAACAGGCTGAGAATTTTCCAAATCTCTAAGTTCTCTTCCTTTTTGCTAAACAATTCCATCTTCAATTTATCTCTCTCCTGTCATACTTTACTATAAGTAGTCAGAAGGAACCAAGCCGTTCCTTCAACACTTTGCTTAGGAGTCTTCTTAGCTAAAAGTCCAATTTCATTGCTCATACATTGTATCTTCCAGAAAACACTAGAACACAAACATAATTCAGCCAAGTTCTTTGCTACCTTATAACAGGGATTGCCCATTCTCCATTGTCCAGTAACACATTCCTCATCTCCATCTGAGACCTCATCAGAATGGCCTTTACCATCTGTATTTTAACCACCATCCTGTACACCATTATTAATGTATTTTTCAAGACAATGGAAGCTTCCCCTACACTTCTAATCATTCAGTCCTGAGCCCTTAACAGATTGCCTTTCAAAATACCTTTTTAGGGAGATTGCCTCAACATGGTGGCAAAACATCAAACCACAAAAACATCAAAAATACATCTACATGTGGAATAACTCCTAGAGAACACCTAATGAATGCTGGCAGAAGACCTCAGAGTTCCAAAAAGGCAAAAAACTCCCCACGTACGTGGCCATGTGGCTGACAGGGTCTTGGTGCTCCAGCCAGGGATCAGGCCTGAACGTCTGAGGTGGGAGAGCCAAGTTCAGGACATTGGATCACCAGAGACCTCCCGGCCACATGTAATATCAATCGACAAGAGCTCTCCCAGAGATCTCCATATCAACGCTAAGACCCAGCTCCACTCAATGACCAGCAAGCTCTAGTGCTGGACACTCATGACAAACAACTAGCAAGACAGGAACACAACCACACCCATTAGCAGAGAGGCTGCCTAAAAACATACTAAGTTCATAGACACCCCAAAGCACCACCCCAGATGCGGTCCTGCCCACCAGAAAGACAAGATCCAGCCTCATCCACCAGAACACAGGCACCAGTCCCCTCCACCGGTAAGCCTACAAATCCCACTGAACCAACCTTACCCACTGGAGGCAGACACCAAAAAAAATTGGAAACGACAAACGTGCAGCCTGTGAAAAGGAGACCCCAAACACAGTAAGTTAAGCAAAATAAGAAGACAGAGAAACACACAGCAGCTGAAGGAGCAAGGTAAAAACCTACCAGGCCAAACAAATGAGGAAATACGCAGTCTACCTGAAAAAGAATTCAGCGTAATGACAACAAAGATGATCCAAAATCTTGGAAATAGAACAGAGAAAATACAACAAACGTTTAACAAGGACCTAGAAGAACTAAAAATCAAACAAACATTGATGAACAACACAATAAATGAAATTGAAAATTCTCTAGAAGTAATCCATAGTGGAATAACTGAGGCAGAAGAACAGATAACTGACCTGGAATATAAAATAGTGGAAATAACTACCACAGAACAGAATAAAAAAAAAGAATGAAAAGAACTGAGGACAGTCTCAGAGACCCCTGGGACAACATTAAATACACCAACATTTGAATTATAGGGGTCCCAGAAGAAGAAAAGAAAATAAAAAAGGACTGAGAAAATATTTGAAGAGATTATAGTTGAAAATTTCCCTAACATGGGAGAGGAAATAGTCAATCAAGTCTAGGAAGCATAGAGAGTCCCATACAGGATAAATCCAAGGAGAAACACACCAAGACACATACTAATCAAACTATCAAAAATTAAAAACAAAGAAAAAATATTAAAAGCAGCAAGGGAAAAGCAACAAATAACATACAGGGGAATCCCTGAAAGGTTAACAGCTGAACTTTCAGCAGAAACTCTGCAAGCCAGAAGGGAGTGGCAGGACATATTTAAAGTGATGAAGGAGAAAAACCTACAATCAAGATTACTCTACCCAGCAAGGATCTCATTCAGATTTGATGGAGAAATTAAAACCTTTACAGACAAGCAAACGCTGAGATAGTTCAGCACCACCAAACCAGCTTTACACCAAATGCTAAAGGAACTTCTCTAGGCAGGAAACACAAGAGAAGAAAAAGACCTACAATAACAAACTCAAAACAATTAAGAAAATGGGAATAGGAACATACATATCGATAATTACCTTATCGATATGTATGTAAATGTAAATGGAATTAATGAAATGTAAATGGATTAAATGCTCCCACCAAAAGACACAGATTGGCTGAATGGTACAAAAACAAGACCCGTATATATGCTGTCTACAAGAGACCCACTTCAGACCTAGGGACTCATCCAGACTGAAAGTGAGGGGATGGAAAAAGATATTCCCTGCAAATGAAAATCAAAGACAAGCTGGAGTAGCAATTGTCATATGAGACAAAATAGACCTTAAAATAAAGACTATTATAGGAGACAAAGAAGGACACTACATAATGATCAAGGGATCCATCCAAGAAGAAGATATAACGATTGTAAATATTATGCACCCAACATAGGAGCAGCTCAATACATAAGGCAAATGCTAACAGCCATAAAAGGGAAAATCAACAGTAGCACCATCATAGTAGGGGACTTTAACACCCCACTTTCACCAATGGATAGATCAAGCAAAATGAAAGTAAATAGGGAAACACAAGCTTTAAATGACATATTAAGCAAGATGGACTAATTGATATTTATAGGACATTCCATCCAAAAACAACAGAATACACTTTCTTCTCAAGTGCTCATGAAACATTCTCCAGGATAGATCATATCTTGGGTCACAAATCAAGCCTTGGTGAATTTAAGAAAATCAAAATCGTATCAAGTGTCTTTTCCAACCACAATGCTCTGAGACTAGATATCAATTACAGCAAAAAAACTGTAAAAAATACAAACACATGGAGGCTAAACAATGTGCTACTAAATAACCAAGAGATCACTGAAGAAATAAGAGGAAATAAAAAAATACCTAGAAACAAATGACAATGAAAACATGATGACGCAAAGCCTATGGGATGCAGCAAAAGAGTTCTAAGAGGAAAGTCTATAGCAATACAATCCTACCTCAAGAAACAAGAAAAATCTCAAATAATCAACCTAACCTTACACCCAAAGCAATTAGAGAAAGAAGAACAAAAAATCCACAAAGTTAAGAGAAGGAAAGAAATCATAAAGATCAGATCAGAAATAAATGAAAAAGAAATGAAGGAAACGATAGCAAAGACAAAAAAAGCTAAAAGCTGGTTCTTTGAGAAGATAAACAAAATTGATAAACCATTAGCCAGATTCATCAAGAAAAAAAGGGAGAAGACTCAAATCAACAGAATTAGAAATGAAAAAGGAGAAGTAACAAGTGACACTACAGAAATACAAGGGATCGTGAGAGATTACTATAAGCAACTCTATGCCAACAAAATGGACAACCTGGAAGATACAGACAAATTATTAGAAAGGCACAGCCTTCTGAGACTGAACCAAGAAGAAATAGATAATATAAACAGACCAATCACCAGCACTGAAATTGAGTCTGTGATTAAAAATTATCCAACGAAGAAAAAAGCCCAGGACCAGATGGCTTCACCGGCGAATTCTATCAAACATTACAGAAGATCTAACACCTATCCTTCTCAAACTCTTCCAAAGATAGCAGAGGTAGAAACACTCCCAAATCATTCCACGAGACCACCATTACCCTGATACCAAAACTAGACAAAGATGTCACAGAAAAAGAAAACTACAGGCCAATATCACTGATGAACATATATGCAAAAATCCTCAACAAAATACTAGCAAACAGAATCCAACAACACATTAAAAGGATCATACATCATGATCAAATGGGGTTTATCCCAGGAAAGCAAGGATTTTTCAATATACACAAATCAGTCAATGTGATACACCATATTAACAAATTGAAGGGTAAAAACCATATGATCATCTCAATAGATGCAGAAGAAGCTTTCAACAAAATTCAACACCCATTTATGGGTGTTGAAAGTAGGCATAGAGGGAACTTACCTCAATATAATAAAGGCCATATATGACAAACCCACAGCCAACATTGTCCTCAATGGTGAAAAACTGAAACCATTTCCACTAAGATCAGGAACAAGACAAGGTTGCCCACTCTCACCACTATTATTCAACATAGTTTTGGAAGTTTTAGCCACAGCAATCAGAGAAGAAAAAAAAATAAAAGGAATCCAAATCAGAAAAGAAGAAGTAAAACTGTCACTGTTTGCAGATGACATGATACTCTACATAGAGACTCCTATGAATGCTACCAGAAAACTACTAGACTAATCAATGAATTTGGTAAAGTTGCAGGATACAAAATTAATACATTACTGATGAAAAAATCTGAAAGAGAAGTTAAGGAAACACTCCCATTTACCATAACAACAAAAAGAATAAAATACCTTGGAATAAACTACCTAAGGAGACAAAAGACCTGTATGTAGAAAACTATAAGACACTGATGAAAGAAATTAAAGATGATACAAACAGATGGAGAGATATACCATGTTCTTGGATTGGAAGAATCAACATTGTGAAAATAACTATACTACCCAAAGCAATCTACAGATTCAATGCAATCCCTATCACACTACCACTGGCATTTTTCACAGAACTAGAACAAAAAATTTCACAATTTGTATAGAAACACAAAAGACCCCGAATAGCCAAAGCAATATTGAGAAAGAAAAACGGAGCTGGAGGAATCAGGCTCCCTGAGTTCAGACTATACTGCAAGTCTACAGTAATCAGGAGAGTATGGTACTGGCACAAAATCATAAATAGAGATCGATGGAACAGGATAGAAAGCCCAGAGATAAACCCACACACCTATGATCAACTAATCTGTGACAAAGGAGGCAAGAATATACAATGGAGAAAAGACAATCTCTTCAATAAGTGGTGCTGGGAAAACTGGACAGGTACATGGAAAAGAATGAAATTAGAACAGTCCTTAACACAATGCACAAAAATAAACTCAAAATGGACTAAAGCCCTAAATGTAAGGCCAGACACTATAAAACTCTTAGAGGAAAACATAGGCAGAACACTCTATGACATAAATTACAGCAAGATCCTTTTTGACCCACCTCCTAGAGAAATGGAAATAAAAACCAAAATAAACAAATGGGACCTAATGAAACTTAAAATCTTTTGCACAACAAAGGAAACGATAAATAAGATGAAAATACAACCCTCAGAATTGGAGAAAATATTTGCAAATGAAGAAACTGACAAAGGATTAATCTCCAGAATATACAAGCAGCTCATACAGCTCAATATCAAAAAAACAAACAGCCCAATCCAAAAATGGTCAGAAGACCTAAATAGACATTTCTCCAAACAAGATATACAGATTGCCAACAAATACATGAAAGGATTCTCAACATCACTAATCATTAGAGAAATGCAAATCAAAACTACAATGAGGTTATCACCTCACATCGTTCAGAATGGCCATCACCAAATGTCTACAAACAATAAGTGCTGGAGAGGGTGTGGAGAAAAGGGAACTCTTCTGCACTGTTGGTGGGAATATAAATTGATACAGCCACTATGGAGAACAGTATGGAGGTTCTTTAAGAAACTAAAAATAGAACTACCATCCAACCCAGCAATCCCACTACTGGGCATATACACTGAGTAAACCATAATTCAAAACGAGATATGTACCACAATGCTCATTGAAGCAGTATTTACAATATCCAGGACATGGAAGCAACCTAAGTGTCCATCAACAGATGAATGTATAAAGAAGATGTGGCACATATATACAGTGGAATATTACTCAGACATGAAAAGAAAGAAAACTGAGTTATTTGTAGTGAGGTGGATGGACTTAGAGTCTGTCATACAGAGTGAAGTAAGTCAGAAAGAGAAAAACAAATGCTGTATGCTAACACATATCTATGGAATCTAAAAAAAAAAAAAAAAAAAGGTCATGAAGAACCTAGAGGCAAGACGGGAATAAAGCCGCAGACCTACTAGAGAATAGACTTGAGGACACGGGGAGTTGGAAGGTTAAGCTGAGACGAAGTGAAAGAGTGGCATTGACATATATACACTACCAAATGTAAAATAGATAGCTAGTGGGAAGCAGCCGCATAGTACGGGGAGACCAGCTCGGTGCTTTGTGAGCACCTAGAGGGGTGGGATAAAGAGGGTGGGAGGAAGATGCAAGAGTGAGGGGATATGGTGATATATGTATACATATAGCTGATTCACTTTGTTATACAGCAGAAACTAGCACAACATTGTAAAGCAATTATACTCCAATAAAGATGTTAAAAAAAATCCCTTTATGGAAACATTGGATTTTTCTAGTATGCACCTCAAAAACTCTTCCAGCCTCTACTCACTATCCAGTTCTAAAGCCACTTCCACATTTTCAGTTATTTGTTAGAGCAGAACCCTACTTCGTACCAGTTTCTGTCTTAGCTCTGGCTGCCATTATGGGAGCTCTATACTCATGACCTCATTCAAAACTACTTCCTAAAGGCTCCACCTCTAAATACCATCACACTGGGGATTAGGAATTCAACATATGAATTTGGGGGGGGACACAAACATTAAATCCATAGCACTGCCATGGTACCCTACCATAAAATTTATTGATCTGTACAGTTATTGGCTGTTCATTTATCTGCCTTTTTTTGTTAGAATAAAGAACAGTATTTTTGCCATTTTTATGGTTGTATTCCATGCATAGAGCATAGTGATTATTGGGCCCAGATAAATATTTATTGAATTGCAAAAGGAATTAATATATGGAATAGAAAGATATAGTTCTTTTTCTAATAGAATGTTTTCAATATTTATTAATACTTCTCTAAAGGGCAGCAAATGCAATTTTATTATTTTACATATTTTCAATGAATTCACAGTTCTTTTCATTAATTTATAGTTTGTCATACCTTTTTCTGAGAAGAGAGAAATTACTATTAATTTATAGATAAACTCAAATCAGGTGATACCTCTTTCAGAAGTTAGTGCTAGCATTCAGACCAAGATCTCCTAAAAATCAGCATTCAGCACATAAAAATGATTCCTTAAAATGCTCAGTATTATGATGGTTCTTTCTGTGGTGTAGACAGAAAAAAGAACTCTATATTTTTAATAAAGAATTGTGTAACTTAATGGGGAATGTGAATGGTATAATTAGCCAAAATCCATACAGCTATTATTATTGAAAAAAAGTGTTCTCGTTTTTCAAAAATAACACACAAGACATTGAAAACACCATTTTCCAGAATTCATTTTTTCCTTTTTCCCTGTCTAAGATGTATTGAAGTGTTGAGAACTGGTGAATAATTGTTTTATCATTCATTCTAAACTCTACCCAATGCAGACTACATAAATCCAAGCCTATTATTCTCATAGCATTTATTTCATATTGATGTCAGTTTACTGCTTCAAGAACATTTAATTGAATCTGTTGAATAAAGGAGATGAAGCATTTTTGGAAATAGGAAATTATACTGATATTGATAAACTATAAAAAATCAACTTATAGGTGCCTCCAAGGTCTGACATGGGAGTAATTAGTTCCATTTTATCAATTTCTAATTCTGCTTTCTGTTTATAGCACAGGAAGCATTTTATCAATAATGAAAAATATAAATAAAAATTAAAATCTCTTGCAATCCCACCTCAATAAAGAATCCTTTGTTTTCATATTTTATGTTCTCTTTATCATAAGAAAACAAATTTTATGCATTTGAAAGTAGTGCACACTTTAATGTTTTTTGCACTTGACAGTATGTATAAGCATTTTTACATGCTGCTGTTCTTCACAACAATATGTTTTAATGGGTGGTTTATAGTGTACATATTGATATCCTGCTTTTTACTGAACCATTTCTCAGTTTCAGACATTAAGCTGCTTTCAAGTTTTCACTATTATAATTAAGTTGGCAATGAGTACTTTTGCATGTGATTTCTTTTTTCCTTAAAATAATATAGTCTCAAAAATGTCAACGAGAGGTCCAAAAACTTGAAAATTTTCAAACTTTTTTTTTTTTGCTATTTGGTTTTCAAAAAATTACTACAATTTATACTCAGGGCAGTGTGCATTAATGCAGTAGTTTCAACACACACTCACTTGCTCATATAAGGTAATTTAATAGTTGTAAAAAGATATATCATTTGATTTTACTTCTTTAATAAATAGTCACATTAAACTTTGTTCCCTATGTGATTATTGGTATGTGGACTCATTATCCCCTTCTAGATTGCATCTCCCTGATATAAGGACTCTTAAGACAATGACAAGATTATAAAGGAAGCTAATAATCCTCTGAAGGGAAAATGATCCCATCCCTCTTTTAGACCCTTTCCAATTTGCCGGTTTATTCTTTAACTATGTCTGATAGGGATTTGTATTATACTTTATTCTTACCACAAAATCACTAATTCAATATTTTCTGATGTTGGGACATGATATGTATCATTCTGCATTTCATCTTATAGAGGAAGTAGGGATACTAATTAAGTTGGGGACGTGGGTAGGTGCAAGCTCTATAATTACAGAATAGCATAGGTGTTTCTATTTGACATATAATCTAAGAAATCGTATCAGTAAAGTATGAGGAACCCCTGAACTTAAGAGTACCACTGAGCTTATTCATGATTGTGTCACTTTAAGGTCGCTATTAACACTTTGATTCTAAGGGGACTTTTAAAATGTATTAAATGCTAATTTTGTAAAAAATAGCTACTATGTATCAAGTGGTATATTTTTTCTATATACCTTATATCTAATTTTGCCAATAATCCTATAAAATAGATATCCATTTTCTCCACTCTACAGGTTAGGAAACTAGGAATCAGAGAAGTTAAGTATCTTGTCCAGGTCCATGTAGTAAATGGCTAAGGTGAATTTCATATCCAATGTTGTCTCTCTCTACAGCTATGATCTTTCACTTATACTGAGTTATTTAAATGGGTAAGTATATTTTCTTCTTTAAGCCTTAATTTTCTATTATAAATTATACTTTAACAGTATATTTTAAGATATGAATAAATTATAATCCATGTAATCAAAACTCTCAACCAATTTCTATTTCTGCTTATAAACCAAAGAATATTCCTTTCCATATAAATTTTCACCTGAATTTTAAAAACCCAGTATAAATAAAAACCACTTTGGAGGCCTTATCTCCCAGTGCTCTGTTACACTAACTGTACTTTCTGGGTAACAGGCTCATTTGCCATTCTTTGAACATGATTTACACCTTCTTGCTTTTGCACCTTAGCTTATTTTCAACTGCAAACCTCCTTCTCCAGCTATTAGGGGCGTAATCCAAAAGATATCTTCCTTATGACAGATTTCTTAATTACTTCAGTCAAAGTAACTCCTACCTCTTTGGAATAGCTATACGACTTTGTTCTCTGCTCTTCTACTTCATTATTTTTATTCCACACAGTGTATGGAAAGAACATGGTCTTTGAAGTTGTACAGGCGTGATTCAGTACTCTTCCCTAGTCTAAATTATGTCACTTTTCTAAAGATTGGCGTGTCAGTTAACTACTGCTGTGTAACAAATCACTCCAAAACTCAGTGTCTTAAAACAGTACAGATTTCTTCTTGCTCTTCAGTCTGTGAGTAAGCTAGGTGGTTCTTTTGGTCTTGGCTGCACTTACTTATGTATCTGCAATGAGACTTGTATCAAGGAGGCAGCTTTACTGGTCTTGGCTGGAGTTTTTCATGTATTTGGTGGTTGGCTAGCAATAGATGATGTAGAGAAGTCTCAGGACCGCTAGACTTTTCCCACATAATTTCTCATCCTCCATTAAGCTAGCCTGAGCTTTCTCCACATGGCAGTGAGCGTTCCAAGAGAGAGCAAGTGGGTGTCTTAGAGCCTAAGCTCAGAAATGACAGTCATTTCTACCACATTCTGTTGGCCAAAAACTAATCATAAGGGAAGTTCAGATTCAAGTGGTAGGAAATAGAGTCCGCCTCTTAAAGGGAGGAGCTGCCAAAATCAGCATAATGGGAATCTCTACATTTCAGAGCTGTTAAGAAATAGGATATCTGATTAAAAAGTACGTAGCAAATGCTTTAAATATATATGTATACTCAACATGCTAAGTTACGTGTTCCTTACACATCTCAGCCTGCCATACCCTGCACAAAGTCCACAAGAAATACCAAATGAATGGATTATACAAATATATAATTTAGAAGACTTTCTGAAAAAGATTTTTTTAAAACATTTTAATAAAAATATGCAATTAAATAGATACACTATTGCCTCAAAATTATATTTAACTCAAGTTATGTAAAACATATAGCAAAATAAAGATCGATGCTAAAAGTTATGACAACTTTAACCATTTTTCCTTAAACTTCTGTTTCCTAATTTATATTTTTATGTCATATAAAAAGTGGGAATTTTGAAAGGAGGTATTTGATCATTTTCAGTATATAATTTGATCAGGACCATTATTTTTGGCAATAGATTTTCTTTTATGGGAAGAAAATAGAGTATATAAATTCTGCATCGCATGCTGGGAGAAAATCAGTATGGCTACACACTTCTCATGCTTGAAGGATTTTTACTATAATAGAAATCTACAGGAACATAACACCTTCGAACTTCACTGCCTCAATGGACAGACATGGTGAGAATGCATTCTCGTCAGTTTTACTTGCTGAAATAAAGCACACATTGTGTTTAGTAGCCAAACAAATGTGCTGACTTCACTTACAGTTTTAGAAACCACCTTATTTTGTCAAAGAGCTTTGAAACAATAATCTGAGAAAACTAGTATTTCCAAGAGAATTTTAAACTATATACTTATATATATTTTATATTTATAAATTATATATATATATAAATGGTATGTTATAGGTATTACTTTTCAAATTGCTTTGTGAGCTTTATCCATATTAATATGTCTTGCTCAGGTTTGTCTGCATTATTTTTGTAACATTCTATTTTATGACTATATTGCACTATTTATTCTCCTGTTGATGGACACTGCAATTGTTTCTGATTCCTCCCCTTTTCAAACAATGCTGCCAAAAAGTCTAGGACATATCTCCTTTTGTACACATAGAAGAGTTTCTCTGCTAGAAAATGAGCAGCTGAGTTATAGGGAATATACTCCTTCAACTTGACTAGATATTACCAGTTCACAATTCATTTGCTGTGGTTGAGAGTTCCCATTCTCCACATTTTTCTCTCTGTAATAAGTTATGTGCTTTCTTATTATCATATAATAATACCTGTAATGTGTCTCTTAACTCAGACATCAGTGTAGTACTCAACTATGGTAATTGCCAGACTCCTCATGAAGATCATGGATCATGATTAAACATATCAGTTTGTCTACCACGGTTTGCAGCAAGGAAGATGTTTATTTTGTGAGAGGAAGAAATTGGGAATGTTGAGAATGGGACCTCTCTCTGCTCCCATATGGAAGGAATGTTTGATTGGTTAAAGACTGACCATATCCAGATGAATCCTCTGCAAATAAACATACGGATCCCACAGGGCAAGGCTCTTGGTATTTTGCAGCCTGGGAATCAGTAGTTAAGCATTCTTACCCCTCCACTCCCAAGTTCTCCTAGAAAGTCTATATATTGAGAAGCTCCTCTTGTCTTTGTAATGAGACACCTTTGGTACGTGTTGTGTTACAGTCCAAGAGACACCAGATTTTGCCCTCCTATCCCCCAGAAAGTGATAAGTCTATTTTGCCTACTGTTCTGATTTTGATCTTCCAGGTAGCATCAAGTTTGTCTGATATTATAATGATACATTACAATGATATATCATTATAATGATATAATGATACATTAACCTCTTCAATTCCCAGCAGCCTCATTTATTCCAGGAGAGACAACTGGGAATCAGAGAGGGAAAGCATTTTCTCAGAGCAGCGAGAAACTAGCAAACCATAGATTGTAACCCAGTCCTTCTGCTTCTTAGCAAAATGTTCTTTTTCTTATACAATTTTTCCAAAATGACTCCCTTTAGTTGCTGTAGTTTTTCCTCTGAGATTTTATTGGCATTTGCAAAACTGGGTTTTATAATGTGTTCCTAGAAATAATACTGTGTAAATATGGACTTTAGTCTCAATATTATATAGGTCCTCTGCATTCAGTATTCTATTCCCTGTCGAGTCTTACAGCCACAGAATTTCAAAGCAGGAAAGGATCCTCAAAAAGTTGGCTCAACACTGTCAATTTCCAGATAAGACAAAGGTGAAAAATTAAATATAAAGAGATTATTTGCCCAGTGTCATACTGCTAGCAAGTGGCACTACCACTATCATACTAACTTCTTCTAATTGTAACTGTAAAGGACAAAATAAAACTCAGCTACAAAATCCTACTAAACAGAGATAACTACTATTAAAATCTCTTTGTTTCTCCAATCTAAGTATCCACCAGAAAAATTTATAAAAGAGAAATAAAGGGATGCCTTCTCCCCTGTATGAATTGTTTATATCTGAACCATAATACATTTTTAATTGAAGACAAAGGCAAATCTTTGGGTGTCCAACTTAGGCTGACTTACATTACAGTATGTCACAAGGGCCATGCCTCTGTGTTTTTGCCTATCTGTGTTTTGCTCCCACTGCCTGTATCCCCTTTTCTCCTTTCACCTCCAACTGTTCATCATCACCCTGAAGGAAAAAAACCTAACCATATTGCCAGACACAACTTGATTCTCCTCCTGAATTAAGATTTTATTAATTACTCAATAATAATTGACCTCTCCTATCTTTGTAACCCATTGTAGTTTGAACATATACTTGTCATAAAATGAAGCATTTTTTTTTCATCTTTCCAAGTATATGTCTGTACATGGGATTACAGACTAATTCATCTTTCTTTCCTCAGTACTTAGCAGAATAGGTGTTCTGTGAATATTTGTTAAGGAAGGAGAAAAAGAGAGAAGGAAGGAAAGAAGGATGGACTCTGATAAACTGGAGCCAGACTATGGTAAGGGACAATAGCCTTTCAGCAAGAGAATTGTTTTTATGAATAGAAGGAATTGGTCTGAAAAGAGATGGACCCCTTTCAGTGTTAAGTTTTTATTTGTATCCGTTCTAACCCAGCTAGGATTGTGTATATGTCCAGAGAGAATAAAAAGGGCTGTGTGTCAATTGAAAGGTTTGTTTCACTAGACTCAGTAATGATTTGGGACCCAAATAACTCTGCTGTGGAACACTTCTTTTTACAACTGAACATAACATACTTCATAAGTGCAGAGGTACTTGCATATTGGCAGCAGTAATACTGGCTCATGCCATCATAGATCACTGGACATGATACCGTTAAAATAAGGGCAAAACAGTTTTGGAGCAGCAGCTGGGAAATCCCTATTATACTAGCAACCTTGGCTGTGACATCAGCAAATCTTGAGAGTAGCTCGTTTTCAATAAATTGTGGTGGTAAAAATGGTCAGATTCTAAGGCCAGTGAGAGGTATCTCTGCTTAGAGCAGAGATGTGTCATCTTGGGGCAGCATTTCTGTAGAATTTTTGAGGCTGGTGGTTGTGGAATCCTGGTTCAGTTAACAGAAATGAATTAGCTAATTAATTTCTTCACAAATTCATTCATCATATATTTGCCTAGTGCCTTACCTCTATGTAAGTCATAGTCCTAAGTTTTTGCAAGTGCTGGACACACACTAGGGGACAAAACATTTGAATTTTCTTACCTCGTGGAACTAAAACTTTAGGAGGAGGAGATAGGAAATAAACAAGTAGATGAGTAAATAAGTAATGGAATTTTAGGTATTCATACACAGCATGGGAAAGAAAGGAATCAAGAATGGCTTCTAGGTTTTGGAGAATGGTTATGCCATTTACTGAAATGTAGTAATTTTTTGATTTTTTAGTGAGCAAAACCAAGTGTTTGGTTTTGAACATGTAAATTTGAGATGCTGACTTGATATTAATGGAAATGTTGATTAAGCAGTGGAATATAGGAGTCTGGAACTTGGTGCCCAGCAATGAATCTCCACTGCCACAAGCATGGAATTAGGGATAGGAGCATTGGTAGTGCAGCCTGGAGCAATACATATAGGCTGACAGCAAGTGGCTGCCTGGACTGATTCATAATCCATATGTCCCCATCTCTTGTGTGTTCCCATATATGTTTGAGGATGGTTACTCTGAAAGGAAAGGACCTAGAATTGTTGAGGAGCATGTGGGAGCTTGAAGCAAGAAAGATTTGAGTGCTAATGTTGATGTGCTCACATTGATACCTACAAATTAGTAAGGTATGGCATATTCCCATAATAGATGTACATGCAGAGTGCTATGTAATTGTTTAACAGTGTCCCAATGTGATTATTTACTTTCACTGTATAATTCACAATTAACATTTATTAATGTCAACAGACTAGTGGTGTTACATCAGTGGAGATGGGTGACAAAATGGGAGGGTACTGGATTTGGAACCAGTGTAAGTAATCTTCCTTCAATGAAGAACTTGTTGCCTCACTTGCTGGGAATCCTACTGGCAGACAATCCTCAGCTGTCACCACCTTCAGGGGTTGCTTCAGCTGCAGAGAACCACATTTCCCCAGTTCACGCCCCTTCCCAGGGTGGCCCACACCCAATGTGGAGAGCCCATGTAGGCAGACCACGGAGAGAGCTATGGCTGAGAAGCCCAAACTGCTCTCACACTGTTAGAGACTTCTCAGCCCAGGCATCAAGCATGTGAGTCAAGCCTTAGAGGTGACTTAGCCCCAGCCATCACCTGATGGCAACTGCTTGAGAGACCCCAGGTGAGGACTGACTAGCTGATCCTAGTCAACCCTCAGGTGAGCAAAGAAATGAGCGCTATTATTTTAAGCCACTGTTTTAGGGTGGTTTGTTCACAGCTACAGATAATTGCAATTATGATTAAATTATTTTACTTCTTTCAGCCTCAATTCCTCTATCTATGGTATGGGAATAATTTTATTAAAACTTCCTGAACCTAACTCATGAGCATGTTGTGGAAATAACTTTAATAGTAATGTAAACTAGGCATTAGAGGAGCAACTTACTATAATTATCACCGTAAATCATCATTAACTTGGAAGGGACTGTACAGAATACCAAAAAGGCAGGGCTCTTAATTTCAAGGAGCAATGATATCACCTTTCAGTTCACAATCATTTGTCCTAACCACATAAACATTTGTGGCATTATCTATGGAATTTTTTTAAATATAAATAAAGGATCTGGAATGGGAGGTGTGGAATGGAAATCAAGAAGTGGACTTCAAAGCGCTAATGTAACACTTACTTTTGTTTAGCCCCTCTATATAGCTCAGATCAGCAGGTTATTTTCAAGCATATTTGTAGAAGGCACAATTTTGTCCACTCCAGCTTCAAACCTGGAAACTCGGCACTTAACAGTTAGCCTCTTTTACACTCACTAAACACGGCCTGCCCCGCACCCGTCTTCTCTTTGTTCTCTTCCCCTATATAATTTCAATGCCTATATCTCCAACTAGATATGTCTTTAAAGAAACAGATCCAGAGATTTTTTTTTTGTAGTTGTGCCCTAAGAGTAACCATCATAGCACTTCGTAAATAGCAGATACCTAATACACGTTTTCAAAATAGATAAATATAAAATCCAACAGTGCAAATATAATTTGAAAGATAATAAAGGATCAATGAGTACTTACTACTAAGATGCTTTTCATTTAATTGAAAGTTGAAAATTCAACTATCAGTTTAACCTATTTCTTTTCTTTTTTGATTTTCTAGATTCCAAGATTTTCCCCTAGTTGTTAGTGCAGCCTGCCAAATAGTCCAGTTCTCCCCTTCTCCTTGTACCTTTCCAGGCACATTTTGAGATTGCATTTCCTGAGCCCCTTGTCATAAATAGCTGTGGTGAATTGTGAGTGTAAGTGATGTGTGTCACTTTGGATGGAGCATTTTAAATTCTGGTTCTAGGCACTTCCAGACCTCTTGTTCCCTCTAGCAGGTATCTACAAGATTCTAGGTAGTGGCTGCTCTATTAGGCTGGCTTCCTTACTGACTATGAAAAGAAGAAATGCCTCCTCCCTCTGCAATGGATATGTAGCATGAACAAGAAACAAGTCGTTGTTTTTAAGCCCTTGGTAATTTTTATTTTTTTTCCCCACAGCATAACTTCCTGATATAGCCATTCTGATAGAGCACCTAACGCTTAGCGACCAGAACTGATTGATGGGTTTGGCAAAGCCTGGGAGCAGAAGAATCACAGCTCAGGTATGATTTCTTTCCTTTTCAGTTCTTTGTCAGTGGAATATAAATCGGTTTAGTAATTCAGCACTTAACTTGAGATGCCAACTTGTTACCATAGAGACCACGAGTCAGCACTTCTAATGACTGAATCATATGCACACTTTAGGCTTTCCAAACTCTACATTAAATTCTGTTAAAATAGCCTATAGTATCCCAAATTTTATCTGGCATTATCTTAGGTGGGTTCCCCAAAGAGTAGACTGAGACAGAGATTTGTGTGCAGTAAGTTTATTTGGGAGTGCTGTGGAGAACACCTGTGACCTAGTGCAGAAAGCAGAATTGGCCAGAGGGAGAAGCCGCACTGCGATGCAGTCACAAGGCTTCAACTGATGGCATGGGGAGCTCTTTAGATGGCCCTTTATAGTTGTCCTGGTTGAAGCAAAGGGGCTTTTGTGTCCCTGCATCAAGTCACTGGATAGGGGCCAACACAGAAGAGGAGGTGTAACTTTCAGCTGGGCAGCTTCCTTCTGTGGAGGACAATGCTGGGGAAGAGGCTCAGCTGTAAGCAATCTGCAGCCAACACTCCTGGCAACTGGAGGATCTCATGCCTCGACCCGAAGGAGGATTCTGAGTGGTATGGCACAGCACCCGCTATAAGAGTGGTATAAATTTCTAGTAAAATTATTGGAAGCCTGTACAGGGTTATCTCCTATCAAAACCATTACCTCCTTGTATTGTCCCCAAATGATCTGTCCACTTGGACTGTTGTTTCCCTATCTCCAACCGTCAAAGGCATAATTTTCCTTAAGGATTCAGCTCAAATACTGTCTAGGAAAATCCTCTGAGGATGTATCTCTTGATGATGTCCCCAGCCATGACTTTTTTCTTCTTTTGGGCTTCCCTGGGACTCTGCACCAATCCTGTGTTACAAGTTTGCCTTATATGAGGAAAAGGTCCTTTAAGTGAATGACTGTAGGGTTGCTTCTCAAGCAAGGCATAGAGAAACTAAGATGGAAGATGGTGGGGTCGGGGGGAATAACAGGAGGGATTCCGATGGGACACTCTAGTGCCATTTGTTTTTCTGGGGTCCCACACAGATGACACTATGCCTGTGAGTCCCAGACTATCTTATTGACCCATGTTGTGTCTTGTAAGTTAGAGTCTTCTCTCTTTTCACCATATTCTATTGGTTGTTTCCCCAATATTATTCTTAAAGTTCTAGTCAAGGATTGTTTAAATGTTCCATTCTTGACTTGGCCTTATTTCAGAGCCTTAAAGGGAGAACAGATCATTTCAATTCCTTCTCAGGCTTTCTGTCCCCACTCCCCACCCAACTCTATCTGCACCCACAGGTGAATCCTGCATGGTGGTTGTGCTATTACTTATTGAGGTGTTTGTCGGAGGGAGAGGGAAATGTCAGATAATAAAAGTCTGGGCTGTTAGGTCTAACTGTTATTTTACAAGTAAAAATCCTACCTACAGAGTCAACCTCTGATAATCTGTTTTAATTTTTATTTCGCAGGAAAGCAATTTCTTTATACTTTGAATTAAAATCATTCATATACCTATTTTATTTCCTCATTAGACCTTAATTTATTTGAGATAAAGAATAAATTTAAGAAAATCATCAGAAGCCTTAATTTCCCCATTTTCAAAATGAGTGGCTATAATTCTTCCAGGGCCCTTCCATCTGTAGAAGTTGCTGATTTGATGTGAGTCAGCCTAAAATGATAGGAGGTCACAATTCTAGAAAAGTTGAGAATACCTTATTCTCCAGTTTCCATATTAGTTTGCTGGCAGATATGCTGCCTACATCTTTTTGTTACTGTCAAGTAAAATAACCGCTCTGGAATAGAGGGCAAGAATAACACAAAGAAAGTAAAACAAAGAAATTTCACAACAGCCATCATCAGGAACTCAGGGGCAACTTGACTTAACAGCAGCTTGAAATTTTAAAAGAAAAACAGAAAATGCAGCCTGTTTTTTCATTTGCTTTCTGTTTCTTCTTTAAACAAGCATATTCTATCTCCCCAAAGATTTTCCCCTAAAAAGAAAACACATTGCACAGCTTGACCTCTAATTTAAATCATAATTAAGCTTCCAGTTAATCCCCCAGTGTTCCGTTAAATCCCCTTATCCTCTTAAACAGCATGACCCCAGTTTTATTTTCCCTAGACATAAGATGCTGAATTATAGCTTATTTATGAGTTTCATGAATAAGACTAATTTGATTGCCGTTTGCAGAGAAATTCTCACCAGGTTATTACACTTCTAGATCCCATTAACTAATAAAAAATATACAAAATATAAAAAGAAGACGTGGGGGCTTCCCTGGTGGCGCAGTGGTTGAGAGTCCGTCTGCCGATGCAGGGGACATGGGTTCGTGCCCCGGTCCGGGAAGATCCCACATGCCGCGGAGCAACTGGGCCCGTGAGCCACAATTACTGAGCCTGTGCGTCTGGAGCCTGTGCTCCGCAACAAGAGAGGCCGCAATAGTGAGAGGCCCGCGCACCGCGATGAAGAGTGGCCCCCGCTTGCCGCAACTGGAGAAAGCCCTCGCACAGAAACGAAGACCCAACACAGCCATAAATAATAAATGAATGAATGAATAAATAAATAAAAAAGAAGACGCCACCAACCAGCCCAATTAGGAAACTTTCCTCCTGTTGTCCCTGCTCAGCACTACCACCTATGCTAAATCCAATCTATTTTTTACTTTACGGGTCAAAAGAGCAGGACTGAGGAAAGTATATGGCGCTGAGAGCTCTGTGAAACCAAAAGCTGTAATGTTCATTTCATGACAGATTCCTCAGCCTTATGAATGTCACAGTGGTCGCTGGTGGTATTACACAAAAAGAACACTGCGAGCTGAAAAAAGTTTTCAGTGTTAGATCAATGAAATAATCACCACCATTAACTTGCTGAATCTTATAATATTGACTAGTTTGTGGATCATGTCATATAATTCAATATTTTCCAAGTCTTTCTTATTTTTTAAATCTATTCTTTCCCTTTACCTTGATCAGAAAGCAGCAAATGAATCTCCTAAATTTATTCATATTCAACCAATATTGTCTACTATGTGCTGTGTCACAAAGATATGTCACAATAGGAATATAGGTCAGAAGAAAAGTGGATAAAGGGTTAAGGGATTACAGAAAAGGTTGCAAATAAGTCACCCAGAAATGGATAAGATTTGGGGTTTGAAGTATCAGTAGAAATACACATGGGGGTAGATATGGAGAAGGGATAAGCATTTCAAGTTCAGCATGGGCAAAGATACAAAGAAGATGATAAAGAAGAGAACATCAATATTTCAGGAATGACAAAAAGTTCTTTAAGATGGCACATAAAATGCTCCATAATCTGGCTTCTGTGCATCTCCTACACTAAATCTTGCTACTTCTTGCCTCATACATTATGTTTATCTTCTATGCCCTTGCCTGTGCAATCTATTCTGTTTATAATGCCTTTCACTCTTCCTCTGGTTAATGTCTTTATACATGTAATCTCTATTCAACTACGGACTCCTTGAGGACAGGCCCGCATCTTATTCATCTTTGTATCCCAGAACATAGTACAATTCTCAGAATAAGGTAGGCATTCTATAAATGCCTATTGAATTCAAACATTCATTAATCTATCCATTTAAAAAGTTATCAAACATTTTTTTTTTTTTGTCATTGGTTGGTGCTTAGTTTACAGTAGTGAACAACAAATGACATGGTAATCTAAGGAAGAAGCTGCAGGAGATGAGTCTAGGAAAGCAAGGTTGAGAATAAATTATGAAAGGCCAGGCATGCCACCTTAAAGAGGTTAGAATTAATTCTGTAGGCAATTTTCACCAAGTTTATACAGAGTAAAGAGATATCATATTTCTGATATAGAAACATATATTTTGTAGGACATTAGAGAGGGCAGAGACTGGTGGCTAATAAGTATTGTTGAAGTAGAAATTTAAGTACGAATTTGAATAATGTAACAGAGAGGAAACGTTGATTACAGAGGGGCAGATCTTGTGGGAAAAAATCTAAGAGTGAAATCTAGTAAGAATTGAGTTGGTAGTAAAAGGAAACGAATGGAGGAAGGTCAAGCAGATGTGTGTGGATTTGAAATAAAAAGTAATAAGAGACCACTGTGAGAAGGGAGAACAATGAAATGAGAATGATATTTGAGAAAGGGGAATGAATAATCCTCCCATAATGGAAGGGGTGTGGCAAAGCAGAAGAGCAATGAGATGAGTAGTGCTGGCTATTAACCAGTGTGGAAGTGATAAAAGCCAAGGAGAACTAGAAAAACTGAACAAATGTGAAATAAGTACATAGACACTGGATTTTATGAGTAGTGCATGAAAATATTTTCTTAAGTGCTAGTACCAGACATCTTTCTCTGTTTTTTAGGAAAAGCTAATTTGGATGTGGAATGTGAGAATCTGGAAGCAAGGTTCAGCAGGAACAAAACAAAGATCCCTGATGTGCTTCATGAAAGGTCAATGGGAAGACCTCCTCTAGCCTGGATGACTAAAATTCCCTTTATAAACTCATAGGAATACTGGGTAAAACATAACTATTGTCATGTAAACCATATATCAAGCGCGGTAACAAAAAACAAAAAACACTTAGAAAATTCTAAGTGCCAGAGACAAACTGAAAATTTGAAGAGCAGGCACTGACAGGCAGCCCTCCAACATTTATTTTACACTTGGCTATAGGGCTCAGAAGCCAGTGGCTGGTCTCTAATGCATAAGCACTGGCCCTTGAGCTTCACTGAGTCAGAGGAGCTGGAACTAGGCCCTTAGGTAAAACCTGGAGCCTTAAAGATCTGCCAGTCATTGGGATTGGAAAAACTCCACCTACTAGCCTGGGTAAGAGGCAAGGAAATTTGTTCTTTGCCTGGAGCTTTGGATAGGGGAATAAAACAAAAGATTACTCCTGAGCAATCAAAACCCCAGACCTGCAACAGATATAAATTTACAATATCTGTATAATTCAGGAACCAAAAACTGAGAAACAATCATTTACAAATGTTCCCAGATCTTTAAGAGCCAAAGAACCCTGGCAGAAACAAATGTGTAACTGCTCTGAAAGGACGCTTTCACAACTCAGGGCATAAGAGACTCCCATAAAAAAACAACCCCATCCCAGAACAGCACCGCAGGAGGAAATAAATCACTATGAGTAAGAGTCAGCCACAGCTGTAAACAATAAGAGTTAGGAACTCAAAAGCTGGAAATAGTAGAAGTACCTGAAAGAGAAGACAAAGATATTTAACTTGACTAAGGAGGCAAAATAATAGAAATCATAATGAAAGTACAGGCAGATTTCACAAGGCACCAAACAGAACATGGAGTACTGAAAAGAATATTGTCATTGAAATGAATGTGTCCAAGCAGATCCCACAAGTGAATGAATATAATCAACTCCTTTTCTATTCCTCATTTTAAATTATGCTCAGCTGTATTTCTTTCCAAGTTTGTCAGAAGGTTATACTTGGTGTATTCAAAATGTGCTGCTACTCAATACAATTTTGCAGTGTGAACTTCAGTTCATCCCCTTGAACCAAAAATGAATCTCTCAACAAAATGAATCAACCTTTCCTTATTTCTGCAATGAAGGTAAAGTTCTTTCAGTTTTTTCCTTCTGTCCTAAATTCCAGGGAAAGAGGATTCACCCAGGTCCACAGAAGAACTACTGTAGGACTCCAAAATTTGAAAAGTGCACCCAGGGAAAGACGGTCCCTCCCAGTGCCCTGGAAGAGTAGAAGACCAAATCTTTTTCCTAGGTCTTGTTTTATGGCTTTTATCAGTGTCCTTGCTGGTGCTGCTGCCTTCTACATAAGGACGAAGACTACACTAGCCAGCCAGTGTTAAAGCTTTCAAAAGCTTTTGATACATGGTGATGAAACAAGAACAGTGCTCTATTTATACTATATCCACCCTACAGTCTATCTTTACTTCCAGCCCTAACCTCTCCACATTAGAGTGGTTTTAGCAGCTTTGTGCCTTGGTGTTCTCCACTTCTCTGTGGTGATCTCAGGGGCCAGTTGTAAGTCAGCCATTAGTGATTTCCTCAAGTTCACCTGTACTAACGGAAATTCCTTCGTGCTTCTGATGTGTTCTAAGACTAAAGTTGCTCTAGATCTCTCCTTTTATAAGGAATTTTCATTTTAATAATTACTTTTGGTAGTAGTTAGATGTGTTTGTTTTTATAACTACCCAGAAATTCTTATCCAGCAAGCGTATTTGCATGTATTTTTTATCCACTTGACTTAAATAATATCAGCTAGTTATTAACTTATTAAAATAGTGCAAAGGCTAATAATGTCTGTCTTAACACTTACACTTTCACCCCAAAGAACTGTTTATCTCACAACTTGGTAAAATCCACATTAGGGTTTGTTGGCAAATTAAAATTCTTTATTCACAGTGATGAAGAGGACAGAGTTGAAAAGAAATGTATATTAAGACTGAATAGAATCAATACAAGTGAAGCGCTGTGGAGTGTAGATGAAGGAATCACAGTACGCAGAGATAACTGCTTGACTAAATGATGTTAGGCCTGTAACGACTGACTTATATAAGTGGGTGGGATGAGAGTAAACAAATGAATTCTTATACAAACAAAAAACTTCATAAAACTTATTCTCTTAAGTAGAGAAAGAACTTCAAAACACTGCCTCGGGGCTTCCCTGGTGGCGCAGTGGTTGAGAATCCGCCTGCCGATGCAGGGGACACGGGTTCATGCCCCGGTCTGGGAAGATCCCACATGCCGCAGAGCGGCTGGGCCCGTGAGCCATGGCCGCTGGGCCTGCGCATCCGGAGCCTGTGCTCCGCAGCAGGAGAGGCCACAACGGTGGGGGGCCTGCGTACTGCAAAAAAAAAAAAAAAAAACCACTGCCTCATTCTTGGTAGTTCTTGGTAGTTCGACTGGTGCTGAATATTGCAAAGCCAACCCGGGGAGACGAAAACAACTTTAAATATACAACCTAAAACAGCATACTGGCTGCACCATCTTTTTATACATCACCTAGGAATAGACAGCACCATAGGGCACTATGAAGCCAAGCCCTTCCTAACTCATTAGTATCAATATCCTTAACTGAGTAAACTGGCCTTTTTTTTTTTTAAAAAAAAAAGAAAAGTACACACTGATAACAGGATCTGTTATTACTAGTACTGGAGTCTATATACGAAGAGCAGTAATTAAGAGTACGTGCTCTGGAGCAAGATTGCGTGGGAACAAATCTCCGCTGCTCCGCTTACTACTTGGAATAAGTTGCTTAACCTGTGACTCAGTTTGCTCATTTGTAAAATGAGAGCAATATCACGGATTTCATAGGGTTGCTACAAGGATTTTAAAAAGCCCTTGGAACGCAGCCTGGCACACGAAACGCAATAAATATCAGCTGTTACAAGGTGTTCCCCCTAAAATTCTCTGAAATGTTAGTTCTGCCATTGCTTATCATTCTACAGCTTTTCAGTGAAAGGAGGGGAACTCCTATTCGTCCAGCACCTACTATCGGCCCCACTCAATTTCTCCCCTGGGCGCTGCATAGCTCTGGCTGCGCGCCTATCGTCCCTTCCGGCCACTAAACCCGAGATGAAAAGGCCCGCCAGGCTTCGTAGCCGGCGAGGGGTGGAGCCAGACCGCGACACAGTCCTCAGAAGTTCGGTCGGCGCTGCCCCAGTCCCAACAAGGGGCAGCTTCCATTTTTGACGAATCTGCGCCAGCATGGGGAGATTCCGGGGCTTCTGAAGCAGAGCGAGGAGACCGGTAGGAAGCCACCCTGCCTCCGCTGCTCTCAGACCACACAGCGGCCTGCACCTGCGAGTCCCCCCAGGCCCGCGGGAAGGCGGGGCTTTCCGAACGCGGCGGCCGCACAACGGGGCCTGAGGCGGGGCGGGGCCGGCGAGCGCGAGGCCCCGAGGCGGAGGTGCGGGGCTGTCCGAGGTGTGCCGGACGCTGAGCTCAAAGTATGCCACCAGCTCCTTTAGTCCTCAGGCCCAAGCCGTCGCTTTCCCGGAGCCGGCACCGTCGCGACCTTCTTTTCTATCTCCCTGTCACTTTGGTTGTTTGATGGAAGAGAAAAATGGAAGTCAGGCATCTCTGAGGCACCAGCCAATGAAATAGGCAGAGGAGGTGGGGTCCTTTGCTCGCGCCTAAATTCAAAGGCATAAATAGTTCCTCTCCGCTGCTGAGCGCGGGCTGAGTGTTGTAGCAGCTATGGTGGAGTTCGCTTCTTAGCGCCCGAAGCCGGGCAAGGCTGGCCCACTCTCCGTCCTAGTGACTAGGAAGAGCTTTGGTGGCGCCGCAAGCCCAGGCGGCCTGACGCAGCGGTGAGGCAGGTGCGTGCGCGCGGCCGGTTGGGCCTAGCCTGGCATTCCTGGCTGGAGATGGGCGTCGGGGGCTGGGGAGTCGAGGAGCAAGGGACCTCAGACTAAAGTTAGTTCTAAGGGGTTCCTGGCAGAATGGCTAGTTCCTGCCATTGAAGTAGGGCGAGGAAGTGTTGACAGAAAGGCCTGGTGAGGCGAGGAAAGAGCCTGAGTGAAAGCAAAAAGCTTCATCTCTTTATGTGGGATTTATCTATTTAATAAATATTTACGAACCTTCCCTCGCCCCCATCCCGCGCCCTCGAGTCAAGGACTATTCCGGCATACAGCGGTGGACATAGGCGAAGATGCTACGGAGATTACATTGTGATAGGTTGGATAGAGGAGTAAATAAGTACTGTTTAGTGTCAGCTTTAAGTGCAATGAAGGAAAAAGGAAGCAGAACGAGGGGGTGGGTAGAGGTGCTCTTTTATATAGGGAAGTCAGGAAGGACCCCAGTTAGGTGACGTTTGAGCAAAAACGTGAGTGTTGGAATGGAGAGTGAGCCATGCCAGTATCCGGGAGAAGGGCATTATGGGCAAAGGGGATGCGGTGTGAAATAATCAGCCTACGTTACCTAGAGTATGATAACGGTGGAAGATAAACCTGGAGAAGTAAGTGGTTGGCTTCCAGGTTGAATTAATGGTTTAATTAAGTTCTAACTAGAGACTAACACCTGTATATCTTTAAGTTAAAGAAAGATACCTTTGCATCAGAGGAAGTAGCTTGGCAGTTTTATTTCTATAGAGCTGTCATTCTTATGTTTCAGTCTTCTACATTTATTATGGTTCCAGTTTTACATTCCACTTATGTGTTGTTATTTGTTTTGTACAGAACTGCAGGTCTTATGTTTCAGTCTTCTACATTTATTATGGTTCCAGTTTTACATTCCACTTACGTGTTGTTATTTGTTTTGTACAGAACTGCTTTGTGGCTTGCTTGATTTCTAGCAGAGGTTTGCCTGTCGGAGTCAGTAGTGAAAATGCACATTAAGTCAATCATTCTTGAGGGATTCAAGTCCTATGCTCAGAGGACTGAAGTCAATGGTTTTGACCCCCTCTTCAATGCTATCACTGGTTTAAATGGTAGTGGGAAATCCAACATATTGGACTCCATCTGCTTTTTGCTGGGCATCTCCAACCTGTCTCAGGTAAAGTGTAAACTTTCTCATTTATGTGAATTTAAGTTTGAGGAGCCTCGAGGGAATCCTCATTGCACTTGGAGACTATTGCCAGTATCCTCTTCATTTGCATTTTTATGTGAAATATCTTATACCTCACCACAGTCCTTTAAAGGTCGGTATTATTACTCCATATTTAGGTGAGAAAATAGAAACTTAGAGGAGTTGCCTAAGGTTCATCTTCTTAAGATGTTTGGAGCAACACTGAAACTCAGGCATTCTCATTTCAGAGTTGTACCCTCACCCCATCCCTGCCCCCCCCCCCCCCCATTATAATGTCTTTTCAGGACCTTCTAATGGGATTGGATGAATAGTGAAATTCTTAGACACTGTCTTTTCTTAAATCTTTCAAATGAACTTTTGTTAAGAAATGAGTAGAAAACAGTTCTGTTCAGGGTTGAAAAAGTCCTATAGAGAAAGGTGCCCATTTCAGGTTGTTACCCATTTTCTTTGCTCTTCTTGCTTATGAATGCCACTGCCTATCCTTGGCTGCTTAACGGATACTACATGGGTGATTTTCCAACAGCAAGAAGCACATTTTTTGTGCTATTTTGCATAGTATGGGGTTTTGTAACTGAAACTTTTCCTTTATTTTAGGTTCGGGCTTCTAATTTACAAGATTTAGTTTACAAAAATGGGCAGGCTGGTATTACCAAAGCCTCCGTGTCAATCACCTTTGATAATTCTGACAAAAAGCAGAGTCCTTTAGGATTTGAGGTTCATGATGAAATTACAGTAACAAGGCAGGTGAGTGGATACTAAATAGTTGGTTACCTAGAAACTTGCAGGTCTGATGTGTGTTTTGGCAATGTGACTACTGGAGAGAGAAAGTTTATGAGCAAAATTGATGGATCAAATACTGACTAGGTTCCTTAAGAATATCTTCCTTATGTTAAATTTTGATCATGCAAATTCCGCCATGTACCAAGAGGATTGAAAGGGATCTGAAATCCATCAGTCCAAGCACTCAACCATGCTTAAATCTTGAACCACACTTGAGTCTTCTCTCTCTGTGCTGGAACACCTGTAGCTCTTGGGATCTTTCTATGTTCTGAGGTAACCCATTCTGTTTTTGGAAAGGTCTAATTAGAAAGTTATTCCTATATATTGAGCCAAAGTGCTGTCTTCAAGTTTTACACATTAATCCTCGTTTTCTTGAGAGCATCAAGAGTAAATCTAATTTATTCCGTATTTCAATATTTAAGTGTTCTGTAAGTCTGTTTCCTAAGCTAAATCTCTAGGTCTTTCAATTGATATTTAGTTGTTTATAGGTCTTTCAGTTGTCTCATCACATTGAATACAAATTTGCTCCAGTTTTTTATATCTTTTTTTTTTTTTTAATGCTTGGCACCTCAAATTGCATATACCAGAATTGGTCTAGCTACGACAGGATTAAGCAGAATTGTTGCTTCTTTTATTTTAAGTACTCTACTTCTATTTTTCTCAATATGATGTTGGAGAGTTCATGATACATTGTGAATTCATATCTGATTTACTAAAAATCACTCTATATTGTTCATGTGTGTTATTACTTAGCCACATACTGCCAGTTCTGTATCTAATCAGGTTTTTGAAACCAAGGGAGGACCTTACATCTGTCCCTTAAAATCTTTTTCATTATAGTCAGACTGTTTTCAGTTTGTCAAAGTTTTATTTTAAAAAATTCTGTTAATTCGCATTTACTCTCCAACTTAGCATTATGTAACTTAGATTTCCCTCTCTTTTAATGAAAGCCTCTGGTGAAAAAAAGGGGGGGGGATTGACTAGATTGGGACAGAATCCTGTTCTCTGTCATTAAGCATCTATCAAATAATAACCCTTTAAGGATTTTAAGTAAGTCTGCTACTAATCTACCCCAAATTCCTGTCCTCATGCAATCCATATGCCTGTATCTTCACCATAATTTCGTTATAAAGAGTGTCTCAAATTACTTATGGGTATATTAGGACTGTTGTTCAAATGTATTAATAAATAATCTACCACCCTCGTAATCCTGTCAGGGAAAAGGAGCGAATTAATATTTATTTAATATTTATTAAGTGCTTAATGTGTGCTGGGCGTTGTTGAATGCACTGGGAAATACAGATAGAAAGAATGAGAAACATACCTTGTCTTTAAGGACCTCAAAATATGGGTGAGACAATCATACCCAAAAAATGATAATGCAAGTGCTGTAGTAGAGTGTGAATAAGCTGGTATCTCGTATAAGTTGTTCCTATTAAACCCATGCCGAAGTTCCATGGTTACTCTTTTTCTTTCAAGTATTTTCCAGTCATGTCTTTTACTAATCCCTTTTAGCATCTTGACAAGGATTGATATTAAACTATTTGCCTTTCATTTTCAGTATCTGACTTCTTTTCCTTTGGAAATCAAAAGGGAGGAAGAGGGGTTAACCTCTGAGTATGGAAAATTGTAGAAAGAGGGTGATCAGGGATAGAAACTACAATCTACACATACTTGGAAACATGAAGCTAGAAGGGTCCTTAGAGACCTAATCCACTGCAGGGGAGGTTAGGAGGCTTGTGCTTGGTTACATAACTAGTTAGCAAAAGTCCCTGGATTAGAAGCCAATTATCCTGACTCAGTCTCATATTCTTTTTTGACCATGTCACACTTTCTTTATTATTTACCCTATATTGATTTTGTTTACCATTAGTTGGACAGAACAAACATGAAAAATAATGTATTTGGGAATTTATCATCATAGCTCAAGATGTGTGTGTTCATTTATATCTTTTAAAATTCTTTCCTTTTTAGGTGGTTATTGGTGGCAGAAATAAATATTTAATCAATGGAGTAAATGCAAACAATACCAGAGTACAGGATCTCTTTTGTTCTGTTGGCCTTAATGTTAACAACCCTCACTTTCTCATCATGCAGGTATTTCGTTTGTGGTCTTTATATCTCTTTCATAATAGTTTTGACATCTTTTATTTTTTAACTTAGAAGTGCTTCTGTCTGGATTTTTCATTTTTTATTTTACTATTAGCCTGCTGTTTGGGCACCTGTTAAGAAATGTGGGTTAGTTTTTTGTACTTACGTGTTCTAGTATATTGTATACATTTGAATTTTGAAGAATGTCTGGAAGTAATTTTCTTTGACTTATCTTGGAGGGCCATTGTTCCAAAAAATCAAGAAATGTTCAATAAGTATGCTAACATTAATTTATATACTTAACCTGTCTTAGAATTGGAGACTTCTACATCATTAATATTAACTGTCTCGGAAATATGGTCGAGTTAACTTTGTATCATTTAATAACTTATGTAATTTGTATCACTCGTGAGAAAGTGGGTAACAAAATTCTAGAGTTATAAGCTACCTTTGGTCTCAAATCTAATAAAAGAAACATCTTTTCATGTAGGTGGAAGAAATAACTCCCAAAAGATTGGTGTATTAGGATACAACAGCTTCAGTGCAGATAAACATGTATGTCTTTAGGTTATTCTTTCTGTATTTTGTTATTATCATAGTAAGTTTGCCAATTTTATTTTCAGGGCCGAATTACAAAAGTGTTGAATATGAAACCTCCAGAGGTAAGAGTACTCTTTAAGGACAGTAAAAATAGTAATTATAGATATTGTCTTAATCTTCTAGGTAATCAATTTTTTTAACATAATTTTTTCCATTATTAAAATTCTTGGAAACATTTAAGAATGATTAGTAGAGAAAATAGTTTTGTTTTTTAATATTTAACACTGTGCCCCATTTTTTTTTAAGTTATGTAACATAAACCTTCTGAGCCTTACTTTCCTCATCCATAAATTGGAGCCAATAATCCTTACCTCAGGGTCTGTTCTGAGGATTAAATGAGAATCCTTAAAAGAAGTAAAAGAAAAGCCTTAGGACGTTGTTAAGCAAAATTTTTAAAAAATTATTTTTTTAATTGAGATATAATTCATAAAGTAGTTTCAGGTATACAACATAATGATTCTATATATATACATATATTTAATATATGTATATATCACAAAATGATCACAGTAGGTCTACTCAACATTTGTCACCACACAGGTAAAATTTTTTTTTTTTTTTTTTTTTTTTTTTTTGTGGTACGCGGGCCTCTCACTGCCGTGGCCTCTCTCATTGCGGAGCACAGGCTCCGGATGCACAGGCCCAGCAGCCATGGCCCACAGGCCCAGCCGCTCCGCGGCACGTGGGATCCTCCCGGACCGGGGCATGAACCCGTGTCCCCTGCATCGGCAGGCGGACTCCCAACCACCGTGCCACCAGGGAAGCCCTAAAATTTTTTTTTAAGATGAGAACTTTTAAGATTTATTCTGTCAAATATGCAGTACAGTATTACTAACTGTAGTCACCATGCCATACATTACATCCTCAGGACTTATAGTTTGTACCTTTGGCTACCTGTACTCATTTTGCCCACCACCCTTTCCCCACCTCTGGCAACCGCCAATCTGTTCTCTGTATCTATGAGTTCACTTTTTTTTATTTTTAAAGAGTTTACATATAAGTGAGATTATACTGTTTTTGTCTTTCTGTGTCTGACTTAATTTACTTAGCATAATGCCCTCGAGGTCCTATCCATGCTGTCACAAATGGCAGGATTTCCTTTTTGTATGGCTAAATAATACTCTATTTAATTTATTTATATATATAAATATCACATATTCTTTTTTTTTTTTCTTTTTCTTTTTTTTTTTTGCGGTACGCAGGCCTCTCAGTGTTGTGGCCTCTCCCATTGCGGAGCACAGGCTCCGGACGCGCAGGCTCAGCGGCCATGGCTCACGGGCCCAGCTGCTCCGCGGCATGTGGGATCTTCCCGGACCGGGGCATGAACCCGTGTCCCCTGCATCAGCAGGCGGACTCTCAACCACTGCGCCACCAGGAAAGCCCTCACATATTCTTTATCCATTCATCCATCAGTGGACACTTAGGTTGTTTCCATGTCTTGACTATTGTAACTAATGTTGCAGTGAACATGTGAGTGCAGATGACTTTTCAAATTCGTGTGTTTGGTTCTTTGAGATAAATGTCCAGAAGTGGAGTTGTTGGATATGGTAGTTCTAGTTTTAATTTTTTGAGGAGCTTTCGTGCTGTTTCTCATAGTGGCTGCACCAATTGACAGTCCCACAAACAGTGCACAAGAATTCCCTTTTCTCCACGTCCTCACCAGCACTTGTTATTTCTTGTCGTTTTGATAATAGCCATTCTAACAGGTGATATCTCATTGTGGTTTGGATTTACATTTGCCTGATGATCAGTGATGTTGACCATCTTTTCATGTACTTGCTGCCCATTTGTATGTCTTCCGTGGAAAGATATCTATTCATACCCTCTGCACATTTTTTATTTGATTTTTTTCTATTGAGTTGTATGAGTTCTTTGTGTATTTAGTTATTAACCACTTATATTTATGATTTACAAATATTTTCTCCCATTCAGTAGGTTGCCTTTTCATTTTGTTGATGATTTCCTCTGCTGTGCAGAAGCTTTTTAGTTTGATGTAGTCCCGCTTGTTTACTTTTGGTTTTAGTGCCTTTGCTTTTGGTGTCAAATCCAAAAAACAATCATTGCCAAGACTGATGTCTAGGAGTTTTATGTGCCCGATACGGTATTAAAAGAAATTTTGCCTCTATAAAGTAGCCTTTCTCAACTGGTGTTCCATGTCAGCCTATAGAAAAAGATCTGAGTGAAATTAATTCATTACATACAATGGATTGCTTAGGACATTAAGACTTAATTTTCTCTTAGAGCCCCCTTGAGAAGAGTTGGTATGAAGGAATGAATGTTTTGTATAAGAGCAAAAGCTCTTTTGGTATTTTGTTTTCTATGGAGAAGAACTAAGAAGATGACTGATATTTGATAATACTAGTCTGGTTTGACCATAGGTCATGTTTATTTTCTTTAGATAACATCTTAAGGGAAAACTTCTAATTCAAAACCTGTCAAATACATAGAAATCAAAATGGTTTTCAGAGAAATAATCCTCTTGAGATAGGGGTTGATGGTGACTAGAAGCTTCTGAAAAAGGAGTGCTAGCAAAATTGTCCTTACAAAATTGTAATTAATATTTGCCTTTTTCAGAGTACTTCTCATGAATTATTTTACTTCATGTTTACTTCTCAGCAATGTTGTGAGATATTATCAGTACTCTGCAGAAGAAGAAACAGAGGCACAGAGAAAATTAAGTTACTTTCCCAAGTTCTTAAAGCATGTGCCACAGTTGGAATGCAGATGTTAGGCCATGCTTCATCCTTGTAGGAACAAAATGGCTGAAGTCTCACTTGGAACAATTTTAAGTAGAAATTTCTAAAATGAAAACTGAATGTTGTTAGCCTTTACTTTTTCTAAGACTCGTATTTGAAGGAAAAGAGGAGGAAGGAATTATTGGCTTCAGTTTTAAAGGAGATGTACTCTGGAACCTCAGTGTGGCATAAAGTTTGATTTCAGAATTGGCGTGAAGGCCAGAAATGTTTCTTGAATGTTAGGGTTATTAGCTAATATGTACAATTTTATGTACTTAACTTTTATGATCCATAATTTTGTTAAGATACTTAGGTTAAGGCATTAAATAATATCCTTAATGTAAATTCCAATGAGACTCATTGTCTTGGATTCTGAAAACATTAATACAATCGTCTTTCCAGATTTTGTCCATGATAGAAGAAGCAGCTGGAACCAGGATGTATGAATACAAAAAGATAGCTGCCCAGAAGACTATAGAAAAAAAGGAGGCTAAGCTGAAAGAAATTAAGACGGTAATTAAATTTATATAAAATATTTTGGGAGAAGAGAGTACTTTTGCATTTAGAGTTTCTCTGCTGTAAAAAGGGAAATTTTACCGCCCCCCTGCCCCCGCCTAGCCTTAGTTCAGTTTTCCTTAGTCTTACATCCTACTTCTCCCTTTTAAATTTCTTTAATGGTACTTCACATACTGAAAAATATGATCTTCCTTTATTTTCCAGATACTTGAAGAAGAAATTACTCCAACCATTCAGAAATTAAAAGAGGTATGTACTATATATGTGAGAACAGCCAGCTAGTATGTCTCTCAAAATTGGTGATGTATCCACGATCATACACATGGGGATGAAATGGGTACCACTTCTCAGGAATTATTCTGGCGGGTGAGATAAGGCGTTAGAGTTGATAGTCCATACTCAGCCTTCTGCTTGTAGAGGACAATGTACTTCATATCTATTAAGTCATAATGGTTTTGTAAATAGATTGCCTGTCTTAATCTCAGAAAATATGCCAGATTTTAATTCTTTGTTGAAGAGAAGTAAGTCTAAATTTTCCTGTACACTTAGAATTGAATGGAATAATATTTCATAAAGATATGGCCCTCTCTGACTTTTCTTGGTAGAGTGAATAACTTCTCCGATAAGAGGGGGCTGTCATTATAATTGCTGCTGTCAAGGCAGTTGGTAAATGAAAGGTATTGAAACAGATGACTGTTTTCTCTATAATCTTTGCAGCTTCTGACATTGTAATTAGTGTTTCAGTGAAAGAATGTTTATAGCACATTGGTTTTAAATTATGTATTTAGGAATTTATTAAATGTTCATTAAAGTTTGATATTTCTCAAGCTCTCTTCTGAATCCATATAGTAGCATAGACATTATTGGAAAAACTGAAAAATTGTGATCTTGAAGGTTCTGGCTTTTGTATGTATGATTTAGTAGAAAACACTAGATCATGAGTTTAAACCTAGATGTCATGTTTGATTTTGACAAGTTCTTTCTAAATCTAATAATATAGAGTGGTCATTTAATCACCCTGAATTTGTTTCTTCAAATTAGGAACTTTTTGTTATTTTGTTACTTTGTCCCAGTAGGTCCTAATGGGAATCAAGTTTAGTAATGTGTGAGCAAATACTTATAAATAGTTACATGAATGACTGTTGGGTGGGCATCATGGTAATACTACTACAAAGTACATTTAATAGTGCATCATTCATGGTTGTGTAGGTTGTATTTATATAGACTTCTTATTACTGCCAGTCTGTGAATCTTATGTCTGCATTTCTTTGTTAATCCCAACTGCCTGATTATATTTGAGAAGAAATAACCACAAAGGATTCACTAGAGATGGTATTATGCTATCTAACCACAGTTGTAATGTTATTTAAATCTCCCTAAAATTTATAATCCATGATCACTCAGTTTAAGACAAAATCCATTACATCATGTAATGGGAAATTTTATACATGTTGCTGTATTTTGATTCTTTCCAAATTTGTTTAAAAATATGAATTTTGAGTTATACTTTACTGGTGATTTCTCTTTCAGGAAAGATCTTCCTACTTGGAGTACCAAAAGCTTATGAGAGAAATAGAACATTTGAGTCGTTTATATATTGCTTATCAGTTTTTGCTGGCTGAAGATACCAAAGAACGCTCAGCTGAGGAGTTAAAAGAAATGCAGGATAAAATTGTGAAGCTTCAAGAAGAATTGTCTGAAAATGATAAAAAAATAAAAGCACTTAGTCATGAAATAGAAGAGTTGGAAAAAAGAAAAGATAAGGTCAGGCATATATGTAAGAATAGAATATACACTCTGAAAAAAATATTAAATTATATATTATACAATAACTATTTAGGATTTACTGGGTATTGTCTTCTGTATCGATTTCTTAATCTTAAAGTATAATAATGAAATAGCTTATAAAAAGTCAATAATTTATGTAGAAATTATACAAGAAAAGGACACCATGAACAAATTTTTAAGTACATTGATTGAATTGGGTGCATTTGATTATAGGAAATTGGAGGTATACTCCGATCTTTAGAAGATGCTCTTGCAGAAGCTCAGCGAGTTAATACTAAATCTCAAAGTGCCTTTGATTTCAAGAAGAAAAATCTGGCAAGTGAAGAGAACAAACGCAAAGAGCTGGAAAAAAATATGGTAGAGGTAAGCAAACGAGAAGTGTAATTTAATTCTAGTAGTATACATTTATCCATTCTGTTAATATTTATTGAGTGTCTGCTATGGATCAAGGGTAATTGTTTGGGGTAGGATGTAGCAATGGACAAAATACCTTGTAGGTCTTTGTTCCAGTGAGGGAAATGATGATAAAGAAGATAAATAAGTGAAAAATATCATATGTTATATAGTGATAACTGATGTGGAGAGAAAATAAAGCAGTGGAAAGGGTTGTAGTATAGGGGAGGCGGGTGTAGTTTGGGATTTTAAATTGGGTAGCTATCGAAGGTCTCATTGGAAGGGCTGTATTTCATTAAAGACCTGAAGGAGGTCAGAGAACCTCCTGTAGATAAATTGGGAGGCTGTGGGGAACGATGTTCCAGGCAAAAGAACAGCAATTGCCCCAAGTGCCTAAGGTACTGGAAAAGTAAAGAAATAAGTGTAGCTGGTTATCACTAAGTAGTAGAAATGCAAAAAGGTAATGGGGTGTAGGATCACATGTGATTTTGCAAAACATGTGAAGGACTTTGACCTTTATTCCGAGTGGCATGGGAAGTTGCTGGAGTTGGCTGAGCAGAAGCATCACTTTTTTTAATAGGACTATTGCTGTTTTGAGGATAAACTAAAGATAAATGGAAGAAGCAGGGAATCCAGGTAGTAGGTGTCCAGGTGATAGCCCTTGGATAAATGCAATAGAAGTTGGGATATTAGAGAAGTTGTGGGAATTTATGTGTATTTTAAGGATAGGTCCAGCAGACAGACCCAGTAGATTTTTTTTTTAATTGAAGTATAGTTGATTTACAATGTTGTGTTAATTTCTGCTATACAGCAAAGTGACTCAGTTATATGTATATACTTTTTCATATTCTTTCCCATTATGGTTTATCACAGGATATTGAATATAGTTCCTTGTGCCATACAGTAGGGCCTTGTTGTTTATCCATCCTATATATAATAGTTTTCATCTGCTAATCCCAAACTCCCAACCCATCCCTTCCCCACCCACCTCCCCCTTGGCAACAAGTCTGTTCTCTATGTCTGTGAGTCTTCCTGTTTTGTAGATATGTTCATTTGTGTCATGTTTCAGATTCCACGTATAAATGATATCATATGGTATTTGTCTTTCTCTTTCTGACTTACTTTGCTCAGTATGATAATCTCTAGGTCCATCCATGTTGCTGCAAATGGCATTATTTCATTCTTTTTAATGGCTGAGTAATATTGCATTGTGTGTGGGGTGCGTGTGTGTGTGTGTGTGTACATACACACTACATCTTCTTTATCCATTCCTCTGTCCATGGACATTTAAGTTGTTTTCATGTCTTGGCTGTTGTAAGTAGTGCCAGCAGATTGGTTTTTGACTGTGAAAAAGGACTGAAGGATAACTCCAGAGATTTGTCTTTGACAGTTTGAAATATGGTTACCATTTACTGAGTGGAGGATAATAGGCTTGAGGAGCCAGTTAGACATCTAAGTAGAGATGTTGGTTTGATAGTTGAATATATGAACCTTGAATCCAGGTTGGAAATACAAATCAAAATACATATGCTGGCATGCCCCAGGGCTAGTGCTCAGACTTCTTTTATATACACTCATTTCTTAGGTGATCCCATCCAGCCCTATAGCCCTAAATACCGTCTATATATTGATGCCTTTCAAATCAATAATTAGCCTTGACTCCTTCTTTGAAGGACTCATTTGTCAAGCTATTTAATTGACATTTTTACATGGATGACTTTAGAAGTCTAAAACTTAACATAACCAAAATAGAACTCTTAAATTTTCCCTACCTACCCAAACCTGCCTGAGTTACTGAATTTTCCTCATGTAAGTAAATGATACCACTGTTAACCTAGCTGTTCACTCCAGAACCTGGAGTCCTCCTGAATTTTTCCTTTTCCCTCAAACTCTAATTCATCAACAAATTCTGTTGACTCTAAAAGTATATCCAGAATACAGCCACTTTTCACACCTCCTTCACTGCTAACCTGGTTGAAGCTATCACGTCCCAGGAGGGATACTCAGTAGTGTCCTTAATAGTTACCTTGCTTTTACTTGCTCACTGTGCTCCAACCACAGTTCCTCCAACACCCAAGCATATTCCTCAGAGCTTGACAAGTATGCTGTCCCCCTAGTATTAGGGTGATCACTCCTTTTGATTCATTTAGGTTTCTGCTCAAAATATCATCACAAAAGGCCTTCCCTCATCATTCTTAAAACAGTAGTCCCATCATTTCTTGTCCCTTTACCTTGCTTTAGTTATTTGTTTACTATGTCTTCCACCTTAGAAATGTAGGCTCCCTGAGGACCCTGTGTCTTTAATGTCTAGAATAATGCCTGGTACATATCTAATAAATATCCAGTGAATCATGAATTAAGTAAGCCAAAATTTCTGGTCACTTTCATGTAAATATGACTAGATTTTTTTTTTCTTTCAGTGCTGGTATCTTACATAGCATTAGATACCTGGTTACTAGAACTTAAAAGGTGTTAAGTGGGCCTTCCCTGGTGGCGCAGTGGTTGGGAGTCCGCCTGCCGATGCAGGGGACACGGGTTCGTGCCCCGGTCCGGGAGGATCCCACATGCCGCGGAGCGGCTGGGCCTGTGTGTCCGGAGCCTGTGCTCTGCAACGGGAGACGCCACAGCAGTGAGAGGCCCACGTACCGCAAAAAAAAAAAAAAAAAAAGGTGTTAAGTGTTAGTAATGCTGTTCCCATAATTATTTAACACTTAAATTTATGGCCTTTAATAGCTTATATTTTCAAATACATGCTCTTAATCCTAAAATCTCTACTTTTAAGCTTTGGGTAGGGTGGTTATTATTTCAATTTTATAGGTTTAGAACTTGATTTTTAGTTTTTTCAAGTGGTTTGTTTAAATTTGCAATGATGTTTTAGTTCACTGTCTCCCAGATTTGACTATAACGTATGGAATGAAAGTATTATTAGGATAAGAGGTACATTTATCCTAAAAACTGAGAAAGGCTGAATTTCAAAATGGGAATAAAGTATAAAGTTATGATGGTTAAAGTACCATGTTCACTTCAAATTGCTGTGAAATTTGATGACATAAAGGTATATGTGTTTAAGAAAATGGATGGTTTTCGAAAATATAATACTTTCCAATCTGAAACTCTTCCTAAAGGATTCTAAAACTTTAGCAGCAAAGGAAAAAGAGGTTAAAAAGATGACAGATGGGCTGAGTGCCCTTCAAGAAGCAAGTAATAAAGATGCTGAAGCTTTGGCTGCTGCACAGCAGCACTTCAATGCTGTTTCAGCTGGCCTGTCCAGTAATGAAGATGGAGCAGAAGCAACTCTTGCTGGTCAAATGATGGCCTGTAAAAATGACATAAGTAAAGTTCAGACAGAAGCCAAACAGGTAAATATAGACAGTAAGCACTATGTGATTGCAGTTTTTATTCACTTTTTTATTTTCATTTTTTTTTGAGAAGCTCCTTCACATTATGCTTTGGCAGTTGTTATAAAATGTTGAAAATAATCAGATCAATATCAAGGAACTTGTTTATTGTTTACTATATTCTGTCACTCTTTAGCACCTAAAACAATGAAATTCAAATATGTTCATTGCTAACTGTTGACAATGTTAGTTTAAGATGCTATAAAACGTAAAATACCTTTATAGATTAATTGAAATTATAAGTGCCATAAATGCTGTATTCTGCTTTCAGCATTGTATGGAATATTTGAGGTTAGTTTGTTTTCATCTTTTTGCTATTTTATTGACATCATAAAATTGAAGTTTTAAGCTTTAACAGGAAAACAAAAATGTCTTCATTTCTATGTCCACCACACTTAGTTCTTTAAAACTTTGTTTCTGAAACTTTTTAGTATCCTCCTTGGAAGTATCTCTACCTCCCATTTACCCCCATTCCAGTCTTTGGTTTCCCTGCTCTGATTTCATAATCTTCAATGGCTTTTTGATCTATAAAATTGTTTTCATATTTGTTTAGATGTGCAGCTTAGAAGTCCTATGAACGCAGGAGTTTTGATGGCAGAAAGAAAAAATGTATATATACACACGCACATTCTTTTATTTGTTTTTTAATGGAGGACTCATCTTTAAAAATATTCACAGATGTGTGTGTATTAATCCCATTCAATGTTTTCTATTATATATTTGCAACTTTTTCATTTGAAGATTATGGTCACAAAAAAGGTGATGGTCAGTTTTTTTTGTTAACTTATTTTATACTGGGAAAAGTCCACCATTCAGTTTTAAAGGAAGTATACATTCATTTAGATCTTAGAATACTAGTTCATGGTTTTAAGGAATAGTGCTCAATTATATAAACTAGCATTTAAGTATCAGACTTACAGCTTTTAAATTTTTCTGTCCGTTTAGCTTCCTTTTCCTGTATAATTTTATTTCTCATTGTTCAATACAGTTGTACAGTTAATTATACAACACAAATATACATAAATGCAAACATGCATATCTAAGTGGAAAAGGAGGGAAGAAAGTGATAGAAATAGCTTTCTATTTTGTTTTTAATTTAACCAGCTAATGACAGTTATTCTTTGATATAATTTTTGAGCTCATTGATGTCAGTTTTATAAATATTAAAAATATGGACTTAAATTGCAAATTATTTAATGATTGGAGCTTTTATTCATTTATATTCTGAGTAGTGTTTTGAGGTGAAAACATTGGGAAATGATTGATCTATTGAGATATTGATCCAAGTGACCAAACAGTTACATTTTCAAGGCTGATGTCTCTTAAAGCAGTCTGAATCTGTGGCCATTTTATCACTAGCAGTGTCTGCCTCATATAGTCTGTTACATTTTTCTGTTATAGGCTCAGATGAAGTTGAAACATGCCCAGCAAGAATTAAAGACTAAACAAACAGAAATTAAGAAGATGGATGGGGGCTATAGGAAGGATCAAGAAGCTTTAGAAGCTGTGAAGAAACTTAGAGAAAAACTTGAAGCCGAAATGAAAAAGCTAAATTATGAAGGTTGGCCTTTAAAGATGTTAAATCATTAGGAAGTAGTGATTATTGATAGAAACTTCCTTAAATAAAGGAAATAGCAAGTAGGAAATATTTTATCCCATTAATATTAATGGGTATTAGTATAGGAATTATTTATAAATATAGTCACAAAAATAAGTATAAATCAACCCTTTGAATTTTTGAAAGCTCAATAGTGAGAATTTCCTGCTTCAGTCACTCTGAAGTGCCACTTGAAAACTCAAAAATGTTATTTATATATTTCTACGTTAGTAGGTATCCAATTCATATGTTGTTTCTTGGCATGAAAATGGTGTTATGTGTTGGAAATATGTCTACTTGACACTTGATAGAAATTTGAATGTCAAGCATGCTTTTATTAATAATACTTATCAGAAGTTTGTATTTTGCTTTTAGAAATGCTTTGGAAATAGAGGTTACTAATATTTTCCTTAAAGCAGTAGAATATTTGAGTTTTTAAAACTTGGTTTCAATTTACTTATGACTTATTGTTCAGAAAACAAGGAGGAATGCCTTCTGGAAAGGCACAGGCAGCTATCTCGTGATATCAGTAGATTGAAAGAAACATATGAAGCTCTCTTGGCCAGGTTTCCCAATCTTCGATTTGCCTACAGGTAAGAGAGCTAAACATTGAATTCTAACATCATGGTAATAACCAGGACATATTTTTGTATGAAAGTTATTGTAAGCTGCTTTTCCTTAATTGATATTTTTTCCTTAAATGTTTTTTGAATGTTTCAGATTTGTAGGCAGGGGAAATTCTTGTGAAGTTTAAGGCTACTGATGCCACTAATCTTAAAACCAAAATGAGGGGAATTTAATCTCGGTTGGAAAGTTCCTTTAAAGTTATTATATCATTAATATTAAATAACTGTAAACGTTAACATTTTACAGTTTGTTTTACTATATGGTTCTTTTTTCATGGAATACTTAATATATATATTACAAAGATTAGAACATCAAAGTTATTTTGTTACATTGAAAACATATATACTGAAAGATCTTTCAATTGATCTTAAAACAATAGTCAAGTGTATAGTAGCATACTGTGTAAAAAAACCAATGTACATACCTTAATTAAAAAAGGCTTTATTACTGAAAAATACTATCAGCTGACAATGCAGGGTTGCCATAAACCTTCAATTTGTAAAAAGCAAAACAACAACAAAAAACAGCAGTATTTGTGAAACACAATAAAAGGTATGCCTGTAGCTGGCTAGTCATCTGAGACATTTGAAATTTTTTGTTTCATTAAAACTATATGATTCTTGTGCTATCACTTTAATGTATTGTCAGAAAGAGCTCTTGACTACTAAAGTACAACTTTTTCTATTTTCTTATCTAAGATTAATTTTTGTCCACTTTTCTGTTTTAGGGATCCAGAGAAGAACTGGAACAGAAATTGTGTGAAAGGACTTGTAGCTTCACTGATTAGTGTGAAAGATACATCTGCAACCACAGCTTTAGAATTGGTGGCTGGGGACCGACTCTACAACGTTGTAGTAGACACAGAGGTAAATTGATTTTAATGAAAGAAAACCTATAATTGCTGTTTAGCTTGAAAAATCATGTGCTCCTAGTAGAACTGGGTACTTTCTTGATGTTTTAAGCTTCTCCTAAGGCTGGATGCTTATCTTTACAGGGTAAAACTATAGAATTAATGACTTTTTTATTATGTTATTGATTATATTTAATTAACTGTATTCCGTTCTTTATTATGGCTGAGTAATGCTAACTCAGGAGCCCAGAATGCATATTATCGATCTTAGAATTTTGATTGTTCAGGATAGTAGGCACTCAGCATTTATTTGATTATGGATTCCTAAACTTGCACTCATTCCATTTAAATGTTCTCTGTCATTAATATTTTTTTCATTTCTAATGCACAATGCTTTAGGTTACTGGAAAAAAGCTACTAGAAAAGGGGGAATTGAAGCGTAGATACACTATAATTCCACTCAATAAAATTTCAGCCAGATGTATTGCTCCAGAAACTCTGAGGATTGCTCAGAATCTTGTAAGTCTTTTTTATATGCTTTATCTGCATCTTACTTTTTTTTTTTTTTAATTACAGGACATTAGCTTTGTCCTTTGAAGTAAATTGGGATTTAAGTCATATATCAAAGCACAAAATTTTATTGTGATACCATGCTTTAAAAAGTTAAGATACCAAAGAGAATAAGTTGGCTTTTGTTAAATTAGATGGAGAGAGAATAGAAATGTTGGAAGACTAAAATACCCTTTGATATTTTAAAGTTGTAGTATTAAATGTCCTTATTTTATTTTTTAAATTTTTATTGGAGTATAGTTGATTTACAATGTTCTGTTAGTTTTAGGTGTACATCTACGTGATTCAGTTATATATATATATATATATATATATATATATATATCTCCATTACTTTTCAGGTTATTTTCCCATATAGGTTATTATGGAATATTGAGTACAGTTTCCTCTGCTATACAGTAGGTCCTTCTTAGTTATCTGTTTTATTTATAGTAGTGTGTATATGTTAATCCCAATCTCCTAATTTATCACTTCCCCTCATGTTTCCCCTTTGGTAACCATAAGTTTGATTTTGAAATCTATGAGTGTTCCTGTTGCTGGTCTCTTAACTTCAAATGCATTTCCCATTTCTTGGCATTTGTACTCTTCTCACAGTTGCTGGTTTTGATATCGTATTTGTGTCTGGATGATTTCCAACCTTTACTTTATGTTTGCCTTTCTTGGTGAGCTTTCCCATTTGTGATTTTCTTGCTTCTAGTTGTGGACTCCTTTTTGTTTTTTTTTCCTGCCTAGAGAAGTTCCTTTTGCATTTGTTGTAAAGCTGGTTTGGTGCTGTTAAATTCTCTTAGCTTTGGCTTGTCGGTAAAGCTTTTTTTTTTTTTTTTTAATATCTTTACAATGGTGTGTTAGTTTCTGCTTTATAACAAAGTGAATCAGTTATACATATGTTCCCATATCTCTTCCCTCTTACGTCTCCCTCCCTCCCACCCTCCCTATCCTACCCCTCTAGGTGGTCACAAAGCACCGAGCTGATCTCCCTGTGCTATGCGGCTGCTTCCCACTATCTATTTTACGTTTGGTAGTGTATATATCTCCGTGCCACTCTCTCACTTTGTTACAACTTACCCTTCCCCCTCCCCATATCCTCAAGTCCATTCTCTAGTAGGTCTGTGTCTTTATTCCCATCTTACCCCTAGGTTCTTCATGACATTTTTTATTTTCTTAGATTCCATATATATGTGTTAGCATATGGTATTTGTCTTTCTCTTTCTGACTTACTTCACTCTGTATGACACACTCTAGGTCCATCCACGTCACTACAAATAACTCAATTTCGTTTCTTTCTATGGCTGAGTAATATTCCATTGTATATATGTGCCACATCTTCTTTATCCATTCATCCAATGATGGACACTTAGGTTGTTTCCATCTCCTGGCTATTGTAAATAGAGCTGCAATGAACATTTTGGTACATGACTCTTTTTGAATTATGGTTTTCTCAGGGTATATGCCCAGTAGTGGAATTGCTGGGTCATATGGTAGTTCTATTTGTAGTTTTTTGAGAAACCTCCATACTGTTCTCCATAGTGGCTGTACCAATTCACATTCCCACCAGCAGTGCAAGAGTGTTCCCTTTTCTCCACACCCTCTCCAGCATTTATTGCTTCTAGATTTCTTGATGATGGCCATTCTGACTGGTGTGAGCTGATTTCTCATTGTACTTTTGATTTGCATTTCTCTAATGATTAATGATGTTGAGCATTCTTTCATGTGTTTGTTGGCAGCCTGTATATCTTCTTTGGAGAAATGACTATTTAGGTCTTCTGCCCATTTTTGGATTGGGTTGTTTGTTTTTTTGTTATTGAGCTGCATGAGCTGCTTGTAAATTTTGGAGATTAATCCTTTGTCAGTTGCTTCATTTGCAAATATTTTCTCCCATCCTGAGGGTTGTCTTTTGGTCTTGTTTATGGTTTCCTTTGCTGTGCAAAAGCTTTGAAGTTTCATTAGGTCCATGTGTTTATTTTTGTCTTTATTTCCATTTCTCTAGGAGGTGGGTCAAAAAGGATCTTGCTGTGATTTATGTCATAGAGTGTTCTGCCTATGTTTTCCTCTAAGAGTTTGATAGTTTCTGGCCTTACATTTAGGTGTTTAATCCATTTTGAGTTTATTTTTGTGTATGGTGTTAGGGAGTGTTCTAATCTCATACTTTTACATGTCCCTGTCCAGTTTTCCCAGCACCACTTATTGAAGAGGCTGTCCTTTCTCCACTGTACATTCCTGCCTCCTTTATCAAAGATAAGGTGACCATATGTGCGTGGGTTTATCTCTGGGCTTTCTATCCTGTTCCATTGATCTTTCTGTTTTTGTGCCAGTACCACACTGTCTTGATTAATGTAGCTTTGTAGTATAGTCTGAAGTCAGGGAGCCTGATTCCTCCAGCTCCGTTTTTCGTTCTCAAGATTGCTTTGGCTATTCGGGGTCTTTTGTTTTTCCAAACAAATTTTGAAATTTTTTGTTCTAGTTCTGTGAAAAATGCCAGTGGTAGTTTGATAGGGGTTGCATTGAATCTGTAGATTGCTTTGGGTAGTAGAGTCATTTTCACAATATTGATTCTTCCAATCCAGGAGCATGGTATATCTCTCCATCTATTTGTATCATCTTTAATTTCTTTCATCAGTGTCTTACAATTTTCTGCATACAGGTCTTTTGTCTCCTTAGGTAGGTTTATTCCTAGATATTTTATTCTTTTTGTTGCAATGGTAAATGGGAGTGTTTTCTTGATTTCACTTTCAGATTTTTCATCATTAGTGTACAGGAATGCCAGAGATTTCTGTGCATTAATTTTGTATCCTGCTACTTTACCAAATTCATTGATTAGCTCTAGTAGTTTTCTGGTAGCATCTTTAGGATTCTCTATGTATAGTATCATGGCATCTGCAAACAGTGACAGCTTTACTTCTTCTTTTCCGATTTGGATTCCTTTTATTTCCTTTTCTTCTCTGATTGCTGTGGCTAAAACTTCCAAAACTGTGTTGAATAAGAGTGGTGAGAGTGGGCAACCTTGTCTTGTTCCTGATCTTAGTGGAAATGCTTTCAGTTTTTCACCATTGAGGACGATGTTGGCTGTGGGTTTGTCATATATGGTCTTTATTATGTTGAGGAAAGTTCCCTCTATGCCTACGAGGCCACCATCACCCTGATACCAAAACCAGACAAGGATGTCACAAAGAAAGAAAACTACAGGCCAATATCACTGATGAACATAGATGCAAAAATCCTCAACAAAATACTAGCAAACAGAATCCAACAGCACATTAAAAGGATCATACACCATGATCAAGTGGGGTTTATTCCAGGAATGCAAGGATTCTTCAATATACGCAAATCAATCAACGTGATACACCATATTAACAAATTGAAGGAGAAAAACCATATGATCATCTCAATAGATGCAGAGAAAGCTTTTGACAAAATTCAACACCCATTTATGATAAAAACCCTGCAGAAAGTCTGTAAAACTTTTGATCTGTTGAATCTGAATGAGAGCCCTGCTGGGTAGAGTATTCTTGGTTGTAGGTTTTTCCCTCTCATCACTTTGAATATATCATGCCACTCCCTCTGGCCTGCAGAATTTCTGCTGAAAAATCAGCTGATAACCTTATGGGGGTTCCCTTCTATGTTATTTGTTGCTTTTCCCTTTTTACTTTTAATGTTTTTCTTTGTATCTAATTTTTGCCAATTTGGTTATCATGTGTCTCGGTGTGTTCCTTCTTTGGTTCATCCTGTATTTGATTCTCCTTGCTTCCTATAGTTGAGTGTTTCCTTTCTCATGTTAGGGAGGTTTTCGGCTACATCTCTTTAAATGTTTTCTCAGACCCTTTCTCTCTTTTCTCCTTCTGGGACCCCTATAATGTGAATGCTGTTGCATTTAATGTTGTCCCAGAGGTCTCTGAGACTGTCCTCATTTTTTCTCATTCTTTTTTCTTCATTCAGTGGCAGTGCCCAGTGTTGTGGTGACTAGAGCCTGCACTGGATATTGGGCGGGTCCTCCACTTTCCTCTGTGGTTGTCACTGCCGTCAGGGGCAGGGTCTGCTCCCTAGTTGTTGGAGTAGAAGCCCCCAGATCTGTTTCTGAGCTGTGTTCCTGATCTGTGGTGTGAGGTAGGCAGGATTTCTCTCCCACTGGGAGAGAAACCACTGAGTATTCCTCCTCTGGAGCTGTTCACCTGTGATTGTGCTCTGTTGTGTCACCTTCCACCCATTGTGCTGGCTCACAAAGTACACTGCTCTTGGCCCTGCTCTCGTCCCCTCTTAACTGTGGGTATGCTGGCAGTTGGCCCTGGTGTCTCTAAAGCATTGTTTTCACCAGGCCACCAATGCACATCCAGTGAAGTCAGGTGCCAGGACTGCAGCAGTCATGCACATGGAGTTGCTGTGGGACCTATGGAGGCAGCTCAGACTCTGGCCTGGTTCAACCCGCACAAAGCCCACAGCTGCTAAAGCCAGACCTGTCTCAGCTGCAGGAGCACTCGTTGTCTGTTTGGATATTCTGCAGGTGGTAAATTTACAAAGCCGGCAGCAGAGGTGTAAATCCATGGTTCACAAAGCTGCAAGGAGAGATGTCAGCTCTTCTTCCTTAGTCACACGGCCCCTGAGGCTCAGACCTACCAGCCTCTGCTCCTGAGGCTGCCCCTGAGGAGCCTGCCCAGGTGGGAGGGGGCCAGGGCAGCGGTCAGGATGTGTGGGCTGCCCAGGCAGGAGCCCCTAGTAATGCCTGCAGCGGCAGGTGCCAGTGCGTGGGGAAAGAGGCTGCCGTGGCGGCTGTGCCCTTCACACACTGCTCAACAACAGCGCTTTGCTTCTGTGGTGGCTGGGGCTTCTTCCACGAACATTCCTGGTTGCTCCTGTCCCTTCAGGCTGACTCCATGCAGACAAAAGTGGTCCTCTCTGCAGGTCAGCTCTCCAAACCCCACATTCCAGCGCCCAGCCCCTGTCCATACCACCACACGTGTCTCAGGCTGGAGCGTGCAGGACTGTGGCACGGACCATCCGTGTAGGTCTCACTCTGTCCTGCCTGTCACAGACTGGTTGCTGCACTTCCCTGTGAGCCCTCGAAGCTCCCCTTCTGTCCCATCTGATCTCCCCACTGGTGAGGATATCTCCCCAGGTGTGGGAACCTCTCCTCTCCTTCAGCTCCCCTCCAAGGGGTACATGTCCCATCCCACTTCCTCTTTTCTTTTTTATTTCTTTCATCCTACCTGGTTACATGGGGATCTTTCTTGTCCTTTCAGGTGTCTGAGGTCCTCTGCTAGTATTCAGAAGGTGCTCTGTGAGAATTGTTCCATTTGTAGATGTATTCTTGATATATTTGTGGGGAGGTGTGTTCCACGTCACCCTACTCTGCCATCTTCTAGAATGTCTTTAAACCTAAGTCACATGACTATCAGGTGGCATTAAATGTTAAATTTTTGATTTCCAAATAGAATTATAGAGCTTATAGATAAATACAAGAATTCTTCAGGTTTTTTCATGCCAGGCACACTTAAACTGGCTGCAGTGACAACCGTTATGGAAGGTATCCATCCATCTTGCAGAGATGCTTCTCTATCAGAGCTTTTCTAGATTGCTTACCAACCTATGAACATACAAAGCAGGTAACCAGTATATGCAGTCAGCTGCTGAGATAGATCTAAAGTGGTGTGGTTACTAGTAAACAGATGAGTACAAGGAAATACATTTAAAAGGCTGTAGTGGTTGCATAATATTTGGTAAAAACATGAAGCCAATCATAAGATTCAGCAGTGATATCAGTTATTGAACAGGCATTCCAAGTGCATGAGTTGAAAAGAAAATACTATGAAACCTGAAAATGCATGTATAATTAAGATACTAAATGGATAGTCAGTAAATTTCTTGAAATTGAGACACCTTCAATGAAAATTGTTTACTATCAGAAGAAGAAAGATGAGTACAGAGTAATTGAAAGGTGGTATTTTTGGTTAGTATTTACATCCTTTACTTAGAAAAATCACCTTAGGGTCTAGAAGGTTTTGGAAGTTATTTTAGTCCTATGTCAAGTTCCAGTGTTAGAAGTCAATTGGGGTTTTAAGTAACAACTAAAACACTTCTACCCAGATCCCTCAGCCAGACCCACTTAATGGTAACTGCTATGTCAGAGGACACTGCTGTACATTTGTTACATAGATCTGCCTTCATTATGATTTCTGCTACTACTAAGCTCCATAAAGTATGCTAAGTTCTAAAAATGTGGGCAGAGGTAGACATTATAAACAAAGGTTGAGAAAAGACAGTTGGATCAAAATAAAAGATTGAGGGATTTAAAAAAGATTTTTTTTTTACTCAATTATTGTTTTTATTTCTGTAACTAGCAGGTGGTTGCCTTAGCATGTTTTATTTGAATGAAAAAGTATTCACTTTGGAACAACCAAGTTAATAATTGAAGCAAAACATTTTATGTAATTGTGTTGATCCAGAAATTGATGTACTTTAATTAAGAAAGGATGTTCACTAGAGGGGTGGGATAGGGAGGGTGGGAGGGAGGGGGAGACGCAAGAGGGAAGAGATATAGGGACATATGTATACGTATAACTGATTCACTTTGTTATAAAGCAGAAACTAACACACCATTGTAAAGCAATTATACTCCAATAAAGATGTTAAAAAAATTTATTTTCTAAAATAATCCACTTTGAATTTAGAAACTTGGTAGTGGCTTCTGCTTGATTGAAACTCTCATAATGATTGGTATTCTAACTAAATATTTTACTTAGATTTTTCAGTGTTTAAACTTAGAATTGTTTTTTTCTAAAAGTGTTGAGTTTTCTATAGCATTTTAGAAAATTCGAAAGGAGTTGTAGTTCCGGATAGGTATTCAGTTTCTGTTGTGGCAGTTCTTACTATTTTATAAAATAATATTTGAAAGGAAAGGAGTAATATGTATCACGACATAACTGTTTTCCCCTAGGTTGGCCCTAATAATGTTCGTGTGGCTCTTTCCCTGGTTGAATACAAACCAGAACTTCAGAAAGCAATGGAATTTGTCTTTGGAACAACATTTGTTTGTGACAATATGGATAATGCAAAAAAGGTAGCTTTCGATAAAAGGATAATGACTAGAACCGTGACTCTAGGAGGTGATGTATTTGATCCTCACGGGACATTGAGTGGAGGTAGGTTTTATATCATTTTGTCCTCACAATTCTGTGTGGTAAATAGGATGGGGGCTTTTTTTTTTAAACAGGAAATATTGGGCTTGGAATGACTTAATCCAGTGTTTTATTCCTAATCAAAGGATCGAGTTTTCTTTTGAATACCTACTTTGTGACAGGTGCTTAATATTAATTGAGAAATTATACACTGTCATTGTCCTGAAGGAACTCATAGGCTAGTAATCAGTCCTATAGCTTTTCTTATTCATCTTAAGTCTATTCCTGTTTATTTTCTCTTGCTTTTTGTCTTATTAAGATATTCTAGTCACTGGGATATGAAGTCTTTTTAGTCAGAACATTTGTAGCTTAACTACCCACTTCTCCTTTAGGAAACATGTTAACTTGTAATTTGTGTATATGTTACTGCTCCTGTCAAAAGTAAAACAAAAAATTAAATCTGCCTGAATGCCTTAAGTAAGGAATTCTTAGATAATGACCATATATTTCTTGTTCTAATATTTGCAACACTGAGTTTCCAGATCTGTGTCAAGTGACCATGTAATAAATAACAAACACTAAATAGTACTTACTGTGTACTGGGCAGTGTTGTAAGACTGTACTGTCCAATACAGTAGCTACTAGCCACATGTGGCTCTTTACACCAAAATAAGATAATTAAAATTAAATAAAATTAAAATAATTTCCTTAATTGCACTAGTCATATTTCAAGGGCTCAGTAACCACAAGTGGTTAGTGGGTAATTGGACAGTGCAAATATAGAACATTTCTATCATTCTGTAAAGCCCTATTCTAAGGACTTTAAATGATTAGCTTATTTAATCCTTATAGCAACCATAAGGTAGACATTACTATCATCTCCATTATACAGTTTTAGAAACTAAGGTATAGAGTGATTAAGTAACTTGCTGGTAAGTGGCAGAGCTCAGAATTTGAACTCAGGTGGTCTGATTACAGAGTTTGTGCTTTTAACCAAACCAAGAGACTTGGATGTTTCTTGAGATATCAAGTGTCTTAATTTCTTTCTAGGCCAAGAAAACAGCCAATATAATGAATTCCATGATAAAGTATCAAGTTCCCCAGTGTACAAGATGACTAGCATCTGCAATTGGAAGATAGAGACCAAATATTTTTAAATATCTAAAATAGAAGAAACATTTTAGATTTCATTGAATTGGAGGTTCTTAAAATTCCTGCTTAAGAGATGGCAAATATGTAACCCCATATCTATAAACAAGGTGCTCACAATAGCATTGCTAATTGACCTTTGCATCCTCCCATCAAACCTAGAGTTTTCTTGCCAACCTAACACCTCAGCCTGTTACTGCCAGTTATAGTGCACGTAAGGTGAAACCAGTTTACACTGCTACATCGAGTTTAGACCACATTATGATGTGGTAATAAACAGCTCCCAAATCTCAGTAGCTTACAAGTTTATTCCATAATTATGCTACATTATCTGTGGGTCACTTGTCTCTGCTCCCTGTTATTCTCATTATGGGACCCAGGCTGACTGAGAAGTAAGTCCCTTTTTTGAACATACTTTTCTCATGGGAAGGGAAGGGGAAAACATGGTAAATTATGTGCTGCCTCTTAAAGCTTCCTTTCAGAAGAGGTACATTTCCCACTGATTGGCTAGAGCAAAGCACATGGCTAAGCCTGATGACAGTAGAGAGGGAAATGGGCCTGGGAGGGATGGGCCCAGACGGCAAGGGCAATGATTATTTTGAATAAATAATCCACCACATCTACTTAGAAGTATTTGTTATCAAGTATGTATGCCCTACGATTCAAATGATGAAGTGAATTCCGTAGCTTCATAAACTTACTAAAGATTGGCTGTTGAATTATTTCAAGTATAATTCTCTCAGAAAAGTTTTTATTGCTTACTAAATACATGGTAACTTGGTGTCAAAGGCCTGTTTCAATTTGCCTCTGTCAGGTGCCCGATCCCAGGCAGCTTCTATTTTAACCAAGTTTCAAGAACTCAAAGATGTTCAAGATGAGCTGAGAATCAAGGAGAATGAGCTACAGGCTCTAGAAAAGGAATTAGCAGGTCTTAAAAACACTGCTGAAAAGTAAGACTTTGGTTGGATTAAGCTGTATTTAAACATTTTCTTGGTCAAAGATTTGCATGGTAGAAGATGAAAGAAAATTTTATTTAAAGAAATACTTCTGACTTTTTAAATAATAACCTTGGTATTATTGAATAAGTTGTGAATTGATAACTTGTTTATCAGTTTTTTTTAATATAAATAGTGTCTTTGTTTTAAGAAATTGGGGAAAGCTAATTAAAAGAAGGAAAGAAAAATCAGCCAAATATTCCCCTTTTTCTGCTGAGATACGCTCTGTTAACATTCTGCTGGGATTAGTGAGGAAATCCATAGATACTCTAGAGGTTGATGCCAGAGGATATTTGAGTCCTTGATTTGAGATGATGTGATATTATAGCATCAATCAGGTGACTTCACTAAGTTTTGCAGCATTATGGCTGTCCTGTAGATGTTGAAGATCTCTAAGTTTACTATGGAGAAGTTAAACAAGTTATGTCAAAAGTCACTGCTAGAATTAAAGTGTTTACTTACAGTGTATTTTCTGTGTGGGTGTGGATATAGGTATGTATGCGTACTTTTCAACACTACTTCTGTTTGTGTATGATGCATATTTTGTGTATGACACAATATGCGTATGCCATTTTTTTTTTCAAAATTGGTACCATGCTATTTAATGTAACCTTTTTTTGTCACTTAACGTTGTTTACTATTGTGTGCCTCATGCCAAGTACTCTTCGAGGAGCTGGGAATATAGCAGGGAGTCAAACATATATTTCTTCATCTTGTTTTGATATGTGTAGCTGGGGCAACAGACAATATAAAAAGTTAAACTGGTAAAATGTATGTTAGATAATGCTAAGTTCTAAGAAGAAAAAAGTAAAATAGTAAAGGAGATATGAACTATCCAGGGCAAAGAAAGAGGTGTTGAAATATTATATGGGGTGGGCAGGGAAAGCCTTACTGAGAAGAAGACTGTTGAATAAATACCAGAATGATGTGAGTGAACTCGCCATGTGGTTATCCAGGAGAACAGTCCTTACTTGCTATAAAAGCTTCAGGAGTATAAATGCCACAGACTTACTAAGTACAGTATTTGAGAGCTTAATTGTAATTTTTTTCTAGTCACTCTGAAGATGGCAAATGGGAACTGAGATAAAATTAAAATCAAACATTTTATTTAGAATTCACAATACTGAATAAAGCTTAAAAAAAAAGAGAGCGAGAGAGATAAAAACCTTGAAATGAGAGACTTTCCTGGTTCGAGCCCTGGTCTGGGAAGATCCCACATGCCTCAGAGCAACTAAGCCAGTGCGCCACGACTATTGAGCCTGTGCTTTAGAGCCCGCGAGCCACAACTACTGAAGCCTACACACCTAGAGCCCATGCTCCGCAACAAGAGAAGCCACCACAGTGAGAAGCCCATGCACTGCAATGAAGAGTAGCCCCCGCTCGCCTCAACTAGAGAAAACCCATGTGCAGCAATGAAGACCCAATGCAGCCAAAAATAAATAAATTAATTTAAAAAAACTTGAAGTGATTTTTTTTTTTTTTTTTTGGTAAACTTTTGGCATTCATCTTCTGAAATCATCAAAACTTAGAATGGTACCAAGACTTCTTTGGGACACAGTATTATATGGAAGAGATTGCTACAGTAAGTCGAAGTGGCCATTTGAAGATGTAAATTGTATCAAAATGCCCACTTTCAAACATTATATACATGTAAAGTCTGCCTTTTACCTTCATTACCATACCTTAACCATAAAGTGAATGAACTTTTTCTGTGAGAAAGATACAAAAAGATTTCTTTGATATGTGGAAGCTCTGTCAAGGCAATGAGTTTGTGGTTACATTTGGCTTGGAACTGTTAACTTTGTTGAGCAATACTGGATCATTTATTCTGCAGAGTTGTCTTGTAGACTAATTGTGGCCCAGAGGTTAAGGAAGAGAAATAGATTTGGAAAAATGAGAGTGGAAGGGTCAACTAAAGCCATTCTTTCATAGATCATATCAGGAAAATAGCTTATATCTTTTTTCACATTTCTACACTTTACATTTTTAAATGAGTTGGAAAATGACTGAAGTTAAAATTATGCTGTCAAGCAGTCTCAGACAAGAATACTCAAGGGAGTACTTAGGCTTTATAAGTTGCTTCCTTACTTTTTCCTCAAACCTCATGAATTTCTAGTGACAAGCAACCTTTGAATTTACTGTAATTTAAAATTTCACTGCAGCTGAATTAGCAAAATACCTTCCAAAGAAATAACTTGAAGCATCCAGAACTGGGGGAGGATTATAGGGTTTGCAAAAAAAGTGCTTTGCAAATGTTTAAGTTCAGTACTGTGCCATTTTAAACTACCAGTCTCCTTACAAAATGTAGGGAACAATATTATTTTTTTAACATTTGAAACTAGGGATTAATAGATAACAAAATTTTTGAAATATTATATAATTGTTATGTATTCTATTTCTGTGATGGGGAGCTGTTATGGAGTTTTTCTTTTTGATAAGGATCAGTGGGAGGAGTTATTTTATTATTATTATTTTTTTTTGTGGTATGTGGGCCTCTCACTGTTGTGGCCTCTCCCGTTGCGGAGCACAGGCTCCGGACGCACAGGCCCAGCGGCCATGGCTCACGGGCCCAGCTGCTCCGCGGCATGTGGGATCCTCCCAGACCGGGGCACGAACCCGTTTCCCCTGCATCGGCAGGCGGACTCTCAACCACTGCGCCACCAGGGAAGCCCGGGAGGAGTTATTTTTAAGGAAACCTATTTATTCAAAGATTATTAGTATTTTCTAAAATTAAGAATATTTCTCTGGATAGTTACAATTGGTCTTGGTCATTTAGGGTTGTTTACCTTCAGTAACCAAGTCAAACGAGTTTAATTGATGCCTCAGAAATGCGGAAGTTATCAAAACGAGTCTTGTAACCAGTGGCATCTTATATTATGTTGTATGAGTTTGTTTTGGGTAAGAGCCTGTTATTTAAAAGTATGTCTCTAACATCAGAAAAACTGTTGTCATTTATTATAAACTTCTCTTTCTTAAGGTATCGCCAACTAAAACAGCAGTGGGAGATGAAAACTGAGGAGGCAGATTTATTACAAACCAAGCTTCAGCAAAGCTCATATCACAAGCAACAAGAAGAATTAGATGCTCTTAAAAAAATCATTGGTAAGACAAAAACATTCTGTGCTAATCTGTTTCTACTGATAACCTTACTTTAGGTATTTAGCAGCTCTTGTGTTTATTATATATTTATCTGCATTAATTACTTTAAATATTTTAATTTTAAAAAATATTTTTCAATTTAAATATTTTAATAATTCTCTATTAATTTGCCCTTTTTTAATTGGGTTGCTCATAGCTTGTTTTTATTGTTCTCATACACAAGAGTCCTGATTTTTTTTATAGATCACCACATTACAAATATCTTTTTTGTTATGTGCTTGTCTTTTAGTTTTATGTTTATAGTATTTTTGTTATATAGAATTTTTTAATGTGTAATTCAATTTATAGCTACCTCTGTCCCAAATTTTAAGAACCTATATTATACCTTTAATCAGAATTTAATTGTATATGGTAGTTTTAAATTTGTCTTGTTCCTTAGGACAATATTCACAGGCCTATTTCCCTCACTAGTATTTTCATTCTTTTTTTTTTCTCTTTTATAAAATTAAAAATTCATCTATTTCACTCACCTCCCCCACCCCTGCCTCTAGCAACCACCAATCTTTTCTTTGTATCTACAAGCTAGGATATTTAAGAGTCCACATATAAGTGAGATCATATGATATTTATCTTTCTCTGACTTATTTCACTTAGCATAATGCCCTTAAGGTCCATCCATGTTATTGCGAATGGTAGAATTTCCTTTTTTTTTTTTTATGGCTGAATAATATTCTGTTGTATGTATATACCACAGTTTCTTTGTCCATTCATCCATCAGTGGACTATTAGGTTGTTTCCATGTCTTGGCTGCTGTAAATAATTCAGCAGTGAACATGGGGGTGCAGATATCTTTTCAAGTTAGTGTCTTTGGTTTCTTCAGACAAATACTCAGAAGTGGAAAGTTGGATCATACAATAGTTCTATCTTTAATTTTTTGAAGAACCTCCATACTGTTTTCCATAGTGTCTGCACCAATTTACAATCCCACCAGCAGTGTACAAGTGTGCTCTTTCTTCACATTCTTGCTAACACTTGATATTTCTTGTCTTTTTGATAATAGCCATTCTAATGGTCAAAGTGATATCTCATTGTGGTTTTGATGAGCATTTCCCTGGTGATTAGTATTGAACATCTTTTTATGTACCTGTTGGCCGTCTGTATGTCTTCTGTGGAAAATGTGTATTCAGGTCCTCTGCCTATTTTTGGATTTGGTTGTTTTTTTCTGTTGAGTTGTATGAGTTAATATATTTTAGATATTAACCCCTTATCAGATATATAATTTACAAATATTTTCTCCTATTCAGTAGTTTGCCTTTTAATTTTGTTGATGGTTTCCTTTGCTGTGCAGAAGCTTTTTAGTTTGATATGTAGTCCCACTTGTTCATTTTTGCTTTTGGTGTCAAATCCAAAAAATCATCAAAACCTATGTCAAGGAGCTTACCACCTGTGTTTTCTTCTAGGAGTTTCATGGTTGCAGGTCTTATGTTCAAGTCTTTAATCCATTTTGAGTTAATTTTTATGTATGGTCTTAGTGGTCCAGTTTCATTCTTTTGCAAGTCCAGTTTCCTTCCACCATTTATAAAAGAGACTGTCTTTTCCCCATTGTATATTCTTGACTCCTCTGTCATAAATTAATCGACCATGTATGTGTGGGTTTATTTTTGGGTTCTCTATTCAGTAGTTCCATTGACCTGTCTGTTATTAATATCAATACTATACTGTTTTGATTACTCTAGCTTTGTAATAAAGTTTGAAAACAGGGAGTATGATTCCTCCAGCTTTGTTGTTCTTTTTCAAGATTGCTTTGGCTGTTTAGGGTCTTTTGTGGTTCCATACAAATTTTAGGATTGTTTATTTCTGTGAAAAATGCCATTGAAATTTTGACAGGAATTGACTTGAATCTGTAGATTGCTTTGGGTAGTATGGACATTTTAACAATATTCTTCCAATCCGTGAGCACAGAATATCTTTCCATTTATTTCGGTCTTCAATTTCTTTCATCAGTGTTTCCTAGTTTTCAGTGTACATGTCCTTCACCTCCTTAGTTAAATTTATTTTTAGGTATTTTCTTTTTGATGCAATTGTAAATGGGATTGTATAGAAACACAACAGATTTTTTATATATTGATTTTGTATTCTACAACTTTGCTGAATTTGCTTATTATTTCTAACAGTTTTTTGGTGGAGTCTTTAGGGTTTTCTATTTATAATATGTCATCTGCAAATAGTGACAGTTTTACTTTTTCCTTTCCACTTTAGATGCATTTCTTTTTCTTTCCCAATTGCTATAGGACTTCCAACACTATGTCAAATGAAAGTGGAGAGTAGGCAAGGATCCTTATCTTCTTCCTGATCTTAGAGGAAAAGCCTTCAGCTTTTTACCGTTGAGTGTGATGTTAGCTGTGAGCTTGTCATGTATAGCCTTTATCATGTTAAGGTATGTTCTCTCTGTACTCACTTTATTGTGAGTTTTTATCATAAATAGATGTTGAATTTTCTCAGATGCTTTTTCTGCTATTCAGATGACCATGACTTTATCCTTCATTTGTTAATATTATGTATCACATTGACTGATTTGCAGATGTTGAACCATACTTGTATCCCTGGAATAAATCCTACTTGGTCATGGTGTATGATCCTTTTAATGTATTGTTGTATTCAGTTTGCTAAAATTTTGTTGAGAATTTTTGCATTTGTGTTCATCAGGAATAATAGCCTGTAATTTTCTTTTCTTGTGGCGTCCTTGTCTGGTTTTGATATCAGGATGATGCTGGCCTCACAAAATGAGTTTGGAACAATTTCTTCCTTGTCTGCTTTTTGGAAGAATTTGAGAAGGAAGGATTGGTATTAATTGTTCTTTGAATGTTTGTTAGAATTCACCAGTAAAGCCGTCTAATCCTGGACTTCTGTTTGTTGGGAGGTTTTTGATTACTTACTAAATCTCCTTCTAATCTCTTTTCAGATTTTGTTTCATCATGATTCAATCTTGATAGGTTGTCTTTTCTAGTAATTTATTTTTTCTAGATTGCCTGGTTTGTTGGTGTAAAATTGTTCATAGTAACCTTTTATGATTCTTTATATTACTGTGGTATCAGTTGTAACATCTCATCTTTTATTTCTGACTCTGAGTCTCTTTTTTTCCTTAGGTCTAGCTAAAAGTTTGGCAGTTTTGAAGAACTAGCTCTTAGTTTCATTAATTTTTTTTTCTATTTCTTTTTAGTCTCAATTTCATTTATTTCCACACTGATCTTTGTTATTTTCTTCCTTCTGCTAACTTTGGGCTTTGTTTGTTTTTCTTTTTGATGTAGTTGTAAATGGGATTATTTAGTGTATAGAAACACAACAGATTTTTGGTGTAAAGCTGTTTGAGATTTTTCTTGTTTCTTGAGGTAGGCATTTATGGCTATGAACTTTGCTATGAACTTCACTCATAGCTAGAACTGATTTTGCTACATATGATGTAAGTTTTGGTATGTTGTATTTCCATTTTCATTTGTGACAAAGTATTTTTTTTATTTCTCTTTTGATTTCTTGGAATGACATTTCTACAATGAAAAGTAGTATAGGAAATTGTCTAATCATGGCTTTTAGGGTTATATTTGTACCTAGGTCCTAACGCTTAACAGCGTATGTCAGTTGTGACCATAACATGCTCATTCTATCATCTTACTTTTTTATTTTTAAAATTATAAATTTAGAGGTAATATGTTTACTATGCTTCATCCTAGACATGTTCTCACAGTGCTTCTCTACTTTAATAAGAGATTCCTTGAATAAAAATAAAGGAGCAAGGAACACTAAGTAAGCTTGCTTATGAAGTAAACTGTAAGCTTTCTTTTTTTTTTTACAACTTTATTGGAGTATAATTGCTTCACAATGGTATGTTAGTTTCTGCTTTATAACAAAGTGTATCAGTTATACATATACATCTGTTCCCTTATCCCTTCCCTCTTGCATCTCCCTCCCTCCCACCCTCCCTATCCCACCCCTCCAGGCCATCACAGAGCACCGAGCTGATCTCCCTGTGCTATGCGGCTGCTTCCCACTAGCTATCTACCTTACGTTTGGTAGTGTATATATGTCCATGCCTCTCTCTCGCTTTGTCACAGCTTACCCTTCCCCCTCCCCATATCCTCAAGTCCATTCTCAAGTAGGTCTGTGTCTTTATTCCTGTTTTACTCCTAGGTCCTTCATGACATTTTTTTTCTTAAATTCTATATATATGTGTTAGCATACAGTATATGTCTTTCTCTTTCTGACTTACTTCACTCTGTATGACACACTCTAGGTCTATCCACCTCATTACAAATAGCTCAATTTCATTTCTTTTTATGGCTGAGTAATATTCCATTGTATATATGTGCCACATCTTTATCCATTCATCTGATGATGTACACTTAGGTTGTTTCCATCTCCTGGCTATTGTAAATAGAGCTGCAATGAACATTTTGGTACATGACTGTTTTTGAATTATGGTTTTCTCAGGGTATATGCCTAGTAGTGGGATTGCTGGGTCATATGGTAGTTCTATTTGTAGTTTTTTGAGGAACCTCCATACTGTTCTCCATAGTGGCTGTACCAATTCACATTCCCACCAGCAGTGCAAGAGTGTTCCCTTTTCTCCACACCCTCTCCAGCATTTATTGTTTCTAGATTTCTTGATGATGGCCATTCTGACTGGTGTGAGATGATATCTCATTGTAGTTTTGATTTGCATTTCTCTAATGATTAATGATGTTGAGCATTCTTTCATGTGTTTGTTGGCAGTCTGTATATCTTCTTTGGAGAAATGTCTATTTAGGTCTTCTGCCCATTTTTGGATTGGGTTGTTTGTTTTTTTGTTATTGAGCTGCATGAGCTGCTTATAAAGTTTGGAGATTAATCCTTTGTCAGTTGCTTCATTTGCAAATATTTTCTCCCATTCTGAGGGTTGTCTTTTGGTCTTGTTTATGGTTTCCTTTGCTGTGCAAAAGCTTTGAAGTTTCATTAGGTCCCATTTGTTTATTTTTGTTTTTATTTCCATTTCTCTAGGAGGTGGGTCAAAAAGGACCTTGCTGTGTAAGCTTTCTTTTAACTAAAATAAAAAGAAAATACCATAGTTAGTTACACACTCAGTTCTGATGTTAGGAAGCATACAGTCATATAAAAAAAAAGATGGTCTGTGATCTTTTTATAAGTTAAGTTGTAGGTAAAGTTTATGTTACTCAATTTCATGTGATTGGAAATAATTTCTTTACAGATCATTAGATATTTCAAGTATGGCTTTTAGGCATGATCTGTGTTTCAATATACCATTTCTAGAATAAGGTTAGAACAGTTGATTTTTTTTTTAACTCTTGGCTCCAACTTTCCATACCTTTTCTTCTATTAAAAGTTGAATTTGTAAGCCATTAATATCTATACCTGTTAATAGTTGTTGGAAGACCTCACATAGGCATATTTATCTGCTTTATGATGCAGAGGAAAGTGAGGAGACCTTAAAAAACACCAAAGAAATTCAAAAAAAAGCAGAAGAAAAATATGAAGTATTGGAGAATAAAATGAAAAACGCAGAAGCTGAAAGAGAGAGAGAACTGAAGGATGCACAGAAAAAACTAGATTGTGCCAAAACTAAGGCAGATGCTTCTACCAAGAAAATGAAAGAAAAACAACAGGTAATAACTTTGTTTTGAAATGGAACTAATCTTTTAACATCAGAATAGAACTGAAGGTGGTAGAGCACCACTGGTTGGCCTTGGCCTTATTCATCGGTATTTATCACAAAATCCAAAAGTGAGATGTACTTCTTTAGGAGACACATTACACATCTTACGAGTCAAATTAAAATATGCTTTACTCTGAAACCCTGGAATTAAGTGTTAAGTAATTTTGAATAGGGGTTGCATTGGCTTGCTAATTTTGGAGAAAGAGCAAAGTTGCCTTTTGGTAAATGTTTCATTCAAGAGTGGAACAAAGCTTATATCATGTACACAGAGCTGTGTCGTATCAGAGATTCACTGTTGACATTTCTGTTTGATCATCTTTGTGAACATGCATACACTGTGAAAGAATGATGTAAGACCAGGCATGTTATATATACAAAGTGCTATTCGATCATAGACTGGTGATATCTGATTATATCTTTTGGATAGTGCCAAGGCTGGAATTTGACCTGCGTTTTTCTGTCTGCAGAGGCTGTGCTCAATCACTATTCTGTACAATTTCCCTTAAGTCTAACTTTTGTTCATAGTTTTTTTGTTTGTTTTTTTAACCCACTTTATGATTCTTTCATAGCTTGCACAGTATTTTCTAAAGAACTAAAGGCTATAATGGGAAAGAAGAAAGTTAAGAAACTAATTTTTTTGTCACTGAATAATTGTTTTTAAAAGGCTTTACCTCTGTTAATTTATCTGCTATGTAGAACTGTATATTGTTTATCCCTATAGGAATAAAAGGATAAAGGATATAGTTTATACAAAGTTCTTTGGACCCATAAAAATTGTATGTACATTTGTCTTTTTTTTTAATATAGAAAAATAAATTTCCTTTCCTCTTTCTTCTTTGGAAGTAGCTTACATGTTTTGGTAGTTGAGTAACTAAGCTATGGGTCTTACTTGCTTGAGAATCTTACTAATTTTGTTGACATGCATGTATTTATTTTTCAGTAGTTAATAACCTGTTGAATGCCCAGATGCTGTGTTTCTTATAGGAAGTTGAAGCTATCACCCTGGAGGTAGAAGAGCTCAAGAGAGAGCATGCATCCAATGAACAACAGCTTGAAGCTGTAAATGAAGCTATCAAATCCTATGAAGGTCAGATTGCAGTAATGGCAGCTGAGGTGGCTAAAAATAAGGTAAGATTTACTAACCGTATTAGAGAAATTACAGATGTTAATCTACTTCTGAAATGGTGGCTTGAAGATGTTTGACTTTAGAGGTCTCAGTCTCTTCACTCCTGTCATGATGAGTTAAAATGATTACCAATCCAGAAAGAGACCTGAAATATTACTAATAGTTTTGGTCCAGGTCTATTCAGAAGACAAAAACTACACAGTAGTTTGACCAGGCAAAGTTTAAATAAAAATTATTAACTATAACAGGAGTTTGGAATGATGCAGCATTGATTGCTAAGAGATAAAGAAAACTCTAAAGACTATATGAACAGCAGATACAGGGAACAGCGTTACCCATAAGGCTGAGGCAGTGCACCCTTGGAAGGAACAAATCTGGAAAGGAGCCCCATTTTACCTGCAGGGCTGAGAACCACATCTACTTGGAGAAGATAACTGTGGCCCACTGGTGGTGGAGTTTGGTGGAGTACTAGGGGAAATCATGCATAGGAAAGTGCTACACAGGGGCACTTGCTGGGAAATAGCTTTCCAGGATGCCATGGGGAGGTGCCCAGCCTGCGGACAAGCTGGGATGCCAGGGGAAGCCATGAAAGCTGCTAGCCCCTGCACGACAAGCTTGCCTTTGAGAAAAGCACATTGGACCAGGAAGTAAAGCCCCTTCCTTCTACAGTGACCCTATAGCATCCTTTACTGATGAGGCTTCATGCTGTTGCACCTGGCAAGGGAGAAATGTCCCCATCTCAGAAGCAGGAAGTAAAGGGTGGATTTGGGGCTGAGGGGCTTTCAAATGTTATGAAGACATTTCTGTTACCTACAAATATTAGAAATGGTCCCTCATGAGTATTGGATACCCTCTTAACCCTTTTTTTAATTCTGAACTTGAATTCTGTTTTATTTCATATTATTTCTACTCCTGCTTTTTAAAACTGAGATATAATTAGCATAACATTTATATTAGTTTCCTGTGTACAACGTAATAATTCAATATTTGCATACATTGTGAAACAATCACCACAATAAGTCTAGTAGCCATACATAATTACAGAATTTTTTTTCTTGTGATGAGAACTTCAAGATGTACTCTTAGCAACTTTCAAATATACAGTAGTGTTATTAAATATTGTCACCATGCTGTACAAAGTGTACCCACTTTTGTTTTTTCAATATAACTTTCATTTTTAAGTGTTCTGCTGTGTGGCTATATAGATACTGTTTTTGTAAGTAATATATCATTGATCTTCATGTTAACTAAAATATAACAGCTTTTAACAGGGGAGTTCCATCCATTTTACCTACATTATAGTATAGTGTGTTTTTGCCTTTTGTCATCAGCTTTTACATTTTCTGTTGTTTTTCCCTTGAGATGATTGGTTTTTTTTGTTTGTTTTTTTTTGTTTGTTTTTGTTTTTTGCGGTATGCAGGCCTCTCACTGTTGTGGCCTCTCCCGCTGCGGAGCACAGGCTCCGGACGCGCAGGCTCAGCGGCCATGGCTCACGGGCCCAGCCGCTCCGCGGCATGTGGGATCTTCCCGGACCGGGGCACGAACCCGTGTCCCCTGCATCGGCAGGTGGACTCTCAACTACTGCGCCACCAGGGAAGCCCGAGATGATTGTTTTAATTGTTGTAGCATGCAGTGTTTTAGAAAGTAGTTCCTTCCTCTTCATTCTGTTTGTGGTTAAATTCAAGTTTTGTTGTTTTTTTTTAACACATTATTTATCATACCAATAGCAGAATAACAATTCTTTACTCTTTTTGAAGATAAGGGATAGAAATGCTTTTCAGCTTTGTGTTTTGTGTTGCTGATTACACTTTCTACAGTTTCTTTTCTGCCTTCTGACTTGTCTTTTAATCTCATTTTTCATCTCGTTCCTCCATATTTTCTACCATCTTTCATGGACATCATGTTGTGGAATTTTTAAAAATTAGATGTCATGTTTCTAAAGAGAAATGTGGAAGTAAAATAAGCCACTTCTTCCTTTATCTAAATAAAGATAAAATCAAAACATGTACATATTTCTATAAAGAGGGCATCCATTTCTCTTTATGGAAAACTATAAAGTGGATCACTTAGTTTGTAAAGGTGGTTCTTTCAGGCTTTACATTCTAAATTGTTTCCATTTGCTGATAAGAGTAACTAAGGACACTCTCAGGGAGCTAAGAAGAGAAATTGCCTACTAACTAATTAGGTTCAAACAAAACTAAAATTTTATTTTTGCTCAATTTTAAGTGATAGATTTCCTTGTTTTTTCTTACCATTGTAAAGATTGAAACAGTCATACCCGTGATGCAATCTTCAACCTCTAGGCATGAGGGAATCTTCTTCATAAACACGATTTTGTCATGGGTTTTTGTTTTGGGTTTTTTAGCTGAGTGCTGTGATTTATCTTCCTCCTGCAAAGGACCTTAAGTGAGACAAATTAAACATTATAAGGAAATTAAAGCATTTATGGCACATTCATAACCTAACCATAATGTCAAGTATCGTTTACTACTCAAAATGATCTTGTTTTCTAATGAGCATGCCTAAAAAATTCCTAAATTTTTACTGGTGCTTTTCATCACTTACAGAGATCTGTTCTTCCTCAGAGTCTTTTAGCAGGTTGTTCTACTTATCTGTTTTCCCTCTACCTAAATCTGAGTTGAGCTAGGTTTTTTTGTTTTCAGACATTTGTGTGAGTCTGTGACCATATCTTTACCAGAAGGACTTTTAAGATCTAGCAAAGAGGTTTGAGGGGGAGGAGGTGAGAGTTGATAGACTAAATCCCAGCTGTCATTATCACTTTGGAGGTTGAATAACTTCAGCCTCGGGAGGTGGGGGATAGTAAGAGTCAAAGCAAGAAGTTTTCCTTTGTGCCACAGATCCATTTCTTCAAAAAAGTTTCTCTTCCTCTTCCATATCTCCGTTTTGATCCCTCTGCTAGAACGAAACACTGACTTTCTACTGCCACTGGTAAAGTCCCTATGGCTTACTTCTGTAGAAGGGAAAGGAACAAATGCCAGCTTACTTGCTTCCACCCCTGTTCTTTGCCCCTACTAATAAATGTCATTTGGGAGTCTGTCAGATTATCTTGTAAACTCCCCAAAATGCCACTTTTTTGAGAGACCTCACAAGGCGGCGGACGGCGCAGGACCACCTCCCGGGGCGGGGGGTAGTCCCCCTCCCTGAGGTGATCCCAATTACACTGTATCTTGCAGAAACATTGTTGCTTTCAGCGTGAACAATACATCCCATCCTTTTTTTTTTTTCTAGTGTTAATACAAGTTTTCACTTACCTGTAAATTCATTAGTCATTTTAATGGGGATATAAAATGTAGAGGGTTAGATGACTACCTGTCTGTAATCACATTGCCATCTTGCCCAGAAGTCTGTTAGATGATCTTTCAGTAAACTAAAAATGTCTCCATCTTACCTTGCTATATGTTGTCTTCTAATTATCTGTTTTAGGAGTTAGTAAATAAAGCTCAAGAAGAGGTGACCAAGCAAAAAGAAGTGATAACAGCCCAAGACAGCATAGTTAAAGCTAAATATGCAGAAGTAGCAAAACATAAGGAGCAAAACAATGAATCTCAGCTTAAAATCAAGGAACTGGACCACAACATCAGCAAACATAAACGGGAAGCTGAAGATGCTGCTGCAAAGGCACGATTGTGTTGTTCGTTTTTACCCTTGAGCACATTTTTGCCTCTGTGTTGAAATATTCTGGTAAACTGCTCAATGAAGACCTTACTATAAATGGCAGAACTACTGTGTAACATAATTTTGAGGCTTACAACTATGTTAACTGCCCCTCAGCAATCACCAAGAGGCAAAAATGTTTTATTTTTAAATTTAATTTCAGGTGTTTATTCCATCTCCAAGATGTTTTTAACCAAATATTGAGTGGTCTCCTATGGAAATGACTGGTTTTTATCCCCAGTTGCTCATAGAACTAGTTATTAATGTGTTAGTAGTAATAATATATATATTCTTTACCTTACTGCAAATTGAATTTAGGGAACTCACAGAGAAATATACACAGGCAACTTCTAAAATAACGTCTTAAATGGTTTCTGGATGCCCTTATGAGGATCGGGTATAGTCAGTTTTAGCAGCCTCATTTGAAATCTGATGTTTTGCCAAGCAGTTATCTTTTTGAAGTTATCCCACAGTTTTTTGGTCACTCTTGAAGTTTTTTTCTTTCATGTGTCACAGTGCTTTAAGTACTTTAGAGAAAATACATGGTTTTGTAGAAATTCGTTGTTTAGTTAAGAGATTGCATTTATGTGGTCTTAGTAATTCACTCAGCATGTTTTCTTACTGGTGTGTAACAGTTTGGTGCCTTTTAAATCTTTTTAACATCATAAAAATACAAGAGATTTAATTCCAAAAAGATAAGAACATACAAAACAGTCTTCCACCCTCTCTGAAAGAGCCATGAGTATCTGTTCAGGTTCATTACTTGGTTTAAAAAACATTTTTTTATGGCCATGTCATAATATCCTAGTATTTTATTAGTATTGCTTTCCTAGTAGCCTCCTATTAGTGGATTCACTGAATTATTACCAATGCTAATATTACTGTTAATGTTTTTTTTATAATTGAAAATGCTAGTATTGGTGATTGCTAGGGGATTTTATTTACAGTTAAGGGAAGGGGGTAGAAGGAAGGACTTGTAAGTGGAACTGCTAAAAAGTCAAGGATTCTTTGAAATACATAGTTTGTCAAATATTTATTGCATACTATGCCAGGCACTAAAGATATAAGAATGAGCAACATGAACACAGAATGTGTTCATAGAGCTTACAGATCAGCAGGAAAGAAATGATTATTTTACTTTGGATTCTAGTGGTGAGACTGTACCTATGGAATTAATAAGGATGATTGATGAGGATTAGATTCTACCAGTCAGAACCAACCTTGAACAATTCTAGTAGAAGAAAGTCTTCCTTAAGCACTATAATTAAAAAAACTTTAATTGGTTATATTATATGAAGAAGTATTTTACTGTGCCTTGTCAAAAGAGGGTGGCAAGGGGATAGAGTCAATATTTAGGACAGTTTATTACTTAGATTATAATTTCCAGAAGAATTATTAGATATCATTCAGGATTAGGCTTCCATGATTTTACCAGATCTGTGACTTAAGTATTCTTATAAGACTTTTAACTTTCACAAGTTGTTTTTTTGAAGCAATAGATTGAATTTGGTAAAATCTGGAGCCTCATCTTGTATTTCATTATAATGGAGATGTTCTATATGTGTATGTGTGTGTATATACACACACACACTTTGTAACTATTTCTCTTGAGTTGGCTCTTACTCTCATGCTTGAGTAATTGGAAGATCTTTTTCTATATAGTCTCAAGTTTCTTACCTATCCTCCAGGTAAAAATATTCATACTTATTATAGGTTCACTGTCAACAGTGAATCTCATTTTTTCCAAATGTGTCATTGTGGGATTTTTTTTCCCAAATGTTTGGTTTAAAATTAGTAAATATTTAAGAAACTAATTTTTAAATAAAGGTTTGTAAGCAATGATATCATTCTATTATCATTATCACATGTGGCTAGGTGTCCAAAATGTTGAAAGATTATGACTGGATTAATGCAGAGAAACACCTCTTTGGGCAACCCAATAGCACTTATGATTTCAAAACTAACAACCCAAAAGAAGCTGGTCAGAGACTTCATAAGTTGCAAGAAATGAAGGAGAAACTAGGAAGAAATGTCAATATGAGAGCTATGAATGTACTGACAGAAGCTGAAGAGCGGGTAAGTCACTTTGCTATGACTATTTGGCCACTTCAGAATATGAGTAGCATTGATGGCTTCATATAACCCCTGAGGCGATTATTAGAGTCAATTTTTTACTTGATGCTTTTGATAACTTGTTTTCTTTGCGTTTTCTCTTTCTCCCTTTTCAGTTATTTCTTTTCTTATTTCATTCTTTTTGCATCATCAGTTATATATTCTGTTTTACCTTGAATGACTTTTCCAACTCCTTTCTTATTTTTGGTGTAAATAAAAACAACATTTTTGGTCATGTTAGCTCTTCACATTTCTATCATTTCTTTCACTTGCCTTTTTGAAAGATTTTGAAAAATAGAGTACAGGTTTCCCCCACTGTCCAAAAGTAGCACCAATCCTGTGAAACTATTCCTGTGAAATGGTATAAAGCAAAGAAGCAATTACCTTAGGGCACACCTTGCTAACAGATGCACAAAATAAACTGAGATAAAGCACAGATGCTCATCAACACAGTTCAAAGCTCTGGCGGCTTAATGCTGAGATGCTTACTGGTGTTCCCTGTGAGGAGCTTGATGGTGCCGCTCTCCCTGCTCGGGGTGTGTGCTGCTTCTCTAAGGGCCACTGCAAGACACATGCTGAACACTATTTGTGCTTTTTACCTTTTCTTGTAAAAGTAGGGGTGTAAAGCAAACTTTCGAAAAGTGGGGGACACCTGTGTCCTGCTGTCTGCCTCCTCACGGTCAGCCACTCCATAACTCCTGTCTTCCTTTGACTCCAGTATATACTGGAGCCATCACATAAGTAAATGGCTAAGATTGTTATATACATAAACACTGTTTTACTAATCTGTAAATGCAGCAGCATCTTCTCTGTTTTAGTGCTCTCAGTTACTTGATAATGTTATCCATCTCCCCTACCTTTTAGTCTGCATGTCCCTAGAAAAACCCAAAGGAGAAAGCAGTTCCTATTCTTGATGGCTCCATAGGAAATAGCAATCTGAGTAATTTTATATTATACCTTCTTTAATTCTGTAAAATTCTGTTTGAATTTGTATAACAGAGTTAATGAGAGCTCTGTAAAGATGGAAATACTTTGAGCTCAATCACTTTTAACAAATTTTTTGGTAACAGGTTTTTTTAAATTGTTATTGACATTAGTGTCTACAGAGAATCTATATTATGTTAGATGCTGAACAGTCTAATAATGCACATGCTGTGATCTCTCTATAAAATGTTCCTGCTGGTTTACATTTCTCATTAAAGCTTTGCAATATATGGCACCTTTTTGGAAAGGAAATATTTTTTCTGAATTTGAGCTACTTAACATCATGAAACTTGTTTACTTTTACTTGTTTGCTTCCATTAGATAATGATAACTGGGGCTAATATTTTTTTAAAAGAATTTACCAACTCCCGTCTCTTTACCAGAGAGGAAGGCTCTATTGTTGATCAGCAGCTGGCCTTTTGGTTTTTGTTATATTTTGTGTCACCACATATAAGAAACTGTATGGAATTAGCAAGGAATAGGATAAAAATATGGCCAAGCTCCTAAGACCTCCTCTCCACAAAGGAGAGGGATGGCAAGGAAACTAGAGTTTCCTTGGAGTTTTTCAGGGAGAATTTGAAGCTCCTTGAAATGTGAGGCTTTGAGGAGAAATAAGTTAAAAGGATTTTTAGAAAGTTTTGCTGCTGCTCATGGTTTATTCTCCCTCTGTTGCCTCCCTCAGAATTTTTTTCAGTAAATTTCTACATTAATCAGGGAAGGCTACTTTGAAGATGTGATGTTTGAGTGGAAACTTTAGGCACCTGTTATGTTAGAAATAGAGGAAGAACAATGCAGGGGCCATAAGGCTACAGTGAGCTTATTATGTTCACGAAACTGAAAAAAAGAGACCATATGGCTGGAGCCTGGGGAGGAGTGTGATGCCAAAAATTCAGAGATAAATAAGATCCAATTTATGTAGGACTTTATACATCATGGTGAAGAATTAAAATTTTATTTGTGTCACTGCTAAGACTGACCTTGCTTCTTAAGCATGAAGGGCTACTTTTGAGTTTACATATGACAAATTTTCTTTTTGCCTTGGCTGCTAGGAAGATAAGGGAATATTAGTGGAGTCAAAATATTTCAACAGCTTGTCCTATAAATTCTCAGTTATAGTAATTGAATTTTACATATAGATGATATATTTACTTTCCTTAATTTGGCTTACATTATAACTCAATGTAGTATATCTTTTTGGTAAATAGGAGTTGTATATATTGCATACAAAAATAATGAAATATCTTTATTCTTGACTGAATTCTAGAATATAAAGGAAATTGTGTTTTCCCAATTAAGTATGCCTTTTATCTTACTAGTATAATGACTTGATGAAGAAGAAGAGAATTGTAGAAAATGACAAATCCAAAATCCTTGCAACTATAGAAGACCTTGACCAGAAGAAAAACCAAGCCCTAAATATTGCTTGGCAAAAGGTATTTGAGCCAAAAATTGTATCATTTATTCTGTATGAGGAAAGGATGAAAGATAAAGTCAATAGGGTTGTACTCTAAGATGAATTTGTAATAGCTAATTTTTGTTTGAAGCACAGCTCAGACCTTAATTAAAACCTTGCAGGCTTTTTAAAGCATTTTGTCCTTTTGGACTTTACTACTGATTTGCAAAGGTAAGTTATGTCATTCCATCATGCTCTCATAGTCTACTTCTCTGGTTCCTAAGCTATATTAAATTTCTAATTTTCTAGATTTCTACATTTTTCCTTCTTACATCGTTTGCCGGGTCTGGGTTACTGTTTACCCTCTTTCCTTCTTATGAGATCATAGGTTCTAATATTGGACAGTATCTAAGGTTTCTTCCAAATATCTGCTATAGTCCCACTCATCCTCTGCTTAAAACTGGAAGCATTATCTGTTTCACATTGGGGAAGCTCTAACTGTTGGAAAACCTCTCCAAAGGACCCCTTCAGTTCTTAGCTCTTCAGTTTCTCTTGCCCAGACTCACAGAGGTCAAATATTAGTTCTCAGAATGTTTCTATAGCAAGATTGTGTATTCCTTACCACTTATAAATTAATTGCATTTCAGAATTCATAAGTATTAGGCATTCTTAGGTTTTTAGCAAAGGATTTTTATACATGTTAGATTAATAATTACATAATTATAAAGTAATATTAATTTTATATTATTATATTATAATTAAGAGCAGTTCTGTCATTTTACATGAATTATCTTAATTCCATAACTTTGATAATTATTATCTCTATTTTACAAATGAGGAAACAAGCTTAGAAAGGTGAAATAGCCTAATATCCTAACAGTCAAAAGGTAGAAAAAGTGGAATTCGCTTTTCCTAATTAGAACTAAAGTTAAAATTGCCTTTTGTTGCTCTTTAAGAAGTAGAACTGGGTAATAAACAAGGAAGTTCAGTATTCATTTCCAGGATTCATATGCAACAGAAGCCCGATTACCATTTTTGTTTTGTTTTATGACAACTTTGGCAGATTTCAAGGTTCTTTACTATTATTTCTACTTCCCTGGCTGCATAGATTTGTCTCCTTTAGGATAATTCCTTAGCCTCTTCTGTGAAGTTTTCCTGTATCTACCATAGAAAAAGACTCCTCCTCAAAAGATTCCGTAGTTACTATGCTGTTTGGTACTTTAACAAGCCTGGGCCTCTGGGATTTAACTGGCACCTTACCTCTTTTTCTCTTTTTAATTCTTTGGGAACTTTATTTTTGGTAATGACAGAACAATTATGTCTTTCAATTGCGTTGTTTTTCCTGCTCTACAACTTATTTTCATTGTTCAGTCTCCCTGTAGTATTTGTCTTTTTAAAAATGCTTGCAAAAAGTTGGCCCCATTATTTTTGGACAATATGTGGATTTAACACTAGATCTGAGAGATTCTGTCTTTTGTTTTCCCCATGGTTCCTGGATTTAGTGTGAGTACAAATTTATCTTTTAAACTGATTTTTCCCCAGTCTCTAAAGTTCTCCCAAAGCAAGTAAATTTATTGAGTGCTTATGATATATGTCAGGCACTATTCTCCTATTAATTTTCTCACTTAATTCTCAAAGTAACCTAATGAAGTAGGTACTATTATTATCAGCATTACATTACTTCCTTATGGCTTCAAGTATAGTTGATTCACAAAGCCAGAGTATTTTAGGCACTGGTTGTGTTTTTTGCTTTTTTGTTTCCTTCTTAGCCTTATTGGAATTTCAAAATTCAGTTTATTTCTTATCTATATTCTTCTCTACCCATTAACTGATAAGTTTGTCTTTTCCCTTTTGGAGGAATTTCCACATGGGATCCATGGTCATCTTTGGGATTTAGTAGCAATTAGTAGTCTTAGTTTTGAGCTGCCTCTCTCCTGCCTGGTCAAAAAATTTAAAAAAGAACAGGGTGTGTATAAATACTATGCTATCTTCTGTCAGTCATTCTCCTAGAAAAGACAGTGATCCTCTCCTCATTGTGATGAACCTTGCCTAGCTCTGGAAATCTATCCCAGATAAAACTAGAATTTACTTTCTCTGTGTAGGGTATTAGCATGTGTGCAGTTGTTCTTAAGATATGTGTTCCTTAGTAAATTTATATTTGGAGACTGTTTATGTCTAGGAGATTTCCTTATTACTACAAATATTCATAAAAAGTGTATTTACACTTGAATTTTATACTTGAAGGTGGAGATTTCCCTAGAGAACATGGATGTCAAATCCTCGTGTGTGTGTGTGCACATGTGTGTGTGCATGTATACATTCTCAATTTTGTCTGCTGAACTCTCTAAGATTATTAGTCATGTCTTTGAAGACAGATGGCTGAATTCTCAAGGCATTGATCAAGTGTGTATGCACAAAAATTACTCAGTTACAGTCTAGAATATTGGTCCTAAATCTCTGTAATATTCTGCTGAGCCTTTATGGGAATAGGCCAAATAGCTTCTTTAGCCTTTTTCTTTTGGGGCTCAATCCTGTTCCTGTCCCTTGATACCTTAACTTCTTTGGCTTTGAGAAGAAGCATAGAAAAGAACCATTGAACACCTTTAACAGATCTGGTTTGATTTCATGCCTCTTTTTCTCCTAGACTTCACCCTGATCTTAGCCTTCTTAAAGTTAGCTGATAACCACAGGCCTTACCATACCAGTCAGCAGAAAACAAATTTTTTAAGAGAACATTTTATGCCAAAAAGTTTTTGTTTTTCTTCTCCAGCTGAAAGTTCAATCTCCTATATTATCCAATTGGGTGTCTCTGAGGATTCCGGCAACCATGGCTTTTTGTTGTATCAAAACTTCATGGTAGGGCTTCCCTGGTGGCGCAGTGGTTGAGAGTCCGCCTGCCGATGCAGGGGACACGGGTTCGTGCCCCGGTCTGGGAAGAGCCCACATGCTGCGGAGCGGCTAGGCCCGTGAGCCATGGCCGCTGAGCCTGCGCGTCCGGAGCCTGTGCTCCGCAACAGGAGAGGCCACAACAGTGGGAGGCCCGCGTACCGCCAAAAAAAAAAAAACTTCATGGTAGAGTTAGAGGTATAGCCTCTAGTTTCCCCTGGAAGTTAGAGCAAAGCTCAGTAAACTCTTTCTGTAAAGGGACAGGTAAGTATTTCAGAGCCATATAGTCTGTGTTGCAACCACTAGACTATATTGCTGGCAGCCATAGACAATACATAAATGAACGGGCATGGCCAGATTTGTCACATGGACCATAACTTGCCAACCTCAGAGCTAGGGTAACAGACAACAAAATGCTCCTGCTGGTTTGTGTATATACACATCATTTGGTTCTTCTTGGAAAACCTTCTGATATTTTAATATCATTTTTTTATCCAGGTGAACAAGGACTTTGGATCTATTTTTTCCACTCTTTTGCCCGGTGCTAATGCTATGCTTGCACCACCAGAAGGGCAAAATGTATTGGATGGTCTGGAGTTTAAGGTTGCCTTAGGAAATACTTGGAAAGAAAACCTAACTGAACTTAGTGGTGGTCAGAGGTGAGTGAGTAATCCCTTTGCAATAATCCTCTTATTTTATTAGAGTCCAACATCTCATTGCCTCCCAATTTTATTTCAGATTTGCTTTGCTATATTTGCATGTAGAATTTAAGGAGCCTAATATGTGAGACTACAAATTTTAGTTAGGACATTTGATTAACATAGTAGGCAACAAAGTAGAAATAAGGATTAGCAACTAGAAAACTAGACAAAATACATGAGAAACAATTACTTTCAGACACTGGAAAATGGATAACCCAGGAGATACCTGACAGAAATGAAACAAAAGTGCTGAGTCCAGCGTTTACCCTAGCTTTCTCCCTAGGAGCAATTTTTTGACTGCAGATGCAGGGAGGGAAACCCACACAAAGCCCAGTAGTCTTACTAAATGAAGGAAACAGATTAGAATTTGGGGAAACCCCAGAGAGCTACACATTAGAATTACATTTTCACTACCCCTAAAGTGAAGGCTATTTTAGACACCCCTTAGCAAAGGTTCATTGCAGGCCCAAGATGCTTTAAAGACAGACAACAAAGTTGAGACTGTAAACAACATAATCACAGTGTTCAGCATCTAATAAAAATTACTAGACAGAAATCAAGAAAATATGATTCATAACAGAGGAAAAACAGACCCAGAAATGACAGGTGATGAAACTGGCAGACAAGGAGGTTAAAGAGTTACATTAACTACTTACAAGAAAAAAAGAATGTGATGAGAGAAATGGAAGCTATCAACGAAGAATCCAGTGGAACTTCTAGAGATAAAAAATTTACCTGAAAGGAAAAGTTTACTGCATAAAATTAACAACAGATTCGACAGAATAAAAGAAAGATGACTCAATTTGAAAACATATCAATAGAATCTATTCAAGCCAAGCCAAGCTTAGAAACACAAAACTGTAAAAACAAAAAGAGCTTCAGTGACCCGTGGGACAATATTGAGAGAGCTAACATACATGTAATTGGAGTTTCAAAGGGAGAGGAAGAGGTAAAACAAAAGAACATAAAAAAATCATGGCCCCAGATTTTCCAGATTTGATGACTTCTGTAAACCCACATACTTGATTTCTGTGAACCTCAGGTAAGATAAACGCACACACCTGCTTCCTGCACATACAGTAACACAGCAAGGCATGTCATATAAAGTTGCTGAAAACCAGTGATTAGGAGAAAAATCTTAAAAGCAGTCAGAGGTAAAAGGCATATTAAGTGCCAAGGAACAAAGAAGAATGACTTTAGACTTCTTGTTAAAAACTATGCAAGCCATTATAAAGCAGAAACTAACACACCATTGTAGAGCAATTATACTCCAATAAAGATGTTAAAAAAAAAAAAACCCAAAAAACTATGCAAGCCAGAAGTCTGGAACAACATCTATAAAGTGCTAAAAGAAAGATGTGTCAACCTAGAATTCTGTATCTAGTAGAAATATTCTTCATATTGAAGGCAACATATTTTTTCAGAAAAACAAAAGGTGGAAGAATTTGATTCCAGCAGAACTGTACAAGTTAAAGGAAGTTCTCTGGTGAAAGGAAAATGATACCAAATGGAAACTTGGATCTACATAAATGAAAGAAGAGTACTGGAAATGGCATGTTCTGGGCTTCAGGGAAGTTTCTCCCAGCCTTACACGTGATTCAGACAATCAGTATATTGAGAGAAACTTAGAAAGTCATTTGGCCTAACTTCTTAACTTCAGAGAGCCAAATAATTAAAACCTCCTGAGAGAAAATTGTGACTATCAATATAATTGAAGATGCTTATTAATTTTGTATTTTTTCCCCTGCAGGATGTACAGCCCACAGTTCTTGAATTGTTCTCATGTGCTTTATGCCATCATGTAACTCTTCTCTTATGGATGTAGAAAATACTAAGACCTGTTAATTTCTCTTATGAAATATTTTGTCATTTTTATGAATAGAAGTCCACTCTTTATTTTTCATTATTGATAAAATTCTAAAATATTTTAAGTCAAAAAAGACAGCTTCTGCTGCCTGTCAATCAAAGTTGAATTCCACAATTTAGATCACAGCATCTTTAATTGTTTTTGCCAAAGTCCTACAAAATTTTTTGAGGAAAATAGAGAATGTATGCCTATTTTCTTACTGGAATCTAAAAATTATTTCCATAATTAAGATGATATAAACTTATTTTCAGATATACCATAATCCAGCATAGTAGTTTAACTGTTGAGTTGTTTTTAAGCTCAGTGCCTTAAATATTTGGTACAGAGAAAGACACTGAAAAGTAATTTTAGGTTTCTTGAGTGACCTCAGCTACCTTCTATAGCAGTAAAGATCAATTTGTTTGGTTTTTATTGTACTGTTTCATTCATTTCCTTTGCTAGAAATTTTGGTTTCACCTTCCTAGACCCCCTCTACTTATACACACAATTTTTTTCCCCACTTACATGTTTCTTATTAAACACCCTATTGGAATACAGTAAGCATTAGACTGACTATTTACTGCAGTGCTGCATGCCAGGAGATATTTGAAGTTATAGAATTAAGTGTGCTACAGATGTTATTGTAATTTTAATACTATTTTAAAATAATTCTAAACATTTGTTTTACAATAAACAAGGCTTTTTAATGAAATATTTAAGAAAAATATAAGAATTGTTATATTTCTTCATTCCAGACTAGAACAAAAACAGCTATAGTTAAAGGGGATGTAGAAAAGAACTGAAAAAGAGTTTTAGGGAGAGAAAGAGAAAACTATTAACACTAATATGATCTTTTCTTAAAGTTAGGTGCCAAATATAACATCCTAATTATCTGACAGGAAAGAAGAATATATACCTGTTTTATTCAAAATAAAACTTGTTGAAGAGAGGGAAAAATGGAAAGCTAAAGTAAAAAACATTTTAATGAAACAAAAGTTTTCAAGTTTGAAACTTAAGATTCTTTTTTCTCTAACTATCTTTTAGCTAAATCGGCACTATTCATAATAGTAACAGGATAGCAGATTTGCTTCAGTGCTTTGGTAAAAGGTGGTAAAATCAAGTTCTGACAGCTTTTCTTTCGGCCTTCTTTTCTTAGGTCTTTAGTGGCTTTGTCATTAATACTGTCCATGCTGCTGTTCAAACCTGCCCCAATTTACATCCTGGATGAGGTAGATGCAGCCTTGGATCTTTCTCATACTCAGAATATTGGACAGATGCTACGTACTCATTTCACACATTCTCAGGTAAGAACCAAAAAAAGTCTCAGAATAGTTCTAGTGTTTGTTTTCTAAAACTATTTTTTAGTTATGGTCAATATAAATAAGATATTCAGGATTGAGGAATACTAAGGTGTTATGTATCTCTTTAAATATATTTCTATTCAAATGGGTATAGAAGGAAAGAGGGTTTTGTCTCTTATTAAAGAAAAGAGCCTGGAATTATAAATTATAGGTTGTAACATGAGGGAGAATCTAATTTTTTTGTAATTTGGAATTTTTTAGGGTAATTATTTTCTCTAGCTAGCTGCCAGAAGATGCACAATCAAAACAAGACTGTTTCAAGGATACACCTGAAAAATATATCAGAAAATCATGTGGCACTTGATGGGGTACTCTTCATTCCTCCTAGAAAGTGATTTAAAAAACCCTTGAAGCTAAAAACAGTTTGTTTTTATTGAACTGTTGCTGCAGGAACTAAGGCTACTAAATATGATTGTATAGATAATGCATTGAACAATTCTGGGAGGCTTCACTTACCATAGTTAGCATAGACTGTGTATTTATTGTGGCAGTTTTTTAGCAGCTAACAGCGGCATTTAGAGCTAGCAACAAGACTAGTGATACTAACTGGAGAAGATAGCAACAAGCAGCCAACCAGCAGAAGATAGTAACTTGGGTAATGAAGTACTCAAAGTAAAATTAAGAGACTCCTAAAGCTGCCTATGGAAAGAATTCATTGAGGTGCCTAATAATAACTATTTGTTACTTGCATTTGAGGATGTGCATATGCATGGAGCCAAGCATTTAAAGCAATAACAAAATCACAGTATCTCCAAATGATTCTTAACCTCAGTATAAAAAGAGTGAACTTCTTCAAGGATACTGCAAAAAGTACTTTTTATGCTGTTTTTCTTTTTCCCTAAAGTTCATTGTGGTGTCCCTAAAGGAAGGTATGTTCAACAATGCAAACGTCCTTTTCAAAACCAAGTTTGTGGATGGTGTTTCTACAGTAGCCAGATTTACTCAGTGTCAAAATGGAAAAGTTCCGAAGGAAACCAAATCCAAGGCAAAAGGACCCAAATGATCACATATGGAAGTTAAAAGTACAAATCTATTCTTTCACCTTGACTTATTTTTTAAACATAAACTTTTTAAGAACTGGGGATTCATGTAATTTGTTCATATAAAAAATTTAATCATTTTGTTACCTAACCCATTTTCTCTTCCTTTATATAATCACTTATAAATGAGCATAAATTCCTCTGTTCTGAATTAGTGTTAACTATGGTCCAATTACTGGGATTGTGATTTTATGTATGTCATCAAATGTTTTTCCTTACACAAGTCTTTTATATATTAGGGAGCCAGAGATACATATTTGGTGGTAAATTTTGTATGTAAAAGCAAAATTACAAAGAAACAGATGAAATTAAATTATAGTATAAATATAGCTGATAATCAGCTTTTAATAATTAGCTAATTCCTACGGTAATAATTGTGTGTTTTCTATTGCTAATAATGTCATTCAGGTAAGGAAGAATTATAAAGCAAGTAGCTGGACCAACAAAAGGAACACAAAGAGAGCTATTAGGCATGGACTGAGTTATTTGTGGTTAGCTCCTTGAGGACAATGCCAGATCCTTGATTTAGACTCAGATGGGAAACAGATCTTAAAAGATTTCTGTCATTTTAATGATGTTTGAATATCATGTTTCTGTATGCTTAGTAATTGGTCTGTGCAGTCTTGGCTTTTTAAAAATATGAGTATTTTAATAAAAGCTTGGGAGAAAGGTATGTTGCATGCTGCTCTCTGTTGCAAGTTTATCTGAAGTCTCCTAATTTCAAATATTTTTGTCAGCCTTTTCATAATCCAATCAATAACAATCTATTGGTGAGTGAGAATATAGGAGCTAATATATATAAATAAATAGATCCATCTGTTCTACCAAAAGGATTCAAAATTTGATGATTATTATATTTCTTAGTGTCCTCTGCTTTCCAGCTTAAAACCATGAATTTCCTTTAAGATTTCAAAAGATGGCACTAATAAACACTGTAAGAATACTATATATGGTTCTTAGTATCTCTTAGTATGTCCCTAGAACCATGTGTTCCAAACTCCAAATCTTGAAAGTTCTGACACGATCTAATTTGACCTTGGGTATGTTATTTTGGCCCCACATTTCTTAATACTTGAGTCTCAGTTCTTTGTGGTATTCTTTTCCTAATGTATGCTCATACTTCCTGGCCTGGGTTTAATACTTCTCATCCTTCGTCCTCATATCATATCTGAGCATGTCAGATAACACCCAGGTAACCAATACTGTGGGGCACATTGGAAAGACAATATGGAATTAGTTCTGTCCACTGTGGGAGGAGAAGGAGACAAAGCTGAAAATGCTGAGTTACAGGAAGCCCAGTATCACATGCAATAGACGTAAGTATAATTCTTTTCAAATGTTTTGCAAATCATTTGCCAAAAAGAATTACATCAGTTCACACTGTCACCAATATAGTATGCCTGTTGACTAAAACCTAGTCAGACCTGGCTATTAATTTTAATATTTCTAATTTACTAGTTATAAAATGGTATTTAATTGCTATTTGAATTATAAGTAACTTACAGGATTGAATATTTTGCATATGTACTAATTTTGTTTCCTCTGCTAACAAGTTTTCTATTTGTTTGCTTTGTGATGGAAATCCCCAAACATCAAATTTTTGTGAGTAATGTCATTATTCTTTGATTAGAGGGAACACATTAAGGGGAATGGGAACATTTGTTTCAAACATCTGCAATAATATGAGTAACTAATATTTATTGAGCTTTTTCTATACATCAGACACTATTTTCATTTGCACACTTTCACACTTAATCCTAGTAATCCTAGTAATAATCCAGTGAGATAAGTAACTGTTGTCATCAGCACTATATAACTGACGAAATTGAATTGAGCAGAGAAGTTAAGAAACTTGCCCACAGTGTTCATACAGTTAGTGAATAGCAGAGCCAAGATACAAATCTTAGTAGTTGGTCTCCAGAACCTATTATACACTACCTCTCTGACAGCTCAAACATCTGCATTAATTGTACATAGTAAATTTAAAAGAGGTCTGGATGACTAGTATGCACAACATGTGAAAATTATCTTTAGGAAGAACTGCCAACATTTGAAGAAAGGATTCCTTGTATTTTTGTTTTGGTATTTCACGTATGCTAACAGCAAATGCAAAAGCAAAGACTTGAGAATCCCTCTTCCATGTGGTGGAGTAATCTAACAGGCCAGTACTCCCACAGTCATGTCATTTGCAAATAAGAGTGATGAGAGTTGGCATATTTGCCTTTTCCCCAAAATTAGGAGCATTCAATCTATCACCACTGAATATAATGTTATCTCTAGGCCTTTGGTAGATACTCTTTATCAAGTTAAAGAAGTTCCCTTCTATTCCAAGTTTGATCATCATTTTGTCATGGATGGGTGTTGAATTTTCTCAAATGCTTTTTCTGCATTGATATGACCAGATGACTTTTTCTTTACACCTGTTAATGTTATAAATTTACATTGCTTAATTTTTGAACATTAAACAAGCCTTGTATCCTTGGAATAAACCCCACTAGGTCATGATATATATTTCTTTTTAGCTGTTGCTGGATCCTGTTTGCTAATAGTTTGATCATGATTTTTGTGAATATTCATGAGGGGCATTGTTCTGTAGGGTTTTTTGTTTTTGTTTTTTTTCTTCTACTTTTTGGTTTCAGGGTAAATACTAGCTTTATAAAATGAATTTGGAAATGTTTCCTCTTCTGTTTTCTGGAGGGTTGTATAGAATTGGTGTTAATTCTTTAGAATTTTCCTGCAAAACCATCTGGGCCTAGAGATTGGGGAGGGGGGTGGTAAAATGAGTACAGTTTCTTTAATAGTTATTGGGCTTTTTAAATTATCTATTTCATATTGGGTGACTTGTATTTTTTGAGGAATTGGTTCATCTAAACTGTCAAATTAGTGTATAGAGGTTATGGCATTTCCTCATTATCCTTCTGATGTCTTCAAGTTCTAAATTGATATCGCTTGTTTTATTCCTGATAATGGTAATTTGTGTCTTTTCTCTTTTTATCTTTGTCAGTCTTGCTGGAGATTTGTCAATTTTATTGTCTTCAAAGACTTTCTAATTTACATTTTGACTATTGAATTTTTTTTGGAGTGTTTTTCTTAATATCCAAATACTTGGAGATTTTCCAGGGAGCTTTATTTTACTGATTTCTAGTTTAATTTTGTTATGGTCAGGGCTCATACTTTGTATCATTTCAATTTTTAAAAAAATTGTTAGAAAATGATAGATTTAAGTACTTCTATTAGAAAATTTAAAAAGATACAAATTCAGTGGTCTAAAGTTCTCTTAATCTTTTTTCTAGATAAGAATAAACCCAAATTAAATAGATAGAAATAATAAAGTGTAAAAGTCAACAATGTGTAAGACAGAAGAATGGAGAAAATCAATGAAACCAACATCTGTCTCTCAAAAGAGCAACAAAATCAGTAGATCTCTAATTAGACCAATCAAGTAAACCAGAGAAATTACAAATCACAAATATCAGGAATGAAGGAAGAGTTGACACTATGGATCTTACCTTACTTAAAAGGATGCAAAATTATGACCATTTTTATGCCAGTAAATTTGACAACTTAAGACAGAACAATTAGGAAAATAAAACTCACCAAAACTGACACAAGAAGAGACAAAACCTGAATAGCCTCACATCTATGAATACAATTGAAATTATTATGAAATATCTTCCCACAAAGAAAACTCCAATCCCATATAGTTCCTCTTATAAATTTTTCCATTCAATGAAGAAATAACACCAAGCATAATTATACAAAGTTTTTCAGAAAGTAGAGGGGAGGGAATACTTCCAACTTATTTTATGAGGCCAGTGTTGTCTGATACTAGAACTTGACAAAGACATTACAAAACAAGAAAATAACAGGACAGTGGTCCTCATGAACATAGGATCAAAAATCCTGAAAATATTAGCAAGCCAAATCTAACAACATCTATAAAAGTTAAGCCATTTTCAAGTTTTTCAAAAGATGATACTGACATACTTATTTGGAAAAACAAGCATACACGAAGAGTAACTAAAAATGAGTCATAGACCCAAAAGTAGTTAAAACACTTCTAGAAGACCATTTTGGTGGCCTTAGATTAGGCAAAGATTTCCTAGGTCAAAAAACAAACCATAAAAAAAAAAAAGACAAATGGAACATTAAAATTGAATTGAAAATCTCTTCAAAAGATAACAAAAAGACCACAGACTAGGAAAAATTATTTGCAGTGTACAGAGTTGACAGAATTGAGTACAAGATGTATAAAGAACTTATAACTAACATTGGATATTTGCATGAATGGTGCAAAAGCAATGGTAGGTAAAACTGCTGTCACTTGGCATAAATCAAGGCAGTGCCACACACTGTACAAGTAGTACTGATTGCATTCTTCACTGCCATTTATTTGAATTTTTTAAAAATGGCAGTTTCACTTGAGTGTATTTAATGAAGCTGTAAAAGGTATATCTCAACATCCTGAGATCCTATCTCAACGTCTTCAATAACCTGAGTGATAAAATGAGAATTATGTATAAAGCACATATCAAAACATGATGGTTTTTTTCAGAAATGCAGTTATTTCAGTTGGGGTCTGAAGTAACCCTTTTCATGGAATTCCATTTGTACTTGAACAGATAGACTAAGACAAACTATAGTTATTAAGTCTATGGTATTTGGTAGACATTTGTCAAAAATGAACAAAGTAAGCCTGTCATAAGAACCTGACATTTTTGTTGCAAATAATAAAATTGTAGCTCTCAAATGAAAATTAGAATTTTGGCAACCTTGTATTCCACATTGTGGACTTGACATCTTCTCAATACTAAAGACTTTTCTGATAACACTGGTAGTAATATTAACACATGGGATTTTTTTTAGATATTGTATTATGAAATGTGTTAACATTTTGAAGATCTGCATAACTCAGTGAATGGTATTTTCCAGTGACTAATGTGTGATGTTACAAAATCATGGATGGGTAAAATAGCCATTCTAATTACAGGAAAGACCAGTGATTCTAGTGTTAGAAGGTAGGAGAACTTTTTTTTTTTTTTTTTTTTTTTGCAGTACGCGGGCCTCTCACTGTTGTGGCCTCTCCCGTTGCGGAGCACAGGCTCCGGACGCACAGGCTCAGCGGCCATGGCTCACGGGCCCAGCCGCTCCGCGGCACGTGGGATCCTCCCAGACCGGGGCACGAACCTGCATCCCCTGCATCGGCAGGCAGACTCTCAACCACTGTGCCACCAGGAAAGCCTGGTAGGAGAACTTTTGATACAGTTTCAGATTCCACATAGCAACTGGCTTAAGAAGCTGTCACTTGCTGCATTTTGTTGTTAGTATCAAGAAAGAATATCTACATTATCTAATACTCCTCCCCTTCCCAACTATGTATTTATTCTCAACTCTAGACAGGAAACTTGAATAAGCTGTATAAGTAGAAAGGGGTGGAGGCAGGATTTAAACTCAGACTGTCTAGCTGAAGAGCCATACTCCTAGCCATTATTATGTAACAAACTGTAAGGTAGGTATACTCCTTGCTTTGTACCTGGAGCTGAGAGAACATTCACATTATTTTGCATAGGTGAGATTCTTATGTCACATGTCATGCATGGGTGGGAGCAAGGAGTGATATATTTAAATCCATTGTAGAGAACAAAGATTGCAGAGTAGTCCTAAGGGTTTAGTGAGATAGTATGGCTACTAATCCCTAAAGGTGTGACAGAATGGTAGGCATAAGCGGTCCCTTTTCTTGCCACCAGTTAAGGACCAGAGTTTTCTTCAATGGCCTGAGGCTTCACGTATTATCCTTTACCACTTACCAGGGTTATAGGATGAGCTCTGTTACCTGATGGTCATTAAGTATCTAAAGTTCTTTTAAATCTCAAGGCTCACTCTTGCTCCATTCTGCATATTGGTCCTAGTGCACACTGCTGCCCTGTTTAGACATTTTGGCATTCTAAGCCCTCTAATCACAGCCTATCTTAAACTGTCTGTATGAAGGAGCCCTACCCCACCCAATCTGCAACAGCTGCCACTCCTAAACACAGCTTTCTTCTCTATCTCTGCGTTTTTGCGCATGCTCTTCTCTCCACGTGGAACAGTTACTCTGTACCATCCTACCGACAGTGTACCCATTCCTCAAGATTCTGCTCAAAAGTCGCCACTTCTATGGATACTTCTCTATTCCCATCCCCTTCAAATAGCATCAAAAAATAGTCCAAAGTTGTAGTAACTGAACACGTCTTAGTTCTTCTAGTAGATTATAAACTGCTGAGTGCTTCACTTTAGAGCTCGTAACCTATTAGTGCCTTGATCTCAAAGATTATTTGCTTAATAAATGAGTATAAGGAATCATAAAAGTTAAAGATGGAATAGACCATTAACTCATTACCACACTGTATGGATTATCAAACTAACTAGAATGAGATAGATGGACCCACAGTCACTCTGAAAAGTTACTAGTAGGATTTTTTCATGTAACCATGCTTGTTAATGAAGTGTCACAGTAAAATTTTATAAGCCAGGATTTCATGCTAGAGATTTTTTCCTCCAAAGAATTAAAAGAATTGATGGTATAAGCACTTTTGTATATTATTATCTATTATTTCCTATTATACTGATATTTTTGTAGGTGTGAAAAGTATATAAATTGTCTAAACTGTTGTAGTCCAAAGTTGAAAGGGTTTTATTTCACATCAACTTTAGTCAAAGGCATAATTTTAAATCCCTTAGTAACTTAGGTATAGAAGTTTGCTTCATTGTTAATTACTTAGGATTAAAAATCCACAGCAGATGTTAATTTGAAGAAAAGAGAAAGATCTCAAAAAGACTTATCCTGAGAGTGCTTCCAGCTTAGCATAAGGAGGCAGGTGTTAAACATACCCTGACTACCCGTGCTTTTGGGGACCAGAAAGAGAATGAATAATTTACTTTTATAAATAACTCCAATACATGAGCTTTATCTTCCACTCCCTCTCTCAAGTAATTTCCACCAGGGCTACGTGTACCAAAACTGCACTGCACTGCCAATCCACAGCCTATGCTCTTCCCTGGTGGGTTGCTATTGAAAACGTGAGAAGGCAAAGTGTAGATTCAGGATAAAGAGAGAAAAGAAAGGAAGAAAACAAGCATACATTGCACATAGTTTCACCTGTTACCTGATGTTAACAACAAAGTTGCTGTGATCATTCTCATAGATGAGAAAACAGGCTAAGAGAAGTTAATTTACCTCCTCAGTTAAGGTGTAGCAAAATCAGAATTTGAATATGTCTAATGCCAAGGTTCATGATCTTTCAAATACACAACTGTTTCTAAAATATTTTAAAATGTAAAAACTATTTAAAGGAAAAAAAACTTTACACACAAGATTTACTTAAATATGTATGACTTTGAAATGAACTCCTTTTGCCTTCCATTCTCATAAAACTGTAAAATAACAAAAAATACAAAATAAGTATAAACCACCACAAAAACAAAGTTTAGCTCAATAACGTCTAATTATGCAGGTAAAGGTGAAATAGTTAATGCTTAGAGCGAGACTCTGAAGAGCAGCATGTTAATGAGAATCTTGTAATGACTCATTTTCCCACCACTTTCCTCACTCTTCACCACTATAAAACCTTGTACGGCACGCTATAATGTCATTTTCTCATCACCTGCTGGGTGTACATATTAAGAACACCTCGGTTCTTTTATTTCATAGCCTATTAAAATACCTCTACTTCATGCTAAAAAGATTGTTTATAGAAGTATAAATAAAATCACCATGCAATGCTTAATATGCAAGCTGTTGAGATGAGCCCCAAATATGTATGTATGTATTTTTAAACTTACCAAAATAAAAGCACAAAAATTTAACTGAAGGCATTACAGACCTGAGAATGTATCCTGAGATTGCTCCCCAGAGATCCTCAAATTGCAGTTTGAAAAAGATTGCACTATAGTATATCAAAGATATACTTACATAATTTGTATAGAGGATCATTATTCTCTAACATAGGCAAGGTTCTTTTCACAGCATTTTTACTAGTACTTCACATCTCTGTTCTACTATACTTTATGTAGGATAAAGCTTCTCCACCTTCCTGAAAGGTGACAGCTTCAGAACACTCTTCCTGCCTGTTATTTTGGGACTAAGGAAAGCTAGCTGGAATAGCTCTCCCATTTTGGGTCTAATTTTTAATTTCACAAAGTCCTGTAAAAATGTCAAATGTAATGCATCCTATTTATTATGCCTCTTTCATAATGTGAAATTGATAATATCAAACTGATAAGATGATAGAAAAATTAAATTAGACAATGGTACATGTTTGTCCTTTCTTGAAACATATAAGGTACAAAAAACATGTTAAACCCTATTCCCACTAGCATATGGAGACAAGGTATGGAAACAACCTAAGTGTCCATTGATGGATGAATGGATAAAGAAAATGTGATTCACACACACACTGGAATATTATTCAGCCATGAAAAAGAAGGACAGACATCTTGCCATTTGCAACAACATGGATGGACTTTGAGGACATTATACTAAGTGAAATAAGTGAGTCAGAAAAACAAATACCATATGATCTCACTTACATGTGGAATCTAAAACAAAACAAAAAAAACCTAAACTCACAGAGAACAGATTGGTGGTTCCCGGGGTGGGGGATGGGCGAAATGGGTGAAGACGGTCGAAAGGTAAAAACTTTCAGTTATAAAATAAATAAATAATGGGGATGTAACGTACAGCATGTGATTATAGTTAATACTATATTGTAATTTGAAATTTGATAAGAGATCTTAAAAGTTATCATAAAAAATTTTTATAACTAAGTATGGCAATGGATGTTAACCAGGCTTACTGTGGTGATCATTTTGCAATATATACAAATATTGACATTATATTGTATACCTGAAACTAATGTAATATTATATGTCAGTTTCACCTCAATTTTTAAAAAACAAAGCTGGAAAGGCAGTCTAGGACTGGATTGAGAAAAGTCTATTTGACTTTCAACTGTCCTCTTAACAAATTAATTTGAATGGAAAATTGATGCTAGAAAATCTAATCAGATATCAGGAGAATAAAACTGAAACTCCCTCCTAAAATATAAAAGGAAAACGGACAAAAATTATTCAAAGTGGCTGTAGCCCCATTTAGAATTTAGAAAATTTAGCACAATTCTAACAAGAGCAATAACCAAAGACATAATTAAAATGTTCCTGAATGGGAGAAAAATACTACAAAGGCAGGTAAAAGATGTTCCTGCATTTTAGGCAAAATTGTTGGAAAAGGAACCACACCTAAAGCTATCTAGGCCTTCTGATTTGCTTTTTATTACAAAGGCACCGTCTCTAACTAAACTGGAAGTCTGATAAATTCAAACTTGAATTCATGGTGTGAAAATCGTCAATTTACTAACTATTTAACTCCAGGCACATTAAATAGCCTACACTTTTTGGTGCCTCCCGCTCTGTCTAAACTACAGACAATGACAACAAACCTAACTCAGTAACCCGGGATGGAAATAAGGTTCCGCTTAGGTTCTTAAGCCTTAGAGAGAGTCTGGGTAACAGAGCATCAGAATCAACAAGTCACTTTCAGGAGCCTCTCATCCTTTCACGCCTGCCTCAGGCACTCCTTCCCTCCTGAACCTATCCGCTCAAGTCTTGCTGACAAACCTGATTCTCCCACTTTTGCCTGCTCTTTTGGTGTTTAATGGCATGCTCTTGTAGGTAGATCATTTGCCAGTATTTCTACAGGACAATTTTTCCCCAATACTAGCTTTTTTTTCCCCCAAAGGCCTGTTCCTACCTCACTTCCAGGTCCAGCCTGTCTCTAGAACTACAGCCCAGGCTAAGCCTTGCATCCTCTGCTTGTCTGGGAAGGAAATTTGGACCTTTAGAATATTTTTAAGTAAAAATATTTTTAAGTAAAAATATTCTAATAAGGAATTCGACTCATAAATGCTTTCTTTCTCTAAAAGAACATCCAAACTTTGGGAGAATAATGCCAACTAATCTAGTTATTGCAGAATCCCTTAAAGCAATGATGCTCTCCAACATGTCACAGAGAACATTATCAAATAATCCAGATAAAAAGGCTTGTTGCACATTAAGTTTATAAATGTAGCAACTACCACAATGGAAGAATTTCTTAGCACTGAATCTTTCAGGTGACCACAACAAATTAACGTGCTGGTGCAAAGACCTGTTTTAGCCTTGTGCAGGTTGTGACAGATTCCACTGAAATTGCAATTAGCAGTCTTCATGTTTTTACATTTTTTTTTCCTGTGAACACACGCTCAGAGATATTTCAGTTCTAGTTTTTAGCTTCTCACCCAAATTATCATTCTTAATACAAATTCCTGTTTGCACCTGAAAGCACTCCATTTCAACTGGTGTTTTCTTACAGCATGTATATATTATTTAATATTAAAATGTTTCAAAGTGAGCTTATTAAAACCCGCACCATCTTTTTGGTTGGTATGACTCAGAAAATACAGTGAGAAGGCAGCAATTATTTGGAGAGGGAGAGGCATCAGTTCGTAGATCACTTTTGTTAGAAAACATGGTGGGGGAAGTTATATGTTGAACACTTCTGCTATTTGCCATTTCCCAAGAAAGCGAAAAATGCCCCAAACCACATATAGCTTTTCCATTCTACATGCATATGAAACAAAATTAGAAAGTACTAACAGTAGTGCAGGACTTTTAGAATTACACTTGGATATTCTCTCATTTTCAAACTTTAAATTACATCATTAAACTTATTTTAACTATTTTTTTATGATTTTGTTTTTTTTTAATTTTATTTTTATACAGCAGGTTATTAGTTACTATTTTATACATATTAGTGTATATATGTCAATCCCAATCTTCCAATTCATCCCACTACCACCTCCCCACGCCCAGCTTTCCCCCCTTGGTGTCCATATGTTTGTCCTGTACATCTGTATCTCTATTTCTGCCTTGCAAACTGGTTCCTCTGTACCATTTTTCTAGATTCCACATAACTGTATAACTGTTCCCAGTTTGTGAGTCACCCACCCAGCAGTTGTGGGATTTGATTTTTATTGTGATTGTGCCCCTCCTACCATCTCATCGTGGCTTCTCCTTTGTCTTTGGATGTGGGGTATCTTTCTTGGTGAGTTCCAGTGTCTTCCTGTAGATGACTGTTCAGTAGTTAGCTGTGATTCTGGTGCTCTTGCAAGAGGGAGTGAGTGCACGTCCTTCTACTCCGCCATCTTGCAACTATTTTTTATTTATTCTAAGTTATAAGAAAAATGGATGTGCAGGGCAGAAGAAACTCAATTTATATTTTATATCTAAACATTAAAAAGAAAATTAGTCCTCCCCCCTCCCCACCCACACTCCTATTTCTAGAATAATGCCTTTGGACCACTTCTGTTTCAGTCTTTCCTAAATAATATTAGCAATTCCCTTTCCATTGTGTCAGTATCATAAAGTTTCAAGGTTCTATTTGAGCAGGTTTCTTTTTGATCTACAAGATATGGAAGTGACCTTTCTATTTAATTGGTTTAAGAAGAAATTCCATCATGCATTCTACTTATTTGCATCCTCAATTAAATATTGTAATCCACCTATCATTGTTGTATAGTGGACTTCTCACAAGCTATACAAGGCAAATCAACTTTAGCCTATGACAAGACTCAATTGAATGATACAGTACTGGTTCACACTTGTTTTTCTCTCATTGGTGATATTCTTTTATGTCACTCTTATTGTAAACATAGAACATTAGTTTGTCTCTGAGGCCATTCAATTATTTTTACAAAAGAATTCAAGGCAGTGTTTCATGTCAAGTTTTCTGCGGCTTTCCATACATCTAGTTATTTAAGGTTCAACAACGAATAGCATAGCTTCTGTATACTTTGAACTCTGTTTAGACAATATTGAATCAATTTTGCCATGGTCCGCTGACCTGCCTCACTGCCCTCTGGGTAGAAGGAAAGAAAATTATATCCTGAGGGAGGAACACAACTCTGTAGGTCCCAGCTGTCTTAGAAAGGCTTTCTTGGTCAAAACACAAATGTGCATTTTTTCCTTATTTATGATTGCTTCTAGGAGAATACTACATATGTTTACTTTCTTTCTTCCTATATAAAATTTTGAAAGATTACATAAAAGATTTGGAAGGTATTGTGCAAAACATGAAATCACAGAGGATAGTGGTATTTATGAGTGTTTTTTATATTCAAATAATTCATCCATAATATTGATAAGTATATATATTGTTATGTAGTATACTTCATGTTTTAAAAATAATGTTTATGTGGATAACATTGTTAAGAAACTAGAAACCACCGTAGTTTGTATCTGACCTGGATGCTGGGACACAAAGGAAGTTATGTAAAGAAAATTGATTCAACTCAGAAGAAGCCTAGTGAATAATATGTAACTTCCCTGCTTGAATTATCCATGACTCTATTTTGTTTCCCAATCAGCCACATCTGAGCTGATCATACACATTTATATCAATTTATTAGCCATCCATCTAAAAATGAAAGTAAGATTCTAAGAGTAATGAAAGCGTATAGTGAGGATGTCCAAGAAATAAATAACCACCTATATATGTGTAAGCACTAGGCTGTCAGACACTTCTAATAGGTAAAGTAAATAAATTACCCCCCAAAATCACTTAACAGTATATAGTGTATAACATGATTCTGCAACATAAAATAAAGGAATAAATTACTTAAAATGTAGAGAAAATACACTTTAAAACTTTTAAAGCAATAAGTCAAGAAAATCAGGAATTAGGTGCTTCCTTTTCTCTCAATATTTATGAAACAAAATACACTTTATGAAATAAGAAAGATATGATTAAATGAAAGAAGAGCCTGGAATAAAATTGTGCTGAGAAGCAAACAAATAAAAATAAACTGCATGAGATAAGAAAAAATATGATCCTAAAAAGCAAATAAAATTAAAATTTACATTAGAAACTGTTAAGCTCAGTCTGAAAAACCAAATCAATATTATGGAAAATGTACTCTTTTAGTTACTGAAAAAAAAAAAAAGGACATAAAAAGAGAAAAATAAGTAATTGAAAATAACAGAGTTTAGCCAAAAGGGGCCTAATACTCTTCCTAAAGAAGTGTCAGGAACAAATTTCCTAGAAAATAAAGATGTAAGGGAAGAATATTTTTCTGAAGTGAATAAAGGCTTGAGCTTAAAAGGTTTCACTGAGTGTTTAATGTTTAATGTATCTATAAATAATATATAAATATATAAATTAAATATAAGTAAGGTATAAACATATGTATTTTTTAAGTGTAAATAAAGAACTTCATTAGCATTTTGGCAAAAATGTCTTATGAAGGAAAAATCTCCGACTGGCCTTTATATCTCCTTCACAATATTATATATCAAAAGATACTTAAATAGAATCTACATGGAAAAAAGTTGTAACAGATGAATCCTACATTCAGTCAAATTGATAACCATTTGAGAAAGCAATTAAAATTGCATATAGTCCAAATTGTATTCCAGTGGTGCCTAACTTAAATGCTTTTCCTTCTAATTTTTTTATTTGTTTGACAAACTACCTGAAAAGAATTCAAATTAGGTTAGGCTTACAAAGCGCAGTTGAGTTCCATAAAACAAAGAAGTTATACAGCACAGTGATGTTTACTATGTACATTTCCACTAGAAGTCTACATTCTAATTTTTAAGTGGTCACAAATCTGTATTTCATGCAACATAAAATTTCTTTATAATAATAGCTTATTATAATTATGGTACCTTAAATTTATTGGGGCTCTAAATTTTATTAGAAGTATTAAAATAAAATTAGAAACAATTTAGCTCCCAATTTACTGACATACTATTGAAGAAAAAGTCAGCTCCACAGGCCAAATTAACTCTATGTGTGCATTTAAACATTAAGTGCATGCTGTTCAGATTGGTGCAATCTAGATTTATGATCAAGATTTCTATGCCAAGAATTTGAGGACAGGCTGACTTAGCCTGACATAAACAACTCTGGTGTATTGCTAAGGTAACATTCAGAATTGCAGGAATAGTGTGGACAGAGGTAAGATTCAGATATTGCTAGCTAAGAGTTTATAAGTAACCATCATGTATAGCCAGGCAAACATATTCACATTTCACCTTGCATTCATAGGTCATAGAATAGTTTGTGCAAGTTTTATTGGCCTTTGCAACCTCATAAAGAGATGGACAAGTTTTGACTATATCCGGTCAAAACTATTTTCTCTTTACAAAAATATGTAGTTCACTACTGAAAACACATATAAGACAATAAAAATCACTCACAATGTTATTACCCAGTTATAACCAATTCACATTGTCATGTATACACTTTTGGTATTTCTTTCTGTAAGTATGGAATATATACTCTTTTTAAAAAGGTGCATATTTTTACAACTTTTTCTTGAACAACCTATGTTGTTTGCAAATGTTTTCATGTTCTTTTACTATAAAATGTTAAATTATGTGTATTACTTAATGCATTCATAATTATAGTACACGTTTTTATATGATATCTCAATACTTACGTGTGTTACATGTATACATATATGCTATAACTATGAAGGAATGCATTTACATTCAGATGGCAAATAATTATGGAAATTGTTCATGATATTTTGTAAAAGGGAAGAAAATGTACAAAAATGTGCCTTTAAAAAAATAAATTGTATACATATACTATATATATATATGTATAGTGTATACGTTTGTGTGTGTATAAAATAGAAAAATAGATATTTTTAGCCAATCTAATAATTGTGGGTCTCTGATTGTTTCCAGATCTTGTTGTAAGTAACCTTGTGATGAACATCATTATAGTTAAATATTTGCACACATCCTTATATATTTCTGTTTTTTCAATGCCTGTTACATGACACAGGTATCTAGTAAATGTTTGTTAAATAATTTTCAAAGCATTTATAAATTTAATTGCAAACATATAATTCTGCCTTTGATAAGACCTTTCCAACACTGAAAATATGTTAAATGTGACAGTAAATTTTACTACTTCGATTTTTGCTATGGCCTTGCAACATGTCTCTGTCCTTTGTCTATTTCTTCATGAGTCCATTGTTCACACTACTTCCAGTATTCTTCTAAAATGAAGGATGGTCCAATTACGTCTTTCTTTTAAAACTATATGTATTCCCTGTTATCCACAAACTAAGTATCCAAGCACAGTGATATTGTAACCGTGGTCTCTGCTTCAGGTTCAGTCTCCACCACACAACTCCTTCACCCCAGGTCCTTCGCTGCAGCCATAAGGTGATAGGCATGTTCATTCATGCCCCAGCCCTCGTGCAGCTCTTCTTCCTGATGAACTCTCATTCTTCGAAGCCCAACTTACGCATGACTTGCTTTGTCATGATTTTCTTCCTGCTTCTAGGATTTTGAACATTCTTCTAGTATAGCCCTTTTGACTCTGAACTGTATTTATATTTTTAAATCCCAAAATTAGACCATAAACTACTTGAGTTCAAGGATAATATTTTCATCTATGTTTTCCTAGCACCTTAGTACAATTTGTGAATAATCCATTTTCTTTAGTATGGGTTTAGAATAAAGAGAGTAACTACAATGCTTCACATACTTCTAAACATTTTTAGAACCTAACTTTTTATCAGAGCAATTAAATACTATTACACTTTAAAGATTAGAACTGTTAGAAAGATAGATCAATGGGACAGGATAGAAAGCCCAGAGATAAACCCACGCACATATGGTCACCTTATCTTTGATAAAGGAGGCAGGAATGTACAGTGGAGAAAGGACAGCCTCTTCAATAAGTGGTGCTGGGAAAACTGGACAGGAACATGTAAAAGTATGAGATTAGATCACTCCCTAACACCATAAACAAAAATAAGCTCAAAATGGATTAAAGACCTAAATGTAAGGCCAGAAACTATCAAACTCTTAGAGGAAAACATAGGCAGAATACTCTATGACATAAATCACAGCAAGATCCTTTTGGACCCACCTCCTAGAGAAACGGAAATAAAAACAAAAATAAACAAATGGCACCTAATGAAACTTCAAAGATTTTGCACAGCAAAGGAAACCATAAACAAGACCAAAAGACAACCCTCAGAATGGGAGAAAATATTTGCAAATGAAGCAACTGACAAAGGTTTAATCTCCAAAATTTATAAGCAGCTCATGCAGCTCAATAGCAAAAAAAAAAAACAACCCAATCCAAAAATGGTCAGAAGACCTAAATAGACATTTCTCCAAAGAAGATATACAGACTGCCAACAAACACATGAAAGAATGCTCAACATCATTAATCATCAGAGAAATGCAAATCAAAACTACAATAGGGCTTCCCTGGTGGCGCAGTGGTTGAGAGTCCGCCTGCCGATGCAGGGGACACGGGTTCGTGCCCCGGTCTGGGAGGATCCCACATGCCGCGGAGCGGCTTGGCCCATGAGCCATGGCCATTGAGCCTGCGTGTCCGGAGCCTGTGCTCCGCAACGGGAGAGGCCACAACAGTGAGAGGCCCACATACCGCAAAAAAAAAAAAAAAAAAAAAAAAAAAAAAAAACTACAATGAGATATCATCTCACACCAGTCAGAATGGCCATCATCAAAAAATCTACAAACAATAAATTCTGGAGAGGGTGTGGAGAAAAGAGAACACTCTTGCACTGCTGGTGGGAATGTGAATTGGTACAGCCTCTATGGAGAACAGTATGGAGGTTCCTTAAAAAACTACAAATAGAACTACCATATGACCCAGCAATCCCACTGCTAGGCATATACCCTAAGAAAACCATAATTCAAAAAGAGACATGTACCAAAATGTTCATTGCAGCTCTATTCACAATAGCCCAGAGATGGAAACAACCTAAGTGTCCATCATCGGATGAATGGATAAAGAAGATGTGGCACATATATACAATGGAATATTACTCAGCCATAAAAAGAAATGAAATTGAGCTATTTGTAATGAGGTGGATAGACCTAGAGTCTGTCATACAGAGTGAAGTAAGTCAGAAAGAGAAAGACAAACACCGTATGCTAACACATATATATGGAATTTAAGAAAAAAAAATGTCATGAAGAACCTAGGGGTAAAACAGGAATAAAGACACAGACCTACTTGAGAATGGACTTGAGGATATGGGGAGGGGGAAGGGTAAGCTGTGACAAAGTGAGAGAGAGGCATGGACATATATACACTACCAAACGTAAGGTAGATAGCTAGTGGGAAGCAGCCGCATAGCACAGGGAGATCAGCTCAGTGCTTTGTGACCACCTAGAGGGGTGGGATAGGGAGGGTGGGAGGGAGGGAGACGCAAGAGGGAAGGGATATGGGAACAGATGTATATGTATAACTGATTCACTTTGTTATAAAGCAGAAACTAATTAAAAAAAAACTATCATGACACAGCCACCTATTAACTCCAAAAAAAAAAAAAAAAGATTAGAACTGTTAGTCACTAGACTTTGGTGTTTACGAAGTCCATTTTTGGCAAAGATAAACAAGACACCACGAATACCTATAGCTCACCTATCTCTAGTCTCAAATAAAATGAATTCAAAATGTGGCCTCTATAATACGGTTTCCTTTTTCCTTTGCTCAAACTCTGTACTCCTCTTTGTGTGAATAGGGGATAAGCCCATAAACAAACAAATGAAATCCCACAATATTTCAGAAATATGGCTCATAATAACCTCAGAGTGTCCTAAGGGAAAAAAAATAAAATTTTTCCACGGTAGCATAGTTTATGTAGATTAGGGTTATTCAGTGCACTGTCTTGTCATGATATAACTTATCTATAGATAGTTTTTACTCTTGTCCTCCAGATTAATCACTTAAATGAGCTTTCCTGATCCATAAAAATTACTAGTAACCTTTTCATATCTGAATTTTCTCACCCCAGCCTACCTGGGACTCAGGTCAAGTTGAACTTTAAATAACAGTGCTGAATACGTTTTATGGCCTGCTCAACATCAGACAGCAGAAACATTTATATTATGTGTGAAAACATTTGACATGGCTATAAATTGCTGCTGGTTTTGGCATACTGGGGTCAGTACAAGATAGGTGTTCAGGAGGGCACAGGAAGTGGGGCAGAGCCTAGAAAAACTGACCCTGAAATAGGCTGATTTTTGAGAAGGCATTAGGGTGCACAGCCCTTATTCTGTCACCTGCAGATGCCAATTAGGCAGTTATGGGCACAGCAAGGGAAACCCAGATATGACAGAACCCCTGGAGTCACAAGAGTAATATGGAAGCTTCTCATCAGAAAAGTACCAGGTAGCATTTTGTAAAAATCATTGCTGGGTTTAACTAAAGACAAGACACCTCTGAGGGCTTTTTTTAGCTGTTTGCCTTCTTTCTACACACACACACACACACACACACACTCTCTCTCTCTTTCTTTCTCTCTCTCTCTCTCTCTCTCTCTCCAATGCCTAACAGAACAATTTATCCAACTTCTCTGAGCATGTAGACAGTCTCCTCCCAAATCTTGTCCCTGTAAGATACATAAAAACTTTTTCCAAATCCTTGGTGTCTTGGACTCAGCCCTCTTATTTTTCCCTAAAGTTTTTTACTTTAATAAACATCTTGTTAAGTATAACATAGTAAAGAAGGGAGAACAAATCATGAGAATATAGCTTAATCAGAGTGAACACATCTACCCAGAGGCTGGGGACTGTGTCAGCTCCCGGATACCTGTTCAGGAGGGGAAACATTATTGTAAAGGGAGGTAGTCCTGGGCATTTACAGAACACCATTCTCAGGAAAGCAGAACATGAATAGCAAATAAGAAGGAAACTCAGTCCCAGGAACTGGGCCAAGGAGGAAGTGAATAAGGAGGGTCACAACTCAGAGTCTAAGGGACAACAGGGTTTATCACTAATCTACTAGGTATTCTGGTTGCCAGTGAAGCCTAAGGATTAAAACCAAGGGAAATCAATTCTAGCAGTTGTTGGGGAGTAAGAGAGTGGGCAGTGGTGGAGAAAGAAGTTTCTGGGAAGTGGGGATTGAGGCAACAGAGGAGCAAAGAGGGAGGGAAGTGCTGAAATGAATTATGAATTACAGAAGGCATCAAACAACAAGCTTTCTCCATTTTTTCCCACACTGGTCCAACTGCCAGTCTAGTACGGACATAATAAAAAGATTTAAACACTTTCATTTACTTTTTCCCCCAGTTTTTTTGAGATATAATTAACATATAACTTGTGTAAGTTTAAGGTGTACACGTGATTTGATATATGTCCATATTGCAAAAATGATGATCACAATAAGGTTAATTAACACATCTATCATCTCACATAATTACCATTTGTGCTCTGGTATGTGTATGTGTATGTGTGTATGTGTGTGTGTGTGTGTGTGTGTGGTGGGAACACTTAACATCTACTCTCTTAGCAGCTTTCAAATACAAAATACGATGTTAACTACTGCCATCATGTAATATATTACATCCCCAGAACTTATTCATCTTATAACTGGAAATTTGTACTCTTTGAACAACATCTCATGACATTTGGGGAAGCAATCTCCTCTTCCAGTTTTACAAGTTTGCTTCAGCAGGGAAAGACTTTCACCAGTCAGTTCAGCTTGGGACGCTGGATGGGTCAGCTGGGAGCATTCACACACAGGCAGGGCTCTAGCTGGGCAAGGCTGCTGCCTGTGCTCTGAGGTGGGGTGGGGGGATGGCCACTTGCTGGGCTCCATGGTCAGGTGGGCCCGCTGGCTATGCTCTGCAGTCAGCCGGGGCCCCTAGCTGGACTACACTCACCCTTGATTGAGCAGAGTCACAGACTGTGTTCCCTGGCATGGAGGTGCCCTGGGTTGGACAGTGTAATTGGGTGGGTGGGGTTGCACTCCTGTCTCCAGAATCACTCCTTGGTTGGGGGCCTCCGGCTGTGCTCCCCTAAAGGGTGGTGCCATTGGCTGTGCTCCACGTTCAGGTGTGGCTGTGGGTAGGGCTTCATGACTAGACAGCGCCTGAGGCTGTGCTTGGAGATCAGGCAGGGGCCTGCCGTTGGGCGGGGCCTCAGGTAACTTGCTGGGCTCCCTGATCTGGCAGGGCCTCCAGCTACACCCTGCTGTTGAGTAGGGCTGGAGGCTGTGCTCTGTGGCCTGGTGGGGTCACTGGCTGGGCTGCCTGCCTGGGTGAGGCAGCAGGCTTTACTCTGCATTTGCAAGGCCTTAGCCTGGGCTTGGCTGCTGGATGGAGCTGTAGGCTGGGCTCCCCCATGGTTGGGCATTTGTAATACTGTGATTTATAATAGGAAATATGTATTTGGTCTTTGTCCCCATTCCTGGCACAGAGTTCCTAAACCCCTTTCTGTTAAATGATGAGAACCCTAAATGTGTTTTTGTTATGTTAATGAAGTGACTTTTAGAAAGCCCCTAGGTAACCAAAGGATGAAGGACTGGTTCCAGGGGAACCAATCTTGTGATTAGAGTGTTGGAACCTCCTTTCTGAGAAGGGGAGAGGGGCTGGAGACTGAGTTCAATAACCAATCAATCATGCCGATGTAATGAAGCCTCCGTAAAAACCCAAAAGGATGCATGTGGGAGAGCATCCAGGCTGGTGAACAGGTGGAGGTGCTGGGAGAGCTCAGGAGCACGTGAGCTCTGTGACCCTTTCCCTATACCTGACCTTATGTATCTCTTCATTTGCCCCCTTTAATATCTCTTGTAATAAACCAGTAATCTAGTAAGTACGCTGGTTTCCTGAGTTCTGTGAGCTGCTCTGGCAAATTAATCAAACCCATGGAGGGGGTCGTGGGGACCTCTGATTTATAACCAGGCAGTCAGAAGCATCGGTAATGACTTGAACTTGTGATTGGCATCTGAAGTGGGGGCAGTCATCTGGGACTGAGCCCTTTGCCTGTGGAATCTAATGCTACCTCCAGGTGGATAGTGTCAGAATTGAGTTAAATCTGTGGGACATTAGGTCAGTGTCCATAGAGAACTGAGTTAATTGGTTGGTGGTGTTGGAAGAAACGCTCATTGAAGGGGTACCATAGGCTGGGCTCTAAGGCTCCCTGCTCAGGTGGAGCCGGGTTCAGGCTCCACAGCCGGGCAGGGCTTCTGGTGTCTCCTGCAGGGGCAGGGCTGTAAGATGGACTCCTCATCTGCCTGGGCTCTCTGACCAGGCTTCCTGGTAGGGCAGAGTGGAGGCTCTACTCAGCAGTTTAAAACCCTTTGAATATGTAATATATTTTAATCCACATTCTTATTTCAAACTCAATTATTTCCCACTACTCCCTCAGACAATGGGCTTAATCTGCTCCCTGTATTTGTATTTGTTCCTATGGAGCCCTTCGAGATGAGAACTCTGAGCTGTATGGATTAAAACGAGGAAGTGAAGAGAGAATAGGATTTACCATATCTCACTGAAACATACTTAGAGAAACCATAATCAAGAGGGAGGCTTAAGCAAATCTTCCACAGAGCTGCGACCCTCCCTATAACCCACAAGACTTGGTAGGAGCTGCGAGGAATACGTTTGCTTTCAGGACAGATAGGATCACGAACTCCTTTGTTATATGGCAGGCCTCTGACTCTTACTATTTTAATGAAAATGTAACAAAGAATAGAATTTGTGATTTTTGCTCAGGGTAATGATCATACGTTGTTCTGACAAGATTTTTGCATAAAAGAACATGGGAGGCACTGAAGAAAAGCGAGATTGTGCAGACACCGTTCAACAGGACACTCTTCGCATCTGATATGACAAGTAGTGGTACCTCTTTAGGAGGATGGTTTTCAAATTGGGTTCCACAGGGTTCCTTAGATATACTGCCACGGGGTTGAGAGAAGCCAAGAGGCTTTGAAATCCTGTCCCGAGTCTATCAAAACAGTTTCAGTTTTTACTATTGGGATTATATTTTGTGGAAAGGGTGTGACCCTAAAAATATACAAATAGATTTTAAAAAGTAAAGCACTACTTTAGAAGAGGTTTCTATAGTGTTTAACCCCGCTGTGTGTCTGTCTCCTGTCTTAGTGTACCAATAAGGAAATAGAAATAGGAAAGGAGAGATTTCCATTGTCATTCCTTTCCTGTCAGAAAGTTGTGACAGGAATACCTGGGGACTCTGGGGACTCAATTTAGATCAGAAGGGTGGTGCAGGGTATGCTAAAGATGATGCTACCTAGAAATAAAAATTAGCCATGAAAGTTAACTCAAAAATTTAACTTACTACTTTATCATATGTCAGAAAGTCTGCTAAATGCTGAGAGCACTAAGATGAATGAAACAAGATCCCTATCCTGAAAGGACTTATAATCTAGTTTAGGGATTTCTAATTTTTCCACAAATCTGTGGGTAGGCATATTTTTTCTGCATTTTAATTTCTAGATCTCAGCCCAGTTCTTGGTATACAGTTGGAGTTCAGGAAATATATGTTGAATGCATGATTCCCTTTGCACTCCTGAAAATAATTCAATTGTCCCTTTGGCTCATTTCAGCTTGGTAATGTCACCATTACCAAGCTTGTCCTGATAGCCTTCCTAAAAACAACTGGTCACTAAGAAACTGACAGTAATGTTTTCACCCAGTACATTCTTCTAAATGGAGAACACACGAGGATTCTACTAAGAGCACCCACATGATGGGATCAGAGGGGTTATACTTGGTCCAGCCGGGGACACCAAGAATAGCACAAATGTCATCTACTGACAGTGGGTGAGTTTGATCATGAGAAGGTATGGTGGTAGTATGGAGAAGCAATACCACATTAGAACCATTAGTGACTACAAATTATGATGCTTGTCAATTTCACAGACATTGTATCCTCATTGAATCCTAGCAACAATCGTGTAAAGTGGTGGCTGCTGTTCCAATGTTATAGCAGAGAAGCTGCAGCAACAACAGACGAAGTAACTTGCTTAGAATGATTTTTAGTAAGAGATGGAATAGAGAAAGATTTTTTAAAATTTAAATTTCATTATCAAGATTAAAATATTCATGTGAATTTGAAAATGTAGAAATTATAGGAGGTGTGGCCATTATTAAAAGTTAAATTGTTCCTTTCTATTATGAAAAGTATTCAACTTAGAATTTAGTGCATCATTAAGGGGTAGTTTTACAGCCAATGTTCTTTCTTGTTATAATGCATTTAAAATTTTTAAAGTTGTGCATAGAGCATGTAGATGCTATTATGTAATTTACTATGAAATATAGATGTTAAAACCATTTTTGCTATAAAGCAATTTATTCTCAAAAATGACTAAAATTCTTAGCATTTAAGAAGTCATTTCGGGGCTTCCCTGGTGGCGCAGTGGTTGAGAGTCCGCCTGCCGACGCAGGGGACACAGGTTCGTGCCCCGGTCTGGGAAGATCCCACATGCCGTGGAGCGGCTGGGCCCGTGAGCCATGGCTGCTGAGCCTGCGCGTCCGGAGCCTGTGCTCCGCAGCGGGAGAGGCCACAACAGTGAGAGGCCCGCGTACCGCAAAAAAAAAAAAAAAGTCATTTCACTTAAGAAGAAAAATAATACAGAAAAATTAAAAGACCTTTACTCTTTGTAGTAGAAATGTCAAACAATTCCACTTATTCATAAATAGGTCAAATGAATCATTTGTCAAACAAAGCACTTCCAGTCCTTATTATGTCAAGGAGTGATGAAATCATTTAATGCATGAGAAGAACAGAAACTACAGGATAATTCAAATCCAGCCAAGTAAAAAGGGCCTAACATGAAAAAAAAAAAAAAAAAACTATTGAATGCTCCTTACAGTTATTTTTTAGGTTTCTTAAATGTCATGACCCTAATTTATCAGAATAGTAATGACTTAGTAATATGTAACATTCTTTTGTGAGGTTCACATTAATCTATTTCTAAATTTTTCAAACTTCATTTTTTTGAGGTTTGAATTCTCATCAAGATGGAGTAAACACAATCCACCCTATTTCTCCCAAACTTATTAAAACTAAAACCCCTCATCAAAATGCATAAAGGCACTAACTGAGGACTCTCAAAAGTAAATAACAGCAAGCAGATTTGGGAGGTAAATAAAAAACATGAAGAATAACTAATACAGCTTTGAGTCACCTGTTTTGTTTTTTTCTTTTCCCATGACTCCCATGATCTTAGGTTTTAAGACATCCCAAATCTGTGAGTATAAGCAGAAAAATCACCAAGAAATTCTCTCTTTTTCTGTCCAGAGAATGAGGAAAGGGAGCCCTATAGAATAGTTGTACAGGAAATTTAAGGTTTTTTGGGGGGTGGGTGGGTTTGTTTTTATTGAGATAACTTTGGTTTATAGCATTATATAAGTTTCATGTGTACATTATATTTTGACTTCTGTATACACTAGCATGCTCACCATCCAAAATTAAGTTGCCATCTGTCAACATACAGTTTTCCCCCTTTACCCATTGCATTGTCCTCTCAGCCCCTACCCCTGGTAACTAGTACTCGGTTCTCTGTATCTATGTGGGGTTTTTTTGTTATGTTTTATTTACTTTTGTTTTTTTGTTTATTTATTTGTTTATATTCCACATATGAGCAAAATCATACAGTATCTATCTTCCTCTATATGACTTATTTCACTTGTATAATAACCTCAAGATGCATCCATATTGTTGCAAATGGCAACATTTTATCTTTCTATGGCTGAGTAGTATTCCACCGTATAAATGTATACCATATATTCCTTACCATTCATATCCATTGATGGGCACTTAGGTTGTTCCCATATCTTGGGTATTGTAAATAACACTGTGATAAACATAGGGGTGCATATACCTTTTTGAATTAGTGTTTTCATTTTCTTCGAATAAATACCCAGAAGTGGAATTGCTAGATTGTATGGTAGTTCTATTCTTAATTCTTTTGAGGAAACCCCATACTGTTTTCCCCAGTGGCCCCATCAATTTACATTCCCACCAACTGTATATGAGGGTTCCCTTTCCTCCACGTCCTCGCCAATACTTGTTATTTCTTGCCTTTTTAATAACAGCGTTCCTAGGAGTGTGAGGTGATATCTCACTGTGGTTTTGATTTGCATAGGAAATTCCAGTTTTAAAAAAACTCACCCAGCCCAGCCCTATGCAAGCCCCAGTCAGGAAGCTGCACTTGCATAGCAAGTATAGGAGTTGTGGCCACTCGGGCACCTAAAACTATGAGATAAAATTCTTCTTTCTGATAAAAAGAACTCAGAAGAGAAGTTCCTGTGGTCCAAAGAGTGTGGGGGAAATTCAGGTTATCTTTCTCTCTCTTTTTTCTCTCACCAGTTTGCTGCTGAGGTAGACCCAATAAAAGGAAGTGAATAACAGAACAGGACACTAAAACTTCAGCCCAGTGGCTAAAGGGTCAGCAAAAAGGATTTCCTGAAGTCAGAGAGTAAGGGGGAAATCACAGAGAGGAAGGATCTGTAGTAAGGGATCCCTAAATCTGTGTATAAAGCCACAGGCTTACCCTCTAAACTGCATAAGCATGGAATTAACCTGAGATGTGCTGTTACACTAGAGTTTAAACCACTGATGAGTTCCCAGACTGGCACAAATAGCACTGTATAAACTTTGAAAACTACATTGACATGTAAACTATAGCCCACAAGATACAGGTTAAGACTTGCATCTGAAACTAATGAGGTTGGTTGCTGCTAAAACAAAATGCCAACAACATTCTCTGAAGAATTTAACAATGATATTCAAAAAGTTCTGGATACAATTGAGAAGTACTTGATATACAAGTACCTGTAAAATCTTAATAAAACTCACAGATGCTAGAAAATTCACATATGCTAACCCTGAGATGACTCAGATGCTGGAGTTATCAAACAATTTAAAGCAGAAATTATAATCATGCCTCATGAAGGGAAAATATTCTTGAAATGAATGGGAAGATAGAAGTTCTCAAAAGAGAAGTAGAAACTATAAAGAAGGAAAAAAATGGAAATTTTATAACTGAAAAATACAATAATGGAATTAACAAAAAGCACATATAGCTTACTTTCATAATGGATATGACAGAGGAAAGAATTAACTTGAAGACAGAGCAATTGAAATTTTCCAAACTGAAACTTTTTTCAGATTGGAAAGTTAACATATACATCAGTGGAATCCTAGAAAGACAGAAGAGAAAAATCAATGCAGAAAATTTATTTTAAGAAACAATGGCTTAAAATTTCCAAGATTTGGTGAAAGATATAATTAAACAGATACAAGAAATTTGGTGACATCTAACCAGGATAAATGCAAAGAAAACTACATCCCAATACATCATAATCACACTACAAAAACTAAAAATGAGGAAAAGAATCTTGAAATTAGCCAGAGGAAAGCAACATATCACATATAGGGGAATGCCAACTTGAATGACCTCAGATTTCTCACCAGAGACCATGAGGGGTGTAAAACAGTGGGAAAATGTCTTTGAAGTTCAAAGAGAAAAATTTATCTTCCCAGAATTCTATATCCAGATAAAATAGCCTTCAGAAATAAAGGAGAAATAAGGACATCTTAAGATGGAATAAAACAAAGAGAATTTGTTTCCAGGAGACCTTTTCTAAAAGAAAGAAGTTATGTAGGCAGAAGGATGACATTAGAGGGAAACTTGGAACTTCAGAAAGAAGAAACACAGAAACAGTAAATAAATATACAAAATAAACTTCCTTAGTTCTTTAAAACGTATGACTATTGGAAGCAAAAATTATAAAATTGTCTGATGGGGTTTTTGATGGGTCTTCTGATCTTAAACATACATATCTTCTCCAAAGCACCACCCCCATCCCAACTTGTCAGCCTCCAAGCCTTTCTTAGCCATGGCCAAAATTGAAAAGCAGCATACTGATGAATGAAATAAGGAGCCTGTTTAGTGTGGATATTTTACATTTGATAGGAGGAATGAAAACACGAGCTTTAATTTCATTGAAAACTTCTCCAAAAAAAATCCCTAAGAATTGAATTTGTCTTTCTGTTAGTAGAACTTATCAATATTAAGAAGCTAGGTACTTTTTCACTGCTCCTTCTTGCTTAGTCTTTCTTCTTTAGTTTATTACTTTCTTGTTCATGTCCTAGTCCCTCCCCACAACTTCATATCATGTAAATGCATGACAACTGCAAGATAAAGCAGGTAGGGTAAAGACACCTATGTAGCCATAAGGATTCTACATTTCACTTGAAGAGGTAAAATATTAACTTTAAGTAGACTGAAAAATTAGGTGTATATACTGTAATCCCTACAGCAATCACTAATGAAAACTAAATAAAGGCATACAATCAAAAAGCCACATAAATTAAAATGGAATACTAAAACATATTCAAATAATCCACAACAAATCAGGCAAGAAATAGAAAAAAAAAAGATGAAGAGAATAAGAAAATGGTGAGCCAAAATCCAAATATATCAATTATTACATTAAATGAAAATAGTATAAACACACCAAAAGACAAAGATTTTCAGACTAAATTAACAAAGAAGACCCAATTATGTGCTAGGAAAATTGTGTCCTAGGGGAAGGTAAATAGCCAAACATTTTATGGAATGATGGGTAAAGAGTCTGAATTAAATTGATGCCTGGAAGTCTAAAGTATCATCATGATCTGTCAAAGTGGGGCCCATAGAGGCCAGGTAATAAATGAAAACTGGCTCAAAGGATTCACTGGGTGCTTGAACCCACCAGTGGTCATTTTCCTGGTCCCAAATATAGTCAGAATAGGCATCCTTGGTAATGGCACAACACCTACAATGTATGCTTGGCCTGTGGGGTAAAAGGTGTTACGGTGTGAAATTCTAAAGGGAAGCTTCTGATACTGTAAAACTCCCTTCCAACGCAGCAAATCAAAATTAATACTACAGGGCTTCCCTGGTGGCGCAGTGGTTAAGAGTCCACCTGCCAATGCAGGGGACACAGGTTCGTGCCCCAGTCCGGGAAGATCCCACATGCCGCTGAGCGGTTAGGCCCGTGAGCCATGGCCGCTGAGCCTGCGCGTCCGGAGCCTGTGCTCCGCAACGGGAGAGGCCACAACAGTGAGAGGCCCGCGTACAGCAAAAAAAAAAAAAAATTAATACTACATCCCATTTGACTGATGGAGATGCACGCCACTCAACAATCTACAGAATACAGAGTTGGTGTTTCCAGCCAGTTTTACACTTTCTTCACTAGTCTGGCCCCTGCGATAACCAGATGGATTCTAGAAAACGGCATTAGACTATGGCAAACTCAACCAAGGAATAGCCCTAATTACAACTATCATGCCAGGTGGGATATCTTAGCTTGAGCAGATTAAAATAGCCCCAGGTACACAGAATATAGCCATTGATTTATCAAATGCACTCTTTCCCATAACTATCGGGATAGGGGATCAGAAATAGTTTGAATTCAGATAACAGGCAACAGTATAAATTTAGAGTTTAGTCTAACTTCTTGCAAAATACCATGTTGATCCACTATATCAACGACCGCATGCTATTTGGGCGAGATGAGTGAGAAGTGGCATATCAGAGACCTTGGTAAGATACCTGTGCTCCAGAGAGTGGGAGATAAACCCTAACGACTCAGGGGTAGGCCACATCAGTGAAACTGTAGTGGGCACGGGCATTCCAGGACATTGCAAAGTAAAAGATAAATTATTGCGTCTTGCACCTCCCAATACAAAGAAACAGGCACGATGACTGGTAGGGCTCTTCAGATTCCAAGGGCATTCAATAACCGGGAACACTGTACTGACATGTACACCAAATGACATGGAAGCTTTGAGTGGGACCCAAAGAGGAAAAGCTCCGTAGCGAGGCCAGGCTTCAATGGAGGCAGCCTTGCTTCTTAAAACAAACGAGGCAGACCCTGTGGCATTACCAGCTGTGGGAAACGATACCATGTGGAATTTATGACAACCTCCCAATGGGATACTCACAACCCAGAACCACAGGGCAAGGCCATACCACCTGCAGCAGAGACTTTAATATCTTCAGAAAAACAATTCCCCGTGTGCCCTTGCTGAGATGGAGCACCTAACCGCGGGGTACCAAGTGACTACAGCCTCAACTTCACGTCATCAGCTCAGTTCTCTCAGACTCGCCTAAAGTCAGGTGGGCCCCGTAACAGTCCTTTTTAAGGTAAAAATGCTCTATCAAGAATCAAGCACAGGTCCCTGATGAGCTAGCCCGCTGTTGAACACGCCACATGTAGTCCGCCATTGTTACACAGCGCCTCTCCCTCCTGCCCTTGCCCGCACCTGCGCAATCTCGGAAAAACCATGGCAAAGGGATTTCCCAACAAACTCCCCCTGACCCAACGGTCAGGGTCACACTGCGACGGCAGCCGCCCCATGGTCCTGGCAAAGAGAGAGGGACAAGGCTTGGTCCCAATGGGAGTGCGAGGGCAGGAACCTCTGAGACCTGGTCACGGCAGAGACCAGCACAGGCAAGCAGGGGAGTCCATCCCCTTCCAGGCTGCCCAGTGCGCCGGGGGCCAAAGCCCCAGGGTACCGGCGGCAGCACAGGCTTACCTCTAGCAGGGTCCAATGGCGCCGCAGCAATCCAACAGCACGGGCTCAGAGCATCCTCGGGGCAGCTTCTCCTCCCAGCAGCTGCGAGGGGTCTTGAGTTCGTCCCAGGACACCGTCGCTGTCTGCTCCTCGAGCCTTCCCCAGAACGGCGTCTGAGCGCCGCCCTTCCTCTTGACTCAGCCCTACCGCCGGCACGCCGCGACGGGGCAGCTGGCTCCTTCACCCAAGCCTCCCGGTCAGCAAATGTTCCCCTCTTTTGAATATCCCGAGTGGCACCTGAGGGCCGGGCCCAGGGCCAGGTGGGGGCAATGCGGTGGAGTGTGGCGCTTCCCAGGAAGGCAAACAGGAGCCCTCCGGCTGCGCTTTGTAGCTTAGCGGGGAGTAAGTAGGGGCCCTGCTGGAAGGGCAGGGAGAGGCCGCGCTGGGACGCGCTAGGGGTCAGGGAGGCTCAGAGAAGGGCAGAAGCGGGCCCGAGGTGCTGCCGCCACGACCACTCTTCCTAGAGGAAGCCCAGTATTGCAGGATCTCGGGGGATAGAGTGGGGGGTGAGGGTCGGCATGGGAGTCCTGGGATGAGAAACACCTGGGTGCCCTCGGCCTCAGCAGCCCCCGCATCCCTGACTCTTCTGGTTCACAGGACCTGACCACAAGGGGCACACAGTGCAAAGGGGTACGTGCTTGTGCCCAAGAGTATGGATTTTTACTTACCACTGCTGAGTGAGCTAATATTGCTACCGATGGTGCCTCTAAAATGGAGAGTGCTGGTCTGCTGTGAGGGAGACAATGAGTACCAGCTGTGGCTCTGAGATCTGCTGCAGGGGCTGTAGTTTGTCCTCCCACTAACTTTCCTCCGCTATAAAGTTCATTTAAGAAGAGAGGTCTGCTAGAATCCTATGGAAGTTGCTTGCAGATTGTTTATCGAGAAATTGGATGCTATTTGCACAAAGGGTGGATTTGGTGGACACTGTGATATGTCCCCTGGATCTCCCTTCAGTGCAGGACTTAAGGCCCCAATTGTTGGAAGTGCTGCTGGCTGACAGCCTTCAGCTGTCCGCTCTTTCAGGATTGACCTCAGCTGCAGGGAGTAACCTTGCTCAAGATTACATTCCTGCCTGGGAATCACATCCAGTGAATGACTGATAAAATTGTATGGAGGCCTGGCCATCTTGGCCCAACTCAGGACAACTCTTAAGGGGTATTCGAGCTCCAGAGAAACTTTTGGAGTAGGTGGAGGTTGTCACTGGTCCTAATTCCTAGCTTGACCTTTCTCTCTGTTCAATCCTATTTCCTTTTCGTCCCTTCTACAGGGATTGTCCCCAGGAAAGCTCCTTGATAAGCATTCAGCAAACTAAACTCAGTCTTACAGTCACCTTCTGGAGAAACCCAGCCTGTGACAATACTTCACACTCAGTGTGAATTTTTCTCTTTTGCATTTGTTAATTCTTGTTATATTCTTCTAAAATTATTCTTGGGTAGTTTCATGTCTGTGTCTTTTTAAGCTCTAGAACAGAGAAATTTGGGACTGAAAGAAACATTACTGGTCATCTACCTAGTTTTTTCTTGTGTACAATACTTTTTCCCCCTATAGTGTTCTCAACCTCAACTTATGTTTGGATATTTCCAGCGGTATCCTGAGCAGACAGTCACGCACCACTCGGACGTTTACCAAGTCTCCCCCTTGTGTCTTCTGACAATTTGCCTTTGTTTTGTTTATTAATCCACTTCCACATTTAATAAATTTAAATAATGAAAGCATCTAGCATGTCCTCTGCTGAATCTTCTTGAGGCTAAATAAATCCAGTTTCCTCAACCCTTCTTCATACGTTTCAGGATCCCTCACCATCATAGTCCCACCTCTCCTATAAACTTCTGGTAAATTGCTTATCCCTAAGCATAAAGAGAACTCAATTTTTTAAACTGTTCGCTCATTCCCATTATCAAAACATCTTGTCCAGAGTGGGTATTAAAATACAAATGAACAGATAGTACAGGAAAGATGATACTTCAAGTTATTTAATCCTTTTCAAGTACTAATATACTTAAAAAGTATCCAAACCGGGCTTCCCTGGTGGCGCAGTGGTTGAGGGTCCGCCTGCCGATGCAGGGGATGCGGGTTGGTGCCCCAGTCCGGGAAGATCCCACATGCCGCGGAGCGGCTGGGCCCGTGAGCCATGGCCGCTGAGCCTGCGTGGCCGGAGCCTGTGCTCCGCGGGGGGAGGGGCCACAACAGTGAGAGGCCCGCGTACCGCAAAAAAAAAAGTATCCAAACCTTTTTATTTAATCCTCCTCTTCCTCAAATATAATGGCTTGCCCATAAATGTTATGGTGGGAATTCTGGTCCCTTTGTAGGCCTAATATGGTTTATTAATGGTATCGTTACTCTGTGAAATGATTTGACAAATCAGAGGTAATTAAATCTTTCCTTCTTTAAGTTAAAAGTGGGTGACTGATTTTTATTCTGTTTGTCATCACTAATGGCAGTGCGGGACTTAGCATTCTGTGCTCTGCATCAAGGACAGCAAAAGGGTGAACTAGCTGCCAGTTTGACTGACATTTTATGCAAATGACATGAAGCAGTATACCTCTTGTACAGGGCTCATTGAAAATTATAATTGTGTATTTAAAAATGTATACAAGCCATATTTTATATTGGCAGCATGTGTTTTGCAGTGCAGGTAACACATGACAAGAAACAAACATCCTTAAATTGCTAAGGAAATGAGGCTGCTGGCTATGTTAACATACTTTTTTTCTTTTTTTTTTTTTTTTGGAGAATGAAAAGTGTCCACTTCAATGATAAATTCTAATTATTAAATTCTGTTTTTAACTCCGAGTTCCATAGAGGGCTGCAGTCCACATCTTTTGATAACTTAAATGGCAATTTGCTTTGGAAACTACGATGATATGAGGCTTATGTCATTAGGAAGAAAAGCTCATTAAATTAATTCCCAGTTCGTAATTTACTTTAGGAAATTATTAATGTTGAAAAGATTAGTTGGGAGGAAGATTGATGAGTTTAGTTTTCTCATGGAACACTGAGGTTGTAAACAAAAGTTCACTGATTTATCATTTTTATATTGTGTGTACTTCTTAACGAGCAAGGTGACTTTTGGTTCACTCGATTTTTATTATTTGATAGTTCCCTAAGAGAATAAGTTTCCATCTTTGCCGAGGAGCTGTACGGCATAGTGGATATGAGCATAAGCTTCAGAATCAGAAGTTGACATTCCAACTCTGTTGCCTATTAGCTACGTGACCTTGGTCCAGTTGTATTTTACCTTTAACAGCCAAATTTTCCTCATCTGAAAAATGAGAACGGCAGCAATAGTCACACGGTAGCTACTCTCATTATATTTTGGATGGAGCAAGGTTCAGGAGCTTTGCTCTAATCAATGTTCTCTTCATATTAGAGAAAAATGACTCTAACACAGATATTCATTAAAACTTAGAGAACAGTAAAAGAGGAAAAATTCAGGTATTCTGACTCCAAAGGCCATTTTTTCCCACTTCTTAGCCCAAAACATATGAGGGTATCTAGCTGAGAGAAGATATTTTGATAACTCTAGAGAAAGATGCAGTATATTTTTCTGGGGGCTTCAGGGAGAAAAGCTATTGGAAGATTATACAGTAAATATTAGACATAAAGTAATCTCAGAATGAGAAGGGAAGGAAAATGAACGCTGATTTCTTACTGTGTGCCAAACTCTGTGATGTCACCTCCATGATTTTACAGCCTCCTTGAACTTTGTTCAGTGTCTGTGGGAACCTCAGTCAACAACCACATAGGTATGTCTTCCATGAAGGCCTGCACTTAATACCTTTGTTGCTATAGCCCAAGGCTCCAAAGTTGTCCTAATCATCGCTACAACCTCAGCTACTTCCAGGGAGCCACCAGTCTCACTGAACATTCTGGCATTCATAAAGCACTTTGTTAGCTAGCACGGGCTTTGCCTCCAAGGATGGCTGGAGAGCACTTTCAGAAGTGATGTCTTATGATATTCTCACGTGCCTATTCCTCAAGTGGTAGTTCTACTACTGTCTTGGATGTTTTTCTCTTAAAATACATAGCATGCAAACCTTCCCAGAAATGAGATGTTTCAAGCTGTTACATGGTTCATATAGGGGTTTCTTCTATGGGGACTCACTAGAACCCACAGACCCAGGATCCAACCTATGACTTAAATGTCTAATAGGTTATTTCCTCCTTACCAAGTTGCCTCTTAAGTGAATTGTAGCAATTCTAATGTAAAATAAATATTGAAAGTAAAATATTGGCTTCATATTTAAAAGGTAACATTTTATAAATTTGGGGTACCAGTTCAATTTATACACATGGTCTCCAAAGCAATAGTGGCATAAACTCTCAGTATATATCTATTGTATTAAATTTATAATGCTGCTATTCAAAATCGGGAATAATCAGAGGCACCAAGAGATACACAGGGATCTCAGAGAGGAAATTTTGTTGAAAGAAAACAATAGATCATAGCAATAATATCTTTTCAAGTTACGGAAAAATGGCTTGATACCTTAACTGGTTTCTTATCTGAGGCTCTGAGATCTCAATTGTGAAAGATATTTTATTGTGGAGAATAAAAAGAAAATATCCCAGAAGCTCTAGTGAGTTAAAGGGAAAGGCCACTGACTGAGGCAATCAAGGTAAATGATGCTTGTATGATGCCCAAGGCCCAGACTGAGAACTAGAGGAACCCAAGGTTTACTGACTTCAAGGCAAACCTAACAGCTTAGACTGTGAGCTGGAAGGTCTGTTGAGACACGTAGTAAATCAAACCCAATTAGTTCCCAATGCAGATAGTTCAACTGGGAAGTGACTTTCTAAAATAACCTGCTTGTTACAGCAGTGTGGGTTAGTGGCCTTCTTTTACTTTAGAAGAATACTTACTAAACGAATTTTGGCTTGACAACACCCTTCTTCTGATTCTGGAGGGAAAACTCTTACATGAAAGGTGAAATTATTTGAATCAGTCACTCAGTCCTGCTGACTGCCTGTGGACAAGGCCTATCCTCAGATCAGAAAACGGAATTTTTATGTCTGATTACAGTTTTATTATAGGAACATTCATATATATTTTAAAAACCTATCAAGAGGAAAATAAAAGACATAAGCATATTACCTTGAAATAAAAGCTGTTAATCTTGAAATAAAAGCTGTTAATATTTTCTTCTAGAAACATCATAATTTTATAATAAACATTTTTTAAGCAAACTTTGCACACATCCACTATTATTTCCTTAGGATAAATTACTAGAAGTAAAATTTGGTGGTCATAGTTTATGCAGAAGTTTAACACATCGTATTTATCACAAAACTGCCCTCCAGAAGGTTGTGTCAACTAAATATACTACCAGCTCTTTCTATCAAAGTATTAATGATGTAGTCTTTTGCATTTCTTCTGGGAAAAGCCAGGTAGCTCCTTTGTAGCAGAGATAAATTGGCTCTCAGGAGTAATGGAAACAAAAGGGCCTGAACTTTGGCAGTATAGAGACTTTATTTTGGATCAGAGACAAATTACTTGTGATACTACACTTCAGGAGAAACAGGCTGGAGATTTGGGAGGACAAAATGAGGACTGTTTGGTGAGCTACTCAGCCCTACCTGGAGGATTGTGTGTGTGTGTGTGTGTGTGTGTGTGTGTGTGTGTGCAGTGCACACAAATATTGTCTACCCAAAACATGGAGGGTCTAATGGTTTGAACAGGGCTGTTCCTTTTATTTTCCTAAGTTTCCGATAGAGCAAGAGATTATTGTAATATGGTATAATTTATTGATAGATTGATTTTATAATTGCTTATTGAACACCAAATGAAAATATGGGTGTTCCAGATGTTATATCAACTAATATGCAAAAGGACTCATATTCTTCTCTCTGCTTTGTTAAAGCATTGTATGAGAAGTTGACTGCCATGCAGAGATGCCATGTGCTTTGAAGAGGGTAACAGAATTGGAGGTGCATTTCTGGAAATGACTAGTGTAGCTTCAGTAATGGATAAAAAGGGCATAGAAAGAGTTTGAATGGTTTTGGCTTTGAGCAAAGAGATAACAGATTGTATTCAATAGACAGGGACATTGCATTGCTGAGGATGAGACGCTGGGGCACGTTAGCTGAAGCACGAGTATCTACAATTAAACTAGGAGGGGTCTCCTCTAAGAACTTTGCTGGTGGGAATGCAGAGGTGTTTGTATTTTATAGACCTATCCAGCTTATTTATACCAAGAATATCTGTCCTCACGCTTTGAAAGATAGAGGTAGTAAAGGGGGTAATAAGTGGCAAGTGTGATACGATCCCTGTCTTTAAAGTTCAAGGCTGTGAATGAGGAAGAGAGGGTGCGTAGACAGCACTGAGAACAGGCTGGATCAAAACACCAAAATGGAGATCCGGAGGAAGATGGTGGAAGAGTAAGAGGCAGAGATCACCTTCCTCCCCACAGATACATCAGAAATTCATCTACATGTGGAGCAACTCCTACAGAACACCTACTGAACGCTGACAGAAGACCTCAGACCCCCCAAAAGGCAAGAAACTCCCCACATACCTGGGTAGGGCAAAAGAAAAAAGAATAAACAGAGACAAAAGGATAGGGACGGGACCTGCACCAGTGGGAGGGAGCCGTGAAGGAGGAAAGGTTTCCACACACTAGAAGCCCCTTCGCGGGCGGAGACTGTGGGTGGCGGAGCGGGGAGGCTTAGGAGCCGCGGAGGAGAGCGCAGCCACAGGGGTGCGGAGGGCAAAGCGGAGAGATTCCGGCACAGAGGATCGGTGCCCTCAGGCACACACCAGCCCGAGAGGCTTGTCTGCTCGGCCGCCGGGGCGGGCGGGGCTGGGAGCTGAGGCTCGGGTATCGGGTTTCGGTCGGAGCGCAGGGAGAGGACTGGGGCTGGCGGCAGGAAGACAGCCTGAAGGGGTTGGTGCGCCGCGGCTAGCCCGGAGGGAGTCCGGGGAAAAAGTCTGGAGCTGCCAAAGAGGCAAGAGACTTTTTCTTCCCTTTTGTTTCCTGGTGCGCGAGGAGAGAGCATTAAGAGCGCTGCTTAAAGAAGCTCCAGAGACGGGCGCGAGCCGCGGCTGAAGGCGCAGACCCCGGAGACGGGCGTGGGACGCTGGGGCTGCTGCTGCTGCCGCCACAAGGCCCGTGTGCGAGCGCAGGTCACTGTCCACCCCCCCTTCCGGGGAGCCTGTGCAGCCCGCCACTGCCAGGGTGCCGGGACCCAGGGACGGCTTCCCCGGGAAAGCGCACGGAGCGCCTCGGGCTGGTGCAACGTCACGCCGGCCTCTTCTGCCGCAGGCACGCCCCGCACTGCGTGCCCCTCCCTCCCCTCGGCCTGAGTGAGCCAGAGGCCGCAAATCAGCTGCTCCTTTAAACCCGTCCTGTCTGAGCGAAGAACGGACGCCCTCCGGCGACCTACGCGCAGAGGCGGGGCCAGGTCCAAGGCTGAGACCCGGGAGCTGTGAGAGCAGAGAAGAGACAGGGAAATCTCTCTGTGCAGCCTCGGAGGCAGCGGATTAAAGCTCCACGGTCCGCTTGATGTGCCCTGCGTCTGTGGAGTGCATGAATGGACAGCGAATCATCCCAAATTGAGGAGGTGGACTTTGAGGACAAGATTTAAGATTTTTTCCCCTTTTCCTCTTTTTACAACGAATTATCCCAAATTAAAGAGGTGGACTTTGAGAGCAAGATTTCAGACTTTTTCCCCTTTTCCTCTTTTTACAACGAATTATCCCAAATTGAGGAGGTGGACTTTGAGAGCAAGATTTTCGATTTTTTTCCCCCTGTTCTCTTTTTGTGAATGTGTATGTGTATGCTTCTGTGTGAGATTTTCTCTATATAGCTTTGCTTCCAACATAGGTCCCAGGGTTCTATCCGTCCGTTTTTTTTTTTTCCAATAATTACTTTTTTATTTTTAATAACACTACTATATTTTATACTTTATTCTATTTTACTTTATCTTCTCTCTTTCTTTTTTTCCTACCTTCCCTTCCTACCTCCCTCCCTCCGCACCTTTCTTTCTTTCTTTCATTCCTCCCTCCCTCCTGTCTGTCTTTCTTTCTTTCTTTCTTTCCTTCCTCCCTCCCTCCTTTCTTTCTTCCTTCCTTCCTTCCTTTCTTTCCTTCTTCCTTTCTTTTTATCTCTCTTTCTTTCTTCTACTAATTCATTCTTTCTACTTCTTCTCCCTTTTATTCTGAGCCAGGTAGATAAAAGACTCTTGGTGCTGCAGCCAGGAGTCAGTGCTGTGCCTCTGAAGTGGGAGAGCCAACTTCAGGACACAGGTCCACAAGAGACCTCCCAGCTCCACATAATATCAAGCGGTGAAAATCTCCAAGATATCTCCATCTCAACACCAGCACCCAGCTTCAGTCAATGACCAGCAAGCTACAGTGCTGGTCACCCTATGCCAAACAACTAGCAAGACAGGAACACAACCCCACCCATTAGCAGAGAGGCTGCCTAAAAACATAATAAGGCCACAGGCACCCCAAAACACACCACCAGACGTGGACCTGTCCACCAGAAAGACAAGATCGAGCCTCAACCACCAGAACACAGGCACTAGTCCCCCCCACCAGGAAGCCTACACAACCTACTGAAACAACCTTAGCCACTGGGGACAGACACCAAAAACAAAGGGAACTACGAATCTGCAGCCTGCAAAAAGGAGACCCCAAACACAGTAAGATAAGCAAAATGAGAAGACAGAAAAACACACAGCAGGTGAAGGAGCAAGATAAAAACCTACCAGACCTAACAAATGAAGAGGCAATAGGCAGTCTACCTGAAAAAGAATTCAGAATAATGATAGTAAAGATGATCCAAGATTCTATTTCCAAGATCCAAAATCTTGGAAATAGAATAGACAAAATGCAAGAAACAGTTAACAAGGACCTAGAGGAACTAAAGATGAATCAAGCATCGATTAAAAACACGATAAATGAAATGAAAAATACTCTAGATGGGATCAATAGCAGAATAACTGAGGCAGAAGAACGGATAAGTGAGGTGGAAGATAAAATAATGGAAATAACTGATGCAGAGCAAAATAAAGAAAAAAGAATGAAAAGAACAGAGGACAGTCTCAGAGACCTCTGGGACAACATTCAACGCACCAACATTCGAATTATAGGGGTTCCAGAAGAAGAAGAGAAAAAGAAAGGGACTGAGAAAATATTTGAAGAGATTATAGTTGAAAACTTCCCTAATATGGGAAAGGAAATAGTTAATCAAGTCCAGGAGGCACAGAAAGTCCCATACAGAATAAATCCAAGAAGAAACACACCAAGACACATATTAATCAAACTGTCAAAAATTAAACACAAAGAAATCATATTAAAAGCAGCAAGGCAAAAACAACAAATAACACACAAGGGAATCCCCATCAGGTTAACAGCTAACCTCTCAGCAGAAACTCTACAAGCCAGAAGGGAGTGGCAGGACACAAAGTGATGAAGGAGAAAAACCTGCAACCAAGATTACTCTACCCAGCAAGGATCTCATTCAGATTTGATGGAGAAATTAAAACCTTTACAGACAAGCAAAAGCTGAGAGAGTTCAGCACCACCAAACCAGCTTTACAACAAATGCTAAAGGAACTTCTCTAGGCAAGAAACACAACAGAAGGAAAAGACCTACAATAACGAACCCAAAACAATTAAGGAAATGGGAATAGGAACATACATATCAATAATTACCTTAAATGTAAATGGACTAAATGCTCCCACCAAAAGACACAGATTGGCTGAATGGATACAAAAACAAGACCCATATATATGCTGTCTACAAGAGACCCACTTCAGACCTAGAGACACATACAGACTGAAAGTGAGGGGATGGAAAAAGATATTCCATGCAAATGGAAATCAAAAGAAAGCTGGAGTAGCAATTCTCATATCAGACAAAATAGACTTTAAAATAAAGACTATTAGAAGAGACAAAGAAGGACACTACATAATGATCAAGGGATCGATCCAAGAAGAAGATATAACAATTGTAAATATTTATGCACCCAACATAGGAGCACCTCAATACATAAGGCAAATACTAACAGCCATAAAAGGGGAAATCGACAGTAACACACTCATAGTAGGGGACATTAACACCCCACTTTCACCAATGGACAGATCATCCAAAATGAAAATAAATAAGGAAACACAAGCTTTAAATGATACATTAAACAAGATGGACTTAATTGATATTTATAGGACATTCCAGCCAAAAACAACAGAATACACATTTTTCTCAAGTGCTCATGGAACATTCTCCAGAATAGATCATATCTTGGGTCACAAATCAAGCCTTGGTAAATTTAAGAAAATTGAAATTGTATCAAGTACCTTTTCCGACCACAATGCTATGAGACTAGACATCAATTACAGGAAAAGATCTGTAAAAAATACAAACACATGGAGGCTAAACAATACCCTACTCAGTAACCAAGTGATCACTGAAGAAATCAAAGAGGAAATTAAAAAATACCTAGAAACAAATGACAATGGAGACACGACGACCTGAAACCTATGGGACGCAGCAAAAGCAGTTCTAAGGGGGATGTTTATAGCAATACAATCCCACCTTAAGAAACAGGAAACATCTCGAGTAAACAACCTGACTCTGCACCTAAAGCAATTAGAGAAAGAAGAACAAAAAACCCCCAAAGTTAGCAGAAGGAAAGAAATCATAAAGATCAGATCAGAAATAAATGAAAAAGAAATGAAGGAAACGATAGCAAAGATCAATAAAACTAAAAGCTGGTTCTTTGAGAAGATAAACAAAATTGATAAACCATTAGCCAGACTCATCAAGAAAAAAAGGGAGAAGACTCAAATCAATAGAATTAGAAATGAAAAAGGAGAAGTAACAACTGACACTACAGAAGTACAAAAGATCGAGAGATTACTACAAGCAACTCTATGCCAATAAAATGGACAACCTGGAAGAAATGGACAAATTCTTAGAAATGCACAACCTGCCAAGACTGACTCAGGAAGAAATAGAAAATATGAATAGACCAATCACAAGCACTGAAATTGAAACTGTGATTAAAAATCTTCCAACAAACAAAAGCCCAGGACCAGATGGCTTCACAGGCGAATTCTATCAAACATTTAGAGAAGAGCTAACACCTATCCTTCTCAAATTCTTCCAAAATATAGCAGAGGGAGGAGCACTCCCAAACTCATTCTACGAGGCTACCATCACCTTGATACCAAAACCAGGCAAGGATGTCACAAAGAAAGAAAATTACAGGCCAATATCACTGATGAACATAGATGCAAAAATCCTCAACAAAATACTAGCAAACAGAATCCAACAGCACATTAAAACGATCATACACCATGATCAAGTGGGGTTTATTCCAGGAATGCAAGGATTCTTCAATATACGCAAATCAATCAATGTGATACACCATATTAAAAAACTGAAGAAGAAAAACCATATGATCATCTCAATAGATGCAGAGAAAGCTTTTGACAAAATTCAACACCCATTTATGATAAAAACCCTGCAGAAAGTAGGCATAGAGGGAACTTTCCTCAACATAATAAAGACCATATATGACAAACCCACAGCCAACATCGTCCTCAATGGTGAAAAACTGAAAGCATTTCCACTAAGATCAGAAACAAGACAAGGTTGCCCACTCTCACCACTCTTATTCAACACAGTTTTGGAAGTTTTAGCCACAGCAATCAGAGAAGAAAAGGAAATAAAAGGAATCCAAATTGGAAAAGAAGAAGTAAAGCTGTCACTGTTTGCAGATGCCATGATACTATACATAGAGAATCCTAAAGATGCTACCAGAAAACTACTAGAGCTAATCAATGAATTTGGTAAAGTAGCAGGATACAGAATTAATGCATAGAAATCTCTGGCATTCCCGTACACTAATGATGAAAAATCTGAAAGTGAAATCAAGAAAACACTCCCATTTACCATTGCAACAAAAAGAATAAAATATCTAGGAATAAACCTACCTAAGGAGACAAAAGACCTGTATGCAGAAAATTGTAAGACACTGATGAAAGAAATTAAAGATGATACAAATAGATGGAGAGATATACCATGCTCCTGGATTGGAAGAATCAATATTGTGAAAATGACTCTACTACCCAAAGCAAGCTACAGATTCAATGCAACCCCTATCAAACTACCACTGGCATTTTTCACAGAACTAGAACAAAAAATTTCAAAATTTGTTTGGAAAAACAAAAGACCCCGAATAGCCAAAGCAATCTTGAGAACGAAAAACGGAGCTGGAGGAATCAGGCTCCCTGACTTCAGACTATACTACAAAGCTACATTAATCAAGACAGTGTGGTACTGGCACAAAAACAGAAAGATCAATGGAACAGGATAGAAAGCCCAGAGATAAACCCACACACATATGGTCAACTTATCTTTGATAAAGGAGGCAGGAATGTACAGTGGAGAAAGGACAGCCTCTTCAATAAGTGGTGCTGGGAAAACTGGACAGGGACATGTAAAAGTATGAGATTAGATCATTCCCTAACACCATACACAAAAATAAGCTCAAAATGGATTAAAGACCTAAATGTAAAGCCAGAAACTATCAAACTCTTAGAGGAAAACATAGGCAGAACACTCTATGACATAAATCACAGCAAGATCCTTTTGGACCCACCTCCTAGAGAAATGGAAATAAAAACAAAGATAAACAAATGGGACCTAATGAAACTTCAAAGCTTTTGCACAGCAAAGGAAACCATAAACAAGACCAAAAGACAACCCTCAGAATGGGAGAAAATATTTGCAAATGAAGCAACTGACAAAGGATTAATCTCCAAAATTTATAAGCAGCTCATGCAGCTCAATAGCAAAAAAACAAACAACCCAATCCAAAAATGGGCAGAAGACTTAAATAGGCATTTCTCCAAAGAAGATACACAGACTGCCAACAAACACATGAAAGAATGTTCAACATCATTAATCATTAGAGAAATGCAAATCAAAACTACAATGAGATATCATCTCACACCAGTCAGAATGGCCATCATCAAGAAATCTAGAAGCAATAAATGCTGGAGAGGGTGTGGAGAAAAGGGAACACTCTTGCACTTTTGGTGGGAATGTGAATTGGTACAGCCACTATGGAGAACAGTATGGAGGTTCCTCAAAAAACTAAAAATAGAACTACCATATGACCCAGCAGTCCCACTACAAGGCATATGCCCTGAGAAAACCATAATTCAAAAAGAGTCATGTACCAAAATGTTCATTGCAGCTCTATTCACAATAGCCCGGAGATGGAAACAACCCAAGTGTCCATCATTGGATGAATGGATAAAGAAGATGTGGCACATATACACAATGGAATATTACTCAGCCATAAAAAGAAATGAAACTGAGCTATTTGTAATGAGGTGGATAGACCTAGAGTTTGTCATACAGAGTGAAGTAAGTCAGAAAGAGAAAGACAAATACCGTATGCTAACACATATATATGGAATTTAATAAAAAAAAATGTCATGAAGAACTTAGGGGTAATACAGGAATAGAGACAGAGACCTACTGGGGGTGGGCTTGGGGATATGGGTAGGGGGGGCTGTGACGGGGCGGGGGAGAGGCATGGACGTGTATACACTGCCGGGCGTGGGGTGGATGGATGGTGGGGGGTGGCCTCGTGACGCGGGGGGATTGGCTCGGTGCTTTGTGGCCGCCTGGAGGGATGGGATGGGGAGGGTGGGAGGGAGGGAGACGCAGGAGGGAGGGGATGTGGGAACAGATTGTATATGTATGACTGATTCACTTTGTTGTAAAGCAGAGACTAATAAAAAAAAACACCAAAATGTTTTAATTTTATATATTTAAAAATGCATTTCTCTGCTTATAAAAATAATGTAGCTTATTACTAAATATTTTGAAAAAAGCAAAGTATAAAGAAGATAATAAAAATGATCCATAATCTCACAAGCCTTTTAATTCAAATGCTTATACAAACACATATTGTTAGTGCATAACTATTTTGCCTTTATATCTTAATTTGGAAATGTGTAACTGAAGAGATAACAACTCAGATAATTACTGTCTTAGTTTCAGCAAAAGTTTGCAGAATAAAGTTATTAATATCTTACTGTCAGTCTCTGTGACCTATGATTCTCACAAAATTATTGGAGGTGTTATTCTCACCTCTGAGCTAAGAATTTTTTAATGTAAAATCCTTTGTTGTGGATTTGTTAACATGCAGTTGAGCATTGTCTAAAATGTTATTTTTAAAAAGAACGTATTAAAGGTGCATGCACAAAGTGAGTGGTTTACCGAAACATCAGCATCCTTTTGTTTAGAATCATTTGCTAATTGGCAATTCAAGGTTAATACCTCTGGAGACAGAAAAGTAATTGATCTAGTGTTAGGCGAGGCTCAGCACAGTTGAGAGGTTTCTCTGACCCACTCTCATAAAGACTCTTTTAATTGTTCCAGAGCTAATGTTGCTATTCTCTATTTTCCTGATATATAGTATACACATAAATAATGATAGTAAGAATTTCATTCATTCAATATATATCCAGAATTTAAAGCACTGTTATAAGTTAGTTTTAATTTTTTGGAGACATTGAACTTTGCAAGAGATGGTGTTTCTTCTTTTTGGGGGACCACGAGGAAGCTCAAATCAAATACATATCATACCTCTTGTAGGTAATGGCTGGCACTTCGGGTTTAATCTTTTTTTTTTCTTTTTAGTTCGCTGTGCTATACACTAGGTCATTGTTGGTTATCTGTTTTAAATATAGCAGTGTGTACATGTCAATCCCAAACTCCCAGTCTATCCCCCTATTAAACTTTGGGTTTAATCTTGTCCTGTCTTTATTTCTCTATCTTTATGTCCCTTCCCCTCATTTCCTTGTCTATTTTGTTTCATTTGTTTATATGTAAGATTAGCCAGAAATTAAAGTTGAAATCCCAGTGACCTAACACAACCATGGTTTATTTCTTGCTTATGTACATTATAGGTTGGTGTAGGGCTTTGTGACATGTGTCAGTTACCAGCCCAAGGTAAAAAGTTTTACCATCTGTAGCTGCACTGTCTGGAACATGCAGTCACTTTGGTTATTATAGCAAGAGAAGAGCACCTGGAAAAATGCACATGCTATTTTCACTGTTTCAGCCACCAAGGGACACAGTTCTGTTCACCTTTTTGTTGCTTTATTGACCAGGCCTGGCTGTAAGGCCCTAACCAGTAGCAAGGGAGCCAGGAAATATAGAGGTTCAAATGCAATGTTTGGTGAGCATACTGTCTGTCTCAGTGTATTTTTGACAGGATTTTGAGAGGTATTTTTAGAATGAGGTAGGTCATAAATAATATAAGTATTGTCATTTTTGTAGGTCAAAATGGTTAAATATCAGCAGCTTTATATAGTTCAGCCTAATAAATAAATAAATGCATAGTGTCATAAGCACTTTACTGAGTTGGCACTGTACATTCCCTTAAAAAGAGACTGCCTATTAGCAGGAGCGAGCCTGCATACAAATAACTGCAATTAAATTGGAAAAGATCTGTGAAGGAGATACATGTAAAGCATGAGGGCATTAGAGAAGGGTGACTAGTTACGGAAACACTTGTTAAGGGAGGTGTCAGGTGTTAATTGTTGGTGATCAGCATGAGAAGTAATTTCTAGACAGAAGGAATGACAAGCAGAGAGGCAGAGAAATGAAAAAAAAAAAAAGTCTAGTTTAGAAAAGCCCAGTAACATAGGAAAAGTAAGAGAAAGGCTTGCTTGGAATGAGGTCATAAATGTAGATAGGATGAGGCTGAGATGACTTTGTATGTCATGCTAAGGAATTTTTACTTTTTGCTGACAGCAGTTTGAAGTTACTGAAGGCCTGGTGCGATAGAATCAGAACTGTCTTCAGGGGATAAGGAAGGAATTACACTGTACGAAATGCTGGATGTTTTAAAGTGGAGAGTTTCTTGGGTACTTTTGTGTTCCTTTCCAATGTGGACACATCATTTAAACTTTATGAAATAAAATCTCCCAACCTTATGGTAATCAAATGTCACAAAAATCGAGGCAAGAAAGGAGATTGATGAGTATGGTGTAGACCAGGTCTCTGGCTAATATCGAGGAGGAAAATGGCTGGTGAAAATATCAGCAATGGTTCTAGATTATCACCTGAACCTGGTCCACTGACATCTTCCAAGGGTCAGAGGTTTAGAGGTTTCAGAGTCTAGATTTGTGTTCTATGTGAGAATTTTCTTTAATAAACTTGAATGTGACCACTGAGTCTTAATGTTTGAATAGGCCCTTGAAAAACCAATTTATTCTCAAGACAGATCATTTGATTAAAGAAAAGTGAAAGCGTTTTGCTGTTGTTTGGCATTACAAAGAACAATACTTGAAAAATGGGAAGAAAAAGCAAAAAACAGAATCTGGCTAGTAATCCCAAACACTACCTCTTCAATTTTTAACTAAAATATCTATAATGATACATGACTCCCCGTAATGGAAAAAAATGTTATTTAAAACTATAAGGAGGGGGGCTTCCCTGGTGATGCAGTGGTTGAGAATCCGCCTGCGGATGCAGGGGACACAGGTTCGTGCCCCGGTCCGGGAGGATCCCACACGCCGCGGGGTGGCTGGGCCCGTGAGCCATGGCCACTGAGCCTGCGCGTCCAGAGCCTGTGCTCCGCAACGGGAGAGGCCACAACAGTGAGAGGCCTGCGTACCGCAAAAAAAAAAAAAAACTATAAGGAGGATACAGAGTATCAGTCACACAGGATGGAAAAGTTCTAGAGCTCTGCTGTACAACATTGTGCTAATGCTTATGTATAACATTAATGCTGTACACTTAAAAATTTGTTAAGAGGGGATATCTCATGTTATGTGTTTTTTACCATAATTTTTAAAAAGATGCTCAAAATCATTCATCATCAGAAAAAATATAAATCAAAACCACAATAAGATGTCACTTCACAACCAGTAGAATAGCTATATAAAAAAAGGAGAATACAGTATTTGTGAGAATGTAGAGAAATTGGTATCCTGGTATATTGCTGGTGGGAATATAAAATGGTGGAAAACAGTTCTCAAAACCTAAACGTAGAATTACCACCTGACTCAACAATTGCATTTGTAGGTATATATGTCAAAGAATTTAAAACAGGACTCAGGTATTTGTATGTCAATGCTTACTGCAACATTGTTCACAGTAGCCAAAGGATGAAAACGACCCAAGTGTCCATCAGCAGATGAATGGATAAACAAAATGCAGGATATATATACAATGGAATGTTATTCAGCTGTAAAAAGGAATGAAGTTCTTGTACCTATTGCTACATGGATAACACTTAAAAACATTGTTCAAAGTGAAATAAGCCAGACATAACAGGGCAAATATTGTATGATTCCACTTATAGAATAGGCAAATTAATTGACACAGAAAGTAGAATAGAGATTACTAAAGACGGGAAGAGGGAGGAATGGGGAGTTATTGCCTAATCGTCAGAGTTTTTGCTTGGGGTGATGAAAAAATTTTGGAAATAGTGATGATTGGTTGCATAACATTGTGAATGCAAGTAATGCCACTGATTTGTACACTTAAAAATGGATAAAATGGAAAATTTTATGTTATATACTTCACTACAATAAAAAGTTTTAATTAAAAAAATAAAATAAAATAAATAAAACTGTAATGAACAATAACCACTCTCACATTTTAATCTCTGTGTATTTGGGAGACAATTCACATCAGCAAGAACATAAATCTCACCCTTTTGCGGCCATCGCTGAAGTGCTAGTGGCCGAAATGAAGTTCAATCCCTTTGTGACTTCTGACTGAAGCAAGAACCGGAAAAGGCATTTCAATGCACCTTCCCACATTCGCAGGAAGATTATGTCTTCCCCTCTTTCTAAAGAGCTGAGACAGAAGTACAATGTCCGATCCATGCCATCCGGAAGGATGATGAAGTTCAGGTTGTACGAGGGCACTACAAAGGGCAGCAAATTGGCAAAGTAGTCCAAGTTTACAGGAAGAAATATGTCATCTACACTGAATGAGTGCAGCGGGAGAAGGCTAATGGCACAACTGTCCATGTGGGCATTCACCCCACCAAGGTGGTTATCACCAAACTAAAACTGGACAAAGACCGCAAAAAGATCCTCGAACATAAAGTCAAATCTCGCCAAGTAGGAAAGGAAAAGGGCAAATATAAGGAAGAAACAACTGAGAAGATGCAGGAATGAAGTAATCTTGCATACAACTTTCATTAAAAACTGTTAAAATGAAAAAAAAAAAGAAAAAAAGAAATCTCTATACTCACCTCTTCTATGAAAAAGTTGAGTAGGAAAAGTGAGAACGAAAGTGATATGTCAAAGTCTTTGCCAGTTCAGAATAATGACGCTAATGAATCTTCATGAAGGTACTTGAGATGCAGAATCAGGAAGTGAGGGGGGCTGTCCTAAGTGGGAAAGTCTGAGGATGAGCAGCAGCCTTAATCCTTCATTAAAGTCTGCTACACATTCAAAAGCCCGTGTGATGGATGATTTACAGTCTTTCAGGAAAGTTTCATCAGCCTTGTGAAGATGTGGGAATTCTTCTCAGTACCTGTGGTGTGACTTAGATGTCAACTAAGATAACCTAATATTTGAGATTGAAATTAAAATGTCTCAAAATCAAATTTGCCTGTCATAGTGTCACTTAATTATTGTCTAATCTCTCTGGAGATTCAAAGTGGTATGGGGGATCTGGGTTTCTCCCCTCCAGCAGAACCATTCACATTATGGTCTACAAAGATGTCCCCTGTAACATGAATAGATAACGCTTTCCCATCAAGCATTCTCAACACAGATGGTATCACTCCCAAGAGGGTGAAGATTTGTTCTTTTTGATGGGGGGCAGGTAAGGGAAGGAACAAAAAATCTTACTCTTTTAGGTATGAAGCACAGATATATGTACAGGGCATAAAAGACACATAGCATCTTTGTGGTATTAAAATTTCATGAGAAAGCAATAAGGAAAAAGACTCCTGGAGGCTCCTGACTGTTTTACATGTACGTAGAATATGACACGTATGGTGCCTCTTGATGTGCAATATGGTGGCCCAGGGTGAAAAGGGGAGAGATTTATGACTTTCCTGAGTCATGTTAGGCTCTGAGCATCTGCTTCCCTTGAATTGAATAACTTTATAAATCATCCCTCTATGGCATGCACTGTGTTCCCCTTTCTTCCAGTGTCACCCTAAATTTGAACGCCATTCCTTTTCTAATCCCTTTAAAAGAGGTAGGAAAAAACCCATCATTCTCCTATCTGCTCCTTGGTTCATAAACTTAAAGTCTATGGCAATTTCAAAACTGGATAAAAATAAAAAGATGTTGTATTCTTCGTGTAGCCCTTCCTATTCTCCTTATCAGAAGTGAGTTCTCTCGTCTCTTTACACCCTAGCAATTATTTCTGCACCTCAAAAATTATATTCTTTAGATCAATTATTGCACATCTTTTCTTACTCTTCCTGCTAAAGCCCAAACTTCCTAGTGTCAGAAACCATATCTTATTCATCATCATAGCCTCTTCCATGCCTTGTCTGATGCCTTAGCTAACATAGCAATCAACTCCATATAAATCTGGGTGTGGGGAGAGGTGGGTGGAGTTGGGAGCAAAAGAAGCTTTTAATAATGTCAAATTTGAGATGAATAATGACTCATAAAAAGGTTATATTAAAAGGTAGCCATTCTGCTCCAAAGTACACGCCAGATATTAGGAATTATCCCGCTTACGATAATCACAGTAGTTTCCCTGGGGCTTGGTATTCTCTCAAAATCTTCAAATGCATGTTTGCAACCACTAACCAGCAAGCAAAGGATTTCCCTAAAACTAGAACATCAGAAAAGGAATGAAGAGAATGACTGACTTAAAGAAAGTGAACCCAGTGTAGCGACCTGTAAACACCACAGAGATTCAGCAAAAACTTAAGAGAACTTTAGAGCGGTAGCTGGGAGTAATGCCAATGCCAAATTTTGATCACATCTCAGACTGAGAGTCTCATCAAAAAGCGGGAATTGAGGGACTTCCCTGGCGGTTCAGGGTTTAAGACTCTGCGCTCCCAATGCAGGGGGCATGGGTTTGATCCCTGGCTGGGGAACTAAGACCCCGCAAGCCGCATGGTGTGGCCAAAAAAAAAAGGGGGGGGGTGGGCATTGATAAAAACAAGACAACAGGCCCCAAATGGAGTCACTTATGCTAAGCCCCACCTCACCAAACTGAGACTTAATTACAGTTTCGGCTCCCCCAGAAATGCAATCTTAAACCAGTCAATCAGGAATCGCGTAATCAGCTCTAGTTAAGTAACCTGCCCGATAGACCCCATCCCTTAAAGGAAAGTGACATTGCTGCCAATCTACTTTTTGCTAGTAGAACATCCTTGTTCGTGCTCCCTTCTGCCTATACTCTCCTTGGAGCTCCTTTCCGTCTGTTAGGCTGGATACTGCCTGATTCATGAATCACTGAATAAAGCCAGTAAGATCTTTAAATTTTTTAAAAATAAAAGTAAAATGTAGCCATTCTGTTAGGGAAGGAATAGTGTATATTTGTGATCAAACTGATTCAATGCAACTTTAGCTATAAATTATAAGAGAAGATAAAATGTAAAGATAAGAAAGGTAAAGAAACATATGTGCATAATTCTTCAAACAGTAAGTAAAAAAGGGATATACAGGGAGACTTTGGGTGGCAGACACTGAGCAGAACTCCACATGGTGCTGTGGGCAGTTTCAAGGGAACACAGTCCAGCTCTGTGCTGTATAGGAAATTAGCTTTATTTATTTTTTTTTTTTTTGCGGTACGCGGGCCCCTCACTGTTGTGGCCTCTCCCGTTGCGGAGCACAGGCTCCGGACGCGCAGGCTCAGCGGCCATGGCTCACGGGCCCAGCCGCTCCGCGGCACGTGGGATCTTCCCGGACCGGGGCACGAACCCGTGTCTCCTGCATCGGCAGGAGGACTCTCAACCACTGCGCCACCAGGGAAGCCCGGAAATTAGCTTTATTGATGACTCTTTTTATCAATTTAATCTACCTCTAATATCTACCCCATTTTAGTCCTGTGTCTCTCTCTATTGCTTCCCCCCAAAGTCTGCAATCTTCAGAACCCAATTCTTGTTTTCTCCTTAGTTTAATTAATTTAAATACATTCACAGAGTGTCTAATATGTTTCAGGCTATTTGTAAGGCATGAGGAGTACACAGGAGTGCAAGACACATCCCCAGCCTTCAGGAGGACTTCACAGAGGAGATGGCTTTGAAAAATAAGTTGAAAAATAAGTTTGAAAAATAAGATCAGGAAAAGAAATGGAACAAAGGTATTTCAGGCCCAGGGAATAGCACATGGAAGAGTTTAGAGTCGGGGCATGAACTGTGTGCTCAGGCGCTAGATTAACACCGTTTGCCTAAATCATGCCGGAGGTATGAGGAGGAAAGATGTTTGTGGAAACTCAACGAGGACTTATGCTCTGTTGGCTGCCTGAGAAAAACCTGCCTTTCAGAGTTCTTCACTTCTAGTGAATCTCTGCTTCCTCTGCCTTTCAACTCTAATCCTGAATGTTCCTTCAGTTGTTTCCTAATCCTAATTAAGTGGCATTTGGTATCTCAGGGGAGAAAAGTCATCCCTCTTTTACAGACCAATAATTACTATGGTTAATTAGCTTATATTTATAAAGACAATGTACGCCTAATTATATCAAATATAGCTCCTACTTAATCAATTAATTATTGAAGCAAACATTTTGGGGCATATACTCTGCATCTAGAATAGTTTAGTTATTAAGCCTGTGGACTCAGGAATTGAACAATTTATTTACCATCTCTAAATCTCACTTTTTTTTAACGTTTACAATGAGAATAACTGTATTTATCTCACAAGATAGTTTTGAAAATTAAGATAATTCTTATTACACATTTGTGTTGACTGCTTTCCACTTTCTGTCTCCCCTCTTTGCTCTGACTGACCCATTCTCTCTCCTTTTCTACCCTCTTCTGTGCCCTAAGGCTGATCCTTACACATTGCATCACCCAGACTCCCTGGCTGGCTAGTTTCTGGTTGCTTCTGGTCAATGCAACACACTGAAAGGAGACAGGAGAAAAGGAGAAGCAGTTGGTCTTTCTTCTTTGCTTTCTCTCTGCTTAAGGGTCCTGGTTCTGGCAAATTACGGCAATAGATCTGACCCTCCTCCTTCCGTCCCACGGCCTCTCCTCCAGGGTGCCAGCTCTTACTTGGCCATTGCAACACTATTCTTCCTTGTGTCCTTCAGGCCTAAGTATCATAATGAATGGCTTTTGCCTATTTCTACTCCTGGGTGCTTCAGCATCCATGGTTAGTTCTCTTAACTTTGCCCAGTCCTCTGTAAATAGTCCCTTTATTAAAGACGCTTGAGTTGAAACCATCTGAGTGGAATTTCGTTTCTGGAAAGGACCTTGATTGATGTGGTATGTTACCAATTGTGTGTGCATCTTGCACTTAGTTTATGCTCACTAAATAAATATGAGCTATTTCTATCTTCATTCATTTTTTTGTTAGTTTTGTTTGGTAAGTGTCTTTTCTGTGCTAAGTTCAATAAACATTACTTAAATGTATTGTTACCTCATTCGGTCTCAAACATCCACATTCCTCGGTGGTTTGTAGATCTGAGACAGACATCCATCAATCTGAGACTTAAACCATGAAGGCAATGAACATTTCTATGGAGACATTTCTCCTCTACGTTTCTGAACATTTTAAGAAATAGAGTTTGGAAGGATCAAAACATCAGCTCTATTTTTGGTAAATAATCAGCTACTAGGCTTACTGCAGGGAGGGGCCAGGAGAGGAGAAGGTAATGAATATATGAACATAACCTTTATGTTCCTTACAGAAGCCAGTGACCCTGGTGACCTCCTCCCATTCAGTTAAGGCCTTCCTTCTGTGGGGAGCATGAGTGAGGCGGGGAGGCCAGAATAGTTTTTCCTAATACTTTCAAGAGAATAATAGTCTTTATTTCATGGTCAGATGCAGGGATCATGGAGTGAGGAAGAAGATTGTTCTTCCTATAATCAGGAATTGAGGGAAAATACTTTTAATATTCAAATTGTCTCAATAAGAAAATGCCTGTTGGAAATCTATGTTCATGGAACTCAACACTAATGAGTTGGTGGCCATCCAGACTGAGCTGGAAACTGCCCATTGGAACCGATGGAGACTTAAAATTTTATATATGGTTTTACACCACCATCTTTCCTGTACACCATAGGATGCTCTCCTACACCACTCCTGCTCTTCCTGTGACTCTGAGGCATTGTTGCTGAGCTATTTCATGCCCAAGGGTACAGAGACTATACTCTTCTCAGAATATCAAGGAAAGTAGGTTCTTGGGAGACCATGTTCTACTCTGTAGCCAGGCTAAGAAAAGAAGCACATCTGTTGGTGATGACAATGTTAAAGGTGACAGTGATGCAGGAAAAGACTCTAATTCCTGAGGCAAAGAAGTTGAAGGCAGAACTTGGAAAAAGAAGTGGCCTCAAGCTCAAAACTGCAAAGTCTTCAAGGCTGTCTGATGCATATCCTTGAGAGCCTGAAGCTGTCTTGCACTTGTGCCTCCTCTGGGCAAGAAAGTGCACGTTTCCAAATGCTGGAAGTGGGTTGGAATCCTTGAGGTTCCCTCTGACCTATATTTTGTGATAGTTCTTTCAGGAATCAATCATGAATTGCATTTCTGCAATTCTGTTTGAATTGGCGGTTATATAAAGGATATATGCATTCTTCCCACATTGATCCAACAGACTATAAAAATAGACAAAGCTCTTTTTTTTGTTTGCTTATTTTTTGGAAGTTGAGTAAATGTGACAGAGCTGATCAAGTGTATGAATGAATGGACACAACTCTTCTTGGTTGTAAAATCTTCTGATGTCTTGTCTCTGTTTTCATTACCAATTGCAGCACTGCTGAATAAAATGTAAAACTCTCAAATATATTTATTCGTTATTGGTATAAAAAATCAATATTTCAGGCCTGAAATCTCATGACAATAGCACATAACTTATCTTCTTGAATGAGCAAAAATGTGTAATTATTTTACCCCTAGTGTTTCCAATATTGAAAATTTATTCTTACCTAACAATTTTAGTTTAGGGGCTTGAAATTACTTAATCTCTACATATAGCATCCCATTTGCACCATATGTTGATTCTGGTAACTTTTCACACCTATTGATTATCCAATTTCCCAAATTAAATTGAACATATTAAATAAAGGTATCAGCAAACAAAAATATAATAATTTTTAAATTATACAAAAAACATGAATGTACTCACAGAAGTAAAAATTCACTCTAGCAAAATTAAAGGAAAAAAAAAAAACTAAAGTCTCTCATCATCCAGTTCCCACCCTTCTACAGTATTATTTCCTTCTTCGGCTATTGTTAATAGTTTCCTCTGTAGGTGCTCTGAATTACACACACATACACACACGTATATATACATATAGGTGTATATATACTCACATATAAATACACATTTTTATTAAAAATATTACTGCATTGAATGCACTGTTATGTAACCTGCTTTTTCCATTTAACAATACTATGTGGAATATCTCATTCTTTTAAACAATAGAATGGTATTTTATAGAAAACCTATTCCTCTATTGATGGGTATTTAGGGTGTATTTAATTTTTGTTTTTATTCACTCAATCATTCAACAAATTTTTATTGATTGCTCTTATGTGCCAAATTTCTTCTAGGAGCTCTGGCCAATAGTGAACAAAACTAAATATAGTTCCAGCCCTTCAAGAGCTTAGATTCAAGTCAGGGGAAACAGAAAAAGAATCAACAACTAATGACATAATTACAAATTGTGTTAAATGTCATGAAATTAACAAAGAGGGAACAGAGATAGAGAATAATGGGTGGGCCCATGTTAAATAAGGTATTCAGGAGAGACTTCTGTGAAGAAGTAATATTTGAGATCCAAAGGACAAGGAAGAATACATTTGAAAAGTGGAGAAACGAGCCTTTCAAGCAACGTGATAGCATGTGCAAATGCCCTGTGGCAGGACCTTGACGTGTTTAAAAAAAGAAAGAATGTCAGTGGTCTAGGGGATGCTAGAGAGGCAGAGAGTGCTACAAGCTGCTCCAAAGGGACCAGATAGTGAGGACCAGATGGTGCAGCACCTTATATGCCACAGTAAGATGTTTAGATTTTATTCTACACAAAATATGAAGACATTAGGCAGTGACTTGACATAAAATTATGTATTTTCTTCAGCTTTATTGAGATGTAATTGACATATAACATTATATAAGTCTAAGGTGTACATTACGATTTAATACACATATATATTGCAAAATGGTTACCACAATAAGGTTAGTTAGTTACCATATTGTGTGTGTGGGGGGGGGGTGGTGAGAATATTTAAGGGCTACTTTCTTAGCAAATTTCAAGTATATAATATAGTATTGTTAACCATAGTCACTATGCTTTACATTATATCCCCAGAACTTATTAATCTTATGTTAAATTTTTTTCCCATTTGACCAATCTCCCCATTTTGACCACCCCCAGCCCCTGGCCACTACCCTTCTACTCTCTGTTTCTATGTGTTTAGCTTTTTTAGATTCCATGTATGAGTGAAATTATACAGTCTTTGTCTTTCTCTGATTTACTTCACTTAGCATAATACCATAATGTATTTTTAAAGCTCTTTGGCTACTATGTAGAGAATGAACTAGAAGGAGTCAAGAGGGGCAAACAGGAAGGGCGACTACAGCTAAAAATTGTGGTAGAACTGACCAACTACAGTAGTTGACTTTTCCAATTCAGCAAGGCTCCAAATTATGGGATTTCCAGTCAGAGTGCAGGCATGAGGCAGAGAACATTTCATATGCTATATTTCATTCCCTCTCTGTATGGAGATAGGCTCTCTGTAGCCTGATTTTGTTAACAGGTTATGTTATGTCTCAGAAGTAAATTTTGAGAACAGCGACAAAGTAAATAACTGATACTTTGGGATTTTTTTTTGTAATAAGCCCACACATGCTTTCTAGGTCTCTGAGTTTCCAAATAAATATAAAGAGTATGTTAAAAACCTCACCTTAAAATTTTGTTTAAACTGTAGTAAAATACACATAACCTTAAATTTATCATCTAACCAGTGTTAAGTGTACAGTTCAGTGGCACCAGGTACATTCACATTGTTGTGCAACTATCACAACATCCATCTCCTGAACTCTTTTCATCTTACAAAGCTGAAACTCTGTTCCCATTAAACAATGTCTCTATTCTTCTCTCCCTGAAATCTCTGGGAAGCGCATTCTACCTTCTGTCTCTATGAATTTGACTATTCTAGGCACCTCATATAAATGAAATTATACAACGGTTTTCCCTTTGTGACTGGCTTATTTAACTTAGCATAATGTCCTTAAGGGTCATCCATGATATAGCACGTGTCTGAATTTCCTTCATTTTGGAGGTTGAATAATATTCTATTGCATGTAGATACCACTTTTTCTTTATCCATTCATCCATCAATGGACACCTGTGTTGCTTCTATCTTTTGACTATTATAAATAGTGCTGCTATGAACATCGGTGTACAAATATATCTTTGAGTCCCTGCTGTAAATTCTTTGGGGGTAAAAACTGTGTATGTTTTGGTATTGATTTTTCTATAATGATAGCTCCAGATTTGTATACTGCCTAATGCAGTATCAAGTTAGAGATCCTGAAAATGAGGGATCAAAGGTGTAACCGGTGAGGGGGAGACAATGTGATATCATAAAGGCTGCACAGAACGGAAAGTCAGCACAGCATAGGTAAAAGTCTAGACCCAATTCTTTGTAGCTTTTTAATCTTGGGCAAGTTAACTTTTCTGAGTCTCAGCTTTCTCATCTGTGAAATGGGATTAGAACGCCTGTCCAGTGTACTCAACAAAACTGTTGTGAGGATCAAATGGGAAAATGTAATTAAAGTTCTTTGTAAATTTAAAAGCAAAATGTAAATATGTAATATTAGTTGATAATTTAGCAACTGTGTATATTTGAAAGCTCTCAGTGTTATTAATATTCCTTTTGTCATATTTTAACAGATTTATCAATAATTTGTCATTATAATTGCCATGCAATAACTGCACATTTTTAAGGTGTCCAATTTATTAAGTTTTGGCATATGCATACTCCTATGAAACTGTCATTACAACCAAGAGTATGAACATATCCATTGCCTCCAAAAGCTCCCTCATCTCCTTCATAATCCCTCTGCCCTGCTCTTACCACCCTCTACCATCACCAGCAACTGATGATTGGCTTTCTGTCTCTATAGATTTGTTTGCATTTTCTAGAATTTCAAATAAATGGAATTATTCATTGTGTACCCATTTGTCTCACAGGATGGGGTTGTAATGCCCCATTTCCCTTCTTACTCATTTAGATGATACTTTGTGACCCCATCTGACCCCACTGACTTCCTCAGAAAAGAAAACCAAGGGGAGATATAGGGGTCCAGAACATCCCGAGACAGACCATTAACATCCTATGTATTTATAGCCATATCATTTAAATGGCAAGAACACCTGAGTCATATTTTAAGAGAAAACTACTTTGAGATTAAAGGGAGAAAAGGAGATAAACTGACAAGAGTGTAAATGCGAAGGTACAAGAATGTTCATTGCAACTTGAAATAGCAAAAAAGTAACTGAAAAGAATTAAAGTGCTCATTAATAAATGACATTAATGACTTACAACCACATAAGGACATACTCTGCATTCATTTCTATTAAAAGATATCATGACTTTAATTTTTTTTAATAAAGCAAGCTGCAAAATAGTATGCATGATATGATTTAATCTATATGAAATTATCCACAGTAAAGTCTCTACTAATGTAAACTAACTACAAATGTAAAATGCATTCTGGAAGGATAACCACCCAAATGTTGATACTGGCTCTTCTTATAGTTGGGTGATGGGATTAGTGGAAGTGATGGTGAGGGGGTTTCTTTTTACTCTGTAGCACTTAAATTTTCTACAAAAACTACTACTTTCTTTGAAAACAGGAAAATCAATTTAACAAAGTAGTCCCTGAAAAGCATGAAGAAGTGTTGTTGTAACAGCCAGATCTATTCTCAGGCATTAAATTTAAAGACATAAGCATAGAAAAGTATTTACAAGGGATTATATATAAAAATATTAACAGCAATTATTTCTGAATGGTGGGATCACCAGATGGGTTTCTTTCACTTTTAAAATTTCTGTATGATAGACATTAAAAAAACAAAAACCCTAACCCTGTATCAGTGATAATGATAAACATCTTCCATTTTGAAAGTAAAATAGCATGAAAGAGCATTCTAACCTGTATCTCAAGTCAGTACTGTATCTTTGGATTGTGGTAAAGGGAAACATTTTTTTAACTACTTCTGATATAATAATGGATGTATCTGTGCCTCAAACTTTTATTTCTATTAAGTATTTAAAGGATTCTCTAAATATAATGGTTATTTTTGTCACAGAAATGCCAGCAATTGTCACAGCATGGGAAATCAATATCAAACTCTCTAATTACTGCACTAAGAAACTTATTCATTGTAATGAATCCTCTACTGTTATTGAAGAACTAGTGAATTTAAGAAGAGAATCTATTCTTAGTCAGTTCTTGACCCCAAACTGTCAACTCATTTAGGACTAGAATATGGGGCAAATAAAGAAAACTTGTTAAAGAAGTTATGAGTATGAATAGCCATCCTCTACTTCATTTAAACCCATAAAAAGATTTTTTTAATATATTGAACATGGAAAGACATTATAAAATGAATGAAAACACTCTGCCAGGCTGAAGAATTTGAAAAGGTGTATGACTAAATCAAGCTTTAGCTTCATTTTTTTCCTGAATAAAGCATCAGGGAGGTAAAAATTTAAATCATCTTTTGGCAGATACAAAATTGAACAACTATATTAGAAAAACTTCCAGAACTTAATCATATATTCCTGAGAGTTATGAGATATCTGAAAGATAATGTCTTCAGGACAGGGACCATCCCTTAATTACCTGGAAATCTTAGCTTCTTGCTAGGGAGAACTGTTAAATGACTGCATAAATGAATGGTGAATTTATTGACTAAATATCTAATCTGCTAAATAGGTATTAGAGTGGAGTAGTGATATCGCCAATATTATTAAGGTGTTATACCCTTCAGTCTACTCTAATAGAGTTATCATTCTTTCTATTCCATTGAAACTATTTCTGCCATGATTACCAATGGTCTCCAGTTTGCCATATCCAATGGTCCTTATTTTACTCAAGTGTTTAATAGTTTTTGACAACTAAATGGCTCTTTCTTTCCTGAAATTATTTTCTTTGTTTCTATGATGCAATGTTATCCTGGTTTTGCTCTCAGTCTCCTTTGTTGGCGTCTCCTCTTCCAATTAATCTGTAAATACTAGTGGGCTTGGCAACCAACCTTGGCTCTTTCCCCTATTTTTCTCTTCTCAAACCTCCTTGATTTCAACTACATACTGACTACTTCCTTATATATCTTTACAGCTCTGATCTCTTTCCTGTATTCTAAACTCAGCTACTCAGCTTCTACTTGACATCTCCAGCTAGATTTCTAATAAGCATTTCAAATTTAACATATGCCCTAAAGCAAACTTCTGATTTCTGACTCTGCCTCCAACCAAAACTACCCTTATTCCCAACAAAAGATACCACCCTCCACCTAATTTCTTGAACCGAAAATGTAGGAATCATCTTTGATTCTTTACTTTCCCTCATTGTCTCACAACCAACCCACCTTCAATTCATGTTAGAACTGAAAAAGTATACTAAGTCCTCTCTTGACTCTCTGCCTCCAAACTATCACTTTAGTTAAAGCCATCGTATTTCTCCTACGCTGAAACAACAGTCTACTAATTGGTGCCCTTGTTTCCACCCCTTCCATCCACTTTTATCCCGACCTATTTTCCATAAAGGAAGAATAGCATTGTAAAGATTTGAATTAGGTATTGTTGCTCTGCTTAAAACTTGCTACGATCTTCTACTTCACTTACAATAAAGTAAAAGAATCTTACCAAAACTCAGAAGATCCCACATGATCTTGTTTCTGCCTACCTTCCCAGCCTCATCTTCTATAATTATCTACTTACTATGTTCTTTAAACCCATTGGACCACTCTGTTCATCACATTTGCCAAATGTGATCCCACCAAAGAATTTTGCCTTTGCTAACATCTCTCTATATAACATGCTCTCTTCCACCATTTCCCTTTTTCGGGATAGGCCTCTATCTAATAATTAGATAATAATTCGTTTAGAGGTTACATTCTCAAAAAGTCTCCATGACTAGAATGAAAGCTCCATGAGAGCCAGAATTATAACAAGTTCATATTCCATTTCCATTAAATTGGTGAACTTTATCATATTTATTTATAAGAAAGCTTCATACAAAAGAGAAAAGAAAAGTCTTTGAGCTTTCATTCAATCAATATTTATTTATTTCCAGGCACTGTGCTAGGCACTGAGTATATGGCAGTGAACAAAACAGACTTGATCATGGCTTTCACGATGCTTATATATAGACACAGATATAGTAGGGTATAGATATAAAACACACACACACACACACACATACACAAATAGAATTACCAAGTGTGATTATTATTATGAAGGAAAATAATAGGGTCTATGAGAGAGAGAATAACTCTGGATGAGTTGGAGATGAGATCATTTAAATTGGCAGGGTCAGAAAAGTCTTCTATGATTAAATGAAATTTCAATTTAGATATGAGAAATAAGTAGGAGTCAGAGGAATAAATAGACATGTAGATTGGGGGTCCAGTAAGGCAATTACTGGAGCTTTACAAAAATCTTATGACAAAATTTCATATTAAAAGCTATGATTCATACAATTTAGTGGAGAAAATTAATTCTAATTGATTAACTTTCTTATTCTTAGCTTAGGTGTCTTTGCTCCCAAGGTGACTTCATTGTGATTCTTCCACTGGAATTTGCCACAAACTCCACACATCTTTGTGGCCTACCATAGAGTCTGGCAGATTTTACTGCCTTCATGGCAGGACTTCTTGAACCACCACCTGGTTCTGTTGCAGATTTTCCTATTCTGGGCCCAACTCAAAGATGGTAGTTTTTTTGTTTTTGTTTTTACATTTATAGTATGTGGGCCTGAGTAGTATTCTTAGGTATCAAAATGCTACTTGCAGAACCCAAAGTGGCTTGCCAGGCATTGGACTTCCTCCTTTGTGGGAGAAGATGCACCATATCGTCATTTGTTTTTACTTATGGAAGAGATGTCACCCTGTGCCCCTGACAACTGCCCTACATTTTTTCAGATGTGGCAAGCCACTGAATATTTGTAGGACTATCTCCTATTCACTGGAGAGATTAAAGTAAGAATAAATAAAAGTATTAAGAAGAGGAGAAAATAATAACTTTTAAAACTACTTAGTCATATGGAAAAATTGCTATGTTAGCACAGTAATTGAATTGTCAGTATAAAATGTCATTTACACTGATTACAAGTCTAAAGTATGATGTATGAAGACAAACACTGGATGGTAAAATATGACGAATAGATTATTTAGGGCAAGTAATTGTGGCTTATTTCCCCCTAATATTTTTTTAATTTCTTCTAAAACCAAAGAAGAAAATACCTTCCAAATACATGTCTTTGTCAAAACAGCAGCAAGGGCCTCACACATTAAGTTTTGTGAATTATATTCTTGCTAGGCAAGTCCATATTTCTTTTATTTATCTCTTTCTTTACCAATTCACAATACTTGTGCTTCCTTTATTAATTTGCAGTATTATAATAGCACTTTACAGGTCCTATGACTTTTCTGATTGGCCGTTGGCTTGTTTTGTTTTGTTACATGTCCTTTTTGGGAGCTGGTCAAGACTTGGAGGAGGTAAGGAGACAAAGACTCCTTCATTTTCTCTTTGTTTTTTGTACCTGCCTTAAATCTCTATAAAATGCCTGCATGTAAGTGTCAAAGTCATTTCATTATCTATGATTTGCTAGAGGTTTCTTTTTGCTCCTGACACCACTAGTCTAATGAATCAGCTACATTCTATATCTCCAGGTGCTAAAGATACGGGTTTTGTGAATTGACCCTGTGCCATTTGCCTGGGGAAGATCCTCCCAGAGATTCTGGGACCATATGGCCAGGCTGGGGCACAGGTTGAAGGAATTAACTCTTGCAGAGAGCCCTTAAATGACCCCAGTGATGTTCATCCATGAAACAAACCCTTTAGTCAGGTTGTTAGAAACCTCACTCACCACCTGTGATCATGTGATGATGATGTGACAAGAATTATATGATGGCATAGTACGTGCTGAATAATGACCTGGAACCTCCTGGCTGTGAGGCATATGGAATTAACCTTAATGCTTACAAACTCAAAATGTGACACAATGAATTTCATAAATGCTAAGAAATTTTAAATGCCCAGATTATCCCAGAATCAGGTCCTCTCATTGACTGGACTCAGAAATGACTTTAGTCAAATGGAAGGGGGAGGCTGGAGGAGATTGGTCTAATGTTTGCATCTCTGTGCTGAGATTGCTTGCTGTTGATTCTGCTCTGACCTAGGTACCTTAGTTTCCCAAACCTGATCTTACTTCCCTATAAATGAAAAGGAAATTTTAAGAAAAAATATTGAGTATCTACCATGTTACAATGACTACTAAGTACATATTTCATATAATGTTATTTTATTTTCATCACATTCCTGTCTGCTTAGCTTCATAACATCCATGCTGGTGGTGAAAATGAAAGACTTAGACATTGGTTAGAGCTTTCTAAGTAAGTGCAGAGCTGGGATTTGAACTCAGAGCTCTCTGACTCCAAAACTGAACATTTGACATGCTGTGTCCTCTTCTACAGCAAGAACTATACCTTTGCTAGGTGTCTCTGAGCATAGGTCTCTGGTCAATCTGAACATTCTCTGTTGAAGGATGCTTACACAGTTGTTACAAGGATTTAAGATCACATGTCTGCGTTGGGCCCATTTTGCTTCCAGATACAAAATCCTCTATCAACCTCCCTTTGGAGGGATGGGATGGGTAACCAAGGCAGTGGGGATTTCACAGGCCTTGCCACATAGAGGCAGTGTCTCTTACTCAGGTCTCTGGTGCTCCTAGCGTCAAAGGAGTATGCGGAGTCAACAAGGGACAAGCAATGGTGGGGATCTAGTTAACAAGCAGTAAGTCATAAAAGACACAAAAACATGGGATAGGGCCAGGATCATATATTGAGAATTGGAGGACAGAGCCAAAGAATCATAGAAATAAGACACCAAGAACACAGAGGGTCAAGTTCAGTGGGTAAAGGAAGTTATCCTAAAGTAAATACCTGAGACAGATATCTTTGCTGGCAACTTGCTTTTACATTCTCTGTAACATGAGACATGAAAGAGCTAGCTACATTTAAAAAAAGTTTAATTGTGATTTAAAAATCACATAACAAAATTTAACATCTTACTCATTCTTAAGTGTATAGCTCAATAGATTTAAGTATGTCCATATTTTTTTAATTGGAGTAAAATTGCTTTACAACGTTGTGTCAGTTTCTGCTGTATGATGAAGTGAATCAGCTATATATATACCTATATCCTCTCCCTCCTTCTCCCATATCTAGGTCATCACAGAGCACTGAGCCGAGCTCCCTGTGCTATACAGCAGGTTCCCACTAGCTATCTATTTTACATGTGGTAGTGTATTTATGTCAAACCCAATCTCCCTATTTGCCCCATCCTCCCCTTCTCCCACTGTGTCCACATGTCCGTTCCCTATGTCTATGTCTCTATTCCTGCCCTACAAATAGGTTTGTGGCAGATCTCTAGAACTAGCTTTTTTATCTTGCAAAACTAAAACTCTACACCTATTGAACAGTAACTCCCTATTTCCCCCTCCCCCAACCTACCATTCTACTCTTTGTTTCTATGAGTTTGACTACTTTAGGTACCTCATAAAAGTGGAATGTTACAGTATTTGTCTTTTTGTGAATGGCTTATTTCACTAAGCATAATGTCCTCAAGTTTCATCCATGTTGTAGCATGTGGCAGAATCTTCTTCTTTAAGCTTCGATGATATTCCACTGTATGTATATACCACTTTTTCTTTATCGGTTCATCCATTAATGGATATTTGGTTTGCTTCCAACTTTTGGCTATTGTGAATAATGTTGCAGTGAACTTGGGTGTGCAAAAACCTGCTACATTTTAAAGACAATGAAGGGTGAGCATCTAATTTCAGAAACAGCAAACAGCAGGACTCACGTCCACCTGACCACTGACACAGGATAAGCACAGAATTTATCTTCAAGAATCTGAAGAAAGTTATCCCTAAGAAACTAGGCAGATAGGTGAACACATTGATCAGTCAGTATATACTCTATACTTATTGATTGGCTATGCATCAGACCCTGTGCTAGGCATTAGATATATAGGAATAAACTGGATTCATAAATTCTTTGACTTCACGTTTCTTAAAGTCTGGGGGTGGAATCAGAGGGACCTCTCCAGGTAAGACTAAAATAGTTCTCTTTTCCCTCTGCCTTTAACACATTCATATCTATTTCATGGCATATGCTAAATTATTAGGATTATTATAGCTGAAAATTGGTCCATTTTGTAAAACTTTTATTGAGGTAAACTTGATATAAAATGAAATTCACAGATCTTAACTGTAAAATATGATGAATATAAATAAATGTGTATACCCATCTAATTATCATTTCAATTAAAATACAGAACATTTTCATTGCACATCTATTATTTTGATGTCTTCCTGATGAACTGACCCCACTATCCTTATTAAATACCCTGTTTATTTCAGGTAATACTCCTTGTCTTAAAGCTTGGTTTGACAAGTTTGGTTAATTATAAATTATGTAGGATGTCTAGGATAGGCTCTCAGTATTCATCTCACAACTAAGTATTTAACTCAGGCCAACTGACCTAAGCACAGCAGACCCAATACCCAGGAGGAGAATGATCTGGGAAACTCTTTCCCTTATCATAGGTAAAGTTAAGAATCTTCATGTGCCTTTTCCAATCCTTCCTTCAATTCTTCAATTTCACTTTCTGTCCTGTGTCTTTATGGCTCTAGGCTGCCTACTTCCCTTTGTGTATTCAACCCCATACTCGGTTTGATAGCTGAGATGATGTCTCTGACTTTGTTTTCATCCCTAAACATGATAATTTGTACCCTTTAAGCTCAGTTGGCTTCTGGTTTCTCTAGGTAATTGCTCTGCCAGATTCAGCCTTTGCTTGTGATTGCAAACTAGTACTGATCTAAATAGACAAAGCAGCTTCAGCAGGACCCCTGGGAGGAAGGACTGCTGCTAGAGACATTCAGCCCTCAGTTTTGGTGAAGAAGCACAAGGACAATCTTTATCCCAGGCTTTATTTAATTACAGTCCAAATTTAAGCACACATCCCAGTTTCCATGATTGGCTCTGAGTGTTTCCCAAGCTTCTCTTAGAAACACATCTATAAACCTACTTTTAGGCTTGATCACTTCTGTTCCTGCCTCTCTTATCCAATTTGTTGTTGATTCTTAGTAAACTCTTTCAGAGGGTGATTTTATGTCTAAGTTCTCAGGGTAATTTATTTCATTTCACAATAAACAAGTATTTTAGGGACTTCTACTTTGCTAGCCATTCTGCTAAACAAAAAGTTCAACAGTTAAAAGATATACATGTAGGGCTTCCCTGGTGGCGCAGTGGTTGAGAGTCCGCCTGCCGATGCAGGGGATGCGGGTTCGTGCCCCGGTCTGGGAAGATCCCACATGCCGCGGAGCGGCTGGGTCCGTGCGCCATGGCCGCTGAGCCTGCGCATCCAGGAGCCTGTGCTCCGCAATGGGAGAGGCCACAGCAGTGAGAAGCCCGCGTAACGCAAAAAAAAAAAAAAAAAAAAAAAAAAAGATATACATGTAAACAATCATTGTAATGAACTTTGAAAAGTCCTTTATGAGATAAACATTAAGATGGACTGATCTGGATAAGCATTAAAACTTTTTAGTGATGCAACTTGCAGCTTCCCAAGGAGCCTAATACAGAATGTAATCAATATAAAAGGACAATGCCAGAAGTTCCTAAAGAATATACAAAGGTGATCTAAGGAGTACATAATTCAAAACTTCCACAAGACTCTTCAGCATTCTATGAGTGTGAAATATACCACTAATGGACAGAAATAAAAACATCTAAACCTGTTTATGTTATTTTTCTTCGGGAATCCAAAGCTGCAAGACAGAAACTGTACGTGTAAGGAATGGCTTTAGAACATTTTCTCACACCATATACAAAAGTAAACTCAAAATGGATTTAAGAATTAAAGGTAAGAGCTGAAACTATAAAACTCCTAGAAGAAAATACGTAGGCAATACACTCTCTGACATCAGTCTTAGCAATAACAAAATGAAAAGACAATATACTGACCAGAAGATATTTGCAAATAATATATCTGATAAAAGGTTAATATTCAAGCAATTATACTCCAATAAAGGTGTTAAAAAAAAAAAGAATCCGCCTGCCACTGCAGGGAACATGGGTTCGAGCCCTGGTCCGGGAAGATCCTACATACTGCCGAGCAACTAAGCTCGTGCACCACAACTACTGAGCCTGCGCTCTGGAGCCCGTGCTCGGCAACAAGAGAAGCCATCAAGATGAGAAGCTCAAACACCGCAATGAAGAGTAGCCCCCGCTCACCGCAACAAGAAAAGCCCGTGTGCTCAGCAATGAAGACCCAATGCAGCCAAAATAAAATAAAATAAATAAATTAAAAAATAAATAAATAAAAAGGCCTCTCAGACCATTAAAAGAAAAAAAAAAAAGGCAGAAGACCTGAATAGACATTTCTCCAAAGAAGACATATAGATGCTCAACAGATACTTGAAAAGATGCTTAACAAATATCACATTTCCCTCATGATATTTGCATATCATGAGGGAAATGCAAATCAAAACCACAATGAGATATCACCTCACACCTGTCAGAATGGCTGTCATCAAAAAGACAAGAAATAACAAGTGTTGGCAAGGATGTGGAGAAAAGGTAACCCTAGTAAACTGTTGATGGAAATGTGAATAGTTACAGCCACTATGGAAAACAGAATGAATGTTCCTCAAAAAATTAAAAATAGAACTATCATTTGATCCAGCAATTCCACTCCTGGGTATATATACAAAGAAAACAAACATGCTAATTTGAAATGATATATGCACCCCAATGTTCATAGCAGCATTATTTAAAATAGCCAAGATATGGAATCAACCTAAGTGTCCATCAACAGATGAATGGCTAAAGAATATACATAAAACTCAGCCGTAACAAAGAATGAAATTTTGCCGTTTGTGAAAACATGGATGGGTATTATGCTTAGTGAAATAAGTCAGACAGAGAAAGACAAATACTGTAATGTTTTCCCTTATATGTGGAATCTAAAAAATGAAACAAATCAACAGATATAACAGAAACAGACTCATAGATATAGAGAACAAACTAGCAGTTACCTGAGGGAAAGGAGTGGGTGGAGGTCAAGATAGGTGAAAGGGATTAAGAGGTACAAACTACTAGGAATAAAATAAATAAGTAACAAGGATGTAATGTACAGCACAGGGAATAAGCCAATTTTTAAAAATAAATTTATATGGTGTATAACCTATAAAAATATTGAATAACTATGTTTTACACCTGAAACTACTATAATACTGTAAATCAACTATTCTTCAATTTCAAAAGAAAGGAATGGCTTTGTGTTCTTGAAGTTGCTAGTTTGAAACTGCTTAGAGTTCCTTTACTCTGGAAGAGTGTGATGATGCATGTGATTAAAATTCTGCAATTCTTCTGAGTGTCTTTGTGAAATCATAAAATATACAAGGACGCTTCATGTATATTGAAATAATTGTTGTTAAGCAGACTGAATTACTTTGAGCAGGTCAAATGTGAAACCCAATTCTTTTCAGAAACACCAGCAAGTAACTCCAAAGAAATACAATGTCTACCAATTCCCTGTCAACCTCTAACTACACATTATTGTGGCATGCATTTTCTGTTATACAAGTTTATGATTTCTGTTTTACTCTGAGATAATAGTTGTAGCTTATGGGCAATGCCACACTCCTGAGGGAAGGATTAGCTCTTGAGGAAGAAACTAGGACTGACAAGTATATCCTTAGAGAGGCAATAGGAAATTCCTAACCGTAACATGCACAAAAATCTTAGAGGGAAAAAATTGTAACTCTAAGGATGAAAGCGAAAAAATTGACAGACATATGCAAAGTCATTGTCATATATTTTGAAACATCATTTTTCTATTCGTTCTCAAAAGGGAGAAGAATCACATTTCTTGATCAAAACAGAAAAAAGAAAATATAACAATTCTACCTATCTCTTGGGGGATAACTGTGCACTTGGATATATCTTGTGAGGTCTGTATATAAGGAGTGAAAGGAGGAGAAACTGTAGAGATGGGCAGTAATCAGATCACTAAGACCAGAGTTGCTAGCCTACGGAGTTTGGATTGTAGGTAAGGGCGTTACTGGCATGGCCAACTTGTGTTTCAGACTGTTTCAAGGTGGATTGATTGGGTGAGAATCTAGAAACAGTAAGAAAGATGTGTAATGTCTAGATGAGGAAATCTGAGGGACTACTTTAAAGAGAGAAGAAAGTAAGGGGATAAAAAAGGTGTGGACAGGGAGGGAAGGTTGATGGAGTGAGCATAAAGCTAACTGAGAGGTATTTGAAACCATTCTTCCAGTGCTGCACTTAAGAATTGGCATTTAAGCAATAGTATTATGTGTCAGTCTTATGCCCTGTACTCAGTCCAGTGAGCTCATATTCTTTTTTATGATACTTAGCAGATTCTAAGTGAATCCAACTCTTCTCATTAGAAATAAATTTTGAAATATGCAAATAGGAAAAATGATAGTTTAACTGGAGTAAATATCACCATTGGTAATCATTTTTTCATTGTCTTTAGTCTAAGGCGATTAACGAATTTATTACTCAGTAATGATTCCTTTTTGCTCTTCATTCAATCGTCTACTGTTGAACACTTTCTAGTCCCTATGTAACTCTTGGGGGTGATGGAAATTGGTAGATATCATTAATCTTTGGATATGGTCAAATATCTTAAATAATATTACTAAAATACTTCCCACAAAATACAAAATAACTATTTCCTATTCTGTTAACGTTCCAAACATAACAAGAGTTTAAACTGGAACTCAGATTAAAGTCTCACCTGGGAGTGCACTATTTAGTTCAATCTGTGGGATAATCTATTTTCAAATGTATTATATTTAAGAGAAACATAATAGTATGGATATATAATAAGTTAATGAAAATGTTAGACTTTCATATGTTTGCATTCTGGAAATATTTTGACAGTCTTAAAATGTCTACTCTGAAATATATGATATATGCAAAAATATTTATAATTTGTAGATACAGAAAAAAATTTGTAAATAAAACCCCACCAATCCAAAATCAGCAGGTGAATTTATCAAGGTCACTGATACAAGGTCAACATTAAAGTCAACTGTTTCTAGATACTAATAACAAATATTTGGAAAAAGTAATAAAAATATAATTTAATTCACAACAGCATCAAAAACTCAAATTCCAAATATCAAACAATATTTAAGAATCCCTTATCAAAAAATACTAAAACATTGCTGAAAAAAAGTAAAGATTATCTAAATAAATGGAGATATGGGTCATATTTGTGGATTGGAAGATTCAGTATTAAGATGTAACTCTCTCCCAACTGATCTGCAGCTTGAATGCAATCACAACAAAATTCCCAATAGAATGTTTTGTACAAGTTGACATGTTGGTTCTTCTTACATTGGTTTTCACATCCTGTTGTTTTTCTAGATTCTTAAGGTGGCCTCTCAGATCATTAATTTGAGATCTTTCAGAATATACTCAATTTTGGTACATATTCTGCATGCACTTGAGAAGAACGTGTATTCTGTTATTAATGAATGGACTGTTCTATAATTTTGTATTAGGTAAAAATTGATTGATACTATTCAAATCTTTTATATCCTTACTGATCTTACCTTTGCTTATTCTAGGAATTATTGAACTCCCTGGTTACAACTGTAGATTTGTCTATTTAGTCTTTCAGTTTTTGCTTCATTATTCCAAGGCTCTGTTTTTTGGTGCATAAGTGGTATCCTTTGACTTCTATATATTTTGGATGCTCTAGTTAATGATTTTATTATACCTTCTCTTTTCTCCCCTCCTTCTCCACTTTTTAAGTTGCTATTTCCTCATCATCTAAACTTATAAAATTCACATAATATTCTTCTTCTCTTGGTCTTACATCTTGTATTTGTCTTGAGTCTAAAAATAAATATATTCAAAGCTGACAATCTGACAATAAGCCCGTTTGATAGTTTTCCCAGTCTTTTTGTTTTGTTTTGTTTTTTGGTTGTATGTAGCTCTTTCCTTATAAAGCGTTCATGAGTGTTATTCTCTGAGTGCTTGTATATTTAAAATATTTTTCTAAATCTTAACACTTGAAGAAGAGTTTGGCTAGGTATAAGATAATTGGCTCACAATTTCTTGCTGAGAATTTTTTAAAAATAAAATTTCAGCTTTGCTTTGCTTTGTATGTTGCTGTTTGTAAGTCCAGTTCCAAACTGTTTGTTTTCTATGATGATTTTATTCGCTTAACTTTAAGATCCACATTTTTAGCAGGATACCTTAGAGTTAACTGTTCCTGGTAAATTTTCTCAGATTACACACTGGGCTGTGTATGTATAGAGATTCAGATTTTCCTTTATTTTTGGAATATTTTCTTGGACTACAGATTTAAACATTAGTTTTATTGTGTTGTTTCATTTTTCTTCAAGAATTCAATTTTAAATATGTTGGAACTTATTTATCCATCTGTTATTACTATCCTCTATTTTATTTTGTCTCTGAAATCTTCTCATTGTATGTTTAATAAAATCTACTCTCTCTAGTACACCTTGTAATTTATTCTTAATTTCTTAGAGATTTTCTTTTTCTTAAATTTTTTAAGGCATTCAACAAACCTTTCTGCTCTTTTCTGTTATTTTCTGTAAATTTTTTGGTTATGCATTTCTTCTTATTTGCACATAATTTTGTTTCAGAATATTCAATTTAGTTGAAATGTTATGCCTTTCTCTGATTTGTGGTCAGTATTTTGGGAAGAATTTTCATTAGCTAAAATGATTTGATTTGAATTATTTTCTCCTTATGTTAACTTTATATGTATGTACTCTGATATTTTCTGCTAATTTTTAAATAACTTATATTCCCCAGAACAGAAGTGTCATGTGTATGTAGATAAGAGGTGTAAAGGGGAGACCTTCAAGATGGCAGAGGAGTAAGATGTGGAGATCACCTTCCTCCCCACAAATACATCAAAAATACATCTACATGTGGAACAACTCCTACAGAACACCTATTGAATGCTGGCAGAAGACCTCAGACTTCCCAAAAGGCAAGAAACTCCCCACGTACCTGGCTAAGGCAAAAGAAAAAAGAAAAAACAGAGACAAAAGAATAGGTACGGGACACCTCTCCCTCCCTCCCTCCCTCCATCCCTCTCTTCCTTCCTTCCTTCCTTTCTTCCTTTCTTTCTTTCTTTCTTTCTCCATTTTCTTCTGAGCCATGTGGCTGACAGGGTCTTGGTGCTCCAGCTGGGTGTCAGGCCTGTGTCTCGGAGGTGGGAGAGCCGAGTTTAGGACATTGACCCACCAGAGACCTCCCAGCTCCATGTAATGTCAAAAGGCAAAAGCTCTCCCAGAGCTCTCCAAATCAACACTAAGACCCAGCTCCACTCAATAACCAGAAATCTACAGTGCTGGACACCCTATGCCAAACAACTAGCAAGACAGGAACACAACCCACCCATTAGCAGAGAGGCTACCTAAAATCATAATAAGGTCACAGACACCCCAAAACACACCACCAGATGCGGATCTGCCCACTGGAAAGACAAGATCCAACCTCATCCACCAGAACACAGGCACCAGTCCCCTCCACCAGGAAGCCTACACAACCCACTGAACCAACCATATCCACTGGGGGCAGAAACCAAAGACAACAGGAACAACAAACCTGCAGCCTGAGAAAAGGAGACCCAAACACAGTAAGTTAAGCAAAATGAAAAGACAGAGAAACACACGGCAGATGAAGGAGCAAGGTAAAAACCCACCAGACTAAACAAATGAAGAGGAAATAGGCAGTCTACCTGAAAAAGAATTCAGAGTAATGATAGTAAAGATGATCCAAAATCTTGGAAATAGAACAGAGAAAATACAAGAATCATTTAACAAGGACATAGAAGAGTTAAAGAGAAAACAAACAATAATGAACAACCCAATAAATGAAATTGAAAATTCTCTAGGCAGAATAACTGAGGCAGAAGAATGGATAAATGACCTGGAAGATAAAATAGTGGAAATAAATACCGCAGAGCAGAATAAAGAATACAAGAATGAAAAGAATTGAGGACAGTCTCAGAGACCTCTGGGACAACATTAAATACACCAACATTCAAATTATAGGGGTCCCATAAGAAGAAGAGAAGAAAGGGACTGAGAAAATATTTGAAGAGATTATAGTCGAAAACTTCCTTAATATGGAAAAGGAAGTAGTCAATCAAGTCCAGGAAGCACAGAGAGTCCCATACAGGATAAATCCAAGGAGAAACACACCAAGACACATATTAACCAAACTATCAAAAAATAAATATGAAGAAAAAATATTAAAAGCAGCAAGGGAAAAACAACAAATAACATACAAGGGAATCCCCATAAGGTTAACAGCTGACCTCTCAGCAGAAACTCTGCAAGCCAGATGGGAGTAGCAGGACATATTTAAGGTGATGAAAGGGGAAAAGTTACAACCAAGATTACTCTACCCAGCAAGGATCTCATTCAGATTCGATGGAGAAATTATAACCTTTACATACAAGCCAAAGTTAAGAGAATTCAGCACCATCAAACCAGCTTTACAACAAATGCTAAAAGAACTTCTCTAGGCAGGAAACACAAGAGAAGGAAAAGACCTACAATAACAAACCCATAACAATCAAGAAAATGGTAATAGGAACATACATATCAATAATTACCTTAAATGTGATGGATTAAATGCTCCAGCCAAAAGATATAGGCTTGCTGAATGGATAGAAAAACAAGATCCATATATATGCTGTTTACAAGAGACCCACTTCAGACTTAGGGACACATAGAGACTGAAAGTGAGGGGATGGAAAAAGATATTCCATGCAAATGGAAATCAAAAGAAAGCTGGAGTAGCAATATTCATATCAGATAAAATAGACTTTAAAATAAAGAATCAACATTGTAAAAATGACTATACTACACAAGCAATTTAGAGATTCAATGCAATTCCTATCAAACTACCAAAGGCATTTTTCACAGAACTAGAACAAAAAATTTCACAATTTGTATGGAAACACAAAAGACCCTGAATAGACAAAGCAATCTTGAGAAAGAAAAACAGAGTTGGAGGAATCAGGCTCCTGGACTTAGGACTATACTACAAAGCTGCAGTAATCAAGACAGTATGGTACTGGCACAAAAACAGAAATATAGATCAATGGAACAGGATAGAAAGCCCAGAGATAAACCCATGCACATATGTCACCTTATTTTTGATAAAGGAGGCAAGAATATACATTGGAGAAAAGACAGCCTCTTCAATAAGGGAAGGGGTGCTGGGAAAACTGGACAGCTACATGTAAAAGAATGAAATTAGAACACTCCCTAACACCATACACAAAAATAAACTCAAAATGGATTAAAGACCTAAATGTAAGGCTGGACACTATAAAACTCTTAGAGGAAAACATAGGCAGAACACTCTATGACATAAATCACAGGAAGATCCTTTTTGACCCATCTCCTAGAGAAATGGAAATAAAAACAAAAATAAACAAATGGGACCTAATGAAACTTAAAAGCTTTTGCACAGCAAAGGAAACCATAAAGAAGACGAAAAGACAACCCTCATCATGGGAGAAAATATTTGCAAATGAAGCAACTGACAAAGGATTAATCTCCAAAGTTTACAAGCAGCTCATGCAGCTCAATATCAAAAAAATAAACAACCCAATCCAAAAATGGGCAGAAGACCTAGATAGACATTTCTCCAAAGAAGATATACAGATTGCCAACAAACACATGAAAGGATGCTCAACATCACTAACCATTAGAGAAATGCAAATCAAAACTACAATGAGGTATCACCTCACACCAGTCAGAACGGCCATCATCAAAAAATCTACAAACATGGGCTTCCCTGGTGGCGCAGTGGTTGAGAGTCCGCCTGCCAATGCAGGGGACACGGGTTCGTGCCCCGGTCCGGGAGGATCCCACATGCCGTGGAGAGGCTGGGCCCGTGAGCCATGGCCGCTGAGCCTGCACATCCGGAGCCTGTGCTCCACAAAGGGAGAGGCCACAACAGTGAGAGGCCCAGGTACCACAAAAAAAAAAAAAAAAAAAAAAAAAAATCTACAAACAATAAATGCTGGAGTCAGTGTGGAGAAAAGGGAACCCTCATACACTGTTGGTGGGAATGTAAATTGATACAGCCACTGTGGAGAACAGTATGGAGGTTCCTTCAAAAACTAAAAATAGAACTACCATAAGACCCAGCAATCCCACTACTTGGCATTTACCCTGAGAAAACCATAATTCAAAATGAGACATGTACCACAATGTTCATTGAAGCAGTATTTACAATAGCCAGGACATGGAAGCAACCTAAGTGTCCATCAACAGATGAATGGATAAAGATGTGGTACATATATACAATGGAATATTACTCAGCCATAAAAAGAGATAACTGAGTTATTTGTAGTGAGGTGGATGGACCTAGGGTCTGTCATACAGAGTGAAGTAAGTCAGAAAGAGAAAAACAAATACTGTATGCTAACACATATATATAGAATTTAAAAAAAAAAGAAAAAATGTTTCTGAAGAACCCAGGTGCAGGACAGGAATAACAATGCAGATGTAGAGAATGGACTTGAGGACATGGGGAGGGGGAAGGGTAAGCTGGGACGAAGTGAGAGAGTGGCATGGACATATATACACTACCAAATGTAAAACAGATAGCTAGTGGGAAGTAGCTGCATAGCACAGGGAGATCAGCTTGGTGCTCTGTGACCACCTAGAGCGTTGGGGTAGGGAGGGTGGAAGGGAGACGCAAGAGGGAGGAGATACGGGGATATATGTATATGTATAGCTGATTCACTTTGTTATAAGGCAGAAACTAACACACCACTGTAAAACAATTATACTCCAATAAAGATGTTAAAAAAAATAGCAAAGGCAAAAAAAAAAAAGAGGTGTAGGATTTGGATGGTTTCCTAGGTTTCTTTGTTCAAGAGATTCCTCTTCTTTTGGTGCAGTGAATTTTTTTTTTTTTTTTTCTAGTTGGATGCCTTTTTGTGCATGGAAGCGTTGATGCTTCTGGATTTTGATACAATTTTCTTTCTGTAGGACCCTTAATTTGTAACACTTGCTTGGTTCTTTCCCTCTACCACTTAGCCTCCAAGAATTGCTCTTTCCCCTAGAAGTGGTGTTTTCCCAAGACTGTTGTCTCCAGTCTTATCTAATTTAAGAGGTCTTGAGTGTATTCTCAGTATTTCTGGGTGGGATTCACCTGTCTTTTTTTCTTCCCAGTATTCTCCTTTCTCTCAGCTTCAAGATGAACTATGAAGAAGACCCTGAAATTTTCAAATGCATGTTTATATACCTACATATAAATTGTATTTTTATACAATTCTTTCTTAGTTAAGCTGTACATGTAGGCCATAAGTAGTTTTATTTGTTCTTGTTGATCTGTATGTTTTTTGGAGAATATGGAGAGATCCAGATTAAGATGACTGCCATTATCTTATGTGAACCTAAAAGTTCTAAAGTAGTATTTTTCATATGAAATTCACACCTAATGATGTAATCATGCAATTTCACAAGTAACAATGCTTATTGATCTTTTTGTTGAAAAAGTAATGGATCCTTGGAGCCATCACACCTGTTTTAATACCTTGGTTATATTGCTTACTGTCTATGTCAGCTTAACCTTCATGTCTTCATCTATAAAAAGCAAATAATTATCTCAAAGGCTATTGTTAAAGCTAAATGATATAATAAATATAGCACACTTAAGCAGTGCAGGGCACTATGGGATATTTCCTTTCCCATTTAGAGAGCATAGACTTAATAATAAATGCACCTGCTAAGTGGAATCAAGAAAGGATAGCTTACAATGGATTGGGGAAAATGATTTAAAAAGATACTATCAATATCTGTCATTACACACAGTTACTGTTATCCATGACGAGAGCCCTGTCACTTTAGCTACACTTGTAATGGAGGTCATTCTGTTGATGAAACCAATGGCTGCCAGGTGGATTAAGATATTTATTAATTTGCTTTCGATGGACAAACAATCATGATGGCAGATTAGAATATTATGGGAAAACATGTCCTTGCTCCAGTGAATGGTCTCCTTGAAATTGCTTTTCAAATTTACTGCTGTTCAAATACAGTAGTTCTGTTCTGAAAGTCTGACATGAAATGTGTTATCAGAAAAGAAATGATTTCTTAACCACCTTCATTCACAAGTAGATAGGTAATAAGATGGTAGGAAGCGTAGAGGAAATCATGTTTTGTCCTTTGGGATTCTTCATGAGTCAATGCTTTTCTAGCAGTATCAGTTTTAAGAATTAACTTTTTCTTCTTATTGCACTAACAACATTAACCCAAATTAGAAAGGAAGAAAATCATTCAATAATCCCTGTAGCCCAATAAATCAGGCAGTTTACCTGTTTCCTTCATGTTTTGGAACTATGTATATACATTTTAAATGTAAAGATTGTAGCATAGACTCACTTTTGTAGTCGTCTTTACAAAGTGGTTCATAAGCACACTCTAATTAGAATGATGTTAACAATCTGAGTATACACGGACAAGCCTGAGAAAATAGCAAAAATGTTTAGGAAGATGTAATAATGAGTGATTTCCCCCCATTTTTTCAAATATGCTCTAATAATGTTACATTTCATTTCCTATAACTATATACTAACAGCTAACATATGTTTAGTTTGTCTTAGTGCTAGACAATATTTTTAATGTTTTAAATGTCTTGTTTAGTTATTAAATTTTCGAAGATGAAGAAAGTGAATCACAAAGAAGCAAAGTAATTTGATTGGGGTCATACTTCTAAGAGCAATTTTCCATAAATGGGATACTTATTAGAATTTATAATTATGTTAATTGTTGCATCTTAATAAATCATAATATATGTAATATTTCCCTACTGTTGATATTAGGTTGTCTTCTACTCTAAATTACAGAGAGATAAGCACCTGCTGTGTCAAGGTCTGAGTATTATTTGTGAGTTGTTTTTATGCAGAACCGGTGTAGGGGTCATAATAATAAGGAATAGCATTTATTGACTACCTACACTGTGCCAGCCACTGAAACACAATGGCATAAGTACTATTATTATCCTTATTTAGCTGAGGAGAGACATGAAGTGCAGAAAATTTAAGTAACTTGCCCAAAGTCATACAGCTAATAAGTGATACAGCTGAGCAATGAACCATGCCAGAGAATAATCTCTTAATCACTATACTCTACCACTTATTCTTTAGGTAGTAGCAACTTTATAGGAATAGGGCTATTCCATTAATCCAGAAGCTTGACCATGTAACTTATGCTTTGTAATGCTAACCTAATATATAATGTGAGCCTCATATATAATTTAAATTTTCTGGTAGATTCACTAAAGAAAGATCAGAAAAAGGTAAATTAATTTTACTAATGTCCTTTATTTAAACCAATCTATCCAAAATATTATCATTCCAACAAATGACCAACATAAAAATCATCAGTGATACTTTACATTCATTTTTTTGTGTGCTGTCTTAAAAATCCCAGTGTGTATTTTATACTTACAGCATCTCTCAATTCAGACCAGCCACATCTTAAATACTCCTTAGCCATCTGTGGCTGTTGTATGGGATGGGGTAGTTCCAGATGGTAGATAGACTCACTATTTCATGCAGCCTATTAATTATTGATCGAAATTTCCAAGTCTTGTTATTTTTTTGTTACTCTATGAATACAGGAATATGTGATGTTTCCTTAATGAGAGGATAAAAAGAGTGACATCTCATTTATATGACTCTATTAAGGAACAAAGTGGGAGGAATATACCATTTCAGGCATCTAGTGTATTATCTTTACAATTTGAGAGACTCATTTTTGTATCTTGGAATCAAATTTGTCTTTTTTGCTTGAAATTTAAAAGAAACAAGGTTGAATTCTCAAAGCAAATTCACACAGATCATAACTGCATCAAAACTTACTAAACATAAGCAAAAAATATAAGCACAAAGCAGCCACAAACTTAATAGGAGGCTCTAGAAGGTCCTGAATCTACCAGACAAGGCTCTGTGAAGTCCCCTTTCCTACACCAAGATGTGCTCTGGTTGAGAGGGATAAGCACCAACAGCGTGTGGTTCAGATTGGCACAGAGGGAGGCCATTCAAGTTCCGGGTTTTTTAGCTTCTATATTCTGTTAGGTTGGTTGAGAGCCTCCATATCCGCATTCCATAAATCCATAAAATTCTAAGCTTAATTAAAATAAGCTATCCAGAGAGATCAGGTATATTTTGCAAAAACATTCTTAGGTAAGAACTTATCTTCTTTCTAGTGGATCTCATCAGAGTGTTTACAAGGATACTGGGTAAGAACCATAATGCCTTCATGTTCCAGAGGAGGGATGGGAAGAATTAAAAGCCTTGTTAATTCTTTTCTCTCAGTGCCCATTATTGGTGAGGCTGATGGCACCAAATACCTGCAAAATGTCCAGCGCTGGTGAGGACCAACACGGAGTTGGGGCAGAACTGAGGCTTTTACCCATTTATCTTCCCTGCAACTCGAGTAATGTGGCCATCTTTGACTTTGATTTTGGTCACTTCAGATAAAGTTTCAACGTGTGTGTGTGTGTGTGTGTGTGTGTGTGTATGAGAGAGAATGAATAGACCAAGGACTTCTTAAAAATCAAACAGATGGGCATTTGTCATGAAAGATCTTTTTTATTAGGATGGAACATTTTTCTTATAGACACAACCATAAAATATTTATACTTCTGACCACAAAAGGAAAATGAAAACAGACAATGTTATTATAGTTTTTACAGTTGAAAAGAATCACTGAGTTTTCCTGATACAAATCTTTACTTCAGCAACATTCCAAGAACTGGCCATGGAGCTTCCACTTAATACCCCATTCATGGTAAATTTATTATTTTACTAGGCAGCCCATTCTCCCTTGGGCCAACTATGTATTATAGATTGAGCATAAATCATTTATCTTTCACTTTAGCCACTTGGCTCTCATTTTGTCTTCCAGAGTTATACCATTCTAAATCAAATATCTAGACCACATGCCAATACTTTAATTTTTGTGAAGATTCATGGTATGTATGGTGGAAAGAACACCGAACTAGGAGTCAAGAGACGTGGGTTACTGTTGCAACTCTACCACTAACTGGTTTTTTAATCTCAATATCCCTTTCTTCTTTTTCTGGTAGCTAAAAAATTGTAGGGTGGTGGTGATAAACTAAATGACTACCAAACCTCTCCACATCTTTTTTTGTATGGCTTTAGCACTGCCAAGTATCCCAGGAAATGTTGAGGGGAGTCTTTCATGTGTCTTGACAGTGACCTTGTGGCATAGAAAAGTGTTGCTCACCAATATTTGTGTTTCTGAACACATGGACAGAGTATCTTTCCCAGCCCCCGGCAGTTAATGAGCCTTTGCGACTGAATTCTGGCCAAGGAAATGTAAATGAACACATGTGAGGTACCACTTCCAGTCCTGGTGGCCGTTTCTAAACCTCGAATGCTCCCCTTTCTCTCTCTCTGTTTTTCAGATGCGTGCGTGAGGGCACACACACACACTCTCTTTGTCTCTTGATCATATATTGGGAGCCAATAAAGGACATCAAGGTTCTAGAAGACAGAAAACATACTTGCCTGGGGACCTAAATGACCACAGAGAATAGAATTCTCCATCTGATGTGCTCTAGATTATAAGTGATAAATAAATCTTTAATTAAGCCTCTGAAAGAATGGAGTTGTTTGCTATAGCAGATAGTCTAGCCTTTATCTGAAAATAGTGTATAAGAAGAAATAAAAGAGCCCACTTTTTCTTTACCCTGAAAGTACTATAGAGTTAAATAACTTCTATACCACTTACTCATTTTCAGAGAGCTCCTCAATAATAATTAAGAAATTGTCACGATCCCTCATGAGGAAAGATGTCCTTTCCTTCTCATTTTAGGCTACAGAATTTTGGGCAATGAAAAATGAATTGCGGCATACCCAAAAGCAATAACTATTCCGCCAGGGTACAGAATTCATTTGTTAGAAATCAGAAGTTAGAACTACTGTGTTTTATTTGTATAATGCCCAAATTCATTAGAAATGTGCAAATCACAGTTTTCTCTCCTTAACGTTTTTTTTTAATTTACTAAGGTGCCATTCTTGCTTAATGCCACTTCTCTTTTTGACCATTGTGCCATGTTCCTAGATGAAGCATATGGCTATAGAAATAGCACAGGCATATTAAAAATATCAAACTGCACAGTGTTTTTGAACTTTAAAGTTCTTACACATTTTCATTTCCAAAATAAAAGTGGAATGATAATTTTACATCTATGAAATGCAATGTCTTCTAATTAAGCTTTTCTGTCTCTAATACATATTGGAAATTAAAAACTAAAAACTTCACATCGATTGATTACAAGTACATATACAAAGTATCCAATGCCAATGAGAAAAGAAAAAAAATGTATTATTCAACTCTCCAATGCTTTCCTAGAAGAGTGGATTCTAGTAACTGGAGGGCCTTGTATTTGCTGAGTGAAGTGATGCCTGTGGGTATGCAGGTTTGCTTATTTGAGCAGCAACCAGGCTATCTTTTCCTGAATAAGAACAGGAAATCATACAGAGATGGGGAAAAGATCTGGAAACAAAGAAAAGAAAGGCTGGACAGGTTCAATATTTAGTGGAGAAAAAGTGAAGACAGAAAATCCCCTAGCTATTAGAAAAGCTAAGAATCTGAAAAAGAAGACTTGTAAATAGTGTGCTATTGAATGTGTGATAGGAAATGCTTCTTTTCCTTTCCTATGGAAGTTTCGGCAATATCTATTGCTGACTACTGTTTCTGTTGGTAATGGAAGAAGTTCTAAGTCCTGAGTCTAGGAGTGTGTGAAGCCGAGAAATAAAAGATCTGAGCAACAGCTGGGTGAGTTCGACAAAGGTCAAATCTTGGCTGGCAGTGGGTTTCCTACTCATGGATTCAAGAAAGTTGTTACCAAACACCACCTGTCTGTCTCCTACAATGATCTCTCATCTCCCTCTACCCACCCCAAAACTTTCTTCTCAAAGTTCTGATTTCTCTCCCTGCCTCTGGCACATCAAGAATAAGGAAGGCTAGCTCAGTAACACTGTGCTTATTTCCTGGAGACTCTGTCTTCACCCAGACTCTTACTCAGGCTTGTACCCTCTGATAGACTGGGATCTCACTCAGCCTTCCTTCAGCCCTATAGACTCTTATTTCTTAACTTTCTATTTATTGCCCAATTTTATAACATAAAAAAAATTGAAAAAGGCAAAAAGAAAACAATTCTACCATCTTAAGGTACTAGCTGTTTCATTTTTTTCCTGGTCTTGCTTACTCCTTATCCTCATAAATCAACATTTTGTATAGTTGGAACTACAGTGTATGTATACTGCTTTGTGTTCTGTTTTTAAAATTTTAATATGCATCATACAAATCTTTTCATTTAAATGCTGCTGTGGAGTCTTTAAAACCACAATATTAAATGTTGCAGATATTCCAACAGATTGATATAAACTTCAGGTTCTTTTCATTTTTTAAAATATAGCAAAAACTCAGTGTTTTCTTTAGAACTAAGCCTGAGAAGCTCTCCCCAGTTTGCTGTGTGAAAACCATGCTTCAGTTGCCCTCTTCTGTCTGTCTAGTTTGGAACCTGACACCTGTTTGATTCTTCTACATAAAATCTTTGTTGGCTGGGTATCTCCAGACCATTGTCCTCAGCAGCCTCCTGCTTCAGCTTTGATTTGACAATTTACACTCTAAACTTGGCCTTGGCCTCTAGATTTTTTTAAAAAAGAGGAAAATTGTTAAAAAATTTTGGTCTAAATTATTTTACATGGTTAACTAGAAGTTCATAATGAACAGGTGAATTCTAGAAATCTAAAGTTTTTTGGGATGGGGAGACTTAATTTACTAAATATCATAATGAAGCTATTGTATTAAGCAAAGAATTACAAAATCTCATTTGATCCCTAAGAAAATAAAACCTTAAGAAATAGGTATTATTAATTTTCAGATTTTTTAAGGAAGAAAACACTACCACAACATTAACATGCTCAAGGACATTATTATTAGAAATTTGAAACCATTTCTATTTTAAATTTCCATTACACTCCCTTGCACTGCTCAAGTATCCCCGTGGATTCTAGATGCATGAATATCTCATTTAACTCTTTATCTCCCACAACAGTGAATAGATATTGATGAATTATAGGATGAATGAACTTGACTCTGTTAGCTGTATGAGATTTACAGCAGCTATTGAGGTCTTTCAGAAGTATATTGCTGTGAACACTGCTGAGAGAAATCGTAATTGTCAGTTACTCCATTTTGACATGCTAATCTCCTTTAAGAAGTGCTCCAAATATCTTGTTGGTAGTTGAACACAAGAGGGGTTCAGTAAAATGTTTTCTCTACTTTGGGATATATTTGAAGATTTCCTTAATAAGAGGTTAAAAAAATAAGTTATTTTAAGACTTGGTATTCAGGATGTGTTTAATTATTTAAATCCCATTTGATATTTAGACAATGTGTAGTTGTGGCATGCTACTTTGTGCCAAGTACGGTGTTGACTCTTACTTGTGTTACTCTGAGAGGATAACTTTTCTCCAGGGTGTGGGCTGCTTCACTGTTGTCCCTCAACTCCTGACAAGGAGGAGGGCAGAGGTGGTGTCAGACCCTCATGGGAAGAGAACAGAATGAAAATCAGCTAGTAGACAGCAGTGACAAGGATGGTGCTGGCATTTCTAATCGAATATTTTGCTCATGGGATATCTTGGAGGATTTGGGAGGTCTGTCAAGATGTCAAACAAGTATCTAAATACTGAGAAATAAAGCATCCATGTTGTGATTATTGGCATTTGGGCGTGAAGTGGCAGTATATGAACACAGGAACTGGCAAGAGCCCAGTTGGTGAAATTAGAATATAAGATATGGGAATAACTAGCAGCAAAGAGTAAACCATAGGGAAAAAAAGGAGCAAAAAATAAACAAAGCACAAGAAAATACATACAAGTAAAATGATAAAGCCCCAAAGACAGTAGCTATGATAATAAATTTAAATAGATTATTGGGCTGGGAATAACATCCTAAACACAATAGTGAGGGCAGAAATTATAACATAAACTACTGACTTACTATCTAAAATTTTAAAACTTTTGCAAATAAGTTCCCATGTTATATTCAAAATTTTAATGCAAAATTAAACTAGGAAGAAAAAGATTTACAATAAATACGAAAAATATGGGAAGACATTATAACAATAAGAAAAGGACAAACAAAGTGGTTGAGAAAGTCAAGAGCATGTAGAGAAGCAATTCATTAAAAGGAGAGGTACCAATAGCCAATATATATATGGGGATATGTTTTTCTACACTAGTGGGGTTGCCTATGTTTTTTTGTCTATTGTTTCCTTTTGGGGAAACATGCCTCCTCTACTCCACAGGGTCCTACACCAACTGTGCCCCTCTTCACACAAACTAGGTCAACTGACATTCTTTTTTTTTTTTTTTTTTTTTTTTGCGGTACACGGGCCCCTCACTGCTGTGGCCTCTCCCGCTGCAGAGCACAGACTCCGGACGTGCAGGCTCAGCGGCCATGGCTCATGGGCCCAGCCGCTCCGCGGCATGTGGGATCTTCCTGGACCGGGGCACGAACCCGTGTCCCCTGCATTGGCAGGCGTACTCTCAACCACTGCGCCACCAGGGAAGCCCCAATTGACATTCTTTCCAGAGAAAAATCAAGGCTGAGTTGTTCAAACAGCAGCACCTTCAAGAAACTCCATTAGTTCATGTTTCCAGTATTACCTAGTTTCAACTGAGACCAGATTGTTCCATTGTATTTTCAGTGTTGCAAGCTACCCAGTATTCTTTTTAAAAAATCCCTTTTTGTTTGAGTTAACCAGGACCTATGTAAGATGCTTGGAATGAAATAAATTTAATATAGAAAATAAGGAAAAATTAAAAGTAAGGCAAGAAGACAGTACTTTCTCTATAAATGTTAAAATTAAATAATAGCCGGGAGTAATTATGATCAAGAGGACAAGAAAATGTACTCACAAACTTCTAGAAACTGCTACAATTTTTCTGGAGGTTAATTTTTTATGATTTCTTCCATGTAGTAGTATTTCTATTAATTTATAGAAATGAAGTTTATAAGTGTTTTTATATAAATATTATGTTATACATAAGTATATATAAATTTGAAAAATTACAAGTTAACTGAATGCTTAACACTACAGAAGTGATTAAAAGATCATTAAGTAGCTATATTTTAATGTATTATAATCATTAAAAATTTAGAAATGTTTTAGAAAAACATTTACCAGTGTGAGAAATTACTTATGACATACAGTTAGGGAAAACAAAACAGATTCTAAGATATGTAGTGTGACCTTAATTTGGGGTAAAAAGCATATACTTAAATTAAAAAACTGCTAGAAGGAAATATGAGACTATGTTCATAATTTTTTTCTTTTCTGTTTACTTTTAAAATTTAATTTTTTTCCAAAAAGGAATAAGTTTTATTTTTTAAATCAGAATAAATTACATAACTCAAAATTAATGGGTATAAGGATATCCATATTTCATCTAATAAGCATGTATTTTGTGGTCAGATAGATCAGAGTTTGAATCCAAGTACTACCCCTAACTTTACCTCTTTGGTCTTAGCTTTCTCATCTCTAAAATGGGGATATTAATAGCACCAACCTCATAAGTTGATAAAATGAGATAAAGAACTAGTCTTTTTGCCTAGCATCTAGTGAGTTCTCAAAAAATTTTAGCAGCTTTTATTACGGTGGCTTTCTCATCTTGAGATAATTAAAACTATTTGGTATGTTGAATATTTGGTCTTTAGTTCTCAATTCCCTGGCTACAGTTTTTAGTTAATGTCAATGCAGTGTTTTGAAAATGTGTCAGTTCTCTGATAATAAATCCTGTGATAGCATTTAGCACAAGTACAAACAAAGGCTTCAGCTTCCCCTGTGGGTACAGCACAGTAATCATGGCATCAACAGCAACATGCTTCTTGATTAGATCAATTAATTCAGGCAGACAAGGTATTTACTTTGCATTTTTCAATTTTTATGCTCCCTGGTGACTTCCTGTTTTTAAGTGCTTGCCATTACTCTACGTTTTCTTTCATCTGGACTACAGAATGGTATAATGAACTTAAAATTACACATATGAGAATAATTTATCCAACACCAACTCACAATTAAAATCACGATCTATAAGAGATGAAAGAATAAGGTACTAAAAAAGATGAGAAAACATTGTCGCTCTACATTACTTTTCAAAACTTTCTTTAATACTTAAAACTACTATACAGTTATAAATTAGAGATTGGGAAGGTTGAACAGTTTTTCATACTAATTAGCCATTTGAATTTTTCTTCTTTAATTTTGATTCATGTCATTGCTTGTTTTTATTGTCCCTCTCTCCCGTTCACTTTTCTGTCTCACGCCGCCCCCCCACCCCGCCTTGCAAAAAGGAGATTGCATCATAAGAACACAGAAGTATCTCTTACAAATCAACAGCAAACATTCACCCAAATATCACAAAGGTCTAGAACCAGGAACCGGCCAGAGAGAATAGATTTTAAATGTCAATAGGGAAGTTCATCAGGGAGTACAGTCTATCATAGCCTCTTTCTAGCCTTTGCAACAGGTCAGGACGTGTGGAGAGAGAAAAATTCTACTATTGTAATTGAAGATCAGCTGATATACACCCCCTAACCACTGAAATCTGGGAGATGGATTTTTAGCAAGTTGTGCTGGCACTGAACCATAGCCACTTTTCTGCCATCCAGTGAGCTGTGCCCTCTCCAACAAATCTGCCTCAGTACTTGGGGGGACCTCTTCTTTGGGTGCTATTTCAGCTGTAGGGATACGGACTGCTCCTAATAACTGTTATCCCCAGATTCCTTAGAGTTTTCTTTACTTCTTACAGGCCAGTCCCTCATTGTTACAATCCCAATTATACATAATTTTAAAAATTATTTCCTGTTCAAATCACTGGAAGTCTTCTGTCTCTTGAAGACACTAACTGATATACCCCATTCCCAATTCTAGTTGAAGCCACCCTAAAGGTCATATTTCTCACACTTTAAAAAATCAATTACCTTTTTTTTTTAACCGTTTTGACATTTTGGTTCCTAATATTGTTATTTATGCTAATATTATAAATCGTTAATGCAGCAAAAAACAATGCTGCCTGCCGTTTCAGTAAACAATGAATATTGCCATCATCAAGCCATCAGCCACTGTGGCCACCCTGAAAGGTGCATCCTGAGAGGAAATCAGGATGGAGAAAAACAGGATACTGGTCCTAGATAGTTAAGATGCAAATCAAAGGAATAATTTCAATGAGCCCAGACTCTTGCATCTTTCCATACTAGAAAAGCACTAAAATCATTAACTTGAGATGTCTGTCTTTTCTGTGATTAGCAGTAATCTGATGTTCAACTGCATGTTTTTTTTTTTTTCCCCAACAAAAACTTCTATATATCCTGGCTCCTCCCTCTCCTCTTTGAAACAGCTCCTCAGGGCTCTCTGAGAGGCTGTCTCCCAGGCTATAGTCCTCAGTAAGGTCCCCAAATAAAACATAACTTGCAACTTTTAGGTTGTGCATTTTTTTTCAGTCAACATTAACCACTATGATCTTTGCCTTTTTGATCACATCTGGATTTCTCATTGGCATTACTGGGATTTTGAACCAATAATTCTTTGTTATGAGGGGCTTCCCTGTGCATTGTAGCTTGTTTAGCAGCTTCCCTGGTTGGATGGGGCACTAGATGACAATAGCATTCCCCCCGCCAAGGTGTAACAGCCAAAAATGTCTCCAGACATTGCCAAGTGTCCCGTGGGGGGAGGCAAAATCACCTCTAGTTGAGAATCATTGAATTAGATAATTTCCTCCATTAAAAAAGTACAGTCTTTCATACATTTGGAATATATTTCAGATTTTGGAATGAAAGCAGAAGTTTATTTCATTTTTCTCCTGCATATAGAAGCCAGTGTTCCAGCATAGATTATTGAGCAACGCTTCCTTCTCCAGTGACTTAAAATACTGCCTTTATCTTTTATTCCTTATGCATATTAGTTTATGCTTTAGAACTATTTTTTTCTATCCCATTAACCTTTCATTCATTTCTAAAATGCTTTAATTATTTTAGCTCTATAATACACTTCAAAATATCTGAGAAGATTGGGTCCCTATAACAACCCTTCTTTTTTAAATTTTACATACCTATTCTTACCCATTTACACTTCCAAATGAGCATTTAAATGGTTTTGTGAAGGTCTTTAAACGTTTTCTTTATATTTTGAATGAATTGCATTAAACCTATTAACCATAATAAAAAGAATTGACATTATCTTTAAAAAGTCACTCTTCTTATTGTAGGAACGTGGTCATTTATTCATATCTCCCTTATGCACATCAGTGAATCTTTGTAGTTTTCTTTGTAAAAATGCTGTATGTTTCTTGTGCCGTTTATTTCTTGGTATTTTCTCTTGATATGAGGAGTAAGGTTACTTGTTTCAATGTTTTCTAACTGTTTGTTGCTAGTTTAAAGAAAAGTTATAGATTGTCACCTATTTACTGACTATCTGACAACTTGACTGAATTCTTATAAATCATATATTTTTCAGTTAATCTTCTTGAGTGATCAAACCTATTTCAATGCAAAAGTTTTCGAAATGGAAAATTTCCATGAGATTATTATCTCCTCACAAAAGTTATTATCTCCTTTATAATTTTATGAGAATTTAATTTTTTCATCTCATTCAAATCTTCTCATAAAGAAGTACTGGAAGGCACATTTTAGAAAGAGATGAGACAATTGTTCTTCCTAGACATGACACAATGCAGTGTATTTCCCTCTTTTTTCTCTCTTCTTGATATCATAGGACCAAGTCCCAGGATACAATTTTTGGAAGATAGGAAGGCATTGCCCCTTCAGTTTGTTTCAGCAAACACTGTCAAACATATTTTATGCTTCAAACTTGATCTTAGGTCTGGGAAGAAAAGAAAATAAACCAGTCCTAGTTTTTCATTCTAAAGGAATTTCTTGCCCAAGGGTAAAGAAGACACATAGATAATTTCAAAATTATGTGGTGCTTGCTATGAAAGTGAAATGCTCAAGATGTGGTTGGTGAAAGAGCTTAAATGAGGGACCGTTAAGCCAGCCCAAGAGGAAGAATGGATGGAGATCAGTGAAAGATCTTCCAAATAAAATTGCATCTAAAATTGCTGGATAAGAATGATTTAGCCCAGTTAACTATGTATGGAGTAAGGATTCGATGGGGGAGTAGTTGTGACACAAGGTGCAACATAAACAAGTTCATAAATTTACGTGATTGGGGAGCAGAGAATAATTATGATCCATAATTGCTAAAGTTCAAGGCAAGGAGTAATGGACATTAGGCTTGAAGGGGTAGGTAGGGTTCATATCTTAAAGATTTTTACACCAGGCTAAAGTGCTTGGACTTAATTTTGTGGGAAATATGGGAACTACATGTGAGTCAATACTGTCAGATTTCATTTTTATAGGTCGAGCAGAGTGGTGATGCTATGAAGCATGGATTCATGGATGTGAGGTGGTCTAGATGCAAGAAAACAGGAGGTTATTACATTAAGAAGGAGATTATTACAAACTGAACTGGATTATACCAGCAAAGGTGTGGAAAAAGGGAGAGATTTTAGGAATTGGCAATATTTCACTAATTGGATATTGTAATGGGGTTCTAGTGTGTGTTTAGCTAATCTGGAACTATGTGTTGCGTAATTCCCTTCCTTGAATAGTTCCAGGTTAGCATGAACTATGTGAAACATTCTGTGTAAGATCCGGAAGGCAGATGTGAAGCAGTAGTAATGTTGTTTTCATGCTGGGAATATCAGTGGGGGCCCTGCGCACAGTTGCAGCTTGAATATACTATTACTGATAATCTGGCTCAATTTACTGGCTTGAGCAGCTGCTGTGCCCAAAGCCCCTCCAGTTCCCACTGGATTTCCTTCAGCTCCTCCTAAGCCAGACCCAGCATCAGATGCAGAAGGAACTGCCATACATAAACTGTTTAAATAGCTCCCACAATTCCTAGGGTCAAATTCTAATATAAATCCATATTTTCTATCATTCCTAGTGGTTCTATTCTTCTGATCAAATATTCAATGATACAGGTATAGTGAGTGATGGAGTGGAAGGAGTGTACAAACTCACCAGGTTTCTGTTTGGGGTCATTCAGTGATAATGTAGAATGCATTGTCATAGAGGATACATGGGAGGAATAAACCTGGAGTTAGTATGTAAACAAAAATAACCAGCTTTGAAATGTTGGGTTTGATTTATATGAAACATCTATGTGGTGATGTCCAGCTGTTATAGTAGACAGTTGGTTATATTAAGCCCAGAGGAGGGATCAAAGGTAGTGACAATATATTGAAGTCATTATTGTAGAGGGGGTAGGGAAAACCATGATAATTTATGAGGTCACCTAGAGAAACTGGTAGAAGGAAAAGTGGAGAGGGCAAAGTACAGATTCTTTGGGAAAACACCAATATTTAATATGTGAGCTGGGGAGAAATAGACAATAAGAAGATAGAGCATCAATGGTTTTAAAAAGTAATAGAAAAAATGGGGGGGGAAGAGTATAATGGAAGCTAATAATTTTAAAAGATTTAAGAAGCAAAGTCCACTATATCGTTTGTGGCAAAGAGGTTCTTTGGATGTGTTAACATGGAGATTACTGGCAGTTTCCATGGAATAGCAGGAGTACAAGCCAAATCACTATGAATTAAGCACTGAAGCATGAGTATGTAAGTGAAACGATGGTTGAGAAGGGAACAGAAAACTTGACTAGTATCTGGAGGTAGATATGGAATCAAGGGAGTCCTTTCTTTAGGGATGAGAGGTACAAATATTCCAAGAGGAATGATCAGTGGAATGAAGACAGTGAAGCTGTAAGAAAGGTGTTACAATTGATAAAGCAAACAACCTCAGTAAACACAAGGGGACTGAGGTCAAGAGCCATAGGAAGGGCTGATCTGAAAAGAAAAAAGATGTTTGTAAAACTAGAGGGGATAATGACATAATATTTGCAATTGCAGGTTGTAAGCAGGGAGGTTTATTTATTTTCTTGACCAGTACAAAGCTATCTCCTGAAGGTGAATGGGAAAAGGGCATGGTGGGACAAGAGAGAACTGAAGTTTTGGAATAGTCACTTGGGGAAATGGGGAGATAAGCCTGGTGTAGTGAGGAATTTGTTTTTTGGCAGATCATATAAGGAAACTATGTTAGGAAAGAAAAGCTTTTGGCCTGGGAATGTCTTGCTTTGGGAAGGCATCATCTCTGAAGAGCAAAGAAGGCTATGAAGGGGCAAGTGGAGAAGTAGGTGGTCTAAAATGATGCCCACCTCAACAGGGAGTTTGGGATTGACATGGACACACTGCTATATTTAAAATAGATAACCAACAAGAACCTACTGTATAGCACAGGAAACTCTGCTCAATACTCTGTAATAACCTAAATGGGAAAAGAATTTGAAAAAGAATAGATACATGCATGTGTATAACTGAACCACTCTGCTGTACACCTGAAACTAACACAACATTGTTAATCAACTGTACTCCAATATAAAATAAATATTTTTTAAAAAGTAAAAAAAAAAATTTTTAAGTAAAAAATAAAATAAAATGTTGCCCACCTCAACAGGAGGGGAGACAATGATTCTTGCTGTTGGGAGTAATTTTTTGTTTTTTGGCCTTGCAACATGGCTTGCGGGATCTCAGTTCCCTGACCAGGGGTCGAACCTGTGACCCCTGTAGTGGAAGCACGGAGTCCTAATTACTGGACCTCCAGGGAATTCCTGGGAGTAATTTTTTAAAGTGGTAATCATAAAATGGACCCAGAAAAGGTTGTGAGGCAGATGGCAGGATAATATATGTTTTTTGCAGGAAAACCTTGTGAGAGGCAAAGGAAATTGTGGCATAGTGTATTTGGTCCTTAGAATTTTCTCCTGTGTGCTAACATGTGTTCCTTTGTAGTTATGTAGAGCACAACTATAGTCATTTATTAGCTCATTCTACAAACTCACTGAGTATCTACAGTATGTCAGGCCTGGGTTAGGCACAGAGGATACAACAGTAACAGATACGGACTCTCCTCTTTAGGAGGATGTAGTCTAGTGTGGAATACAAAAAGGAAATCAGAATAAGTTAAGAACAACATATGGATGCTTGTGGGTGCCTCACTTGGCTATGCCTGAATGAGTAGTTTAGACATTTACACAAATCTTTATCAGTCACATTCTCAAATTAACCTGTATCTCTGGCATGACAGTAAAACCAGGGAATGGAAATCAAGACAGGACAGGAAAAAAGTAAAAACAACACTGCCATTTTCAGAAAATTTTGCATAAAGTACACATTCCAAGAGTTTACCTGTAACCCCAGACACACTCCTAGAATGTGTACTTCATGTACTTGCTGTGTTACAGGTACACTGTTGTGGCCAGTGACAGATAATGCAAAAAAAAAAAAAAAAATCACCTTTTATTTATTATGGTCAGCTTTCCTTGATCATGAGTTTGTTCTGGAATTAAAGAAAAAACAAAACTCAATTCCAATCAAACCAAAATTAATAATTGTGTTTTCCTGTTGGAAACATTGATACAAATGCTGTCATTGTTGTGCTATAGTCCAGCCTCTTAAGAGCTAGTCAGTTAAATGGATTCTCAATTAAGATTCCCTCTGAGATTTATCACCACAGTCTAGTTAATTACTAAATAACTTAACATCCATCTAACTCAGAACCCATATATTAGATGTTCCAAGTTGCTAAATAGTTTACTCTAATTAGAAATCTTAGGAGAGCCCCAGAACTGTCTTATAATGGCATGCCTTAATGCATGGCATGTTACTTCAACCTGGAATATCTTTCTCCCTTTCTTCATCTGTCTTTATTCTACTTGTCCTCCAAGATTCACTTCAAAGATCATATCCTTCAAAGCACCTTGCCAGAAATTCCTCCCAGGCTGGGCTAAATCCCTCTGTTACTTATTTCTATCTTACCATATCATGTGGAAATAATCTACCCCGTTTGTCACACCCAAATTTTCAGGATTAGGATTCTATATCTCTAGGAAAAATCATAGTCCCTGACTGTTAGTAGGTTTAGCACATATTTTTATACTATTGTATTCCATTTTATTTAGATAATGAATAGTAAACTGCAGTGAAAACTTCCTTGTAACTACATATCCTTATTCATGTAGGAGATATTTTACCATTAACTCAACAAACATTTATTCATCAACTACCATGTGCCAAGCACAAGTTGTTGAGAATTCAACGAGTTAGAATACAGATGTAGTCCCTGCCCTCTCAGAGTTCATGGTATACAGAAGCTAGGGGCTAGATGCCTCTATATAATGTAGGTATAAGAGTTACCATAAAGGTTTGTACAATGGCCCTGTTACCTGTTCCATATAATCTGTCTACTTCCATATTTATTGAAGCCCATAGAATATTAAAGATCATTTAAAGTGGGGTGACAGGACTTCCCTGGTGGCACAGTGATTAAGAATCCACCTGCCAGTGCAGGAGACATGGGTTCAAGCCCATGCGCTGCAACTACTGAGCCCACGTTCTAGAGCCCGTGAGCCACAACTACTGAAGCCCACATGCCTAGAGCCTGTGCTCTGCAACAAGAGAAGCCACCGCAATGAGAAGCCCACGCACCGCAACGAAGAGTAGACCCTGCTCGATGCAACTGGAGAAAGCCTGCATGCAGCAATGAAGACCCAATGCAGCCATAAATAAATAAATTTATTTAAAAATATAAATAAATAAAACTCTTACTCTTATAAAGGAAAATTTAAAAAAATAAAGTGGGGTGACAAACTATGCTAGTTATAGTTGTGAATATGTGTGGTTTGCTTCACATAGGAAATATATGTAAAGAAACTGGGCACAAATTGGAAAACTTTAGACGGCATGAGTCCAAACTCCTCCTTTTACACATTTTTGAACTGAGACCTGGGGATGAGATATAACTTGTCTGAGATCACAAGGTGGGTTAGTGTAGGAGCCAGTGAATATTTTAGTTCTAGTTCTTTCTGGTGCTCTTTATTTTTGGAATGTTGCTTATGAATCATATTTTTCAACTTGATTTTGTAAGTATAACTGTTATGAAAAAAAGATGATTTTTCTCCCAGGATGGAAACATGAACATCTTAGAACTTCCCAAAACATTCATTCAATAAATACATGTTGAGTATTAGCCATGAGTCTATCTGTTATATGAGTCTATATATTATAGTTCTGGCCCGAGTTGTGCTTAGCATTTCCTAATTTCATCTAAAAGTTCATGTACCAATTATTATAATTAACAATATTTTAATTCCAAATGCTCTCAAGAATAATTTTTTAAACACGCAAAACTTAAATGATGAATTAATGGTTCAGCTCTACACCTTAAATCAAAATGAGAAAAGAGGAGACTTAAAGAGTGGCTATAATAAAAAGATATACAGTTGACCCTTTGAACAGCCTGGGTTTGAATTGTGTGGGTCCACTTACACATGGATTTTTTTTCACCAAATATGGACTGGGGACTTCCCTGGTGGCACAGTGGTTAAGAATCTGCCTGCCAGTGCAGGAGACACGGGTTCGAGCCCTGGTCTGGGAAGATCCCACACGCCACGGAGCAATTAAGCCTGTGTGCCACAACTACTGAGCCCACGTGCCACAACTACTGAAGCACGCATGCCTAGAGCCCAGGCTCCACAACAAGAGAAGCCACAGCAATGAGAAGCCCACCCACCGCAACGAAGAGTAGCCCCTGCTCACCGCAACTAGAGAAAGCCCACGCGCAGGAAGACCCAATGCAGCCAAAGATAGATTAATTAATTTTTAAAAATAAAAAAAAAGAAATATTAAGAAAATATAAATATGGACTGGACTACAGTACTGCACGATCCACAGTTGGTTGAATCTGCGGATGCAGAAATCGCATACCAGTGGCCGGCTATAAAGTTATACTTAAATTTTTGACTGCACAGAGTGGGCACCCGCCCTGAGTTGTTCAAGTGTCAACTGTACTGTAAAATGTAGGTTCAGCCTCCAATGATGAACAAGTTAATAAAACACAGAGAAAAAACATAAAGCTGAGAAATATTCTGAAACCAAACCTCATCACTTTAATGGTATATGAAATCTGAAGCTTCAGCTTCAAAGCGAATAACTATTGAGAACCTATTTTATGGCAGGCACTGAGATAAGTACCTTATTACACTTTGTTTAATCCTCACAATAGCAATATAGGGTTAACATTTTTATTGCCATACACTGCCATATAGTTTAGAGATCCAGAAATTAAAGGGCTCAAAGAAATTGTCTAACTTGTTCAGCTTACACACTATCCAGAACCAGGATTCAACCCAGGTTTGCTTGACTAAAGTCTACCTGCTCCAATTTGAATCCTTATATTTCTCATTAGAGAGACTGACTTATTTTCAAAAGTGGCATGTTTTATGTCAAATTATCAAAAAATTTTGGGTAGAAGAAATATATGGTACCCAAAACAATGAAAATAAAAATTTCACTTGGACAAACACACACATGTATGTGAGTGTTCAAATATATAAAATCTTGAATCCTGATAACCCAAAAATTTCCTAAAAGAAGGAATTATTTCACAACAGTAAAATTTATTAGGAGAAATGACTCTTATGTAATTTTATCTTGGGCTGTTATTGAGAATAATAGCTTTATGAAACATAGTGACTTGATGTTACAAAATTGTAAATCATTTTATCATTTTATTTGGGAAATAGAAAATGTACTTATAGTTGGTTGAGGACTTAGAAATCAATTTGTTTAAAGTTTGGTAGAATTCATAATTTTCCAGAGTGACAGACAACCTCTTTTAAAGAGTGGTATTTCTAGACAGATTGTCTGTGATGTGTATTTTTTAAAGTATGGACTATGAGATTTGGCCTAAACACATATTTGGCCTTAAAAGAAAAGATGTATAATACCCCGAGAAGAAGCAGGAATTGTACCGATAGAAAACCTTAGCAATATCAGGAACTTTTGGAGGAAGACATCACTGACATGATTTTCCCCTAGAAGTTCTAATGATGTGACCTGCAAATCACAGCCCTAAACCACCATTGGCAGGAGGAGGTGCCCCTTCCTGAAACAAATCTGGGCAATGATGAGTGACACGTGCATGCACAAAGAAAAGTGCCCAAATAAAATTATTTCTTTTTTAATCTGTGTCACCTATACACTGCTTAAAATGCTCATATAAATAGGTAGGAATAAGTTTTTCCTTAAAAAACTGAAAATCAAGTTACCATATGATCCAGCAATCCTACTCCTGGGCATATATCCAGAAAAGATGAAAACTCTATTTTGAAAAGCTACATGCACCCCAATGTTCATAGTAGCACAATTTACAATAGCCAAGACATGGAAGCAGCCTAAGTGGTCATTGACAAATGAATGGATAAAGAAGATGTGGTATATATACAGAATGGAATAGGAATCAGCCATAAGAAAGAATGAAATAATGCCATTTGCAGCAACACAGATGGACCTAGAGATTATCCTGCTAAGTGAAGTAAGTCAGACAGAAAGACAAATATCATAGGATATCGCTTATATGTGGAATCTAAAAATAATGGTACAAATGGGCTTCCCTGGTGGCGCAGTGGTTGAGCGTCCGCCTGCCGATGCAGGGGATACGGGTTCGTGCCCCGGTCCGGGAGGATCCCACATGCCGCGGAGCGGCTGGGCCCGTGAGCCATGGCCGCTGAGCCTGTGCGTCCGGAGCCTGTGCTCCACAACGGGAGAGGCCACAACAGTGAGAGGCCCACGTACCACAAAAAAAAAAAATAATAATAATAATAATAATAATAATGGTACAAATGAACTTATTTACAAAACAGAAATAGCTCACAGACATAGAAAAAACCTTGGTTACCAAAGGGAAAAGTCGGGGGGAGGAATAAATTAGGAGTTTCGGATTAACAGATACACACTTCAATATATAAAATAGATAAGCAACAAGGACCTACTGTACAGTTTTATATGTAAAACTGAATCACTTTGCTGTACACCAGAAACTAACACAACATTGTAAATCAACTATACTTCTATTTTTAAAAAAAGGTAGGAATAAGATATTGAAATACAGTGTGTAAACACAGATATTTACTCATTTCAGCTCAAATTTTCCAAAGAGTGTATTTTTATCTGTTTTCTGTAACTTAACTAACCTTTAACTGTAGCCACTGTTAATCCTGGAAATTTTAGGACCGGAGTATAGGACCCTGTAGGAGGCAAGAATCTCACCAACAAAAGACCTTAGCACCATCAAGCACTTCTGCATTTAAGTTTTAAACAATCTCTATGTCTTGGTGAAGAGGGTAAATATTCAGTCAATTCAAAGTATACACGCTCTACTATGGATGCTCCCACTTCTATCTAGGAGGGAAGGGGGAGATCTGACCACAGGTAGAGTGATGGAGGTGTTTGTTTCTGTTCTGTCTGGGCTTCTAGTTGATTTGGCTCATCCTCTGTATCTCTGGCACTGGCCTTTTTTACTACCACATTTGATGATAATAAAACTGGCAATTCCTAGCATATGGGCCTGTGCCAGTACCAGTGCCCAGATCTGCCTTTGCTTTGGTTCATAGGGTCCACATAACTGCACCTGATTATCTCAACCACAGGAATCCGGATCCACCTGCTTCTCAGCACTTCTGCACCTCCCTGGTGATGCTTGGATTTTCCTCTTGGATATTCTACCTGCCTCATATAGTCTATGAGCAATTTATAATGCTAACTCACCTAACAATCTAAACAACTCTCTGCCCTTATTGTCTACCATGGGATGAAGGGCTTTTCTGAAAGGTTGACGGTCCCTTTCCCAGGATATGTCTCAGGGAAGCCCAACACCTTCCCTAACAACTGCATTACCCCTCCCACGCTGGGCCAAGGTCTTGGGTAGCTAGGAGTTGAATTACTTAATGTTCCCTCTGTTTCCTTTTATTGTAAATATAAATTTTTAAAATGCTGCATCATAATAAAGATTATAACTACTATAGATTTTATTGGCAATCATTTTTATACCTTCTCCTTATAATTTGCCCATGCTACATTTCTATTTCATATGCGAGACAGTACACAATTTTATATCAAATAAGTTAATTTCAAATAATATTTATAGTTCATAAAATGCACATGATATCTGAACATCCACTTATAAAAGGGACATTATAAGAAAAAGAAACTAGAGAGCAAAGGTCAAAAAGGATTCAGGGAGAGTGAACAAAAATTTTCAGTATTATAAAATGAGAAAACTTGATGCTATCCTGCTCTGTCTAATGGATTATATTGATGGAACTTTACCTATACTATCTTTGCATGAGTAAGCATCCCACCTAACAACATGTGCTATTTTTTTCCCCTGTTGGCCATATTGTGATTTTTATTAGGTTACATCTGTATGACACATTCAGGATAAATCTGAGAATAAAAGACAAATGAGTTGAATGCGGCTACTTATGGAACATAATCAAGAGCTTGCTGAATCTGAAAAGATAAACAGTACACTCATAATATCTAGAACAGCTACATATTTCACGTACCAACAATTGTCTCTCACAAATCGGTTTAGGTGTGAACGGTAGCTGCAAAGTTAAATTATAAAGCTAAACAGAATTCCAAATGCCCCACTGATCACCAAATTAACACCAAATTCATTTTCCCCCAAAAGTTGTAATTCATTTTAATGCATTTAATTGCTGGTTTTTATCCATTATTAATTACTTCTAGTAAACCTGCTCTCACAAATGAGGAAGGCTGTGCCTTAATTCTACTAAGTAGCAGCAGAAAGGCAAATTCATTATCTGTGTCTACAAACTAAAGCAAAGAGATTTTGATTATCATTGTGAGTCAAATCCAGATATGCTACAAAATAGAGCAAGTTATAGCTCTTCATAACTGAATATACACAGCTCTTTATTCTTCTATCACCTTGGAAAATATCTGCAAAGTGTACACATTATCTTGCAATGGGACACAATATCATCTGTGGGTTGAGGCAGAAGAGGGGTGATGTCAGGAGATACTGGCTACATCAGCAGTTAGCTTTTGGACACAACCTAGGTGCAGCCCGTTTCGATAAATGGCATGTTAAGAATGTGAACTAAATACTATTATGAACATCTGTTTCTTTTTTTTTTTTTTTTGTGGTATGCGGGCCTCTCACTGTTGTGGCCTCTCCCGTTGCGGAGCACAGGCTCCGGACGCTCAGGCTCAGCAGCCATGGCTCACGGGCCCAGCCGCTCCGCGGCATATGGGATCCTCCCAGACCGGGGCACGAACCCGTATCCCCTGCATCGGCAGGCGGACTCTCAACCACTGCGCCACCAGGGAGGCCCTGAACATCTGTTTCTTTAAGGGTAGTCTAAAATGCCACCTTTGAGAAATGAGTGTTACGTTGCTGTGGTTGAAAAACAGATACTTTAATAAAGTGTATACTTTGAACAATACAGCAGTTCAGCCAAGACAGTGGACTCAGCTAATATGAAAAACCTTGCTACCAACACTTAGAAAAGGTGGATAAAATGTAACTTCAAAGAGATGAATAGCTGAGCTCAAAAGAAAAAAGCAGGGGTGGGTCACTAATTGCCAGAAAAGAAGAGGAACTGAAAATAAGAGTGGAAAATACATGAGGTGAAATGGTGGCTTCCCAGGGCATGGGGCCTGGTTATTAATGCTTCTGTGAGGTCAGGAGAGGCTTTGGGTCCAGCCAGGCGAGAAGTTGAAATTTCACTCTAATATGATTGAAAAGCAAGGTAATATGGGATTTTAGAGAAAGGTTCGTTAATTCTGATGGATACCATATATATCCAGTGGCTTTTGTGTACGAAAAATTCAGAGAGGAAATCACATGAAACTGACCCTTGACAGATTAAACAGGACTTCTATAAGAAAATAAAGAGAACAGGACATTCCCAGGAGAGGAAAATCCTACCTGTAAGCAAAGAAGCATCAAGCAATTGCCAAAAGGGAAACTCTTTAAGATGGAGGGTCTCTAAGGCACTATTGGTTCTGACATTTTGGGGAACTATGATGTAATGCTGAAATTGTGTGTCTATAATGGTATATGAAAACTGAAAGGCTTCTGCTATTTTTTTCTACTCCACCAAGTTAAATAATTTAACCCTTTCTTATCATTTCAAACAAATAGAACATTTCCATTCAGAGGATTAATTTTTGTTTACTCCCCCAAAGTCCTTTTGCTCGTCTTTACTATATGCTACTTCACATGTAACATAACATTTAATCCTCATGTGAGCCCTATGATGAAGCACATGTTATCCTATTTTAGAGATGCATAAGCTATAGCTCTACTACCCAGTGGTTTGTTGTTATTTTCAGCTCTCTGCTGATATCTGATGGATATTCAGTTTTAGAACATAACTATTCCTTCCTGATACATGGTGAAATATTTTATTGAGGTCTTATTGAGAATGAAATAGGTTCTCATCTCTATCAGCTGAGACAAGTCTCCCATGAACAGTTTGACCTTACAAGAAGGCAAAATAAGCATCTATTTAGAGCCTCCCCAGAGTGATGTGTGTCATCATCAAACTCTACCTCTGGAGGGAACACATATAGAGAAGGAATGTCATTGATTACTATTTTTGCCAAGTATAAATAACTATTACTAGCCTGAATAAACAAAGTCATTAAACATTAATAATTTAAACTTGCTGTTCTTATCCCAATCCACATTCAAGACCTCCTTACACAACAACCACAATAACACTTCAACAAGTATTTCCAGGTATTCACCAAAAGGAGCTTATATGTCCATCAACAGAATGTCTACTACAAGTTACAAGTTGACCTCCACTATGTTATTTTTCTCCTAAGCTAGTTCCAGTTACTTCTTCTACTTCATTGATTATATTTCTTTCTAATAGGAATAATAACTAATATAATATACGTTGAGAACTGTCAAGTAATTACTCATATCCTATTTTCAGATGAGAGTACTAAGGCACAAAATACTTAAGTTTCATGGCCACGGCCACTGATTCTTTAAGGAGAGTACTGAGTTTTGAAAGGCTTTCTCACTCCAAATAGCACTACAAAACATAAGTTTTGGAAGTCATAACAATGCAAACATTGGCTGCTGCTTCAGTATCACCTTATGCAGAAATAGAGAAATAAAATCATAATGTATATATATAAAGTATACAATGTGATAATTTGATATATGTAATATTTTATGAAAGGATTCCCTCCATCAAGTTAATTAACACATCCATCACCTCACACATATAACTTTTTTTTTTTTGGTACTACTGTCTTAGCAAATTTCAATCATATAATACAGTATTATTAATTATAGTCACCATCTTACACATTAGATCCTCAGAAGTTATTCATATGTATTCATAAAATTTGTATTCTTACAATTCTTTCCTTATTTCCTCCACCCCCAGCCCCTGGCAACCACCATTCTACTCTCTGTTTCTATGACTTTGATGTTTTTCTTTGAGATTCCATGTATAAGTGATACCATGCAGTGTTAGTCTTTCTCTGCCTGGCTTATTTCACTTAGCATAATGCCCTCCAGCTTCATTCATGTTGTCACAAATGACAGGATTTCTTTCTTTCATATCTTTAACCATTGATGACCACTTAGGTGGTTTTCACATCTTGGCTATTGTGAATAATACTGCAGTGAACATGAATGTAAATATCTCTTCAATAGCCTGTTTTCATTCCCTTTGGGTATATACCCAGAAGTAGAATTGCTGGATCATATGATAGTTCTATTTTTAATTGCTGAGAAATCTCCATACTGTTTTCCATAGTGGCTGCACCAACTTACAATCCCACCAACAGCATACAAGGGTTTCCTTTTATCTATATCCTCACCAACATTTGTTCTCTTGTCTTTTAGATAATAAACATACTAACAGGTATCAGATGATATCTCATTGTGGTTTTGATTTATATTTCCTAGATGATTAGTGACGTTGGGTACCTTTTCACGTACTTACTGTTTATTTAGACATTTGTATGCTTATTCAGGTCCTTTGCCCATTTAAAAATTGGGGTTTTTTGTTATTGAGTTGTATGGGTTCCTTGTATATTTTAGACATTAATCCCCTTTCAGAGATATGGTTTGCAAACATTTTCTCCCATTCCATAAACTGCCCTTTTATTTTGTTGATGGTTTCCTTTGCTGTGCGGAAGATTTTAGTTTGATGTAATTCCACTTTTTAAGTTTTGCTTTTGTTGCCTTCGTTTTTAGTGTAAAGTCCAAGACCAACGTCAAGAAGCTTTCCCCCTGTGTTTTCTTCCAGGAGTTTTATAGTTTCAGGTGTTGTGTTCAAATCTTTAATCTATTTAATCCAGTTGAGTTGATTTTTGTGTATGGTGTAAGATAGGGGTCCAGTTTCATTCTTTTGCATGTGAATATCCAGTTTTCCCAAAACCATTTATTGAAGAGGCTATTCTTTCCCCTTTTAGTATCCTTGGCTCTCTAGTCAAATATTAGTTGAGCTTATATACATGGGTTTATTTGTGGGACCTCTATTCTGTTCCATTTGTCTATATATCTGTCTTTATGCCAGGACCTTATTGTTTTGATTACTATAGCTTAGTAGTATATTTTGAAATTAAGTAGTGTGATGCCTCAAGGTAATTGTTAATAGAATGTTGACCTACCCTATGATATGCCAATAATAAGAGTAAACTTCTATTAAGTGCTTTCTATGTGCCAGCCACAATGTAAAGCCCTATATGCGCTAAGCCTTTTAATCCTTTCAAGAACTCTGGGATATAGAATAAATTTTATCCCTGTTTTAGAAATGAATAAACCTCATTTCAGCTAAAAACTGTAGGAGGTATATTCAAATCCAATTCTGTCTGATACCAGAGTTTATGCTTTTAACCACTTTTAACTAATATAAAATCATAGCATGTTTAGCATTAAACATTATTTAAAAGTGTAATTTCAGGCACGTCCAGCATTAATTTTCATTCTCTCTTCTCTAGATTATTTGTAACGCCTTACTCTAATTGGCTATATTTAAATCACTTTGTGATCCATTTTCCGGCTTATACCCTATGCTAATTTATGGCATCCAGCACAGGGCCTGGTTTATAGTAAGCCTAAAAAAATAGAGTAAATGAATTAAGACTGAGAACCTTTTATAATTATTATACCAATTTTTATGAATCTTTGAAGATGATAAAAAGAACTGTTTATTCAGCACCTACTACATGGTGGTGCTCTGTTAGTTAAGATAACTAACGTATCTTCATAAAGATACGAAGAGCGTATATAATCACTGCCCTCATAGTTTCATTCTATAACTGCATGGTCCACTGTGATAGCCAGTAGCCACGTGTGGCTATTGAAGACTCGAAAAGTGGCTTGTCCAAATTGAGACATGTTTTAAGTGTAAAATACACACTGGATTTCAAATATTTAGTCCAAAAAAAGAATGTAAGACATCTTAATATTTTATTATGTTAATTACATACTAAAATATTTGGATATGTTAAATAAAATTTATTACTGAGATAATTAGGTTTTATCATTAAAATTAATTGTACTTGTTTCTTTTTTGCTTTTTTTTGACATGACTACTAGAAAATGTAAAATTTTATATATAGCTTGCATTATATTTCAGTTATACAATGCTGTTCTAGAGGACAGGAAGAGCATGTTAATGGGCGATTGTAGTAAAAGTTTAAATTTCTATGATACAGATATACAAGGACTGTATGGAAACACAAAAGAAGGATTTCCAAATCACAAGAGAATTCAGTAATACTCCCCATAGAAGGTGACATTTGCTTTCTTATCTTCCTACCTTCTTGCTTTCTTTCTAGTTTCCATTTGTACCTAATTCATTTGTACCAGTGTTAATGGAGGCTGTGATTTCCTTCTACAGTATAAAACATTTGGAGTGCTTATGACTGCCTTCATCAGCACAGTAGGAGGGCTTTTGATAAGCCTCAGGGCCTTAACGGAGGCTGTGATTTCCTTCTACAGTATAAAATATTTGGAGTGCTTATGACTGCCTTCACCAGCACAATAGGAGGGCTTTTGATAAGCCTCAGGGCCTTAATGGGGAAAAACAGAATATCTAGATGAAGAACATCTTGAAAGGTACTCCTTAATTATTTAGCCTTCTCTACAGTTTTTGACTACTTCCTGTAGCTCATTATCAAGTGTTTCCCATCAGTTTTTTTTCATAAATCTTTCTAGTTGAGTGTAAATATATACTTAAGATTGAACAAATCACGAGACTACAGCTAATAAATTCTCACAAAGGGAATGTACTCCTATATCCAGCACCTAGATCAAGAAATAGAAAACATCTAGTGTCTTAGAAGCTCCCATGTCTCTCTCAGTCTCTGCACCATCAAAAGTAAACAGCTATGTTGACTCAACACGAGAGATTAGTTTTGCCTGTTTTAAACTCTGTATCTATGAAATCATGTAATATGTATAACACCTTTGTGTTGACAGTGCTCCAGCAATGGACAACAGCTACATCACACTTCTGTTTAAATAGAAGTGAACAACCAAGAATCACCACACATATAAAAGAGAACAGTATGAAAAAGAAAGAACAAGCAAACAAAGATCTTAAAAAAAACCAAAGATAATTCAGGGGGAAAAAAACTACAGAAAAACCTTTAGTCCTTTATTATTTTCAACTTATATATTGCTGGGGATACATATAAATAAATACATATAATACTAAAATTAATGAAATTCTAAATATTACATACAGAGACATCTGTAAGAAATTACAAAACAAGAATAGTATAAAATTGGGACAGTCATAGAACAAGAAAAACTTCTGAAAGATTGAAACAAAATTGCACAAATAAGAAATAGGGAAACTAGAAAATAAATTTAAGAAAATATCCTAGCATGAAACAAAAAGACAAAGCGATAAATTGTATTAGGTCAAAGATCTAATATCCCACTAGTAGGATTCCTATGAGAAGAGAACAGGAAAAATTGAGATGAAGAAGTGGCTGGAGCCACATTCCATAGTTGCCAAAACTTGGTGAACTTGGGGGGTAGAGCCATGGGATAGGATAGAAGAGTAAGTAACACTGTATCAAGCCTCCCAGTCCTCTAAGGTGATATAAGGTTGGAAACTTTGTGTAAGCCAGTAGAGGTCACAGAAAGTTTGGCAATCTGTTCTGCATGTTCCAAATGGGACTGAGACTACTGCCCTTGGTGTGATGTGAGGGCAACACTTACCAGTGCTACATTGCAAATCCTAGGCATCCTTTATGAAAGATCTCATTTCAGCTCTGGGTACAAGCTGGAAGTGACTCTTCCTGCTAAAAGGTCTTTAAAGCCATCCTCTCATCACAACAGTGTACAAGAAAAAGGACTGCTATGCCAGAAAAGACCAGTGGTGAGGGCAAGGGCTGACAGCTTCTGCAGAACATACTGGAGGAAAGCAATTCTCTTTCAAAGTCAGTTAATAAGTACTCACAATGAAACAAAAACAAACCAAATAAGAAAACACTACTCTAAGCAAACACCTAGGAAAAGGACTAAGAACTCATTTTTATGAGCTGGGAAACAATGCAGATGATATTGGACAAAAGAAATTATTCTCATGACTCATATAATGTATTAAAACATTATACAAAACAAATAATGAGTGAAAGAACTTCTTTTACTTTGCATTCATATCAACTGCATTGGTAATTGTTATTTTAGACCCCAGTTTATGTTTTGCTTTTATGTTGGAATTTGGATTTTATCTTCTTATAAACAATGTTTGTATTATTCTTCTTGCAGTTAAAATATGTAAAAATGAGGACTTTTAACTAACTGTTTAGCCTGGCTTTCCTGTTTTGGTAATTTGCAATAGAGAATGAACAGAGTTCACCATCTCTAGTAACTGTGCAATTGGTTCAGAAGTTCCCTCTGCTTGGCTAACTATCAACTTTTTAGAGTTAACTTTAAATTTCCTTCTATCAGAGTCTATCACAAGATTCATATTTGGAAAATTAAATAACTGGAGAAGAGAAATATAAAAGTCATTTTCTTAATGGCCAAAATTATTAAATAATATGAATCTTATTTGAAAAGGCTTATTAATTCCAAAAAAGAAATCCAAATACTCTTTGTATGCTATAATCCAGTAATGGCATTCTTAAGAAACCTCACATTACTTAAAAATCACATGAAGAAAGCAATTGTTTCAGTGAAAGAAAGGTTAGGACTCGAGGGCTTCAGGGTCACAATTGCCAGTAGTTGCAAAGAAATACAGGTAAGAAATGCAAATTTGATTTCCTAATTATTCAGTGTTATAGCTGATTCAAGTTAGGAAATTTGCAGGAGAAATGTCTATACTTAAAGAAGCATCTGGGCCCTCTTCCTCCTCGTTTTCTTGGTCTCCCATTCCTTTGATAGACAGCTAATGAGGCCTGGCCTGCCCTGCCCTTTACAAAGAACAGAATATACTCAATATGTTGGCAACATTCTAGGTATTAAATACATTTAAAACATTTCATTTTCTTGCCTCTATGAGCTAAGACGGAACTAAAAATAATAATAAGACAACGGTGGACAATAAGATAGTAAGAAGAACAGTGGAGTTATTGGATTGAGCTTTATTTCAGTACATATTAGAATCCAAACCTGTCTGGCTTTGTTTTACAGACTGATAGGGCCAGTCCACCAGGAGTCTATTTGCTCGGGGAATGAGGAGCCACGAGGGTTTCCATTAGAATGAATAACATTTACTACATTCGTGCGATAGAATGTGATTCCAGTAAAAATAAATAACAAATATCAATATGGATAAATGTCAAAAATACAAAGTTGAACATTATTTTAGGTTCCTGGACCTAATTCTCCACATACCACCAAGCAATGTGGGGACACCAGCTGGGTGTCCTACAATTTTAACTCAATTCTAATAGTGTCTACCTGCAGATAGCATCAGATTTCACAGGTTGAGGGCTCAGTCCCACAAGACTGCTCTCCGCTTCAGATGCCAGTTGAAAGCCCAGGTTATTACCTATGCTTCTGACTGACTGGCTATAAATCAAAGGTTCCCATGACCCCTTCCCTGGGTTGGATTAAATTGCTAGAGTGCCTTATAGAACTCAAGAAACCGATTTACTCACTAAATTACCAATTTATTACAGAGGATATCAAAGGATATGAATCAACAGCCAGATGAAGAGATACATAGGGCAAGGTATGTGGGAAGGAATGCAGAGCTGCCATGCCCTCTCCAAGCATGGTGTCCTCCCAGCGTCTCCACAAGTTCCCTAAGCTCTCTGAAACCTGTCCTTTAGGGTTTTTATGGAGGCTTCATTACCTAGGCATAATTGATTAAATCATTGACCCTGGCAATTGATTCAAACTCCAGCCCCCTCCCCTCCCCAGAGGTTAGGAGGAAGGGACTGAAAGTGCCAACTCTCTGATCACATGGTTGGTTTCTCTGGCAAGCAGTCCAGGTGGGATCCAGAAGGCACCTCATTAACATAACAAAAGACACTTGTTGCTCTTAGCACCTAGCAAATTCTGAGGGTTTTAGGAGTTCTGCGCCAGAACCGGGACAAAGACCAAACATATTTCTTGGTATACATCACAACAGCACAAACATAAAAAAGCAAGTTGCAAAAGGACAAAAGTATGATGCATGCCATTTGTTTAAAATTTTAAAGCACACAAATTATTACATATGGTTTATGGACTTTTCTAAACAATAATATTATAAGATCATGGCCTAAAAAGATACACATTCACCTCCAGAGAGTGGTTTTCTCTGAGCACAAATGCAAGGTTGGATGAGGAAAAGTAGACATTAACTGTATCTATAGTTATCCTACCCATTAAAAAAAAAACAACAACCCTGGAAAAACATAGAAGTCTTTTAAAATCACAGGTTTAATGCAGAACTTTTCCTTGATGAGTCCTAATAATACTCGTTAGGTAGGCCTCTAAAAAGTCCTGCAAAGCACAGTAATTAGGGTCATTTGGCTGCTTGGCACACCAGTTTAAAGGTCTAAAGGCAAAGCAAACATAATTACAACTAAAACCCAATACACGAGAACCAAAATGTTCTTAACTTTCTTCAACAACCTTGAAGCACACAAAACACTCATCACTAATATGATTGAAAATTGAGGGGCAATTTAAAATTATTGCAGACGTGGATTCGATAAAGTGCACCTGGGGTTGTTTGTGAATTTTAATAGAATATAGAAATAAAGAAGTTTAGAAATGATCTAGTCCCCTGGTGATTCCTGTCACTTAGGGATTTGAAATGTAGTAATGGGAATGGGGATGGAAAAGAAGTGATTTTCCATCTACCTATGAAAATGAATTTCGACTTTTCTTTGATTTTTGCCTGAAATCATACTAATTCTGTGTGGTAACATATGCTGATTAGAAGCTTTGACTGTCAGATTTATTTGTATTTGAGTAATAAACTTCAAGAAAATGAACAAATAGTTCTATAATAAATAGTGCTTTTGGCAATAAAACTTTTTAAAAACATTACTTTGCATGAAAAATATAATAGAATGTGTTTTTGATGATAGAAAGACTGGAAAAAATAGAGTTCAGGAAATTTTTAGAAACTGAGAATCTCAATGGTTTAATTGCTCAGGTCACATAGCTGGGAATGAGGAGAACTTGTCTCCTCGTCTGGGTCACTCCGCATGCTAATTTATTATTGTCTTCTTTGTGGAAAGAGAAGATACGACAGGAATTTCCCAGGCTGACATGAATGTCAAGTAAGTGACTAACTGAAAATGCAGTATTTGCCAGAAGAAACGAATTAGTAGAAATGTGGTTGCTCTATCAACTGTCAAAGGGTATTTAAATTCACGGGAAATAAAACTGAAAGGGAACTAACATTTACTGAGTACCTACTATGTGTGCATGTATGGGCGCCTCTGTTACTTCATTTATTTACCTTAACTCTCTAAATGTGTTATTATTATTCCTATTTCACAAGTGAGAAAAATGAGATTCATCAGGGTGACGTAGTTTGCTTATTGTCAAGTGGGAGACACTGAGCCAGCATATGAAGTACTAGGGTCTCCTTCAGCAACTTCATGGGTTGTGAGTGGGTCAGGGTTATAAGAGAACTTGGGCTATTTGGGGTTTTTTTTTAACCATTTTTGTGCCGGGAACTCTTTTCGTGCAGTCTGGTGAAGGCTATGGAGTTCTCAGACTCATGTTTTTAAGTACAGACAAAAAAATACAGAGGAATACAAAGGGAAGAGCTCGTGGGATGGAGGTGTGGGGGGAATGGAAGAAAGGAAGGTCTATATAGGAAGGTAAGAATCAATTCTCTGGTTACGCTAATCTGATCTAGCTGGCTAGGGGAATATTTCAAGGGAAACAGCCTAAGGCAGAACAGCTGACTACTAGGTGTTTAGTAACTACCATTTGTGAAAAAAACTGGGATTCTGACCAGATCAGATCACTGTAGGACTCAAAGTCCTGAAAGAGAGACCTCAGCCTAAGCGTAAGAATGGAAGTAGAATAGGCCAGCAAATAGAAACTTAGTTTCCTACAGATAGCTGAGTAACATTATATACCTGCCATTTGCCTAAAATGTAACGTGTATCCTTAATTCACTTCATGTTATGAGATTACCTATGAACTTGTGGAGTGGAAGAGCCATACTCAGGTTTGCCGTGTCTAACAGCGACATCTGACAGTACCTATATTAGTTTCCCATTTCTGCTTTAACAAATTATACAAATTTAGTGGCTCAAAACAACATAACTTAATTTGCTTAGAGTTCTGCAGGTCAGAAGTCCAAAATAGGTTTCACTGGGCTTAAAAGTAAGGTGTTAGTGAGGATTCATTCTTTCTGGACAGTCTAGGGGAGACTCTGGTTCCTTACCTTTTCTAGCTTCTAGAGACGTCCTGCATCCCTTGTACATGGCACAGTCCTCCACCTTCAAAGCTCGCAAGCAACACAGTATCTTCAAATCTCTCTTGGACTCTGAGCCCCTGCCTCCCTTTATCACTTATGAGGACCCTTTTGATTACACTGGATCCACCTGGATAATCCAGGCTACTCTCCCCATTTGAAAATCCTTAACTTGATTATAGCTGCAAAGTCCCTTCTGCCATGAGAGGAGACATATTCACAGGTTCTGGAGATTAGGAATGGACACCTTTGGGAGGTAGCATTGTTCTGCCTACCACAGTGGTATTCAGTAACTTCTCTTCGTAAGAAAGACATTTCCAGAGAGTACTCAACCCTGAAAATTTTCTCTTACATCGCAAAAAAGATGGTTCGTATAACCCACCTACAAAGCACAGAACAGAAAACAAGTAGCTACTTCTCAGCAACAGGACCTGACCTCACGGACAGGTAGTTTACACAGTTCACAACGTGGGGAAAGTGACATATTTTAAGTTCCAGAAATAAATGCATATGTGCTGTAGTAGTGAAAACCAGCATGATCTCCATGAAGGCTTCATTAAGTCTCCCTCTGTCCCTTCCTCCAGATTTGCTCTCCATGTTCTTCTTTCGTCCTCTATTATAACCTGATCATTTTCACTCTCCTAACGTTTAACGTTTATATTGGCTCTCCCTTTCTACCTATGTGTCTCCCATACTAAAACAAGAAATCCTCAAGGGCAAAGAGTGATTTCCTCACCCATGTATCCCAGCGCCTCACATAGTATTTGACCCACTTTAGGGACTCAACATATATTTTTGAATTAGCCTGTGTGTGTTCACTCTGGTCATTTTTCCATCAAAACAAACTCCTTGGACAATAGTGTTTTCCTACTGTGTGTTACATATTTTATACCCACAAAGGCATTACAATAGGGACCTCCATGAATGGAGTTAGGAGAATTCATGAGATCCCTGAACGTATGCACAAGATGCTGGGTGTACATGAGAGGGCAAAACATCGTTTTCAGCAATGCCGTCTTATGAGTAGAGCATTCTGATCATCTCTTGCTCCACTGCTGGAAGGAGTGTAATATTATACATGTCCTTAGACGCTTTTGATAAGGCGAAGGTTCAACCTTGTATAGAACAGAATAAAAGATGATAGCAAATTATATTTGAGAAGCAATTGGATATCTTAACCATGTCACCTTGAATGGCCACAGTTACTTTTTCCATAATGAAAAGTCTAATTGCTTTGGGCTCCAGTTTACATTTTCAAGCTGGTCTGAGGCATTAGTGTCTGTCTCCATTAGCCTTTTGCTGGAAGTTATTTGTATGATGCTTTCAGTGCCAGCTGCATTACAAAAAATTTGATGGCCAGTATCTTGGCCTGTGATAATTCAATGTTTTCAATGATAGAACTGCCAAGCTGTTAATTAGCTAAATGTAAGGACTACACATCAACTTTTTATTTTCATTTTGATCTGCCAGCATTATCTTCTTTTTAAGTAGATGTCTGCTAAAGTGTTTTCAGAGGTGCTTGTTTTCACAAAATAATCATCCTGGATTAGTGAGTTATGAACAGCTGCCTCAAGTGAGAGCTGATTTAGTCCGTTACTTGAAGCATGAACCAAAACATTATTGGTGCACAGAGAATTTACGGGAAAATCCGCTTTTGCCACGCTCTGACAACAGCATAGCAAATCAAGGTGGTGCTCTGGGACTAAAGCAATTTCACTCTTCATAGAACTTTAATATCTAAAGGTTTCTTGATTAGCAGAGAGCAGCTACATCTACCAAGAATCAAGTCTAATAGAGAAAAGGAAGCTAAGCTTCTTATGACTTCACTGCAAATATATCCATTTTTCTTTTGTTCCCCTTTGTCTATTCCAAAATGTTTTTATTGTTAAGCAAAATTTTCACTACGACAACCCTGTCATAGGGATTAGGGTTTCTAGTTCATATTCCAGCTTTCATCACTCATTGTACTGATAGATTTTAGGATTCCAGATTGAGTTTGCTGAGTTGGCAGCTGGGCAAATAGTCATTAAAATTGAAAATGGCATGGCCCTGACAGTAAAATCTTTTTTTTTTTTTTTTTTTGCATTACACGCGCCTCTCTCCACTGTGGCCTCTCCCGTTGTGGAGCACAGGCTCCGCACACACAGGCTCAGCGGCCATGGCTCACGGGACCAGCCGCTCCGCGGCATGTGGGATCTTCCCAGACCGGGGCACGAACCCGTGTCCCCTGCATCGGCAGGCAGACTCTCAACCACTGTGCCACCAGGGAAGCCAGACAGTAAAGTCTTTGAGCACGTTTGAAACTCGGGAATGGCTAGAGTTGCCCCATGGCATGAGTGACAGTGACTACTCTGAAGGAGGTAATCTATGTTGTATAATACTAGGATAGGTAGACTATGAGTGTTATAGATCATAATCCTCATCAATGATAACGATGAAAATGCTAATAACGATGATAATTGTTGTTGACAAAGAAAAAGTGTCATGCCTGATTCTCAGATTTAATTATTGTTAGATTATCCTGGCAGAGAGTATGGTAGAGTGAAATGAGTTGGGAACTAGAGTATGTCAGGAGAATTAAGTTCTAGACCTGTTCCTCACACTTATCACTTCTATGGCATTAAGAACGTCAAATAATTTCTCTGGGTGTCTGTTTCCTCAGTCATAAAACGGGGATAGGAATGTGTATTAACTATAAGTTAACAAGGTGACAGAAATGCTCTAAAACTGGATCATGATGTTAGGTGTGAAACGTGGTACATTTACTAAAAGTTACTGGATTATATACTTAAAATGGATGAATATTATGGCATGTAAATAATATCTCAGTAAGTTTGTTAAAAAGATAAAGGTGTTCATTTATTCTTTCAACAAATGAATGGCATATTCTGTTCTCAAAGAGCACACAATCTCAAGAAGAAGATAAATAAATTTGCAATTATTCTTTCACCATAATATAATCAGTCCCTTGTAGCATTTACTCGGTGTCAGGTGCTATTCTAAGCACTTTACACGCATTAACGCTTTGAATCCTTCTGGCCTATTATCACCTCCTTTTCACCGATGACGAATCAGTGGTGCTTCTAAGTGGAGGTCACACATCTGGTAAGTGGTGGAGCTCAGATTCAAACCCATGGATTTTGGCTCCAGAGTTTGTTCCTCTTAACCAGTACCCCCAGGGGCTTCTCAGTGACATGTAACGACCTCGAATGGTCAGGGAAGAACTTTCAAAGGAGCCATGAAACATATGCTGAAGAATCGACTGAGAGTTTGCCAACAAAGAAATGGAGGTAACATCACTCTAATCTGAGGAAACAGATTACATTAAAGCACAAATACAAGCAATCATAAGACGCTGAGCTTTATTTCAGCTCTAAACATCTAAAATTCAAGAAACAGATCGGAGTGATAAAAGTAGAAGTAATCAAGAAGAGAGTTAAAAAATTCCAATAGAAATAGTAAAAACGTCCAAAACAGTGCATTACTTTGTGAAAACGTTCCTTTTTTCACAGCTAGGTAGCCAACTGCAGATGCAGCAAAAAAAGATTTATTATTTTACACAGTCTAATATTGCTATTTTCGAGGGAGCAGTTTTTCCCATTTGAGTTACCTGGCATAGAGAGGACAGGAAGCACTACAGTTCCTATCTGTGTACTGAGGGGAATCCAAGCTCAGGCACCTGGAATTCCTCAGGACAGTGTGAAATCACTGTCTTTGCATCAATTTCAGCCAGAGCGACAGGAGAGGATGAGAAGGACGTGAAAAAGGCAAGTGTATGAAGCAAATCCAGTCTACATTCAGTGGGGGTTGCTTTATTGAGGTGGCCTCATTTGCAGGCATATGGGCTTGCAGCAAACTTTACCAAGATAATGAATTACATAAGCAATGTGCTATGTAGTTCAGATTTTCTCTAATGTTTTACATAACTTTCCTGTTTTTGAGAATATCCTCTCCTCATTATTATTATTTTTAACATCTCTACTGAAGTATAATTGCTTCACAATCCTGTGATAACTTCTGCTGTATAACAAAGTGAATCAGCTATACATATACGTATATCCCCATATCCCCTCCCTCTTGTGTCTCCCTCCCACTCTCCCTATGCCACCCCTCTAGGCGGTCACAGGCACTGAGCTGATCTCCCTGTGTGATGCAGCTGCTTCCCACTAGATAGCTATTTTACATTTGGTAGTGTATATATGTCCATGCCACTCTCTCACTTCATCCTAGCTTACCCTTCCCCCTCCCCATGTCCTCAAGTCCATTCTCTACGTCTACGTCTTTATTCCTGTCCTACCCCTAGGTTCATCAGAACCTTTTTTTTTTTTTTTTTTTAGATTCCATATATATGTGTTAGCATACGGTAGTTGTTTTTCTCTTTCTGACTCACTTCACTCTGTATGACAGACTCTAAGTCCATCCACCTCACTACAAATAACTCAATTTGGTTTCTCTTTTTGGCTGAGTAATATTCCATTGTATATACGTGCCACATCTTCTTTATCCATTCATCTGTTGATGGACACTTAGGTTGCTTCCATGTCCTGGCTATTGTAAATAGTGCTACAATGAACATTGTGGTACATGACTCTTTTTGAATATGGTTTTCTCAGGGTATATGCCCAGTAGTGGGATTGCTGGGTTGTACGGTAGTTCTATTTTTAGTTTTTTAAGGACCTCCATACTGTTCTCCATAGTGGCTGTATCAATTTACATTCCCACCAACAGTGCAAGAGGGTTCCCTTTTCTCCATACCCTCTCCAGCACTTACTGTTTGTAGATTTTTTGATGATGACCATTCTGACTGGTGTGAGGTGATATCTCATTGTAGTTTTTATTTGCATTTCTCTAATGATTAATGATGTTGAGCATTCTTTTATGTGTTTGTTGGCAATCTGTATGTCTTCTTTGGAGAAATGTCTACTTAGGTCTTCTGCCCATTTTTGGGTTGGGTTGTTTTTTGATATTGAGCTGCATGAGCTGCTTGTAAATTTTGGAGATTAATCCTTTGTCAGTTGCTTCATTTGCAAATATTTTCTCCCATGCTGAGGGTTGTCTTTTCCTCTCATTTATGGTTACCTTCGCTGTGCAAAAGCTTTTAAGTTTCATTAGATCCCATTTGTTTATTTTTGTTTTTATTTCCATTTCTCTAGGAGCTGGGTCAAAAAGGATCTTGCTGTGATTTCTGTCATACAGTGTTCTGCCTATATTTTCCTCTAAGAGTTTGATAGTGTCTGGCCTTACATTTAGGTCTTTAATCCATTTTGAGTTTATTTTTGTGTATGGTGTTAGGGAGTGTTCTAATTTCATTCTTTTACATGTAGCTGTCCAGTTTTCCCAGCACCGCTTATTGAAGAGACTGTCTTTTCTCCATTGTATATTCTTGTATCCTTTATCAAAGGTAAGGTGACCATATGTGCATGGGTTTATCTCTGGGCTTTCTATCCTGTTCCATTGATTTATATTTCTGTTTTTGTGTCAGTACCATACTGTCTTGATTACTATAGCTTTGTAGTATAGTCTGAAGTCAGGGAGCCTGATTCCTCCACTTCTGTTTTTCTTTCTCAAGATTGCTTTGGCTATTCAGGGTCTTTTGTGTTTCCATACAGATTGTGAAATTTTCTGTTCTAGTTCTGTGAAAAATGCCATTGGTAGTTTGATGGGGATTTCATTGAATCTGTAGATTGCTTTGGTTAGTATAGTCATTTTCACAATGTTGATTCTTTGAATCCAAGAACACGGTATATCTATCCATCTGTTTGTATTGTCTTTAATTTCTTTCATCAGTGTCTTATAGTTTTCTGCATACAGGTCTTTTGTCTCCTTAGGTAGGTTTATACCTAGGTATTTTATTTTAAGTAAAACTGTCACTGTTTGCAGATGACATGATACTATACATAGAGAATCCTAAAGATGCTACCAGAAAACTACTAGAGCTAATCAGTGAATTTGGTAAAGTAGCAGGATACAAAATTAATGCACAGAAATCTCTTGCATTCCTATACATTAATGATGAAAAATCTGTAAGAGAAATTAATACTCCCATTTACCATTATTATTTTTTAATATCATCTCTTCAGTTTATTTATTGATTCACCAATCTTTCTTGTTTGTATTTCAGAATTGCTTGTTTTCATCTTTATTTCACCTTTGTTTATGTATTTTCTTTTTGGAATTTTCTGAAACAATTATTATAAAATAAAGTGGCATATATACAAGTTTTACTAAAACATGATCTTTCATTGTCGTTTTACCTATGGCGAATGTTCTTTCTCCAAATTAAACCAAATTAGAAACTACAAAAGGAAAACTTTGGGAAAATAACATTTAAGAGAATTAACTTTAGTCAGCAGATACACTCAGACTGCACAAATATTGGAAAACGCAGTTAAACCACTTATGCAGGTCACAATGAAAACCACTTTAATTTTTAAACAGTAGGATATATCTATTTGGAGTAAACATTGCCTTTGTTTATTGTGCTATCATATTTTGTTTTGGCCTTTAAAGTTTTAAAGATATTTAGTGTTGGAAACATGTTTTTAGTTTATCAAAACGGTTTTTAAAGACTGGAAGAAAAAAGGAAGTGAGGAAAACAAGCCTGTGCATGTATGTGATTCATTTTTTTTTAAAACATCTTTATTGGAGTATAATTGCTTTACAGTGGTATGTTAGTTTCTGCTATATAACAAAGTGAATCAGCTATATGTATACATATATCGCCATATCCTCTCCCTCTTGCACCTCCCTCCCACCCTACCTATCCCACCCCTGTAGGTGATTACAAAGCACCGAGATGAACCCTGTGCTATGATTGCTCTTTTCATTGATTTCTTAAATTAAAATCTTAGTTTATTTACTTTTTTCTGATTTGTCAACTAAAGCTTATAAAAATTTGTCTTTAAGCATAACTTTGGCTACAGCTTTTAAGTTTTAATACATGACTGTGACTAGTTTGATGAGTAATATCAACTTAGATATATACATGAAATTTTTTTCTTTAATTCTTGATTTTAGTCATGATGGGCTGATTCTCCCTTTCCCATCCTTTGTTGACATCTTGGACAGAATTCATGCCATTTTTGATTATTAAAATGCAGCCCAGTCACCTGTTTATTAGGCAATTCTAGTGAAAATTTGCTAGCAAGAAGAGTAAAATACATCAACTCAAATAACCATTGTGTGAAAGCGACAGGAAATGTCAACGTAAGGAAAAGAATCTTTAATGAACAAAAGGCATGCAAAATAATTGAAAATAAATAGTACTAAGTATGTTCTAGACTACTGTGTGAAATTGATTGGTGTAGCCACAAAACAGAAGAATATTTTTGAGGGAAAAAAACATGCAGAATCATTTAAAATAAACAGGTGCTTATTATGTTCAAATTAGATTCAAAACCAGGAGGAACTCCAACCCTTTGAATTGATGGAACTCTGGAATCTGGAGCCCACCGACACTAAAAGATTTGCTTTCCCACTTGACTCTCTGACCATGAAAGAATACCAGCAATGTCGTTTGCATCGTTAGCAAAGCTTGAGAAATTTATGACTTTGGGAAGGAAGTACGTTCCCTGGAAATAGTGAGGCAAATTCAGCTTTGGGCAGAAATAGCACTGACCAATCTCAGTGGAACATAGAATTTAGCCAGAGATAGTACAGAATGTCTATAACGAAACAAATAATTGAATGCAGATATAGCGGGGGAGTTGGAGGAAAGAGGATTTACGGATATGAACTCTGCCTCTCTGGTTTCTGTATTCCTAACCTAATGTAGCTTCTCTTCCAGGAGCTAGCATGCTGAAGTGGCAAGCCACAATCCACAAATAAGCAGATGACTCCAGGAAGTTAAAAGGAAGTGTAGGAATTTTAAAGTCTAGTCTAAGAAGTCTAAACATGCTGAATTCTTACACACATTGAGGTGGTCATCCGAGGGTGGAGTTCACTGACTCATAATTTTCATGAATTTCTCACTCTCCTTCCAACCATTTTCTTAACAACACACCCCTTGACACTATTTATGATGCTGCAGAGGTGAAGGCGATTGAAATGTGGGTCCATGCTTGGGTTGAAGTCGCTGTTAGTACACTCAGAGCAAGTGTGATAAATAGATTCTGTGTTTCTCTAGGTGCCTGTCCATGTAAATTGATGACTGCTGCCCAGGGGAGTGAGCAGGCCCTGAAGACATGAAGAGAGATTAGTTTAAGTGTGACAAGCCTATAATCTGTAACGAGGAACATCTATCACTGTCACACAAGAGAACCATGATGCTGGGAAGATCCTCTCTGCTTGAAAAAGGTCTCCCACTCCATGGCTGATAGTTTGGGGCTCCTTAGCTGCATTCCACTTGTTCTCTCCAAAAATGCTCTTTTATTCAAATTTGACAAACTAATTAGTGCTACCATTTGGCTTTGAATGACTCAATTATGGCTGCAGTCACTTGGTTTAGTAATTACTAAAATTATGGTTTGGGCCCAAGTCCAGTTCTGTCTTTCCTCTCTTCCCCATGGAAGCAGGGAGAGGCACTTTTATAGGAAAATAGATGGTGATTCAGGAGCCAGGTTGTAACAATTCATTTTAAATGACCTCAGTCAGCGGGAAAATAAAACTTAACAGCCTGGTTTGAGAATACGGCTAAATTTTTTCTTGCTTTTTAAGAAACCTGGCACCCTGAAACTATAGGCTTGGTTTCCATGGATAATTCTAGTCTATTCATAAATTAAGCAAAGCTTTTTTTTTTCCCCCTTTTACTTTTGGTCTTATGCTAGCCTCATTAGAATTTGTTATTAACTGTTGGTTAATACATGGCATTTTGGTTTAACTAGAGCAAAGGTTCTAAGTTCTTAATATCTCCTTCCCAGGTTGGTTTTGAAGAGAGGAAAGCCTTGAGGAGGCATACAGATCTTAATGATTCTGAAGGCATGGTTCTACTTGGTTTGGAGGCTTTATCAGAGTTTTATTGCTGAAATCACTGGGTATACAGAAGATAATGTTTAGTCAAGTAAAGAATATGAGCAAGTTTCAAATTATGGCTCTGTTATTTTTGTTCTGTGTAACTTTGGTTAAGTCAATTTAGGTAGTGTTGTTTGTTGCACTTCTAAATGGGATTAACATGAGATACCTCCCTCATGGCATGTTTGTGAGAACCAAATAAAGTATCAAAAAGAAACACACAAAAACCAAATGCAACAAAAAGAAAACAGTTAAAAACATGGTAGACTTTAAAGCAACTATATCAATAATCATTTTACATGTGAAAGGTCTAAATACACCAATAAAAGACAGAGACTGTCAGAGTGGATATAAAAACAAGACTGAACTATATGTTGTCTACAAGAAATCCACTTTAAATATAAAGACTTAGATTAAAAACAAAGGGATGGAGAATGATATACCATGCTAACATTATTCAAAAGAAAGCTGAAGTAGCTATATTAATTTCATACAAAGGAGAAAAGGGAATTTTCAGAGATAAAGAGGGACATTATACAATGAAAAATGGGTCAGTTCTCTGAGAACACCACATGCACCTAACAACAGAGCATCAAAAGACATGAAGCAAAAACTGATAGAACTGCAAGGAGAAAAAGACAAATGCACAATTATGGTTAGAGACTTCAATACCACCTCTCTTTCAGTAATTGATAGATCAAACAGGCAGAAAATCAGTAAGATATAGTTTACCTGAACCACACTATCAATCAACTTGATCTAATTGACATTTATAGAATACTCCATCCAACAGCAGCTGAATACACATTCTTCTCAAGTTCACATGGAACATTCACCAGGGTAGATCACATTCTGGCTCATAAAACACACATTAACAAATTTAAAAGAATAGAAAGCATATAAAGTATGCTGTTAGACCACAGTGGAATTAAACTAGAAATCAATAACAGAAAGATAGCTGGAAAATCTCCAAATACACGGAGGATGAAGGACCATAAGGAACACAGACTGGAACAAAGCATGTACTTGGAATTTGTAGTCAATGTTTTCCTTTGTGTGTTTGTGAAGGGGTCACCTTGGCAAGAGAAGCTCCATTCATTTGTTAGGTATAAAGAGTGAGATGCAAAGGTTGGAATGAGATCTCGTTACTCTGCCTGATAGTTAAGTTAGTAAGAATTCTCTTGTACCCCCTTGCAGAAGCTGACCTTGTCCACAAATTTGTCAATCATCATTTGTGGATTCTGTATTTGTTATTTTGCCTACTCCCTAAAATTTATTTATACCCCAAAGTCAATGCTCCTGGTGCTTTCATGGTCATTCATGGACATGGGCAGAAAGGCAAAACATTTGAGTCATACAACCCACACATTCCCAGCTGAGGTCAGACACAGTGACACTCTGCCTTCTTGCTTCAGCTCTCATACTAAAACAAGTTTTCTTTTCATGGTCTATTTAGTGCTATATTTTTGCATTTCTCCCCCTTCTTTTGGTGATTTTGCTGTTTAGAATAACCTCCACATGTAATGCTGAAATGCTGGCTAGTTTTCCTAAGTGCAAGAAAACTGTGATGTGCCTTATGGAGAAAATACATGTGTTAGATGAGCTTCATTCAGGCAGGAATTATAGAGCTATTGGCTGAGAGCTCAATGTTAATGAATCAATAATATATATTAAATAAGATGTCTTTAAACAGACACAAGTAAAACAAGGTTATATGTATCATTCCATCAATAAAAATGTGACCAGAGGCTCAGTAGAATCTAACCCTGTATTTCCCTTAGGAGCATTGGTTCAAAGTTAACCAATTCAGTAATTGTGATGACTTTATAGAATATACCTATCCTGAATAATGAGAATTGTCTATAAGCACAATTGCTGACACCTATATAGTCCAGTCCTAGACACTGGACTTTGTGTTGAGCACAGAAAATTTATTCCACAAATATATATGACTCCTTCCTATATGCCAAATTTATTCTAAGTTATGAGGAAACAGGAGTATATAAACCAAGTATTTTATCCTTTTTTCCTCATGGAGCTTATAGTAATGTCAGAGAGGAAACAGACATATAAATGTATAATATGCAGGTGATGGTAAATGCTGTGAAGAAAACTTCCATGCTCTAATATATAGATTAAGTACATAAACCTCAGAGAAGTTAACTAAGTTGTTTATGAAAGACAAATCCATATGAAAAGAGTCAAAACTTAAACTCAGAATTTCTGGCTTCAAAATCCATGCTTTTTCAACTAATTTACACTTGATTCTTTTCATGAATGTACATACTACAGCTTCTTGGTAGGAGAACTGCTTCTGGATCTAGTGAGGAAACCCCTACCTCAAACGCAATCATTTTAGATGGTACAGCAGTGGTTCTCAACATGAGGGGCAATTGTGCCTCCCTAGAGGACATTTAACAATATCTTGAGACATTTATGATTGTCATACTTGGTGGGGGATATTGACATCTATTGGTTAGAGACCAGGAACGGTACTTAACATTCTACAAAGTAAAACAAAGAATTATCTGGCCCTAATGGTGCTTAGATAGAAACTCTGCTCTAGAGCCATGGAACTTGGGGAACCGCCCCCCCCCACCCCGTCCAAAAAACAGAAAATTAAGGTTTCTAAGTAGGTAGCTCAGAACTCAGGTAAGAAAATACAGGATCTGATCTCTTGGCTACTAATCATCAGATAACTTGTTCAGCATCATCCTGCCATTGTCAATTTATGATCTTCCTAAGTCTAAAGTTCTCTCACTTTGGATGCCAGTGCATCCCTTTCCCAACAACCTCTTCCATTCTAAACTTCTTCAGAATTTTGAGTATTTAGGAACCAAGGAGTAAAAATGAGAAGAAAAGGAAAGGAAGAAATTGATGGCAGAAAAAAATGGAGAGATAGACTGAAATACAAAGCATCCAGAAGAGAAACCTGAATGGCCTTCTCTTATGTTCTCCATTCTTCCCTCTCATCCTTCATCTAGTTCTCCTCACTCTTCAACAGATATTTATCAAGTATTTTTACAGTGTTAGACACAGTGTACAGATGAGAGCATCGCCTGAGAGCACTTTATTACTAATAAGCATTGTATTTTACAAAGTACTTTTTGCATCTGTTATCTCATTTGAGTCTTTCTATAAGCCTTATTTTACAGATAAGTAACCGAGACTCAGGGAGCATATGTGAATTTGGCCAGGGTAACAGTAGAACAAGAACTCATGTCTGTACTGTTCTTTCCTCCATATAGGGCTGACATAGGTATGAAGGTTATGGGGAATGTGGTTCTATATTACCTTACGGTTACAAGTATATCAGAAATGGTGTCTATTTTGAATTATAAAATCACACAAAACACTTTTTTTTTTAAAGTAATGCACTGTCTTGGGAATTCATAATGAAACCTACTCAAGATAACACTAAAACGGCTATTCTATTAAACTGTGTTAGGGGCTGAGCACTGACACAACGTTGCTTATCTAATTCCCCAAAATAGCTCATGAGCTAAACTGGTTTCTCCTGGGTCTGAGAGAGGTCCAATAGCCTGGGTAAGCGTGACTAAACTTAAAAGGAGAATAACAGAAAGTAAAGCCAAAAAATAAAAATAAAAATAAAAAGGAAAACATTTTATTTTGAATGACTTCCCAATTGCATTGTCTATATTAACTGGTATTTAGCTATGGATGAATAAAGGTTCTGAAAAAGCACAACTTTTAATAATTTTGAACCAAAAAGTTGGTACAGAGACAACCAAGATGTTGATTAACCACTTTGCACATATGCTAACAGGTTTCTTCAGATTTTGCATTTAAAGAGACAGTGACAATTTTCTGACTAAATAATTTAAATCCAAATATTAATATCAGAATAGCAACTGTTCTTTAGGTAGTGCGTTCATCAGGAAAACCTATATTCCACCTCATGCTCCTGCTCTCTTCTGAGTCAGACCACACATTACAGTGTTGGCTCTGACTGGTCTATTGGAAAATTAAACAGTTCTGGCAACCTATAAGTCATGGATGTGAATTCTGTCTTAATCAAGGCTTGCATGTTCAAGTCACCTGAGACACCACTGGGAAATATAAGATACCAAGTTTCATGGAAAACTTGCCTTGTGTTCTAAATTCTGTCTCTAAGGCAAACAAAACAGAAGTGATCCCCTACAACCAAATTAATCCAATGGCTAAGGTTCAAATGCATGTGGACACTTCCAGGTCCTCTAGGAGGTAAATTTGCTAAATAACGTAATTTGTTTCTGTCATTTTTGCTTTTCAAGATGAATGATGACTTAGTGAAAGCATCGTTTACGGAAAGAATAGTTTGAAACCATCCATAAAAGAAGGGATGAAGTTCATGCACATCCAGCATATTCATTTTATTTTCTGATTCTCTTAGGAGTCAAATTTGCTGTTATTTTTGTGGACTCATGCTTATGATGGCTATTTCTTGTTAGTGACTTTTGATTGTGAACTCATTTAGAGGAAATTTGTCATGAGACCTGGCTTTGTTATGTTCCTCCAGGAAGCATGTGTGTTTGCCTCTGCCAGTTGCCTGTGGTCACTACCAATCTCAAAATAAATGATCCTTTTGAGGTTTTTAGGAAAACTGAGTGTTTGAATTTAGTCTGCAGCCATACTTAATTGTTTCTGGTTACAAAATCTCAGCTAAGATTTCCTGCTGACTATTGTGTGGGGTGATTTTTTGTTTTTCTAATTCACTTTTTCAGTAAGAATGTAAACTTTTGGGTGCACAGATTTATGCAGAGGTTTCCCATTAGACATTCAAACTTGGGCAGAGTCCATTCTTTGTCTCCTATCATCTGCAGCTCTCAGTTCTTTCCTAACTGAAGATCAAGGATACCAGATACGGGCAACTAGTGGTATCAGAGCTCACTTCCCTCTCTAGATTTCTACTTTTATTTATTTATTGATTTGGCCTCTGAGAATTTTACTCATTACCTCTCAGTTTAAGCTGAGATATATTTACAATTAGCTACATTTACTTATAGCTAGCATTATTTTGTTATTCCTAGTGGGACAATTTTTCAAGGTGTCTAGTTCACAATACTGCCAGAAATTAATGATTACTAAGATTTTTATAATAGTTTCTCATTCTTCTATATAAATTTTTCCATTTAACAATATATTCAGCCATCTTTACCTATTAGTATGTATAGATTTGCCTATTTTTTTGGAATGGCTACGTAATGTTAAATACTATGGATAAACCATCATTTATTTAACAAGTTCCCTACCAATGGATATTTCAATTGTTTTCAGGGTTTTTTTGTTATTAGAAAATCCACATATATATATATATATATATATATATATATATATATATATATATATATATATACGTTTGAAGATGTGTATATCTAGATTAAAACTCTAGAGTTAGAATTGCTAGATTAAAGGATCTGATACTTAAATTTTGATGTTTATTTCCAATTTGCTTTTCAGAGTTTGCAATAACAAATTTGAGAGAGAAAGAGAAAATTAGTGTGCTTGAATCCTCACTGCCTTGTCTACATTGGGTTTTATTGAGAACATTATTTATTAATTTGAGGGAATAGTTTGCTTAACTTTATTCTAGAATTTATTCCATAGAGACAAAACATATTACAGAAATATGCATGGAATGGTTTTAATAGATATTTTTCATGCCAGATGAGGGACTGATTTGAACCGATTTTTCTCACATACAACTGAGAAATATAATCTGTTCAGGGCAATGCAATTAGATTTCTCATCTGACTGTGAGTGCCCTAACTGTCTGGAGAGTATATAGAATGAGGCCGATTGGAATCCCTGTTCCAACAAGAGCAGTAATGAATACTTACATTCAAAACTAAGGAAGAAATCTATGCCTTCGCCCAGCGTGCAGTGCTTTCCTTCACAGTGTTGTTCCACCAGGCCAGAGGATGACACCAAAGAAGACTCAGTGTTTCTTCCCTCAGAAGAAGAAAGCTATGTAGTAACTTCTGAAAACAATCATCTTGGTCTAAACCTTGAGGGCATTACAAGGAACATCAGACCATTGAGAGAGCTGACTGTCCAGGAGTTACTGAGAAAGTTTGGAGACAGCAAGAAGTTCCAACCAAACTCCATGTCTGTGGGTCACTTTAGAGACCAGGTGGTAATGAAGTTCAGAAGAGCTCTGTATTATTCGGGAATTTGGGTGGCACATGGCCAAGGCTACAGATTCGAAAAGCACTTGTCAGTCAGTTATTTCAAGAGAAACCCTGGTTGCCTACACCGGCTGGTCCGCTGGCTGAAAAGGGAACTAACAGCTGTTTATGGAGCTTATGGCTACACAGTGAAGAATATCCTAGCCACCATTCTCCATCACATGACAAAATATGATCTGGACAGTGAATCCTTCATTAACCTCCTAGAACCTTATCTCCAACAACACACCCACCATTTTCTGCATGAATTTATCAGTTTTGTTCATTCACCTTACAACATGGAGATTTATGACCAACAAGCCATCTATCAATTTCCTTCTGCTTCACCTTGGGTAGAAAAGAGGTCTGTTGCATCAGCTCCTGTTTTGCCTTTGTCTAAGGATCAGACTGTACTGGCATCTCAACATGATATAAAACAGTCTACAAACACCCGGGGCCAATGGAATAATGAGCAGAGGTCTCTGTCAGGCTTGAAAGCATTTCCAAATGGTAACACTTCCTTGAAGAAATCTGAAATCCCATTACTCCATCATAAAGCAGCAAGCAAAATCCGTGCTTGGATCAAAGATAAGTCAGAACCAGGAGATCACAAAGGTATAACTTATACCAATAGCATGCTCCTGAATTGGGCTACCAAGGGAGAGGGGCCCAGGCTTACTGAATTGCAAAAAAAAAAAAAAATGTTAAAGAGAGGAAGACAGAAGGGATAAAGTTGTTTCCTTGTCATGCCCAGGATATGGGAAAGAGTGAAACAACTGTACTCACCGTCAGTTCTCCAGCAATTCTTAATCAGGGGCAGCCATGGAAGAATAGCCTAAGAGAAAAAAAGGTTTTGAACGTTGGCCAGCAGATCAATTTCCAGAAAAAAGAAGAAAAAAACAAATGTTCAGATTCTCCACCAAAGACATTTCAGAGAAGACTGCCCAGACAAATATCCTTAATAAATTGCAAATCCAGAAAGAGGGACCCTTCCTGGAGTTGCATTTCAGAAACTGCCTTTTCTTCTAAGAGAGATGGTAGGAAGCTGAGCTCTTTCAGAAAAAAGAGGATGAAGTGCAGACAACCCTCCCAGTTTGCAGAAGTTGGTTCACACTGCAGTAGGGGAATCCAAAGACAATCAATGTCCAGAACTCAGAAATCCAAATCCTGGTGTTCTAGACTTACAAAGAGATCTGTAAGCAGAGATTCAAGTAATCTCTCTCTGAGAGGAAGCCACAGAAGAGAACACTTCACCCTGAATATATGCTGTGAGCCCTCAAAAGAAAAGAAGGCGCATGGCTATGAATCAGACTGTGGGAGACCATCTTCAGTCACCGTCCAATACATGAAGCTTCCTTCAACGGCTGGGAAGAGACCCAAGTGTCCTTCTAAAAGTGAAGATTCTTCCCAATCTGGAAGCCACTGTAACAGTCCCACATGCCTACAGAGGGAGAAACACATATCCCCAAGTAAAGAAGAGATGAAGTCCAAAACCACACTTCCTAGAGCTAGAAAAACCAGAGCAGTTAGGCATAGAAGAAACAAATGTCAGTGTTCAGAAACACAAACTACAGAGGAAGTCAGTGATGAAATGGGGGATCTGAATGATGTGAGGCAAAAGAGTAGTCTTTCTGAGTGTGCACCTTCCTGCAAGAGGTAAATCCAAAAGAAAAAGGAGAATCCAAGCCTTGAGAAACATCACCAGGCCAAAAATGAACAGAAAGGAGACAAAGTATCAGAAACACAGAGGTGAAAATTGTTTTGAAAGGCCAGTCACTCTACTCATCTAGCCACCAAGAATCTTTGAAAGTATGAATACAATCTGAAAAAGATCACCGAAAAGATTCATCCCATCACTTTTATGACTGGAACTAAAAGCCCAATAATTAAATTCAAGGCTCCTTTTGGAGACAAATGCATATTATTAAATTGGTCATATATGTAAATATTATTTTTGTCTGCTTTTGTCTTATGAACAGAATTATTAAAATATTTGACTTATATTTTAGTTGTCAGATTTAACTATGAAGACTGGCTGCCAAGAGTTGCAAACACTATAGAAACAATAGGAGTATATGTTACTAAACACAAGTTATGCCTATTAAGTATTATAAAACACACACATAATGTGTATATATATATATATATTCCAAGTTTAGTCATATTCCAAGTTTTAGTTCCTGGAAAATGAGGCAGCATGGTCACTGTCTTAAGATACAGTTATTGTGTTCAAGGATTTCAAATCTAGTTGTGAAAATAGATGCAAATAAGTAGGAAACAATGAACATCTGTGGGGTATTCGGTACTACCTTCCTGTCTCCCCACCCTGAAAACTGTGCCTTCACATGCCCTGAGAGCTAGATGTCTTCCTTAAAAGGTGCCAGGATTTTAGATAACTCTGATTCCCTATCCACCAAAACCTGGCCCAGCAATGGCAACTACACTTAAGGCAAGCTAATCATAGTATTTTGTCCCTCTGGTCACACAACTGATGAGTCCATTGGTAGTCAAGTCATGGTACTTCCCTGAGATTTTTCGCACTGGTTCTGATAAATAGGGTCATTCTCCCTCTGATGAGTCCATTGGTAGTCAAGTCATGGTACTTCCCTGAGATTTTTCACACTGGTTCTGATAAATAGGGTCATTCTCCCTCTCTAGTAGCAAATGGTGAAATTTTAAATTTGGATACTATTAAGAGCTGTATTTCTGAATTTGTGAAGAAAATCAGTTTGAGGTAAGTGAGGAGAAAGCTAGCAAGGACAAGCAAGATAAGTCATGAGAGTCTTGGAGTCAGGACCTGGATCTTTTAGAAACTGAGCTGCCCTTTTGCTTTTCACACAGTTTTATTTTTTAACCCTTTCTATTTAGGTTTTTTGAGTCAATACATTTCCTCTGTGCCTCTCTTATTAAGTGGAATTTCCAATTACTTGTAATCAAGCAGTTCACTGGGAAGTAGCACAATGGAAATCTGTGAGAGAATAGACAGGGAGCAACAATTTCCTTGGGGAGGTTTCCAAGGGCTTCTTGGAGAAGTAATATGAATATGGTCTTGAAGAGTGAGTAGGAGTTTTCCAGGTGAATGTGTTGGCAAGGGCTATCAAGAAAAAGTAAGCAACTTAGAGAAAAAAAGAAGAAAAAAAAATTTCCAGCACTCTTCCTCCAGGGTGACTGGAAAATTCAGAGAGATAGACTGAGAAGGGAGGCTGATGCCAAGTTGTGAACAGTAATGAAACCTGGCTTTTCTGGGTCCACAGCCCAGAGGCACAATGATGAAGCACCTAATTGTAGCACAGGACTTGAAATTCAAATTAATTTTCTAAAATACCATTTTGTTTTAATAACTCCCATTTAAAATTAATCAAGACATGTTCTTACAAAAATCTTAGAAAACCTGTGTAAACACATATTTATAAAAATATAAATGTGTTTCAGTACATTCAGTTGTAAACATAATATTTCTCTTTTTTAATCCACACTTTCATAAGTTATTTGAGCAGTCCACTGTCAACCAAGAGCTACAATTTTCATGGTAAAGATTCATGGGAATATATGCAAAGTCCTGAGATTAGGAACAGGAAATCAACTGTAGTGGTTCAAGGTCACCACAGTTTAGCAGCACAGGCAGATTTTGTTTTATTGTGCTTCACTTTGCACTCCACAGATATTATATTTTTTAAAAATTGAAGGTTTGTGGCAACCTACATCAAGCAAGTCTATTGGCATAATTTTCTAATAGCACTTGCTCACTTCGTATCTCTGTGTCACATTTTGGTAATTCTCTCAATATTTCAAACTTTTTCATTATTATTATATTTGCTATGGTGACCTGTCATCAGTGATCTTTGATGTTACTATTGTAATTGTTTTGGGGTGCCATGAACCAGGCTCTGTAAGACCGTGAACTTAATTGATAAATGTTGTGTGTTCTGACTGCTCCACTGACCAGCTGTTCCCTCTCTCCCTTTACTCAGGCCTCCCTATTTCCTGCAATACAGTATTAAAAGTAAACCAGTTAATAACCCTAAAATGGCCTCTAAGTGTCCAAGTGAAAAAAAGAGTTCCCACCTTTTACTTTAAGCCAAAAGCTAGAAATGATTAAGCTTAGCACCGAGATAGGCCAAAAGCTAGATCTCTTGCACCAAACAATTAGCTAAGTGATGAATGCAAATGTAAACTTCTTAAAGGAAATTAAAAGTGCTACTCCAGAGAACACAACAATGATAAGAAAGCAAAACAGCCTTATTGCTAATTTGGAGAAAGTTTTAGTGGTCTGGATAGAAGATCAAACCAGCCACAACATTCTTTTAAGCCAACGCCTAATGCAGAGAAAATCCCTAACTCTCTTAAATTCTATGAAGGCTGAGAGAGGTAAGGAAGCTTCAGAAGAAAAGTTTGAAGGTAGCAGAGGTTCATGAGGTTTAAGGAAAGAAGCTGTCTCTATAACATAGACATGCAAGAGGAAGCAGCAAGTGCTGATGTAGAAGTTGCAGCAAGTTATCCAGAAGATCTAGGTAAAATAATTAATGAAGGTGCTACACTAAACAAGAGATTTGCAATGTAGGCAAAACAGCTTTATATTGGAAGAAGATGCCTTCTAGGACTTTCATAGCTAGAGAGGAGAAGTCAATGGCTGGCTTCAAAGCTTCAAGACTGACTCTCTTGTTAGGGGCTAATGTAGCTGGTGACTTTTAGTTGAGGCCAATGCTCATTTACCATCCTGAAAATCCTAGGGCAGTTAAGACTTATGCTAAATCTATTCTTCCTGTGCTGTATAAATGGAACAATAAAACCTGGATGACAGCACATCTGTTTACAACATGGTTTACTGAATATTATAAGCCCACTGTCAAGACCCACTGCTCAGAAAAAAAGATTCCTTTCAAAGTATTACTGCCCACTGACAATGTTACCTGGTTACCCAAGAGCTTTGATGGATATGTACAATGAGATTAATGTGCTTTCATGCCTGCTAATATGACATTCATTCTGCAGTCCATGGATCAAGGAATAATTTTGACTTTTGATTCTTATCATTTAAAAAATACATTTCATAAGGCTACAGCTGCCATAGAGAATGATTCCTCTAATGGATCTGGGCAAAGTCAATTGAAAACCTGGAAAGGATCTACCATTCTAGATGCTGTTAAGAACATTTATCCTTAAAGAAATACAAATAATGTGTTTTCACTTATATGTGGAATCTAAAAAACAAAACAAATGAGCAAATATAACAAAACAGAAAGACTCACAGAGAACAAACTAATGGTTACCAGAGAGGAGAGGGGGAGGAGGAGGGGTGAAATAGGTGAAGGGGATTCAGAGGTAAGAATTGGCAGTTATAAAGTAAATAAGTCACAGGGATGTAATGTACAGCACAGAGAATATAGTCAATATTTTATAATAACTTTGTATCATGTGTAATCTATAAAAATTTTGAATCACTGTGTTGTATACCTCAAACTAGTATAACTATACTTCAGTTTTAAAAAAGAACATTTTTGAGTCATAGGAAGAGGTCAAAATATGAACATTAACAGGAGTTTGGAAGAAGCTGATTCCAGCCTTCATGGGTGACTTTGAGGGGTTCAAGACTTCAGTGGAGAAAGTAACTGCAGATGTGGTGGAAATAACAAGAGAGCTAGAATGAGGGTTGGAGCCTGAATATGTGATTGAATTGCTGTAATCTCATGATAAAACCTTAATAAATGAAGAGTTTCTTCTTATGCATGAGCTAAAAAGTGGTTTCTTGAGATGGGATCCACTCCTGGTGAATATGCTCTGAAGATTGTTGAAATGACAACAAAAGATTTAGAATGTTACTTAGTTGACAAAGCAGCTGTAGGGTTTGAGAGGACTGACTTCAGTTTTGAAAGAAGTTCTACTTTTAGTAAAATGCTATCAAACAGCATTGCATGCTACGGAGAAATCACTTATGAAAGGAAGAGTTCACTGATGGGGCAAACTTCACTGTTGTCTTATGTTAAGAAATTGCTCTGGCTGCCCCTGCCTCCAGCATCCACCCTGATCCGTCAGCAGCCACCAGCACTGACACAAGACCCTCTATTTTTTTTTTTTTAATTATTTTTTATTTTTATTTATTTTTTTTTTATTTTTTTTGCGGTACGCGGGCCTCTCACTGCTGTGGCCTCTCTCGTCGCGGAGCACAGGCTCCGGATGCGCAGGCTCAGCGGCCATGGTGCACGGACTCAGCCGCTCCGTGGCATGTGGGATCCTCCCAGACCGGGGAACGAACCCGTGTCCCCTGCATCGGCAGGCGGACTCTCAACCACTGCGCCACCAGGGAAGCCCCACAAGACCCTCTATTAGCAAAAAAATTACAATTCACTGAAGGCTCAGATGATGGTTAGCACTGTTTAGCAATAAGTTATTTTTTTTTTTTTTTTTTTTTTTTTTTGCGGTTCGCGGGCCTCTCACTGTTGTGGCCTCTCCCGTTGTGGAGCACAGGCTCCAGACGCACAGGCTCAGCGGCCATGGCTCACGGGCCCAGCCGCTCCGCGGCATGTGGGATCCTCCCGGACCGGGGCACGAACCCGTGTCCCCTGCATCGGCAGGCGGACTCTCAACCACTGCGCCACCAGGGAAGCCCCAACAATAAGTTATTTTTAATTAAGGTATGTACATTGTGTTTTTAGATATAATGCTATTGCACATATAATAAACTACAGTATACTATAAACATGACTTTTATATTCACTAGGAGACCAAGAACTTTGTGTGACTTGCTTTATTGTGCTATTTGCTTTATTGCAGTGGTCTGGAACCAAACCTGCAATATCTCTGAGGCATGCCTGTAGTTAACATTAAAAAATAAAGTAAAACTGTTATTGTGGTCAAAAGTGTACTTATGAACCAATAATGTTAGGCTGCATTCAAATATGTAGAGAAATTCTCTGTGTAGGGAAAACCAAAATAGATATCTAAATATCTTCAAATACATGAATGGATGTTCTCTAGGCAAGTATATACCTCTGGGTCATTTAGGAAAGGAATTTGGCTTTATTTAAGGAGAAATTTACAGGGAGTGGTGAATTTTGCTTGATCAAAGAAAACCTGTCCTATGAGAGTTATCACACGGTTCCAATGAGTGGACATATGGTAAATCAAGAGACCAATAAGGGAAAGTGCTCTTGTCTTTGGAAGTGTCCATGCATGGCTGGAACCCTATAATATAAGAAATCTGACTGGATGTTTTATAAATTTCCATTTAACTCAAAGATTCCAAGATTTATTAACAAGTCACAGAAATTTGTTAACGAACCAAAAATATCATACCTTTATATAGCACAACAACTTTTCTTGGATGGGAAAAATGTCAATGATAATACAGTAATAATAATTATTACTGAAAGTTAACTATTTGTGACACACTCACACAAACTCTATGAAATATTATTTGAATCTATATTTTAAAGATGAAGGGGAGGAGCTTCAAGATGGCGGAAGAATAAGACGCGGAGATCACTTTCCTCCCCACAAATACATCAGAAATACATCTACACGTGGAACGACTCCTACAGAACACCTACTAAATGCTGGCAGAAGACCCCAGACCTCCCAAAAGGCAAGACTCCCCATGTACCTGGGTAAGGCAAAAGAAAAAAGAAAAAACAGAGACAAAAGAATAGGGACGGGACCTGCACCAGTGGGAAGGAGCCGTGAAGGAGGAAAGGTTTCCTCCGCGAAGCCCCTTCGCAGGCGGAGACTGCGGGTGGCGGAGAGGGGGAGCTTCAGAGCCATGGAGGAGAGCGCAGCAACAGGGGTGCGGAGGGCAAAGCGGAGAGATTCCCACACAGAGGATCGGTGCCGACCGGCACTCACCAGCCTGAGAGGCTTGTCTGCTCACCCTCCGGGGCGGGCGGGGGCTGGGAGCTGAGGCTTGGGCTTCGGTTGGATCGCAGGGAGAGGACTTGGGTTGGCTGCGTGAACACAGCCTGAAGAGGGCTAGTGCGCCATAGATAGCTGGGAGGGAGTCCGGGAAAAGGTCTGGACCTGCCTAAGAGGCAAGAGAGTTTTTCTTGCCTTTGTTTCCTGGTGCGCGAGGAGAGGGGTTTCAGAGCACCGCTTAAAGGAACTCCAGAGATGGGCGCGAGCCGCGGCTAACAGCACGGACCCCAGAGACGGGCATGAGACGCTAAGGCTGCTGCTGCCGCCACCAAGAAACCTGTGTGTGAGCAAAGGTCACTATCCCACCTCCCCTCCGGGGACCCTGGGCATCCCGCCACTGCCAGGGTCCCGTGATCCAGGGACAACTTCCCCAGGAGAATGCATGGCATGCCTCAGGCTGCTGCAACGTTATGCTGGCCTCTGCCACTGCAGGCTCGCCCCGCATCCGTACCCCTCCCTCCCCCCCAGCCTGAGTGAGCCAGAGCCCCTGAATCAGCTGCTCCTTTAACCCCGTCCTGTCTGGGCAAAGAACAGCCTCCCTCAGGCGACCTACATGCAGAGGCGGGGCCAAATCCTAAGCTGAGTCCCGGGAGCTGTGCAAAAAAAGAAGAGAAAGGGAAATCTCTCCCAGCAGCCTCAGGAGCAGCGGATTAAATCTCCACAGTCAACTTAATGTAACCTGCATCTGTAGAATAACTGAATAGACAATGAATCATCTCAAATTGAGGACGTGGACTTTGGGAGCAACTATATATATACATATATATATATATATATATATATATATATATATACACACACACACACACACACACACACACACACACATATATATATACATATATGGATATATATATATTTTCCCCCTTTTTCTCTTTTTGTGAGTGTGTATGCGTATGCTTCTGTGTGTGATTTTGTCAGTACAGCTTTGTTTTTACCATTTGTCCTAGGGTTCTGTCTATCCAGCTTTTTTTTTTTTTAGTTCTCAGCACTTGTTATCACTGGTGGATTTGTTTTTTGGTTTGGTTGTTCTCTTATTTCCATCTTTCTTCTTTTTTAATAACTTAAAAAATTTTTAATTATTATTTTTTGTTTTTTATTTTAATAACTTTTATTTTATTTTAACTTTTTCTCTCTTTTTTTTCTCCCTTTTATTCTGAGCTGTGTGGAGGACAGGCTCTTGGTCCTCCAGCCAGGCATCAGGGCTGTGCCTCTGAGGTGGCAGAGCCAAGTTCACGATATTGGTCCATCAGACACCTCCCAGCTCCATGTAATATCAAACGGCAAAAATCCCCCAGAGATCTCCATCACAACGCCAAGACCCAGTTCCACTCAATGACCAGCAAGCTACAGTGCTAGACACTCTATGCCAAACAACTAGCAAGAAAGGAACACAAACCCACCCATTAGCAGAGAGGCTGTCTAAAATAATAATAAGTCCACAGACACCCCAAAACACACCACCAGACGTGGACTTGTCCACCAGAAAGAGAAGATCCAGCCTCATCCACCACAACACAGGCACTAGTCCCCTCCACCAGGAAGCCTACAAAACCCACAGAACCAACCTTAGCCACTGGGGACAGACACCAAAAACAACTGGAACTACGAACATGCAGCCAGCAAAAAGGAGACACCAAACACAGTTAAGATAAGCAAAAGGAGAAGACAGAGAAACACAGAGCAGATGAAAGAGCAAGGTAAAAACCCACCAGATCTAAAAAATGAAGAGGAAATAGGCAGTCTACCTGAAAAAGAATTCAGAATAATGATAGTAAAGATGATCTAAAATCTTGGAAATAGAATGGAGAAAATACAAGAAATGTTTAACAAGGACCTAGAAGAACCAAAGAGCAAACAAACAATCATGAACAACACAATAAATGTAATTAAAAATTCTCTAGAAGGGATCAATAGCAGAATAACTGAGGCAGAAGAACAGATAACTGACCTGGAAGATAAAAGAGTGGAAGTAACTACTACAGAGCAGAATAAAGAAAAAAGAATGAAAAGAATTGAGGACAGTCTCAGAGACATCTGGGACAATATTAAACACACCAACATTCAAATTATAGGGGTACCAGAAGAAGAAAAGGAAAGGGACTGAGAAAATATTTCAAGACATTATAGTTGAAAACTTCCCTAATATGGGGAAGGAAATAGTCAATCAAGCCCAGGAAGCACAGAGAATCCCATACAGGATAAGTCCAAGGAGAAACACACCAAGACACATATTCATCAAAAATTAAATACAAAGAAAAAATATTAAAAGCAGCAAGGGAAAGACAACAAATAACATACAAGGGAATCCCCAAAAGGTTAAGAGTTGATCTTTCAGCAGAAACTCTGCAAGCCAGAAGGGAGTGGCAGGACATATTTAAAGTGATGAAAAGGAAAACCCTAAACCAAGATTACTCTACCCAGCAAGGATCTTATTCAGATTTGATGGGGAAATAAAAACCTTTACAGAGAAGCAAAAGCTAAGAGAATCGAGCACCACTAAACCAACTTTACAACAAATGCTCAAGGAACTTCTCTAGGCAGGAAACACAAGAGAAGGAAAAGACCTACAATAACAAACCCCCAAAAATGAAGAAAATGGGAATAGGAACATACATATCGATAATTACCTTAAATGTAAACAGATTAAATGCTCCAACCGAAAGACATACACTGGCTGAATGGAAACTAAAACAAGACCCATATATATGCTGTCTACAAGAGACCCACTTCACACCTAGGGACACATACAGAATGAAAGTGAGGGGATGGAAAAAGATATTCCATGCAAATGGAAATCAAAAGAAATCTGGAGTAGCAATTCTCATATCAGACAAAATAGACTTTAAAAGAAAGACTATTACAAGAGACAAAGAAGGACACTGCATAATGATCAAAGGATCAATACAAGAGGAAGATATAACAATTGAAAATATTTATGCACCTAACATAGGAACACCTCAATACATAAGGCAAATACTAACAGCCATAAAAGGGGAAATTGACAGTAATACAATCATAGTAGGGGACTTTAACACCCCACTTTCACCAATGGACAGATCATCCAAAATGAAAATAAATAAGGAAACACAAGTTTTAAATGATACATTAAACAAGATGGACTTAATTGATATTTATAGGACATTCCATCCAAAAAGAACAGAATACACTTACTTCTGAAGTGCTCATGGAACATTCTCCAGGATAGATCATATCTTGGGTCACATATCAAGCCTTGGTAAATTTAAGAAAATTGAAATTGTATCAAGTATCTTTTTTGACCACAACACTATGAGACTAGATGTCAATTACAGGAAAAAATCTATAAAAAATACAAACACATGGAGGCTAAACAATACACTACTTAATAACCAAGAGATGACTGGAGAAATCAAAGCAGAAACTAAAAAATACCTAGAAACAAATGACAATGAAAACACAATGACCCAAAACCTACAGGATGCAGCAAAAGCAGTTCTAAGAGGGAAGTTTACAGCAATACAATCTTACCATAAGAAACAAGAAACATCTCAAATAAACAACCTAACCTTACACCTAAAGCAATTAGAGAAGGAAGAAGAAAAAACCCCAAAGTTAGTAGAAGGAAAGAAATCATAAAGATCAGATCAGAAATAAATGAAAAAGAAATGAAGGAAACAATAGCAAAGATCAATGAAACTAAAAGCTGGTTCTTTGAGAAGATAAACAAAATTGATAAACCATTATCCAGACTCATCAAGAAAAAAAGGAAGAAGACTCAAATCAATACAATTAGAAATGAAAAAGGAGAAGTAACAACTGACACTGCAAAAATACAAAGGATCATGAGAGATTACTACAAGCAACTATATGGCAATAAAGTGGACAACCTGGAAGAAATGGACAAATTCTTAGAATGGCACAACCTTCCGAGACTGATCCAGGAAGAAATAGAAAATATGAACAGACCAATCATAAGCACTGAAATTGAAAGTGTGATTAAAAATCTTCCAACAAAAAAAAGCCCAGGACCAGATGGCTTCACAGGCAAATTCTATCAAACATTTAGAGAAGAGCTAACACCTAACCTTCTCAAACTCTTCCAAAATATAGCAGAGGGAGGAACACTCCCAAACTCATTCTAAAAGGCCATCATCACCTTGATACCAAAACCAAACAGGTCACACAAAAAAGAAAACTACAGACTAATATCACTGATGAATATAGATGCAAAAATCCTCAACAAAATACTAGCAAACAGAATCCAACAGCACATTAAAAGGATCATACACCATGATCAAGTGGGGTTTATTCCAGGAACGCAAGGATTCTTCAATATACGCAAATCAATCAATGTGATATACCATATTAACAAATTAAAGGAGAAAAACCATATGATCATCTCAATAGTTGCAGAGAAAGCTTTTGACACAATTCAACACCCATTTATGATAAAAACCCTCCAGAAAGTAGGCATAGAGGGAACTTACCTCACCATAATAAAGGCCATATATGACAAACCCACAGCCAACATCGTCCTCAATGGTGAAAAACTGAAAGCATTTCCACTAAGATCAGGAACAAGACAAGGTTGCCCACTCTCACCACTCTTATTCAACATAGTTTTGGAAGTTTTAGCCACAGCAATCAGAGAAGAAAAGGAAATAAAAGGAATCCAAATCAGAAAAGAAGAAGTAAAGCTGTCACAGTTTGCAGATGACATGATACTATACATAGAGAATCCTAAAGATGCTACCAGAAAACTACTAGAGCTAATCAATGAATTTAGTAAAGCAGCAGGATACAGAATTAATGCACAGAAATCTCTGGCATTCCTATACACTAATGATGAAAAATGTGAAAGTGAAATTAAGAAAACACTCCCATTTACCACTGCAACAAAAAGAATAAAATACCTAGGAATAAACCTACCTAAGGAGACAAAAGACCTGTATGCAGAAAATTATAAGACACTGATGAAAGAAATTAAAGATGATACAAATAGATGGAGAGATATACTATGTTCTTGGACTCGAAGAATCAACATTGTGAAAATGACTCTACTGCCCAAAGCAATCTACAGATTTAATGAAATCCCTATCAAACTACCACTGGAATTTTTCACAGAAATAGAACAAAAAATTCCACAATTTGTATGGAAAGACAAAAGACCCCGAATAGCCAAAGCAATCTGGAGAATGAAAAACAGAGCTGGAGGAATCAGGCTCCCTGACTTCAGACTATACTACAAAGCTACAGTAATCAAGACAGTATGGTACTGGCACAAAAACAGAAATATAGATCAATGGAACAGGATAGAAAGCCCAGAGATAAACCCACGCACATATGGTCACCTTATCTTTGATAAAGAAGGCAAGACTATACAATGGAGAAAAGACAGCCTCTTCAATAAGCGGTGCTGGGAAAACTGGACAGCTACATCGAAAAGAATGAAATTAGAACACTCCCTAACACCATACACAAAAATAAACTCAAAGTGGATTAAAGACCTAAATGTAAGGCCAGACAGTATCAAACTCTTAGAGGAAAACAGGCAGAATACTCTATGACATAAATCACAGCAAGATCCTTTTTGACCCAGCTCCTAGAGAAATGGAAATAAAACAAAAATAAACAAATGGGACCTAATGAAACTTCAGAGCTTTTGCACAGCAAAGAAAACCATAAACAAGACGAAAAGACAACCCTCAACATGGGAGAAAATATTTGCAAATGAAGCAACTGACAAAGGATTAATTGCCAAAATTTACAAGCAGCTCAAGCAGCTCAATATCAAAAAACAAACAACCCAATCCATAAATGGGCAGAAGACCTAAACAGACATTTCTCCAAAGAAGATATAAAGATTGCCAACAAACACCTGAAAGAATGTTCAACACCATTAATCATTAGAGAAATGCAAATCAATACTACAGTAAGATATCATCTCACACTGGTAAGAATGGCAATCATAAAAAAATCTACAAACAATAAATGCTGGAGAGGGTGTGTAGAAAATGGAACCCTCATACACTGTTGGTGGGAATGTAAACTGATACAGCCACTATGGAGAACAGTATGGAGGTTCCTTAAAAAACTAAAAATAGAACTACCATATGACCCAGCAATCCCAGTACTGGGCGTATACACTGAGAAAACCATAATTCAAAAAGAGTCATGTACCAGAATGTTCATTGCAGCTCTATTTACAATAGCCAGGAGATGGAAACAACCTAAGTGTCCATCGATAGATGAATGGATAAAGTGGATGTGGCACATATATACAATGGAATATTACTCAACCATAAAAAGAAATGAAATTGAGTTATTTGTAGTGAGGTGGATGGACCTAGAGTCTGTCATACAGAGTGAAGTAAGTCTGAAAGAGAAAAACAAATACCGTATGCTAACAGATATATATGGAATCTAAAGAAAAAAAAATGGTCATGAAGAATCTAGAGGCAAGATGGGAATAAAGACGCAGACCTACTAGAGAATGGACTTGAGGACATGGGGAGGGGGAAGGGTAAGCTGGGACGAAGTGAGAGAGTGGCATGGACATATATACACTACCAAATGTATAACAGATAGCTAGTGGGAAGCAGCCGCATAGCACGGGGAGATCAGCTCGGTGCTCTGTGATCAGCTAGAAGGGTGGAATAGGGAGGGTGGGAGGGAGGGAGACGTAAGAGGGAAGAGATATGGGGATATATGTATATGTATAACTGATTCACTTTGTTATAAAGCAGAAACTAACACACCATTGTAAAGCAATTATACTCCAATAAAAATTTTTAAAAGAAAAAAGATGAAGGAAATTGAGTCTTAATGATGGTACTTGCCAAAGCGCACAAAGATAGTAAGTATTGCAGTCTGAATTCAAACCCAGATAGCCCTGACTCCAGAGTGACTGATCTTAACCCAACTTGACACTGCTTAACTTTTTTGCTTAATATTTTGTTGTTGCCCTCTTTTTCTTTCTTTTTTTTTTTTTTTTTTCGGTACGCGGGCCTCTCGCCGCTGCGGCCTCTCCCGTTGCAGAGAACAGGCTCCGGACGCGCAGGCTCAGTGGCCATGGCTCACGGGCCCAGCCGCTCCGCGGCATGTGGGATCCCCCCGGACCGGGGCACAAACCCGTGTCCCCTGCATTGGCAGGCGGACTCTCAACCACTGCGCCACCAGGGAAGCCCTGTTGCCCTCTTTTTCAATCACCTATCTTTCACACCCTGTAGTGAACACATTCACCAACACTGTCATTTTACCTTAACAAGAAGTGACTAAACTTAGTTTAATTATGCCTGTCTTTTCAAATGAGGAAAACAAGTTACAAAGAGATTATATCATAACAACGAACAGAGCTGAGAGCCAAACTGTAGGTCTAACTGCCCATGCTTAGTGTTTAAATAGCTTGTCATGGTTGCCTGGGCTTTTCAAGTCTAACTCAAATGTACCTATGGCCCTCAATTACCTAGTCTTCTCTGCTACTGAGCGCCCTTATTCATTCAAAATGCGAAATACTCATATAACCACGCAGGGTGAGGCACTAAGGGGTCATTTCTACTTATTTATAGGACCAAGAGCCTATCACCCTGAATCGTCCTGTTGGTGCTAATGGGGTTCATCTCAGCCAGCTGGGAGGAGGCTGTTGAATGATTTTCAGTACACATGCTTCAGTTCACACGGTATCTTCTATGGCAGGGGCGTCAGTGGAAACTCTGAAGCCCGGGGCCAGTTTTTCTCTCTGTCCTTGACTCTAGTGCTCTTTTGACTGACACTGAGAGGCAGGTAGGGAGAAATGAGGCTTCTGAAGATATCTGAGAGTCATTGTCAGATATGAGTAGTTTTTAAAAAAGGGTTATTAATGCTTATAGTTTTCTACCATGAATATTTTAGCTATTGTATATTTATTAATAACCACAACTACTGCTTAGGAAAGGCCTTCTGTCTATGCTCACTGGAACTATTAGTATATCCTCCTAACTGGTTTCCCTGCCTCGGAATTCTCCCTTCAGATTACCATCCACACTGCTACAGTCATTCTAATATACAAATTTATCTGAGTAATTTCCCTGCCTAAAATTCTCCATTCGTTCCCCATTGCATAGAGGATAAAATCCAAATTCTCTAGTCTTATATATAAGGACCCTCTGGCCCCAATCCATTCCTATATCCTTTTGTCCTGAAAGACAAAACACACAAACACATACATACATATATACATCTCTATATCTGCATACATCATTTCTTACCCATAGAACAGATTGTATCTTCCCTGCCTTAGACAAATATATTCCCTTCACAACACTTATTTCAGTGTCTTCCATACATATAGTAGCTGTTCAATAAACGCATTTCCTCTAATTGGTCTAGTAGTATTGAACTATATAATCTTGGCTAAGTGAGTTAATGTCTCTGCAATTCAGTTTTTACCTCAGTTAAATGAAATCGATGCAATCGCTTTTGAGTCATTGATCTAATATTCTGTAAAACAATGGCACTGCCTTACATCTGAATCTTCTCATAGTGCTTCATGTCAGTGGTTTTGATGGGACTCATCCTTCACACTCACCTAGTCTTTTAAAAATCATATTATTGGGATTTACGGTGGATTTTAAATTGTTTCCTAGCCTATAATATAATTGGGATTTGGCAACACTCTGCTAGAGTATTTAGATAGTAAATAGTTTAGCCAGATAGTAAATAGTTTAGCCTTTATAAGAACATGGTGTCTGTCACTAGTTACCACTGCCATTGTAGCATGAAAGCAGCCAAAGATGATACATACATGAAAGGGTGTGACTATGTACCAATAAAACTTTATTTACAAAAATAGCTGGTGGGCCAGACTTAGCCCACAGTCCATCATTTTCAGATCCTTGTTCTTCAAGTAATAGAACTTTTCTTTTATGGTTACCAGGTGGTCCAAACCATGATAAATAAAATACAGTGTTATCAATATTCAGGATTCTGTTTCTTAAGAATTAAACTCTCACTGATGAAACAGTTGCTGAACTACAGAATATTAGTGCCACAAAGGGCTGACTGCCAATAGCTTATTTTTGGAAAGGCAAGGAAAAAAAGGTTAAAAAAAATGTAAGGTTCCATTTTTTAAAAAATGTAAGGGATGTGGATGCATTGATTTGTTCTACAAATTACAGATAAATCATGAGCCATTAGAGTCAGCAATAACTGTAGAGGATCTTAAATTATGAAAAAAAAAGTAAATGGTTATTTTCTTCTAAAGTAGCTATCAAAATGAAGTGTCAGGTTGGAGATCACAGATTGGGTTCCCCACTTTTCCCTTCTCTTCATTTCGTCCGACCCCCAGGCATTTATAATAACTCCATGATGAAATATTACAGTCATTTCATCTTGAAAGATATATTGCATCCACATGTGGGTCAAGTGATTTAATCTTGATTAGTGCTGTCTAAGGCTTGTCAGATGGGTTAGCGATTGGTCATGTATCTCATAGCACCTCTATTAAATCCACTGGGAATTAACATGTTAAATCCATAATCATGCTTTATTGCCTGTATAATCCTGGGTTAATGGCTAAACGACATTGATTCATTTTTCACATGTTCACCAATGTGAAGTCATATTTTCCCTTAACTAATAATTAACCTTTATAGCTTTATTAACTACTTTATTAAATTTAAATGAAATGTTTATTGGAAAGAGTTAATGGGAAGTGTAAACCACAATGATAGTGTGGCCCTGGTGATGTCCTATTCCTGGAACTTCTCTATTAAAAAGTTTCATATTACAAATAGTTCATTTTTTATCACAAGGTACCAGTGCTTGTCACTTAATAGGCAGTGTGATATAATAAAATAAGCAATGGATTTGGAGTCAGATAGACCTGGGACAAAATTCATATCTAATTGCTTACTAGCTGTGTGACCTTGGGCAAGTTACCTAACATCTCTGAGTCTCAGTTTCCTTATATGTAACATATAAATAATAATAACTATGCCCAGACTTCTGAGGGTAAAGGAAGTAAATGAAATAGTGGGGAAAATATGAGGGGTAGTAAATTTGCAAGAGGTAATTTTTATCAGAGTTTCTATTTTGGGTTGAAGCAGTAAGATTTTTGTACTGTGTTCATAAGGAGGAAGAAAACACTGAAGGCCAAAGGATGGTGTATATTCCTAACTTCTTCTCACCTTCCTCTGCCCCATTGACTAGATATAAACACTACTGTTTCTATATATATAAAAGACTGCTTACATATTTCATAAAGAATCCCCAGGACTGCCATAGTCAAAACTGTCACCTTGTACAAATTAGAAAAAGGTCCCCCTTGGGCAGGGACGGCCCTGTGGGCATATGGCTTGACAAGCAAAGAAACTTTTGGGTGGACTGGGGCTCATGGCTTGGTGAGAAGAGCATGGGTTGTGTATCAGGTCCTCTCACCTCTCAGCAGGGCACTCTTGTTCAGACCACAACCCACACACCTGCATGTGGTGCCCTGAACCCCAGAGTTTTAACTGGGAATTTGGCTATCTAATTGGAGACAAATTTCCCAGCCTCTGTTGTAATTAGTTCCAGCTAATGGGATGTATCCAGAAGTGGTGTCTATAACAACTTCCAATCATCTCCTTAAGCAAATCCTTTGTCCTGTATATTCTCTTCCTTTTTCCTCTGTCTGGGAAATGGCAGTGATGGAGTAGCCATCTTGGAAACGGCGAGAGAAGCCGTGTTTTGAGGATGGCAGAGCTAGTCCATCAACCAGGAGGGAACAGAGTCCTGGGCTGCTCACTTCAAGAATATACATCAACAGAAATAAAATTCTATCATGCTGAAGCCACCATGTGCTGGCATCTTTTTGTTATTTCTAACCCATATGGGGCTTTTAGAGCTGAGTTGACGGAGTTATTTTTATGAGGAGTCTGATTTCCACTGACACAAATAATGCTGCTTTGGGTCCCAGGTGGAAAGGTAAGATGAAGTGTGGAGAGGAGCATGCGGCAGTGCTTTGGCACCAGTGGCAGTGCCCAGGAAGGTAGCAGAGCAATGATGGAGACTGATGCATGACAGGAGATGGCAGACACCCAAGAATTTTGGCAACGCAGAGGCTCTGCTCAACCGAATTGGCACACGGGAGCTCTTCCTATGGATCCTTCATTATACTCGAGGGAGAGGAATGTTGCAGCTGGCTCAACTCTGTGTGAGGAGATGATGGGAAGAACAAATTTTGTGTTGCTACTGTTACTCTGACCCCACCTATACTCAAGGGGTAGGCAGCACCTTGAGTCAATCGGGGTCCAATGAGAAAAACTGGGTCCAATTACACCATTTATTTTGAATAGATGTACTTTACTAAAGGGTACTTGTTTCAGAAGTGTTCGAAGAGTTAAGAAAGAAAAAAGGAACATGAGATAATACAGAGATTAGGAACTACAGGAAGTTCCTAGGACTGTGAGAAACAGAGAGGAGATGTGTTAACAAACCCAGGAGAGTGCTCCCTAGTGGGTGTGGTGGAAGCCACCACAGCTATGGCATCTGCTTCTCAGAGAGTTCATAGCTTCCTGCTGCCCCAGGGGAGGGGGGAGGAGAGGAGAGAGGAGGGAAAGAGGAGGGGGGAGAGAGAGAGAAAGAAGAGGGATGGAGGGAGGGAGGGATAAAGGGGGAGCATAGAAACTAAAGAGACCATAAAAACTAAAAACTATAGCAACTAAAGGACCATAAAAAACTCAAACTCAGGGCTTCCCTGGTGGCGCAGTGGTTGAGAGTCCGCCTGCCGATGCAGGGGACACGGGTTCGTGCCCCGGTCCGGGAGGAACCCACATGCCGCAGAGCGGCTGGGCCCGTGAGCCATGGCCGCTGAGCCTGCGCGTCCGGAGCCTGTGCTCCACAACGGGAGAGGCCACAACAGTGAGAGGCCTGCGTACCGCAAAAAAAAAAACCCCAAAAACAAAAAAAACCTCAAACTCAAACCAGAACTAAAACTGAAAAGACCATAGAAACTAAAGAGAGAGAGAGAAGGAAGGAAGGAAGGAAGGAGGGAGGGAGGAAGGGAGTGAGGGAGGGAGGGAGGGAGGGAGAGATAAAGGGGCGCCATAGAAACTAAAGTTGAAGGTTGAAATTACATACTCCTAAAGGCAATTCTCATATAACTTTGGAGGAATTACAGGTGAGAAAGGCTGGAAGCAGGGAAACCAGTAGATTGGAGGTTGTGCCATCCACACAGTCTCTAGAACAATGCTGGGCAGGCAGAGAAACTCCAATTTGTATATGGTGATCTGGAAATTGAATACAAACTTTTCTGTTTCTTATAGCATCTAATATTCATATTCAATTCTATGTCCCTTTTTAATACACAAGTGTAAGTTCATGGCACATAAACAATTTTTTAAGCAGCTAATGATGTTATTATATACTTGACATATACGCCCTTTGTTTCATATTTGTTAAATTTTTCAGAGCATGAACTAGTTTATTTCATTGCAACTTATGAAACACTGAATTAAACATAAGCTTGAACGCCAAAGGAAGAATAGAAGCATGTCAAAATTTCGCCTGCTCTTGGTTACATTTAAATAAAATTGGCTGGCCTTCAGAGATGAACATTTAAGGCTTATCAGTGAATAATTCTAACAAATGAGTGACATACCTATTCAAAGAAATATTCAAAAATGTACTAATATTTTTGTTGGGACATAGACACCTACTTACTGCATTTTTCAAATCTTTATATTCATTTCGCAAGTAGTCATTCTACCTCAGGTTTTGATGCCGACACACACAAATCATACACCTCCACTCTTACTGTGGACCCACACTCCCAAACCCTAGCTCATACAGACGACGAAGGAGTCCTGCTTATTAGGACTGTAGTGACTATTTAACTATGTGTCAGAGCGGTCCCACAAGACCCACTGACCCTATTACTGTCTTCTCATTCAAATGATGGAGCTTCATTCGTCACATTATTTCAAAGTGATGCTCCTTTACACCTGACTGGTTTTCCTTGGGTCAATATTACTGACAAATGACTATCTCTTTCAATACTAACCGGTGATAACTCTTAATGTGCCTTATACTTGCAAAAGATTAAACTTCCAGTGCACTTGCAAACCAAGAGAAGTCATGCCAAGGGATATTTTTAAGTTTCTTGAGTGCCCAGTACTATGCTACATAGACAATATACTAACTGTGTAAAGGAATAGCTTCATTTTTGAACGCCTGGCAGCAGGCTGAACATTTTACATACATTATTTCAGCTAGTCCTTTCAATCATGCTGAAAGGTATTTTCATGCCTATTTTAAAAATGGGGAGACAGAGACGTGGCAGTCGAGCTAAGATTTAAACTTAGTTCATGTCTAATCTCAACGCCTTTGCTGCTGAGTACCTGGTGTAATCTTAGTATCCTTGCCTTTTAGGGTTAGTCATATCCTTTGGAGGATAAAAGGAAGACCCACGTGACCAGCTGATTGCTAAATATCTTTCTCATTTGCCTCTATATCCCCATAAACAAATTTCACTGGACATACATGTCTAAGCAAATGCACAGTCAGCAAAGCACCAACCTCCACCTGCACAGATAAGTCTGCTATTCATGATGTTTTCTACTTTTCTCTATGTGTGCATGCCCTCCGGACCCTTGTCCTGCAATAGTCCCTTGACACCAGATCAACCCTCCCCGGGAGAGGGATCAGACAATTAGCTCCAAGGCCACTTGACCACTTCTCTGTCCAAGATTTGTGTCTCTGGTCCCTCTCTTTTCCTTACTCTGCTTACCCCAAGATTCTCAGCTTTCCTTCCTTTTTTTTATTATGCTGCTTTACTCTGCAGAGTGAGACTCAGTCTCCCAGGATCCCCTCTTTCCATGCTACCCACAAACATAAACCATCAGGCCTTTTTGTGTGTGTTTTAACCATTATGAAAACACAGACAGAGGAAGATTAAAAACAAACAAGGGGAAGATACAAAAGTTTTAAAAGTTTATTATTGCTCCTGATTTCACAATGTTGGAAAGCACATACCTTAAAATCTCTGATTGTGCCCAGCCCTGCCTAAATAGCTGATGACTGTATATTGCCAACCTGAGAAAGTCAGAGGCTTGCACACTATGCTCACCTGCTTGATGCCATCTCCTGTGACTCTCACTTGCTTAGCTCATGCTCCAGCTACAGGGCAGTGAGGCCCGTGCCCCTTTACACTTACCTCCTTTGCACATGCTATTGCCAGTTCGTCCCTACCCAGGCCATGTGAATGTCTCTGTCCTTCAAAAATCAGTTCCTATTTTGTTTCCCCTGTGAAACCTTTCCTGATTCCCTTGGGCTTCATGAATGGCTCCTTCCATCGTGCTCTGCCTGACATACTTCCTGTCTGACTCTCTTACAAGCCCTTGTCTCAGTGCATTTGAATCTCGTTTATATGCCTGTGTCTCCTACTTAAATGAGATGTTCTTAATGGCAGGGACCATGTTTTGTTTACCCCTGGGTCCCTTTAGCACCTCCTGCAAGTAGCTGGATCTTAGAAAGTATCCCCCAGATTCGTTGAATACATGAATGAATAAATGCACAGATAAATGAATCCATATGCTTGAGCTGAGGGCAAGTGATTATCATAACCATGTGTCACACATCCCAAGGCCAGGAGGGTGAATAACAGTTATAAAAACTCCTGTGTTTATAATGTCCCTATGTACATCATATTGCTATGGGAGCCTGACATTTTATACCAGTTTTTTCTACCTAAGGATATAAAATTGCTCTTCCCTATCAAGGAGAGGCAGTGTGTCAGTCTGACGTGTGCTCTGTAGCAGAGCAGTACCCTCCACGAAGTGACTGCCTGTCAGCTTGTGACACATTATGGCAGGTGTCACAGCAAGCCAGCTCTGTTTGGCACAGAGGAGAGTTAATGAAGGAGTCAGGAGGTGATCATCTCAGATGATTCAGACAGTGTGGCTGGGAGTTGGGAGATGGGAGGAAGAAGCCTCCCTTGCAAGCACATGAAAAGAGGTTCACTTCCAGCCTTAGAGGGGGACAAAGTTATCAGACAAGTGTGCTGCCCCCATATTGGGTAGCCACAGGCTCTTCTTTATGGGGCCTGTCCTCTTTCTCCCCATAATCTGAAGCAAGCAGCCAAGGTATTCCTAGAGATCATTTGGTATCAGGGCCATCAAAGATAGGTGACTCTCCTGACCTGTTTTTGGAGAAGATGGGATGTGAAGAAAAGATGGAGACACAGATCCTTTGAAGTCAATTTTGCTGAGAGAGAATTCTCTCTCCTTCTACTTCCCTATCTTTGGATAATATATTCTTTTATCTGGAAAACAAGTTGTCCCATTAGTTGGAGTTAAACATTTATACTTAATATCTGGTATTGTGGCAGATTAAGAAATGGGCTTGCTCTTAAGGAGATTATAGTCAATGGAGAAACACACAAGTTACCCAATGATTATACTGTGGTAAGTGTGATTTACGGAAGAGCTAAGAACAGGGCACTTACGAACATGCTGGCGGACTCCTAAGTTATAGTCCATGGTTAAGGTAAAGTATCCTGGGAGAGGCAGGACTTGCACTGAGTAATAAATATTATCAATGGTTAAACAGGCTGAAAAGAGTAAAAGAGGCTTTTGGGCCAAGTGAACAATATATGTGAAGACATGGGCAACATGACCCTTTGGGAATTATTAATTGCCATGGCTGCCACCCAGGCTGGGAAGTAGAGAGTGGGAAAAGATAATGCAGGAGAGTTAGCTTCAGAAAAGATTGTGATGGGTTTTTTAAGTAATGTCAAGAAGCTTGCATTTTAAGACCTTAAGGAAGTGGTTGAGGATCACAGGCCAACAGTCCAGGTCAATTAGAGGGGATGTGGCCACAGAGAAGAATGAAGTTGATGGAGATGCATGTCCTCAAGTTCCTGATTCACAACATGGAATGCAAAGGGCTGGGTTTCCTTGCTGTTCTGACAGGGGAAATCATCAGCCTATGTATCAATGCCCCAACTGACCAGCTACTAATGTTGTGGTGTTAGACAGATTACAACTGATTTCCAACCCTTTCACTCAAGTCAGTTGCCTTCCATGAGACTCCTTTTTTTTGGTGGTGGGGGGGGACCTGAAAAGTTGGATAACAATATCTTTCCCACAGCCTTTTTGGTGAGTACTAAATAACATACGGGAAAAGTGAAAAGTGCCTAACATAACATCTGACACATACTTGGTGCTCAACAAATTGTTTGTTAAACTGTGACACATTTATTAGAACTCTACATAAACACTCCCCAACAGAAATTTCTGTGATGATGGAAATGTTTTATGCTCGGCTGTCTAATGCTATAGCCATAAGCAATATGTGGCTATTGACACTTGAAACATGGCTAGTGCAACGGCGGAACTGAATTATTAATTTTATTTCATTTTAATTAATTTAAATTTAAGTAGCCACATGTGTGGCAAATGGCTAGCATATTGAACAACACATTTATTTTCTACAAAACTCTTCACATAATTAAAATGTTTTGTTCTAAAAATATGAAAAACATAAGGTTGGTGATTTCCAAATTTTGATAATGCATTAAAATAACATAGATTTTAGTAATTAGTATTCTACTCTACCACTGTGCATTTTGAAATCTCTTGGAGAGAAATAAACCATTTTTTCATGACAATAATTTTGATTTTGACAACATGTTTGGATACATGTTATAAAATAAATGAATGATATAATTAATTTCAAAAAAGAAAATTACATAATAGCATATATAATGTGATCTCATTTATTTTGGAAAGGTATACATCAAAATTTTAATTCTTTATCACTGGAATGTGGGAGTATATGTAATTTGTGATATTGCTCCTCTGAATGTTTTATGTTGCTTGAATCTCTTAAAATGATCAGGTGTCTGAATGTTTTATATTGCTTGAATCTTTTAAGATGATCAGGTGTTAATTTTATAATTTGAACTATTTTGCTTATGTTACAAAAGTAAAAATGCATTAACCGAAAAGATTCTGGAAAATAAGAATAAGTACCAATTCACAGGAACACCACCTCCATTTATGTCTCCATTTAAGGCATTTAATTTTGTCTTTCTATTATGAGTAGAGAATCACCCCATCTTGACATAAAGTTAGAGAGAAAAGAGTTAAAGCAACTGGTCTGAGATCCATTCACTTCCTTTACCAACAGTATGCTAGTGGGTGAAAGCAAAGATGACAGGTGACCCAGTCTAATCTCCTTGTCAGCATGATAATTAGACCTCCTGGTAAATGATGAAATAATATTTGCTAGGAGGAAGGTACTTAACTATAGAATGTTCTTAACAGGATGTGTCTGGTTATGCACTGTACATAGAAATTAAATCCATAATCTATGGATTTATAATCTATGGTTCCTGTAAAATGGCAGGGACATTGAAAGGACACCCTTGACTAATTCATCAAGAAAGTGGCCCTTCCCCATGGACATATATACACTACCAAATGTAAAATAGATAGCTAGTGGGAAGCAGCCACATAGCACAGGGAGATCAGTTTGGTGCTTTGTGACCACCTAGAAGGGTGGGATAGGGAGGATGGGAGGGATAGAGGGAGAAACAAGAGGGAAGAGACATGGGGATATATGTATATGTATAACTGATTCACTTTGATATAAAGCAGAAACTAACACACCATTGTAAAGCAGTTATACTCCAATAAAGATGTTAAAACAAACAAACAAACAAATAAATAAATAAATAAATAAAATTAAAATATTTTTTTAAAAAGTGGCCCTTCCCTAACAACACTCATCAGCAATTGCTGACTGAGTTTCCAGGCTTTCCTAGGCACTGTCCATGGTGCTGGTAATTCAGACGTTAAGACATTCACTGTCCTCAAATGGTTCATAATCTAAAAGGACTCAGATAAATAAATAATACAGTGTTGCCAGTGTTAAGATATAAACATAGGTGCTGTGTTAGTACATACAAGAGATAGATACCCAGCCTGAAAGAATTATGGAAGCTTTCCTTGAAGGGGCGATACCTTAGAGGAAGTGTAGAAGTTAGCTTGGCAAATGCCTATTTGGTGTTCTAGGAGCTCTGAAAAGATTGATAGTAGAAAGGCACAGATCTATGACAAAGCATGCCATATGGAGAAAGGAAAAGTAGGCCAGGATGCTTACAGCCTTGATCATAAGAAGAAGATCAGTGATGGGCCATGATGCAGGAAAGGTAGAAAAGGGAATCCTGAATCTTTTATGTTACTTTGGGAACTTACCAACTATACTGAAAACAAGGGGAGTCATTTAAGCAATACAGTGACACAGTCATATTAGTATTCTAGAATGGTTATTGATGGGAAATTGATTAGAAGGAATTAAGGCAGGAAGTTAGGAGGGTTTGTCAGTGATCAAGGAGAGAAATAACAGGAAGCTGAAATAAGGCAGAGGCAGTGAGGGTGGAGAGATAAGAGTTATTTTGAGAGCCATTTAGGAGGGTCAGTCTATAAGATTAGATAGATTAAATGTGGGAGGAATAAGAGAGCAGTGAAGAGGATGACTTGTGCGTGGGATTTTGATTTCAGCAGCCAGGTTGATGGATTTACCAAATGTATGACCCAATGGAAAAAAAATAATTTAAGGAAAAATGATGAGTTAATTCAGTTTGGTTTTGGAATTTGAGGTGTCTGTGTGTTACAAAAGTAGAGATATTTAATAAGTACTTATATATGACATGAAGGGTATAGAGATCTAAGCTAAAGATAAAACCTGGAGGTTAAAACTTGCAGGTGAAAGTTGAATTCCCTAAGAGGGTTAAACATTGATCACATAGGGAAAGAGGGCAAAATGAAATGGGGGCTGGGTCCAAGAACCAATATTCAGGAGATGCAAGAATGAAGGAGTAGCAGAAGAAAGGAGCCCACATAAGAGGATAGGAAGAGGCCGCCAAAGAGGTAGAATGCAAACGAAGCACTAGGATGCACCGCAAGAGAGAGGAGAAAGGAATGGTCCTCAGTGTCAAATACTTCTGAGCTGTTAAGTTTTTAAAAATATCCTGTGTTTTTATAATCGAGGAGATCACTGCCAACTTTGGCAAGAGCAGGTTATTGATAACAGAAAGTGAAATCCAGGAGTTCTACTGGAAGCCATCTCAAGGGGAGAAGAGTAGGTTTCCTATTACAGTCTCCTGATTCCTATGAGAGTAATTAGGAGTCTCTCTCCTACCCACAGCGTGTGAGACATTGTCTAGAAAGTGATAGATTCTTACTAATCTTTGTTCTCTTATCTTTGGGGAAAATAAAGTACTAACTCGATTCTCCCTGGTCTCAGATTTACAGTAAGAAGAGCTTAGCTCAAATCTTGGTCCCACCATTTTTAGCTTTGTGACCTTGATTGTATCTCTTAATTATTTGTTTCTTAAAGGGAGGTAGGTGGACCAGCTGCAAAGCACCACCTGGGAGCTTGTTAGGAATGCATACTCCCAGGCCCCACCAACAGCCTGCTGAACCAGAATCTGCATTTTAACAAGATTTTTTTTTTTTTTTGCGGTATGCAGGCCTTTCACTGTTGTGGCCTCTCCCGTTGCGGAACACAGGCTCCGGACGCGCAGGCTCAGCGGCCATGGTTCACAGGCCCAGCTGCTCCGCGGCATGTGCGATCTTCCCGGACCGGGGCACAAACCCATGTTCCCTGCATCAGCAGGCGGACTCTCAACCACTGCGCCACCAGGGAAGCCCTAACAAGATTTTTTGATACTAAGGCACATAAAGTTTGAAAAGCATGGACTTAATAAATTAAATTCTACTTTTCCCAACTAAAAAATGGGATGTAACACCAAATAGATTTTTGTTAAAACTAATTAATAAAGTGAAAGTAATACCAATGTGTAGTATCCCTGGAGCCTACTGCTCAATGCTATAGAGATAAGAGAAAATAAAAAGGGAAAAACCAAATACTTCTTGTACCATTACCTTCCTTTTTCATTCATTTATTTTTAATTTTTAAATTTTCATTTTATGTATTTAAAAATTTTTTAACATCTTTATTGGAGTATAATTGCTTTACAATGTTGTGTTAGTTTCTGCTGTATAACAAAGTCAATCAGCTATACGTATACATATATCCCAATAACCCCTCCCTCTTGAGTCTCCCTCCCGCCCTCCCTATCCCACCCATCTAGGTGGTCACACAGCACTGAGCTGATCTCCCTGTGCTATGCAGCTGCTTCCCACTAGCTATCTATTTTACATTTGGTAGTGTATATATGTCAATGCTACTCTCTCACTTCGTCCCAGCTTGCCCTTCCACTTCCCTGTGTCCTCAAGTCCATTCTCTACGTCTGCATCTTTTTTCCTCTCCTGCCCCTAGGTTCATTAGAACCATGTTTTGTTTTGTTTTTTTAGATTCCATATATATGTGTTAGCATATGGCATTTATTTTTCTCTTTCTGACTTACTTCACTCTGTATAACAGACTCTAAGTCCATCCACCTCACTACAAATAACTCAATTTCGCTTCTTTTTATGGCCAAATAATATTACATTGTATATATGTGCCACATCTTCTTTATCCATTCATCCGATGATGGAAACTTGGGTTGTTTCCATCTCCAGGCTATTGTAAATAGAGCTGCAATGAACATCTTGGTACATAACTCTTTTTGAATTATGGTTTTCTCAGGGTATATGCCCAGTAGTGGGACTGCTGGGACATATGGTAGTTCTATTTGTAGTTTTTTAAGGAACCTCCATACTGTCCTCCATAGTGGCTGTACCAATTCACATTCCCACCAGCAGTGCAAGAGTGTTCCCTTTTCTCCACACCCTCTCCAGCATTTATTGTTTCTAGATTTTTTGATGATGGCCATTCTGACTGGTGTGAGATGATATCTCATTGTAGTTTTGATTTGCATTTCTCTAATGATAATGATGTTGAGCATTCTTTCATGTGTTTGTTGGCAGTCTGTATATCTTCTATGCAGAAATGTCTATTTAGGTCTTCTGCCCATGTTTGGATTGGGTTGTTTGTTTTTTTGTTATTGAGCTGCATGAGCTGCTTGTAAATTTTGGAGATTAATCCTTTGTCAGTTGCTTCATTTGCAAATATCTTCTCCCATTCTGAGGGTTGTCTTTTGGTCTTGTTTATGGTTTCCTTTGCTGTGCAAAAGCTTTTCAGGTTCATTAGGTCGCATTTGTTTATTTTTGTTTTTATTTCCATTTCTCTAGGAGCTGGGTCAAAAAGGATCTTGCTGTGATTTATGTCACAGAGTGTTCTGCCTATATTTTCCTCTAAGAGTTTGATAGTGTCTGGCCTTACATTTAGGTCTTTAATCCATTTTGAGTTTATTTTTGTGTATGGTGCTAGAGAGTGTTCTAATTTCCTTCTTTTACATGTAGCTGTCCAGTTTTGCCAGCACCACTTATTGAAGAGACTGTCTTTTCTCCATTGTATACTCTTGTCTCCTTTATCAAAGATAAGGTGACCATATGTGTATGGGTTTATCTCTGGGCTTTCAATCCTGTTCCATTGATCTATATTTCTGTTTTTGTGCCAGTACCATACTGTCTTGATTACTGTAGCTTTGTAGTATAGTCTGAAGTCAGGGAGCCTGATTCCTCCACTTCTGTTTTTCTTTCTCAAGATTGCTTTGGCTATTCGGGGTCTTTTGTGTTTCCATACAAATTGTGAAATTTTTTGTTCTAGTTCTGTGAAAAATGCCAGTGGTAGTTTGAAGGGGATTGCATTGAATCTGTAGATTGCTTTGGGTAGTAGAGTCATTTTCACAATGTTGATTCTTCGAATCCAAGGACATGGTATATCTCTCCATCTATTTGTATCATCTTTACTTTCTTTCATCAGTGTCTTATAGTTTTCTGCATACAGGTCTTTAGTCTCCTTACGTAGGTTTATTCCTAGGTATTTTATTCTTTTTATTGCAATGGTAAATGGGAGCATTTCCTTAATTTCTCTTTCAGATTTCTCATCATTAGTGTATAGGAATGTAAGAGATTTCTGTGCATCAATTTTGTATTCTGCTACTTTACCAAATTCATTGATTAGCTGTAGTCATTTTCTGGTAGCATCTTTAGGATTCTCTATGTATCGTATCATGTCATCTGCAAACTGTGACAGTTTTACTTCTTCTTTTCTGATTTGGATTATTTAATTTCTTTCTTCTCTGATTGCTGTGGCTAAAACTTCCAAAACTATGTTGACTAATAGTGGTGAGAATGGGCATCCTTGTCTTGTCCCTGAACTTAGTGGAAATGGTTTCAGTTTTTCACTCTTGAGAACGATGTTGGCTGTGGGTCTGTCATATATGGCCTTTATTATGGTGAGGTAAGTTCCCTCTATGCCTGCTTTCTGGAGGGTTTTTTTTTTTTTTTTATCACAAATGGGTGTTGAATTTTGTTGAAAGGTTTTTCTGCATCTATTGAGATGATCATATGGTTTTTCTCCTTCAATTTGTTAATATGGTGTATCACATTGATTGATTTGTGTATATTGAAGAATCCTTGCATTTATCCTTGGGATAAACCCCACTTCTCATAGTGTATGATCCTTTTAATGTGCTGTTCAATTCTGTTTGCTAGTATTTCGTTGAGGATTTTTGCACCTATGTCCATCAGTCATATTGGTCTGAAGTTTTCTTTTTTTGTGACATCTTTGTCTGGTTTTGGTATCAGGGTGATGATGGCGTTATAGAATGAGTTTGGGAGTGTTCCTCCCTCTCAATATTTTGGAAGAGTTTGAGAAGGATAGCTGTTAGCTCTTCTCTGAATGTTTGATAGAATTTGCCTGTGAAGCCATTTGGTCCTGGGGTTTTTTTTTTTGGTTTTTTGGGGGGAAGATTTTTAATCACACCCTCAATTTCAGTGCTTGTGAGTGGTCAGTTTATATTTTCTATTTATTCCTCGTTCAGTCTCAGAAGGTTGTGCCTTTCTATGAAATTGTGCATTTCTTCCAGGTGGTCCATTTTATTGGCATAAAGTTGCTTGTAGTATTCTCTCATGATCCTTTGTATATCTGCAATGTCAGTTGTTACTTCTCCTTTTTCATTTCTAATTCTGTTGATTTGAGTCTTCTCCCTTTTCTTCTTGATTAGTCTGGCTAATGGTTTATCAATTTTGTTTATCTTCTCAAAGAACCAGCTTTTAGTTTTATTGATCATTGCTATCGTTTCCTTCATTTCTTTTTCATTTATTTCTGATCTGATCTTTATGATTTCTTCTGCTAACTTTGGGGGTTTTTTGTTTTTCTTTCTCTAATTGCTTTAGGTGTAAGGTTAGGTTGTTTGAGATGTTTCTTGTTTCTTGAGGTAGGATGGTATTGCTATAAACTTCCCTCTTAGAACTGCTTTTGCTGCATCCCATAGGTTTTGGGTCATCGTGTTTTCATTGTCATTTGTTTCTAGGTATTTTTTGATTTCCTCTTTGATTTCTTCAGTGATCTCTTGGTTACTTAGTAGTGTACTGTTTAGCCTCCCTGCGTTTTATTTTTTGTAGGTTTTTTTCCTGTAATTGATATCTAGTCTCATAGCATTGTGGTCAGAAAGGATACTTGATACAATTTCAATTTTCTTAAATTTACCAGGGCTTGATTTGTGACCCAAGATATGATCTATCCTGGAGAATGTTCCATGAGCACTTCAGAAGTAAGTGTATTCTGTTCTTTTTGGATGGAATGTCCTATAAATATCAATTAAGTCCATCTTGTTTAATGTATCATTTAAAGCTTGCATTTATTTATTTTCATTTTGGATGATCTGTCCATTGGTGAAAGTGGGGTGTTAAAGTCCCCTACTATTATTGTTACTGTCGATTTCCCCTTTTATGTCTGTTAGCATGTGCCTTATGTATTGAGGTGCTCCTATGTTAGGTGCATAAATTTACAATTGTTATATCTTCTTCCTGGATTGATCCCTTGATCAGTATGTAGTGTCATTCTTTGTCTCTTGTAGTACTGTTTATTTTAAAGTCTATTGTGTCTGATACGAGAATTGCTTCTCCAGCTTTCTTTTGATTTCCATTTGCATGGAATATCTTTTCCCATCCCCTCACTTTGCGTCTGTTTGTGTCCCTAGGTCTGAAGTGGGTCTCTTGTAGACAGCATATATACAGGTCTTGTGTTTGTATCCATTTTGCCAGTGTATGTCTTTTGGTTGGAGCATTTAATCCATTTACATTTAAGGTAATTATTGATATGCATGTTTCTATTACCATTTTCTTAATTGTTTTGGGTTTGTTTTTGGAGTTCTTCTCCTTGTGTTTCCTGCCTAGAGAAGTTCCTATAGCATTTGTTATAAACCTGGTTTAATGGTGCTGAATTGTCTTAGCTTTTGCTTGTCTGTAAAGGTTTTAATTTCTCCATCAAATCTGAATGAGATCCTTGCTGGGTAGAGTAATCTTGGTTGTAGGTTTCTCCCTTTCATCACCTTAATTATGTCCTGCCACTCCCTTCTGGCTTGCAGAGTTTCTGCTGAAAGTTCAGCTCTTAACCTTATGGGGTTTCCCTTGTATGTTATTTGTTGTTTTTCCCTTGCTGCTTTTAACATTTTTTCTTTGTATTTAATTTTTGATAGTCTGATTAATATGTGTCTTGGCGTGTTTCTCCTTGGATTTATCCTGTATGGGACTCTGTGCTTCCTGTACTTGATTAACTGTTTCCTTTCCCACATTAGGAAAGTTTTCAACTATAATCTTTTCAAGTATTTTTTCAGTCCCTTTCTTTTTCTCTTCTTCTTCTGGGACCCCTCTAATTTGAATGTTGGTGCGTTTAATGTTGTCCCAGAGGTTTCTGAGACAGTCCTCAATTCTCTTCATACTTTTTTCTTTATTCTGCTCTGCGGTAGTTATTTCCACTATTTTATCTTCCAGGTCACTTATCCATTCTTCTGCCTCAGTTATTCTGCTATTGATTCCTTCCAGAGAATTTTTAATTTCATTTATTGTGCTGTTCATCATTGTTTGCTCTTTAGTTCCTCTAGGCCCTTGTTAAACGTTTCTAGTATTTTCTCCATTGTATTTCTAAGATTTTTGATCATCTTTACTATCATTAGTCTCAATTCTTTTTCAGGTAGACTGCCTATTTCCTCTTCCTTTGTTTCGTCTGGTGGGTTTTTACTTTGTTCCTTCATCTGCTGTGTATTTCTCTGTCTTCTCATTTTCCTTAACTTACTGTGTTTGAGGTCTCCTTTTTGCTGGCTGCAGGTTCGTAGTTCCCATTGTTTTTGGTTTCTGCCCCCAGTGGGTAAGGTTGGTTCAGTGGGTTTTATAGGCTTTGTGGTGAATGGGACTGGTGCCTGTGTTCTGGTGGATGAGGCTGGATCTTGCCTTTCTGGTGGGCAGGACCAGGTTCAGTGGTGTCTTTTGGGGTGTCTGTGAACTTAGTATGATTTTAGGCAGTCTCTCTGCTAATGGGTGGGGTTGTACTTCTGTCTTGCTAGTTGTTTGGCATTGGGTGTCCAGCACTGGAGTTTGTTGGTCGTTGAGTGGAGTTGAGTCTTAGCATTGAGATGGAGATCTCTGGGAGAGCTCTTGCCGACTGATATTACATGGGGCTGGGAAGTCTCTGCTGGCCCAGTGTCCTGAACTCGGCTCTCCCACCTCAGAGGCTCAGGTCTGACAGCCAGCCAGAGCACCAAGACCCTCTTCGGAAGTCTGAAGTCTTCTGCCAGCGTTCATTAGGTGTTCTGTAGGAGTTGTTCCACATGTAGACGTATTTTTGATGTATCTGTGTTGAGTAAGGTGATCTCCATGTCTTACTCCTCTGGCATCTTGAAGGTCCTCCCATTTCCTTCCTAAATTTTGAACTTTTAGCAGGTGAAACTGTGCTAAGAAATAGACCATACACCATTTCTGCTATTGTGTGAAATCTATCCATATTCCCCAAGTAACCAGAATCAATTCTGTCAGCTTCTGTGAGAAGATATGTGGGCCATTTGAATTTCCCCAGGGTGAAATCTGTTGAATGTATGACTAAACATATGAAAATGGGTGGAACAATAATTACTCATTAGGTATATAAAATTGTTCCTTGTTGTCTTGTGACTGATGTTTCTGAGCAAATACCAACACATTCATACACTCTTATGTGCCTGCTTGCCAACCCTTCTGGGTTAGAGATCATTATTCAACCATCTCACAAATATTATTTCTGAGCTGCTACTCTGTTCCTGGCATTGTGCTCTGCTAGAAATGCAACAGTGTAACCACTTGATGTGGCTCTCAATATCGTGGAGCCTATAGTCTTATTTTTTCCCAGAAGTTGGCTCTACTCCTGCTCCCAGAATCCTGGTCACCCAATTTTAGTTTACCATTTAGTATTGCTCCCGACTTTTGTTCCCATGCTTTTAAATGACAATCAGGGTCACCTTACTGCTAAAACCTGTAACTGAACTTCACTGCCCAGTATAATTCTGCCTCCAACAGATTAAATTTTACAATCCAACATTTCCAAGACCAATCCAGTATTCATTCACTTATCTGCCATTTGTTCAACAAATCTTTGTTGAACACACACTTTGTTAAGCACTGTTCTAAAAATACGGCCCAGAAAGAAATAAAGAATATGATAATTTTAGCTAACAACAACCTGCATTATGATTTTGTTAAAGATAAGTTCTCTGAGGAGTGCTACACTTAAGGTTATCCTAATCACAACATCATGAATAATGTTTTACTCAGTCAATGAGAACTTTTTATTTGAAGCATTGCAGTTTTCCTGGAATTCTCCTATTTTGTGTACATCAGAATTTCCAAGTCCTTGATATTTTTCCTTTTCTACATGGATTTCTTCATAAGATAGTAACTCATTGAGGTAGATCTGAATATTCACCTGTCCTTTGAACAAAAATTATAAGTTTATCCCAGATTTAAATAATTGGTGCTCTATATCTCTGTAGAATTGAGATTTAAAAGTTCTTTACATCATTGTTCTCATTGTTTTAATATTCTGAGGAGAGGCCAACTGGGTCAAGTTCAAATATCAATTATTTATCTTATTCTTGATATTGTTTTATGAATAAATCTTCTACTAGGAGAGAATTTCAACTCAGCTGAGGTAACATGGAAGCTAAAGACTGAAAGATGCAGAATAATGGGATCATCACAGGCTCAGAGGGGAGAGAAAAAGGGAAGAAATGTGGTTGGAAAATAGTGACAGAAGTGCACTCAAAAGAGAGAGAAAGTAGCTTCTGGTTATTGCTCAGCAAGTCCAAAGAAGCATAGGTAATTTATTCATGTGAAATAGAAAGTATAAGAAAGCTTTTGAATATTAGAACTGTATTCTATTAAAATACTGCAATATGTCAAGTGGTTTAAATTATTTTATCTTCCAAAAATAATGTCATATAATTAGGAGAAAGACTTTAAGGGAATATTCCACAGTGTTATCTATGTAACTAACGTGGGGAGATGGGATTACTAGGTATTTTTGTTTTCTTCTTTATAATTTTCTGTATTGTTCACAATGTGTATGCTGTTCTAGTATGAAAAAAAATCAATACTCATTTTAAAATGAAATGCTCCCTTCTCTATCTTCAGAAATAATCACACTCTAGTTTTGAATAGGCCTAAGTTTACCACAGCAGGAAAATTTTAGTTTCAAGTGAGCTTGTAACTGAGATCATGCCTTCCATTCCATTTCTCTCCTGAAAAAGGACTATCATTATTTTATATGTACATAGTTGTATATATATTTATACATATTACATATGATTGTAATACTAATATAACTGTTATATATAACAATAATATTATATTGTTTTTATCTGTGTTCCCTACTAGACCATGAACTCCATGAAGCAAGGGCTGTATCTCCAGCATTTAGAACAGAGTCTGGAATTGATACTTCTCTTTATATTTTTGAATGAATGGATAATTGTTAAAGTGAAAGAAGGCAAGAGAAGCATAACTGGCTATTATGGTGGGTGCTGTGACATAATAAAATTGATTTCTGTGCCTTTGTGTGTGCTGTGTGAGCCTTATCTGAGATTTTTATCTTGTAACTTCAGTGAAAAAGAACTTCTGACTGAAAGTTTGCATCTGGCCTTAAATTCTAGGTCTTTCCCAGATAAGTCTCCAGGTCACAGTTTCTTTATTTATAAAAAGTGTGGAGGATAGACTAGAAATTCTCTAAATTTCTTCCTCTCTTTTCGTGTTTAGAATATTTTCATTACACATTATTATCAAATTTGTTAGTAATTTTGTTGATAGTTTCCTGCATTTCAATCCAGTTCCATTTAGTTTCTACTATGTGCTAGCATCTTGCTGAGATACATAGCTTCTGACGTGATTTAAAAACACAGTTTAATGTACCTATAAAAGGGTTCATATTCTAATGGTGAGCTTATATTTATAAGATGTGATTTTTAATATTACATCTTTAATTTTGAATTTAATCTAGAAAAGTTAGACAAGAATAATCATTTCTTTATGCCATCTCCTTATTTAGCTGTAAGCTCCCTATACATAGGAAAAATACATTTACTGTCTCTCTGGTCTCAGGGACCAGCACTGGGACTGCCATCTAATGATGATCAGGACACATTCATTTAATTGAGCTGCAATCCCTGAGTACCACTTCTGGCTCCCAGTCTTCCAGGCTTACAGGCTACTGCCTATTTAACAAGCTGTTGCATTTAACAGATAGATTTCAACCACCCCCCACCCCCACCCCCAAATCTGGTTCTGGAGTCTTTATTTTAACCACTAGGCTAGCCCTCCTCAAGATTTTCCCTTTTTTGGAAGAATGAATAGAAGACTTTAAAACATAATCTTTTAAAATGACATACCCAAGACTCTTTAGAACTTGTTCTCTCGTTTGAGATATATTTCAAGGGACATATCCATTTCATGCTGATATTGATGTCACTGAATTACTGATACCAATGTCTACATCCCCAACCTTAACTATATCTCACCCTCCTATGGACCCTTCCTAAGTCACTCAGTCTGTGAGGCCCCTGACTTGCAGTCTTACAACATCGATTTTTAGCATACAGTATATAACAAAACTGTAATAGTCTAGTCACTCTAATCTTCATACACTAGGGCTCTCAGAACATAGCAGTAAAGAGTTGATTCTCCAGTATTCTCCTCACTGTGGTGGCCCACTCAGGACTGTCCCATACAGTCTGCTCTCCTTCATGCTCCAGCCACATCAGCTCAGAATTCTGACTTCAAGCTTAAGGCAGCACATGGATTTACTTTCCTTCCAAAATTCTATTAAAATGTTAGTAAGTAAAGAAAATCTATATACAGCCCCAGCCTGAGAATGGAGCCATCAGTGATAAGAGATATTGAGGAATTTTTATAATATGTTAAGAAGTTTGGATTGTTTGATAAATCAGAACAGAGAAAGAAAATAGTCCACAACACAAAGAAAATCTGCAGTTGAAGAAGAAGTTGTGGACACAGAACTCAACTGGGCCATGATGAAGAAGTCTAAGCAGTTAGGGAACTGTTGTCCCAATAGCCAGGTGAGTTGTCTTACACCTCCATCCCTAACACACAGACACACACACACATATACACACACACACACACGGAATCAGGCTGCAGTCATGATCTTCTATCTCAACCAAACAAAGGCAAAAACTAGAATCTCTAATAAAGGTGTTCCTGCACCAGAGCTGAACCTTCTTTAAGGTGTTCCGTCTGTGCTTTCCCATTCCCACAAATTAGGACAGATTAACAAACCCTGTCCATGAACAAAGAGCAGCCGCACCTGGGAACATTTGCATTTGCTGTTCCCACTGCTTGGTACGTTCTTTAACTAATATTCACACAACTTTGTTTTTTCTTCTTTTAGACCTTTGTTCTGACTGCCATCTTATTGTAAAAGCTTCCATGACCAACCTGTGTAAAATAGTCACATACCTGTCTCCACTCATGGCATCCTTTATCCCCCTTACTCTTCTTTATACTAATTGCCTGGAATATTAGTTTTATTTGTTTACCTGCTCTCTTCCCCTACTGAAATATAAACTTCATGAGTTCAGAGATTTGGTTTTGTTCACCGCTGATTTCCCAGTGTTTATGACAGTATCTGGCATTTAGTAGGTGTTCAACAAATATTTATTGAATGTATAAATGAACTAACTTAGTAATATGACAAGAAAACTCAAGATGCCAGCTAGCTGCTCAGCAGGTAAAAAAAGCAAGAGGCCTAAATTAGTGGAGGAATTCACAAGGTCTGAGAACAGTGTCTTTGTGAAAAGTGGATTCCATTAAACACGTAAAATTAAAAAAGCAATTGGAAGCTTTTGAAGGCATATAGTTCTTCTGCCCCCCAAGTAAAACAAAAACATTTAGAATCTCCAGAAATAACTACGGAAATATATGCAAAAACATCATAGTCCAAATATGAACCAAAAAATGTATCGTGATTTTGAGCAATGAAGAGAATGAAATGAAAGACTCTATTTGATTTTTATGCTTAGAATATTTAGCCTCCAGTAGCACTGTTTTAATGTCATCAAATTGCTGACTCTTATTTCTTCCTGACTGTGTGACCCAGACACCCAGGGCAAGAAGAACTTTCTAAGCAGTAGCTGAGCAGATTATTTCACTCCCAGGCCAAACTATTTCTCCAGTGGAGAAATGGAGAAATCTTTGTCTTTCCTTAGTCCATGGCTTCTTTAAGAATTGTACTGCCAGTATGGTCACCAGTCACATGTGGCTTTTAGCTTTACATGGAATTAAAATTACATAAAGTTAAGTATTCCTTTTCTAGTTGTACTAGTCACATTTCAAGTGCTCAATAGCCACATGTAACTAGTGACTACTTCTGAATGAATGAAACTGAGCAGTGAAGAAATAAAAAAACTTTAATCATCACAGAAACTTCTATTGTTCCAACAAATGATGGAGACCAGCAGGTAAAATGAGTCAAAGAAGATAGGCAATTTTGCATCTCAGTATTTACATGTACTTGGAGAAGCAACAGGTCTGCAGTGGCTAATAATTTCTCAGGAAGGAAGGCGTGATTTTACATGTTTATAAAACACCACAAACCTATGTCCCCTTTGTTTCACATCACTCAAAGTCCTGCTAGGAATCTAGGTCCATATTCCTGCTTGTTTCCTTTCTGGGGTCATTTGATGTGGTTAGGAAATAACTTTCTGTCTCTGTCCTCTTTTCGGTGGTAACCCTTAATAATGCTAAAACTGCTGGATATCCTTCCAATTGTGTTGCAAAACAGCATGCTCCTGTGATTAAAACTATGTAAAAGTTAGCACCCATTTTCTGTTATCTATTATTCCTGCTACCTTGTATTTTCTTTTTGAATTTTGGAAGAGCCATGTTCTCCTTCAGAGTGAGGGTTTTAATTATTTTCTAAAATACAATTGGAACTTGAAAATTCTAGATTATTTGATTATCTACTTATTTCCTATCAAGATTACTTTTCTTTCTCTAGGGGAAAACACAATATTTGATTGTACATTGAATAACATTTCCACTATCATAATTTTGCAAGTGCACCTTATTGATTTTGTTAAAAAGTCAAGCCATAGAAGAAGCATTGAAAATGATTATAATTACAAAAGGGAATGTAAAGTCAGGTTGGTAGCTTGAAATCAGTCACAGAAATAGGAAAATGCTATAAATGAGCCTTCCTTCCCCCACCAATCAGTCAGTTTACCTGTAAGCCACTGGGTATGAGGTTCTGCAAGTTTATAATTTTATTATTTAAATGGTAGGTATCAAGGAGCAATCTACATGATGACAAGAATAGAAACAGATTTATATGTAAATCTCTCTCTCTATATTACTTAGAACTATAAGTGAAACCAATTGAAGAACTAAGTAGCAATACAAATAAAATTAGTAGGGAAGAAGTAGTATAAATAAATTAAATTGCTAATCTTTCATAGGCAAAGTTTATAGCTACTATTTAAAACTGATATATTGAGAAAAACAGATTTCAGCATATTGTTTAGAATAAATGTGCTAACAAAAGGTTTGTGGGGAGGAGGACAAAAAATTTTTTTCATTTAATATTGCTTAATACTGTTTGAACTTTTACTATGTACCTATGTTACTTCAAAAAATGCAAAATTTCAAAATAAAACACATATTAACTGCCACATTGACCTTGTTCCTCCAAACCTTCCACATTAATAAATGACTTGTTATTGAACTTAAACTGTTTCAGGAAAATAAAGAAAAGAAAAACATTTATTAGGTACACACTATGTGTACTATCGTAGGAGTTTCTACATTCATTAATTCCTAATCTGTTAAATCCTCCTAATGCCCCTGTGAAATAGATACACATAGGAACGCTTTTAGAATTTAGCAACCTGAGGCAAAAAGGGGTATATCTGAGGCAGACATTTTGGAACAATCCCTACAATGTTGGGGATACCCACCGTCATCTGTGTATAAAACCAACTTTGTTAGCGTTATCAGGATTGCAGCTACATTTCTCATTGAATATCCCTTCCTTTTTGTTAAAGAATAAAGACTGTGAAGTGGGATAGAAGGTGAAAGTATATTATTCTTTGATCATGCTCGCTTGGCCACAGGTGGGCAAGCAGATTGACCTGTCCATCCAAACTGAGTAATTCCTCACTTCTTCACTTTTTGTTTATGACTTTACTTCTTCATCCTTGGCAAGAGCAGAAAGTAAATCATGGCATTTCTTGGCTGAAAGGCAGAGTGAAACAGCTGTGACCCTTGAGATATTGTTTACTTTACTGCCTCCTGACATGCACTCAATCACTTGGATTAGACATGCTTGATGGCTTTCGTTCACACAGTTGGCTGTTCTGTCTGCTCCACCAATTGATGAAGGACAGAGAGTGGCTGCTTTAAGCTATCTTTAATGGTTCATTCATTCGACATTTATGAGCACCTACTGTCTGCCAGATACTGAGACGATTACAAACAGGAACAAATCAGGTACCCCACCCTTAAGGTGCTAACAGTCTAGTAAGGGAAGACGTACTGATGAATATTAATCATTACACAATGAGTATAATTACCAGAAGAGGTATGAATAAAGTAACATGGCAACACAGAAAAGAGACAGACTAATTCTGCAGAGGAGGAGAAGGTGGAGAAAGGCAAGATACAGGAAGGTTTACAGACAAAGTAAAGATATTTAAAGATATTTAAATTATACCCTTGTGGTAGGCAATGGCCAGTGCAGTAGAAAGCTTCATGACACAGTAAGAAATAAACCCCAGAAATCAGCAACTGTGGCACAGTCACAGGCCATAAAAAGGTAGTAGGTTGAAGAGGTGTAGTGATGCACCACCCAGATCACCCCTTTAGGACCAAAGCCCTCAACCCTAGCTGCCAGCAGTGTTATCTGTTGAAGGCTCAAAGCTGAGTTTTTTCCCCTGGAAATCACCTTCCTCCAAAGGGGTCCCAATGCCTCCATTGCCGGGGGCAGCCTGATTTATCATTTCAAGTATGCAAACGCTTAACTGCATTGCCTCTGACGGAGGGTAATTCTGGTGGGTAATCTGAGTTCCAGAGATCTCCATATGTGGTAGGCTGAAAAACAGCCCCACAAAGATATCAAGTCCTAACTCATGGAACCCAGAAGTATTATTTTGTATGGAAACCAGGTCTTCACAGATGTGGTTAACCAGAGGGTTTAATGATTGAGAGAGGATCTTGCATTAGCAGGGTGGGCCCTAAATGTAATCACATGAGGAGAAGGTGATGTGAAGACAGAGGCAGAAATTGGAGTGATGTGGCTGCAAGCCAAAGAATGCCACGTGAAGAGGCAAGGGGTGGATTTTCCCCTAGTGCCTCCAGAAGGAGCGTGGCCCTGCAGACACCCTGATTTTGGTTCAGTGATACCGATTTAAGGTCTGTGGCTTCCAGAATGGGAGAGAAAATATGTGCATTGTTTTAAGCCACCCATTTTATGGTAATTTGTTACAGTGACCACAGGAAAAGTATACAGCGTGGCATCAGCTAAGGCCTTTGCTGCAACTGCATCTCAGTTTAACTTCTTCCTCTGCCCAATCCCGTGAAATAAATTAAGCCAAGTCTCAGCAGTTACTCCTTCAGCCTAGACCAGCCTTTTGTGGTCTGGCCTTGCTCAGTACTTTAGAGTAAATACAAATTCATCTGGAAGAGGAGCAAAGGTCAGGGAGGGGACGACATATGTAATGTGTGAGAGAACCCCGTGGATTTGGAGAAGTTCTGGGGCATTTAGGGCATATATATGTGCTGAGCCTCACATCTTGAAGCTGCCCTCAGGGTCTCCTTATGGCCTAATCCCCTACTTTGCTTCTGGCCAAGCCCAGCTCTGACACTAGCACAGTGGGACTGCCTCATGCAAGACTTTTTTTAAAATTTTTTATTTATTTATTTTGGGCTGTGTTGGGTCTTCGTTGCTGCCTGCGGGCTTTCTCTAGCTGTGGTGAGCGGGGGTTACTCTTTGTTGCAGTGCGTGGGCCTCTCATTGCAGTGGTTTCTCTTGTTGCGGAGCGTGGGCTCTAGGCGCGTGGGCTCAGTAGTTGTGGTGTGCAGGTTCAGTAGTTGTGGCTCGCGGGCTCTAGAGTGCAGGCTCAGTAGTTGTGGTGCACGGGCTTAGTTGCTCCGCAGCATGTCGGACCTCCCCGGACCAGGGCTCGAACCCGTGTCCCCTGCACTGGCAGGTGGATTCTTAACCACTGTGCCACCAGGGAAGCCCAAGGCTCTGCATTTTATGCTCAGCTGTTTGGACATCATCCCCAAAGCAGTGGGTGATACTGAAGGATTGTTTTGCTGGGGAGTAACGTGATCATATTTGTATATTTTCAAATCAATTGGCTACAGTGTGTAAATGGGAGTGAAGGAAAGAAAAGCAGAGTAACGAGAGTAAGAAGAGTAAGAAGAATGAGAGGAGCAGAGGGTAACAAGGTGACATGAACTTGGTAAGCTGTTTCCTGGACTTTGAAGGCAACTACTTCAGAAAACAGCTATGTTCTGGTAGTGCTACCTTGAGCCCCATAACTAAGTGTTAAGAGGCTAACAATTGGAGAAGGTGGCAATAGTTCTGAGGACAATGTACCCTTGACCGTGGCTGGCAGAAAGCTGTAGGGACCTGGATCATATTGCCTGGGTGTGAATCACAGCTTTGCCACTTACTCATAATATATATTTAAGCAAGGTTTATGAGCTATGCCTGCCTTTCCTCATCTACACTAATGATACCTCACTCACGGAGTTATTGTGAGGATTAAGTGCATTAATATATGTAAAGCACTTAGAAGAATGCCTGGCACATAGCAAATGCTTAATAACATTAGCTATTATCAGCCCAGCAGTTTCCTCAAATGTTTTATAGTCAGGAGAGTTGCTTTTCATTTATCAGAGCCCTGGGATCTCAAGAAATGGTGAGGAGAAAGGAATGTATTTATTAAAGGTGCTGATTAAAATTGGAAAAGATACACTGCTACTAGGAACTTCACCCTCTGCCCAGCCCCTAGCCCCAATTTTCTCCTTCCCCTTCCCCACTGAGAATGGTGAGCTGGGCATGGGAATTCCATATGCTTAGAACTAAAAGGGGACTCATAGTCATCAAGGTAAACCACCCACCCAAGGCTGGGTTCCTACTATAGCCTGCCTCATCCTTTGGTTCCAGCACTGGACTTGAACACATCCAGCAATGGGAAACACACCATTCCCATCATCACAAAGCCCACAGTCCAGTGGCAGGCACAGCCATAAATTAACAATTATATATGTATATAACAGCACAATATCAATAAATGGTACAAGGGAAGCTGTCTGGAGGGTGCTGTGGGAATAAAGATGGAAGGACTAATTTACCTTGGGGCAAGCAGGAAAGGTTTCACTAAGACAATTACACCTGTGATGAATCTTACAGGATGAAGCTTTTCTTGCTAGCCAGAAAAGCTAGGGACACGTATTTGATGCAAAAGGAACAGCCAACTAAGACACAGAGTCTGGAAAGAGCCAGCTCTTTTGGAAAATCTTGATAGCTGGAATACAGTTTGAAGAGTGGTAGAGGTGGAGCAGCGAGAAGGGACAGAAGTTTGGGCAGAGGAAATAGGTTGTAAATCCTTCAAAGCAGTGCTAAGGTCTCTGTAACTATCCTGAAGGCCAGGGGAGAATTTGAAGATCCCTAAGAAGAGAAGCACATAATCAGATCGGTAGCTGTGGTGGGACAATTGCAAGGCCTCCTGGACATAATGAGGATGTGAATCCTCTTTGAGACACAAAATTTAAAACCATAGTAATAATATAAAATCTAAGATATGATGTAATTAAATGCTTTCCTCAGGATTGTGCATATAATCAAAGACATTTTTATTTATGAATTTTATGATTGCTTCATCCAGAGCGCTATTTTACAGACACGAAAGTTCAGAAGACATGCTTGCGCAAAACAAATGAAGAAGTGAAAAGATCCAACTAAGAAAACTGCTTTTTTTGTTTTAGTGTGAATGTCTAGAAAAGTAAAGTGTATATTGTCTGAAAAGAATTGCTCTATCAATCTCTACAAACGTTTCTGTTCCTGTGAAAACTCTGTGTGCATCACTCAACATATGTACCCATCAATCACTACTAGTTTGAACTGAGGGTTAGTCTGGTAAAATTTCCCAATAAAATAACAAGTGCTAAAATGTCACTTCCTAAAACTGAGAATTTTATTCCACAAAGGTAAATTTAAAGCACAAGTTTGGAATTGAAAACAAAACAAAAACTTTATCAAAATGAAATATATTTTGGAAGTGAAATGCATTAATAGTATTTCACAGATTTTTTTCCCTTGAAGTTATTAGGTGTTAAAATAAAACAGTGCTTTTCTGTTAAAAATGGATTGTATGTTTATAGTAAAACACTGACAAAGTATAAAGGAGAAAATAAAAATTATTCATAAAGACCTAGAAATAACTATCATAAATATTTCACACACTCCTTTCACACACACACACATATTATATATTTATCACTTATTTCTATTCATTTAAATTATGCCATAAGTGTTTTCCTATAATATTCAATGTTCTCTGAAAAGAATATTTTAATAGCTGTATAATATTGCACCATAAGGTTATTTCATAAATTATGCAACTATTAACTTACAAGTGGGCATTAACATTGCTTCTAATTTTCTATAGTTTAAGAACTCTGTAATGTTCATTCTTATACATGAATCACTTTTCACTTCTCCACAGCTCTGGTGACTTTCTAAGGGCAGAGTCCTAGAATAGAAATGTTGGGTCAAAATATAAGTTACACTTTTAAAGTTTTTGCCACTTATTGCCAAACTGCTTTTTGCGAAGTTTTTACTAATTTGTAGTTGCACTAAGAAGTGCACAGCTTGACAGGCAAAACATAATATATAATTAATAATTATTTTTCCTTATTATATGTGAAGTGAGGCTTGTTTCATAATACTTATTGGACAACTATATTCTGTGAATTGCTTTTCCATGTCTTATTACCAGTTTTCTACTGGGGTATTGGTCTTCTTCATCTCTTTCTTTCTTTTTTTTTTTTTTTGCGGTACGCGGGCCTCTCTCCCGCTGCGGAGCACAGGCTCCGGACGCGCAGGCTCGGCGGCCATGGCTCACGGGCCTAGCCGCTCCGCAGCATGTGGTATCTTCACAGACCGGGGCACAAACCCGTGTCCCCTGCATCGGCAGGCGGACTCTCAACCACCGCACCACCAGGGAAGCCTAATCTCCTTTTGAATTAAGGGAGGAAGGGAATTTTCTTTGTATTATAGATGCTTTAGGATGCTCAGGAATGCCCCTAATGGGGGAGTTTGGGCTTTTTTTGGGGGGGGGGGCAAGCTGGTTAAGCTGTTGATCTGGATTCTATATCATGCTGCCAGTGGGAGCCTATTAAGGACACCTGGGTTAAGATCAAGACCACGAAGTGCATAATTACCATATTATGCTCACGCTTTAGTCTTTTTAGTCTGTCATGTTTGTTGCAAAACTGAGAATTTGCTGCTATACTGATTCTAAATATTTGTAACCTGGAATCAAAAACACAAAATTAAATTTCTTTATCAAGAATTTAAGAAAACTAAATACATGCTTCAAATAGTACTTAACAATATAGAGCCCATAACTTATTGTACTTACCCAATGTTAAAAAAACGTCATGTGCCTTTCATTTTCAAAATATTAGTGTGTAGCTCTTATAAATGTTGGGGAGAAAAAAAGATGTCGGGAAACGTAAGTAGAAAAGACAGACTAAAGCATTATTCTCAACACCGACAGAAATCACCAGAGGACACTTTCTCCTGTATCACTTTGTTGAAAGCGGTGTAGAATATTTTCCTTCATATACTCTAAATTAAATGACTAATTTTTAAAGTCTATGCATTGCTTTGATCCCTACACATAACAGAGAATTGAGTCTTAACCCTGAATAAAGCTGACTCTTCCTGTTTAAGAGACCCAGTCAAGCCCCCTAGGAAGGATGGCTACTCCCCACAGTGACACTACAACGTGCTTGGGCTCTCACTGCAGGGGGTCTGGTGTTTCGCATCGATTCTAACAACTCCAACACAGAAACAGGGGACAGTGGCATGCAGCATGTGTGCACACATAACCAAACAGTGTTACAGACACGGAAAAATCCCAACATTTAATTTACACAAGGGGAAATGTTCACATTGTGTTTTCTAGCATAACTGTGTCTTTTTTCTTCATGTTCAGACTGGAGAAGGGATTTTTCTCCTTTTCTAAGGTGAGCTGCTGGTATTATTATCCTATTTAAATCTTGTTACACTGTAAGAACTAACATTTGCCAATTTGCTCATTTCTTCACTGTAGGCCCAGTAAAAATGAGGGAATCTGTTGCCAAAAACAAATTTCAATTTGTTCACCCTTTTCTCAACCCAGCTCCTAAGTTTATACGGAGTCCCCTCAAATTTTAAATGTAAACGATGCAGTGGAACTGCTAAAGCTAAATTTCACAGTTGAACTGTGATAAGATAACAAACCGACAGTCAGGTACAAATTGTTCAAAGCCACTTAAGTATCTACTTATGCCCTGGTAATTATTCTCTTAATAAATGAAAAGCCTTCCTTAGGAAAGGAAAAGACCTCATATGGCTTTGAGGTCAAAGGTCATTGGGGCAATCCCTTCCTGCCTTTTACCCACAGGTCCACAATGTGCCAGTTTTAGCCCCAGAGGGGTCTGACAGACACACCCAGCACTTCAATGGGGTGATCAGCTGAGGGAACCTGAAATTTGGGAAAACTCCATTTGGAAATGAAGTATTTTGGAAGGAAACTGGCTGATGCCAAACTAGACGGTTTATTCTTTTGGATCTTTGGCAGCAAAAATGTACACTGTGCCATGGTCACTAGATACACAGATGAGGGAAGCATGCTATGATAAGTATTTACTGCTTGAGATGTTCTTCATACTTCCTGGATTCAATGCCCTGATAGAAGTAGCAAATATTCTCATGAGTCCCTTTTTCAGATTGCAATTCTTTTTCCCTACAGGTCGACAGCAGTGCAGCTCCGGATACCTTCTTGTACAGGGATGTCCACTGGCAGCATCCTGGTGCTGGCCAGGTCCACAAGCTGCACCTGACTCACATATGTGTCTGGGAAGTCCAAGAAGGGATTGTTACTACTGGGACACAAGACACAAAGGCCTTTAGAGTTATAGTAGGTTTTAAAGACATGCAACTAACTGGTAGGGGGTGTGTGTGCATGTAAACACCTTAATCACAAGGTCCAAAGGGACAATTCTGTCTCACCTCAATTTGGCTTCCTTGAATTCTGTGGAAAAGTCTAGGTTAATGAGCGTGTTCTTTTACAAGAGCTCCTCTTCTGGCAAAAGGGTTAGTAGGCTTTCGGTTGCATGCAAGTTGTACCCTGTTAGGTGGAATTATAACCTTGTTACTGTTTTTATATGGAAATTAAGTATGGCTTAAAGAGATGGATATGAGTGCCAAGTTGACAAGGGGTGGATCTGTGATAGTTAAGTTTATATGTCAACCTGTCTGGATCAGGGGATGCCAAGATATTTGATTAAACATTATATTTGGGTGTGTCTGTGAGAGTGTTTCTGGATAAAATTAGCATCTGAATTGTTGACTTAGTAGATTGCCCTACCCAGTGTGGGTGGGCATCACCTAATCCGGTGAGGGCCTGAATAGAACAAAAAGGCTGAAGAAGGAGGCATTTGCCCCCTTTTCTGCCTATTGTTTGTGATGGGATATTTAATCTCTTTTTCTGCCCTCAAACTGGGATTTACATCATGAGCTCCCCACATTCTCAGGTCTTCGATTCAGAGGGAATCCCATCACTGGCTTTCCTGGGTTTCCAGTTTATACATGGCAGGTTGTGGGACTTCTCAGTCTCCATAATTGTGCGAGTCAATTCCTCATAATAAATCTCCTTTTATAACTTATTAGCTCTGTTTCTCTGGAGAACCCTAACTAACACAGACACCATAAATAGTCACTCTCTTGCACTGCTGGTAAATTGCTACAGTCTTTCTGGAAGGGAATTTGTGAGTGTACTTCTAAAGCTTTAAAAATAGCCACGCTTTTTGAGATTACAATTCTACATCTAGAAGTTAGCCAATAGAAGTATCTATGGATGAATTTACAGATTTCTCCACACAAATGAACATCTCAGTATAGTTTAGGAAACTAAACAATAATTAGACATAACTTAAATGTCTCATTATTGGGGATTTATCAAGAGAATTATTTTATCCTTCAAAGCTACACTGTGAAGGTTATTTTTGACAGAAGTGGGTACTCTTGTATTAGTCTTATGTAACATGAAGTTATAAAACAGAATGTGGAGAAAAGTGGTGGGGTGGTGGTGGTATGATGAAGTGGGAGATTGGGATTGACATAAATACACTAATATGTATAAAATGGATAACTAATAAGAACCTGCTGTATAAAAAATAAATAAAATTCAAAAAAAATATATGGGTAGAAAAAAGTCTGGAAGGGAATCATCAAAACATAACCAATGGCTGTTGTGGTACAGTAGAATTAAGAGTGATTTTTCTTCTTTTTCCAATTTTCCAAATAGTCTGTAATGTACTACTTTTAAATTTCATACATTTATTTTTTTTGTAAAATATGATAGTTTATGACAACCAAGAAAAGAGATTTATAAGATTGGAGAAAACAAGGACAAGGAATAAATTCCAGACCCTAAAAAAAACAAAGAACAGAATGTACTTATGATGCCATTTTTATATATAATTTTTTGACACAAACCTGCATTCCTACAGAAAATGGAGTTTTAAAGTCATGGGTGTGAAAAAGGAGACAGCAATGATGGGATTCCTCTAAGAAATGAAAACTGAGTCTATAAACATCACTAGTTCTAATAACTATCTCCAAAGGAGTTAAGGTATAAAGATCAGGAACTTTATTTTAAATGCTTTTTTAAAACCTCAGAACTTTTGTCACTTATCCTTTTCAAAAACTGCCTCACTGTTTCCTCATAGTAATCACTCATTTATTTAATAAATATTTTTAAGCACCTATTATGTGCCAGGCACTTTTTTAGGTGCTGGCACACGAGCCATAAAGAAAACAGTCATTGTTCTCATGTTAGCATAGTCAGGTTCACAGTAATTGACTTTAAACAGCCTAATGTGTCAATGAGTGATAAATGCTGTGAAAAAAAATAATAAAGCAGAGTGAAAAAATAGAGAATGCAGCCTCTTTGCTTAGCTGACATTTGAATAAAGACCCCAAAGGAAGTGAGGAGGTAGGCTAAGCTGAGTTCCAGGGGAAAAGGAGTAGCATTGCAAGCAAAGATGACAGGATGATGGCCCTGGGTCAGGAGTGTTCGGTGGCTTTGGACCAGCAAGGAGATCAAAAAAGCTAGAATGGAGTAAGGCAAAGGCAGAATGGAAGGGATAAAGTTAGAGAGGTAATAGAGAGTCAGACAACATATTGAGATGAGGGTTAGCAAGGAAATTCTTCAATTATGAAGCCTTATGTCCAAGTTTTACAAGAAAGCAAGGAGCTGGACAGATTCTATACAACTCTCAGAGTCTTAGGTGAAGGGAATCCCCAAAGGTAATGACTGCCAACAGGTAAACAAAACAGGGTCAATATTTAGGTCTATTGACAGGTGTGAAAGGTATCTGGAGACAGTTTGGGGGCTAAGAAGGTGGGGCTGGGGTTTCCTTGAAACCCAAAATGATTCAGAAATAATTTGCATTATAAATATATTTTCAAATAAAAGTTTATTTTTGAAAATATGTTAGAAAATGTCAGTGGGTGCTCTTATTGGATAACCAAGCATGAAGAATGAATATCCTCCAGTTCACTTCTGTAGTCAGTTTTGTTTTTCTTTCAAAGAATAAGCATGTAGAGGCTTGCAATGGCTTGCTATAGAGAAAAGGAGTAATTTGAATGTTTCTCCTGGACTCAGAAATGATCCAGATTATTTGGCAGCTTGACTTCTTCCAGTTTGCTTTGCATTTGCATTTTAATATAGTGCCAATAGACATAACTATCTTCTTTGAACACTTTATTCCTTTCCTTTACAGAGTAGTAATTCTGATCAGAGGATAAAATAACAACTTAAAATGAAATCTCTGATAGAAATCAGGCCAATTGAAATAAATAAATTTAAAAAGAAATCCTACCTCAAGATGTATGTGTAATAGAGTGAAATGATACACTCCTGCTGTTTCAGAAAAGATGAATTACTATAAATGCTGCCTAAACAAGAGATGAAACTTCAAAATATTGGCAACTGAAAAAACACAGAGCTTAACCAAGGAGAGGAAAACATACCACGTAGATTTGCTATGTCCTTTTAACCATAAATGCCTTAAAATTTGTTAATTAATTAAACATTATTGTGTATATATTCTGTGCCAAGGGCTGTGCTTGGCACTAGGATAACTCAGTCTAGTAGGGAAGGATGGTAAGTGAATTAATTGTATTATAAACATAATGAAAGAAGTAAGCTCACAGGAGTGCAGGGAGTTACTGTAGAAACACAGAAAAGACTGAAGAACTGGCAAAGGCTTCCTGAAAGAGATATTGCTTGGGAACCCTGAAATTTAGGATTTGAAGGATGGTGCAGCAGGACCATCCTTTGAAAAGAGTCAAGAGACCTACATTCCAGTATGAACTCTACTATTAACTAAACTTGAGACTTGAAAGGTCCTGGGAAGCATTCATGAAGGGAAGAGACAGGAAAAGCAAGGATGCTATGAAAGTAAAGAATGCTTGACACAGCTTGGAAAAGACTGTGGGCCTTGTGGAGTGTGGCTCTAGCCCTTTGACCAGCTACGCCTAGGGAGCTGCTTATTCTGGGTTTCCTGGACTCAAGAGAGGCAGTGCTGGTACCTTTAGTATTTTTCCTGCATGTCCTCTATTGTCTATGGACTTTTCCAACTCCTCCATAACAATTTTTGAAAACAAAATGTGATCTAATCCATTGATTTTCAATGGGTGGTCCCAGAATCTCCTGCAATACAATCACCCAAGGTCCTTATTAAAAATGCGGACCCGAGTCTTACCTTAAGGTTGCTGAATCAGAATATTTGCATCTAGAGTTAGGAAACCTGTATTTTAACACCCTTATTAGGTGGTTTGTTTGCACCAACTCATTCTGGTCCACCTATTCCATCCTCCCTGCCAGCCACAGAAACTGGTACCATATTTGTACTTCCAAACATGGACATGTTGGGGATTGAGCCCCATGACTCTCAGTCCTCACCTGAGTGGGTTTTCTACTCTACTGTGTAATTTCCTATTTTTGATCCAACAATTTAAACTTATTTAGTGTTTCTAGAAGTAATGTGGAGCGATTCTTATGTTAGGCTGTTAAGAAGTCAAATAGGAACTTAAATTGTGCATACGGTAATATTTTTATATTATCTGTGAGCAAAAATATTCATGGAAAAATACTGAAAGGAAACACAACCAAGTGTTAGCCATTTTTGTCTTCATGGGGCAAGGATGTTGTCTTTATTCATCTTTCTCTCTTCCCATATTTTGTATCCTCCAAAACAAGCACATATTTTATAATTTAAAATAACAATAACTTCATTTAACCTGGGATAAAATTAAAATTGAAATGCCTAAAGCAATAAGAGACCCTCAGAGAACTTTCATAGCTTCTGGTAAATTGTGTTTTCAAGATTTAACCGTCTCTGTTGGCCCTGGCCTCCCAGATGGTATGGATCTGCTCAGTGATCTCTGACCTCACTTGATTTCTGAAGATGTCCTTTGACCATCAAACTTTGCCCTATTTTTCCTGAAAAATTAAGTCACTAGAAACTTTGATTCATGGACGAAAAAGGTTTGGAAGGTTTCAATTTGGAAGATGAATAAAAATCACAGGGAGTAGTGTCAGTTCACTTCTAAAACTCTATAAATCTTTTTTTGTGAGAAATTTTAAAGGCAGGCTTCAAATTCTTGATCTAGGATTTGAAAGTTAATGAGCATAAAAAGAAATTAAGATATTCTTCCCATATAAAGCCAAAATTTTTAAAGATTTTGATTTTCTTTTGGTAATTGTTTTAATTATGAACTGATTATTTTTCAATTTATTTTAAAATTTTTATGTAATATACTGCTATTATGTACAATTTAGAAAATAAAAAATAATATTAACTATCCATAGTTTTGCTATATATTCATGCTATATATTAATAATACAGCGTATTTTCTAGTCTATGCATAGGTCTGTGAATAATTACATACAATTTGGATTCTTATAATTTTTTATAATATTCTAACACACATTTCCATGTTACTATACAGGCTTTTTTTTTTTTTTAACATCTTTACTGGAGTATAATTGCTTTACAATGGTGTGTTAGTTTCTGCTATATAACAAAGTGAATCAGCTATATGTATACATATATCCTCATATCCCCTCCCTCTTGCGTCTCCCTCCCACCCTCCCTGTCCCACCCCTCTAGGTGGTCACAAAGCACCGAGCTGATCTCCCCGTGTGATGCAGCTGCTTCCCACTAGCCATCTATTTTACATTTGATAGTGTATATATGTCAGTGCTACTCTCTCACTTCATCCCAGCTTACCCTTTCCCCTTGCCGTGTCCTCAAGTCCATTCTCTACCTCTGCATTTTTATTCCTGTCCTGCTCCTAGGTTCATCAGAACCATTTTTTTTTATTCCATATATACGTGTTAGCATACGGTATTTGTTTTTCTCTTTCTGACTTACTTCACTCTGTATGATAGACTCTAGATCCATCCACCTCACTACAAATAGTTCAACTTCGTTTCTTTTTATGGCTGAGTAATTAGAAACATCATTGAACCAAAAGATTTCTGATACTAAAATCATCACAGCACTAATTTATTTTGTTCAAATTATGAATCTACTTCAAATCACCTAAAATATGCTTTTGGTCTCATGACACATTTAAATATTTAAGAGGAGTTGCATTCTATTTTCCATTGTCCTATGATATAATGAATCATATCTAGGGGAAACAGTGATAAGGGGCAGCATAAGTTTAGGTGAAAAAAACTTACTTTTAGCTCTCATGAAGGTATCCATCTAATGGATATTCATATAAAAGAGTTTATGACTAAATAATCAATATTATCAACTTCTTAAATAGAAAACCTAACTTGTGATCACAAATGACTTTGACCAAATTTTTGTGATTCTAATTCAAGGATGCTTCCCATTCCCCTGTCCCACTTTAGAAGCTGTAGTCCCTTCAAGTCTGGTATAATGTAGAGAAAATAGACAGCTATTGGGCTTGGAAAATCTTAGGCAACTTTTACTGAGCTGAGCATTGAAATATTTCCAGATGAATATGAACTCTCTGAACATCTGGGTACTGATGTATCACCTGGAGACCTCCCTATATTCCTCAATAAATCAGATGGCATCCAAAGCTAGATAAATCCTTAACATGAAGAAAGAAGGCGGCAAAATATTCTACAGTAAATGATGTAGCAGGTAACTACTGGTTATTCATAAAGGAACACTGGTTAATAGAAGGCACTGATAGTGCCTAATCTTGGAGACCAGAAATAACAGTCCCAGGAAACTTGAGTTCAGTTTCCCTGCTCTTTCAGTAGGGAGCTTATTATAGCTCCCCTAGTTTCAGTTAACTCTCATAAAAAACTTCCCAAGCAATTTTTACATTAGAATTTCCCTTTTCTTTCCTATAGTGACACATGCTCTTTACATTTAAACTTAAATTGTCCCACATCAATCACCTAGTAGTTCACTCTGGGCTTTAGAAAAGATACAGCTGATTCACAAAACAAGCAGAGTGCAAAGTGGCTCTCTTCCCTAACTCTAAATTCAATTCATCATGCTGATATCTTGAAATCAGCTACTGTGAGAGTACTTTAAGCCACAGAAATCAGCACATACTTTAAATCAGAACCCTCACCCCCAGCCCCAGGGGCTTGTCTGACCAGACCGCCACTGTTTGTAGAGTTCTATGTACGGCTAAAGCATAAGCATAGTCTGATAATCATGCACTTGGTGGCCTTGATATTAACATAGATGTTCTTAATTGGCTCTCACTGGCAGTATGATCTAGAGTCTAGACACAATAGCATAAGCAGCTTGCAAAGAAAAATGAAAGACAAATTTCCCATTTAGGAGCATTCCAAAGTGACCCACTGTACAAAGCATAGAAAACCCCCTTCCTCCCCTTAATTCAAAGGAGAAGAAGACAAAGATGAAGAATGAAGAGGAGCAGGAAACAGAGGAGGTGGAGGAGAAAAGAAGGAAAAGGAAATAAAAATAAGGAGGGTGAAAAAAAGTCGTGTCAAAAATCCTGCTTTTTCCACAGTGGCCAAAATGCATGGTCATCATTCATCCTTTGTTTCAGAGGCACTTTTACTATGGATTTTATTTCTCCTTTTCTTTTATTTTATACCAGTATTAGAGTATCCTACAACATGCCCTATTATTAGTACAGAAGCATTCTGGACCATGCTTTGCTTCTGCACCTCAAAATCCAAGACTGTCTACTCCCTTGAGGGCCCTAAATTCCACTAATGACTCATAATAAAATGTTCTATTTCTAAGACTCATAATAAAGGATCCTCAGATGTAAAAGAAGCAGTCACAGGCAAAATAAGATTAGATAAGAGACTGAACTTGAAGCACTGCTCTTGGAGAGATCCAAAGGTTTAAATCAGACTCAGTATAAAGTTGGCTTTCAGAAAAGTAAATTTCTTATTAAACTGCTAGCTTGACTCCCATTTCTCAAAGACCCTTATTATAGTTTATTGCAGTTTAATACTGGTCAAATATTCACATCTTTTTAAATATATTCTATTGAGACTTTCTGAATATCAGATAAATAGCCAAGTGAGGTATCCAAATTTCTCATTCAGGCAGTTCAGATTAGATGGTTTCATAAATTATATCAATGGTTCAGCACATACTCAGCAGTCTCAAGATACAGGATGATTTCTATAAGTCCACGTATATGTCTAAGTATAATTGGTATCCCCATGCATCGCAACAACAAGAAGGTGAAGGTGAAACATAGGTACTATAATTTGCAGTTTGCACCATATTTCAGGTGCATTTCTGTTTTGACATTATATTCAACTTAATTGTTTTTTTCAATCAAAATCTTAATTGTATAGTTAATTAATGCTAATTAGTTGATGAAGTATTATAATCAACTGTGTACACTTTCTATTATGTGATTACACCTATACATTTCTTTAAAACTAAGCTTGTCTATAGATACCTCTAAATGAAAGTATGTAAAAAATTACCTCTAAGTGTTAATTTTCAGAAAGATCAAAACATATGAAATTAGACCTTTTATTTTGAAAACTAAATTCTAAACTCCCCTTCCCAAATCAAGAAGTTGAGACTTTTTCTCACTAAAAAATAAGGAAATGTGATTTAGAAAATGCCTAAGCCTCCAGCCCTGTGGTAGAAAAATTTATAGTTTTAGGTAACAAATTCTCTTAAAATCCTTCATAAATTATTTAGATCACTATTTCCCTAACTTGGCCATGTATCAGAATCTCTTAGGAGGCTTTTAAGAATATAGATCTCAGGATCTCTGTCTAGATCAATGGAGTCAGAACCTTTGGGGTGGAGCTCAAGAATTCATATTTTCAAAAAATTTTTTCTCCAGGTTATTTTTATGTGTAATCAAGTTTAGGAATAAAATATTTTAGATAGTTACATACTTTCTACCATCACTTGCTATCCCCACTCTCATTCTTCCACATACTCCAAAAAGCAAATCTACATAAACGTGAAGCCGAGTACCAAATTTAGAGAATTTGTGTTCTTTTTTTTTTTTTGCGGTGCGCGGGCCTCTCACTGCTGCGGCCTCTCCCGTTGTGGAGCACAGGCTCCGGACGCGCAGGCTCAGCGGCCACGGCTCACGGGCCCAGCCGCTCCGCGGCATGTGGGATCTTCCCAGACCGGGGCACGAAACCGAGAATTTGAATTGGTCTGACTTAACATGTAGTTCACAAAGTTCACTCTGGAGGCCGCTGTGGAAAAGGCAAGACAGGAACTTTTACCATCCATAGCTATTGCAACCATGATACCAGTTCAGAACTGGGTGGCTTCTGACCAGGACCTACATTACAGAGGAAACAGTGAAGATTTAAAATATGAACCCAAATCACAACGCTTGATACTCTCAATTGCCAGCTTTGATTTGTGACCTGTTGCTTCTTGCACATCAGCAACTCTTTTTTGCATCCTCTACTGTAAAAAGATTGAGGAATTTATAAGTGTTAAGTCCCTTGAACCACAATGGGATTCTAGCTGTAAAACATACAGCGAACCCGGAAGGTCATTTTGGTCATTTCTGGGTTCCACCCAGAAATTAGAGTCTGAGATAAGAACTTGAATGCAGGTAGCGGTGGTGGCAGGGGGTGAGGTGTAATGCCAGGGAACAGTACAAGGGGTGTTCTTGAGTTGGTCACAGCTGTGGGCACTGGGGCTAGATTATGCTGGAATCTTCTGAGGAGCAATGTAGAATGTGCCTCCAAATTGCTCACTGGAAGGAAAAAGGAGAAAGGCATTCATGTACCAGCTCCCATCTCCCAGTAGTCAAGGACTGCCCCATCAGATGCTTATTCTCTGGCATTCCAGTTTGCACAAGTGTGAGTGCCACCCAGTTGCTACAAGCATCCCATACCACAATGTCAGAGAAGACCTGGAGCACAAAACAGAAGGTATGCAGACAGGCAAAGCTGAGGTGCTCTCAGATTACATATTTGTGTGAAGCTGGTTGTTACAACAACAGCTGGCTTAAAACTAGGGCCAAGAAGACCAGGAGGAGGCACAAAAGTTGTCCTATACAGTCATGCATGTATCGGGAGGCTACTGTTCTGCAGTGAGCCTGCAGCTTAGAGGTATGAGGTTCCAAGGCTGAGTACCCTTATTTATGCATTGAAATATTTCCAGAGTTCTCCAAATTACCAAAAACAGCATGAAGTTATGCTCCTTACATACCGTTACATTGGCACTCTCTGTACAGTGTCATCTCCCTTGCTCCTTATACTGTTAATTTCTTACCCCCCATTCAAGCTTTCTCCTTTCTGTTCCTATTGAGCATTGCTTTGTATTTCACCTTTAACCAGTGAGAAGCTAACTTAGCTTCAAGTGTATGGTACACCTTTAGCAAACGAACAAGATATGGAAATTATAGTTAGGGTACCAGGCACCTCCATGATAATTTTGGCATAAGTCTCCTCCCTGACTAGCATTACCTCACTGTCAAACACCACTAGAGACAATAAGAAGACTACTGGTGCTCTGAAACCAGGCTCCTTGGGTTCCTAGGGCATACAAGTAAAGTAAGTGGTGGAGTGCTTCAAGTATTTTGAAGATTCATGGTCAATGATACTGGTGGAAGAACCCAACACAGCACATTTGCCTGACTTGTTATTGTCTGCCATGCTTCTGGAAGATAGGCCTTGTTCCCCTTCGTCCCTGCTCCTAAATATTTCTCAGAGATGATGCTACTTTGCCTGAGGTACCATCATCACCACTATGCACTTAGAAAGTCAGGTTCCCAACCCACCCCCAAGAACTTTCTAATTCCACTGTTTGGACATTGTCTCTGATGGAAGACCACTTTTCAATGTCATTGACTGTCTGCATTTGACCTGTGATCCATGTTAATCCTCTTGCCCTCAGCTTGATTGTCTCTTTATTCCCAGCAAGGCATGGACCCAGCATCTGGGAACATGTACCTTGATTCTTTGCTGGGAGATTTGTTGTTACAGGAAATTGTGCCTTTGTGTATTGCTGTTATGTGAAGGGATTCAATATTTCATAGAAACAGAATAATTAGATTCACTTATACTTTTGAGGCATTACATATTACTGTGCAGGAACTCATCAAGTTGAGTTTGATCTAAAATAATACAAAAACAGAAAAGCAGAAAGGAATATTCATTCCCTCACCCTTCTTTTTGCAGTTCACATGAATATCCCATCTCTAATCCCACTCTTTAATCATATTAATTACGACTCTATTTCTGTGGCAATGGGAAGAAAGTGATACTAAGGTTTAACAAAAAGGGGGGAATATTTTCATTCATAAAACTGAACAATTAAGGGGGTATTTGACTTCAGATATGGTTTTACCCAGTGTTCAACAAGAAGCAAATAGACGTTTCTATCTTCATTTCTTGGCTTTGCTTCTACAACGTTAGATACATTTTCTGCAGAACCCCACTCCCACCCAGCAGCTATAATGTGACTGCAGCAGCTCCTGTCCCTGCATGCTTCTGTGCAGGAAAAAGTCTGAGAGTATTTCTTAGGATTCACAGTGAAATTCTTATTGCACTTCACTGACTCTCATTAGCTTATGCAATTATATCGGACTCATGGATTGAATTGTGTCCCCTTCAAATTCATATGTTGAAGTCCTAACCCCTTCCCACCCCCAGGACGTGTGATTGTGACCCTGTTTGGAAATAGGGTCACTGCAGATTTAATTAGTTAAGGTGAGGTCATATGGGAGTAGGGTAAGTCCCTAATTCAAATGACTGGTGTCCTATTTTCCTATAAAGGGGAAATTTGCAGATACACTGGCACACAAGAAAGATGCCACATGAAGGCAGAGATTGGGATGATGCAGAAGAACCCAAGAAATGCCAAAGATTGCCAGCAAAACACCAGAAGCCAGCTGAGAGGCATGGAACAGATTCTCCTTCACAGCTTCCAGAAGGAACTAACCCTGCCGCCACCTTCATTTTGGAACTGTAAGACTGTAAGATAATAACTTTCTACTGCTTAAGCCACTGAGTCTGTGGTACTTTGCTATGTCAGTACCAGGAAACTAATACATGCACCAATCACCACGGTCAAGTGAAAGCAATACTCTGGCCAGGCTTGAGTCACATGCAGGCCCGCCATACCAGGAATGGAATGACAGCACTGGAACAGACTGAGGGAGGGGGTGAGTCTCATGGGGATGTTAGAGTTGGAGGATGAATGGAAATTGGGTACAATAAATTTCAGCTGTCAATGATATAGTTCCCTATCTTCTATCAATTTCAGGGGGAACAGAGTTCACTTCTCTATTTATCGATGTGATAAATATTTGTCCTCTTTCAGTCTTTCAGTTACACCTGATATTTTCTCTTCTGCGCAAGGTCAAGTGTTTCTCAGGCCCTTAGAAACATTGGAAATGTCCATGATTTCCTTCCCAGGTTGAAGGTGTTAATGGAAGCAATGACAATGTAAGATTCTTGAAAAATAGTTACAACGTTATTTCAGTAATCAGAGTATTTGATCAAAATGTTTGTCCATAAAGTATGAGAGAGATTTTACTATACTAATATACCAAAGTAGTGATATGAGCATATATAGAAATTCTACAAACAGTGCAAGAGGTTTCCCTTTTCTCCACACCCTCTTTTACAAGCATTTATTGTTTGTAGATTTTTTGATGATGGCCATTCTGACCGATGTGAGGTGACACCTCATTGCAGGTCTGATTTGCATTTCTCTAATAATTAGTGATGTTGAGCATCTTTTCATGTACCTCTTGGCCATGAAATGTCAATTACTCAGCCATAAAAAGAAATGAAATTTTCAGAGATGTGGATGGACCTAGAGTCTGTCATACAGAGTGAAGTAAGTCAGAAAGAGGAAAACAAATATCGTATATTGATGCATATAGGTGGAATCTAGAAAAATGGTACATATGAACTATTTACAGGACAGGAATAGAAACTCAGACATAGAGAATGGACATGTGGACACGGGGCAGGGAAGGGGAAGGGGGGATGAATTGGGAGATTAGGTTTGACATAAATACACTACCATGTGTAAAATAGCTAGCTAGTGGGAACCTGCTGTATAGCACAGGGAGCTCAGCTCATTGCTCTGTGATGACCCAGATGGGTGGGATGTGGTGCAGGAGGGAGGTTCAAGAGGGAGGGGATATATGTATACATACAGCTGATTCACTTCACTGTACAGCAGAAAGTAACACAACATTGTGAAACAACTGTACTCCAATAAAAAATAAATTCTACAAAAAGCTAAACTTTGGAATGGTGTATAAAAAAAGGAAAAAATGGAGCTTTCAGGTTGAGAGAAATTCTACAGAGTAGTAATATGTGTGAAGCAAGGAACTGTGCTTTAGAGGAGAGTTGAAGTCAATGCTGGTATTATTAATGTATATGTTGAGATAATAAATGTTTAGCCATTGGTATATATATTCATGAAATGGGGTATTAACATTCTGTTTGTTTTATATTTAACTCTGTAGGGTCTACTAATTTACAATTAAATTAAAAAATCCACTAGGACTAATGAGCTAATAATTGCAAAGAACTCTTGAGCATGGATAAAAGGCAGCAAGGGAGGACAAACTTCTATTCATAAAAATCGAAACATCTGAGACTTTAATTACATCCCTTGCTAGAAGGGACTTGTAATCAGTTATGGGGACTAGCTCATTAATGATCTGCTGTGGGATTCCTAAACAACATATTGAAAGCGATTTCACTTACCAAATGTGAATATGCTTGAGAGCAGGCATTTTCTGATAATTCTGTTTCAATACAGCAGGTTCCCTTTTTCTTTCAAATTCAAAGGATTCTAATTAGTTCTATAATATAACACACCTCTGCATTGTCAGAATTTTCATTTCAGTTTTTAAGTTGGGCAGTGAGTGTATGTTTGAGGGATATTATTTCTAGGATGGGGGAAAGGGAATAAATAAAAGAATTTCTTCAACTCTCTGGGTAAAGATAGCTATGGGACTAGGCTCAGTGAAACAGAGACTCAAATATTTGGTTCTCAGTGCTGGAATCCTGAGTTTGCCCAAAGAAGCATTGAAGGAAGTGCCAAAGTTTCTCCAACTATGGTATTTGTCGACCAAATGTTCTGGAAAATATATGAAGAAATTTTATACATATACATGTATACATGTGTATACATAATCTCTAACCTGAAAAATTTTAAACCTACTTAAAAATGGGAACAATAGTACATTGAACACCCTTAAATTCTTCACTTTGATTCCAGCATATATATTTTGACCTATCTTTGTAAAAGTTTGAATCTAATATTTATTTGTTTATATTTATTATTTACATTGGAAAATGTTAATTAGTAATCTAATGTTGGGAATTTAGATGATGGCAATTTATTTTCAGTTTATTCATCTACATATTCTAATACAATGAATATGAATTACTTATATAAATAAAACATCCCGGAAAACGATTCTTACTGAATTATTTAGAAATGCTTTCATTGGGGTGTTATTGAAGTTTCATAAATTTCATGTTATGCATTTGAATCTATGTGTAGCATCAAAATTTGTGATCAGGTGTGCGTTACAGATCCCTGAAAAACAGTAAAAATTCAAGATTTGATTTTTCCCATATACTAGGGAGTTTGCAGGTAGGAAGTCCAGGGCTGGTACCTTGGTCCCACAAATTCATAAAATACTCAGGTTGCTCCTATATTTCTATCATCCTTATCATGAATTCCAGGTCACATGGTCTTAAGAAGTGCCCTCAGGTTCCAGTGTCAAGTCCTCATTCCAATGAGGAGGAAGGAAGACAACCTCTGCCAGTGAAGTTTGCCCATTTAAAGGAGTTCTTTTTCTTTTTTTTTTTTTTTTCCCCAAAATCTCAACCTAATGACTTGTTCTCATATCTCAATGTGTAGAACTAAGTCACTTGGCCATGTCAGGCAGTAAGTAAAGCTGGGAATGTAATGTTTTGCTAGGCACAATGCCTCCTCTAAAAAAAATTGAGTGTGAAACACATCATTTTATATACCACTAAAAGAGAAAAAAAATCTCCTACCAATGAAACTATGGCATGATTTTCTTTTCATTTAGAATATTTATTTGCTAATCATTTAAAGAATACTTTTAGATTTTTTTTTTTACACTTAGACTATAGTCATATATCATGCTGTTCTGTGTCCAGGACATCGTGCATACATACACTTTTTATTTAAATGGTAAATTGTAAAAATCTTTTTGAAGACATCGTGAAAAGCAATTAAATTCAAAATGATTGGTACCAACAACACATGTAATACACTGATTATGTTGATGTGACAACAAAGTAAACAGTACTGACCAAATTCACAGAAGATCAAGCAATGACAACTAGGTCATGATGCCTCTTGGCCAACAGTGAAGGCAAGACACCAACAATGGCAAGGCTATGGAACAAAAACAAGTTTGCCCTGGAACCAGTCAGTATGGCACCTAAGAATTAACTAGACTGCTTTTGGATAGTCAGTGGTGTTTGCAACATGACTACTTGAATCTGTGTGGCAGAACCTTTAAATTTAATTCATATTCCTTTTACAAAGGAGGTGGTGGTATTCTCTTCTAAGTAACTATTTGAGAATTGAATGTAACTACTTTCAAAAGACAAAAAAAAATCCAGAAATTAGTTAAAAGTGTTTTAGATTTCATAAGCAGAACTGAGGGAGAAAAAGCACACTGGGTCCTGAGCAAAGAAAAGAAGCATAAATTAGAGGGCAGAGTAAAAAGTGGTATTTGTTCAATGCAACCTTAACAGAGATAAAGGCTCTGGAAGTAAAGTGTACCGAGGCATTGAAATTGCATCCCTGGACATGCTAGGGGCACATAATTAAGCTAAGTGTGAGGGGCAAGGATGCTGATAGGATAATAACTAGCTCAGTCTTCTGCTGTGATCTTGTATGCTGTCATCAGTGCAATTAAGGTCACATAATCCATCACCTAGCAGAGTATCTGGCATATAGTAGTGCTCAAAATTATTTATTACATTGAATTAGAAAATTAAAATTTTTATTGGGATGAGGAGTTGAGAAATATCCCAGGATATTCATGAGCATTATTTTTTAGTTAAGCAGGTTAAACAGAAGCTCCTTTTAGAGATTTTTATTTCTTGGTGGTGGTGGTAGGGGGTGATAATCAGGTTACTCCCTAACTCTGCAACCTAGGTGGGAACCAGTAGGTAGGAATAAGACATGCCCATCAAAAGCAAAGAAGCTGACTTAAATGTTACATGCTGAAAGAATATCCTAGGTGTCTACCTTCTTACAAGACAAACATGGGATGTACTGTCAGCAAAAAATGGATTCTGAACGTATACTAGATGTCATTCAATCACATTTATATGCACTTGCTCTCTGTAGCTTCCTGAATTGAATACTGTGGGAAGATAACAGAAGAGACTGATAAAGTGTAAAGAGAGGCTTGGATCTGATGACCGAGTCATCTGCACCCTACTTCAGATCCACAAAATTTCTCTGCAGCTTCGACTCCAGCATCCATAATTTAAAAATCTGCCAGGGTTGGGCTTCCCTGGTGGCGCAGTGGTTGAGAGTCCGCCTGCCGATGCAAGGGACACGGGTTCGTGCCCCGGTCCGGGAAGATCCCACATGCCGTGGAGTGGCTGTGCCCGTGAGCCATGGCTGCTGAGCCTGCGCGTCCGGAGCCTGTGCTCCACAACGGGAGAGGCCACAACAGTGAGAGTCCCGAGGCCTGCGTACCACAAAAAAAAAAAAAAAAAAAAAAAAAAAAAAAAAAAATCTGCCAGGGTGATTCTGATGTTCAGCAATGTTTAGCATCCTCTAGACTGGATCATTTCTAGAGTTCTTTTAGGCTTTCAAATTTCATACTTTAACACATTTATCATATATTCAACAAACCTATATTTTTAATTTAACAATATATTTTATTTAACCCAATATAACCTAATTATCACTTTAACATGTAATAAATAAATAAATAATATAATATATAAATATAAAAAGAATTAATGTGATTTTATTAAAAAAAAGAAAAAAAAAGCTATGGGTTTTACTAGAAGCTGGCATTTCTACTAGTTCTCACCACTCTTTACAATATAGAAAACCACAAGAGCTTCATAAACCTCAGATAGGCTCAGGTTTATGAAACTCTAGGGCTAACTAAAGCCCCCAGAGACACAGAGCCTGAGAAATTCCCAGAAGTACGGGAGAAGAGCAAGAGTGTTCTGATCTTAAAATGTTATTTCCATTTGTGTCTCCAACTCTTTGCCCTATAGTCTTCTGTAACAGCAGAACTTTATTGCAGTCACAGTGGTCTCTCTGCTATGGGATGAAGGATGGTCTGGAGACCACCAAACTAATTTCATGGAAGAACAAGACTGCTAAACTAAAGATGGGACATAAGGGGCAACTATTATATTAAGTAGACAGAAAAACCATTTGGGGGTTACTACATGTAAGAAAAAGAGTAATATACCAAGTGATATGTTTTGAATATGCCAAATAGTATATCAATATACCAAATAATATGCTAATTACATAGTGATCTTTTGATACTCAGCCCACATGGCCTGTGAGGAAATCTTCTGCCTGATGAGGTGTGGTGATGGGTTTGTTCCCCACATTAGGGAACTCAAGAAATAAACATATCTGCCTTTAAATGGAAGCAGAGACAGGTATCTCTCTATCGGTCTTTTTAATTGCCCTGCACCACTTATAATAAAACAAATATGGTATTACTTCCAACTCAGGAGGCTTCAACTTTGGAGGCTGTGACTGCACAAGAACTGGATATTCATTGACATATACAGCTGTGGCTATAATGAAAGTAATGAAAAGAATTATGTACTTATGAGAAATTTCTCAATAAAAGTAACTCTAAATATACCACATAGTTTCTTGATGCTAAAAGGGCCTTTACAGGTCTTATAGTTCTTAAAGAATGAGTAGGAAATTGCCAGAAGGAAAATCAAAACGAAGGATTCTGGCAGATTTAAAATTTCAGATCACATGCAAACACAACACATTAGGAAACAGCAAGTTGTGAAAGATAATAGGGAGTACTTTTAGCTGACAGACTGATAAAAAATAAGCTCATGAAGGTGTGATGGGTTGGATTTTTTCTTCTTCCTTCAGTATCCCTCCCTGCAGGAGGATTATGTTTCATAATTCCATTGATATTTTCCTTATCTATGTCAGTTTCTTTGACCAATGAAATGAGAGCAAAAGTTATGATTGTCACTTCCACTAAAGTTTTAAAAATCAGTAAACAGTATACTATATATATTTTTTCCCTTTGTTATATGCCCAGATTGCATTTGTTCCTTCAGTCTGGTTCTCAGAACAAAAATAATTTGCAGCAGAGCTGCAGTCAACTTGCTAATGGCATATTTCTAAACATTCTCATGCTTTACCAGGCTCCCAACCACTCCACTGCAATTATTAGTAAAGGACAATTCATTATTTGTTAACTATTGTATTTGCTAATATTAAATAATCAAGGTAGATTCAAAGTAATTGTTATCTTTTCTCAAAACTTTAATTTTAATGCTACAGGAAGCTCTGTGTCCTTAAAAATTCAGGTTATGATTATGCTTTTATGATTAACATTGTACAGCTTATGGCTATGAGTGGATAAGAAGGACAGTGATTGTCTTATGCACCATGCTTCTATGTTCATTTGTCCAGGTTCCTGTTGGAAAACAGCACAATCATTGTGCTGTTATATTTTCTCAAAAATAATGTATGAATACTGACACTGTCAGTCATCTCACAAAAGAATTGACATACAATAGAGAAACACAGAAAAAATTTCACAAAAACATATATATGTGGATAGACGCTGATTTGGGAGTAAGAGAAGATACCCAGGAACAGCTGTCTAGATGTTTCCAAAATTTGGAACGTTTAGCAGTTATGCAAACCAAATATTTGAATATCTGCTGGAAGTTTTCAGTTTTTCTGAACACGAAGACATTTGGTTTGGGAAAAGACATTATTCAAAAATCAAGAGGAAAGCATTAAAGAGAAGAGTGGAAAGAAAAGTCTTTTCAACTCAGATTGATTGTCTGGTTTCATTAAGTCACCAGATGCCTCCTTTCACCTTATTTAACTGGTCTTAAAGGCTTAGGGAAATTTTTAGTTCAAATCACAGCAATCTAAAGAAGTTTCTCAAATTGCAAAATAGGTTCTTAGAAATCGAGAAAACTTCTACTCTTTAGTGCATACACTCAGAAATGCAAAATCCAAACAATTTTTTTCCATTGACTATAAAGGTATTTAAGATCTTCAGAAAAAGCTTCTTATGTACTTTTTCTAAGCATGTACTCTGATAATTGTAAGATATAAAATAACTCACATTTCTTCTCATCTTAATGCTGACTAGTTTACTAGTTTCTCAGTTTACCAGCTGAGAGATGACATGTTGGATTGTGTCTGGGAAAGATGACCAAACCTTACTTCTCTTAAAGATAGGGGTAATCCAATGTGGGAATTATTAGGAGCAGCTGAAATTATTTAGTCAACAGATCTGATGTTTCTAGTTTATTCTGTTTTCAACCTTCTGGGGTCCAGGATTCAAAATAATTCCCAAGGAAGAGGCTTAAGATAATTATAGGAAAGAGGTCATGAGATAGCTACTGCTCAAATCACAAGAAGCTTGCTGATAAAAACAAATATGTTCCGTAGGACAAAAGGGTTGAAAAGCAAAGGACATCTCTGAAGTTAGGGCAAGAGAAATGAGACCATTCCTAAAGAAAGGAGTAGAGATAAATTGGCAAAGGCAAATTAGTAGGACAAAAAGCAGTGATGAGCCTAGAAAGCTCACTGGACAGACTCCTTCAGTGAACAAATTAAAGTCATTATTTTAAAAGGCAGAGATTTTCGCAGATTCAAATGTCTTCAAGATCACTGTAATCCCAAGAACTGTCTATGCATGGTTGAATCCAGAAAACAGACTCTTTGAAACATATCTAAATCCTATGATAGGGGCTCTTCAAAAGAGAGAGAAAGAGGAAAGAGTGGCAGAGGTACTCCAGGATGAAAACCATGCACTGAAGAAAAGAACACATCTTTTTTTTTCTTCTCTAAACATTTTTTAGTTTTTGGAAATTATCCTTGTTGATTAATTTATATTCAGTTTATTCATTTTAAGTTGTATGGGACTACATTATGTCAGTTCATAATAATTAATTAATCTAGCTCCATCAGTAAATAATAAAGATAAGGCCTATTTTCAGCTACAATAAACAAGACTGCAAAGAGCCAAAGTATATACCTAAACAGGGACTTGCTAATATGCACATCTTCAACTTTGTTTCCCAAAGAGATGGTTTCAATTAATAGTCTCACCAATAATGTATGAGAACTCCCTTCTCTCTACATTCTTAGATTTGTTATTGCTTTCTTCTTTCTAAATACTGTTGTATTCTATATTTCTTACTAATTTATAAAATATATATTTAAGTGTGTGTGTCCGTTTCATCCTTTACTGGTTATATTTACTATAAATGCCTTCTCCCAGTAGTGTGGGTTGCTAAATACAGATATTTTTAATAATGACACTTTTAAATTTATTTATGTTTGTCCTTTTTGAATCATTTAAGAAATCCTTCCACACTCTAGTGTCATGAAGACATTTTTCTATGTTTTCTTCTACAAGTTTTATAACTTAATTTTGCACATTTTATCCATCTGGAAAATATTACTTTATAGAGAGATTTTTAAAAATATATGGATAGTGGGACCTCCCTGGTGGTCCAGTGGCTAAGACTTCGCCTTCCAATGCAGGGGGTGTGGGTTTGATCCCTGGTGGGGGAGCTAAGATCCCACATGCCTCGTGGCTAAAAAACCAAAACATAAAAACAGAAGCAATATTGTAACACATTCTATAAAGGCTTTAAAAATGGTCCACATCAAAAAAAAAAATCTTAAAAACAAAAATATATGGATAGTCACTTTTCCTAGCACTAATTAGTGAATTACTTGACTCTACTGTAAATTTAATTTATACCTTTGGTTCCCACCATCAGCATACAGTATTTCACCCCACATATAACACAAGTTAGATATATCCTTTTTTTTTTCTCACCTATGTCAAGATATTGAAAAGGAATTGGAAAACCAAAAGTAAAGTATATTTGGAAAAAACTTTAAATGGAGCTAATTTTCCTCTGTGTGCTGTGAGTCCCTGTCTCCTGTGGAGAAGGGGAAGGTACTCAGACATCAACTGAAGCTTAGTGATAGTAGCATCAGGTAAACACTGAGAGAGATTTATATATGACCCCACCAATTTGGAGGACATAGTGGACTTGTGTATGACTCCCACTTGCGAAATCTAAAATACAAGAGGCTGCCTGAGGTAACCCATAACATTGAAAGGGAGGATTCAGTAAGGAAGGAGGTATACCCCCTAACAACATTAGACCTAAGGGCCAGGTTTCAACGGACCAGACATGGTTTGTTAAAGAGAGCACTGCCACAAATTTGTCTTAGAAATAGCCCCCAAAACCAGTTGGAGGGGAGATGAGACTTCCTCTGAAAGGAAACTATGCATAAGAGGGCACTAAAGACCACATGCAACACTTCAAAAAAGAAAAAGGTAGTCCTTTTTCCCCTATCATATAGAGAATTTGATAACAGCTTGGAATAATACTAGTCAAGAAAGAAATTTTCTCTTCTATCTGCCTCACCCATCCTGTCCTGTCTATGTGAATCTTAGACATGTCAGAAACCGTGGTTAGCAATATGGGAGAGAAGGGATATAAGTTAGGGAACTAGAGGAGGAGTGGAGCATGGCTACTTTCCCACTGAAGACAGCCTTCCCAAATTGGGTCCAAACTGGAGGTGAGAACAAATTTAAAAAATGAAAACGTTTTAAAAATATTACAATGAACAGCCAAATACCCATCACTCAGATTCAGCACTTGACTTCCAAGGTTACCCTGAGGGTCGACATTCAATCAGATGATGAGGAAAGAGAGAGGGGAGAATGGATTTGGTTGGTTTTTATAGGCTTGTATTAGTTTTGCACACTTTTAATTGGTCAGAAAACTCATTCACGTGGCACTACCTAGAGGCAAGGAAGGTTGGGGAATGTAATTCCTAGATGGTTACTTCAATTTAGCAACAATTCTAGGCTGTGAAATAGGAGTCTGAATGTGTGGTATTCAGCTGGATGTCTCACATTTATTTTGTTTTCTTAACAGATCTCATGCATCTGCAATTTGTTTGTGTGTGTATGTGTGTGTGTATAATGTGAGTTAATAATCTAGAAATTCAAAGTCTTGATTATTTTCCTGGATTGAAAATAAACCTAGACGTAATTCATGGATTCCTGTGACATCTAGACTTTTATCTTATATATATTTTTTAAATTGGACTCCTTCCCTGTGATTGTTGGTGACATTCTATGTAGTATAGCCAGAAGTCTCCACTAGAGCAATGTGGGATATTAATAAGAAGGTAGAAAATAATGTCCAGTATATCATCAACTGGAAATAAGATCTCCAATTATTTTGATATCCATAAAAGTATAGCTATATACATATGCAAGATCACTTAGAAAACCAAAGATTATAAATTAGTTTTAAAATACTCAAAAACAAACAAAACCCAGGAAAGTAAAGTCAGCAGTCCAGATCTTTTGGTTCCAAGTGTTGTGTTTTATCTATGTTCCTCTTCAAGCTTCTATCCTGATTTCATCCAGTGGCATTAAAATATTGTTTAGAAGAGTTTTTCATTTGGGGAAATGAAATCAAAATATTTACCTGCCAACATTCAAGTCATTTTTTCTCTCAACATCTGCCCCTCATCTCAAAAACCTTGCTACTCAACTTGATAAAAGTTTCCTATCACTATGCACTATGTCTATTGATTCAAAAAGTAAATTAACTTGGAAACTATTGCTTTTTTTCTTTATTCCACTCCTAGGAAGAGGGTGTTCTGTTGAGGGCCCATTAACTTCTCTTTAACTAGATTACAGTGTCAGAGGGTGAACCTTTGGGGTTAAGAAGATAAAGTAATTTGCTTCTAAGCTGAGTCATGGCAGGTTCCATCTTAGTTCTTTATATGTGGGGAGGTTGCATTAAGTCATGGACCACAAGAGAATAGGTTCATCCTGTATCCACCCACTCAGGCATACTGAGATATATGTTAGAAAGAGAGTAAAGCCTATCTGAAAGGAGAAAAATTAAGCCTCCCTAATCTCAGCCTGTGCGGTCATCAAAGTTCTGCACTCTAGTCCATCTCATTGCAACTTAGGCTCCATATTAGAGCTTAAGGACAAAGCCCCAGGAAATAGTAAAGCATTCCTTCACATAGTTTTGTTATCCATTCATATTAGTGCTCTCTTCAAACTTTCGGTAACAGGTAGCCAGTAAAAACTTGGATACCTACTACTTCTCTTCGGCATCCTAAAAGACACATAACTTACACTCGATATCTTTTGGTGGAACAAATGAGAATATCCATTAAATAAAGGGCAAAATGTTGAGATGTAAAGTACCAAAATAAAAACAAAATTTTATTGTTTTTTTATGTGACTCTAAACTTTGGGAGCTAAGCCACGGTCATCTTTGGTCTGGATCCAAAGTGGATCTTCTGAACAAGACCTAAGTAGGGAAAAGCTCCTTTTCCTATTGCAATATTTGATAATCCTTTTCTAATACACTGACTTTTTGACATTTCACAACCCCCTCACCACTTTGAACACTATCAGAGAGACAAGAAAACCTGAACTTCCAGTTTAACCATTAGCTTCTTAGAGATATTTGCTTGGAGAGTATTTTTAGCTTCTGAGCTCTCAACATTTTATTATATTCAATTTTATACCTTTAGTTTTGACTGGGTGACTCCTGCATGTGCAGCATAGCAAGAAAAAAAAGTTAAAATGAGATAAACTATATAGAGTAAACTAGAAAAAAGGTAAAGGCAAAATCTTCCAAGAAAAAAAAAGAATTGTAAGTTATCACTAGGCAGTTTTTTTAATAAATAAGGAAATAAAAGAAAAAAAAAGAGTTCTGGAGACTCACTTTATCTTAAAGTGGCTTTGATTTCAGGACACTGCTACTTGAGTTTTGAGTCAGAAAATACTGAATAAATCCATCCTTTCCACACAGAAAACAGTTCTTATATTAATTTCTACTTTATTGTATTATTCAGGGCAGGCTATCTGATAAAACAATTTCCACATCTCAGTGGACTAGTAAAATAGAATTTTACGTTTCACTCCCTCAAAATCAAACAGGATGGAGGAGAAGGGTGGGTGCTCTGCTCCACAGAGTCTCTCAGGAACCCAGGCTCCTCCTATTGTGTGCCCCACTGTTCCTAGGGCCTTGGAGGCCTCAACTGAATCCTCTGTCTTTGGATGGCAGATAAAGATGGCAGCAAAGAGACAAGCACATGTGGAGGGTCATACTGAAGGCTTTTATGAGCCAGGCCTGGATGTGGTACACATCATTTTCAGTCATATCCCAAGGATCAGACTTTATTAACTGAAGAGGAGGCTAGCAAAGGTAGTTTTATTATGATCCCAAGAGGAGAAAAAATGGGTTTTTATGAACACATACTCTTTGCCACTCTTCTGCTTATTGTGGTTTAGGTGTTCATATTCATTTCCAGTATCATGGAAAATTCAGTTGAAAATTATCAGGACCCCTGTATAGAGATCTTTTACTTTCAGATTGATGTATTTATGCCAGGATCTTTTTGTCTTATTTTTCCCCTCTATCGCCAGCCAAGTTCTAAGTTCTAAGGGACCCACTTATTACTAAATCTTGATAATAGCATACAGTTGGGGGGACCCAGATTCCTGCATATGAGTTCTAGCACAGTTCTTTTCTGAAGTTCATCTGTAAAGATAAGGAGAAATGGGAATCACTAGTATATAAAAGTTGTACTATCTCCTTGCACTGAGGTGAAAAAAATGCATTTATCAAAAATCCAACTGCTAAGAAGGAAACAACACAGTGACTCTGCTATCAGAATTGCTAATAGACTAAGGGATAACTACAAGCAGCAGGTAAGAAGGCTGGCAACAGAAAACTGAGTTTCCATTGTATAAGAAAACTATCAGAAACTTAGGGGCAAGGAAATCCACTTGTAAAAGGTTTTCATTTTGCAGTTAAAACATGAGCTGTGGGAAATAGTAAAAGAAAGGAAGGAAGACATTCAAATTCAGCATACATTAGTTTTATACACAGTCAAGGAGAAATGGATCAAATTAAGAAGCACACTGAAGTGTTAAAATCTCAACTGGCCTTTTCAAAAGGGTGTTGAGAGACACCAAAGTAAAAAAGAAATGGATTTCTAGACTCAGTATAGTCAGATTTCATTCTGTAGACAATAAACTGAAGATGCAAGGAGGCTTTCGGCTGCAACTGGATAGAGAAGATTTCAGAAAGTTGGTTGGGGGAGAAGTATATATAAATACTTGCACTGGGCCCAAAGATACAGGTTTGGAAAGCAAAAGGAATTTCATCCCTAGTTCATAAGTCTATTTCTCTAGCAGGGACAAATGTGAACTCAGGAAGAAATCTTTCCTGGGAGGAAGAATCCAAGGTCTAAGGAATTCAGGAGTTGGGGGCTGATGATGCAGCTATTGTTTCATAGTAACATAAATGTCAGCAAATGGCTAAGGAATATGGTGGTTCTTCTAAGGATGGAAAATTTGAGAGAGAGAAACAAGAATCTGGGGAAGTAGGAAATGTAAGGCCATAAAGTATACCAGTCTTTGTTTTAAGTCTGAAATTCGCAGCCCACAAGAGAGTGGAAATTCCAGCCCTAGTCAGAGACCACACTCAATTAAAACTTGGGATTCCAAGAACTCTCGTCTAAAGGGGAAATACGAATTAAGATCAATGGACTAAATAAAAAGGAGAAAAGGTAGCAACAAAAAGGAGAAATCTTTGAATATTACTTATATATATATTTAAGAAGATAAGGATATTTTAATAAACCTCTCCTAATTTATGTATGCAGGGCAGGGTTTTTTTTTGTTGTTGTTATTATTTTCTTTTTTTGTTCCATTGCTCACCTCAGAATATAAGAGACAGAGTGTTACAATTAGCTCTAAGTGAGAGATTTCTCACATGTGAGGGTTAAATTCACAGACACTAGACTCAGGAAATTGATGGAAACTCTGGAAAAGCTAAATAATCCAAGAAAGTTTTCTTTCTTAAAATTTTTTATTTTCCCTCTTCAGTTCTACCAGTTATTACAAAGTCTTTGAAGTTATCTTTTATTTGTAATAGAATGTAAGTCTGTCTTGTAACATCTTTTGTGTTTTAGAGACATCGCTTTTGCTTGGAAAATGCTTTTATTTGTGGGAATTTGCTTAGATTTTAGGGGCTTCCAATGCCACATGGGTCCTGAGTATTTGTGGAGAAAGTGTAGGACTGGTGCTATAATGTTCCTGTGTGTCTTGTGGTTCCTCTGGAACTTTACAAGAACATAGGAAAGTTTTCTAGTTGGAAGACGTCCATGTCTGGACGTCTACTACATACAGTGGGAAAAGGTAGGCCTTCATCAGGGCACTACTGATGAAGAAGAAATCCTATTTCTCTGCCAAGACATCTAGGTGAGCTCTCCTTTGACTGAACCTCAGTAAAATAAGAAGAAAATGCAAGAGAGAAAATGCTTTTAGACATAAGCTAGGACTTTAATTTATCTGTAAAAAGGGAGACAAGATTTCATTTCAGCTATCAAATTTCCCTGTGGTAAAAGGAGGTTTATATAATAACATGAAGGGTTACTATTGTTAAAATGTACAAATTTGGTTGCAAAATTGGGGGATTTTAAATTGGTGGCTTTGTGTTATTTGGGCTCTGCTATTAGCTGACACACCTTGTATAAGCTTGTCTGGTGAATAGGTAGGAGAAGGGGAAATAGAAACTTGGATAATTTATTCTAATATAGAGTGTGCTCTTGGGGTGTCACTCAATTAATTCCTGTACTGACCCATATTAGAGGTTTTGGGGGACAATAACAAAAGGGATTTTCATGATGGCCTAAGGGGATGGTCTGCCAGTCTAATTGGTCCCTGCCAGACTATAAACTCTGTGGAAATAAAAATTAGGAAATTTTAATTACGTTGACATACATTAGTTGCAAAAATGTGGGTGAAATCGTATTTATGGACATATGTACTTGAATACAAACACTCTGTTGAAAATTTCCTTTTCACCAAGACAGGAAATTGAAGGAACAAGAATATATACATCTTACAACCACAGGAATACAAATGAAGGTGCTAGCCAGATGGAAAATTGCTTTTTGAAAGATGAAATTGTACATGATTTGTTTCTTGTCAATGTTAAGAGATCTTTTCTGTATTTATCAATAATTAGTACAACAAAATAAGACTTTCTGAGAAGTATGAATGTCTGACTACATGTTTTAAATGTAAGAGTTTAAACACTTAATTTTGTCAAGCATCTGATTAGAAGTTATATTTCTTCAATTAAAATTATATTTGTATTAAAATTTAAATTTCCTCTCTGACTTTGTAAAGTGATCTTGCTAATCTTGTTTTTATTAATTAATTATTATTTATTATGTGGTGAAATCTCTTTTTAGACTGAGACAGTTTTGTTCTTCTGCAGCAGTCTTGTTTTTTTAAACTCCTCTCTGACTGATTTGACTCCAGCACAATATGAAGTCTAATTTATTCAGTTGCTCCCTGAGAGCAGGACCCACATCTGTTTTGCCCTCGTCACTGCATTCGCATTGCCTAAATTAGTTGCCCAGACTTCCCAACAGTGTGACTGCATGTGACTTGTTAAAAATAATGGAGCCACATGAAGGTGTAAGAAGGTGTTTTCTAATAATCCACTGATCTTTTTCCTCTCCTAAGTGTTTCAATGATGTCTCTAGCTAACCACTGGAACTAAGCTGATAAGACGCGTAAAAAGCAAGAATCAAAAGTAGAGGAAAGTTGACCTCTAAAGCCTGTTCAGGCTCCCCTCTGTACCCCATTGTCACTGTTTCCCTAAGAATGAGTTAGGATCAAGGATACACAGTCGACCATAGTACCTGGGCCATGAGATTCTGTATCTTTGTAGAATCTCCTTTCCTTGCACAAAGCTGGAAGAATAAGAATGCCAAGTTTTCCTATCCTGAGAGAGCCTTGGTTAGTGACATGAGCATTGGTTGGCAGCGGAAGGTAAATACTCTCCTCTTCAGTCAAATGGCAAATGATTTCTAGTTGGCTTATGTTTATTTCTATCATGTATTTAGCTCTGGACTTGTCTTTATCATAGAGACAAGGTCCCTTACCATTTATATTGGAGGTCATTTAGGCTTACGTCTAGTATAGGCAATAGGAATCATCCAAAAAGATCATCCCAACTCACCAAACACTGTAGTACAAGGCAAAAACCTTACAGTAATAATATGCAAGGCTACCTAAAATGCCACTTCTATCAAAAGTTCAGAATTAACCACATCTTCCCTTGAAGCATACTGACAAGCTTGCATCTCTATATCATATTTATTTTGTTCAATACACTCATATCCTAACTATATTAGACACTGTTCTCAGAGCTTTACAAATACTAATGCATTTAATTCTAAATTATTTAATATTATTACTCCCACTTTAAAGATAATGTATTTGAAGTTCAGAGACATCAAGTCATTTGTTCAAGCTCACAAAGCTAATAATTGGTAGATCATGTGACTTCAGCACCTGTTCTCTTAACCACTAAACTCTGCTCCTCACACTTATTATGTCTAGTTGTAGCATCTACACTCATGCAATTTTTCCCTGAATTTCCTGATTTTTTTCCAAAGAAAACTGTCAAGTGATACATCTCTCCCCTCCTTTCTCAGATATTCTGGGTTTGACTAAAATACAGGAAATTATTCTATTATTATTAGTTATGTTGATTTTTCATTTAATGGAATAATAATAGAAGGAATAACAACCAAACTATATTGAGACTTACTATATCTTAGGCTTAATATTTTAATATCTAAGATTACTATATTCTTATATATTACAGATATACAGTATAAAAAGGGTTCTGGACCTAATTCCACTTTGAGGGGGGTGGTTTCCCCAAACCAACCAATAAACAATTCTTAAACACTAGCTGGGTATCCTACAATTCAACTCAATTCTGACACTATCTACATGGAGAGAGCATCAGGTCTCACAGGTTAAGGGTGAAACCAAGCAGGACCCTGCAGGGCCCTCCCAGATACAAGACTCTCCATGTCCCCACTTCTCATCTGTAGAAAAAGCTTTAGTATCCTAGGGCTTTCTCAAACTGGTAATGACTAGAGACATGAAAAAATGCAGAAACAAAGGAAAAGCAATTAAGCAAGAAAAGTAATAATAGCTTGAACAACAGAGTCACAGACTCCTAGTTCCTCCTAAAGGGATATAGATAATAACATGATTCATATCCTTGAGTTGTTTTACAGAAACCAGGACTTCCACTAAACAAAAACTGCTAACCACAAGCACATAGATGCCAGACTGGTAGGAACCAGATTGATGATTAAGATTCCCCAAACATCACCTTGTTACCTCACCACCAACCAATCAGAAGAATGTCCATGTGCTGATCACGTACCCTGTGACACTTGCCCCTGATGTTGCCTTTAAAAACCCTTGCATGTAAGTCATCAGGGAGTTTGGATCTCCTGAGCATTAGCTGTCCAGTCTCCTTGCTTGGCACTGTGCAAATAAATGCTGTACTTTCCTTCACTACAACCTGATGACAGTAGATTGGTTTTGCTGCACTTCAGGCAAGTGAACTCAAGTTCAGTTTTGGTAACAAGGGCTCATTCCTACAAGAATGTCCCCCCTCTCCTACCCAACTTCAGAGGTCAGTCACAAGTCCAGGTTGTTACCTGTAATTCTGACAGACTGCTATAAATCAGAGGTCCCCATGACCCCCTTCTTGATTTTGATTAACTTCCTAGAGCAGGTCACAGAACTCAGAGAAAGATTTTACTTACTAGAGCACCAGTTTCTTATAAAAGGATATAACTCAGGAACAGCCAGATGGAAATGATGCATAGGACAAAGTATGGGAAAATGGTGCTGAGCTTCCGAGCCCTCTTGGAGCATGCCACTCACCTCCAATCTCCAGATATTCACCAACCCAGGGGCTCTCCAGAACCCCTCCTGTTGGGTTTTTATGGAGGCTTTGTTACACAGGCATGATTGATCAAATCAATGGCCATTGCTGATTGACTCAATCTCTAGCCCTTCTCCCCTCCCCTGAGGTCAGGGGGGAAGGGATTGAAAGTTTCAACACTCTAATCACACATTAGTTCTCCTGGCAACCAGCTCCCATCTTTAGGGGAGTTCCAAAAATCACCTTATTAACCTAATGAAAGACACCTTCATTGTTCTTACCACGTAGGAAATTCCAAGTGTTTTAGGAACTGCATGCCAGAAATGGGGATGAAGACCAAACATATATTTCACACACTGTATTTTGTAATTCTCACAATAACCCTATAATATTAATATTAATACTCCATTTTGGTGCCAAGATTTGAACCTAGCTCAGGCTCTATGCTATGTATATATGGTGACCAATGTGCTATAGGGCCTCATATAAAACAAACATTAAGCAGGCAGTCTACATTTATGCATTGATAATTCCTCAGCATATGAAACTTGGAGATGTGCATGGCTCTGTAACTCAGGTCTCATACTTTTCTGACATTCCAGAACCCCATTGAATACACCTACTCTACCATTAACCAAAATTTCAGAAAGAGAGACCTGATTGCGGTTTGTTAGGATTGCAGCCTGGGAGACACAGATTCAAGAAGCACTTGAATTGTGTTCCACCAGACTACAAAATAAGGGAAGCTTATAAAGGCAAAAAAACCTACAAGGTTACATAAATTGTCAAGAATTAGGATTGGAGCTGGCAAGATTGCTTGTTAAGCAAGGATTGGTTGGCCTCTAAAATGGTTACATAGTTGCAAAGGGTAGAGGAAACTTTGAAACGACAGGATGCAGCTAGCAGCTGCTAGCAGATACTGTTTTGAAAACTGGCTGGTGGTATTCTTGAGTTTGATACAGTTCAGAAAAAATTCAAGTTCTCAGTGATACAGGAATGTGTCTGAAACCACATTCACAATGGCCACCCAGCGCCATTTTGGATGCCTGAACCATAGTTACTCCGTTTTGATTTTTAAATGATCTTAAATATGTCATCACCACCCTCTACAAGATGCTGCCCCCTCTGCTGGCACCAGATGCTCTCCTGTGTATTTGCCTTGGTATCTGCTACAGGGGTCTCCTTCCAGATACTAGCTGTGGGCTATGCTAACCTCACAGGCTGCTTAGGTATATCTTTTAATCCATAGGTCTGCATCAAAACACTTCTCTCAATTTCAAAGGAAATAAAACAAGGGACATTAATTCATTTGGAAGTAATTTTTCATCTTTCTCTACTCATTCTCTTTTCTTCACTGGACAAAGAATAATGTGCTCAAGTATTGAACTAAATTTACCCCAACTGTATCCAAATTTAATTTTTAGAAAAGAGTCCTCAAAAGCATCTCTCTTCTATTTAGCTTTATTATAGGAAGTCAGTATAGTCTAGTGGCTAGGACCTGGAATCTGGAATCAGAAATTTGGGGTTCACCACTGACCTTGGACACACTAACGAGCCCCTGAGAAAGCCTCATTTCTCTTATGTAAAAAAATGGAGATAATGGGTAACAATACCACTCTCCTCATTGGATTGTTGTGAAAATGAGACCATCCTATTTAAGAGTTTAGCATGTTGCTTGGCTTAGGCTAAGTAGTGACTAGCAATTAGCTGTTGTCTTTGCAGTAGCCATTTTACATTACATTAGAGTCAGTCATCCTGTCCATATGCATACTAAAATTACCTGGGGAGGTTTAACAACTACGGATGCTTGGGTCCAACTACCAGGGATTCTGATTTAGTTCATTTGGGGGTAGTCCTGGGCAACTAGGTTATCAGAAATGTTGTTTTTTCACACAAGCCCCAATGTACCATTTTGTACATGGTAGATGCATGCCTTATAAATAAACCTTAAATAACATAATAAGCATACTTTAAAATTCTAGCAATGGAATCCAAGCACTCAGCTATCTTTACCTGAGTATTGGAAGGTGGTTATTTTTTAACAAGTGACCAGCTTTCAGAGAGATAAACAAAGAAAAGCAAGGTGGTGAGAGGGACCTGTGTAAATTATTACATCACCCAAACACACCAAATCAATCAGTCAGGTGATATATCCTTCAGCAGGACCACATTCATAGCTAATGGATAAGGATCCTGAAGTATGCTAAAATGTTACTCCTGGATATGTTATTACTTAGAATAGTCATGGGTCATGGGCTAGTTAGGCGGAAGGCCTGGAATTCTAGTGTTATAAAACCCGGTTTCTCATTTGAGTCCCCACTTGCCTGTAAAATCCTGAGTAAGTTACTAATCTTCCTTCAGGCTCAGATTCTTCATTTTCAAAAGCAGATTAATACCTATTTCACATGGTTCCTGAAATTATCAAAAGAGACATTCAGTGTTAATCATTTTTTTCATTGATAAAGGTTATACACATTACATCTTTTTTTCACTATAGTTATATTCTCTGGCCCTCTAGTCTTCCACCAGTCCCTCTTCTTCTCCATAATTTCCTGTTTATGCCACTATTAAGGATATTTTCCTATTAATGTAGATGCATCCCTAACTTCTGACTCCCCAAAGGTCAGGAACTGGCCTTAGTTCTGTATTCCAGGAACCTAGCTCATTATCTGATACATAAAAGATGTTTAATAAATACTCGATGAAAGAATATATGGAAATCAAGAAGCCAGAATTATGAGCAAATAAACTTTTACCAAGGCCTATTCAGTGGAAGAAAATTGTCAGACTATGAAAAGCTATGTAGGGGGAAGCAATTCCAAGCCTCAATTCAACTTCCCTGATGTTTAACATTGACTATCGTTTTGAAGGTAAGATTTTAGGAGCTGTCATATTAGACTTTCAATTCATTCAAGTCTCATTTATTAGGTGTGATAAAACTCAGGATTTAAGACCCTAGATAATTAACCAAGTGTGCTTTCAATTTCAATACCCGTTACCTACAAATATTTGAACTAGCATTTAATGTTTATTTTGAGCTATCACTGCTATTCCTGGACCTTTGTAACTCAATGAGTTTCATTTCCTTCCATCTTAACCAAAGGAGAAGCACTGACTCTCATCAGAGGAGAGGCATTTCAGGTCAAACATTCCATAACTGGAATTAGTTAATGTAAATTCATTCCTATGTGACTTGCATTCCCCCAGTAAACATTTATCTTCTACTGCCTCTGACCTTGAACCACTACATGCCACACTGAGGCCAAATTATTGCATTCGTTTTTTTATACTTGAAATAAGTAGAATTTCCATCTCTGGCTTTATTTCCCACTCCTTGATATCATAATATTATCCAAGTTAGCTTTATAATGATGAAGAATTGAATTATATGGTACAGATGAACTTATTTGCAAAGCAGAAATAGAGTCACAGATGTGGAGAACAAACTTATGGTTACCAAGGGGGGAAGGGGGGTTGGGATGAACTGGGAGACTGGGATTGACATATATATACTACTATGTATAAAACAGATAACAAATGAGAACCTACTGTACGGCACAGAGAACTCTACTCAATGCTATGTGGTGACCTAAATGGGAAGGAAATCTAAAAATAGTGGATGTATGTATACGTATAACTCATTCACTTTGCTGTACAGCAGAAACTAACAACATTGTAAAGCAACTATACTCCAATAAAAATTAATATAAAAAAAGAATTGAATTATAACCCTAGGCTCAACATAACTTAGCTTTGCTTTTTCAGCTATATCCTAGATCAGTTGTTGAACTCTGTGTCTTCAAATCATCTGGAGGTCTTATTAAAATGCAGATTCTGATTCAGTAAGTCTTTGATGGGGTCTGAGATTTTGAATTTCTAACATGCTCCTAGATAATGTTGTTGATGCTGGTCTAGGGACCACATTTTCAGTAGTAATGTTCTAGATAATTTCAATTCACTATAATTGTTTGAACTTGTTTCTCTGCATTCCTTGATTCTTTAGCCTCTTATTACAGTCATTCACTTATCCCCTAGACTCATACTTAAGAAGTTTTCTCAGGTGTAGACCTTGGGCCATGTAGTCAACTACGGCTTGTATTGTTTGTCTCAGCTCCACAGTTAGCACCTGGAGTACCCACACCTATCAGCCTTATAAAAACCTACCTGCAAATAGAGTCCCCACAAATAGGGACAAGAAGAAGACATTCAGCAACAGTGAATGCTGAGACAGATCACTTAGTTTGAGTCCCAGATTCTCTATGTGTTTCCTTTGAAGCAAGACATAATTTTTACAAACATTCTCTGAATCCTTGAAAAAATGTGCATTGTGTTTTCAAACTAATGAATTATACTATTCAAATTATAATGTATGTTTTGCTTTTAAACAGATTTATTTATTCAAAATTTTCATGTCAATAACTTTGTTTTCAGTCATTTTTTAACACTTTAATATTTTGATATTTTGATATTTGAAACTTAAGAAAATGAGCCACTTGATACTGTGTTCATCTGTTGTGGGTATTGGGATTATTATATTCTATTATAACTATTACATTCTGATATATTGTATGAAGAGGTGATCTCCCTGAAAGGCTATTATCAGAGTCAGTTATCTTTGGAACAGGCAGTTCCTAGGATAAGGGACCAGGAAGATAACAGGAAATGATGAATTATCAAGGCAGAATATAGAAAAGAGGCATAACTCCTAGTAGATACCGCTCTAAGTCTTGATCTCTTTAATTGGGACTTCTAATATAAATATGCTTTAATATTTTGTTCTATGAGTTAATAACTTACATGTTACTTGCTATATTCCCTTTTATCATTACTTTCAGTTTCATCTTTAATAAGTTCTTATTTAAAAACTTTAGCTTGGTTTCAGATGTACAATGAGGAACAATGAGGGAACTGTAAAGCAATAGAGGCTTGAAGCTTGGAGGAGGGAATACAGATTTGGGAGACTTCAAGGTCAGAAATTCTAGTTGTGACCCCAGACTTCAAAAGCAGGTACAAGAATAAGGAAGCTGGCAAGCATAGTATCTCGCCCAATGACTTGGTTGGTGATGGATGCATATAAGGAATCTAGTGAAGACTCATAGGACATCCATCATTCTTTTTTTTTTTTTTTTTTTTGCGGTAGGCGGGCCTCTCACTGTTGTGGCCTCTCCCCTTGCGGAGCACAGGCTCCGGAGCACAGGCTCAGTGGCCATGGCTCACGGGCCCAGCCGCTCCGCGGCATGTGGGATCTTCCCAGACCGGGGCACGAACCCGTGTCCCCTGCATCGGCAGGCGGACTCTCAACCACTGCGCCACCAGGGAAGCCCCATCCATCATTCTTAACCCTAACACCGACGCAGATAGCATGTGTGCTACCCAAAAACTTATGTCTCTCCAGCCCCTACCACATATACATAGAAAAGGGAGAGGGAAAAGGGCAGAATTGATTCAACTTGTCACGACTAAGAATCTCAAAGAGGCTGACTTGACTTGAAAGAGACTTTCAAACTAGAAGAGAGAGAGCTATGGGGGCAGTTTAATTTTTTCTTTCATGACTATGCAACAATAGAAGATGAAATGGATGAGAGCAGTTACAGAAATAAGGTTTTCTTTGTATCCACATCTGAGACATAGTATGTATATCCCAATACTGCTCATCTACTTTGATTACAATTAATATTAAAAACTCTTGCATTTGTTTTGATATGTTTATCACCAACAAATACCATGTTGCAAAATACTATTGCTTTTTTGTCCTCAACTGAAATTGTAAGCAGCATTTAACACATTTGATGACTTCTCCCTGCTTAGAGAAACACTCTCCTCTCTTGGCTTTCATGATGCTACCTTCCTCTGGTTGTTCCTTCTCAGTTCCTTTACTGAATAATACTGGTTGTCAAATCTGAATCTACTTCTTCTCTTACCCTGCTTATCTTCAAGACCAGAGCTTCTCAACTCTAAATGCATATTTTAATCACCTGAGGAGCTTTAACAACTAATGACCCCTGGGTCCAACCTCCAGAAAGTCTGATTTATTTGATTTTGGGGTATCTGGCCAAACAGATTAAAAACTGTCAGGTTACTGTAATGTGAAACCAATAATTAGAAGCACTTTACTAGACGTTTCTCCTATTGATAAATATAAATTTCTATATTAGCTCCAGGATTCTTTCCTGAAATCAAGATTCAGCCAACTGCCAGGATTCTGATGATAGTATGGCAGTTTATAGTGGACTGTTTCCTGCCAATAACAATTATAAACTCTGGACAAACAAACATATCTATGTCTATTTCTACGTCTCTTCATATCAACTGAGAGCAGGCAGAAACTGGAGCTGATATTACACTTTCCAGATTGGAAACACACTGGGTGAGATCCACATTTAACTGGCTTTTCCCATGATAGCACTCTCCAGTCTGCCCTGTGCACAGGAGATAGAGTTCAAGCAGAAAACAGAAGTCTGAGGTCAAAGTTTGGGGCTGCTAGAAATTGATGAGGATAGGTAAGTGCATGAAAGGATGAAACCACAGAAGGCGTGATCCCCAAATCTGTGTGTGAACTCTTCCAAAATTCAGCTGCACATGTGTAGAGTGAGATTCTAATGAACTTAGTAGAAAACAACAGTTGGAAAGCTAAAACACTGAACAGGAATTTTAGTAGCTGCCTGGTATTAGGGAGGTGCAGTTGAATTCAAGTTGAGTGGAATTCAAGTTCTGCCTAATTAGAGGAATTAAATCTAGGGTTTGTAACTGATACTTCAGAAGGGCCACACCTTATAGTAGTAAAGACCATTCCCAGGACTAAAGTCTATGCCCTGAACTGAGCGAAAAATTCAATTACAATCAATCTAACAAAACTAAAAACAAAATCTGAGGATCAAGTTGGTCCACCAGCAACTTAATTGCTTGCTAAATTAAAATTAACATTTTCCAGAGGAAAGTTACAGAATCCAAACTCTCTGCAAAATATTATTCAATGTACAATAAATTACTAGAAATGTAAAGAGGCAGAAAACTGAGATCTATATTCAAAAGAAAAATCAGCCAATAAAAGTGGACACAGACATAGCAGATATTGGAATTAGCAAACAATAAGTTTAAAATGACTACTATAGATATATTAAAGAGTTAATAGGAAAAATGGATATGATGAGTAAAGATACATTTCAGAAAATATATGGAAACTAAAATTGAACCAAATGGCTACCCAAGAACTGAAAACTACAATATCTGAAATTAAAATAAGAAGTGCTTTCAGAAGAAATGTGTCAGTGAAACTGAAGATAGGTAAATAGAAATTTCCAAGCTCAGACGCAGATTATTTTTAAATGGAAAAAAAGAAAATGAACAGAGCTTCAGTGGCTTGTCAAGTAATATCAAGAAGTCTAACATATTGGAATGGGAGTCCCAGAAAAGGAGAAGAGAGATAATGGAGCAGAACAAACACTTGAAGAGATATGGTTGAATATTTCCCAAATGTGATGAAAACCCACAATCAATTGATCCAGGAAATTCGGCCAGCTCCAAGTAGGAAATATTGAAGAGCCAACTAATCATTTCAAATTTGGGTTACTCATAGATCTTAAGACTAACCAGTTCAGAATGATCTCTTGATATTTCTTTGATACTTCCCACTCTTCAAACCTGCTTGCTCATTTCCCAATATTTCTCATTTTAGTAAATAGTATCACACTTACCCTGTTGCTCAAAATGAGATTCTGGGAGTCATCTATATTGGTTTCCCAGGGCTGCTCTAACAAATTACCACAAACATGGTGGCTTTAAAAAACACAATTTTCTTATCATTCTAGAAGTCAGAAGTGCAAAATGGATTTCGCTGGGCCACAATCAAGGTGTCAGCAGGGCTGCATTTCCTCCAGAGGCTTTAGGGAGAATTTGTTTCCTTGCCTTTTCCAGCTTCTAAACGCTGCCTTTATTCTCTGGCTTGTGACCCATCCTCCATCTTTAACGCCAGTGTATAGCATCTTCTCCCTGACTCTTCCTCCCCGTGCTTTGGTCACATGGTTTCCTTCTCTGCCCTATCAAATCTCCTTCTGATAAGGACACATATGATTCCATTTAGGACCCATCCAGGTAATTCAGGCTAATCATCTCCATCTCAAGATGCTAAGCTTAATCACATCTGCACTCTCTTTTGTCAAATGAAGTTATATTCACAGGTTCCAAGGATTAGAACCTGTATATGATTGGGGTCTGTTATTCAGCCTACCACATCATCTCTTATTGCTCTTCTCTTACCACAATTTTTAATTTTTTCATGAACAATTCTTTTTCATTTTATTTGAAAATCCATCTTGAATCCACCCACTTCACCTCCACTGCCACCCCTCTAATCCAAACTACCACTAATTATCATCCAAAGAAGGTCCCCTCTGGCTGAAACACACTTCCTTCAGATCTCCTTACTATTATCTCCTTCTCATACTTTAGACTGTAACTCATATATTCACTTTGAAGAAGGCTTTGATAACAATATCTAAAGAATATCTAATTTTACCCTTTATCTCCTTTTAAGACCTTGATGCATTTCAAAATCAACATATTGATTTGTTTCCTCTATCAATTAGGTTCAATCAGGAAAATAGAAACCTTTTGGGAACTTTGAACGAAGGAATTGGTTACCCTAGCACTGGAAAGTTGGAAGAGCAAAAATGAGTAGGAGTTCTGGAAGAATAAAGTAGGGGAAGGAATGTTGTCCAGAAATTAATACCTGCGAAACCAGATACCTCCCCAAAGGTTAGAGGACAAAAGGGAAGAAGTGTTACCAGAATCGAAGTGCATCTGGGGATGCTGTACCACTGACAGAGGTAACAGAGAGGAAGAAAAGAGCATCTTACCTCCTCACTTTCTATTTCTCTATAGAACACTAATGCAAGTTTCCTACATTGCCAAGGAAGTACATTTTGTGGGCCATATATCCTGAATGAATTGGGAACTGTTTAAATGTAGTCTGGCAATAATAGTGGGTAAACACTGATTGTTCAAAAGCTCTTAATCCCCAACAGTAAGTATTTTGGGAAAATCTCCTTTTACAAGCATCAGATGTTCTGTTTTTTACTAAATGAATCTATCTACAACAATTGACCCTGCTGTTCAAAACGCTATGTTTTAGAGTTACATTTCCTGAGAACTTTAAAAACAAGTGTGGAGGTTTAAACAGCATGAGCACATACTTGGGGGAATTTATCTTGTTTCCCAAGAAACAAAAATTACAAATGGCAAAATAACTGTAATACTGCAGGAAGAGATCAAAATGTATTCTTTCCCACCACCGGAAGCCATGCTCATTATAGCAGGAGCCCTGTGTATGATCTCCATTGGGATCTTGGCCTTTAGAACAAGATGTTAAATAATTAGCATTACCATAGCAATGGGAGCTGAAAATAAGCTGCCTTAACAGATCTACTTCCTGCACAAAGAAAGCAGCTAGCACAAGTAGAGGGCAAGGACTTGTAAAGTCAACACTTATGGAACTCCTACTATTCCATAAATAGTAGTGCCAGGAATTTTTTTAAATGTATTTATTTATTTATTTGAAAGAACATAGGATTAAGAATCAGAACACCTGTGCCTAGATCCCAACTATGCCTTATTAAAATGATGTGATACTAAGAAATATATTTAGCCTCTCAAGTTCAGTTTTCTTAGGTATAAAGTAAGAGTAAAAATAACAATGTCATAAAGAAATTGTGAAGATGGCATAAGGAAACATGTGAAGTTGTTTGTAAAGTTGTTATATAAATATTTCTGTTGAAGACTATAAATTGCTACATAAATATTTCTGTATTTATGATTGTAAGTATATAAGAAGTACTTAAAAAATGCCAACCACTTTAGACATTTGTTTGCAAAAACAAGATGGCAGTTGTTAGAAATTAAGATGGAATTTTGAAAGTGTTTATGAAAATGTAGGAATGCCTGAATCCTGTTCTGCAAATCATAACTCATCCCTGAAAATTCTATAGGGAGATAGACACAGGGAACAAAGCCAATGGGAAACAAATATTAGTTCATTATTATTGGGTAAGTACCTAATTACTCTTAATGCAAAATGTTGGCAAAGCTGAGTTAGAGGTCTGCAGCTTTTTGCCTGCAACCAGCCTAAATTCAAATTTTGGAGTATTACCACCTAATGACCAACCGCATGGTACAAGGGACCCGACACACTGACCAGGACTCTCAGGAGGTTTTGTGGAAAAAATTAGAGGTAACAGAGTTCCTCCCAAGAGCACCATAAAAGAGAAAAAGTGAAAGAGAAAAAATATAATGTGGATTCCTGGTATTTTTGGCACAGTATTCTTGCCCATTAGCAAATACGGATGAATCTATGGCCTAGAATTTGATGAATAAGATTAGCAGTTTCTTCTTCATGGGAAGGTGAGGGAGCTAGGATAGATGTGGAGAGAAAGAAACTAAAGTCTCCTCCCCTGCCTGTTGCAGTCAGCATCCCTAGATGGCCCTTACCTAGCCAGCCTGCCTCTGATTGGCCATTCACACTTACTGAGTCCTCTGAATAAATTCAGGGAATGATTCCACACTGATGCACCCCAAAGAGAAAACTAGGTTAGCCAGTGTGCCTTTATCATTTTGTTGCCTCTCAACTACAAGTCTACTCTTCATTGCCTGATCTGTGAAATGAAGTTGGGCTCTTTATTTCTTACTTTGATATAAGGGACAATGCTAAGGTTTGTCAATAGAGAGTCCTGGGGAGATAATCAATGGTGGAGGAAGGGGGTCTTTTTTCTGGTTTCAGAGTGCTCCACTAATAGGCTCCTGCAGTATGTGTAGCTTCTTCAGTGCCTGGTTCCTTCACTGCACACAACTCCAGTCCCGGCTACTGCAGCATTGTGGTTTCTCCAGCAACAGGAATCTTCAGCCCAGATGTCTCCTCCAACACCAGCTCCTACAGTGCACGGTGGCGAGCAGCACCTATGACCAACAGCTTCCTCCAGCACCCTCTCTGGTGGTTTGGCAGTGGAATGCCTCTGGCAAGATACTTCCCTGTGCATAGTTTTCTCAGCACTGTAGAGTATGGACTTCCAGTGGCTTCCACAGGTGCATCACCACAGTTACTTTTCTGCCATCCAGCGGGTCATGGCCATGACCTCTTCAACAAGATCTGGATCTCAGCCATGGGGGGAGGGGTGGAAGGGGGGCTCTAATATATTGGATGCTCTGTCACACTCCTACGTGGTAGTAACTACTCCTTATATCTACCTTTCCTATGTTCTTTAGAGTTCTCTTTACTTCTTTATTATCTCCTCCCTTGTTACTCAAATCTCCTGTTATTGTTAACATTCTTTTTATTAAACTTATACAAATCGCTGTGTAGTTTCTGTCTCCTGATTGGAACCTGACTGATGCAGCCAGGTTGGTGTAGGCTAGGCACTGCTCTAGAGAAAGGAGGGAACTTCTATTTACTGAGCACATGCTCTACACTAGAACCTGTGCTGGGTGTTTCATCATTATCTCATTTGATCGTCACAGCAATTCTTTGTTGCAGGATACTGTTATCGGCACCATTTTACAAGTAAGGACACTGAGGCTCATAAAAATAAGTGACTGAAGGTACCCCAGCTATTAAATGGCAGAGTTTTGGAATTAAACTCATTTATCTGGGTTAAAGCCTATGGAACTCATACAGCTAGGAATTTTCCAAAATTCACTTGAAATATTCTTTAGCTTTACTTCCCTAGTTAGCACTACATAATATCCTAGATACTTATTTATGGAATAATGCCCTTTCTACTTCTCTCTGAAATGGAAATTAGATTCCTTAGTGACGAGATGAAACTTGTCTTTATTAGAGTTTAAGCACTCTTTGCCACCAACATTTACCACCTCTCTTGGTGTGTCTGTAAGGACCCATTAAGAACAGCACGGATTGTGCTATCAATACCTAACCTTCAGGGCTTCCCTGGTGGCGTAGTGGTTGGGAGTCCACCTGCCGATGCGGGGGATGCGGGTTCGTGCCCCGGTCTGGAGGGGGGGGGTCCCACGTGCCGTGGAGCGGCTGGGCCTGTGAGCCATGGCCGCTGAGCCTGCGCAACCGGAGCCTGTGCTCTGCAGCGGGGGAGGCCACAGCAGTGAGAGGCCTGTGTACCGCAAAAACAAACAAACAAACAAACAAACAAAAACTAACCTTCAGAGCTACCACTACTATGTTTCCTTTCTTGACTGATCTTTTAACTCCAATTGATTTTTTCAAAATTTTCATTTTCCACTTGATTCCCTGTTTTCTTGCACTCCTATCTTCCTTTACAACATCACAAACTTTATTTCATTTGCTTTGGCCCAGTGGGTGATTTCTCAGATGAAATAACTTGTTTTCTTTCTCTGATTCTAAAGTCATCAGAGGAACCTAGTAGCATGAAAGGGAACTGTGCAATGTATTTTGAGGACCACAAATTACTCACTGGAAAGAAAATGATGGATATGTTTTTCTATCCTCTGCATATATTATATCAAGATGATAGTTTTTCTCAAGACCAAGTTCAAATGTTTTCTCCTATAAACCCCATGCACTTTTCCCAGGGATGAGCCTAGAGGAGGTACGAGGCCCAATTCTGGCCAAAGAGATGTGAGGAAAGTGAGCTATGAGTTACCTGGAAAGATTATCCTCCCTGGGGGGGGGGGGGGGGGCGGGGAAAAGGCACACTAGAGCAAGACCCTTTTGCCGTTTTCTTCCTTCTACCTCTAGACAGTTATGTGAGAACACAATATTTGGATACTTTTTGTGAGCTTGTTGAATGAATGAATGAATGACTGTTGTATTGAGACACCACATTGGTCAATTGGTTGTAGGCAGTCAAAAGAAGATTCAGTCCCAGAACAATCCTTTGGTGTTCTCTCTGGAAGAAATCCATTAGAACTAGATTGAGATAGAATTTAAGTTAAATAAATGCAAAAAGCCTGAGAGAGATTAGTCACTTGTGTTATATTCCATATAAACAGCCAAATGTGGTCTTAAATAAATTACAGAAAACTGTGGCTTTTTGTTTCTTTCTCACCAATACTTATTTAATTAAAAAAATTAATATTCAGGGTGTCTGCATTTTAGTGCTCTCTCACTCTCTTTTTATTGCCATCAGAAAGCTTTAAAAATTGGAAGAGGACAGGAGGCAGTTTTCAGGGCAGAGAAAGATGCTAAAACAAAATTGCATTTCTGACCCTGTCAGAGCTAAAAGTATCTGAGAAATAAAAAGATACAAATTCAAAGGTCAAGAAGTTTTTAAAAAATTTAATTCCACCTGTTTCTTTTCCCAATTTTTGAGTCATTTAGAACTAGTAGTTGATAAAGTCACAGAAAACAAAGAAATCTTAAAAGATCTCTTATGTCTCATCTGTGGGGGCTTTAGATCAAACTAGTTAGTGATTACACCAACTCCAGGACTCTGAGTATGGTTTCTTTCCACCACCCCACTATGGCTACATGAGTAAACTCAAACAAAACAGCCCCACTAAATGTTAATTTACATTTTGTTCCTATTTCAATATACAATTACACAGTATCAGTTTCCTCAAGGTATTGAGCCAAAGAGCATTCCATGCTGCCCAGTCATTACTCTGTCTCCAATTCTGTCATTTTTCTGTCCAAAACCTCATGCATTTTGCAGGTGCTCTTTGTAGATCCATATTCCATGGAAGAGGAACTGGACAGCTCTCAGTCACAGTTAGGTGGCTTATTTGTGAATACACAGAATAGCCAGAAAGAGAAGCAAGAGCGAACTCTCACTTTTGCCGCCTTTATCTATATCTGTAGCTGTGCATGAGCATGAGTCTTATTCAGTAATTCCAAAGCCATGAGGTTAGGTTAGCATACATAAAAGCACTGCAATTATCTTAAACTTTCCATATGCAGACCTTTATGGACCCCTATGTCTTAAAATAAATTCTTTATTGATTTTGCTATAATAATTTACAGCTCCAGGATAATCAAATTGGTGGATAACTTGCAGTAGCCATAGATAGATGCAACAAGAAACAAGCACAGAAATGCACTTGCATTAATAATATCAATCTCAGAGTTCCTAAAGCAGATATGCCTTTTCTTGGCAAATATCTGCAGAGACAACATTTATTCCAAATGCCAAATCTAAGACCACTAGGATCCCTAGGAAGTGAGGTTGAGAGTAATGTAGAGCTATTGCCATCTAGTGGTTCACAATAGGAACATCAGGCTCCTTTCCTCAGGTCTAACAGAAATAGAAAATTTTTTATAAAGGTAAATATTTTGCAATTTTATTTCACTGCTCTGTGTATACGTGGTTGGATTAAAACATTTTTGAAAGAACTCATGGATTCTTATTATTATCTGAGGACAATTCAAACCTCTAGCCATACTGAAATTTTCATTCATCAAACACATGGTTAGAAGCCGAGCTTTGAGTTTAAAACTAGGGTTATAGAAATGTGCCATCCTCAGAGTCCCTATTTCAAGCTGTCATTCAAAAGTTATAGCCAGATATTCTGGATTTCATGTGTGTGACCCAGGGGCATTCTTGCATATTTTTTGGCTCTCTCTCCCTCTTTCTTTATACATGTGTGTACGTATGTGTGTGTGTATACATATATGTAATATAGTATTAGGTATTATGCACACTACAAACCATTTAACAAAACAGACATTATACAAAGAATACAATCAAGTGAATACAAATATTTAAATATTTAAATTATATGTATTAATTAAACAAGAATCTGTATTCATGGGCTCACTAAATTATTAATAACACTGAGCATTGTGATATGATGGGAGTATGCTTCATTAATTAAATAAAATTTGGTAAGTCAGAAAGAGAAAGACAAACACCGTATGCTAACACATATATATGGAATTTAAGAAAAAAAAATGTCATGAAGAACCTAGGGGTAAGACAGGAATAAAGACACAGACCTACTAGAGAATGGACTTGAGGATATGGGGAGGGGGAAGGGTAAGCTGTGACAAAGCGAGAGAGTGTCATGGACATATATACACTACCAAACGTAAAATAGATTGCTAGTGGGAAGCAGCCGCATAGCACAGGGAGATCAGCTCCGTGCTTTGTGACCACCTAGAGGAGTGGGATAGGGAGGTGGGAAGGGAGGGAGATGCAAGAGGGAAGAGATATAGGAACATATGTATATGTATAACTGATTCACTTTGTTATAAAGCAGAAACTAACACACCATTGTAAAGCAATTATACTCCAATAAAGATGTAAAAAATAAAATAAAATAAAATTGGGGTTTAATGCCTTATGTTGCAGAAATTAAAAGTCTAGTTGTGTTTATTTTATTTTGATACTTGGTTTTGATGACCATCAAAACATTGCTGCGAAGTATTTCTCAAAAGATCTGTGGATCAAACGGGAGGTGCATCATTGGCTGCACTTTCTAAATCATGGTATTAATTTCTGAGTTTCATTCAAAAAATTTCTTGTTGGGCTTCCCTGGTGGCGTAGTGGTTGAGAGTCCACCTGCCGTTTCAGGGGACACGGGTTCGTGCCCGGGTCCGGGAAGATCCCACATGCTGTGGAGCGGCTAGGCCCGTGAGCCATGGCCGCTGAGCCTGCGCATCCGGAGCCTGTGCTCCGCAACGGGAGAGGCCACAACAGTGAGAGGCCCGCGTACCGCCAAAAAAAAAAAAAAAAAATTCTTGTTAATTTGCATTGTAAATATTTAAAAAATTCTCCCTTTTCCTGATGTCAAAATCAGATTTTTTTTGGAATGAATCAGAAGGGATTTTATTTTAATATTTTCATCAAATGGTTTTTAAAAAACCACTGAAACTCTTTTATTTGGAAGATCTTAAAATAGGTTAGAGAGTTCTGATTCAAGTTTTATTAAGTGTAAGATATGAGTTTATGTCTGAGACATATCATTTTTGACAACAATAATATAAACACTTCCAAACATCCATTTTTCAACATTCTTTTCCCATACCAGGATTAAAAATAAAAGAAAACAAAGCAAAAACAATCACTTTCTCACTCACTTTTAGAATGTCACCTCTACCTTGAAAGAAGACAGTAAGTGTCTTTATCTTTTTTGAAGATCTCTGTTAGATGGCATTCTATGGACAGCTACTTGTCATCACAGAAAAGGTCAGCAAATTTGGAACACTGGTAATTTAGTGAAAGAAAACTGTTACTCCTTTAGGTTCTTTGCCAAAAGATAATAAGGGAACTATGTTGCACAAAAAACAAAAATAAAAACACATAGAACAGATTTATGCGGTCACACCTTATGTCATTATAATTTAAGCATTATACAGAGTCTATTCTTCATGATGTCAAATTCATAAACACACATAGCCAAGCATATGTGAGCCACACTAGGGTGCAATGTGCTTGAATGGATGTGTGAGGGAGCAGCTGTCAACCCCTTTGAGGTGTGGAATTTATATTCTCCCCTCAGGATACAGCTTATACCTTAAGCGACACATAGACCAAGTGGGGATGTCACTGTCAATCATATATATATTTTAAGTGTACTTTCTTTTTAGCCCATTAGATGAATATAAATAAAAGTTGTAATATTTTCTTCCTGCACATCATTTTTTTTTTTTTTTTTTTTTTGCGGTACGCGGGCCTCCCACTGTTGTGGCCTCTCCCGTTGCGGAGCACAGGCTCTGGATGCGCAGGCTCAGCGGCCATGGCTCACGGGCCCAGCCGCTCCGCGGCATATGGGATCCTCCCAGACCGGGGCACGAACCCGTATCCCCTGCATCAGCAGGCGGACTCTCAACCACTGCGCCACCAGGGAGGCCCCCTGCACATCATTTTTGAGACCCTTGGGGAGGCCTTTGAAACCTTTTCAGGTTTTGATAGTCCACCTTCAGCCCTGAGAGACAAGGAACTCTCAGGGGCCTGAATGTGGGTGAGCAGTTCCAAAGCAGTGGTTTTCTCTGGGGAAGTAGCTGTGTTTAGGCCAGTCCTAAGTGTGGTTGGACATTCCCCAGAGACCTAGACGTGGACAGCTGGTTAGTAGTACGTGCTCCTCAGGAGCTAATGTCAAATCTTGAGCTATTGGAAGCTTTCACTCATGATAGGTTCACAGGAACACAGCTCCTCCCTGGAGCAGCCTGGGCTTAGAGGTCTGTTCCAGGCCTCTCAGGTGGTACTCTGACTTCCCTCTGCTAGACTCGTCTCATCTTGTGCATCTTGGTGTTAATAATACAGTCTGGAAGAAGGAGCTCCTCTGGCTCAGGCTCACAGGGCTGCAGAGCTGCAGGTCCTATGGCAGAATTTGAAAGAGGCTGGCGACTCGGGAGCCTCACTGAGCCTGACAGCTCTAGGGCTCCAGAAAGAGCAAGAATCTGAGCCCTGGTGCCCTAGATGGCTGATTGTGTCATCCCAGAGCACCCACGGAGCTGGGAGAGAAGGTTTGGGGCATCACAGCTGGTAGTGGGGGAGGAGCTGGGTACCAGAACTTTTTTCTGAGTTTGGAAATGAAATCCAGCCCCCAAACTCTGGTGAGGATACAGGCTGGGTTTTATTTCATCATCTTCTAGTCTGGTGGACCAAAACCAGCAAGAGTATCTGGATCTAGCAGCTTAAGTGGATCAGGGACTCTAGTTAAATCCCATCTCTGTTCCTAGTAGAGCTTCCCTTGTAACTAAAGCAAGCAGAAACATTTCATTCAGGTTTTGGTTTAAAAGGCTATAGAATCAGTACAGCCACTATGGAGAACAGTACGGAGGTTCCTTAAAAAACTAAAAATAGAACTACCATATGATCCAGCAATCCCATTCCTGGGCAAATACCCAGAGAAAACCATAATTCAAAAAGATACATGCACCCCAATGTTCATTGCAGCACTATTTACAAAATAGCCAGGACATGGAAGCAACCTAAATATCCATCAACAGAGAAATGCTTAAAGAAGATGTGGTACATATATACAATGGAATGTTACCCAGCCATAAAAAGGAACAAAATTGTGTCATTTGCAGAGATATGGATGGACCCAGAGACTGTCATACAGAGTGAAATAAGTCAGAAAGAGAAAAACAAATATCGTATATTAACGCATATATGTGGAATCTAGAAAAATGGTATCGATGATCTTATTTGCAAAGCAGAAATAGAGACACAGACATAGAGAACAAATATGTGGATATCAAGGCGGAAAGGGGGGCGGTGTGGGATGAACTGGGAGATTGGGATTGACATATATACACTACAATGTATAAAACAGATAACTAATGAGAATCTACTGTATAGCTCAGGGGACTCTATTCGGTGCTCTGTGGTGACCTAAATGGGAAGGAAATCCAAAAAAGAGGGGATATGTGTATACATATGGCTTATTCACTTTCCTGTACAGCAGAAACTGACACAGCAGTGTAAAGCAACTATACGCCAATTTAAAAAAAGGCTATAGAATCAAATATTGGGCAATAACCTTATTTATAATAAAAGACATGGCTATTGATTCAAATTATTAATCTAGCTCCACTAAAGCATGACATATTTGTTCTATTTCTGTGTGAAGATGACTAAAATAGAATATTTTGATTTCTGATGACTCTGTATAAAACATAGAAGTTGGAGAATCTTAATCAAGGATGGAAAATACAGGTCATGTATATTGCCACTTCTCCATTCTAAACGCATGGCAGGCATTGCTACTGAGCTACTCCCTTTAATTGTACTTCATAGGCTCTTTCCAGCATGGCCAGGATGAATCTTTTTCTACAAAATAGGAGTGCAAGAATTGTTACATTATTGACTTCTTAAAAATGTTTTATTATAAAAATTTTTTAACATATACAAAAAGAGGGTGGTATCATGAGCCCCCATATACCCATCACTCAATGTCAAAAATGACCCATGTTTGCCAAGCTCATTTCAACTATCCATCTCCACCTCACACGTATGCATGTATATATTTATTGTTTTTAAATAAAATTAAATCTGTCTTCCAGTTTCTAGCTAGTAGGTGTCTAGAAAAGCAATCTTTTGGTGAATCCTTTCTCTCTCTGCCTTCATACAAAGATGATAACGGAGGTTTCTGTAAAACTGTATGTCCACAGAGACCTCACCTGCCTTTGAGACACTGTGGAAGAGTTGATACACCTAACATTCATCCTATACTGAACTTCGAAGTCCTGTAGCTCTGGAGCTTCTGTAGCAGTCAGGCACCTGAATGTTTGCCTATGTTCCAGCCATAGTGTCTAGGGTCCAGCCTTCTGAGCTTTATCAAGCAGTCATTCCTTTGAAATAGCCCATTTCCATGGATATTTTAATGGATCAGACTTCACATTCCAAATACACCACAAATTAGCAGATTTCCATCCCCTTTTAAATGTTGTAGTATACCTCAGTTCTTTCACTGCTTTTATCTACTACTTCTCACCCTGGAAGAGACTGGCTTCTCTTTCCTCTTTTTCATGATACCTGCCAGGAATTTAAGCTTCCAAAAAGTCCATAAAAAGTGATTTTTCTACCAGAAATTTTGTCTTCTTAGAAATTATACCCAAGGGAAGGGAATACAAAGTCCTGGTTGCCTTCTTGGGATAAGGGGAGAAAAATACAAAGTATAAAACATAAATACTGCTCCTTCTTTTTATTATTTTTTTATAGGTAGAAAAGCAAAACACAATTTAATATTTCAAAATTACCTGTCATACCAGCTTTTCATGATTAAAAACAATGCGTCTATAAATGTGTTTGTGCTTTACCACAGTGTCTGATATATGTTTTATTTCTAGCCAGCCAGTCATCAGCTCTTGCAGTCACACTGGCAACTTTCTGAAGATATCCATCATTCTGGAGGAGCTAGCCAAGGAAAAGCTAGAGTGACTGCTGGCAGTATCTGAGGCACTGAGGTTGAGCCGAAAGGTTTCAGTCAGAAGAGAGCCCAGACAGCTGCTAACTGTACTACTTGGCAAGTCATTTTACAACTCTGAGACTTAGGTTCCTTATGATATAATAATAATTATAGGGCTTCCCTGGTGGCGCAGTGGTTGAGAGTCTGCCTGCCGATGCAGGGGACACGAGTTCATGCCCCGGTCCAGGAAGATCCCACATGCCACGGAGCGGCTGGGTCCGTGAGCCATGGCCGCTGAGCCTGTGCGTCCGGAGCCTGTGCTCCGCAAGGGGAGAGGCCACAACAGTGAGAGGCCCGCGTAACAAAAAAAAATAATAATAATAAAATAATAATAATTATAGTGTTGATAATAATGATAACATTCCATAATATCAGTATAAGCATCAAATGAGTGGATGTACAAAAATCACTTAAATGAAATCAGAATATGAATGTTATTTTTGTGAAATTGAATATTATATTTCTTTAAATATGTAACAAAGTACAGTAAAAATAAACCATTTGAAATCTCAGAAATTGTGGGATTTTCTGATTCTGAATAGTTTTCTAATGTTTCAGAATATGTTAAAAATGCATTGGGTTTTGGTGAGCATACACACATGATCAGTATACACAAGTGGAGAGTGACTAAACCGATTGGGTACTAGAGATGAACTTCAAGATTCATGCATATACGTGCATTTATACCCAGGACATTATTACAGACTAAATTTTTGTGTTCCCCCCAAATTCATATGTTGAAATCTAATCCTAAATGTGATGGTATTTGGGGGTGGGGCCTTGGTGAGGTAATTAGGTCACGAGGGTAGAGGCCTCATGAATGAGACTAGCACCCTTATAAGAAGAGGCCAGACAACTAGCTCACTCTCTTTCCTCCATGTGAGAATACAAGAAGTAATCAGTCATTTGCAACCTGGACCAAGATTCTGCACCAGAACCTGACCATGCTGGCATCCTGATCTGAGACCTCCAGCCTCCAAAACTGTGAGAAATCAATGTCTGCTGTTAATAAGTCATCAAGTGTATGGTACTTAGTTATAGCAGCCTGAACTGACCAAGACAGTCACTGTCATTGCCAAGTAATGACATTGGCATCTGAAGAAAGACCTTCTATCATAATATTTACTACATCAAAACACTTGATAGAGTAAGGTTTTTCTTACTGTGCTATCCTGAAATGAAGATTGCATGTCTTTCTCTGTTAAACTCCAAGCTTCTAAAAGCCAGAGTAAGGCCTTAAGATGGATTAAGAAGTTGAAATCAGACCTGGGTTCAGATTCAAGCTCTGACTCTTCCTAACCTGGGGCAAGTTATTTGAACTGTACATTTTGTTTACTTACGTATCTCTCTAATTAAACTAAAAATCTGAAGGCAGAGGCCATGTCCTAGGCCTTCTCCATTTCATTCTATATTTTCCCCAATAGATTAGTGTTTCTCAGTATGGTGGTCTATAGATCTCTGAGATTTTCCTTCCGTCTAATAAAAAAACACTTTTCCTACCTAGATTCTGAAAAATGTGAGAAATAAAACAATAAAATCAGAGGCCAAAATATCACCTATATTATTGATGAAGCTAAGTTGAAAAATGCACTTTATGGAAGAGCCACACACACCTACCAAGACAAATCGAAAATTAGAAAAATTTATCTAGTCAAGGCAGCACCAGGGCAGCAGGAAAGCCTGACAAGATAAGTTCAGGGTAAAAGGATAACTCATGCTGCCTATAGTCAGGCTCATTCCCAAGCCCAGCAAAAGAGCTGCAACAGAAGTGTCCTGGACTTCCAGAGTTTGGGGGCAAGATGTGAGGCATGGAAGAACCAGATATGGACCCTGTGGAAGATGGCTGGACTTGCATGTTTTAAAGGATTCCCAATCAAGAGCACCACCTGAAGTGGTGAATAGACTCTCCAGAGCGACTCTTAGAATGTCTGTCAGAACGTAGAAACTGAAATAAGTTAGCCAGGAGAGACTTCTGTGAGCATCAGGGAACTGCCAGTAAGAGGTTCCCAGCAAGTCTCCAAGAAACCCACAAAAGGGCTAAATTACAAGAAGAGTAAGCCTTTGGACATCTGCCACTCTCGGAGGCACCAATGCCAGATTATGACTGCATCATATGAGCAAATCTTTTCTGTTCTTTCTTCCCCTTCTTCCCCTATTCCAAGACTAGAGGATGCAAAAGAGGCATAGTGAGTGGGAGAGGAGTAGAGGAACGAGAACACAAAAAGGTGAGGAAACCAACACCACCTGTGTGTTCCCACTGCAGAATTTCCAGTCTGAAGAAGGGTTAAGCTGGGGAATGAAAGAAGCTTTTAAAGTGGATTAAACACTGAAGCTGTAATATCAGCCTGGGTTTTTTAACATTGAGAAAGAAAACTATTTGTCATTAACTGAAAGATATGGAACAAGCCTGATATTTTATCCAGGGATAAGGAGAAATGCTTCTAGAGAGAAAGTGCAAGGGGCAATTAAATAGACACTGATTTTCCCATAAACCATTTTTATATATTTATTTTACATGGGGATTCACAAGGATGTTGTGAGAGGGAAAGTCTTTTTTGAGATTGTGATAGTTAAGAACTATAAGCACAGGGTGGCTGAAAGCCACTTCTTTCTTGAGAGTAAAGCAAAATTGCAGAAAGCAGAACCAAGTGATTGAAGAGAGAGAGAAAACGAGATTGATTTATTATTGATAACACTGTCTGATTTAATTCAGCCAAGCTTAATGAGAAATCTCCTCTAGATTTCCCAGTTTATGTGAGCCAATGTATTCCTTTTTTCCATTCAAGCCAGGTTCAACATTTTCTTCTTTCAACTCATGACAGAAAGAGTTCTGACTAATAAAGCATAATCACTTAGAAAAGTAATGAAAACCACATGTACTGCATATACTACAAGGAGATAAAATCTCTGATATTTGCATAAATTCTTAATTTTTCTGCTATTCATATATAATAACAAATAACATGTACTCAGTACTTATTATATATCAATCACTGCTCTAAAACCTTTAGATAAATTAGCTCATTTAATGACCACTATGATCTATGAGGTTGTCACTACCTAGTATGATCCTCAGTTTATCAATGAAGAAACTGAGAGGTTAAGTAAGTTGTTCATGGTCACACAACTAGTAAGTAGTGGAGCTGGGATTCAAACCCAGGCATTCCAGCTCTAGAGCCCGCTCCTGATCTCAATTCAGGGTCAAAAAGAAGAGAGGATAATTGTGAATATGATCAAATCGAGCAGTATTCTTAACATGCTATGCAACAAAATGCCTTTACACACATAAGAATGCAGATTGTTATAAAGGCATGCAAATGAGTGAAATGAGACATTAGATGAAACATTTCTGATAAAGTCAGATCATTTATAAGATTTTAAGTATTTCCTTAAATTGTGTTTCTCATTAAATGGGCAGAATCTTGAACAGTTTGAATCTATATGACACCATGCTAAAATACTACAATTTTTCAAGTTAAGGATAAAATATTGAGGTTTCAAAAGAAAATTAAACCATGTTGCAGATTGCTTGATTGCTGAGTTTCACTCTTTCACAACACCTGATAACTCTTTCACCTGCTGGAGAATGAAACTGTAGGTATATAATGTGGGCATATGTAATCAAAACCTGAAGGAATGCTTTACAGATGAATGAAACAAAGAGTGGATAAAGACCCATTCACCATTATCTTTCATGTTGAGACATTTAACTTTTCAGCGTTTGAACTGATATTACAGTGTATGTAGTCACTGAAAAATCTGTCTATAAATTTTAAGTCCATTTTGAATCTGAATCTCCAGAACCATTAAACAGATACACTGAACACTGTTGTGCATTCCTGGTGACCAAAATCCAAATTAGAACTGTCTAATAGAAAAAGGGATTAAAAAGAATGTATCAACTGAACATGGCCCCAGTTGTCAACTATAGCCATTCGTTATTAAACCAGATATAGAAAGCTTGCTGAAAGATTTCAGATAATTTCATCTCTCTCACTGATCTGAAATAATCATCATAATTGTCAATTTTAAAATATTCTGTTTTATTTGTACTATTGTTTTAAACTTTGATAAGTCTTTTTAAAATGTACTTTCTAATGGAGACCTAAAATTGCCAAAATTTTTAGAAACATTGTTCCATGTAATTGTAGAAATTCCCGTGACTTTAAATGATGTACATGATGGTGTCTCCCTGTTGTTTTAGTGGAAGTTGTGGCCAAAAATCAGTAGAGACTATTTTCTCCCTCTCAGCGGTCTAATTATATAGTAGGTTCTTTTTACAATCAGAGAGTGAAATGTTCAGAACTTAGAGACAGACATCAGTCTAAGAAGTTTTCCAACAAAATCCCCATTTTCCACTAGACAGTAAGTAGCAATCAGCTATCACCCACTCTAATTTCTCTGCATTATGATGATGAAGGTTTTCTGCCTCAAGTTTCAAAAGTCTGAGCAGCACTGGAGAACACACTTCCTGATCAATCATCCAGCCCCCAGCTATATCTTGCAAGGGGGTGGGTAAACAAGGTTCATTGGCAATTAAGCTACACAGACACAGCCTTTCATTCCTTTCTTCTATGTGTGACCTTCCTTCATTTACACCCACTGATGACAGTGACATCATTTGGGATGTAGAGGTGGCTGATTCTTTCTCTATTGGAGCTATTATAAAGTAGCAATCATGCAAAAATATTCATGACATAATGAAAAATATATAAGGAAACTGACATGCTTTCATTTTATTTCTTGTTATGACTTAAATAAATTATCTCCGTGGAATGAAATAAACTAAGCCTGGCTATGCAATGTACTCTGCATAATAGTTTAATCAGATGTATCTGTTCTCAGGTGAAAGATGCACTGTCACATGGCAAATAACCAAAACCTGCTGAGGCAGGTTTCAACAAGAGTCCTGTGCCCCAAGGCACCTAAATCCCTGTGCCTACTTTATGGCTTGGAAGTTTCATGATACGTGTCAAACTTAATATGTCTCAAACAGAACACCTGATATACATTCTGGCAAGTTGGTAGTGATATACCATGTTTCATTCTTCATATTGGTTATTTGAGTCTTCTCTCTCTTTTTCTTTTTTTCCTTTGTCAGTCTTAGTAGAGGTTTGCCAATAATATTGAACTTTTCCAAGAACCAGCTCTTTGTTAAATACCTCTATTTCTTTCTTTTTCAATTTCATTGATTCCTGCTTTTATTTTTATTACTTCCCTCCCTCTGCTTGCTCTGGGTTTATTTTGCTCTTCTTTTTGTAGATTACTGATTGAGGTGGAATCGTACATTAATGATTTGAGACATTTCCTCCTTTCTAATGTGTGCAATTAGTGCTATAAATTTTCCTCTCAGCACTGCTTTAGCTATGCCCCACATTTTTTAGTTGTGATGAAATATACATATCATAAAATTTATCACTTTAACCATTTTTAGGAGTGCAATTCCATGGCATTATTCACATTGTTCTGCAACCATCACCACCATCTATCTCCAGAAATTTGTTTTTCCCAAACTTAAACTTTGTACCTATTAAACAGTAACTCTCCATTCCTCATTCTCTGCAGTCCGTAAAAATCACCATTCTACTTTCTGTCTCTATGAATTTGACTATTCTGGATACCTCATATAAGTGGAACCGTACAATATTTGTCCTTTTCTGACTGACTTATTTCACTTAGCATAATGTCTTCAAGGTTCATCCATGTTGTAGCAAATGTCAGAATTTTCTTCCCTTTTAAGGCTGAATAACATTCCATTGTATGTATATACCACAATTTAACCATTCATCTGTCAATGGACACCTGGACTGCTTCCACCTTTTGGCTATTGGGAATAATGCAGCTATGAACATGGGTATACAAATATCTGTTGGAGTCCCTACTTTTACTTCTTTTGGGTATGCACCCAAAAGTAGAATTGCTGGATTATACGGTAATTCTATGTTTAATTTCTTGAGGAACAACCATACTGCTTTATACAGCAGCTGCACCATTTTACATTCCCGCCAGCAATGCACAGGCATTCCAATTTCTTTACAAGCTTGCCAGGAATTGTTATTTTCTATTTGTTTGATAATAGCCATCTTAATGAGTGTGAAGCAGTATCTTATGGTGCTTTTTGATTTGCATTTCCCTAATGGTTAGTGATACTGAGCATCTTTTCATGTGCTTGTTGGCTATTTATATACCTTCTTAGAGAAATGGTTATCCAAGTCATTTGCTGCTTTTTAAATTGGGTTGTTTAGGGTTTTTTGCTGTCACTGAGTTTGTTCCACAAATTTTAAGCTATTATATTTTCATTTTAAGTCCATTTAATGTAATTTTTCAATTTACCTTCAGATTTCCTCTTTGGCCCATGGATTATTTAGAAATATATTGTTTGGTTTCTAACTGTTTGGAGATTTTCCTGTTATTCTCTATAATGGATTTCAGTTTGCTTCCATGTAGTCCATGAATATACTCTGTATTTTTAATTTTTTAAAAATTTGGTGAGATTTGTTTTATGGCCAGGTTATGATCTATTTGGTAAAAGTTCAATGGACATTTGAAAAGAATGCGTATTCAGCTTTGTTGAATGGAGTATCCTATCAGTGTCAATTACATACTGTTGGTTAATTTTGTTATTTGGTTCTTCTATATCCTTCTTGATTTTCTGTTTATATGCCCTATCAATTGTTGATAGAGGGATGTTGAAATCTCCAACTATAATTGTGGGTTTGTTGATTTTTCCTTTCTGTTCTATCAATTATTTCTTGACATATTTTGCAGCTCTGTTGTTTGATGCATTTAGGGTTGCTAAATCTTCTTAGTGGATTAATCCTTTTATTATACAATATCCCTCTCTGTCTCTGGTAATTTTCTTTGCTCTGAAGTCAGTTAACACAGACATTCCTGCTTTCCTTTGTTTGATGTTTGCATGATATATCTTTTTCCATCCTTTTATTTTCAACCTATCTATGATGTTATATTTGAAGTGAATGCCTTGTAGAGAGCATATTGTTGGGACATGTTACTTAATTCACTCTGCCAATCTCAGTCTTTTAATTGGTGTATTTAGACCATTTGCATTTAATGTACTTACTGATACGTTGAGGCTTAAGTTGGCCATTTTACTTTTGTTTGTTTAAAATTTCTGTTTCTTTTATCCTGCCTTTCTGTAGGATAATTGAATGATTTTTTGAATTTAAATTGAACAATTTTCCATTTTTATTTATCTGTAGTGTTTTTTAGTGTGTCTCTTTGTATAGCTATTTTGGTTATTGCTCTAGATATTATATTACATACACAATTTATCACAGTCTACTAGTATCATCATTTCACCTCTCAAGTAATATATAAAAATCATACCCTCCTTTACATCTCTTTACCTTCTTCTGCTTATGATATAATTGTCTTAAATATTTCCTCTACATACATTTAGAATCACATAAGACAGATGATAGTGTCTACTCCTCTGGTCAAACATAACTTAGAAAACTCAAGAGAAGGAAGGTGTATAGCATTTACCCGTATTTTTGCTTACTCTGTTCTTTTTCCTTTTCCTGATGTTCCAAGGGTCCCTTTTATCATTTCTTTCTGCTCATAGAACAGAAATTTTTTTAGTCATTCTTTAAGATGGGTCTGCTGGTGATAAATTCTCTTAGTTTTCCTTTATCTGAGAATGTCTTGATTTCCTCTTCATTTCTGTAAGATTTTTCATTGGATATAATCTAATGGGTTGACAATTCTTTTCTTTCAGAACTTGGTGTCTTTCCTTTCTCACTGCTTTTAAGTTTTTTCTTTTTCTTTAGCTTTCAGATGACTGACTATGATGCATTTAGTGCAAATTGTTTGAGTTTATTCTGTTTGGAGTTCATTCAGCTCTTGAATCTGTAGGTTATGTCTTTTGCCAAATTGGAAAGTTTAAGGCCATTATTCCTCTGAGTACTTTTCCTACCCTGCCCTCTTTCTCATCTCCTTTTTGGACTCTGATGATACGAGTTTTGATTAAAGAGCCACAGGTCCCTCAGCCTCTGTTCTTTTTATACCCCCAGTCTATTTTCTCTCTGTTAGTCAGACTGGGTAATTTCTATTGTTATATCACTCAGTTCTTTGATTTTTTTCCCCCTCATTCCCCTCCACAGTGCTGTTAAACTCATCCACTGAGTTTTTATACTTCAATGTTAAAATTTTCAGTTTTAAAATTTCCATTTGGTCTTCTTTATATCTTTTATCACTTTGCAGAGATTTTCTATTTCTTTTCTGGTACTTTCTATTATTTTATTTGTTTCAATCATGCTCATAATTGCTTTCTTTTTGCCTTGTTTCTATCTTTAGTATTTTTAGATTTAGGGTGGGTTTAAGTTTTCTAGTGATAGCTCCAACTCACTCTCAGTATCTAACACTTTTCTTGGTCTATCTTTGCTTTCCTTAAAGCCCTATCATAGGCAGGGGTGAGGCAGACACCAGTGAGACCAAGGTGCTAGTATCTGTTGATTTTTTTCATTTCCTCACAGTTATCTAGAATTTTCAGCTTCCTTTGTCTTTAAGTACTGCTCAGGGAATAACCTTGTGTAATGTGAAGCTACTTTAAATATTTGTGGGAAGAGGTCTTGGAAGGTTGTTTAATACACTGACTTCATTGTCTATGGCTACATGGAAGACTAGTTTATTTCTTAACTAATTTGATTTCCTCAAACTATTATATTCTTCTAGATTCCCTGGATGATCACATATTTACTCACGTAGGAATACCTGTGTCATTCAAATTTTGAAATGAAGTTTGCAAGTAATTTTGGGTTTGCCTTTTTGGATTTTGCTGAGGTCTCCTAATGAATAGGAATATTGGCTGTGACATGACCATTCTTGTCTGTGACAATAATGGGGTATACTTAATTCAAATTAAAATTAGCAACAGGAATCTTGTAACTTATAGAATGAAGTGGTCACAAAGCCTTTGTCTTTAGATTTGAGTCATATCATTACCTAATTTTCAAGCCATTAGAATTTTAGCTCCTACTCAGGTAAAGGCACTATTTGATTGAATCATCTAGTTTATTAATCAATTCTCTATTCTATTCCAAATTCTCACCATGGTTTTCTAATTTAAATGCTAATACATTTCCTCCATAGTAACAATATCAGCTTGATACTTACAAAGAAATAAAATATTTTATATACCATTAAAAATAAATAAGCACGAAATGTAGAGTAATTCTGTGTAAGAAATGTCAAAATTCTCATTAAATTTATAAAGTATTTCAGGGAGTCCCTATACATGAAGAATGAATTTCATAAAGGTCACAATTCTTCCATAAGTAATTTCTGTTTTATCACAGTATCAATATCCAAAATTGCATAGAGATATATTTGAGAACAGCTAAAATAATTCTGAGAGGAAAAGCAGACTTGAATAGTTAAGTCAACATTTCTGAGAGACACTTGCACCACCAAATACTTTAAAACGTTATAAATACGTAATCCTAAAAAATCAGCTGCCAAAACAAAAACCAACAGTCAGAAAAATAGAAGTGAATTGAAAAAGGATAAATAAAATAAATTAAAAATTATATAGAGAAAATAATGGAAATAAAAATATTATAAATATCAGGTAGTGTGAAGAATTAACGGTAAGAGTTAAAAGCCCATTAAATTTGACAAAAACTGAATTGATCTTGATATAAATGAACACTGTCTCAATTTTGGTACATCAACAAATAAATATGAGATTAAAATGTGTCCGTGGCTCTTTTCCCATTTGAGTACATAAAAGCCTACAATCTTCCACATTATTTACCTCAATATTATGCTCGTCTCTGCGCATACATCACTGAATATAAGTGAAAAAACACATGAAGAAATACTGATACAATACACTATTAGTCTTTTCCTTTTTCTACCTGTTATATTATACCCTGAGAGTTTGTTTCTTTGAATGGATGCAAAAGGAGAGATATTGATGAGGGATAGAGGAGGGTGGAATGTGGCCCTGGTCCTAGCTGTAAAGAAACCATACCCATGGGTAAATCTGTAGTTGTTCAGGTTGTTTTAATCCAAAGTCTCCAACTTAAGTTGGAAGGAATAAAACTGTATTTTATACTGATTTCCTCTTCTCCTCAATCCCCACTTTCTCCCACCAGGAATCAATACATAGGTTATAACTGTATTTCTCAATCCAGTTTTATCAACTTCTGGTGGTTCATGCAAACTCCTCTGGGTGGGTCCCTTTCCAATTGTTGATACATATCCTTAGTTCTCAGAATGATTTGTATGTGTTATCTTTGTCTCCATGAACATTTTAATGAAAAAGGTACTAACATCATTAAAATACAAACTACAATTTAACTTCTGTTTTCTTTTTCTTTTTTGGCTGCGTCGGGTCTTAGTTGCAGCATGCGGGATCTTCACTGAGGCATGTGGGATTTTTTGTTGCAGTGCACGGGCTCTTCATTGCGTCACACAGGATTCTTTCCAGTTGTGGAGTGCAGGCTTTCTCTCTCTAGTTGTGGTGCACGGGCTCCAGGGCACGTGGGCTCTGTAGTTTGCGGCACACAGGCTCTCTTGTTGAGGTGCGCAAGCTCAGTAGTTGTGGCGCATGGGCTTAGCTGCATTGGAAGGTGGATTCTTTACCACTGGACCAGCAGAGAAGTCCCTAATTTCTGTTTAAAACTCTTATTAGAGCTCTTAAATAAAAGAAAAATTCTCACATGACCTCACCTTGCTTATTCATTATTCCTATCCAAGTCAAACCAATACCAGCCTCTTAATTTGCATTGCTACATTGTTCATTTTTGATCTGTATTATCGTGTCAGTCATTATTCAATGGTTCTCATGCTATTAAGTTCACAGAAGAATGACCTCATGGCCACTTCTTATTTTTCTCACACTCTTAGTCTCCTCTGATGGCCTTCAGAACTGCATGCCCTTGACACACTTTAATAGCAAGGTAAATTTTAATGAGCAATTAATCATTTTTGCTCAGCTACCCATTTGCCCTGCACATTAATTTTATGTCGAGAATTTGTCCATAGTATATACACTTAAAACCTCATTTTTCTTCTTTCATTGTTTTTCAGACTTGATCAAAAACTAAAGTCACACAATAGTCAAATACTTGAGATAAGCAGTTCTAGAAAAATTTTAAAACACACAAGCTAAAAACCTTAATTCAGCAGCTTGTCTGACATCATGCAGCTAGCAATAAGCTTTTCCTTCTACATGATTTGTTTTTACCTCCTAAACTAAATTCAACAAACCAGACAGATTGACTAGCATTGTAGCATAGTAGCAAAAAAAAAAAAAAAAAAAAAAAAATGCATTGGAGCCAGATAGATATGAGTTGAAATCTTGCCTCTGTCACTTCATTTAAACCTCTATTATCGGAGAGAGGGGGAAGATGGTGGAAGAGGAAGACGCGGAGATCACCTTCCTCCCCACAGATACATCAGAAATACATCTACACCTGGAACAACTCTTACAGAACACCTACTGAACGCTGGCAGAAGACCTCAGACCTCCCAAAAGGTAAGAAACTCCCCCACGTACCTGGGTAGGGCAAAAGAAAAAAGAATAAACAGAGACAAAAGAATAGGGACGGGACCTGCACCAGTGGGAGGGAGCTGTGAAGGAGGAAAGGTTTCCACACACTAGGAAGCCCTCCCCAGAGGAGAGCACAGCAACACGGCTGCGGAGGGCAAAGTGGAGAGATTCCCGCACAGAGGATCAGTGCCGACTGGCACTCACGAGCCCGAGAGGCTTGTCTGCTCACCCGCGGGGCAGGCAGGGCTGGGAGCTGAGGCTCGGGCTTCGGTCGGAGCGCAGGGAGAGGACTGGGGTTGGCGGCGTGAACACAGCCTCAAGGGGCTAGTGCACCACGGCTAGCCGGGAGGGAGTCCGGGGAAAAGTCTGGACCTGCTGAAGAGGCAAGAGACTTTTTCTTCCCTCTTTGCTTCTTGGTGCGTGAGGAGAGGGGATTAAGAGCGCTGCTTAAAGGAGCTCCAGAGACTGGCGCGAGCCGCGGCGACCAGCGCGGACCCCAGAGACGGACATGAGACGCTAAGGCTGCTGCTGCCGCCACCAAGAAGCCTGTGTGTGAGCACAGGTCACTCTGCACACCTCCCTTCCGGGGAGCCTGTGCAGCCCGCCACTGCCAGGGTCCCGGAATCCAGGGACAACTTCCCCGGCAGAACGCACGGTGTGCCTCAGGCTGGTGGAACGTCACGCCAGCCTCTGCCACTGCAGGCTCGCCCCGCACTCCGTACCCGTCCCTCCCTCCGGCCTGAGTGAGGAGCCAGAGCCCCTGAGTCAGCGGCTTCTTTAACCCCGTCCTGTCTGAGCGAAGAACAGACGCCCTCCGGCGACCTACACGCAGAGGCGGGGCCAAATCCAAAGCTGAGCCCCCGGAGCTGTGCGAACAAAGAGAAAGGGAAATCTCTCCCAGCAGCCTCAGGAGCAGCGGATTAAATCTCCACAATCAACTTGATACACCCTGCATCTGTGGAATACCTGAATAGACAACGAATCATCCCAAATTGAGGAGGTGGACTTTGAGAGCAAGATTTATTATTTTTCCCCTTTTCCTCTTTTTGTGAGTGTGTATGTGTATGCTTCTGTGTGAGATTCTGTCTGTATAGCTTTGCTTTCACCATTTGTCCTAGGGTTCTATCCGTCCATTTTTTTGTTTTGTTTTGTTTTGTTTTAGCTTAAAAATTTTTTTTCTTAATAATTATTTTTTATTTTAATAACTTTATTTGATTTTATCTTACTTTATTTTATTTTCTTTTATCCTCTTTCTTTCTTTCTACTTTCTCTCCCTTTTATTCTGAGCCGTGTGGATGAAAGGCTCTTGTGGATGAAAGGCTCTTGGTGCTGCAGCCAGGACTAAGTGCTGTGCCTCTGAGGTGGGAGAGCCAACTTCAGGACTCTGGTCCACAAGAGACCTCCCAGCTCCACGTAATATCAAACGGCAAAAATCTCCCAGAGATCTCCATCTCAACACCAACACCCAGCTTCACTCAATGACCAGCAAGATACAGTGCTGGACACCCTATGCCAAACAACTAGCAAGACAGGAACACAACCCCACCCATTAGCAGAGAGGCTGCCTAAAATCATAATAAGTCCACAGACACCCCAAAACGCACCACCAGACGTGGACCTGCCCACCAGAAAGACAAGATCCAGCCTCATCCACCAGAACACAGGCAGTAGTCCCCTCCACCAGGAAGCCTACACAGTCCACTTAACCAACTTTAGCCACTGGGGACAGACACCAAAAACAACGGGAACTACGAACCTACAGCCTGCAAAAAGGAGACCCCAAATACAGTAAGATAAGCAAAATGAGAAGACAGAAAAACACACAGCAGATGAAGGAGCAAGATAAACACCCACCAGACCTAACAAATGAAGAGGAAATAGGCAGTCTAACTGAAAAAGAATTCAGAATAATCATAGTAAAGATTATCCAACATCTTGGAAATAGAATAGAGAAAATGCAAGAAACATTTAACAAGGAACTACAAGAACTAAAGAGGAAACAAGCAATGATGAACAACACAATAAATGAAATTAAAAATACTCTAGAAGGGATCAATAGCAGAATAACTGAGGCAGAAGAACGGATAAGTGATCTGGAAGATAAAATAGTGGAAATAACTACTGCAGAGCAGAATAAAGAAAAAAAATGTAAAGAACTGAGGACAGTCTCAGAGACCTCTGGGACAACATTAAATGCACCAACATTCGAATTACAGGGATTCCAGAAGAAGAAGAGAAAAAGAAAGGGACTGAGAAAATATTTGAAGAGATTAGAGTCGAAAACTTCCCTAATATGGGAAAGGAAATAGTTAATCAAGTCCAGGAAGCACAGAGAGTCCCACACAGGATAAATCCAAGGAGAAACACCCCAAGACACATATTAATCAAACTGTAAAAAACTAAATACAAAGAAAATGTATTAAAAGCAGCAAAGGAAAAGCAACAAATAACACAAAAGGGAATCCCCATAAGGTTAATAGCTGATCTTTCAGCAGAAACTCTGCAAGCCAGAAGGGACTGGCAGGACATATTTAAAGTGATGAAGGAGAAGAACCTACAACCAAGATTACTCTACCCAGCAAGGATCTCATTCAGATTTGATAGAGAAATTAAAACCTTTACAGACAAGCAAAAGCTGAGAGAGTTCAGCACCACCAAACCAACTTTACAACAAATGCTAAAGGAACTTCTCTAGGCAAGAAACACAAGACAAGGAAAAGACCTACAGTAACAAACCCAAAACAATTAAGAAAATGGGAATAGGAACATACATATCGATAATTACCTTAAATGTAAATGGATTAAATGCTCCCACCAAAAGACACAGATTGGCTGAATGGATACAAAAACAAGACCCATATATATGCTGTCTACAAGAGACCCACTTCAGACCTAGAGACACATACAGACTGAAAGTGAGGGGATGGAAAAAGATATTCCATGCAAATGGAAACCAAAAGAAAGCTGGAGTAGCAATTCTCATATCAGACAAAATAGACTTTAAAATAAAGACTATTAGAAGAGACAAAGAAGGACACTACATAATGATCAAGGGATCGATCCAAGAAGAAGATATAACAATTGTAAATATTTATGCACCCAACATAGGAGCACCTCAATACATAAGGCAAATACTAACAGCCATAAAAGGGGAAATCGACAGTAACACAATCATAGTAGGGGAATTTAAAACCCCACTTTCAACTATGGACAGATCATCCAAAATGAAAATAAATAAGAAAACACAAGCTTTAAATGATACATTAAACAAGATGGACTTAATTGATATTTATAGGACATTCCAGCCAAAAACAACAGAATACACATTTTTCTCAAGTGCTCATGGAACATTCTCCAGGATAGATCATATCTTGGGTCACTAATCAAGCCTTGGTAAATTTAAGAAAATTGAAATTGTATCAAATATCTTTTCCGACCATAACACTATGAGACTAGATATCAATTACAGGAAAAGATCTGTAAAAAATACAAACATATGGAGGATAAACAATACACTACTTAATAACAAAGTGATCACTGAAGAAATCAAAGAGGAAATAAAAAAATACCTAGAAACAAATGACAATGAAAACACGACGACCCAAAACCTATGGGATGCAGCAAAAGCAGTTCTAAGAGGGAAGTTTATAGCAATACAATCCCACCTTAAGAAACAGGAAACATCTCAAATAAACAATCTGACCTTGCACCTAAAGCAATTAGAGAAAGAAGAACAAAAAAAACCCCAAAGTTAGAAGGAAAGAAATCATAAAAACCAGATCAGAAATAAATGAAAAAGAAATGAAGGAAACGATAGCAAAGATCAATAAAACTAAAAGCTGGTTCTTTGAGAAGATAAACAAAATTGATAAACCATTAGCCAGACTCGTCAAGAAAAAAAGGGAGAAGACTCAAATCAATAGAATTAGAAATGAAAAAGGAGAAGTAACAACTGACACTGCAGAAATACGAAAGATCATGAGAGATTACTATAAGCAACTCTATGCCAATAAAATGGAAAACCTGGAAGAAATGGACAAATTCTTAGAAATGCACAACCTGCCAAGACTGAATCAGGAAGAAATAGAAAATATGAACAGACCAATCACAAGTACTGAAATTGAAACTGTGATTAAAAATCTTCCAACAAACAAAAGCCCAGGACCAGATGGCTTCACAGGCGAATTCTATCAAACATTTAGAGAAGAGCTAACACCTATCCTTCTCAAACTACTCCAAAATACAGCAGAGGGAGGAACACTCCCAAACTCATTCTACGAGGCCACCATCACCCTGATAGCAAAACCAGGCAAGGATGTCACAAAGAAAGAAAACTACAGGCCAATATCACTGATGAACATAGATGCAAAAATCCTCAACAAAATACTAGCAAACAGAATCCAACAGCACATTAAAAGGATCATACACCATGATCAAGTGGGATTTATTCCAGGAATGCAAAGATTCTTCAATATATGCAAATCAATCAATGTGATACACCATATTAACAAATTGAAGGAGAAAAACCATATGATCATCTCAATAGATGCAGAGAAAGCTTTTGACAAAATTCAACACCATTTATGATAAAACACCCTCCAGAAAGTAGGCATAGAGGGAACTTTCCTCAACATAATAAAGGCCATATATGACAAACCCACAGCCAACATCGTCCTCTATGGTGAAAAACTGAAAGCGTTTCCACTAAGATCAGGAACAAGACAAGGCTGCCCACTCTCACCACTCTTATTCAACATAGTTTTGGAAGTTTTAGCCACAGAAATCAGAGAAGAAAAGGAAATAGAAGGAATCCAAATCGGAAAAGAAGAAGTAAAGCTGTCACTGTTTGCAGATGACATGATAGTATACATAGAGAATCCTAAAGATGCTACCAGAAAACTACTAGAGCTAATCAATGAATCTGGTAAAGTAGCAGGATACAAAATTAATGCACAGAAATCTCTGGCATTCCTATACAGTAATGATGAAAAATCTGAAATCAAGAAAACACTCCCATTTACCACTGCAACAAAAAGAACAAAATATCTAGGAATAAGCCTACCTAAGGAGACAAAAGACCTGTATGCAGAAAATTATAAGACAGTGATGAAAGAAATTAAAGATGATACAAATAGATGGAGAGATATACCATGTTCTTGGATTGGAAGAATCAACATTGTGAAAATGACTCTACTACCCAAAGCAATCTACAGATTCAATGCAACCCCTATCAAACTACCAATGGCATTTTTCACAGAACTAGAACAAAAAAATTCACAATTTGTATGGAAACACAAAAGACCCCGAATAGCCAAAGCAATCTTGAGAATGAAAAACAGAGCTGGAGGAATCAGGCTCCCTGACTTCAGACTATACGACAAAGCGACAGTAATCAAGACAGTACGGTACTGGCACAAAAACAGAAATATAGATCAATGGAACAGGATAGATAGCTCAGAGATAAACCCACACACATATGGTCACCTTATCTTTGATAAAGGAGGCAGGAACATACAGTGGAGAAAGGACAGCCTCTTCAATAAGTGGTGCTGGGAAAACTGGACAGCTACATGTAAAAGTATGAGATTAGAACACTCCCTAACACCATACACAAAAATAAGCTCAAAATGGATTAAAGACCTAAATGTAAGGCCAGAAACTATCAAACTCTTAGAGGAAAACATAGGCAGAACACTCTATGACATAAATCACAGCAAGATCCTTTTTGACCCACCTCCTAGAGAAATGGAAATAAAAACAATAATAAGCAAATGGGACCTAATGAAACTTCAAAGGTTTTGCACAGCAAAGGAAACCATAAACAAGACCAGAAGACAACCCTCAGAATGGGAGAAAATATTTGCAAATGAAGCAACTGACAAAGGATTAATCTCCAAAATTTACAAGCAGCTCATGCAGCTCAATAACAAATAAACAAACAACCCAATCCAAAAATGGGCAGAAGACCTAAATAGACATTTCTCCAAAGAAGATATACAGACTGCCAACAAACACATGAAAGAATGCTCAACATCATTAATCATTAGAGAAATGCAAATCAAAAGTACAATGAGATATCATCTCACACCAGTCAGAATGGCCATCATCAAAAAATCTAGAAACAATAAATGCTGGAGAGGGTGTGGAGAATAGGGAACACTCTTGCACTGCTGGTGGGAATGTGAATTGGTACAGCCACTATGGAGAACAGTATGGAGGTTCCTCATAAAACTACAAATAGAACTACCATATGACCCAGCAATCCCACTACTGGGCATATACCCTGAGAAAACCATAATTCAAAGAGTCAGGTACCAAAATGTTCATTGCAGCTCTATTTACAATAGCTAGGAGATGGAAACAACCTAAGTGTCCATCATCAGATGAATGGATAAAGAAGATGTGGCACATATATACAATGGAATATTACTCAGACATAAAAAGAAACGAAATTGAGTTATTTGTAGTGAGGTGGATGGACCTAGAGGTTGTCATACAGAATGAATTAAGTCAGATAGAGAAAGACAATTACAGTATGCTAACACATATATATGGAATCTAAGGGAAAAAAATGTTATGAAGAACCTAGGGGTAAGACAGGAATAAAGACACAGACCTACTAGAGAATGGACTTGAGGATATGGGGAGCGGGAAGAGTAAGCTAGGACAAAGTGAGAGAGTGGCATGGACATATATACACTACCAAACGTAAGGTAGATAGCTAGTGGGAAGCAGCCACATAGCACAGGGAGATCAGCTCGGTGCTTTTTGACCACCTACAGGGGTGAGATAGGGAGGGTGGGAGGGAGGGAGATGCAAGAGGGAAGAGATATGGGAACATATGTATATGTATAATTGATTCACTTTTTTATAAAGCAGAAACTAACACACCATTGTAAAGCAATTATACTCCAATAAAGATGTAAAAAAAATAAAATAAAACCTCTATTACCTCCAAACTTCAGTTTCCTCCTGTAATATGGAACTGTTGTGAAGTAAACTTAATTATGTGTGCCAAGTACCTGACGTAGTATTGCATCCTTTTGCTTCTTCTCAATACAGAGTTAGTTTGTATATTATACTTTGGGAAGATAACTATTAATGTGACTGTGTGTCTATGTCTACATTTGGAATTACATATATTTTCTAATCTAATCAGTATAAATATGATAAGATTGGATATAACTCTTGCTGAAACTTCATCCCCATGGAATGAAAGACGAAACTGGTACCGGAAAGAAGTTGGAGGTGTGGGATATTCATGAAGCCATAGTGGTTAACTTCTTTAAAGTCCAGTTCAATTATCCAACATAGACATGGAGATGGTTATGGTTAGTGTCAATGTTGATATCTAAAGGTATGCAGACCAACAGATGGAGTGGATAATCCCTAACTTTTGTTGTATACTTTCTAACTATACGCCAGACACAGTTCTAAGTACAGTAGCTATTTAGGTAGCAATCATTAATTAAATCATAGCAGGCTACAGCCATATGCTTCCTACTGATAAGTACTTTCAAAGCAGGAAGCTAATGAGTAATTGCCAAGAGAGGCAATTCAGCACACTAGGGAGAGTGCTAGCAAGAATACAGTGGGGCATGATGTGCGTTGGGTCATAGATGGGATCTGCTTCAATAGGGTAAAGGAAACCAGGTTTGAGGAGGCAGGAGGATAGTCAAGATACAGCAAATGTAGGTTCACCCAGAAATATGGATACTGAATCCATGATAGCAGGCTAAACTCCAATCCTCCACCATTAGAGAACTATCATTTAAGGTCTTCATCAACCAATGAATTTATGTAAATCTATTGTTCGCCCTGTTCAATACTGAGAACTGAATAGCAGAAATGGAACCAGTCTCTTCCCAGGGAGTAGATAGGGAAAATAGAGTCCCACAGACACAGGCAATAAAAAAATGATTAATGTGGGTCAGAAATATGCATATATCATAATATTATACATTGACAGTGTAAAATTTAGTCTATCACATTTTGACTAGGGGTGATACACTCAAGTGCAGTATATTTCATACTGATGGGGCAAACAACATACCCACATTAGTGGATTTTAATACTGTGGTTATAATCCTTTAAATCACCCCTGATCCTGTCACAGTGCCCTCAACAGCAAACTACTTATGACCTGCCTCAGAATTACTTTGGAATGCTTTTTCTGAAGTCCCTCTTCAGACAAATTAAGTACAAATCTCTTAGGGTGGGCCTGGTAATGTGAATTTTTAAGAAGTATTTTAGATGATTCATTTGCACACTATAGTTTGAGAACCACTATTTGATCACCTCTGTGAATCAAACTCTTTTCATTTTTATTGCTCCTTTCCAGACCTGGCTCCCCAATACATATCATTTTTACAATGTTTTAACCATAGTGTAGATACGCATTTATACCCTGCTTAAAATGATTCATCAGAATATTCTTGTTGCTATAGTCTTTATAATAGTCTTTTTTAATGGCTACATATTATTTTATTGTGATATAGAGCATATTATATTACTCATTAATCATTTATAATTCTCTTGTTGCAGGTATTCTTCTTTATCTGCTTTGGATTATTTAAGTATGATAAAGTCCCACAGAAGAGCTTACTGGTCAAAGGATTGACCCAAATTTTTTAACAACTAGAATCAAATATAGGCACAATATCTATAAAAGCCAGCAGTTTTAATTTCACAATCGTAAAATGAAGCATAAAACCTAAAGCACTTTAGTTAGAAAGACATTTGGCTAGATATAGAGAGGGTGGGAGCAGGGGGAGAACATGACACAGATAACTTGAAAACTGTATCATAAAAGAGAAGGTTTTTGTAGATGTCTATATATGTAGAGAACAGAACTACTTTCTAGATATAAATGAAGTATAAATTAAATCTCAGGGATGGCACAATTTCCTAGAAGTCATTTGTAATAGCACCCCTTATTCCACCAAGTGATTATATTCCATTATTTTTATAACCTTTTAAAATAATCTGGTTCCTGCATGATTCTAACCAATATTCTTATTTCTGGTCAATGCAGCCTTCCAATATTCATCTGGAGCTATTATTTAAAAGGCTTTATGTTAGTTCTTCCCTCCTGTATACTTAGTCTTTAGCATTATTTAAATTATCTGATTTACCCTTCCAACTTACCCTTGATAAATATGGAATAGCAATCCTTTTTCAATAATTATATTGCTAATTTTTCCCTCTTCTCATTTGTATTTTTTAAGCTAATTATATTATTATTATATATTATTCACCATTTATTTTGGTGTTGAAAAGTTTTTAAATATTTATAGTCAAATCTTTCCATTTTCCCAATTTATTTGTTCCTTTACATCTTCTGAGATTAGAAAGACATTCCTCAAATAAAGATAAGATAATTTTATCTATATTTTATTCTATTAAATTTGGTTCTCAGGTTTTCCTCAGTCATTGCTATAATGAGCCAGCACATTTCTTATATAATTTATTTCTTCTTTATGCTTTAAAATGCCATTTCTGTATCCTCCCAGTTGCTAATGGCAAAATTTGAATTTCATTCTAAATTGTTTCCTTTTACCCAGCATCTTTCCAAAAACTCCCACCCAATCCATAACTAAGTACTCTGTTTAAACATCACTTTGTCTCCTCCAATACCAGTTGACCCAAGTAATCATCACTTCTCATCTGACAGTTGCAAAAGCCTCATTAATGGAATTGTTTCCTGTCACTTTCTTGCTATTCTCCAAAGAGTTTCCCATAGATCCATCAAGGTGATCTTTTAAAAATGTAAGTCAAATCATCTTACCCCTCTTCCCCACTTGAGACTCTTCAATAGCTTCAAATTTATCTTGGAATCAAAATTCAAGATTCAGTACCAGGATATAACAGGGACCATGTGTACCATGTCTTAATCCTAACTTCTACAGATATTTTTAAAAATTTAATGATAGAACTGATTTGTTCAACACATTTCAAATACTTACTTTATCCCCAGAAATTCAATAAACATTTTTAGATACATGTCTTTAATTCTTAAAAATTCCTATGAGAAGGATATTGGCCTCATTTTACAGATGTAAAAAACAGGTTGGGAGACAAAATTCAGGTTTTATTTTTCTATAAAGTCCAGCCAACTCCCTAGGGTAGGCAAGTAAGGAGAGGTTAAGAAGTAATCTCTTCTAGAAGTCATGCATGTGCATCTATCCAGAGCATCTTATTTTACTTCTTTTAGAAGAGGTATATGAGGGCAAGTTCTTCCATTTACTTCCTGTTTACCAAAGCACAGAGCCAAAGAAGCAGAAGTGATTATAGGGATGGAATGATTTGAGGGTCTCTCTGTAGAGACCTTTTTCTTTTCTTCAACTACTGGTTTCTTGTATGTTCTTAAGGTGACTAGATTTTGGAAATTTTCTGCTGGCTTCTAATGTTCTGATTTTACTCAGTGAGAGGTTTCATGTGTGTCACCATGTCTCAAGAAGCTTATTTCTGTTTTCTGCTCATTTGTAATTAGAAAACCTTTTGGTCTGCAAAACATGTAAATCCATGAAAAAAATGGCAGTATTGTCTACAGATGCTATTACAAAGGACTTAGATTACTCTGTGTTTGTGTGTGTGTGTTTAAAATGATCTTCCATAATTAAGTGTTTTGCCCTCAGAGCACTATTTAGCCAAGAAGAGGTCAGTTCTAATCCTGAACTCATCCTTAAAGAGCAAAGCTTAATTGTCTCATAATTGTTTGGGAAACCCAAACAGAGTTTACCGTTTACTCGTGAAGAAACAGCAGGATGATGCTCAGTCTCTGCAGGGTGCACTGCAGATCACAGATTTTCTTCAAACTGCTCAGCAAACTGTGGTGAAGGAAAGAGAGACAGACAACTATACTGTGCATTGGAGTTACACATGTTTATCTTTTTTACTTGTTTTTATAAGTATAAATATGCACTGTCTTATTTTTCTAATTTTTCATGGGCATTTTAATAAAAGAACATCATTAAAGCAATGCAGCAAAGGAACTTGGGGGTTTTAGAGGAATTTGTCTCTGGGCAAAATCCCAAGGAGGCACAGGAAATTGCCTTTTCATTTAATTTAGATTTAAAAACATGGTGGAATGCATTATTTTCCCTTTCACTTATTTTTATTTATACCATCCACCAAAACCTCTTGTTGCCTGCCATTAGGTGTCACTATCCTCCATGTTCCACTTCTCAACCATCTACTATTCAAGCAATATTTACTGAGTGCATAATAAATACTAATGTTCCAAGACATTCCAAATTTAAATAAATGGTTTAAATTTGAACAGGAAGTCAGAAAGTTTAATAAGAAAGTAGATGCACAAAATTTATAGTAATATATAAATAAGAACTTGGAAAATCTTAATGATAAAATGTAGATAATACATATCTCATCTATCAACAATGGCAAAAAGAAAAATAAGTAGAAATTACAGAGAAGACAAAAAGCTATACAAGAATGAAAACTAAATGTGGCACAATTGTGAATAATTGATGAAGTATGTGAAAATAGAATTTATTCACTTCGATTCTTCTTCAGCTGACAAGGTATTAACTTACAATCACATTTCTCTTTCTATAAGTTAGTAACACTATTTGATTCTACAATGATTCATATTTTTATGGTCATAATAAGCATTATTTTTTTCTCAAATTTTAGAGTAAATCCATAGGCTAAAAAGAAATGTTTTTATACTTCAGAACTCAATGAAAATGTTATAAATAATGACAATTTTTAAGCTCATCTGACAGAAGATTGACAAAGGAAAGGGTCATTAGAGGTAAAAAGAAGTGAAAATGAAAATGCACTTCTCCTAAATCCCTCATCTTGTAAAGTCAATCATTTAAGCTTAAGTATATAATTTCAAGTCAGATTACTGATAGGACAAACACACAAAATTTATTTTTTCTAATGGGAGAAGAACTGGGAAGGAAGATAAGAGGTTGTGAAAGTGCACTAAACTGTTTTAAACAGCAGAGAATTCCTAGATATTGTCTTAAATATTGAAAAGTGGTTACTTCCAGGAAGAAGACCAAGAATGGAGTATGTTGTAGATGAAGGTCTTTGTCTGCTTTTATGTTCTTTAGTGATACTTATTATTTTTTCCCAAGCTTATGAAGTGGTTTTATTATCCAAACACTTTGAATTAAAGATAGTAAAATGACTAAAGGTGCTGAAAGAGTCCTAATACTACGAAATGTAGTAAAATTCGTTTAGTAAACATAAGAATATAAGAAATCCTTTAGGGTAGTGTCTTTTCTAATTCCTGGGCTAACTTTTCTGGCAGGAGGGGGAAATGACTTGTTTCTGAATAGGCAATAGACAGCTTAACCCAGGAGGCAGCTCTGGAGCAAAGATGGCCTATTAGAGGAGACAAATGTTAGTCAGAAATTCCAAGCCCCTGTGCTCAATCACTGACTGGGAACTTGGTACTCATCAGTGAAACTCTTGAAACATTCTTGCTAAGTTTTCCAACTTATTTCCAACTTTGTATTTCCAATAGGTGATCTCTTTTCATTCCTTACTTTGTGAAAATACTCTGAGGTAGGGCTTCCCTGGTGGTGCAGTGGTTGAGAATCCACCTGCCGATGCAGGGGACATGGGTTCGTGCCCCGGTCTGGGAAGATCCCACATGCCGCGGAGCGGCTAGGCCCGTGAGCCATGGCTGCTGAGCCTGGGCATCCGGAGCCTGTGCTCCGCAACGGGAGAGGCCACAACAGTGAGAGGCCCGCGTACCGCAAAAAAAAAAAAAAATACTCTGAGGTATCTGACAGTAATCATCACTTCCTGCTGTTAGAAATACTGTCCTTCCTGGGTTTCTATCATGCCACACTATCATAATGTTTTTATTCTCTCTCCTTGTTTTCTTTTCAGTCTACTCTATTTATCTTTCAACCTGTTGCTGTTCCCTGGGGGTCTATTATTGGCCTTTTTTTCTTTTCCATATATACACTCTTTGAAATCATCAATTCACATAAACTCAATTATCATTTCTATCGCCTATATGTTGGTGATTCCTTAAGGGACATTTTATATCTAATCTAACTCTTGAACTTCAGATTTAAATGTTAAACTCACTTTCCTAGATTACCTCCAAGCCCTTCAAATTCAACCCATCTAAAACCATAACTATTACTTCCCCTGCCAGAAGTATCTTTATCCACCTTTATGTCTTACACAAATGAATAATTACACATTTTTTTGTAACTTACAAAGTCTAAAAAGCTTGAGAAAGTCTATGAAAAAATTCTGCCCTTCCTCAATTGATACATCCAACTATTCAAGTCCTTTTGAGTCTAACTAACCACCTAGCTTCTGGATGGTTGTCCCCCTGATCCCAATCCCACCCTGTAAGTTACCCTATAATTAACTGATCCATTGAGCATATGGAACTATCTGCCTTGTTTTTTAGTCTCAAGATGCCTTGGAGGGTATTATGCTTAGTGAAATAAGTCAGACAGAGAAAGACAAATATTGTATGATATCACTTATATGTGGAATCTAAAAAATGAAACAAACTACTGAATATAAGGAAAAAATACCAGACTCACAGATATAAAGAACAAATTAGTGGTTACCAATGGGGAGAGGTAAGGGGGGAAGGGCAAGACAGGGGCATCAGATTAAGAAGTACAAACTACTGTGTATAAAATACATAAGCTACAGGGATATATTATATAGCACAGGGAATATAGCCAATATTTTATAATAACCATAAATGGAGTATAACCATTAAAAATTGTGAATCACTATGTTGTACACCTGAAACTTATATAATATTGTAAATCAACTATGCCTCAACAAAAATAAATAACTAAATAACACAATAATAAAAGTTACCACTTTCTCTCCACTTGAAATGATGACTGTGATGGAATAAGCCATTAGTTCTTCCGTAAATTTGTCTCCTCATTTACATTAGATAGTGAATGTGAAAATGTATTGTAAACTATGAGATACTAAATAAATGTTAAGATATTTAAAAAAAAGATGTCCTCTCAGTTTAGTGTGCACTTTTTGTTCCTTCTGTCCTCCAACAGGCCCTGTACAGCTTAGCCTCTGCCTATTTCTCCATCTTCATCTTGTAAGGCACATCCTCTGATACTGTCTTCTTTCACAACACCGGCCTTCTACTGTTTCATGTTGAAGCTAATTCTCTCCTGTCTTCTCCTATTTAATATCTATTGATCTTTCAGCTCTCAACATAAGGATATTATTTTCAGGGAAGATTTTCCCCTATTACAGATTATAAAGCATCTTGTCACATAAAGCATCTGTTACAGCACTGTGGCATGTGAAATTTTATACTTATTTTGTGATCATTTTGTTAATTCTCTACCCCACTAGACTACAAGCTAAATAAATAATTTATTGCATGGTCAAACAGCCAAGTAAATAACTACTTACTCACCACTGTATTCCCAACATACTGTAAAGTGTCTAGCATATGATAAATGCTTAAAAAAACTATGCTGAATGAAATAATGAAAATTAACAGTACAGGAATTCCCCCTTTTATTGGTAGCAAATCATGCTACAGTCTAGCAAAATATTTGTCGTCACATGGTCTTCTCTATCCCATCATTCCCCTCTCCTCCTCTGGTCTATTAAATACTTACTCATCCTTTCCATCTCAGCACAGATACCATTTCTCAGAGAAGCCTTTAAAGAAGACCACCACCACTAGATTAAAGGTCCTGCATTGTGTCCTCTTAAAGTTCTGAGAATCTTCCTTCATATAGTTTATCACATTTTTAAAAATTTTATATTAGATTATGTAATTTTTAATTGCATAAAAATAAATTGATTAATTAATCTCTCTCTCCCCTCCAGTAGAGTCTACATTCTATGAGGCCAGGGATGTAATAAATATTATAGTTGAATGAAGGAAAAGATTATCTCTTTAGTTAAGAAAGCAACTCTAGGAAGAAATATTTGGATGGTTATAAGATAAAGTGGGCTCCTGCTAGCCAGACAGATGATCTGAATCAATCCTAGGGTAAAAATGGGGTGACAGATATGGCAGTTAGACCACTATTATATTCATAAAGATGAAAAGAGACTAAAGTACATACGAAGAAATAAGTTGTGGCCAACTCTTATACAAAATGTTTCTCAGAATTACAAGGCAAATATTAATCAAGCCCAGGAAAATGAATTTTTACATATTAGATACATAATATGCTAAACAGCCAGCCAGAAACAAGTCCTGTTCCAGTATGACATTTTAAGGAAGACTGGTTTTTGAGCACCAGAGTGTTGACTATGAGTTCAACTTCTTTTTGTATTTCTCTATTATAATACTTTAAGGAGTTATTTTTTAAATTATTTTCCCCAAAATGATAAATAACATACATTGAATGAAATGTATGGAGTACCTACCATGTGTTTGATTCAATAAAAAATGTAACTGATGAGGATGCTTTTTCAGTCTTTCCCCCAAAACAAGTACTTCCCTCACCTTTATCCAGGAGGGAGGGTCTGCGTCACTTCCTGAGCTTGTGGATATCACTGGAGATTGTATGTACAGCTACTGGGTATCTACATAGCTTAAGTCAGATGGGGACTAGACCAAGTCTCAGGGCATAGTCAAGCATTAAGTCTTTGCTAGGAGGTCTCTAAGCTAGATTTTAGTTGCTGGTTATTATAAGCCACATCAAAAATTGACACAGCAAATATCATAGACCCTGGGTCTATTCAGCAAAGACCAGATAGCTGTGGATGACTCAGTTCCTATGCAGCTGTTAGGTACTCAAACAATGCTCACACAGGAGCCTTTTGCTCTTTTTTTTGCCACTTTAGTTTCATGCTAATGACATGGAAACCTGCTACAAGATTATGCATGGTCCATCTGCCTATGTCGGTACATTCATTTCTATCTCAGATCTTGCCACATTCCTAACACTCTCAGTTTCCCTCCTTCTAGGATCCTCCAACCTTCTTTGCCTCCTATATTATTCCCCCCAATCTCTAGCATAAGTTAATATATTTTGGGTCTGGGGAAGTATTTATCAAAAGCCCTTGGTATAACCTTTTTAATGAATATAAGTTCCCAGAACTTCTCTTAGAAATGAATGACTTTTGGTGCTGATGGGATTTTTAGATAAATTTAATTATTTTGATTTTGATATTCAAAGGGTAGGGAGTTTTAGGCAATGTTCATGGGGTCTTTATTCCCCATTATCTTGGAGACTTTTAAGACAATTTTTCATTTATTTTCATCTTTGTTTTGCTATCCATAATTTCAAACTACCCTATTTCTCATCATCACACCACATCTTTGACAGTATAAATGTATGTGATCAACAGCACAACCATGAACTAGCCATCTGTCAAGTTAATGGCACCTTTGCCTTGAAAAGAAATGGAAATATTTCTTATTCATTCTCTGTCCCCTCACAGACCCCTTGAACTGTCCTAATCCCCTTTTTCTGACCATTAATTCTCTAGGCAACTGATCCAACACGCTGGACCATTCCTTTTGATTTTACCTTTTTACTACTTTTGCAGTGTGAAAACTGGAACATGACTCTTAAATAACACACACTCCTTAGATGTTGACCTTTGCCTCTTCTGACCTCTTATTTGTACTTCAGAACTAATATTTCACTCTAGATTTCCCTAGGCCTACATTGGTTATGTGATTCTTTTTTGTTAATGATGAATACATAACTTAACAGATTAAGAGACTAAAATGTACATCATAAAACCTCATTAATTCTATGTGGCCCCAGAATACACTCTTGTTTGCTTTCCATAATCAATATTTCCAAATGCAATCAGCAGATATTATAAATAAATGTGGAGTCTGTGGTGGAATAATTGTTAAAATACTGAAGAACCAACCTTCTAGCAATTTAGAATAATTCAATTCATACAAAACATTACAAATTATTTTTTAGTGGAGTCTAGATAAGGAAAGATAGCTACTCTGAGGGACCAAAAAACAAAGCTATATCTAAGAAGGATAGTCTCAGTTGAAGACAAGTTAATGCGTGTTTGTCATCAATTACTTCTGAAGAGAAAGCACTAGGATCCTAACTGTAGGCAAGGCAAGAGTTCTAGAGCTTGATGAACAGAAGAGCCAGGCAAGAATAAGTGCTCTAACAGGGAGCAAAGGAGGAAGACTTCAATTATAAACAGGGCTGCCCTGTCCAGAGCTCTCTACTTCTGTGTGCTGGCTAACTGGCATCTGGACAGCTTAGATATGTAAAAGGCACAAGCTTGGTTTGAAAAGAAAAAAGATTATAAATACTGTCCCATAAAGCCATATACAAACTATAGTTATAATAAATAACTGAACTTTTTTGGCTTGAATTACTATAGTTAAAGGTAATTGAATTGAAATATATAAGTACACACACACATGCTCACACATACATATTTCAGAATTACCTGCATGACATAACACTGTATTAGCAGCATCGTTACACTAACTTCTTTATCTTTTCTTCCCTGCTGGCATTTCCCATGTGGCATTTTTCTTTACCTACCACCCTCTCAATTGCTTCCAGAATCTTGGCTATTGTCTGAGACTGTTCCTTCCCAATCAGGGATTCATTCCTTCACTCTTCAGGGACAGTTCAGAATGAAATGTATTGTGGTCTAACCAGTGGTAGCTAGAGGTAAAAGAGAATGAATGGATGGATAATATTCCAAAGTCTGAATTCCAAGCAGGCAGGCAACCTCAAGTTAGTCTATCTACAGATTTCAAGGTCCCAGAGGCTATGCTCCAGTCCAGGGCAAGAGCTCCACTCTCCAGGGGTAAAGGTAGGATGAGGTTTTCTTGACGTAAGTTGGTTGAAGATGGAGCTCAACCCTTCACAAGCATCTATCATGGTACTAATCTGTTCAAGAACCTCACTGAAGAATTCTTAGTTTCAAATTTAGAATCTTGGCAATGAAATAGCAGCTGGTATACCTGAAATATTAGATTAGCACACATCAATACCAACTCTATGCTCCATGGATCAACTCACCACCTTTTCTTCAACAAAGCTGCAGCTTTCTGGTCATTAAATGTTCAGGTACAAGGGAAGGGAGTAATATTAGACATACTTTTAAAAGCAAAAAATCATGTATATAAGCACAGACTGATGTGAGCTTTGTGACTGAATAAATCATTCCAAGCATTTATTTAACTCTTTACTACTTAACCTTAAGTCCTTCCATATGTTGGAGAAATATAATTAAAAACAAAATTTCCTCCTAATCCAGAAAACTTCTCCATAAAGGTAGAAGAGAAAGGAAACAATTTTATTATTAAGTAAACACTAAACCAGGCAATTTGCTAAGAGACTGCAAAAACAGAAATAAATCTCATCCTTTTATATAGGCAAGTACCCATTTACATACATGTTCTCAAAGTAAACAGTAATTGGTCCTCAAGTAAGCGGACCTGACAGCACCGTTTGTCACATAGTCTATCCTAATTTCATTTGATAATTGGGGTGACCATCTATGTTAGCTAATTGGCTTCATCCAAAGGAATGTAATTTTCTAATATTATTTATGACAAAAGGTAGTTTTCTCTCCCTCAGAAAGTGGAAGATAGAGGCACCATGTTCCTTGATGACTATGTTTCAAAGAGAGAGTTTCCAGGTCCTTGAAAAAGAGCTTCCTGGACCATAAAGCTGCAAAAAGGCTTATTTCATTTTTAAAAGACTTATATGCATCTCAAAAAGACAGAGAAAGAACTGAATTACAAATTTTCTGAAGTAAATATATTAAAACATCACTTTGTACACCTTAAATATATACAATTTTTTATTTAAAAAAATTTAAACAACTCACTACTGGGGGAAAAAAAAGGAAACTTTTGTTTGGAGGGGGTTTGGAAGAAAAACACAGAACACTTATAATTTGAATAGGATTAAATCGATTTTCCAGGAAAAAAACAAACAAATAAAGGGAGAGGAAAACCATAAACAAAATGAAAAGAAAACCCACAGAATGGGAGAAAATATTTGCAAACAAAGTGACTAATAAGGGATTAATCTCCAAAATATACAAACAGCTCATGCAGCTCAATATCAAAAAAAGACAAACAACCCAATCAAAACCTGGGCAGAAGATCTAAAACAGACATTTCTACAAAGAAGACATACAGATGGCCAAAAAAGCACATCAAAATATGCTCAACATCACTAATTATTAGAGAAATGCAAATCAAAACTACAATGAGGTATTACCTTACACTGGCCAGAATGGCCATTGTCAAAAAATCTACAAACAATAAATGCTGGAGAGGGTGTGGAGAAAAGGGAACCTTTCTACACTGGTGATGGAAATGTAAATTGGTACAACCATTATGCAGAACACTATAGAAGTTCCTTAAAAAACTAAATATAGAATTACCATATGATCCAGCAATCCCACTCCTGGGCATATATCTGGAGAAAACCATAATTCAAAAAGATACATGCACCCCAATGTTCATTACAGCATTATTCACAATAGCCAAGACATCGAAGCAACCTAAATATCCATCAACAGAGGAGTGGATAAAGAAGATGTGGTGCATATACACAATGGAATATTACTCAGCCATAAAAAAAGAATGAAATAATGCCATTTGCAGCAACATGGATGGACCTAGAGATTGTCATACTGAGTGAAGTAAGTCAGAGAGAGAAAGACAAATATCATAGGATATCACTTATAGGTGGAAAGTAAAAAAATGGTACAAATGAACTTATTAACAAAACAGAAATGAAGTCACCGATGTAGAAAACAAACCTATGGTTACCAGGGGGGAACTGGCTGGGGGGTGGAGATGGATAAATTGGGAGATTGGGATTGACATATACACATTACTATATATAAAATAGATAACTAATAAGGACCTACTGTATAGCACAGGGAGCTCCACTCAATACTCTGTAATGACCTATATGGGAAAAGAATCTAAAAAAGAGTGGATATATGCATATGTATAACTGATTCACTTTGCTGTACACCTGAAATTAACACAACACTGTGAATCAACTATACTCCAATAAAAATTATTTTCAAAAAAAGGGAGAGGAATTCTTTTCCCACGTTTTCAACAGAGAGAAGACTTCATTTTTAATTTGTATGCTTATATATCATCAAGAAAACATACATACACAATATACAATAAGATGATAAAGGACAATGTGATACAGTTATGAGATAATGAAGTGGGTAGTGCAAAATTGTAAGTGGTTAGGAGTGCACCACCATAGGGGTTAGGGGAAAGACTTTTATAGAGAAAAGGCAAAAACACAGAAAGGAAATTACGTGACTGGCTATAGCTTAAGCATTTGCTTTACTTGGAAAAGCCTAGTTAGCTGTTTGTGGTTGGTTGCCCTTAGGTTTTGATTTCTTAACCCTGAGGCATTTATAGGCTTAGGTTTTGGATGCTTACATAGGCTGCTAAGGTATAAGAACCAGTTCAATGTCTTCCTTGTTTAATTAATGTAACACCTTTCATTGGGAACAGTATCATCAGTGGTCACACAAGGACACAGCACTATAACTGCTTTATTCCTTTTTATCCCTTTGCCCATTTCTATCCACCCCCATCCAAGAAACCATTTTAATGTTTAATACATTCTTTATATATATAATATTTTATAAAATGTTTATTTTATAGTTATGTGATATATATGTATATATGTATGCATGCATAATTTATATGAATAATACAGTACTATAGGTTTCCTTCTATTTCATTCATTATATATAAGTATGTGTGTGTGTTTATATGTACGTGGTGTGTGTGTCTACATACACATATATTAAACACAGATTTTTGTTTTCAAGACCTACCCATGTTGTTTTATGTACATCTCGTCCATTGCTTTTCACTGCTGGTTAAAACCTCATGGTCTGTACCCATCACATTACTCATTTACTCAAATTTCTTCCACTTCTTTCTATCACAATAAATTTTCATGAATATCTCAAACATGTCTTCTTACAGATGTGTATGAGTGTTTATTATTTGTGATATTTACCCAGGACTAGAACTACTGGGTAAAATAGTATGTATATATTGAATTTCACCTAAACTACTAGATTTTTTCACAGAATAGCTGCACCAATTATGTTTTCACTAACAGTACTTGAGGCTTCCTACACCCTCACTCCCACACAACACTTGGCATTAGCCAGAATTCCAACATTTGCTGGTCTAATAGGGGTAAATGACATATTGCTGTTATTTATTCTGCATTCCATCTTCTTTTAGTGATATATGATAGCCCTTGACTTATTAAAAACATCATCCTCTAATCTGTCATATACCTTGTGACTATTTTTCCTCATGAAGTTGTCCTTCAGATAAGCTTTTGCTGTTTAAGTTTTTTGGTTTATGTCTAATTTTTTTCAATATTTTTTTCATTTTATGAAGTCAAATGGCTTAATCTATTTCTCCATTTTTTTGTCTTCAGTCTCATTCACTTAGAAAGATCTTCTCATCCATTTACTGTATTAGAGAAAAAATACACTAAATATGATTCTAATAAATTTACAAATAATAAAATATTCATCTTTAATAATTATTAGGGTTTGTATAAGACAAACAACTTTTCCATTTCTCACCCTCACTATATTGTTCACTTTACCTCCAGGATTTGGGCGACAAAAATAGAAGGAAAAAATAAGAAACTGAGCAAATTTCAGAGATGAAGTCATGTCTGTTGTGTACATTATTTGATGTTAAAGTAACTGAGTTTTTACACCTTGATACTGCCATTTTGAAAAAATTGCATCTTCAGCCATGTCAAGATACCCTCCCTTGCATTTTCAATACGTGAGTTACAATCCAAAATAAAATATTCAACAGTTATAAATTATTTTGAGCTGAAGCAATTCTTTTTCATCTATTCTCCACCACTTATAAATATGGATCAAAATGGTTGTTCATTATTTGTTATATGATGGAGAGTCTTACCCAAAATTAATAGTATTAACATCTAATTATCACCTATAACATAACACTGGAGATTATTATATAATTTATAATGCATTTTTTTTCTGTTTAGCAAGGCTTTAGCTCACACATATCTTCTTTACATATTTTTTCATCATACAGGTTATTCTTTGTTCATTTTAGTGTGTTGTTTTCCTTCTGAGCTATTATTTATAATGATTTTTTTTTTTTTTGCTTTCTTTTATCATCTCAGAGAAGTTTGCAGACCAAAAGTTGTATTTGGGTACCTTTATGAGGGAGCTTATTGGCATTTTATAGAGGAGTAGAATCCCAAAGCAAGGGTACATAAAACAGACCAGAAACTTTCCCAAATTTGCTTATGATTCAAAGAATTTAATGATCTGATGAAGTATATAACATAAAAAATATGATTGCTTGGCCGTGATGGAATTTTTGTCACTCTTGTCAAATGGAACAATCTAAGTAACTATGGTAGATATAGCTTATAATCACATATCCTGATGACTATTTATGGTTATTCTTAGAGTAAAAGATTGAAATTTAGGCTGAAAACCAGATTCAAATACAAACTCTATCATCTTAAATCTTCTTAAGTACCTAAAACTTTAGGATTAACATTTTGGAGTATTTTCCTTCAATCATTTCTTTGGCGGTAAAAATGGAATTGGAGTAGAAATTATGAAGTCTTAAGCTCAATTCAGAGAAGTAAACATTTTCCAAAAAACTTATGCATAATAAACTCTTGAATATTTCATAACCTCTTTAATCACTTCCTGATTCAGACTTCCCACAATATAACATATCACATCTCACATAAGCTGCTTTAAAGAAAGATTGAAACAAAAAAGTTATGGCATTTCTTTCTGCAATACTATCATATATTTAACATTATTTTTCTTTTGGTAATTTTTAACTTTTGATAATGATTAACTAGTATCAGTAAATTCTAGATGCATCTGGTCAGTGCTGGCAACCTGGCATCCTACAATATACTGCTTAAATAATGCATGCCTTGTGAACTAATATATACTACCAAATGTAAAATAGATAGCTAGTGGGAAGCAGCCGCATAGCACAGGGAGATCAGCTTGGTGCTTTGTGACCAACTAGAGGGGTGGGATAGGGAGGGTGGGAGGGAGAGGCAAGAGAGAGGAGATATGGGGATATATGTATATGTATAGCTGATTCACTTTGTTATAAAGCAGAAACTAACACACCATTGTAAAACAATTATACTCCAATAAAGATGTTTAAAAAATTAAAAAAAAATAATGTATGCCTTTACTTAATATCCAATAGTCACATGCACAAATAAAAAAGATTAAGCCATGTAAATAATATTTTGCAAATAGAACAAAAATATAATGCACCTTGAAAGAGAATAACATCTCATCCTATTTCATGACGTCTAGTCCAAAGGGAAGCTACAACTCACATTTCATTCCTTAAACCAAAACAGAATGCCCACTGACTAGATGACTGTCTCTTCCATGAGTAAATGCATCGTGAGTAGTTTTCTAACCAGTAGGGCAAATAAGAATGGAAGATCACTAGCCCAGGTAGATTTAAAATTCCCCAATGCATAATTTCAAATGACTGTTTCCCTGTAACTATTTTAGGCTTTTCCAGGAAGAAGTTAAGGTTTTCAAAGCAATAAAAAGCTAAAAATAATATTTTTTGTAGTCTGTACCAAAATGCATATAGCAACTGTAAACTACAGGCTAGGAAACTTTCTGCTATGGAATTAATGAAATTGCTGATTAAATTTCAGAATACTAGTTGCATTGGGAATGAAATCCATTAGTGCATAGTCTTTAAAGCTTTGAAATGCTATAATTAGAAATAAATCAAAGCTTATTCTTGAGTCACAGATCTCTTTAGCTAGCTCTAACTTTCTGTATTGTAATTGATAATTCAAATTTATTTTATTTTTGTAGGAAAAGCTTTAGTTTTCATGAATGGTCAGGCACAGAATTAACTATGGGCCTTTAAGAATCAATAATGTGCTTGCCTATCTTTAATCAGGTGAGTACTTGATCAGTCAGGAAAGCTGTTATTCACCCAGGGTAAGTACAATGCAAACAAATTGCAGCACTAATTGGAACAGTCATTACTTAGCTTACCTGGAAGAATGTATTTTTTTCATTTTGTAGGCATTTTTGTAAGATGGCCCAGACTTTTTCTCCTTCATCACCCCATAAACTAAATAAGTCACTCTTATTTAAAACTCTCTGGGCTTCCTGGATCTGCATGTCTGTTTCCTTCTCCAGGTTAGGGAAGTTTTCAGCCATTATTTCCTCAAATAAAATTTCTGCTCCTTTCTCTCTCTTTTCTCCTTCTGAGAGCCCTGTAATGTGAATGTTAATTTGTTTTATGTTGTCCATAAGTCCTTTAATCTATCTTCACTTTGTTTTCATTCTCTTTTCTTCCTGCTCCTTTGATTTGGTGAGTTCCACTGCCTTGTCTTCAAGTTGATTGATCCTTTCTTCTGCTTCATCTAGTCCGATGTTGAACCCTTTCAACTGTATTTTTTAGTTCAATTATAATATTCTTCAACTCTGTGACTTCCATTTGGTACTTTCTTATATTTTCTGTCTCTTTGTTGAAGTTCTCACTGTGTTCATCCATTCTTCTCCCCAGTTCAGTGGACATCTTTATTACCATTACTTTGAACACTTTATTAGGTAAATTACTTATCTCCATTTCATTAAGGTTTTTCTGAGGTTTTATCTTGAGTTCCGGTTCGAGATGGAGATGTTCAGCTTAAAGAAGCCCCTTTAACATTCCTTATAATGTTGGTTTAGTGGTGAGGAACTCACGTCCCTTTATGGACACACTGGATCTGAGTCTACACCTACATATGGAACAATATCCTCTTTAAAAAAAACCCTAGGGCTTCCCTGGTGGCACAGTGGTTGAGAGTCCGCCTGCCGATGCAGGGGACATGGGTTCATGCCCCAGTCTGGGAAGATCCCACATGCCATGGAGCGGCTGGACCCGTGAGCCATGGCCGCTGAGCCTGCACGTCCGGAGCCTGTGCTCCGCAATGGGAGAGGCCACAACAGTGAGAGGCCCGTGTACTACAAAAAAACAAAAAACAAAAAAAAAACCACCTAAAAACTGGCTAAATGGTGACTACACATCAGGCAAATGAGAAGAAAACCACATCAGAGTTGGTAGGAAAGAGTGGGACACAATCTCACCATAAATCCCACCTCTAGAGCAGCAACCCATTCAAAACCTGGGAGGGAACTCAAAACCTGGAGCTTCTCCCTGAGGAGTGAAGGGTTCAAAACTCATCTTGGGCACTCTAACTTTTAAGACATGCTCTTGAGAGATGAACCTCCAAAACATCTAATTTTGAAAACCAATGTGTCCTGAGACCCACAAGATGGCAGTGATGTAAGAAACACCTCTCACAGGGCTCTCAAATTCACCAGCCCCAGGGCCCAGCTCAGAACAGTCAGTCGTGCCCAGACTTAAAGTGAAAGAGGCTCACCTGCTTATATTAAAACCTCAACCTGAGGGGCAGGAATCTAATTTAACACATCTAGGAGCCTGCTGGAACACTCTCCAGGGAAGGAGACTGGGAGGCGCCACATTTGCATTCTCCCTTTGTTGTGCTCCACAGCACCAGTATCTCCCAGAAGGGACCTTTACACATGTCTGGTGCCTTGATTTTTGTGGCTGCTTCCCAGAAAATGCCTGTCTGTAGGAAGGCTAGTGATTTAATGACTTCTCTTGGTCTCATCTAGCTATAAAACATGTTATATAAATTTTAACCTTCTTCCAATCAAAGCCTAGCCTAAGAAGACTCTGTGTGGAGAATCCATGGGTTAATCTATTTGTTCAATAAATATTCATTAATCACCTACTATGTGCCATGCAAGTAAGCACTGGGCAATAAATAAACAGACAACTTTCCTGACTCAATGGAACAGACACTGTGTTTAGCTGAGAGACAGGCAGACCCCACAGGGACTGTGGGCTGTATAGAGTTTGAGTTTTATTCTAAAAACAGTGGGAAATCCTTTAGGAATTTTAAGCAAGAAAAATATCTGATTTATAATTTAAAAATCTACTTGTAGCAGATATGGATATCTAACAATTACTATTGATTAAGAATATGAGACAGCTGTCTTGCTCAAGTGACATAAGAGATACTTATACTTCTTCACCCTCCATGTCTAGTCCTGTTAGTACTACTTGTTTTATATTTTTAAAATATAACTTCTTGTATTCAACCCCACTGCTGCTGGCTTGGCCCAAGGTCTCAGAATCTGTCTCACTAATTTTTTAAATAGGGTCCAAACTTGTTTTACCTCAAGAGGAATTTTTGTCACACCACATCTCTCCTTAAAACCATTCAATGTATCTCTAATATTTAGAGCAACCATAAATCCTGGTTTGCCCATTCTCAGTTTATAACTTTTATCCTAGGGTAATTATTAATAGCACCAACTCTCACTCTCAAAATTTTCCTAGTTTGAATGATAACACATAGCAACTCTAATACTTTTAAAACCACACTCTTCAGCAAGTCATATGAATCACTCTGAGACCTACATTCCTCCACCCTTGATTGCCTCCACCCTCCACCCTATATTTTCCTGGCATGCTTAGAAAATGCAGTAGTATTATGCATTATGTGTTCTGCTTTCAGTGTCTTTGCACATGGTCTGTATACCTCCCTACTTCTTCCCACAGCTAGCTTCTGTATGATCTTCAAATTTCAGAATGGGTTCTATATCCTGCCCCCAGCTTAGGTTATGTAATTCTGCTAGTAATACCGTAGCTCTCTGTATTCTCAATAACTACCACAAAGCATGAAATGTTTGTTAAAAGTAGCTAAGAAGGGAGGAACGCAGGCAGGCAGGCAAGCAAGAAGGAAAGAATGAAAGAAAGAAGGAAGAAAAGAAGAAAAACTCATCTCACACATCAGAGGTGTTTAATAAATTTGGGCTATCATTAACATATAGGCTTTCCTCTAACCTAATTACCATATACATTTTAAAAATATTTATCAAGCTCTAGTCTAAAAATATGTATTTGATCACTGATGTTTTGTCTTATTCTTAGAGACCTGTAATATAATTGATGAGATTGCTTCCTTTCCTTTTATAGATAAAGAAACTGAGACTTCCTCCCAAACCTTCTAATTGCTTTTAAGCAGCACTTTTTCATCATTATTGGATTAAAACCAAGGTATACCTAGGATACAGCTATGGATTCTTTTTTTATTATTATTATTTTCTGATGAATTATAACTGATTACAAGCTGCAGTTTCTCAACTTGAATTATCACAGATTTTTCACTCATATACTTTTTAGTCAAATCTCATTTCCCAGAGATGGTTGAATTTAATTCATACGTTTGTACATTCATGTTAACGTGTGGATATCTGATATTAGAGAAGAGCTACTGACTGTATTATGTCAAAGAGTAACTGAAATGAAGAATGGTTAATATGAGGCTAAAGTTTTCTAGGAAGCTGTGCTGATTATTTTGCATTTCCCCTATACCTCTCCAAGATTTGTTCTCTGCCTTTCTCTGCCCTTCACTTTCCCTAGGAGGCTGACATACATGGACACTATCTACTAGACTCCCCTGCCAAAGGTCTTCCAGTTGGGTTTGGACACTAGAAGTAGAGGCAGGTATTCTGAAGTCAAGACCACGGGATTTCTTCACTGCTCCTTTTCTTAGTCTTACCCAGTATATGTAACTTTTTCATTAAAGTCTCTTCATTTGGAATACTTGGGATGAATTCTGTTTTACTAACGGGACCCTGATTGAAACAGACACATTGTCTTAATTCGTGCTAATAATCAAAATTTAATCATTGAAATTTATGAAATCTCTAACATAGAAAGTATAATTATATCTGGCAGGAAATAATAAAACACTTGGTTCAAAAGCCTTAAATTAAGCAGGGTTTTTTTTTAATTTTTATATAATAAGAAGTATGGAGCTAAATGGCTACTGATATTCATTTTAGACTCCACAGTGTATATTCTGATATATCCTTGACTCACTTAGCCTTTATTTCAAGATCACATGATGGCTGCTCTAGCTCCATCTGTCACATCTTCAGTCAATCAGAAAAAAAAAGGGAGAAGAAGAAAGGCAATAGCAGCTGTGTCCTTCTTGGTCAAAACTTAGTTTACTGGAAGCTACTCTCAGCAAGACTTATGCTAATAGTGTTTCTTATGGGCTGAATTTTGTCCCTCAAAATTGATATGTTGACGCCCTCACCCCCCACCATTTCATAATGTGACTACGTTGGAAATGGGACGATTAAAAAGGTAATTAAGTTTAAATGAAGTCATATGGATTGGCCCTAATCAAATCTGATTGGTGTCCTTATAAGAAGAGAAAATTAGGACACACAAAAGAGATACCAGGGATATGCGTGCACAGAGGAAAGACCATGTGAGGACACAGAAATGTTTCTTTCATCACTCCTTTTCAACATTGTACCAGAAGTCCTAGCTAATGAAATAAGATAAGAATAGAAATTAAAAGTATACAAATTGGGATTTAAGAATAAAACTGGCTATTTGGGGGCTGTTTTTCGTGGGGTTTTTTGGGGGGGGCGTTTCTTGCAAATGACATGATATCTATGTAGAAAATCCCAAATAATCAACAACAACAAAAATCCTATAAGCAATTATAGCAAGGTTTAAGATACAAGGTTAATACACAGAAGTTCATTGCTTTCCTAGATATCAACCATGGAAAACTGGAACTTGAAATGCAAAACACAACACAATGGCCAAAATCCAGAACACTGGCTACACCAAATGCTAGCGAGATGTGGAGCAACAGGAGCTCTTACTCATTGTTAGTGGAAACGAAAAATGGTACAGTCACTTTGGAAGACAGATTGGCAGTTTCTTATAAAACTAAACATACTTTTACCATATGATCCCACAATCACGCTCCTTGATATTTAAAAGGAGTTGAAAACTTACGTATAAACAAAAATCTGCACATAGATGTTTATAGAAGCTTATTCATAATTGCCAAAACTTGGAAGCAACCAGAAGTCCTTCAGTAGGTAAATAGATAAACAAACTGTGGTACATTCAGAAAATAAAATATTATTCAGCACTAAAAAGAAACGAGCCATGAAAAGAAATGGAGGAAACTTAAATGCATATTACTAAGTGAAAGAAGCCAATCTGAAAAGGCTGCATACAGTATGATTCCTACTATATGACATTCTGGGAAAGGCAAAATTGGAGACAAATAGGCAGAGCACAGAGAATTTTTAGGGCAGTGGAACTACTCTGTATGATAGTACAATGGTGTATACATATCATTATGTATGTATCTAAACCTACAGAATGTACCATAGCAAGAGTGAACCCCAGCAAAAGCTATGGACTCTGGGTGATAATGATGTGACAATGTAGCTTCATCAGTTGTAACGAATGTATCACTCTGGTAGGGCATGTTGATAATGAGAGAGGAGGTATATATTTGGGGGCAGGAGGTATATGGGAAATCTCTGTACCCTCCACTCAATTTTGCTGTGAACCTCAAGCTGCTCTAAAAACATGTCTATTAAAAACTACCATTCATATTGTCATGAAAATGAAGTACTTAGGAATAAATCTAATAAAATATGTTCAGGATCTATATGTGAAAGACCTAGAAAGTGATATTGAAGAGGAACAAAGTGAAAAGACTGACACTACATGACTTTAAGACTTACAATAAAGCTACAATAACTGAAACAGCGTGGTTTTGGTGAAGGAATAGACAAATAGATCATTAGAACAGAACAGAGAGCCAGAAGTAGACCGGCCAAACATAGCCAACTGAATCTTTGACAAAGGAGAAAATGTAATTCAATGGAAAAAGATAGTCTTTTCAACAAATTGTGCTGGAACAAATGGACATCCACATGCAAAAATGAATATAAACACCACTGTGAATATTGATGAGGCTAGAAAAATAGGCAGGGGCAAGCCCTTTTAATACTGCACCCAACTATTAGCCTTGTGTATGAATATAGTTCTTATTTACATTATCATTATCAATTTCAGAATTAAAGCAGTTCCAGTCCTTGGAAAAATGACATGACATTATGGAATGAACTAGGATTTTGTGATACTTAAATTATGTCATTTATTAAATCTTTGGTACTGGAAATATTACTTAATATCCCTGAGTAATGTTTCCTCATCTATAAAATGGAAATAAAGACAGTGCCTTCCCTTTCTGACATGTTTATAGAGGTATTATTAAATAATGCATGTGAAACAATAACCATATCATAAACACCTATTTGTATTAGGTGAAGCTAAGGAAACAGTGATACAACTTTAAAACCAGATAGGCTTAGAAAATATTATCAGCGATAATGTATCACTAAGGACCTCCCACAAAAAAGAGCACTTGAGAAATATTTACTGGTGTACTAGAGTGGTACATCAAGTTTTGTTTTGTTTTGTTTCCCCTTATTAAATAATATTCTTTTAAAATATATTCAGGGGCTTCCCTGGTGGCGCAGTGGTTGAGAGTCCGCCTGCCGATGTGGGGGACACTGGCTCGTGCCCCGGTCCAGGAGGATCCCACATGCCGTGGAGCGGCTGAGCCCGTGAGCCATGGCCACTGAGCCTGCGCATCCAGAGCCTGTGCTCCGCAACGGGAGAGGCCACAATAGTGAGAGGCCCGCATACCGCAAAAAAATAAATAAATAAATAAATTAAATTAAATTAAATTAAATTAAATATATTCAGTATTTATGATGTATGATTAGATTATGATTCAGAGTTATTCAGTGCCTCATTGGTGTCACTTACTTGGAAACAGGGTATTTTCCTGCCTCTTGACATTGGATCTGACTTACTTTGGGCAATGGAATCCTAGTGGACATGACAGAGCCAAAGGCTTGGAAAGTGACTTCAATATTGGTCCTGTCTTTTTGATCCCCAAATCTCCCTGAGAACATGATCTGGCTAGCCCACTGGTTCAAGAAAGTTGAGAGACACAGGAGCAGACCCTCATAGCTGCATCTTGAAGCAGAATATATGTCAGTGCAGTCTAGATCAGCCAATACCCATCTAATCCCCAGATCTCAGCCCAGCTGAGATCAACAGAATTGTTCAAATTGACCTGGAGTTGCATGATAAATAAATGGTATGGACTGCTGAGATGTTGTGGGTCTTTGTTATCTCTCATTGTTGTGTCAATTTGCTTCCTAATATACCATGTATCTCATTTTACTTATTTCCCTTCTAGGAAGCTCAGAGCCAGGTTTAAAACTCAGTTGTGTCCTTAAGTAGTCTGAATATTTGGACATTTATTTGAAAGGGTTTCAAGTTTTAAATTTTATATGCACTTCCACTTATTTGGATTCTATATTTCTATTTATAATTTATCACTCTTTTTTTCTGCTTATATTCTATTCTAAGCTTTCCCATGCTTTTAAGAATAAGACAGAGTATAAGTAATAAAATATTGAACAATTACTATGTGCCAGGAATTGTAAATATGGATAAAATGCCTTCCCTGTTGTTGAGGATGCTACAGTCTTATAAAGGAAATAGATATCCAGCAATAGATGTAATAACAATATAATAGGTATAATAATATAACATAATAGCAATATATATAATATATATTGACTATATAAAGTTATACAGAAAATATTCTGACAAAACATAGGAAGGAGCTATTAATAATCATGCCAAGGAGTGGTGAAGTCAGACCAGAAAGGCTTCACAGAGTAATATTTGAGCTTGGTATTGAAAGATAAGAATTTCACTAAACATGGAATTGAAAAGGGTTTGTATCAAAATACATGAGGTAATTTGGTGCACCTATAGTGCAAAATGTGAAGCAAAAAGGGACAAAAATTTATGAAAGTTTGTCTACTATGTTAAAGTGTTGGATGTCATATCTGAAGATGAAAATGGGTAATGCCAAAAGAGAAATGTAAATTGTAAGAAAAAAAATTAAAAACAGTAACAGAAATGAAGAATGCCGCCTACAGGCTCATCATTAGACTCAACATAGATGAAGAAAGAATCAGTGAATTTGAAGTTAGGTCAATAGAAATTTTCCAACCTGAAACTCAAAAAGGACAATAATGGAAAAGAAAAGAAAAACTGAATAAAACATTCAAGAACTGTGGGACACTATCAAGAGGTGTAACATATCTGAAGGTGATAGGGATTCGCCTTCATTTTTTTAAGAAAAAGAATACAAATGTTTTATGGCTTTATAAGAGTCTTAAAATTCACTCCATAAGAAGATATGGAAGAGACCATCATTCCTACTTTAGACATTTAATATACATTTATTTATACAGGAACACATATATAAAGCCAGAATTTTCCCTTAAATTAAAAAAAATGAAAATTTACATTTAAATTATGAAAGTAGTAATTGCAATAATAATACATGCAGACTTTATTTTAGTATGCTTTTGCATCACTGACATTTAAGGAATAGACCTGAGAAGGACTTTTTCTGTAATTTAGCTTTCCAAGTCAGGCACAACATACTGAATTTTATCCTTGGCATTTGTCCAGAGTTTCATGAAATGCCTGAATCTGAAACTAGTACAGAAACGAGAATTAAACAGTGGCCAATCGTATGTTAGGTTTGAATCTTTCTTGGCAGATTCCCTCCCATTTGGTTTTTCACATCCTCAGCAATAACTCATTACTTAACAATAACAAAGATTGATCAGGTTTACTTGTAAAGCAAAATTTATAAATGGGCTAGAATAGGCTTCCTTTTGCTGCTGTTTTCCTTAGATCACATTGTCAGTATGTATTTCTGGAAAGTAGTGATGAGAATATTAGCCTTGATATTTCACCACTTAATAGCTCTTTGCACATCAGCATCAGGTATGTTGGGAATATCTTCAACACAACTGTAATTGCAATACATTTACCTGAGCCTTTTTGCTCATGAAAGAAGGGAGGACATTACAGAGGGCTAGCTAAAACCTGATGCCAGAGGACAAGTTCTGAGAGATTGTATCAGAGAGGAGCATCTTCCCAGAGCTGAAAATTAATTGCAAGGGATATCAAGTCCTTATCATGCCACAACAAGTTCAAAAGCCAGGAGGAGAAACAGAGAAGCAACTTGAGAGTGATGTTGTGCATCAGACAGAAAGGCAGAGAGTCTGGGGTAATGGCTGAGAAGAATCTAATGGCAGCCACTGCTAACATACTAACAACATGCACTGTAAGTGCATGACGGTTTTGAACTGCCTTTAGCATGAGAGTGTATCTATCTCAGCATTAATCTAAAACTCATTTTACATATTCTCTATAGATCACGGGTCCCTAACCCCCAGGCCACAGACTGGTACTGGTCCACGGCCTGTTAGGAACCAGGCCGCACAGCAGGAGGTGAGCAGCGGGTGAGCAAGGAAAGCTTCATCTGCCGCTCCCCATCACTCGCATTACCGCCTGAACCACCCCCTGCGCCCACCCCCACCCCCCACTGTGGAAAAACTGTCTTCGACGAAATCGTTCCCTGGGGCCAAAAAGGTTGGGGACCACTGCTATAGATGATGGTGGTCGTGAGCCTATTTCATCCTTGATGGTAAAATGTCTTCATTACTTTTTAAAACAAGTTTCTTCTAACATACACACACACTCATATATCTTCTCTACTCCTAGGGTAGTATTCTGTACAGTTCTCTCATAGACGTACTTATAGCTTTGCACAAGAGCATCGATGTATCATGCAGTTCTGAGCAAATGAGCTGAGAAAAACTAAGGATTATTTTTACTGTTAGAGAATTATTAGAGCAAAGAACTTTCTAAACATAGTATTGGGTTCCTAAATGACTCTTACATTTACTTCTTAATAGTTCAGTCTTTTACTGGAGTAGTCCAATAGCAAAACCATTCGCAATTTTCAAGACTATATTCTGAACATTTTTTATTATGTTCTTTAGATTCAGTGTTCTCTTCATAACTGTTTCTATAATCTATAGACTAGTCTGCATCTTTTGATGACCTATATATTATGCAATAAAACTATTCTTTATTTTTCAATCTATCTATTATTTCTGTATTTTTAAACTCTTCTAGTTTAAATGGAAAGAACACTGAACTTGGAGTAAAAGCATCTGAGTATAGATATTAGTTCTGTTATTTTATATTTATGTGACCTTGAGAAATATCTTGAATGCTTCAATGCCTTAGATTCAGTTTTCTGATATCAAAAATAAAATTACAAACATGTACTTAGCTCATAGAGTTGTTTTGAAATTAAATTAGATAGTATAAGTGAAAGTTCCAGGCATACATTGAGTGCTCAATAAATATTTGTTTCCATTTAGTTGTGAGCTCTCATTGCCCTTAACATTGCTTCTAACATATTTAGAGCCATTATAACATTAAAGTCCTTACTCAGACAAGGCTGAACTGAGCTATAAATTCACTGAGGCATTCATATTTTTCCAAGGAACAAATCCAAAACTCTTCTTCAAAATTGTAACTATTCATGGGTACAAGGACTGCTTAAGATAATGGTGAAATTTAGACAAAATTCCTCCAAAGAACAATGATATTCTTATAAGGGAAAGACAGAAGGAAAGGTGCTACCCCCGAAACCATCCATCTACTATCTATTCACCTGCACCTTCTCTTCTTTCCCATCACGATTACCCTCTCCTCCTTCCTTCTACCCTCTATTCCCCTACTCACATTTTTTTCTATGTCTGCAGCCTCTATATTCACACATAGAGCTCTATGAATTTCAAAATCCAAGGTCTCAGCAAATACTACAACAAATGCTACAGTCCCTTGCTACTCCAGGCGCAGTCCATGAATGATCTGCCTTGTCACAGCCCTGAAGCTTGTTAGATATGCAGGATCTAAGATCCCACCCCAGACACATGGAACCAGATCTGCATTTTAACATGACTCCCAAGTGATTCTTAGGTACATTAAAGTGTGAGAAGCATTGGTATAGCCAATAGTTCTCTACTCTGGCTGCACATTAGACTTACTTGGAGAACTTGTAAAAATTTATGTGTCCAGTCCTTGCCTTTGCAAAAGATTCTAATCTAATTAGTGTGCTATGAGGTCTGAGCTTTACTATTTTGTAAAAGCTCCCAGGTGATTCTTATATGCTGCCATGTTTTGAGAGTCTTTCCCACACCAGTCATGTTTTAACACAGTAATACTTTTAAAACTTCATCTCTTTAATCAGTAAGCATTTATACATTAAAACAGCTTTACTACTCATTTAACAACACTAAAAAGCTATACAAAGAGATGCTAAAAAACACTTCCTATGTTATTTCTTGCAATGGCATGCAGACATACAATGATCTCAAAATTAAAAATTTAAATTACAAAAATTTAAATACGTATAGACATACACATTTTGTGTCAAAAATGTATAAATAAAATCTTTTATATAATAAAACCTTCATCTAAAAACTCAATCCACATACCTCCCATATACATTTATAATTAATAAGTAAAAGTTGCATTATAAGACACAGAGGATTCCAAATGAAATGTGAAAGCTGCTCTTCTCCAACCGATTTATCTTCCCAAAGGTAATAACTATTAGTGTTTACTTTTATCTTCTAGAAAAATTTTAATACCACATAGATAGATTCATTTTTATTTCCACAGACCAGAATTACACTATACATTGTGCTTTTTATATTGTTTTTTTCCTCTAGTATATATTAGAAATCCTTCCTTTTCAGTATATACCTTATTCTTTTCAATAACATGTTTTTCAGTTCTCTGTTGATTGAGGTTCTGGTTGTAACCAGATCTTTTGGATGTCTTTTTATTTCTCTGTTTGTAGTTATTGATTATTTTCTATATCACAACATTAAATGAATATTCCTATACATATATCTTGGCACAATTGGGTGAGGGTATCTAGGAAGTATACTTTAGGTGGTATGATTCCCACAACAAAAGGTATGGGCAGTTTTAATTTATATGTGTGTTACCAAGCTGATACTAATGAGGTCCATGTCTATCCTCTCAGCACCAGTACATGCTTTGGCATAATTTTGTCCTCACCAGCTCAAAATATTATCAAACCTTGTAATTTTTGTCAACATGATATATAAAAAATGAGATTCTATAGTTGTTTTAATGTATTGCATTTCTTTTTATATGAAAAGGTCAAACATCTTTTCATATGTTTATTGGTGCCTTCTGTTCTTGTCAACTATACCCTTTTCTGACTTTTATGTTTGACCCAGATGGATTAATTTCAGAAATCAGAAGCTTATGAGCATTCTTCTTTTCCTTTGCTGATGTATTAGAAAAGAACACTAGAGAAAAGAATGAGGGCAGAGAAAGGGGCCAATAGCAGGCACCATGCCAACCTATACAGAAGCATATAGAGTATTTCATGGTTCGCAGAGGTAGAACATTCAGATCTCTGATAACTGGTTGATTACCAGCAGAGTCCGAAGCAGAAGCTAGAGAAAGTCTGCAAGGGAAGAGAGGAGGGTTATGAGGCTTGCCAAATCCAGCTCTATTGTCTTTGAGACAAGGATTCTGCATCAGTTCCTACACCACACTAGGTATGAAATAGCCTTCCACCAATGGGTCATCCTGCCTGAGAAAATGGCAAGCACGCCTAAGAGAAAACCCAAGGATGGAAAAGGCCTAGTTAGAGGTTGAGATTCCCAAGACAAAGCCAGAGAAAATGACTAGTGCCAAAATTCGCTGACATAGGTCTAGATTGGGAATTTCATTCGCCTTTTAGCAATGGTTGGCAAATCTTCATCTCTAATAGCCTGCCCAAAGGGAAGAGACAGGGTGACTCTACTAAAAATATTTCTATCCCATGCCACATCCCAAATGGATTATTGGATATTAGTAAGGATCTTTTCAAAGAATTTTGAGAACTTACTAAAGAAAAAGTAAGCAGAAGTACCAGTTTAAACCTAATCATCCTTTCTTGAAAGTATATACGCCTGTTGTACAGTAGACACTAACACAACATTGTAAAGCATTTATACTCCAATGAAGATGTGGGGAAAAAAAGTATATATGCCCAAAGAAGTAATTATAAAGATTAAAAAAAAAACGCACAAGGAGGTTGACTTAATAAAGCCACAGTCACTGAAAAGGCAGAGAGATTCCAAGTATAACATTTCCCATTCTAAATGTATTTTCTAGCCCAGTTCCTACTGTAAGTAAATCTAAATTCCATGAGAGAGCAATAAATAAAAGCTGAAAGAGCTATTTTATAAAAATCCCTGTAAATGATTAGGGCACATGTTACACTTCATTATGGACTTGAAAATGTACTTTTATGAAAGCTTTTGCTTCTGAAGGGGGAACATCCTCTCTTACTTTGTTGCTGTTGTTGTTGTTTGCTTTTTGGGTTTTTTGTTTTTTTTTTGCTCAGAGTACCCAAAGCTGTTTTGTCACCCTGACTTCACCATAGTAGTAGAATTCCCCAAGAAAAGACCAGCAGTGCAGAAGGCTTGAGGCAGTAATTACAGTGCCCCTCCAGAAGAGGTGGCACATTGTGGAAGTGAGCTCATAGCCAGAAGAAATAGACAAAAAGTTAGGTGGTACCCAACATTATTATGGCACCAGAGGGGACATAGCTCACCTGTGAGTACTGGAGGGTGAGAGAAAGCAAACTAGCCTGGCTTAGGGGGCAGAGGCAGGACCGTTGGAGTCCAGGCAGGCAAGGGAACAAGGAAAATGACAGATGCCATGTGACAGCAGGCCAGACTTGGCAATAAGCACATCTGATACATATGTCCAGGAGGTTACAGAAATGATGATGGAACAAAGGGAAGGTTGGATTCTGCACTAGCAGGTGAAGCATGAACCAGTAAAATAAAACCTATTTCTTATTACCATATTGCCAGGGTGTACTAAAGAAATACATATACACATATATATTTATGTGTAACCAGAATGTTTAACAATATTTTTAAAAATATGGCTCATATGATAAAATACCATGCAGTCATTTTGAATAAGTTTTTAGATAAATATTTAAAGAGCTTAGGATAAAGTTAAACTGTAAGGAGGAAAAGAAGAATATTAAATGTCTATATAGTGTGGTTCAAATATTTATTAAAGAAATATACAGAGATATAAAAAATACCAAAATATTAATGCTACTATTTTATCTAGCAGAATTTTGTTTGCTATTGTGTTTGTTAGCATTCTAAAACAATAAATATAATGACACTAAAAGACTAAATGTAAAAAGCTGGGCAGACAAGTGTAAACAGTGCTATGATTAGTATTCTCACCTAATTCTCATAACTTTTTATGTATTAGTCTCATAATTACTTTACGTAAAATGATAAAAAGTTAAAGCAAAAAACATCTGCAATGACTGTGCAATACGTACTTTTAAAACAGACTTTAATATTATTCAGAAAACTGTTAATGAAACTTATCTCTGGATGGAAGTGTTACAGGTAATTTTTTAAAATAGTGTTTTTCTCATTTTCTTTCTTTCTCTTTTTTCTCCTCCTCCTCCTCTTTCTTCCCTTCCCCTTCCTTCCCTCTTCTTCTTACAATTAATCAGAAAAGTAAATGTTATTAGTTCCTTTAAATGTATCTACACTTTTACTTCATGAATATGTTTCTGCCTGGTGTCTTTTTGTGCCGTTGTGGAAAGCAAAAATACCATATATATATATATATATATATATATATATATATATATATATATATATATTTTTTTTTTCGGTATGCGGGCCTCTCACTGTTGTGGCCTCTCCTGTTGCGGAGCACAGGCTCTGGACGCACAGGCTCAGCGGCCATGGCTCACGGGCCCAGCCGCTCCGCGGCATGTGGGATATTCCCGGACCAGGGCACGAACCCGCGTCCCCTGCATCGGCAGGCAGACTCTCAACCACTGCACCACCAGGGAAGCCCTAAAAAAATACCATATTTTTTTAAAGCAAATTTGAGTCTCATCCATACCATGAAGTGTCCCAGGTGACTACTCTTCCCTCCATCTCACACAACACTCCTGAAAAGATCTGGCATGTAGAACATGATTTGTTGTGTCCTACTTTGACCCTACAATATAAGCCCTATGAACAGAGTCCTTCACTCAGTCTCCTCAGTTCATGGAGTATAGTAGCTGCTTAATATTAATTGAGCAATTAATATTTTTGAATGCTCACCACACGTCCTCTCTTGATTCCATTATAATAAGTGATGATTTCCAAATTCCTTTCACCAGCCCAGACTCATTCCCTGAGCTTCAGCACCACCTGTACAACAGCCTGTCCAGTACCTGCATTTGGATGTCCCATGGTCCCCTCAAATCCACGTGGCTGAACGGAGCTCATGATCCTCCCCGAACACCTGTCTCTCTCCACTACTTGAGTTGATGGTGTTGCCATTCATCCACTTACCACCCCAGACTCTCTCCTTTCACTTTACCTCCATCCATGAGCAAACCCTGCTGACTTGGACTATTAAATATACCTGAGTCAATTACATCTCAATAAAACTGGAAAAAAATTTTTTAATTAAACAAAAATATTGTTGAGTGCTCGACAGATGCTGTTGACCCTTGGTTAACCACCTTAATACCAGAATATTTAAAATATTGATTAAGAGAAAACCTATATATCTTTCTCCTATTGATCTAAATTTAGTATTTTTAAAACACTTACCAGGTCATTTTCCAATTAAGAAAATATTAAGAAGACAATAAACTATCAAATTCCACAGTTCCTGCCACCCCCATACCTCAGAGGACAGGGCAGTGTTTCTGGATTCCAAGAGCATCAAGTCCACTTTAGTTTTCTCTCCAAATCCCACATTTTATGGGGAATGGGTATTTTAATAAACATTCAGCAGTGAAGTATTTCTGCAGATCAAGTGTTGATTTTGCATGCATTTATTTACTCACAATCAACTCATATTAAGTCTGCAAGTCCTGTTTATTGTCTTCTTAATATCTTTCATATCCATTCCCATCTCTATCACTGTCATTTGCCCAGATTACCGTAATATTTTCTCAGACCTCAACTGCATTACTGCACATTTAATCTCCTTCATAATTTGATCAGAACGGCAGAAGAGGCTTTCAACTATGCAAATCTGGTCTTTTCACTTTGGTTTTTAAAAATCCTTCAGTAGTTCTTTGTTTACAGGATAAAATTTAAATTTCTAATTTTACTGAACAAGACTGTTGTAATCTGCTCCTTTCCATTATTTGCACTTCTTCCACAGCTATTACTCTGTGTATTCTTAATTACTATATTTAATTGGTACTAATTAAGTATATCCACAAGTATACTAAAAAGTGATATATTAAGTACTTGTGGTTACCCCAGCTGTTTCATGACCTTTTTACCAGATCAATTCTGAATGAAATATGCTCTTATAGATAACTCCAAGTTATCTTAGCTATGTAATCATTTTTCAAGATTTGGCTTAATTTGCTCTGAGAAATTCCCCTCTTCAACTTGGGTTAAAGCTCTCACTCCCTACTGCCATCCTCTGTCTGTGCATATCTATCTTCATGCCCTCTATTGTATTTTCCTGGTTGCTTGTGTGCCTCTAAAATTAGAATATGAGTAAATTAAAGATAACTTGATTCATCCTTTGATTGCCAACAGGAATTACATTGGATTATACTTAGCAGGGTCATCAAAAGGCATTTATTGAATGAAAGCACACATAACCAACATCAAATCTTCGAACAAACCTCACTGCTAAATGTTCTAATAAAATTTTCCACTTTCCATGAGTGCATATGATAGGAGAGAAAACCAAAGGAAACCACTGACCAAACAAAAAGACAACCTACTGAATGGAAGAAATATGTGCAAATGATATGACTGATAAGGGGTTAATATCCAACATATATAAACAGCCCATTTAACTCAACATCAAAAAAACAAACAACCCAATTAAAAAATGGGAAGAAGACCTGAGTAGATATTTTTCCAAAGAAGACATACAGATGGACAACAAACACATGAAAAGATGCACAACATTGTTAGTCATCAGAGAAATGAAAATTAAAACCACAATGAGATATCACCTCACACTTGTTGGAATGGCTATCATCAAAAAGAACACAAATAACAATGTTGGAGAGGATGTGGAGAAAAAGGAACCCTCATACGATGTTGGTGGGAATGCAAATTGGGGAAGCCACTGTAGAAAACAGTATGAAGGTTTCTCAAAAAACTAAAAAATAGAACTACCATATGACCCAGCAATTCCACACCTGGATATATATCTGAAAAAAACAGAAACACTAATTCAAAAAGATACATGCCCCCACCCCTCCAATGTTCATAGAAGCATTATCTACAATTGCCAAGATATAGAAGCAACCTAAGTATCCATCAACAGATGAATGGATTAAGAAGCAGTGGTATGTCTATACAATGGAATACAATTCAGCCATAAAAAACAATGAAATTTTGCCATTTGCAACAACATATTGCATTGGCCAAAAAGTTCATTTGGTTAGTGAATACATTGCTCAATAAAATTCTTGGTGAAAATGAAAAATGTGTCTTTTATTTTTACTTAAAACTGAATGAGACTTAATTGATGTTTATAGGACATTCCATCCCAAAACAACAGAATACACTTTCTTCTCAAGTGCTCATGGAACATTCTCCAGGATAGATCATATCTTGGGTCACAAATCAAGCCTTGGTAAATTTAAGAAAATTGAAATTGTATCACGTGTCTTTTCCGACCACAACACTATGAGACTAGATATCAATTACAGGAAAAAATCTGTAAAAAATGCCAACACATGCAGGCTAAACAATAAACTACTAAATAGCCAAGAGATCATTGAAGAAATCAAAGAGGAAATCAAAAAATACCTAGAAACAAATGACAATGAAAACACGACAACCCAAAGCCTATGGGATGCAGCAAAAGCAGTTCTAAGAGGGAAGTTTATAGCAACACAATCCTACCTCAAGAAACAAGAAACATCTCAAATGAACAACCTAACCTTACACCTAAAGCAATTAGAGAAATAAGAACAAAAACCCCCCCAAAGTTAGCAGAAGGAAAGAAATCATAAAGATCAGATGAGAAATAAATGAAAAAGAAATGAAGGAAACAATAGCAAAGATCAATGAAACTAAAAGCTGGTTCTTTGAGAATATAAATAAAATTGATAAACCATTAGCCAGACTCATCAAGAAAAAAAGGGAGAAGACTCAAATCAATAGAATTAGAAATGAAAAGGGAGAAGTAACAACTGACACTGCAGAAATACAAAAGATCACGAGAGATTACTACAAGAAACTCTATGCCAATAAAATGGACAACCTGGAAGAAATGGACAAATTCTTAGAAAAGAACAACCTTCTGAGACGGAACCAAGAAGAAATAGAAAATATAAATAGACCAATCACAAGCACTGAAATTAAAACTGTGATTAAAAATCTTCCAACAAACAAAAGTCCAGGACCAATGGCTTCACAGGCGAATTCCAACAAACATTTAGAGAAGAGCTAACACCTATCCTTCTCAAACTCTTCCAAAATATAACAGAGGGAGGAACACTTCCAAACTCATTCTACGAGGCCACAATCATCCTGATACCGAAACCACACAAAGATGTCACAAAAAAAGAAAACTACCAGCCAATATGACTGATGAACATAGGTGCAAAAATCCTCCACAAAATACTAGCAAACAGAGTCCAACAACACATTAAAGGGATCATACACCATGATCAAGTGGGGTTTATCTCAGGAATGCAAGGATTCTTCAATATACACATATCAATCAATGTGATACACCATATTAACAAACTGAAGAATAAAAACCATATGATCATCTCAATATATGCAGAAAAAGCTTTCAACAAAATTCAACGCCAATTTGTGATAAAAACCCTCCAGAAAGTAGGCATAGAGGGAACTTACCTCAACATAATAAAGGCCATATATGATAAACCCACAGCCAACATCATTCTCAATGGAATATTACTCAGCCATAAAAAGAAATGAAATTGAGTTATTTGCAGTGAGGTGGATGGACCTAGAGACTGTCATACAGAGTGAAGTAAGTCAGAAAGAGAAAAACAAATACCGTATGCTAACACATATATATGGAATCTAAAAAAAAAAAAAAAGGTTCTGAAGAACCTAGAGGCAGGACAGGAATAAAGATGCAGATGTAGAGAATGCGCTTGAGGACATGGGGAGGGGGAAGGGTAAGCTGAGAGGAAGTGAGAGAGTGGCATGGACATATATACAGCACCAAAAGTAAAATAGATAGCTAGTAGGAAGCAGCCGCATAGCACAGGGAGATCAGGTCAGTGCTTTGTGACCACCTAGAGGGGTGGGTTAGGGAGAGTGGAAGGGAGAAGCAAGAGGGAGGAGATATGGGGATATATGTATATGCATAGCTGATTCACTTTGTTATAAAGCAGAAACTAACACACCATTGTAAAGCAATTATACTCCAATAAAGATGTTAAAAAAAAAAACTGAATGAACTTCTTGGCCAACCCAGTAGGTGGACTTGGAGGGTATTATGCTAAGTGAAATAAGTCATAAAGAGAAAGACAAATACTGTATATCACTTATATGTGGAATCTAAAAAATAAAACAAACTACTGAATATAACAAAAAAGAAACACTCACAGATATAAAGAACAAACTAATGGTTACCAGTGGAGAGAAGGAAAGGGGGAGGGGCAAGACAGTGGTAAGGGATTAAGTGGTACCAACTACTATCTATAAAATACATAAGCTACAAGGATATATTGTATAACATAGGGAATATAGTCAATATTTTATAACAACTATAAATGGAATATAACCTTTAAAAATTGTGAATCACTGTGCAGTACACCTGAAAATTATACAATATTGTACATCAACTATACCTCATTAAAAATAAAAAAATAGTGGTGTTTTACTGTCTTAAAATCCAGAGCGCTTTCCCTACTGCCTGGTACGTCAGGTGACAAAAACCATGGAGTAACTATTCTTAGACCTTGATTGCATTAGCATCACCTACCTTCTCCCACTGAAAATCTCAATCATTAGGGTTAGTGTCTGGCTTGGGCATCTGTATTGTAACAGCTGATCCTAATGAACATAGAAATCTGAAAACCAGAGCTATGGAGGGTGCTTTGAATATTTTTTTGTTTGTTTTGCAATGTTTAAGAGATCTTTAAAAGAAACAAAATGCTGCCCCATTTTTACTAGCATATTTTATTCTATCCTCTGGGACTACCGTCTTGTCTACTTCCTTTGTCTTTGAAGTCAATAAATTCTAGTCTTGAAGCTGTTGAAAACATTTCCCCCTTAACACCTCCGTCCATCCATTTTAATTAAACCACAGATCCTAGGTCTTTGAAGACATCTCAAGTCTTAGACCGAGCCATCCCTCCAGTGACATCAGCCATGGATCAAAACATCTTTCAGATGACCCTCTGGGACTCTGCTGCTCACTTGCAGAGGCAATTGCATTTGGCACTCCTCAAGAAGCTTTCAGTATAATCTGAGCATTTCAAGTGCCTAAATGGAAGGGAACCTATGAATTTTGGGGCTCTTTCTAACATACAATATCTTAAATGGCATGTTTTCCCCCCAAACAAGATCTTCACTAATTTATAAAACTCACACAAAGTGATGGAAAGGAGTTCCTGGTCTGATACAGCAGCATAATGCCCTATGGGAAAGTACTTTCAGAAATAAAAACCAATAGTGTTCTACTTCGACTGTCTTTGTAGATTTAAAAGATGATTAAAAGAAACTCCAATAAGTTTTTTGTATTTTAACTTTTGTAGCAGTGAATGATTGGAATTTTACTATCACTCTTATTATAGTACTTCAGAGTACTTATAAATCTATTTTGCAGAAAAGCAGCTTTCAGGTTTCACTCAGAAGTATTAATGCCTTTTCTTTACTACAGGAGAAAAGATGGTAAGAAATGAAGAGTTAACTATTCTTATTGTCAAAGGACATTCAGATGAGATCTGTGTTTTGCTATAAATGTGTTCAGTGTGCTTGTTAACATACGAATGAAAGTATCAATACCAATTCTTTAAAATAGTGCATGTGATTTCTTAAAGCCAATGGTTCATACATTTTCATTAACAAGGACTTTGGATTGAAGTCTATGTGCTATTTTATAAGAGAAGGGAAATATGGCACTTGGTATGAACAGAATTAAGAAGAATGTCTCCTTTCTGATGAGTCTCTGTGTTATAAATGGAAAAAAGATCAATGTCACTCCCTTAAGGTATGAACCCCTGATGCCAGGCACAGAGTCCCAAGACACTGGTTTCTCAACTGGGGACACAGGAATCTTAGGGACCTCAGATTCACTCCAATCCTATATGCCAGAAACCCTTTAAAAGTTGCCCAGGCAATAAATATTTTAAAAACAATAAGCCCACTTACTGAATGTTCATGTACCTAGCACTGTGCTAGGTGTAATTTGTACAAACTAAGTTAATCTGGACTGTATGATGGAGGCATTTTATTATTCTCATTTTATAAATAGAAAACAAATACTCAGACAACTTAAATGACTTGCCTAAAGTCACATAGTTGGAGAATAGGGACACCTGGATTGAATCCTGATCTGTGTCACTCCAGCTTCTAAGGTCCTAACCTCCATGCACAGTGATGAGTCCAGGCCTTGTTCTGGAACAGCCTGACCCAATCCCCTCACTGCAGACCATGACCCTGTCTTCTACTACAATGTGAATGTAGCCATTGTCTTTGGTGTTTTTCTTATTTAAAGTACCCTTCTATTTAGAGTTTAGTCTATTATCTTTTAGCTAATTTTGTTATTTTTAAAAATATTTTTGCTGCCTAGCTCTGAAATTTCTTAAGACCTTAAGTCTACAGAAACTTTTTAAAGTAATCCATTCTTTCAATAAAAAAAAAGGTAGGCATCTTTTCTTCTCAGACTGCTACCCATTATTCTTCAGTAATCTATTTTTTTTCCCTCAGATGAACCACTAAAGGAGAACAACAGGGACTGTTGTGAAAATGCAATGCAATACAATGATATGTGTAAAAGGTAAATCATGGTGCTTGGTACAAAGAAAGCATCCAGTTAGTTCCACGGCACACCACACTAAGAGTTCCCTCCTCACAGACTGGTCTAGAACGTCCTTAGCCTCTCCAACTATATGGACTGTCTTGCTTGAGTTATTTCTGGGCAATAAGAACACAGACATTGTGATTCTCCATGCCAGTTTTATTAAAAAACAGAGAAATATGCTCTTAGTATGTGCCAGAAAACTCAGGAATTGTCCTTTTGACATCATCTAAACAATCATGCCACCCTTTTCTTTTTCTTGCCAGAATTACTTTGCAATAAATGTGTAAATAAAAAGGTCTCAAAGTCTTGATCACTGGGCATTTTGTAACCTAATATTGAAGTCCATGTAACTATGTTAAAAAAATGTTAAATAATATTTAAGTTCAAACAGAATTCTAGTTTTCTAGCACTCTGCACTTAAATCCCAGTATTAACTCATATCTGGAATGGAGTTATCATTTGTTTGTACTTTCCAAAAAGTCATGAAGGTCAGTAAAATGAAATTTTGTAGTTTTTAGTGGTCACTAATAAATGATTCTATAGTACATTTTTGAGAAACAAATACATCTAGTTCATTTAGAATAAAATCCAAATTTCCAAGGAATTCCATGAGATACACATAATTCTTATTTTAAGATAAAAAAGCTGAGACCTTGAGAAGTTAATTTGTCAAAGGGCACGAAGGAAGTACTACTGATGACTTGTGCTTCTCTGCCTGGGTTTCCCAGACAATAAGCAGGCTGAGAAACTGGTGTAGCCTCCCAATGAAAGGAGCTTATGCAGGCTCAGTATCCCAGGTATCAGTCTTCCTTCCCCCAGAGAACTGCAATATTGCATAGGTCCTAAGATCTTCAGATACTGGGGCATGAGCATCCCAGATGACTCCTATAAATAGCTAGTACCCCAAATGCAACTGGCCAGTTTATTCCTTTCTTGACAAAGCCACTTTCTCATGTTTGCCCTTTAAAAGTGAGACCCTCAGCTTCATCAGTGGAACCCTTGGTTCTGGTATACCATTCTGTGCAGTGGTAAGAGACAGGCAGACATGGGTATCTGTGTCACTGATCTTGCCTTGTGTTATTTCTTTTTATCCAGTAAAGCCTATTTCCTATACCTTGATATAAACTGATGTGGGATTCACTCCAATCTTTTGCCTGACAGGGAGCAGCCTTGATGGAGGTCACTCAGCACCATACTGCCTTTCTACCTTGAATGGAGACATTGTTTTAAATTTCTTTTGGTAGAAAAGAGAATTCCTAAATTAATTACAAGCAAAAGAAGAATCCCCCATTTGTTCAGAAACATGGCCACAATAACTATGCCTGGTATAACACCATTAAAATTAGCCTCTCTTACTTCCTCTACTTCTTTACTCTTTCACCATAAAATAAAACTCATATATACATGTTCTAATATTAATTACTTCTTTATCTACTTTAGTCTACTGCAAACAAACTAGTTTATCTTTTAAGGCATTTTAAATGTTATCATATGAATTCCGTAGGAAAACACCAGAATTTTCCCCTGCTCCATCTCTAATCTTCCTGCTGTTTCATTTTTCCCTGTAAATACTTAACTTTAAGTTACCTTCACTATTCCTTTCCTGCCTGGGTTGCTCAGATCTTCATGGCTCATATACTTCCAGAACTTGGAAATGTATTAACTTCTCAGCCTTTCTTATTTTATGGAGCAAATATTTATTCAGAATCTATGATTTACCAGCACCATGACAGGTGCTTGGTATATATTTGAAAATAAAACTAACACAGTTTCTGCACTCCTAGAACTTACACTCTACTGCAGGAGAGAGATAATAACCAATTACATAAGTGTTTATAAAACATCAAATTGTAAAGTTTTATGAAAGAAATAGAGGTAATAGAGAGTAAAAAAAATGAACAAAAATCATTACAGCCTGGCACCCCCTCTGTATCCTCTCTCTCTCTCCCTCTTGGAGACCTCTAATCAGACACTTTCCCCTCTCTGTGTCACTTCATACCAGTACCTCTTCCTCCAGCCCTGTTCTCCTTCTCCTTAGGCTCGTCTCTGTCTCCTAACACCTTCCAAAAAATATGCTTTATATTAATTCACCCAGTTAATTTTAATGGAATTGAAGTTATTTTCAATAAAGTAAATGCTATCATACTGGCAACAACTCACAAAGGAGAGAAATTTAATTTGTGAAACATCATAGTACAATTACTGGACCTCCAAGCTTGTAATACTCTAGAAATTCACATGCACAGTTCCATCTGGACAGAGAGCTATCAGCCAAACAAGGCCAGATTTATGCATTCTTTTTAAAATTGGTTCTGAAAAAGTAATTTCAAACATTTAAACTCAGCGTCACTTTTTAAAACTTGAAGTGGGCAAGTGCAACTGAAGTGTACTAATGACTTTCGGTGTAGCTTTAGCCTACATTAATCAGGAGTGTTCTCATTGTTTGCAGATAGACTTTATAGAAATGGCTTTGCAAGCTTTTGCTTACCCATTCTGGCAGTTGGAAGCAGAATAATTTATTTGTGAAGCATCCTTTATGCAAACTATATCCATTCCCCAAATGTTCCCTTGAATTAAATAAGGCAAGAGTGTAGACAAAATAAATTAAAGAAAATCATAGCATGCAAATATTATAGAAGGAATTAATTAAAACCTGATGGCATTTGACCAGAAAAAGAAAGGGAGAAACTAAAAAGTATGTTCAAGAAAAGGAAAAATAACTTCGCATGATGTTTGGAGGAAATGGAATGTTGAAAGTGATAGAGAATAGTTGAAACTGGAATTATTATGAAGGGGGCAATAGATTATTTTACCAAAAAGAGAATAAACAGAATTCAGAGTTAAATGCGACTTCTATGTTAGATAAGTCTACAGTTAAATATAGAATAGGATTTTCTTCTAAGAACTTACCACAAATTGCATTCAGCTAAGATGTAGTTGTAGTATATCTGATAGGAAGAATTTTAATAAAGTAGGTTTTTAGGTCTCCTCTGATATATTCGTTTCAGAAGTGTAATAATTGTAATGAAATAAGAAAGAATACACTGCACCTACTTGAAGAACTCTGCCCAAACATTTCTGGATAAAGTCTAAATGGTTATGCATTCTTCTAAAATAATGTCACAATGTCTACTACTAAGATAATTAAGCAGTTGGGTCACTGGGATTATTAGATATTCTGGTTGCCTGTGGGTTTGAAAGGATCCTTTCTATACCAAGCCTAGGTAAAAATTTATTTTAAATGTCAAATACTGAATAAAGTCATGGTTTAGTGGTGGAAATGTTCAACAGTTGATTATAGTATAACATGCTAAGAGGTGCTAGAGAGTTTCACAAAGTTGTTAGAGAGCAGAGGTAGAATTCCTAACCTAGCCTGGGAAGAGTCAGGGAGGACTGCACAACCGGTATGATACTTGCAATGGCTCTTAAAAGATGACCAAGAATATAAAGTTGACAAGGACATTTTACACCTAAGGGACAGCATGTGCAAAGACACAGAAGTGTGAAGGTCTCTGACCAACCACCTCCCAATGTCTGGCAATACTTGAGCATGAGGAAAACTGGGGAAAGAGCAAGAATGAAACTAGAAGGCATGCAGTAGCCAGATGTGGAGGACCCTTGTTTCAGGGAGACAGGACTAGTCCTATGGGCCAGGCAAGAGCCCAGGGTGGAAAAGACTGGGTGAGGTATATGGTGAACTACATAGCCTGGATTCTTTCCCAAAGGAGGCATCCCTTAACCAGTTTCAGTTGTTTATTGACTGCATAATGTGAATGCAATATTTTGTATGAAATATTGCTGTGTCTAAATGAGGAAGTGAATTTAAGCTTTGAGAAATTAGACCATAGGCCAAAACGAACACTTCCATGAGCAAATTCAGGTTGAACGGGCTTCCATTGTGTAGCCTCTGCTGTAATATACATAAGAATAGTACATAAATTGAATTAATCCTAACTCATGATATACATAATCTTCTAGATCTAGAAGCTGGATTTGTAATTCTATATTAATGTTATCAATATATTGTCTTGTAGTTTCTTTTCTCTTAAAGGGAAGAAAATACTTGAGTTATATGAGAGCTGCCATTAATCAATGTAACTATATCTTTTTGTATTTTATCCTATAGAACAAGGGTACCCACATTTATATACATAACAGAATCTTGCAGGACGTTTGTTAAAACTTTAGATTCCTGCCATTAACTCAAGCCAAGAATACCAAAATCCCGGGATCCAGGAATCTGTCTTTTCAGCAAGCTTTCCAGATTTTTCTGATACAACGGTCTCATAACCACACATTGACAACCTCTTTAAAGAATGTTCAGTGTGAATGAAAAGATCCATCCCATTTTTCACTGCATACACTGAACATGACCTGAAGCAGAGGCTAATCGAAGTCCAGAAAGCTGAGACAATCAGACATAAACATTAGAACCTACCTGATGATGGAGGACCTACGTCTGTCTCATTGAGTCTCCTCCTTTAGACTTGAAATCACTCATGGAGAAAAACCCTGTAAGCAACAGAGAGTCAAGCACTTTCCCGTGATCTGGCTCTCCCTTACATGCCACCTGTCTTAACCTCTAGCCAACATGCTCATAATTACAAAAACAAACAAATAAAAACCTATCACATTGCATTTCTTACCATTCTATGGTCTTACAGAACTTTTTTACATGTTAATGCCTTGTAGAGCCTGGGTTTACTGCCTGCAAAGCACTTTCCCCTATTCAATTCTTCACCCAGCAAACACTCATCTATCCTTTAAGACTAGAGCCAACCGAGAGCTCCTTACTGGTAAAGCTCTCCCATAAGCCCAGGTGATTTATTGCTCTTACCTAAGGTTCCCACAGCAACTGGTTCAGATGGTTGTAACAACACATTTCATTACAATTATATTTATTTGACTATTTCTTTTATTAGACCTTAGAGCCTAAATAGTAAATTTGGTAGCCCTTCACAGCACCAAGTGATGGACTCAAGTTTAAATGTATTTGTGAGAAGACTGCCAATGTGGAGGACACTAGAGTAATTAAGCCACAGACAGTCAACCCAGCCCATCCATGGCTGAGTTGATTAATAGTTTAAAATCTTTTAGTCAAATAGAGGTCTATTAAGAAATTCAAAATCAATTCAATCACTAGATATTACATTTTATATTCCACTGTCTTAATTGGTGAGATCTATTCCACTGTTAACATCTAGGTTGTTCACAGTGTAGGAGTTTTATTTACCATGAAGTCGTTGTACTAGTAAAGGACAGGATCTCTACAAAACTCATTTAATAACTTAGAGAGAGACAGCAGGCAATACCATAAAGATCTTGGAGTCATATAAGCCTAGGTTCAAACCATAAATATACCACTGTGTGACCAAGTTATTTTATTACCTTGAGCCTCTATTACTTCACCTGTAAAATGGAAATTGTCTCACAGGGCAAAGAGCTAATTAGATAATTAAATATATGAGAAAGTACTCAGCATATTGGCTAACTCATGGTAATCAGTCACAAATTTGTTACTTCTGTTGTTGTATCAAACAGTTGCACCAGGGACAAGTCATGATTAGAACATGCTGACTTTGACGGAGCACAGATATGAGATATGAGAATAAGCCTCAGAGCCTGTTGATCTTACAGAGCCCAGAGTCTGTTCCTTGATTTCTTTTTTCTTTTTTTTTTTTTAAACATCTTTACTGAGGTATAATTGATACACAGAAACTGAACATACTTAAAGTATACAACTTGATGAGTTCTGACATATATATATACACCCATGAAAGCATCACCCCTATCCAGGTAATAACTATATCCATCATCTCCAAAAGTTTCTTCCTTTTTAGTCCCAGAAATTTGAATTTGTCAGTGTGCCAAGAGTTAACTGATCTCTGAGGGGCTGGAACTGATCTCTGAGGGGCTGGTTTATATCAACAAAATTCTCAAGAGATAGGTGGTAAAGCAGACACTAGCAGATTTTTTAATTTATCATGGAAGAAGAAATACTTCCAACAAATTCAGGGCATTCTTTCCCTGGTATTAGACACAGGAGACTTCAGTAGTTTGAAAATGAATGCATCATCAGAAGGTTGCTCAGTGACAAAGAATCAGAGCAAAGGAATTGGATGCTCTTGAGGAATATTTTAACAGAGGTGTAGAAAAGCCAGCAATCTCTCCTTGTCCCCCAATCCTGTTCACTTTTCTAGTGGTTAGACTGTGTCTTTTGGATAACGTTTTTCTATACTGGGCAAAATTCCTCCTTTTCTAGACTTAAGTAGGTAAGACTCTTCTTTTGTTCACAGCAACATGTACACTGCAGATGACTCAGCGACACTTTTCTTTGTTTTACCCTAGTCACTTTAGTAAGGTGTAGACACTGCATATAATTCAGCCAATTATTTTATTTATTTATTTATTTTTATTTTTATTTTTTGGCTGTGTCAGGTCTTAGTTGCGGCAAGTGGGATCTTTCACTGTGGTGTGGGCTCTTCATTGTGGCGTGTGGGCTCTTCGTTGTGGTGCACAGGCTCCAGAGCACGTGGGCTCTGTAGTTTGAGGCACCAAAGCACAGTAGTTGTGGCACGTGGGCTTAGTTACCCTGCGCCATGTGGGATCTTAGTTCCCCCATTCTTTACCACTGGACCACCAGGGAAGTCCCTCAGTCAATTATTTTTAAACTGTATGGTTATGTCTGCAGATAATTAAACTCTTGGATGTTGTGTGCTAAGTCCTATGAGATACCCTCACAGAGGATGGTTTTATCTACCTACAAGAATTGAAGTCACCTTGCCGTGGCACCTTTAGAAATGGCAGCACCAATACTCACTGGTCCCACTTAGACTCATAAAACATTTTCATTTTACACTGCAGAAGGATTAGCAACTTTGACTCTGTAATGTGGCTTCACAGTGAATGCCGTGGTCATTTCTCAAGGATACTTGGTGTTATGGGTAGTCTTCTCTTCACCTTTAGTAGGTGATTTACAGAAATATTTAAATGTATTTCAGAAAGTTAAGCATGTCAGCACATGTCAAAACACTTAAATTATAGTGATTTGATGTCAATATCAAAAGACCTCTTGCTATAATTAATATCCTCCATGAATTGAGTCTCTTTGAAATGACTTTTACCACACTCTTAAACAAGTTAACTGCTGCACATATTTCCTAACTGAAATATTCCTAGCATTAATTTTTATGGAATTAAAGAATTTTAAAGGCTAGAAATTACTTGATCTTTCTCAGAGTGGGAAAATTTTGTCTCCAGTAAGAGCTTAATAAAGGAAACTCCTTCTCTCTATTAACAGAGAATGATATACAATTTAATTTGTATCTACATGGTAAGAAAAATTGTTATTGTGAAATAATAAAGTTCAGAAAAGGAAGGTGTGTCATATGTCTGGATATTGGGTACATAGTAGGGACTCAAGCAATGCCAAATGAGAGCTTTAAACTTGTCATAATGGTGTAAAGTTTTTATTACAAAAGAATTTACATTGCTTTTGACTTGAGATTACTTTTTAGAAATTTCTCCTTCACTTTCAAATTAATAAATGGTTACTGAGCACTGGCTAGGCAAGCAAACACCATGCACTAGTCAGGAGCATAATTTTTCTGGTTTATTGATTTATAGACGTGCAAATTTGCTTTGCTTCGATTTGATTTTATAGGCCATACTTCAATTATGTTTGTCAATTTCTAAATTATTTATTCTTAAAAATAATAAAATCAATAATAAAAACATCTGGGCTTGTAGTCTCCTGTGACTTGCATAGAGCCTCCAATAAAACTACTGAGTTAACTGTTTTCAACCTGTTATACAGTTGGGGAACATGTAAGTTGTGCTCAGTGCTGGGAACACAGTGTGAATGAAAACAAATGAGGTGCCATCTTTAGTCTGTGTGACTCCTTGAAGGCTTGGACTCTATCTTATACTAACATGTAGACCTCCACTTTTGGCTATGTCCAACCACCAGGGCTCCTTTTGCAATTTTTAGGAATGTACATTTTGCCTGGCAGTTCTCCGCCCAGCTCTTTGGTTTCTGTGGGACAGTGGGACTCACACTTTCTCTACTGGCAGAGCACTGGACACACACTGTTCTCTGAGGAATATAGCTGATCTGGCATACAAATGCGGAAGATGTTTTCTGCAGAAATAGGACTCTACTGCCTGAATAAATTATATAATTATAACCAGGAACATATTGTTTCACATATTAAAAAACTGTTGAATAAAGCAAAATTGAGAGCTGTGAAAATAAATTTGAGCCAGTGAAAGAAGAGTTAAGTATTTAAATAGCATTATTTGAGAATGCTGATGAACTGAAAAACCAATGAACACTTTAAGGTTAATAGAGGATATTCAATAGTCGTCCTTCATTGGGGAGGAGGACACTAATCATGATGACAAATGTGCTCAAAGTATAGCCAGGTGTTCTCCAGATGTTCTGCCTACCCTCACCTGCCTGACCCATAAACGTGACCAGCAGAACAGTCAAAGACGTTTGAGAAAAGAGGCAAGGGCAGGAGTACAAGAATTTCCCACGAGCTGGCATGGGATCCTCATCAACCACAGGCACATGCAGAGTTTCTGACACTTGTCCAGGATTTTGGCACTGGGTTCAGCAGATATTCAAGTGTTCTTCATGCTGCTATAATGCACGTGTGTGTATCTAGGTTGTCGAATGAGCTCAACGGCATGGAGGGATTCTCCTGAAAACAAGGATCATGCCTTATCCAGCTCTGAGTTCTCTGTGCTGAAAATTGAGCCTTCACATAGAAAGAATTCTTTAGAAGTTTGTTGTACATATGAATGACCAAAACAACATTTTCCTAATCATATATAATGTAAATAATGCATCTTGTAAAGACAAATTTAATTCAACACCAAAAGTCCAGTTACAATACAAGGTTGATGCATGCACTCACTAAAGTCACTAACATCCTGTTTTTGAGCATTCTTCCTCATGTCCAGTTTGGCTGCTATAGGCCACATCATTCCCCAGTGTGCTTCGTCTTGGATAGCAGAGAGAATACAGAATGATGTTTCAAGGAGCCTGCCTTGCCTATGAGGTAAGCAGCTAGTGTCCTTCAAGACTTAAAAAAAAATTAGATTCATTTGGCTGTGGCCTTAGAATATCTGTTGTAGGAAACTTAGTTATTCATAACTTAATGGGGCTCTATGTTGTCATTTTTGTTTAAAACATGAAGTATGACTGCTAATATTTTGATAAATTAGAAACCTCTCCTATCCTTTCCTACTTTTGTGCTCCTCCTGTTTTCTACTGATTCAGTATTTGCTAGTCATGAACTAGATGTAAGTCTAACACCATTGTGTGAAAAATAATAATAATAAAGAAAGAAGAGAGGGAGGCAGGGAGGAAGAAAGAAGAGAAGGAGAGATAACTTATTGCTTTTTAGCGTAGATTCTATGATTTATGCTAAAAATCATAAATTATTATAAATCATAAATTATTATAAATCATAAATTAAATAAAATCAAAAAAAGATTTTATACATTTCATACAGGGGCCATCTCATGATTTTTTTTTTTTTTTTTTTTTTTTTTTTTTTTGCGGTATGCGGGTCTCTCACTGTTGTGGCCTCTCCTGTTGCGGAGCACAGGTTCCAGACACGCAGGCCCAGCGGCCGTGGCTCATGGGCCCAGCTGCTCCGCGGCATGTGGGATCTTCCCAGACCAGGGCACGAACCCGCGTCCCCTGCATCGGCAGGCAGACTCTCAACCACTGCGCCACCAGGGAAGCCCCATCTCATGATTTTTAAAAGCCACCCCCCCAAAAAAAAGGAAATCAACCAGAGGATACTTATAATACCGACCTGGGAAATAGTTTTAAAGACTTCTGCTATGAGTTGAATTGTGTCCCCCAAATATTCATCTGTTAAAGTCCTAACTCCCCAACTCAGAATGTGACCTTACTTGGAAATAGGGTCATTGCAGATATAATTAGTTAAGATGAGGTCATACTGGGGTAGGGTAAGCCCTTTCTTATAAAAAGGGAAAATTTGGTGGGATTAGGCTGCAGCAGAACTGGACTGGAGTATCCAGAATGGCTTCACCCAAATGCCTGTTCTTTCCACATGGTGGCTCCAGCAGAGCGGCCATACTTCTTCCATGGTGGCTCAGGGCTCCAAGACCAAGTGTTCCAAGAGCTAAGAAGCGAAAGCTGCCACTTTCCTAAGGCCTGGACTGAAAAACTGGTGCAATATCATGTCTGCAATATTTTATTAGAGCAAGCACAGGGCTTGCTCACACTTCAGGAGAGATGACATAGACCCATGTCTTGTCTTGGAGTGTCTAAGAATGCGCAGCTTTCTTTAATCTGCCACATGACTCTTATCAAAGATCATTCCAGGTGTACTTTGAAAAACCATTACATTAATTATAATTAATAGATCATTTTGATTTTTCCAAATCTTTTTTCAGGCAACGGTTTATGAATTAAGGGGCTAAACATATCTTCAAATCAGCCCCTACCTTGTCCCCTTCAGTCAGCATTTATGTGTCTCATTATATCCTATGTGTGCATTCAATTTTATAATTATGTTTATAAATGAATTCATAACTGTTCAAAAATTATAATATCCTTAAAGCACCTTATCTTGTATAATTTCTCTCAGAAGATAAAAAAGGTGGTGGGGGGTAACATTTAGATACAGAAATGATCACAGGACCATGCAAAGATGAAGGCAAAGATTGGGGTGATGCTTCTGTAAGCCAAGGAATGCCAAAGATTCCTAGCAGACCATCAGAAGCTAGGCAAGAGGCAGAAGAGATTCTCACAGCCCTCAGAAGGAACCAACCCTGCCAACACCCTGACCTTGGTCTTGCCTCTTCCAGGACTGCTAGATAATATATTTCTGTTATTTAAGCAGCCCAGTTTGTGATACTCTGTTATAACAGCCCTAGCAAACGAATACACCTTCTTTGAGGTCATTGACTGGAAACAATAGTGTCTGTCTTGTCAAGACTGTCTACTACCACACTCCCACCCCCACTGAAACCACACTGTGGGACAACCTTGAGCTCTGCCTTGGCTGAAGCATTAAAAATCACTTAACATTGAAACAAATGCTTTATCTTATCTTGTGATTACACAAAGCAGAAGCAGCACTAGATCATAGAGCTTTCCTATTGTTTACCCTGAGCAATGGCGAGGCCAGGGAGCTGATGACTGATACATTACATTATGTTAATGTAAGAGATATCAGTAAGTTCAAGGGCAGGGATGAAGCCTTCTCCTTATTGCTATTCCCCATAGATTCCAGCTCAGTGCTGAGCACAGAACTATTACTTATTATTTAATCTTTGATATAAGACACTACAAGTCTCTCCGAGAGTTCATTTTTGTTTTAAAATCTTCTGAATAAAAATGTAAGTAAACAACTTTTTTTTCACTATTTGTAAATATCAATAACAATAGGTAGAAAACAAACCAGTGAATTTGTTTTCTTCCTGAGAAAGCTTTTCAGTAGGGCGACCGCAAAGAAAGACAAGCTAGTCTCTGTCGCCATCTAGTGTAGCAAGAGGGTTATAACAGTATAGAGCTTAAATTTAAACTCAATCCTTCCAAGGAATAGGTAAAACTATACTTGGAAAAATGCAAGAGTGTAGAGCTCACATGTAGAGCTGCTTCCTATTTCGACACAAGGTAGGCCAGTGTAGCCTTTCGTTGCTTGTTATCTTGTGCTGGTTTACAGGAGCATGAGCTCTGTGATGAGCTATTTATTCAATTATCAAATCTCTATTCAGCCACTACTATTTTCCAGGCACTGTAATGGTAATCAGAAGTGGTATAAGACACTTTATCCACAGAATAGATAATCATGTGATATAAAGGAGTCATACTTAAATGTGTTTAAATAAATTTATTCTGCCCTTGCCACACTACCAGAAATATTCAAAATCTCACCCATTTGAAGTTACTCTGTCCACTTCAGCCTTCCCTCTGTCCATTTGGATCCATTCTTGCTTGATTTCATCTCCTTGGACTTCCTAAGCCCTTGGCTTTGCCCCCAGGTTCCTAGTTCAGGCTGAAACCACCTTTTGTTTTGATGATTCTTTTGACCACACTTCTTTGACTTTGCTCCTCAGAAATTTTTCTTAAACATGAGTTTTTAAAACTCTAACTTCTATGCCAGCCTTAGAGAACCCAAACAAACCAAAAATTATACTAGGAAGCAAAAACGACACTACATTAAATCTTCAGGCCTTGAGGTCCCGGTCCACTGGGAATAAGACAATGTCTTCTTTACTCTCTGTTTAGGAAATGCAGTACAAACACAGCTCTGTGCACCCAGCTGTTAACAATTACCATCACACACACACACACACACACACACACACACACACCCGCCTAAAGCATCTGCTTTGCTGGTATCCGAGTTCAAGAAAGGTTCCAGAAAGCTTATCCCTGCCACCACGAAAGAAAACTCACCACTACTTGGAGAGACAATCAGTATGGATTTTGGCAGGCAGATTACTTCACAGGACTCCCCAGTGTTTCCCAGAGCCAGGTACTAGTTTTAATAATAGGCCCTGAGTATGTTCCTGAGGAAGTATGAAATAACCAGCCATACTCTCTCTTCTGGGCTGAATTGTGTCTCCCACAACTCATAAGATGAAGTCCTAACCTCCAGGACTTCAGCATGGGACCATATTTGGAGATAGGGTTTTTAAAGAGATAATCAAGTTAAAATGAGTTCCTTAGAGTGGGCCCTAATCTAATACTACTGGCGTCTTTGTAACAAGAGGAAATTTGGACACACAGAGAGACACCAGGCAGGTGCATTCAGAGAGGCAACTTTGTAAACACACACGAAGAAGACAGCCATCCACAAGCCAAGGAGAGAGGCCTCAGGGGAGGTCTCCTCAGAGGAGAAACCAACCCTGCCAACCCCTTGATCTTGGATTTCCAGGTACCAGCACTGGGAGAAAATAAATTTATGTTGTTCAAGGCACACAGTCTATGGTATTTTGTTAAGGAAGCCTACCAAACTAATACATCCTCCTATGCAATAACCCTAATCTTGGTTTAATGGTCTTTCCCCTCTAGAAAATTTAACTCCATGGAGTCTTCAACTTGAGTAAAAACCCTACTTCTGGGCTTCCCTGGTGGCACAGTGGTTGAGAGTCTGCCTGCCGATGCAGGGGACACGGGTTTGTGCCCCGGTCCAGGAAGATCCCACATGCCGCGGAGCGGCTGGGCCCGTGAGCCATGGCCGCTGAGCCTGCGCGTCCGGAGCCTGTGCTCCAGCAACGGGAGAGGCCACAACAGTGAGAGGCCCGCGTACCTCAAAAAAAAGAAAAAGAAAAAAAAAGTTAAAAAAAAACACCCTACTTCTTAGAAGATGAGGCTATCTTTCCCATAATCTTGACTCTTCTTTGGGGAAGTTAATGATTACTCAGCCAGACTTACGTTCAGTCAGGATGAAAGATTGTCTTCTTTAAGGGAGATCAATAAAGTATCAAAGAAATTCTCTCAGCCCCACATGTTCATTAGGTGACTTCCCTCATGATTTATCTATGCACATAGACCCTCCTAAAATGACTGAAAGTGACGCATCTTTCATGTTGCTCCCAGGAGCTTCTAGAATGTGTCAAAATAAGACATTAATTAAGCACCTGCAAAGCCAAATTCTGATCTCCGCTAAGAGCTCATTTTCCTCTTTCCCAATTTTCTCAAATTACATTCAACTCTAACGTTCTAACACCCCGAATCAAGTTATACTGTATGGTGAACACCAGATGGCAATATAACCCAAGTTATACACATCTCAATCTATACTATCTCAGCACTCCAACTCTTCCCATCCATTTTCATTGTCAGAGCTTTAATTTCAGTTTTATTTTTAAAGTCCCCACTCTCACCAAAGTGATATTTTAAAAAACTTAAGCAATATTCATATTGCTTTTCTCCTGGTCTAAAAAAAAATACTTCTTTAGTACCTAAAATGTGAGCTATAAAGCTACTAAATTAGCATAGACAACCTTGTGTGACAATTCCAGCTTTACCACCTGCTACTCCCTCTTCATATATAATGATCGTATCACACCAATCTACTTATTTTTTCCTGAATGCAAAATAACATTTTACAATTCAAAATTTAAATACATGTTATTCTATTTGTCTTGGAACTCTTTTCTTTCACATACTCATTTGGTTACCCTTAATAACCTTCCGAATTCAACTCTGGTATCAACTCTTCCAAGAAGTCCTTTGTAACCCATTCCCAGACCACAGCAAAGGTTACTCACTCACTCCCATGCCTCACAAATGATTCCACCTTTACACTATATTTCTAGACTGAGAAGATGGTAAGGGAAGTGTTTATACCTTTATCATCTTCTCATCACCAGCACCTAACAAAGTAATTGAAAATTGGTGAGTGTTAATTAAACGATTTACTCAAGATCGAATAGAGCAGGAGAAACATGGTGTTTGTTTGCTTGCTTGCTTGTTTTATGTTGGGGAAGAGGGAATGGGAATATTAAAAATGTTGATTTTGCAAAACCTAGGTTATCTAAGTAAGAAAAGCCCCTCAATCCAGTAGCTCCTATGCCCAAGTGCTGGCAAGAATACAAAGTTGAAACCCTTGTGCACAGTTGGTGAGAATATAAAATGGTGCAGTCATTATGGAAAACATTATGCAGCCTCCTTAAAAAATTAAAAATAGAACTGCCATATGATCCAGTAATCCCCCTTCTGGGTATATACCTAAAAGAACTCAAAGTGATATCTCAGAGAGATACCTGTACACTCATGTTTAATGCAGCATTATCCAGAATAGACAAGAGAAGGAAGCAACCCAAATGTCCATTAACAATTGAAAGGATAAAGGAAATGTTGTGTATATATATAATGGAATATTCTGCAGCATTAAAAGAGAAGGAATTCCTGTCACATGCTACAACATGAATGAACATCAAGGATATTATGCTAAATAAGCTGGTCACAAGAGAACAAATGCTGTATGATTTCCACTCAGATGAAGTAGTCAGACTCATAAAAACTGAAAATAGAAAGTTGGTTGCCAAGGATGGGGGCAACAGGGATTACTGTATAGTGGGTACAGAGTTTCAGTTTTGCAAGATGAAAAAGTTCTAGAGATCTGATGCACTATAACGTGAATATGCTTAACACAACTGAACTGTACACTTAAAATTGGTTAAGATGGTAAATTTAACCAATTTTGCCGCAGTTAAAAATTTAAAAAAGATGATATATTTCAGTCCCTTCCATTTATAGACTAGAAAGAAAGAGGCAGAATGTAGGGACATGGGCAAGGAGAAATAACAAGATAAAGTCACTTAAAAGACTTTAAGATCAAGAACAAGGCAAGACATTTCTTTACACTTATAATAAAATATCAGAAAGGGAATGTAAAAAAAAATCCCTTTTAAAATCGCATGAAAAAAAAACACTTAGGAATAAACCTGACCAAGGAGTTGAAAGACATACATGCTGAGAACTATAAAACATTAAAAAAGGGATGAAGATGATTCAAAGAAATGGAAAGATAGCTCATGCTCTTGGATTGGAAGAGTTAATATTGTTTAAATGGCCATACTACCAAAGCAGTTACAGATTTAATGTGATCCCTATCAAATTACCTATGACTTTTTCCACAGAACTAGAACAAAAAAATCCTAAAATTTATATGGAACCATAAAAGACACAGAATTGCCAAAGCAATCCTGAGGAAAAAGAACAAAGCAGGAGGCATAACCCTCCCAGACTTCAGACAATACTGCAAAGCTACAGTAGTCAAAACTGTGTGGTACTGGCACAAAAACAGACATATAGGTCAATGGAACAGAATAGAGAGCCCAAGAATAAACCCACACACCTATGGCCAATTAATCTTTGACAAAGGAGGCAAGAACATACAATGGAAAAAAGACAGTCTCTTCAGCAAATTGTGTTGGGAAAGCTTGACAGCCACATGTAAATCAATGAAGTTAGATCACACCCTCACACCATATGCAAAAATAAACTCAAAATGGCTTAAAGACTTTAACATAAGATACAACACCATAAAACTCCTAGAAGAGAATATAGGCAAAACATTCTCTGACATAAATCGAACCAATGTTTTCTTAGATCAGTCTCCCAAGGCAATAGAAATGAAAGCAAAAATTAGCAAATGGGATCTAATCAAACTTACAAGCTTTGGTACAGCAAAGGAAATCATAAACAAATGAAAAGGCAACCTATGGACTGGGAGAAAATATTCGCAAATGATACAACCAACAAGGGCTCAATTATCAAAATATACAAACAGCTCATACAACTCAACAACAAATAAAAACAAACAGCCCAATTGAAAAATGGGCAGAAGACCTAAATAAACATTTCTCCAAAGAAGACATACAGATGGCCAGTAGGCACATGAAAAGATGCTCAACACTGCTAATTATTAGAGAAAGGTAAAGCAAGACTACAATAGGGTACCACCTCACACAGTCAGAATGGCCATTATTAAAAAATCTACAAATAACAAATGGTGGAGAGGGTATGGAGAAAAGAGAACCCTCCTACACTGTTGGTGAGAATGTAAATTGGTGCAACCACTATGGAAAACAGTATAAAAACTGTTTTCTAAACTAAAAAACTAAAAATAGAGTTGCTAAATGATCCAGCAATCCCACTTATGGACATCTATGCAGAAGACAAAACTCTAGTTCAAAAAGATACATGCACCTCTATGTTCATAGCAGCACTATTCACAATAGCCAAGACATGGAAACAACCTAAATGTCCACTGACAGATGAATGGATAAAGAAGATGAAGTACATATATATAATGGAATACTACTCAGGCATAAAGAAGAATGAAATAATGCCATTTACAACAACATGGACAGACTTAGAGATTATCATACTAAGTGAAGTCGAAAGAGAAAGACAAATACAGTATGATATGACTTATATGTGGAATCTAAAATATGACACAAATGAACTTATCTATGACACAAAAACAGACTCACAGACATAGAGAACAGACTCGTGGTTGCCAAGGGGGACCTATTTAGATATCATTTCTTCCCAAGTCAGTTTACAGATTAATGTTATCCCATTCAAAATCCAGAGAGAAATTTTGGAGAAACTGACAAGAAGATTCTAAGCTGATATGGAAATGTAAAGGACCTGGAAGAGCCAAAACAATCTTGAAAAAGATGAATCAAGTTGGAGGATTTACACTACCTCATCATTAAACTCAATATAAATCTATAATAATCAAGTCATTGCAGCACTGACATAAAGTAAGACAAATAAATCAATGAACAGAATAAAGATGTACAGAAAGAAACACACATATATGATCAATTGATTTTCAACAAAGATGCCAAGGTAATTCAATGGGGAAAGGATAGTTTTTTCAATAAATAATGCTGGAACAAGTATATACACCATATACAACAATCTACTTGAGGTAGATAATAGACCTAAACATAAATATTCGATCTATAAAACTTCTTGTGGGGCACACAGAATATCATTTTTACCCTGGGGAAGACAAACATTTCTTAGATAGGATCCCAAAACATCAACATCTATTAAAAGAAAATTTCAAGTATCATGATTTTCGAAATTAAAAATTTCAGCTCTTCTTTCATTATGTTTGGTATTTGCTGAAGTTTTCCATAGATGTCCTTTATTATGCTTTGCAAGTACCCTTTGTTGTTGTTGTTGTTAGGTACTATTTTTATTTGTTTCCAGCTTTATATAGGTAAAATTGACAAATAAAAGTTATATATATTTATAATGTACAATGTGATGTTCTGAAATGTGTATACATTGTGAAATGATTATCACAATCAAGTTAATTAACATATCCATCCCTCATATAGTTATTTTTGTGTGTATGTGGAGTAAATATTTAAGATCTACTCTCTTAGCAAATTTCAAGTATAAAATATAGTGTTTATTATCTATATTCACCACGCTGTAATTAGACCTCCAGAACTTATTCTTCCTGCATAACTGAAACTTTGTACCATTTGACCAACATCTCTGCATTTTTCTCTAATCTTGAGCCCCTGGCATCATTCTATTCTATTATCCTATGAATTCAACTGTTTTAGAATCCACATATAAGTGAGATCATGTAATATTTGTCTTTCTGTGCTTGGCTTATTTCACTTAGTATAATATCCTTGAGATTCATCCTTATTGTAGCATGTGACAGGATTTTCTTCTCTTTTAAAGCTGAATAATACTTTATTTTATGAATATACCACTTTTCTTTATCCATTCATCCATCAATAGACACTTAGGTTGATTCCATTATCTTGGCTATTGTGAATAATGCTACAGTGAACATGGGAATGGAGATCTCTCTTTGAGATACTGATTTCATTTCCTTTGAATATATACCCAGAATCATATGGTGGTACTATTTTTAACTTTTTGAGGAACCTCCATACTGTTTTCCGTAATAGCAGTACTAATTTACATTCCCACCAACAGTGCACAAGGGTTTCCTTTTCTCCACATCCTCACCAATACTTATCCTTCATCTTTTTGATAAGAGCCATTCTAACAGATATTAGGTGATTATCTCAATGTAGTTTTGATATACATTTCCCTGATGATTAGTGATGTTGAGCATTTTTTTCAAGTACCTGTTGGCTATTTGTATGTCTTCTTTGGAAAAATATCTATTCAGGTCATTTGCCCATTTTTTTAAACAGGGAATTTGATTTCTTGCCATTGAGCTATTTGAGTTCCTTATAGATTTTGTATATTAACCCCTTATCATATGTATGGTTTACAAATATTTTCTCCCATTCCATAGGTTTACTCTTCACTCTATTCGTTTATTTGCTGTGTAGAAACTTTTTAGTTTGATGCAATCCCAATTGTCCATTTTTGCTTTTGTTGCCTGACTTTTTGGAGTTATAACCAAAAATCATTGCTAAGACCAACGTCAGAAAGCTTTTTCCCTGTTTTCTACTAGTAGTTCTACAGTTTCAAGTATTAATTTAAGTCTTTAATCCATTTTGAGGTGATATTAGTAGATGGTATAAGGGTCTGATTTCATTCTTCTGCATGTGGATATCCAGTTTTACAAACACCAATTACTGAAGAGACCATCGTTTCCTTATTGTATGATTTTGGCATTTTTGTCAAAGATCAATTGATTGTAAATGTATGGGTTTATTTCTGGTCTCTCTATTCTGTTCCCTTGGTCTATATATCTATTTATGCCAGTTATACCATTTTAATTGCTACAGCTTTGTAGTACATTTTGAATTCAGGAAGTGTGATGCTTCCAGATTTGTTCTTTCTCAAGATTGTTTTGGCTATTTGGGGTCTTTTGTGGTTCTGCATAAGTTTTAGGATTGCTTTTTCTATTTCTGTGGAAAATTCCATTGCAATTTTAATAGGGATTGCATTGAATCTGTAGATTGCTTTGGGTGGTATGACATTTTAACAATATTAATTCTTCTAATCAATGAGCACAGAATATCTTTCCATTTATTTTTCTCTTTCAATCTCTTTCATCAATGTCTTGTAATTTTTAGTGTACATATCTTTCATCTTGATTAAATTTATTCATGAGTATTATATTACTTTTGATGCTATTATACATTGGATTGCTTTCTTGATATCTTTTTGTGATCATTGTTAGTGTATAGAAATGCAACTGATTTTTGTAGGTCGATTTTTTTTTTTTTTTTGCCGTATGCGGGCCTCTCACTGTTGTGGCCTCTCCCGTTGCGGAGCACAGGCTCTGGACACACAGGCTCAGCAGCCATGGCTCACGGGCCCAGCTGCTCCACGGCATGTGGGATCTTCCCAGACCGGGGCACGAACCCGTGTCCCCTGCATCGGCAGGCGGACTCTCAACCACTGTGCCACCAGGGAAGCTCTGTATGTCGATTTTTGTATCTTGCAACTTTAGTGAATTTGTTTATTAATACTGCTTTTTTGCTGGAGGCTTTAGGGTTTTCTATATATAAGAAAATGTCATCTGCAAACACAGACAATTTTACTTCTTCCTTTCCAATTTGGATGCCTTTTATTTCTTTTTCTTGTCTAATTACTTTGGCTAAGACTTCAGTACTATATTGAATAGAAGTGGCAAGAGTGGGAACCCTTGTCTTGTTTCTGATCTTGGAGGAAAAGCTTTCAGCTTTTCATCTGTGAATATGAAGTTAGTTGTGGGTTTGTCATATATGGCCTTCACTATGTTGAGGTATATTTCTTATAATTTGTCAAAAGTTTTATCAGAAACTTTTGTGTTGAATTTTGTCAAATACATTTTTCTGCATCTATTGAAGTTATTAGCAGGGGCTGGTCTGGATCCTGGGGCTTCAGGTGCCAACCTAACCCTGCTGCAGGCCTATAAGCTGGGTCACTGAGGCAGGCATTGAGCCTGGGTCCACGGGGGCTGACCTGGACCCTGGGGCCTTCAGGCCTGGACTGGCACTGTGGCAGCCAGGAGCCTAGATATGGAAGGGCAAGCCTGGGATTACAGGTGCTAGCATGGTGCCAGGGTTCACTGGGGTAAACCTGGTGCTGGGGTTCATGACGAAGTAGGGTACACACCACACTCTTCTTCCTCCATGAAGTAGGAGTCTCTCTATGAACTGCACTGCTCGGGCTTGGGAGAAGGATGACATGGGTAATGCAAAACTATTGTTTTACCCTCTTTAATGGGTCTTTTCTTATTTTTGTGCTGTGTCTCAATGAAAACCCAGAAGTCTTTACCCATCTTTAATTTCTCACTTGGAATACTTAGCTCTTGTGAAGGTATTTTCATTTGTGGATAGTTGTTCAAACCGATGTTTCTGTGAGGCGACAAGCTCTGGAAACTCCTATTTTACTATATTGCTGATGTCCTTATGAAAGTATCCTTCTACTACTAGTTCACAGAGAGTATTTTATCATAAATAGGGTTTGAATTTTCGTAAATTTTTAAATTTGCATTTATAGACATGGTCATAGAATTTTTTCCCTCTATTCTGTTAATGTGATAAAATTAATTGGTTGATATTCAAATATTAAACTGATCTTTCCTTTCTTGTATAATACCCACTTGTTCATGATATAATACCCTTTTGATATAATGGTGGACATTATTTGCTAAGATTTTATTAATAATTATTGAGTCTATATCCACTAGTGATACTGGTCTATAATTTTCTTTTGTCATAATATTCTTGTCAGGTTTTGCTAGTACCAGATTATGGTGGCCTCATAAAAAAGGTTCATAGGTGTTCTCTCCTGATATGGAAGTTTATCCTCTTTTCTGAGTTCATATAAATGTTTCTGTAAGATTAATATTGTTTACTCTTTAAATTGACAAAATTCACTAGCAAAGCTGTCTCTGTTGCAGTAATATTCCCTCTTTCATTCCTGAAATGTTTAGTTTGTGGTTTCACTTTTTTTCTTAATGAGTTAGCTAGAGGTTTACCAATTTCATTATTCTTTTCAAATAGCCAACTTCTGGCTTTGTTCGTTTCTCTGTTTTTTTGTGTGTTGTTTTCTAATTCATGTGTTTCTGCTCTTCATTATTTCCTCCTACTTACTTTGAGTTACTTCGGTCTTCTTTTTCCAGCCTTAGTTGAAATCTTAGATAACTGACTAAGAACTTTTCTTCTATCTTACTATAATCGTTTAACACTATTCCTTTCTGTCTAAACACAGCTTTACGGCATCCCACAAATTTTGACACATTCTATTTCCATGATCATTCAACTCAAAATATGTTTTAGTTTCCCTTGTGATTCCTTCTTTGACACACTGTTTATTTAGGAGTGTACTGCTTAATTTACAAGCATTTTGGAATTTTCTAATTATTATTTTGATATTGGCTTAAAATTTCATTCTGTTGTGGTCAGAGAACATTTTCTGTATGTTTTCAGTGTTCTGAAATTTATTGAGACTTGTTTTATGAACCAGCATATCTCTATCTTGGTGAATGTTCCATACTCACTTGAAAAAACTGTATATTCTGTAATTGTTGAATAGTGTTTTACAAATGTTAACAAATCAATTTGTTTGATAGTATTTTTCAATCTTCTGAATCCACACTGAATGCTTGTTTACTTTACCAATTATTGAAGGTGGGTGTTAAAAATTTCCCGATATAATTATAGATTTGTCTATTTTCCCTTTAGTTGTGTCGATTTTTGCTTCATAGATTTGAAGCTATGCTATTAGCTACATATACATTTAGCTTTTATTTTAATGTCTTCTTGATGCTTTGACCTTCTTATCATTTATCTCTGGCGACATTCTATTTCTTGAAGTGAATTTGCCTGCAATTAATATAGCCATTCCGGCTTTTATTTAGTTTTTGATTGTTATATCTTTCTTCATCCTTCTACTTTCAACCTCTATGTATCTTTGTCCAAAATGTATTTTTTAAAACAACAAAGTTGTATCTTCCTTTTTTATATCCAGTCTGTCAATCTCTGTCTTTCAATTGGAGTTTTTAGTATTTATATTTAATGCAATTATCAATATGCTTTGGTTTAAACCCATTATCTTACTATTTGTTTTCTATTTGTCCCCTCCATTTTTCTTATTTGTTTTTTTATTTCTGTATTTTTGGATTAATGAAGTCTTAAATTATTATTATTTTATTTCATTATATCTCCTTTATTAGCTTTTAGGCTAAATTTATTTTTAGGATTTATAGTGGTTGCTCTTGGGTTTACAGTATGGTTCCTCAATTTCTTTCACTCTGTTGAATTAATATTAAATCACTTAATGTAAAGTGTAAAAACCTTATGATAGGAATTTTCTATCTGCCCAAGGATGAAGGAGTTAAAGCAACTAGCCTGTGATCCATTCACTTTCTTTACCAGGTGGAGTCTCTTAGGAGAAAGAGAAAAAAAGACAGGTTTCCCGGTATAGGCCCTTTATCAACTGGATTTCTGAGCAGACACTAATGATGTTTGAGGGAGTGAACTGACCATATCTACTCAATGCCCTTTCCAGAGTGTCCCTGGATAAAAATCACTTACAGTAAATAAACCCTTCTGTGGTTATAGATTCTTCTATAATACATGACTCCCTGAAGAATATTTCCTATGCTACACAATAGCTGGGATATAAACTAAGATGCTTCTTAACTTAAATGCTCTGTGTGAGGTAACTGCAAATCTCACACCCATTATTTGGGCCAATATGCCTGTCTAATGCATGGAAGAACAACCTGGGTTTCAATGGAAATCTAGAAGTATTTACCAAGCCCTTCTTTTTGGTGGGATTTGAATGCCAAACTCTGTCTCTCCAGCTGTGAACTTTTTATTAAAATCTCTGTTCAACTCTTTAGCCTTCCAATTGTCACTTTCCCTTGGGTTCTAAGAAGTCTCACTCTCTTCATGCCCAATTCAGTGGTCAGTCAAGGATTTGATGAGAGATTTTACATAGAGTTTAGTTTCCTCCTTTATGGCTCCTTCTTTTCCAGGATGTATCCCTAAATTTCCAGATGCTCTGGCAGCCCCAAATGCTAATCTGATTCCTCAGATCAAGACTGCTACTTTCTGCTTGAGTATCATCTGCTATATGGACTCGGGAGTGCCCTGTTGATCTCACTCAGTCTGGTTCACATCTTTCAGGGGTTGGATTCCCTCCTGTTCTGCCTACTTTGATCACTCTCTAGTGTCATAAAACAGTCATTTTTTATATTTGATTCAGAGTTTATAATTGTTAGTAGCAGGAGAGTTAGTCTGATCTAAGCTACTCTGCCACAAGATACTCCATCGTTACTAGAAGTTGGAAATCTAAGATATACATTTCAGGAAGATCTGACAGACTTCCTTCTGAGCTGGGTATGGAATAAGAGGGGGGAAAAGGATCAAGAATTACTTCTAGGTTAATGGCCTAAGTATGTGAGTAAATGCTATTGCTATTATTGGAGATAGGGAAGAATACAGACTCATAAGCATCAGGAAACTTGTTAAAATTTTGGCTATCTCTTTTTCAGACAGGAAATATCATGGAGGTTCTGAATTTCTCTTCTTTTCAGCGTGCTTCAAGGTAATTCCAAAGCAGAAGTATGGTTTGGTGCTTTAAACACAGTAGGGAGTCAGGTCGGCAACCTTCTTCCTCAGTCTTAGTCACTGCCTCCATCTTCTTTTTAATTCATTAATTAATTTATTTTTTATTTTTGGTTGCATTGGGTCTTTGTTGCTGCACGGGCTTTCTCTAGTTGCCACGAGCAGGGACTACTCTTTGTTGCAGTGCACAGACTTCTCATTGCATTGGCTTCTCTAGTTGCAGAGCACGGGCTCTAGGTGCACGCGCTTCAGTAGTTGTGGCTCACAGGCTCTAGAGTGCAGGCTCAGTAGCTGTGGTGCACTGGCTTAGTTGCTCCACAGCATGTGGGATCTTCCCAGACTAGGGCTCGAACCCATGTCCCCTGCATTGGCAGGCGGATTCTTAACCACTACGCCACCAAGGAAGTCCCACTGTCTCCATCTTAACTTTGTGAGTGTATCTCTTAAAGTACAGTTCTCTTCTGACCCTTCCCCCTAGGCATAATCAGGTCAACCTAAATGATTTACTTCCAGCCATATAAGCCTTTGGTCTACAGGAATTGAACAAGTGAGTTGGAAATGGGACTCTGGGCCCGATGTCAGTCAACCCCTTTTCTCCCTTTTGGTCAACCATTTGTATTATGGTTGCAGTGAATCTTGTCTAAATGAGGAAAGAAAAGCAAGGACATTGCCATAGTCAAACAAAGAGGGAAACAGTGAGAATTAAAAACCAGATTGACTGATTTAATAACACAATTAGGAGCAGAGCAAAGTTCCCCTTCCCAAAGTCAGCACAGACAGGAAAAAGGTAATTTCTTGTTTGAATAACACAAGAATTAGAACAGATCAGCTACTGACTATAATTGGATCTATGGGAGATTGTCCCTGGAGTTTCAGAATTTTTAATACTGTACAAATAGATTTCTGACTTTAATTTGCTTGCATGAATTAGAAACTTTTCACAAGCAACAAAAAACTTAAATTGCCTTACAGTGTGAATGGCTGGTCCTTTGGAGGATGTTTCTGGAGCACATATGCCAGGACAATTCTGGCCATATGAAGGAAATCTCGGCTATAAGTCCCATCACGAGAACATCAGCATTTTCGTGGGTTTGAGATGGAAAGTCGGGGCTTTGTCTAAATTTTCAGGCTTTTCAGTTAATTAATCTGTGGTTGCAGAAATCTGTCTTTTTTTACTAACTGAATCTCCCAAATTATTTTGGACAGAACCCTACAAATGGCAGAAGATACTGAACTTGGAAAGCAGAAGAGTTTCCTAAGTAAGAAGACTATTACCCAACTAGGGGAAGAATATCATTCCAAGGGTTCGGAGGTAAATAAATGTCTTCAGCATAGATCAGTTACAAATGTGCTTTTGGAAAAAGAAAGACCCCATAAGATCGTTTCTTTCCTCAGTCTCTCATGATATTTATGAAATAAACCTTGCCATTCCCCAACATTGCCTTTAAAAGTCTTGCAGCAAAAATAACACCTTTAAGATACTTTGTTGACTTCCTGATTGAAATTTTCCTTATTGATGATGACAAATTCCTTCAAATATATATTACTAATGCTATCACCAAGCTAGAGAAGCATTTAAGCACAGACTACAAGTTGATGTGAAGAAAAAATACCAGAAAATATAAAGGGAGAGAATCTTATGTTTTATATATAATATGTAATGTTAATCACTCTATGCATATATGCAAATGACCATGACATGATAAAATGTTCCAGGCAAATTTGACATCTGTAACAATTTTTTTCTTCCTGGGATTTTCCTACTACCCCAAAGTTGAGGTCATCATATTTGTGCTGTGCTTGCTGATATACCTGATCACCTTGCTGGGTAATATAATGCTGATCTCCATCACCATCCTGGATTCCAGCCTATACACACCCATGTACTTCTTCCTCAGCAACCTCTCTTGTTTAGATGTCTGGTACACCTCTTCTGCTTTCCCTCCAATGCTGATAAACTTTGTTTCAGGGTAAAACACTACCTCATTCTCAGGGTGTGCCACTCAGATGTACTTCTCTTTTGCCATGCACTCCACTGAGTGTGTGCTCCTGTCCATGATGGCGTATGACTGATATGTGGCCATCTGCAACCCCCTGAGATACCCCATCATCATGAACAAGAGGATTTGTATGCAGATTGCAGCTGGTTCCTGGGTGACAGGCTGCTTCACTGCCCTGGTGGAACCAGTGTCTGTATTGCAGCTGTCTCTGTGTGGTAGTAGTGTCATCAATCATTTTGCTTGTGAAATTCTGGCTGTCTTAAAACTTGTTTGTGTGGACACCTCCATGGTGCAATTAATCTTGCTGGTGATCACCGTACTTCTTGTTCCTATGTTGATGCTTTTAATTTATATCTCTTTATGCTTTCATCCTCTCCAACATCCTGAGAATCAGCTCAGTGGATGGTCAAAGCAAAGCCTTTTCAACATGTGCAGCCCATCTGACTGTGGTGGTTTTGTTCTATGGGACAGCTCTCTCCATGTACCTGAAGCCCTCATCTGTAGATTCACAGGAAATAGATAAATTTATGACTTTGGTATATGGTGCGTTAACCCCCATGTTGAATCCTATAATCTATAGTCTACGAAACAAAGAGGTGAAAGCAGCTTTGAAAAAATTGCTGTTTAGAAATTCTTTGGTAATGTTTTAATTTCTATCTTCAGATAATATGGGAGCAAGCACACTCATCTGGATAATCTCCAACATTATCCAGAAAATTGCAAAGTGGTTGGACTAAACCAAACCCTGGAAAATACTCATTTTTGATAGGAGTTCAACATTAAGTCCAATATCTTGGTTTACCTTGTAAATAAAACTTTTGATATTAATAAATAATTTAGGTAGAATGAATCATGTTTCTGGAGAAGTATTTAGCATTCACTGAATATTAATATAACATTAAAATTAGATGATTGCTTATTTTTTCATATTTTGCTATATCATCTAAGTGTTCAACTCTAGCAGCACCATGACAATAACTAATATACCAAGAGTGTAAGATATTAAGCCTAGTATATTTTGAAATAATTTATCCTCGTATGATTTGTAATTATGTCTGAAATTATGAAGAAATAGTATTTTTATGTAAGTGTGGATATAGTTCGAGGTATACCAGTTCATAAAACCAAGACACCATTAATTTTATAAATTTTCCTACTCTAAATGTTAAAATGTGAAATCTGTTAGATTTGATAAACTACCACATGAATGATTTTGTTTATTTAGGATGTATATGTGGGGGATGGGTAAATATCTGTGTATGTTCAAAGACATCATGACAAGGATTTGTGCATTGTAATCCTGTATATAAAGTGGAGTAAAGGAATAGCATTCAGGAGATCTTAAAGTATCCATGGTTATAAGGTCAAGGTACTCTCATATTGTACTCTGAATGTCTAAGTGAATTCATCAACATGTACACACACACACAACACACACCATGTTACTTATTTTTCTTAGAGCATGCTGAATTGAGCAATTATGGCTAAGAAACAACAGATTTCTACCCTGTAGAGATTACACTGCAAAAGAAATTATTTATTAATGTACACACATATTGTGTGAAAAGATTCATGGATATATTTGACATATGTGAGCAAAATTACATAAATTATAATTACACCAATATTGCATATTAACCAGTTTATCCTTGTCTTTTCCACCCTCACTGGAGCTGGGAAGTTATGAGGCCAATGCGTGTACATTACTTCCTCTTTATCAGAGAGATGTCTTTGGGGTATATGTGGATGATGGCTTTATTCTATGGAGAAGGTGACTCTTGCTAGCATTGACATAATCCCCTTAAATTTTAGACTTAGAGAAGGTGAGACAATTATAGATAATTATAACAAAAGGTCCCATTCTGAACAAGACAGAACTTGCAAGGAATGATTCAGTTGAGGGTGAATGGATTGATGAAGGAACCGTGTCGGAGGAAAGAATTCAATGTATAGGAACTGTGCTGGTGTTCTTAATCCAAGTACCCTTAGTATACATGAGAAAATCTTTTCTTTCTCAGGTGTTAGATGAACAGTTCTATTAATTCAGAATCTCTCCAAAGGTAGAGACTGGGGATTTGTATCATAATAAAAGCAAAACAGTTATTCTGATTTGTGCCCTTACTTCCATTTCACTACCAGACGACAACAACCATGGTGTGATGTTATTTGGTTGAAGAGGATGAACTGTTAACCCTATTACCCACCCAATCTCTACAATCACTTACAACAAAACATTTACCTGATTTCAAGTAATCACAAACATTGAGCCTATAAATATCCATCTTATTTGTTTATGTGGGTGAAAATAAAATCTGTAGTTTTATGCCTCATCAGCTCTAGTGAGCATGTGCTATCATCTTCAACAACTTTGTAAGTGTTTTAAAGGGATATGGATGAGCTAGTTATTGCCTGAGAGGCCAACCAGCTGTCCAGAGGCAAAACCCAATAAAATGGCTCGTAACCCGCCTGGCTGAATCATCATAGGCCTAGAGAGGGTCCTCAGATTTCAGGTGCTTCAGCAAGAGTCATCTTGTCTAAACAACTAGATCCAGGATGGCGTAAATTTCTGCATCATCCAAATATGTTTTGTTCTGTCTTCCAAGGATAGAACTGTATATGTAATCCTGAACTGCATTTTGATTACTTCTTTATCATTCTGTGTTTCATTATGAGCAACCTCCACTGTTACAGCATTCTTTATCAATAGAGGAAACAGTTCATTGAAAAGCAGTTTACAAAACTGTATCACATTTCAGTCCTGCTTCTCTGCAGTACCATCCACATCACACCTTGCAATATTTACATTCAGCATCCTTAGATGGTTCACTCACACAGGTGATTAATTTCAACAGATGAGTAACTTAAACCCCTTGTGGGAAACTTAATATTTTAACTCTAAGGGAGCAACTTTGATTCAAGGTCTTAAGGAACATCTCACTGTGACCCACTCCCAAGTACCATTTCCAAATATAGTCATATGAACTCAAAGGAAACAAATGCTTGCCTTTGCAATCACACAATAAATGGGAACTTAAGCATGTCACGAGATTCCTGAATGTCTTATTAAAGTCTTTTTCTAAATATCTCTGTTTTTCTTTTCTTCAGGTGAATAAGATTTTACATGATTTCTGATACGGTCTTTTTTTTCCATTTCACTAATTTCCCACAATCTGAGAACATACTAATACCTGTGCTACTTTACTTGTTTTAAGCTATCCTGAAACTTTCCAAAATCATCATGAAAATAAGGATCACCTGGAATGCTTGCTAAAAATATCATGCAAATGTTCAACTTAGATCCAAATCAGAATTTCCAGAGGAGATATATGTTAATCTGTATGTTTTATAACACCTGGCAATTCTTATTATGTGAGAATTATGGGAACTCTGACTCAGAGCATTAAATGGAAGAGACTGAACCCTATTACTTAATGCTTTTAGAATCAGGGTGGGGGATATATTAAGTGTCAAGGAGATGAGAATATCCCAGCTCAGAACTGATCAGAATTTAGGAAAACTATATGCAGAGCTTTGTTATAAAGTGTTAGGGAAAGGGAGAATCCATTTAATAATGTGAAAAGTTTGAGTACACAACCCTTGGGACTCTGTTCAAAGAAAAACTGGATAAATACAAGGTTTCATTCTGTCTTATTTGCTGCAGCTCTCATTTGTGTAGAGAAAAAAGTAAAAACCAAGTTAATCCATTTAATTTACAAATACACTCTATATATACTAGAAGGAAGAAATATTTAAAGGCCATTTAAATATGCTTAGTTTATTTTTTAATAAATCACTCTAGTGAGACCTCCTATCAGTAAAAGACAAGCACAACAGAATGATCCTAGAAGCCAGAGTGAGAAAAGCAGAGTCTGAGACCTTAATTTGGTATCGATAGCTCTCTTCCTTAAGATGTGAATCATGTTCACATATCATAGTATTATTAAAAGTTCTTAAAAATCATCACATGTTGTGCTAAGATCATTTTGTGGGGAATAATTTTAGAGTCAGGAAGATTTTAGAAACCTACTGTAGTAATTTGGAGAAAAGATGTTATTCCAGGCCAGAGTGATAGTTGTGGAGATGGTGAGAAATAGTCAAATTCTGGATATATTGAAAAGGTAGGCAATAGGATTTCCAGAAGGACTGGATATGGGTGATAGAGGAAGAGAGGCATCAAGAATGACTTCAGGGTTTTCAGACTGAAAAGTGAGAAGGATACAGCTATGACTCACTGATTCAAGAAAGTCTGTAATTGAAGTGGATCTGTGGGAGAATACCGGGCATTCATTTTAGACATGTTAGGTTCAAAGTATCTATTAAATATGACAACTACATGGAAGAATATACAAGTCATGTGTTTAGAGAAGAAGTCTGGGCTAGAGATACAAATTTGGGAGCCATTAGCATATGGATGATATTTAAAATCAATAAGATCACTAAGGTAGTGAATATAGACAATAAAAGAGAAGAGGTTGAGCCCTGGAACATCGTATCAGCAAAATGCAGTATTGCAGATTTTTATTTGTCACCATGCAGGAGTGACAGATGATAGTGTGACCTCTTCATCCTCTATGTCTGATTATAGATCTGGGCACACTACTGTCCACCCTTTCCACACAGTTGCCATTCTGTATCTAATTATCGTTATATTAGCTACATATTTATTCATATGGATTTGAAAATATATACCCTAATCATTCCTCTATTCAAGATTGTTTCTAATCACTGCCTATTATAACTAATGCTTAAATGAACACATTCCTATGTTTGATTTTTCACTTATCTTTTATTATATCTTAAAATCAATTCCCAGGAGTGGGTTTACTTCATCAAAGGCAATGAACAATTTTATGGCTCTTGACAGAAAAGTTTTATAGTATCTTCAGTATGGTATTAGTGGGTATTCAGATGAAGTGGGGAATTTGAGAAGAATTGGGCATGCCTCTAAGACTTGAAAATACATATAAAATAGGAAATAGAATAATAGAATAATAGCTAGAGCTATTATTATCAAATGTTGAATAAAAGTTGTGAGAGTGTACATTCTTGTCTTGTTCCTGATCTTAGACGAAATGCTTTCAGCTTTTCACTGTTGAGTATGATGTTGGTGTAGGTTTGTCATATATGGCCTTTATTATGTTGAGGTTTGTTCCCTGTATACACACTTTGTTAAGAGTTTTTATCATAAATGAATATTGAATTTTATCAGAAGCTTTTTCTGCATCTATTGAGATGATCATGTGGTTTTTTTCCTTCAACTTGTTAATGTAGTGTATCACGTTGACTGATTTGTGGATACTGAACCATCCTTGCATCCCTGGGATAAATCCCACTTGATCATATTATATGATCCTTTTAATACACTGCTCAATTCAGTTTTCTAACATTTTGTTGAAATTTTTTGCATCTATGTTAATCAGTTATACTGGCCTGTAATTTTCTATTTTTGTGATATCTTTGTCTGGTTTTGGTATCCGGGTGATGTTGGCCTCATAGAATGATGAGTTTGGAAGCAGTCTTTCCTTTTCAATTTTTTGGAATAGTTTGAGAAGGATAGGTGTTAACTCTTCTTTAAATATTTGGTAGAATTCTCCTGTGAAGCCATCTGATCCTGAATTTTTGTTTGTTGGGAGTTTTTAATTACTGATTCAATTTCATTACTGGTAATTGTTCTCTTCATATTTTCTATTTATTCCTGATTCAGTCTTGGACATTGTACATTTTTAGGAATTTATCCATTTCTTCTAGTTTGTCCATTTTATTGATGTACAATTGTTCATAGGAATTTCTTATGATCCTTTGTATTTCTGTGGTGTCAGTTGTAAATTTTCCTCTTTCATTTCTGATTTTATTGTACTGGTCCCTCTCTCTTTTTTCCTTGATGAGTCTGGCTAAGGGTTTATCAATTTTATTTATCTTTTCAAAAAAGTAGCTTTTAGTTTCATTGATATTTCCTTTTTTTTAGTCTATTTCATTTATTTCTTTTCTGATATTTATTATTTCTGCTACTACAATGGAAATAATAAATATTGAGTTTTGTTTGTTCTTCATTTTCTGCTTCCTTTAGATGAAAGAATAGATTTTTATTTGAGATTTTTCTCGTTTCTTGAGGCAGGCTTGTACCTCTATAAATGTCTCTCTCAGAACTGCTTTTGCCATGTCCCATTTATTTTGGATCATTGTGTTTCCATTTTCATTTGTCTCCAGGTATTTTGTTTTTAACTTCTCTTTGATTTCTTCAGTGATTCATTGGTTGTTTAGTAATATATTGTTTAGACTCCACCTGCTTGTGTTTTTGCAGGTTTTTTTCCTTGTAGTTAGTTTCTAGGTTCATATTGTTGTGGTTGAAAAGATGCCAGATATAATTTCAATCTTTTAAAATTTATTGAAACTTGGTTTTTGGCCTAGTATGTGATCTACCCTGGAGAATGTTTTATGTGCACTTAAAAGGAATGTGTAGGGCTTCCCTGGTGGTAGAGTGGTTGAGAGTCCACCTGCCGATGCAGGGGACACAGGTTCGTGCCCTGGTCTGGGAAGATCCCACATGCCGTGGAGCGGCTGGGCCTGTGAGCCATGGCCGCTGATCCTGCGTGTCCGGAGCCTGTGCTCTGCAACGGGAGAGGCCACAACAGTGAGAGGCCCGCATACCACAGAAAATAAATAAATAAATAAAGGAATGTGTATTCTGCTGCTTTTGTATGGAATGCTCTATATATACCTATTAAGGTCATCTGCTTTAATGTGTCATTAAGCCAGTGTTTCCTTATTGATTTTCTCTCTGAATGGTCTTTCCATTGATTTAAGTGGGGTGTTAATTTCCCCTACTATTATTATGTTACTGTCAATTTCTTTCTTTATGTTTGTTAATATTTGCTTTATGTATTTAGGTGCTTCTATGTTGGGTGCACATATATTCACAATTGTTTATAACTTCGTGTTGGATTGGTCCCTTGATAATTATATAACATACTTCTTTACCTCTTGTTACAGTCTTTGTTTAAAGTCTATTTGTCTGACATGAGTATTGCTACCCCAGCTTTCTTTTTGTTTCCATTTGTATGGAATAACACTTTTCCATTCCCTCACTTTCAATCTGTGTGTCTTTAGATCTGAAGTGAGTCTCTTGTAGGCAGTATATATATGTGTGTATGTGTGTGTATATATATATATATATATATTTATATATACACACACATACACACATACACACACACATACACATGGGTGTATACATTCAGCCACTCTATGTCATTTGATTGGAGCATTTAGTTTATTTATATTTAAAGTAATTATTGAGATGTATGTACTTATTTTGCCCTTCTTAGCCCTTATATCAGAAGACATGAAAAATAAAACTGAATCAATTGCTCAAAATGTCTTGAATAAATGCCATTTTAAACAGAAGCCTTTAATTTCTTCCACTTTCCTTAGTTTTATTTTTTCTGTATATTTTTCCTTAAAATAGTTAGGTTTTGTGTTTTTATACTTTTTAATAATTAACATATTTAAAACCACTGGTACAAGAAGGAGACATCTTCAAGTTCAATTTCAGGACAATCTGGGAGATTATTCCTGAAGATGCTGGTGGGACTGTAAATTGGTATAGCCACTATGGAAAGCAGTATGGAAGCGCCTTAAAAAATTTAAAATAGAGCTACCATATGATTCTGTAATCCCATTCCTGGGCATATATCCGGAGAAAACCGTAATTCTCAACAATACATGCACCCCAGTGTTCATTGCAGCACTATTTACAATAGCCAGGACATGGAAGCAACCTAAATGTCCATCGACAGATGAATGGATAAAAAAGATGTGGTGTGTATACACACACACACACACACACACACATAATATTACTATTATATTACTATTATTATATAATATTATATAATATTATTATATTACATATATATTACTATTATATGTAATATATATTACATATATATAATATTACATATATATAATATTACTCAGCCATAAAAAAGAATGAAATAATGCTATTTGCAGCAACATGGATGGACATAGAGATTATCATATTAAGTGAAGTAAGCCAGACAAAAGACAAATATCATATGATATCACTTATATGTGGAATCTAAAAACAATTATGCAAATGAACTTATATACAAAACAGAAATAGACCCACAGACATAGAAAACAAACTTATGGTAACCAAAGGGGAAAGAGGGGAAGGATAAATTAGGAGTTTGGGTTTAACTTATACACACTACTACGTATAAAACAGATAACCAACAAGGACCTACTGTATAGCACAGGGAACTATATTCAATATTTTGTAATAACCTATAAGGGAAAAGAATCTAAAAAAGAATATATATATATATATACACACACATACACATATACATATATATATAAAAAACTGAATCATTTTGCTGTACACCTGAAACTAACACATTATAAATCAACTATAATTCAATAAAAAATAAAATTAAAAAAAGAGGAGAAAATGTTATAAAAATGTTATTAATATTATGAATGCACTAGCTAATTTGAAAATCTTGTTGCAATGGAAGATTTTTTAATAATAAAAAATATATTTTTGAGCCAACAGTCGTATCACACTCCGTGTTAAAACACATGAATCATTCCTGTTAAAGTCAGAGTCAAGATAAGGGTAGCTTCTAAAACTGTTGTTATTTAGCATTAATTATGAATAATCCAGCTTATGCAAATACATGAAATACAAACTTAGGAGTATAAGTATAGGAGTAGAAGAGGAAGTTATCAGTACTAGTAGCCATTTTTAAAAAAGAAAATAGAATCAACCAAAAAGACTATTATAAGTAGTAAAAACATTCAATTAGTTACCTGGCTACTTAATAATAATATATAAGATTAATAGCTTCTCTATAAAAAAAAATTGCTTAGAAATTATCACCAAAAAGTCAAATAACATAATAAACATAAAATATTAAAAGCATATTAAAGATATTGAAATATCAAAAACCTGTAATTTATATGAGGTAGTGATAACTTAATATAGAAAGAATTCTTATAAAAATAAAAAGAATTTCCAATTCATTTACTTTGCACAATTTCCAATTGAAACCCAATTAGAAAATGGATAATCAAATAATAAGGAAAAATCACAAACTGAGATATAGAATAGAAAATTCATACATGAAAATATGGTTAGTTTCACTCTTATGCAATTAAACACTAATAAATTCAGAAATGAAATGTTATTTTAATCAATTAAAAATGCATGTAAACTTATGGGTAACTGATGATAATGGCAGTTGCTTAAATCCACATTTCCTTACATATCCTCCAAAAACAATACAGAATAACAGAAGAACAAATAAAGCTATTCAAACCTACAAAACCAGAAGACAGAACATGACCAACCTTGAAGTACCGATAAGCACAAAATTTAACACTAAATCATAGCATCTCTCATGTTCTCACTGAATCTTTTCACAGAGAAGAGACTAGCATGGAAAAGAGAAGGGGAATACAAGCAGCAAGTTTAAGATTGACCTAAAACCAAAACACAGCCCTGAATACAGGTGGGACACAAAAGTGTGTATAAGTTGAGGTGACTGTCTTCTAAAGTCATAGATTTGGGGTAAAAAGTAAATGAAAAGGAAGGGAGAGTCACCTTTGGGGATTTAGAAGTAAAAGAGCAAAGAAGCAAAAAGGAAAATTGGGGTCATGCTAAATAAAAATGTTCTAAAATAGGGACTTCCATGGCGGTGCAGTGGTTAAGACTCCACGCTCCCAATGCAGGGGGCCTGGGTTCAATCCCTGGTCAGGGAAGTAGATCCCACATGCTTGCCACAACAAAGAGTTTGCATGCCACAACTAAGGAGCTGTGAGCCGCAACTAAAGAGCCCGCGAGCAGCAACTAAGACCTGGCACAACCAAATAAATAAATAAATAAATAAAATAGTTTTAAAAAGTGTTCTAAAATATCGGAGGGCCTACAATTCCTTCCTACTTAGATAAGATAAAGGAGAAAAAAAGACAAGGAGGGCCAGAGAGCCCTCAGGACAAGGGTAAAGTGGATTTAGCAAGCTAATGCTGTTAGAAGGTTCTCTCTCTATTTCTGCAGAAGGGGAAGGGGAAGAGGGAGTCAAAGCAATTATTTAAGGAAATTCTACTTCAAAACACAGACAGATGAGGACACTCTTGGCCTACAAATCATATAAATGAATCCAAATTATGAAATAAATATTGAAAGTAGACTATATTCAAAACTATTATAAAATGAAATAGAAAATGAGAAACAAAATTCCTCAGCTGATGGAAACTTCTGCCCTTCATCCCAAAGAAGGAGAAGGAGAAGGGGGGGAGGGGGGAGGGGGAGGAGGAGAAGGAGAAGGAGAGGAAGAGGAAGAGGAAGAAGGAGGAGGAGGAGGAGGGGGAGGAGAAGAAGAAGAAGAAAAAGGAGAAGAAGAAGAAGGAGAAGGAGAAGAAGGAGAAGGAGAAGAAGAAAAGAAGGAGGAGGAGGAGGGGAAGAAGGAGGAGGGGGAGGGGGAGGAGGAGGGGGAGAGGGAGGAGGGGGAGGGGGAGGAGGAGATGGAGGAGAAGAAGAAAATTAAAACTGTAAAACAACACTACAAATCAATACCAGTAACCTCAAACAAGCATTTGAGGAAAACACCTGAATCAGAAATTCAAAAATTAAAAAGAAATTGTTCAACTAATGTATCAGGAAGAAATGAAAAGAAAATTGGTTGAACTCAGGAAATAATAAGTAAAAGACAGAGCCATCTTAAAGACTAAATAGAAGACTAAAATAAAGGTAGTCAAGGTAAAATAGATTAGAATGAAATTTAATAAGGGCATTGAAGAAAGGGAAGCAATCAACAAAATGAAAATAAGATCAAGAAAATCTATCCAATGAAACAGAGGCAAAGAAGAAATATTGTTACTTTTACAAATAAATAAAATTTGAGTCTCTAAAAAAGAAATAAAACAATAAAATATAATTAATTTTTAAAACTTAAGTCTAGAAAAACTTTTTGTAAATAAAGTACTGAAAGTGTCTACCAGGTGCTGGGAAAAAATAAGCTCAGCATAATCAACTCTGATAGGTATCTCAGTAAAGCTACTGGAGTTTAAAATACAAAATCTTTAAATATTTAAAACAAAATGGTTAACATCTTATAAGGGCAAACGAATTAGTCCAACATTAGATTTCTGAAAAAGATCAGACAGTGGAGTTGCATTTTGAAAACACTCAAGAAAGAAAATGCATACCAAGTAATTTATATCTAGTCAAGCTATCCTTCAAATATCCATGATATTGAAAAATGGTTTTAAACACATAAAACCCAAGGAATGCTGTAGGCATAATCCCCTTTTAGAGTTGATGAGAGGATAATCTCCATTCAAACAAAAGATGAATGGGGAAACTTGGGCAAAAGGATAAGCAGTGAGCATTTAAAATATTTAATTATAAGTCTAAGAATAAAATATAGGTGAGAATGAAGACGCCAGAATAATATATGAATAGTATATGTTCTGAAAAAGTGAAAAATTATACAACCAGAAAAGCTAAGAGGGAACATATGCCTTTGACAATAATAAGTTAACTACAGCCATGCTTGCAATCTCACCATGAACTTATAGAAAATTGGACAAAATAGATGAAAAAAAGGTTTTTAGATACCGAACAAGCAAGGCAGGACAGTGACCTCTGGAAGAAGAGACTAGAATTAAAGCCAATTTAGTATTGTTTTTTAGACTCTGGTTTATGGAGGAGGATCCCAAACAGATTACAGTGGTCTCACTAAATTGAGCAAAGTCAGAAAAGAGTTAAAGGGCTGAAGCAGCTGCTTTACAGGGCAGAGTTCTGGAGACTAAAAATATAAGCAAAGAAATAGCTCCAGGTACCATCAGAGGGGTTCCTTCAAATTGGCTGCTGAACACTAAAGCACACATGCAGAACAGTGAAATAACATGAGTTCAGGCAAAGAAGAACCAATGGGGAGTTATAAACCAAACCATTCCCAAAGCTCACAAAGGTTTGAGAGACATCTGAGTCCCAAGCAACAAGAGTAAAATATCTTCACTGAACATCCAGAGCATTTAGAGACCTGTGAATTGCTAGCTAGCAGTAGCGCTAAACTAACTCTAGGACAGGGATTCTCAAGTGCAGGACAATTGACACTTTGGGCTGAATAATTCTTTGCTATGGGGGTATGTCCTGTACATTGTAGGGTGTTTAGCAACATCCCTGGTTTCAACCCAATTAATTTCAGTAGCACTGCTCCCCCCACCGCAGGTTGTGACCACCAAAACTTTATCCAGACATTGCTTAATGTCCCCTCAGAGGCAAAATTATTAACAGTTCCAAAGTAAATCACATCCATTGATCTAGGGTAAATGCAAATCTAGATATACCCTCATAAAGCTTAAAAACTTGCCTCAAAGGTGTCAAGGTAATCTGCAAGTAACTGCCTGCCAGAATACATGCAACACACTTTAATAGGAGACCCCAAAATCCAACACTCAATGAGATTAAGTTCAAAATGACTAGCATACAAGCCAAAATAACAAAAAAAAAAGCAAAAAGTCAGGACAATCTGGCCCATAACCAGGAAAAAATAAAAGCCATTCATTCAATAGAAACAGTTTGGGAAATGATAGAAATGATGAAATTGGTAGATGAATTATTACAAATTACCCACAATTTAGAGAAAAGGAAGAACTTAATGAAGATAAAAGTTATTTTTAAAAAATAACTTCTGGAACTAGAATATGCAATTTGTAAAACAGAAGTAGTACTATATAGGATGAATGGCATATTATAGAGTGCAGACGAAAATAAGTGAACTTGAAGACATAGCAATGAACTATTCAAAATGAAGCATAAAGAGAAAAGGAAACTGAAAAAAAATAATGAACAGAGCTTCCGTGAAATATGGGAAATATCAAGCAATTCAACATACATAGAATTGGCATCTCAGTAGCTGAGAAGAGAGAGTAGGAGAACTCAAAGAATGGAAAGAAATAATGGCCAAAACTTTTCCAAATTCAAAGAAACCCACAGGTACAAGAAGTTCACAAAACTACAAATAATATAATCACCACACACAGAAAAAAACACACCCAGGCAAATACACACATACGAATAGCTATATCACATCCCAGTTAAATTGGTGAAAATCAGTACTAAAAGAAAATCTTTAAAATAGCCAAATAAGGGAAACATTATATCTAGAGGATTAAAGATAATATTGATGGCATACATCATGGTAGAAGTAATGCAACCCACAAGAAATGCAACAATGTCCTTAATGTGCTGAAAGAAAACTAAATCTCTTAACAAATTTCTATGTATAGCAAAAATATTCTTTAAAAAATGAAAGTAAAATAAGGAATTTTTTGGACAAAAGCTGAAAGGAATTACCAAAAGTAGAACTACACTTAACAAAATAGTTTTTCCAGTGGACAGAAAATGGCATCATATGAAAACATAAATCGGCACAAAAGAATGGAGAGTGTTGAAAATGGTAAATATGTGAGTAAACAAAATAGAATTTTTTTCTCATGGTTTTATATTTCTTTAAAATATATATGGAATCTAAAAAAAACCAAAAGTTTCTGAAGAACCTAGGGGCAGGACAGGAATAAAGATGCAGACTACAGAATGGACTTGAGGACACGGGGAGGGGGAAGGGTAAGCTGGGATGAAGTGAGATAGTAGCATTGACATATATACACTACCAAATATAAAATAGCTAGCTAGTGGGAAGCAGCTGCATCACACAGGGAGATCAGCTCAGTGCTTTGTGACCACCTAGAGGGGTGGGATAGGGATAGGGAGAGTGGGAGAGAGATGCAAGAGGGAGGAGATAGGGGGATATATATATAGCTGATTCACTTTGTTATACAGCAGAAACTAACACAAATTGTAAAGCAATTATACTCCAATAAAGATGTTAAAAAAGTAAATAAAAATAATTGACTATTTAAAGCAGAAGTGTTGAGTTTAGCTCAGCTACTCCATTGTTTGCTGCCTTGGTTTCCATTTTGCTTGGCCAAGTAGCCTGCAGGGACACTAAACTGACACTAGTCCCCTTTCATTCAAGTGCATGCCCTAGGTAATAGCATGCAGCATCACAAACAAATGTAAGTTCTTGTTATAACTTCCCTAATGGCCCTTGTGATTAACAGTCTCCCTCTCTCCCAGCGCTTTCCCTTTGAATGACCCTTAGATAAGACCTTCCTGGGCCTTACCAAAACCCAGCTGTTTGTTTGTTCTGACCAATCCAGCCTTAGCCTGGGAACCCCAAAAGACTTCACCCATGGACCCTAATAAACACATGGGCCTGGGTCCTATCTCTTTCTTTCTCTACACTCTGCCTTGACCTCCATATGTGGCTCCTCAAGGCATACTGAGCAAGACCTCCAGGACCTGTGAGTAGTAAAATTCTGTTTCCATTTCTCTTGTGGTCTTTTGCTGAACCATGGCTCACCATCTGGCACTCTGTGTTCCACTTAACAAGTGTTAATTTGACACATTCATAACAAAAATGATAACTAAGAATTGTGGGGTCTAAATATATAGAGAGAAGTAAAAATATGACAAAAATAGCACCAAAAATGAGAGGGGAAATGACAGTATACCATTTTAACCTTCAAACATTATACATGAAATGGTAAAAAAAAAAAATTATTAGACCATAGAGTGTCATAAATTTAAAATGTAAACTTCAGCCTCTAGAGCAACCAACAAAAACTACAAATTGAGATGCATAGGTAATAAGGTAACAATAAAAATAAAATGGAATCCTACAAAAATATAAAAATAATCCAAAACAATGTAGGAAAAAAAGCAAAAAGGAAACAAAGAAAATGAGATAGAAATGTGGTAGACTAATTCCAGGTATAACTAACTTATAATAAATAATAAGTACACTTAATTTAAATATTCTAAACATAGCAATTAAATGACAGCGATTGTCATACTGGAGTAAAAAACTGTCCCCCAAAACCCACTTTCACATAGAGATGCAGATAGATTAAAACTATAAAGATGGAAAAAGATATAACATGCTTACATCTTTTCTGAAAAAGTATTTTGGCTTAATTTTGAAAGATGTTTTTACCGAATATTGAATTCTGGTTTACAGACTTTTTTTTCTTTTACCACCCTAAAGATATCATTCTGTTGATTTCTGATTTGCATAAATTCTGACAGGATGTCTGCATTATTTTTTTATCTTTATTCCCCTATACTTATTGTGTGTTTTTCCCCCCGGCTGCTTTACATTTTTTTGAGTAACACTGGTTTTCAGCAATGTGATGATGTTTTTTGTTAAGATTTTCTTCACATATTCCTGCTTTGTCATCCTGAGGTTCTTGGGTCTCTGGATTTATAGTTTTCATAAAGTTTGGGAAATGTTCAGTCATTATCTCTTCAAATATTTTTTCTGTTCTCCTCTTTCTTTCTTCTTCCTCTGGGACTTAAAAATACATGTATGTTAGATTGTCTGATATTTTCCACAGGTTACTGAGTCTCTGTTCACCTTGTATTAGGTCTTTTCAGTTTCTGTGGTTCATTTAGGATATTTTCTATGGCTATGTCTTCAGGTTCACTGATCATTTCTTCTGCAGCTTCTACTCTATTAACCCCATCCAGTAAAAATTTAAGTCACTATTTGTTTTACCTCTTGAAATGGTGCTTGGTCTTTTTTTTCATTTTCCTCCACATTATCTTCCTGTTTTCCTTTAAATCTAGCACATTTATTATATTTATGATAGCCCACTTAAATTCCTTGTCCTCTAATTCCATTATCTCTACCATTTCTTGGTCTCTTTCTATTGATTGAATTTTTTCTAGGTTATATTAGCTAGCTTCTTTGCATAACTTGAATTTTTTATTGGATGCCAGATATTGTGAAATTGACTTTGTTGAGTGCTGGGTTTTGTCATATTCCTTTAAAGGATGTTAGAATGTTTTACTTTGTTCTGGTAGCCAGTTAAGTTACTTGTAGATTAGCTTCATCTTTTCTAGACTTTTAAAAACAGTTTTAAAGACAAATCTAAAATAGCCCTTATTATAAGGATACTTTAGCCCCACAAGATGTTACCCCTGTGGCACTCCATTGAACATGCCACACCCCAAATACATGGTCTCTACTCTGACTGGAAGGAAATAAAATGGTCCCCAGGCCTATGTGATCTCTGGTAATTTCTTGGCTTATATTCACTGGTGATTTTTATTTCCTCAGCACTCTTTTTCCCTGCAAGTATCTCACTGCTAGAGGTAGAAGATACAGATATAAAAAAGGGAAGACAGAGTGCAACTACTAGTGTTGCATTGAATTTGAAGTATCAGTATGAACTCATGGTTTTATATAGCAATATATAGTAAACACGTTAGGCTTTGGAGGCCACATTGTTCCTGTCACAACTCCTCAACTCTGTCATTGTAGCATGAAAGCAGTGATAGACACTATGTAAATAAATGAGCATGCTATGTTCAATTCAAACTTTATTTATGACTACTGAGAAGGAGAAGAGAAACTTAGCATTTATCAGGGGATAGGCTCAAGTAAGGGTGCAAATATAAAGGGGTATATATTCATCAGGGTTCTGCAGAGAAATAAAGCCAACAGGATGTGTATAGATAGATAGATAGACAGACGGATAGATAGATAAAGAGAGTCACTGAAAGTAAGAGGGGGTGGGTAGGGAGAGGGAGAGATGGATTTTAAGGAATTGGCTCATGTGATTGTCAGGGCTGGCAAGTCTAAAATCTACAGGGAAGGCTGGCAGGCTGGAAATTCTGGCAGGAGTCAACATTGCAGTCTTAAGTCTGAAGACAGTCTGGAGGCAGAATTCCTTCCATTTCTGAGGACTTCAGTCTTCTCTTAAGGCTGTCAACTGATTCGATGAGGTCCACCCACATTACGGAGGGTGATCTGTTCTATTCAAGGTATACTGATTTATATGTCAATCACATCTAAAAACTACCTTCACAGCAACATCTAGACTGATGTTTGATGTACAATGGGGTACCACAGCCTAGCAAAATTGACACACAAAATTAACCATCACAGGGTAGCAAAAGGGGAGCTTCCTGGTAGTTATGGAACAGGTATATATTTCGATTATGGTGGTGGTTACAAGAATCTGTACATAGGATAAAATTGCATAGAACTACACATACACAAGCACACACACACATATGAATACATGGAAAATGGTGAAAACTGAATATGTTTTGTAGTATAGTTAATAGTAGTGAACCAGTGTCAATTTTGTGATTTTGATATTGTACTTCTATAATATAAAGTATCAAAATTGGGGTAAGTGGAGTGAAGGGTACATGATACTCTATATACTATTTTTGTAATTTTCTATGAGTCTATAATTATCACCAAATAAAAGGTCTTTAAAAATTTTATGGACACTCAAGTTTGATATTCCAATAATTTTTAGGTTCCATGAAATATTATTTTTCTTGTAATTTTTTCAACAGTTTAAAAATGTAGACATCATTCCTAGCTCATGGAGCACACAAATATAGGTAGCAAGCCAAGGCCCAGGGTCATTTTTTGCTGACTGCTAAATTAAATAGCATTGTTTCTTCATGTCAATAATTATATTCTGTTTATGGTAAAAAAAAAAGTCTTTGAATGCTTTTAAGAAAGACAGAGTGAAATATTTAGGGGTAAAGAGATATAGTATCTGTACCTTACTGTCAAACAGCTCTCTCTCTACATATATATTAATATACTTACATATATATATATAAAGAAATGATAAGGCAAACGTGGTAAGATATAATATCTGAAGATCCTGGGTTAAGGCTTAAAGAAAATTCTTTCTATGATTCTTGCAACGTTTCCATAAGTCTGAACTTATTTCAAAATAAAAATTATTTACACACACATATATACCCAATACTTGCTTAAAAATCTAGAAAAAGGGAGTGAGTAGGTATAGATATCGGTGAAACAACGAGCTAGCAATTCTTTAAACTGAGTGATTGGTATATGAGGTTTCATTATATAGCTTTCTTTTTATGGTTATTTGAAATTTTCCAAAATTAAAAGTTTATATATGTATACACACACATGCACACACAGACCAGAGCTGCAAAAGTTTGAGGAAACATGTACAGTGACACTGACAGCAGGTAATATGATTTGGGGGAAGGGGCATATCATTTAACAAGAGAAATTAAAAAATCAAATCACCTGCTATAGTAAATTCATTTTCTATGTAGTAAATTTATTCTGTGAAACCTAATGAGTTCTACACACATTAAAAAAACTTTCAAAATAGCAACTTGAAATGTACCACAGTGCACCAAAATAAGTCAACATTAAAATGATTAATTTTAAACTCCAAATTAATAAGATAAATAATAAAAATGTTAATGGTGGTCACCTGTAGGAGGTAGCAACAGTGGTAACAATATTTTCTTCTTTATAGTCTTCCACAGTTTTTTGAATTTCTAAAATATCTATTATTTATCACAAAATAATACATGTAACAATCTTTTTGAGATTTCTCAATTTCTTGGGAGGGCAGATTAGTTTTAAAACTGTTAATTTTCTGGTCATTCATCAACATGAGCAGAACTTGTCAAAATTGAAGCAACATAGTGCCAACTTTTTATATAGCAATGGAAAGAATAATCTTAATCAATTTTTGTAAATAAAGCATTCAGTTTGATGTAAACATGCATATGAGATGCTAGCACCCTTTGCTTTGTGGGGGGAAAAATTAAGGTGTTAATGAATTGGCTGGGACAATAGAAGTAGAACCATGAACATACAGACATGTGCTAAAACCTTGGTAGCATAGGTCAAAGTTTGAAAAGAATCAAACTTGGATCAGACTGAAATGTAGGGCTCATCCCAGTGGAGTAGGGAGAAGTTAAAAAGCCTCACCTAAAGGTTTTGGTACATGCCTGTCTACATAGAACCAAAAGCAGCACCCACTGTGATACAAGCCAGAGGGGAGGACGCACAGTTAGAGGTTTGCTGCAGTGACAACACTCCAACCCAGGTGAGACAGAAGACAGGCAGCAGGATTTTAGTGACCAGATCACATAGATCAAAAACATGGATTTAGGGCCTCCCTGGTGGCGCAGTGGTTGAGAGTCCGCCTGCCGATGCAGGGGATACGGGTTCGTGCCCCGGTCTGGGAGGATCCCATATGCCGCGGAGCGGCTGGGCCCGTGAGCCATGGCTGCTGAGCCTGCGCATCTGGAGCCTGTGCTCCGCAACGGGAGAGGCCACAACAGTGAGAGGCCCGCGTACCACAAAAAAAAAAACAAACAAAAAAAAACATGGATTTACCCAAGGATGTAGATTGGCAGGGAGTACAGTTCTCAGGTAGGAGGTCTGGGGTCATACTATGGCTCCAAAACCAATAGGGAAGAGAAAATTTAGGTAGTACCATAAGGCTGAAATCAGCTGTCACAATGGCTGGTGATATGGACCAATTATATGCTGTGCTCAGCCATGGAAAAATAATCTACACAAAGTGAAAAAAAAAAAAAAAACCAACCATCCAAAGAGCCTATAATAGGTTTACTGAGGAGTTTCAACTCACTGGAGTATAAAATGAAATGAATTTCTCTTCCCAGTCACAAATTTCAGATTTTCAGAGTCAAAAGAAATATTTCAGGCAAACTAAAAACTTTCTGGTTATTTTCAGCCCTAAGACACCCACCCCCCAGCCCTCTTCTAGAGCAGCTCTTCTGCTAGTCCACAGCCTAGAGAGAAAAAGCTCAGCAAGCCTCCATTCATCAAGCCAGATGTCAGTTCTTTGTAGGCACCCAAAACCTCAACAGGTTTTGCAGCACTACCTTACTTGTCTTGGATAAGAACAGTCTTCCCACTCTTTCATAGGAACAGTAGTGAAACACTTCCCACCATTCCTTGAGCACTTCCCATGATGTATAAATCTCCTTTGATTCTACCTTCCCCCTTCTTGATGTTTACTTTATATAGATATGTGGGGAGAGGAGGCAAGGAAGAGTGGTGGTTGATACCAGTAGGAAAACACGGGAGAGATGCCTGACTCTAACAATTGGTAGCTTAAAAAATAAAACGCACTACTTGGTGTCATTTATCTTCAATTTGGAGTCTCCATTTCAATACTTAAATTCTGGGTCAACAGAAAAAGTCAAACAACATCCTCTACAAAGGGAATTACTATGAATTGGCACTATGCCCGGTGTTTTGTACAACTTACTCAATCTTTACAGTAACACTGAGAGCAGTGTTTAACTGCTCTCTTTTTTCAAATAAGAGAACTACACTTTAGAAAAAGTGAATAACTTTCCCAGTATTAAGTGGTTTGTGATGGAACAGAATTTATACTCCTGCCTCACTATTTCTGAAGAGTATGTGTGATATTTTCCACTGTGTTGCCAGACAGTACACCAAAACCCACTCATTTCAGATATCACCAGGGATAAGATTCTAAAGTGACTGCCTTTGTAAAATATGGATCAGAATCTATTGGAATCTGAGTCTGTAGCAGACTACTGTTCTCAGGGATTGTGGCTAAGCTGAGATAGTGGAAACAAAGAATAAAAATCTCAGGGCTTCCCTGGTGGCGCAGTGGTTGAGAGTCCGCCTGCCAATGCAGGGGACACGGGTTCCTGCCCCGGTCCGGGAGGATCCCACATGCTGCGGAGAGGCTGGGCCCATGAGCCATGGCCGCTGAGCCTACACGTCCGGAGCCTGTGCTCCGCAACGGGAGAGGCCACAACAGTGAGAGGCCCGCATACCGAAAAAAAAAAAAAATCTCTATATATAACTTTGCTTTGTCCATGAAGGTTGTCCATGATTGCCCAATGATGCCATGTCTAGTCTTTATACACTAAACACCCACATTTCCCTTTGGTCTTATTGGTTAACAGATTTCTGACTCAGCAAATATTTCACAGCAGCTTTTACATCCTTGTTTCTCAAGCTATAGATTATAGGATTTAGCATTGGGGTCACTACCCCATAAAACATAGAAACAAGTCCTTCTCTAGCTTGCAAATTGTCTTGTCCAAGGAAGTCTTGAGACTTGGGTTTGGCATACATAAAGAAGATGGTACCATAAAACATAATTACCACCGTCAAATGCACTGAACAGGTGGAAAAGGCCTTGCGTCTCCCTGTGGCTGAGTTCATTCTGAAGATGGTGTAGAGGATAAACATATAGGAGAAAATAAATGGCCAGCAGGGGAAGAACCAGGAAAACCATATTTGACACTGCTAGGGTAACAATACTGAGGGATATATCAGCATAAGCTAGCTTGAGAACAGCCAGTATCTCACATAAGAAATGACTGATAATATTATTACCACAGAAAGGCAATCTCATGGCAAGAGATGTTTGCACAATTGAGTTGATTCTGCCAGACAGCCATGACACAGAAGCCATCAGTACATACACCACCTTGCTCATGATGACGGGGTATCTCAGAGGGTTACAGATGGCCACGTAGCAGTCAAAAGCCATCATGCCAAGGAAGAAACACTCTGCTGACCCCATTGCAAATCCTAAGAATATTTGCACTGCACATCCAGAGAAGAAAATATTCCTTTTCTTTGAGATTAAGCTCACCAAAGTTGAGGGAACAGAGGAGGATGTATAGCAGATATCCAGAAAAGAGAGGTTGCACAGGAAGAAGTACATGAGAGTGTGAAGACGGGAATCAAAGATGCTTGCTATGATCAGAACATGATTGCCAATTAGAATCAGTAGGTACATAACTAGAATTAGAGCAAAGAAAATAATTTCAAGTTCGGGGTAACCAGAGAGTCCCAGAAGAATGAACTCTTTCACCCATGTCTTATTTATTCTATCTATGTCCCAGCTTTCAGGATGTCAAAGGAATACCAACATAAAACATTTTCACTGCCAAATAACAACAAATGTAACAAATTTCTTGGATAGGCATTATTCTAGAGTGAAACAGAAAGAATGTTTTCTTTGAAGCTCTGTCATTCAGTTATCTTCAAGAATGTCTGCGCCTAGAATACAATGATACTGGGAAATTGAGATTTCAATGCCCTGGGTCTAATGTTTGAAGTTCTACCTAGGATCAGAAGCAAATTCAGAAGCAACCTTCCCCACTGTTGAAGACACCCTAAGTTGAGTTTTTTAAAAGCCTTAGAATATTTCAGATGACAAACCTGACTTCATTTAGTCAGGCTCAGTGACAGAGTGGTGGGGAAGGCAAAAGACAACTCAACAAGGACTGGAATTTTGATTCAGTGTTTAACAGAAATTTTGAAAATTTTAAAGCAAGTTTGATTTTATGCATTTTTGTTTGTCTGCCTGACACCCTGGATCTCCATCCAGTCTGTTAAATTGCGTAGTTTTATAGGGCAGACATTTTATCATAGTAAACTGAACTACATACACAGCAATTTAACATTTGTTCAAAGGTCTAGTTAGTTGTTGATCTCGTAGTCTTTCCCATTACAAGACCAGTGTGTAAACTAACTCTGCAAGTATACAGTGGAGATCTTTGAAGAAAAATAGTCTCTCTTCTTTTGCTTTATTCTGTGGCTTCAAAGTTATTCTTCGTAATTTATTTATTTAAGTGAACCTGAGAAAACAGTAATAATGCTTAAATATATATCTGTGTATGTGTGTGTAGCACTTTATACTTTACAAAAAAAATTAATCTTCTCATTATCTCTATTTTTTTTTCAAATGTGAAAGACAGAATATGGCCAAAGTAATCCAGCCTATAAGTAAACAGAGGAGCTTGAAGCTCAGATCTTTGCCAATGAAGTCTAGAGCTCTTTGGGCTACAACACCAAAAGTTATTATACCACGTTTTCCCACCAAGAACTACCCAGAATTTTTGGCCTTGGTGGATTTATGAAGAATCAATTATTTCAGTCTTTCAAATTCTTCATATGTATATAAATTTCCTGGGTATCTTGTTAAAATGTAGATTTTCCTTTACTAAGTCTGGTGCAGGCCCTGTGACTCTGCATTTCTAATAAACTCCCAAAGTATGCTGAATAACAAATCACAGCTGTATTTGGTAATAAAAAATTAGTAACTGCACTGCCTCATGCTGTTCATATTTTAAATCCATATTTAATAATAGTTTTAATTATGGAATGAAAAGGTATAGTGTCATGATATTCAAGGCTTACATTATACTGATAAATTATTTCCACCTCCTAGAAGAACCTGTTAATTTCTTCTTAGTATTTATGCCAGCATTCTGAATTAAGGTCAGGTTCAACAATGTCAGATTCCATAGATGTGAAGGAGTAAATATTTGTTATGCAACAGTTGTAATTGTTCCCCCGTTCCCAAAGCAATTTAAAGTTGGAATGAGAGATCTGTGGAATGGAAAAACTTTTTATGCATCAGGGACAGTGTCCCACATACACAATTAAGAGTGGTGTTGGGAATATAATGTGACTGAACTAAAGCTCAAAAATGAAATAACATTCTCCCACCCATGCAACTTTTGGAAACAGGGGCAAATGTTCACCAAACTAACTTTATGAAATGTGAGACCTTTTTAGTTTAAATATATTTACAAAGTGAAGTTAATTCAAAGTAAGTTCTTAATTGAAATGATAATTACCAAAATGAAATGCTAGACTTAAAAATGATCTAGATATTATGAATGAAATAAAATAGACATTTTCTGTGAATTAATTGCATTGTCATTTAATTTTTTTTACTTATCTTCATTCTTTTAGATAAGCTAACTTCATACAGGATATTAATACCAACCTTTTTTGAAAGGAAAAGACAGACAGGTAAGAAATTAAATAAATAAATTTATAGGATAAAAGTGAATTCATATGTTCGAGGCCAGAAAGAAGTTTTAAAAGTCCTGAATGGATAGTTTGGGGCACAAATTCAGATACATAGATAGCACATTGTTGTATTAAAGTGTTTCAGAAAGTCTGTTAAGCTATATTATAGATATCAACACTTAGATTCTGACTTTAACTTTCCAATAGATGTTACATTTCACTGTAAAATATTTGGATTCTGGAGGATTGTTTTTAGAAGGCAGGCCCATGCTCAAGTAGGAGACTTGCTGCTGGCGGACTGTGGTGCCAGCTACTGACCCAGAAACAGCCCTGTGCCCTTTTGGACTTGGCTACAGCCTTATTTGGTCTTGAACTAGCCACTAGCACCATCTGCCAAGGGACCCAGAAGGAATCACACCACTCCAAGCCCCAGGTAACAGGGCTCGCCCACCTTAATCCCGGCTGTGGACCCTTAGGTGACCCATGACCTGACTCCAGATGCTCTTGGACAATAGTCTTGGACATCCAGGGACCAGGTAGGAGGCATGCCCATTTGTACCCCACTGCAAGCCCTCCAACTTCCGTCTGACTGCAGATCCTTAACCAGCCCTATAATTCTGTTCCAGTCTCTTGCAGCTTCAGGCTGGGAACTCCCTGCCCACCCAGGAACCTGCCTGAAGACATGCTCATCTGAGATCCTGGAGGTACCTGCCAACCTCAGTCTGACTACAGGTCTTGAAGCAGTCCTGTAACCCAGCTCCAACGCTTCAGAGTCATAATCAGAGAGTATTCCTGCTCACCCAGGTACCTGCCAAGGGACACATATGTCTGTGTTTCTGGAGGTAGGCACTTGACATTGATCCAACTGCAGATGTTGAAAGGGCACTATAAACTGGCTTCCACTTCTCACAGCTATGGTCTGGGAGCAGTCCCCCATCCAGGGACTAGCCCAGTGATATAATGGGAGACCCCCAAGGACCTACAGAGAACTACATGCATCCATGCATCTTATAATAGGCCAGCTGTCTTCAAACAATGAAGCTAACCCTTGACCTAGCACCAGAAATATTGACAAAGGTCCTGGAGGCAATTACAACCACCCAGAGACATAAAAGTATATGAAATATAACTCTCACTGCTAAAGATAAATATAAATACTAACAAAGATTATTGTATACTATAATGGTGGCATGTAAATCACTTTTAATACTAGTATATAAATTAAAAGACAGAACTAGTAAGAATAAGTAATACCACAGAAATTTGCTAATAGAAACAAGTAAAACCTGACATCAATTACATAAAGTGGGGGAAGGGAGGGTAAAGTGTAAAATTTCTGTATTTGATTGTGGTAAGTTAATCTGAACAGACCAACAATGAGTAAGGAGAGTAAAGCAATAATCAAAAACCTCCCAACAAAGAAGACTCTAGACCAGATGGCTTCAGTAGTGAATTCTACCAAAATTTCAAAAAAGAATTAATGCCAGTCCCTCTCAAACTCTTCCGAAAAATTGAAGAAGAGGAAACATTTCCAAGCTCATTTTAAAAGGATAGTATGACGCTGATACCAAAGCCGGATAAGGACACTATAAGAAAATTACAGACCAATACCCTTGATGAATATAGATGCAAAAGTCCTCAACAAAATATTAGCAAACTGAATTCAACAGCACATTAAAAGGCTCATATACCATGATCAAGTGGGATTTATCCCTGGGATGCAAGGATGGTTCAACACACACAAATCAATAAATGTAAAACTCCACATTAACAGAATGAAGGATAAAAACTCTACTGTCAACTTAACAGATGCATAAAAAGCATTTGAAAAATTCAGTACCCTTTCATGATTAAAAAATTTCTCAATTATGAGGTATAAAAAGAAGGAAACTCAATGTGATAAAGGGATATATGATAAACCCATAGCTAACATTATACTCAACAATGAAAAACTAAAAGCTTTTCCTCTAAGATCAGGAATAAGACAAGGGTGCCCACTCTTGTCACTTGTATTCAACATAGTACCAGAAGTCCTAGCCAGAGCAATCAGGCAAGAAAAAGAAACAAAATGCTTCTTCTCCAGGGGAGAGGAAGAAGTTAAATTATCCCTGCTTGCAGATAACATGTTCTTATATATAGAAAACCCTAAAGACTCCACCAAAAGCTGTTATAATTAATATATTAATTCAGCCATGTTTCAGGAAAAATCAATTGAATATCTGTACACTTACAGGGAACTATCAGAAACAGAAATTAAGAGTATAGTCTCATTTATAATAGCATCAAAAACAATAAAATACTTTGGAATAAACTTAACTAAGGAGGTGAAAGATCTGTACCCTGGAAACTATGAGACATTGATGAAAGGAGTTGGAAAAATAAATGGGAAAATATCCCACATTCATGGATTGGAAGAATTAATATTGTTAAAAATGTCCATACTACCCACAGCAATCTACAAATTCAATGTAACCTCTATAAAAGTTCCAATGGTTTTCTCACAGGAACAGAAAAATCAATCCAAAATTCACAGAAACCTCAAAGGACCCTGAGTAGCCAAAGCAATCTTGAGAAGGAAGAACAAAGCTGGAGGCATCACACTTCCTGATTTCAAACTATATAACAAAGCTTTAGTAATCAAAACAGTATTGTACTGGCATAAAAACAGACACACAGACAACGAAACAGAATAAGTCCAGAAATAAACCCAAGTATATACAGTCAACTAATATTTGACAAGGACAACAAGAATACTGCTTGAGGAAAGGATAGTCTCTTCAATAAATGGTGTTGGGAAAACTGGATATCCACATGCAAATAATAACCCCATACATAAAAAATAACTTGAAATGGATTAGAGACTTATATTTAAGATCTGAAACCATAAAACTCCTAAAGGAAAACTTAGGAAAAAATCTTTTGACAATGGTCTTTGCAATGAGTTTTTGTATGTGAACCAAAAGCACAAGCAACAAAAGCAAAAAATAAATAAATGGGACTAAATCAAACTAAAAATCTCTTCAGAGCAAAGAAAACTATCAATAAAATGAAAAGGCAACCTATGGAAAGGGAGAATATACTTTCAAGCCATATATCTGGTAAGGGGTTAATATCCAAAATATATAAGAAATGCATACAACTGAATAGCAAAAAAAATTAATTTAAAAAATGGGAAAAGGAACTGAATAGACATTATTCCAAGGAAGATATGCAAGTGGCCAACAAGTACATGAAAAGGTGCTCAACATGACTAATCATCAGGGAAATACAAATCAAAACCACAATAGCTCCTCATATCTGTTATAATGCTATTACCAAAAAGACAAGTGATAACAAGTGTTGGAGAGGATGTGGAGAAAAGGGAACCCTTGTACACTGCTAGTAGGAATGTAAATTGGTACAGCCATTAAGGTAAATGATACGTATGTTCCTCAAAAAATTAAAATTAGGACTACCTCATGATTTGGCAATCCCACTTCTGAGTATTTACCCAAAGGAAATAAAATCAGTATTTTGAAGAGATATCTGGACTCCCATATTCATTACAGCATTATTCACCATTGGAAAGATATGGAAAACACTCTAAGTGTCTATTGATTGATGAATGGATGAAGAAATATGATATATATGTACATATATATACATATGTATATATAAAAACACATATACAATGGAATATTATGCATCCATATAAAAGAAGGAAATTGTGCCATTTATGATAGCATGGATGAATCTGGAGACATTATGCTAAGTGAAATAAATCAGTCACAGAAAGACAAACACTGTATGATTTCACCTGCATGTGGAATCTTAAAAAAAAAAAAAAAGAACTGATAGGAATCTAAAAAAAAAAAAAGAACTGATAAGATCAGGGAGTAGAATGTTGGTTGCCAAAGTTTGGGCAGTGGGGTAAATAGGGAGATGTTGGTCGAAGGGTACAAACTTTCAGGTATTAAGTGAATAAGTTATGGGGATCTTTTACAGAATGCTGATTACACTTAGGAATACTCTATTGTATACTTGAACTTCTCTAAGAGAGTAGATCTTAAGTGTTCTCACCACATACACACAAAAAGTAACTATGTGAGGTGGTGGATGTTTAAATTTGCTTGACTGTGGTAATCATTTCACAATGTATACATATATTAACTCTTCATGTTATACACCATAAAAATCATACTGTACAACCTAAATAGATATATACGTTTTTACTTGTCGATATTTCAATAAAGCTGAAAAAAATTTAATAAAGTATTTGGATTCTGAGCAATAAAAATTTACTTAAGAAAAAAAGAGCAGTATTTATGCATGTGTACAGACACAAACACACACAACTCTCCACTCACACACACTCACACCACAAACCATACTATGTGTACATTAAATTCAAGTGGAAATATGTTAGGGTTTTTTAATAAGATCACAGAAGTTTAGAGCTGGAAAACTCTGTACAATATTGTTTAGTAAGACTTCCCTTTCTATGAATGAGTAAACTGAGGTGAAAGTGATGAAATAATATTACAAAGTCACTGTTTTTAATTAGGAAGAATTTAAAAGTCTTCCTTATTTATCAGAGGACCCAGATAGTGACAATGACATAATATGAATTTTTACCTATTTTCAGACAGAAGCTAATGGATTAGCAATATGGTCTGAAAAATATAGGCCTTACATGACTGGAAGATAAAGCTCTCCTATATGGGGTTGTATGTTACGGGACACTTTATGGACTTTAGGGATAATCAAAGCAGGGCATATCTATGTCTATCACACAGACATAGATATGAATTTTCCTTACAAATTCATAAAAGGACTAGAAATAACAAATGGAAGCCTTTATTCTCTTTTTGGAAGAGGCCTTTTGGGGAACAGGAGATAAGAGGGCAGGGAGGCATTCAAGCAATGCAGTAATGTGTGCAAAAAATATGCATCTCATTGATTCCCTCGGGAGCTGGATATGTACCTAACAATTTTTATGCTTGTCAGCAGAAAAGGTTACTTTTAGTCTCAGTTGCAAGTGGATTACATTGGCTCATTACCCTTCCTTCTGGGTAAATAACAATGAGTCTTGACTAAGAGAGACACACATTTTCTTCTTGTTTGTTCTTGGATACCTGGCAAATGATGCAAATACCTCAACCACTACTTAAGGCCTACAGCAAGAGGAATTTGGATGTTGGTCATCTAATTAAGGAAGTCAAAGTTAAATCCAACAAGTTAGAGACCAGTAGACATCATCTACATCCCCATCCACAAAATGTGGACTAATGAAAATTGAAATGGATAATTTAAACCCTGCTTTTACAAAACTGGAGGGTGATAGGAGACTAAAAAGATGGTTTTCAAGGCTGAATCAATGTGTGTTAAAACATGATATATGTGGACTTAAAGGAAGATCACTATTGGCCATATTGTTGAGATGTGTTGGGGGAAAATTGTGGGAATGATACAGGCGCTTTATAGAAACTTCTATATTTTTTAAAATTTTCTTTTTCTTTGCCTGATCCTGTTTTAATGGGACATGGATCAGTTGCTGAACATGATACCATGACAACACATCTAGGTACTACTGCCCACACTGCTAAAATAATACAGATCATTCTTTATTTACCCTTTTTAAAAATGGGATTAATAGGTTCTGCTTCTCTCTTACTTGGTTAATGAGGCAAGCCAATATGCTTGTATTTATCCAACCCTGTTCTATATAACACACAAGATTAAGGGGGAAATCATTGACCATGTTTAAATTGCTGCTAGCTTTATGGATCAGTCCTCTTGCTGAAGCTAACAGTTCTACCCCAAAGAGGATAATCTGGGTAAAAATTAATGAAAGGTGGAAAGAAGGGAAAGTGATTGCTGACATAAAGTGAGCCTATGGGAAGCTCTTTGGCATGCTATAGCTATTTGGAGATTACTACTATCTATATGATAGCATCCTGGAGAAATAAACATTTTGGGTTCAAAATATGTACTCAAACTCAATAAGCAGTTAATGGCAATATGTTGGGTATATAAACCAACATTGATTGAAACATTCTAAGAGACAGTTCCTCAAAATTGGCCTAGCAGGTACAACTGAAGTTTCAGAACTCTCCTTTTTGGCCTGAAATTCCTTCCTCCTGTGGGACCATAGCCTATACTGTTATAGGAAGCATTAGCCTTACATGAGTGTACACTGAATCCTCGTGTGTTCTGTAAAATGTCCAACCCTGGGTAAGTGCTGCAGTGTTTAATTTTAAAAACTAGGCTCCCTTGAAATTTAGAAAGTCAGGTAGTATACAGCCTGTATTATCTCATGGCAACAATCCACTGGATCGAGAAATAATGTATTTTACATGGCTCATGTGCCCTTTTAGTGGCTTACAGTCATCATCAGCACCGTCCTATTGCTAAACTGGAGAGAGCATCATTTATCTTACAGTTTATGCGCTCCAGGAGGTGCATTCTTGTAGACTACCATGCGAATAGTGGAACTTGGATTTTTGTCACTTAGTGTATGTCTACACATTACATGTATATATCTATAAATATATACTAGATATATATATTTATAGATAGATAGATAAACTGATGTAATTATGCCTATGATTTGTTTCAAAATAATCTGGATGAGGGCTTCCCTGGTGGCGCAGTGGTTGAGAGTCCGCCTGCCGATGCAGGGGACGCAGGTTCGTGCCCCGGTCCAGGAAGATCCCACATGCCACGGAGCGGCTGGGCCCGTAAGCCATGGCTGCTGAGCCTGTGCATCCGGAGCCTGTGCTCTGCAACGGGAGAGGCCACAGCAGTGAGAGGCCCGCATACCGCAGGGAAAAAAAAAAAAATCTGGATGAGGAAGATACATAATGATGAAAGAAGGCTGCCCATGTGTTGGTAATTTTTTAAACCATGTGAATGGTATATGGAACTTTGTTAAATTACTCTTGCTCTTCTGTTAAGTATTTGAAAATAAGTATTTCTAAAAGTAGGTTTTAAAGAAAAAATACATAAGTGTGTGTGTGTATGTAGATAAATAGAGATATAAATGTATGTATGTATGTTTGTAAATAGAGCTGTAAACATATTTGGGAAAACTCCTATGATGGTATTAAGGGTGGGTAGAGGGTAATTTAGCTAGAAATTGAAAATGTTCATATCACCTTTTCTATTAACTTCACTTCTTAAAATTTATCCTCTGAAACCATAGGTGTTGTACACACACACAAAAAAAAAACCCTTTAACCTCAAGGGTTCATAGCATATTAAGTGATAAATCAAAATACAAACATGTTGAATGTATGACTCCTAGTAACTAGAAGAAATATTTTAAATGGTAGCTTTAGGAGATGACCATAGTGACAATTTTTTATACTTTTTGATATTTTTAATTAAAAATTTATTTATTAATAAGAAAATAATACACCTAATAATCTATTGGAGATTTCCTGATTTTTCCAGGGAAAGACATTTATTATCAAATCTGTCAATTTTCTGATCATTGATTAACATGAGTACGCTTGTTTATATCAAAGCCCTATAGCATCCACTTTTATATACCTATGGAATATTTTAGCAGGTGAAGAGTTCAACTTGATATAAGCCTGCATATTAGATGTTGACACTCTTGGTATTGTGGGAAAAAATTAAAAATTAAGGTGCTAAGGAGTTGGTTAAAACAATATAAATAATATTTTTATATGCCTAAAACATTGTCATAGAACAAAAGTTAAAGAGAACTAAGCATGGATCAGATACAAATGCAGGGCCTCTAGTGAGACGGTAGAGGAGAAGCACTAGAAGTTCAAAAGCTGTCAGCCACAGGGTCGGGTACATGCCTTTCTGAACCAAAAGCAAGACCAATGTGATCCAACCCAGAGGAGAGAGAACAGCATCTGGAGGTTTTTTGCAGTGACAGCACTCATTCTGGTGGGACAGTGGCAGAAGAGCAGAATTTAGTGACCAGATCATCTAGGCAGAAACCTGGGTCAACCTGAAGGAAGTAGACTGGCAAAGAATGAAGCCTCTGAATAGGAGATATGCTCTAAAACAAGTAGGAAAAAGGAAGACTGGGTAGGAAAATAACGTCAAAACCCAGCTATCATAATGAGCTAAGAGACCATGGGGAAGCTGGATGGTGTGGCCCAAAGACACCCTATGCTAGGCACTGGCCTTCTAGACAAGGACTCTACAGAAAAAGAAAAAAAAATAGATTTACTAAGGAGTTTCAACTCGTTAGAGAATGACAAGAACTGATTTAATTTCCCCAGTCATGGATTTTATCACTCCTTCTGAGCCTGTAAGAACATCTCAAGCAGATTTGAAATGTTTTTGTTTATTTTTTGGTTTAGAATACCCACCTTCCTTCCTCCTCTACACTAACTCCTCTTCTGGTCTGCAGCCTCAAGAGCTCAGCAGGTCTCCACTCATCAAGCCAGTCAAGCCGGAAGCCAGACTCTCTTTCTTTGCAAGCACCCGAAACCTTAAGAGCTCTTTTGCAGCACCATCTCACTTGGCTTGGATTAGAACAAAAAACGTTCCCATTCTTCCCCAGGGACTGTAGTGCAACACCTCCCACCAAGCACTGTACACTCTACATAAGGCAGAACACTCCCTTGATTATTTCTTCCCCTGGCCCAAACTTCTCTTTATGTAGATATGGGGGGAGGGGCAAGGAGGGTGTGACTTATATTAACAGAGTGACCTTTAGAGAGAGATATCTAGCTCTCATAAATATTAGCTTGGGGTAAAAGAGGTACTACTCAGTAGTAACTTTTAGTCCTCAATTTGGAGCCAGCTTTAATTCTGAAATTTTAGGACACTATGCAGTTGGTGCTATGCTAGGTGCTTTCTCCAACTTATTGAAATTATAATAACACTGGTACCTGGTTTTATCTCTTTCCTTATTACAAGTCTATGATGTACAAAGAATAGACTATCCAATGTCATTTAGGTAGTTTGTGGAATTGAAGATTTGGTACTCTTGCCACTCTATCTCCCAAGTTATGTGTAATGTTTTCTACTACATTTCTGTACAGTACACCAGAAACACTCATTTCAGATACCACCTGGGATGAGACTTTAATGAAATTCATTGTACTTGTGAGATCTGAAAACACTGGAAGCTGAGTTTATAGCAAACTACAGTTCTCAGTAATTCTAGCTGAATAAGGTTAGTGAAGGGAAAAATAAAAACATCTCTCCTTAACCATGGTTTCCTCAAAGCTTCTTACTGATTTAGCTATAAGTCCATCTTTGTGCCTATTACACAAAGATCTGCAATTTCTGAAATACTTATTGGATAGGTTTTCAATTTAGCAAGTATTTTACAGCTGCTTTTACATCCTTATTCCTCAAGCTATAGATCATAGGATTTAGCATAGGTGTCACTACACCGTAAAACAGGGAAATGAGCTTGTCAGAAGTTTGCAACTTGTTTTCTCCAGGCAGTTCTTGAGACGTGGGTTTGGCATACATAAACAAGATGGTATCATAAAATATAATTACTACAGTCAGATATGCTGAACAGGTAGAAAAAGCCTTGCGTCTTCCTGTGGCTGAGTTCATTCTCAAGATGGTGTAGAGGCTGAACATGTAGGAGATAAAAATGAGCAGCAGTGGAAGAATTAGAAATGCCATATTTGATATTGTCATGGTGATAATACTGAGGGATATATCAGCACAAGCAAGCTTGAGAACAGCTAATATTTCACATGGGAAATGATTGATAACATTATTCTCACAGAAAGGCAATCACATGGCAAGAGATGTTTGCACAACTGAGTTGATTCCACCGGACAGCCATGACACAGAAGCCATCAGTACATACACCACCTTGCTCATGATGACAGGGTATCTCAGAGGGTTACAGACGGCCACGTAGCAGTCAAAAGCCATCATGCCAAGGAGCAACATTCTGTTGACCCCATTGCAAATCCTAAGAACATCTGCACTGCACATACAGAGAAGGAAATGTTCCTTTTCTTTGAGATTAAGCTCATCCAGAAAAGAGGGGTTTCCCAGGAAGAAGTACATTGGGGTGTGAAGATGGGAATCAAAGATGCTGGCTATTATCAGAACACCGTTGCCAATTAGAATCACTAGATACATAATTAGAATTAGAACAAAGTCAACTATCTCAATCTTTGGGTATCCAGAAAGACCCAGAAGAAGAAATTCTAGCACAAATGTCTGGTTAATTTTATCCATGTCATCCACTTTCAGTATGTCAAAGGAAGATCTAATATAAAATATATTCACTGCCAAGAAAAGAATGTTACATGTTACATATTACCTGAACAACTGATTTTTTAAGAATGTATTATAAGGAGTGTTTGCTTGAAACTCTGACATCCAGCTATCTTCAACAATGTGTATGACTAGAATACAATAAAACTGGGAAGGATGGAAGTACCTATGCCCATTGCCAATATGTGAAGATCTACCTATGATCAAGCAAACATACAGAAGTAACCTTCCCTGCTGTTGAAGGCTTGTTCCTTGGTTGAGGTTTCTAAAACTCCTGACTAATTAGCAACTATAAGCCTGACTTCATCTGCCCCAGAAAGTAAGCAGTGGAGATGGCGAGAGACTACTCAACAAGGACTGGAAATATGATTCTGCAATTCATGATGGTCAAAACTTCACAGCAACTTTGATGTTTCTGGTGCATATTTCTTTCTACGCCTGACACTGCATACTCTATATTAGGCACTTTAATTTTTTAATAGACATTAATAATAATAAATTGAATAGCATAAACTGAAATTTAACATCTGTTTAAATGTAGATAGTTGTTGATCTCATTCCAGCTCCTCTTAGTATCTTGTGTGACTGTTCCTGTGACAAGACCATTGCATAGATCAGATCCACATGAATGTCACACACAGTCTTTGGAGAGTATTACATAGTCTCTTATTTTTATTCTGTGGCTTCAGAGTGTATCTTCATAATTTACTCACTTAAGTCAACCTAAGAAAACAGCAGGAAGGTTTAAATATTTTATATAAATAGGTATACACATGTGTATATGTACTACTACTTTATGCTTAACAAAATACAATCATTGTTTATATTACTCCCATTTTTTCAAATATTAAAACATGAAATTTTTCCAAGGTTAACCTCATAGTAAACAGTGAAGTAGAGCTCAAAGCTCAGATCAAGTGTAGTTCACAGTGTCACTAATTTTTATATACACATGAATCACCTGGGTATCTTGAAAAGCTTTAGATTCTGTTTTGGTTTTGGGGGCAGCTCCTGAGAGCCTTCATTTCTCGTAACAGCCCAGGGTTATACTTATGCAACAGGTCTTGAAAGCATTTGAGTAGCAAGTCTTTAATCTACACTGAGCTGGCAGATTATCCAGATATTTCTGATACAAATGGATTTTCTTTTGCCTTATTATGTGGATTGGCATACCAAACTGGAAAATGACAAGAACATATTCCTTTTGTGTTTTAGAGAAAACTCAATATTCATATACTCTTAAGAAAAAAATATTATTGAAAGAGTTAAATAGTCTTAAGGAAAAAATATTATTGGAAGCATTTTTTAAAGCAGGTTAAATGTGTGCCAGACTACTACAATAGCTTTTGAATATTACTGACAGCCTATCTTGAACCCAGTCATATTCCAAGCACAGTAAGGATAAATAAAAGAATAAAGTGCCTCCCACTACAGAGCTCACAATTCACTTAGGGATATAGGAAAAGTAGACATAAAATATATTATAAATATAATGACATTATGTAGCTTGAGTAAAATTTATAGATTTTCCCATAAGGAAAAAGTTTATGAGAAATAAATCACGCCAGGGAGAATTCAGGAAGAGTTTCAGAAATGGGCTGGATCTGGAAGCAGGGAAAGAATTAGACAAGTTTGGAAGAAAAGAAGGGGAGTATTCAAAAAGTGAGAAGGTGAGCAAAAGTTAGGAGTAAATGGATTGGCAGCACCTCCTTTTCGGACAAGGGAGTTTCCATGGTGGAGTGGTGGCAAGCGCATCTCAGAAGGAAAGTATGGCAGGTGCACAGAGAGGTTCTGAAGTCAGAGAATTTGGCATGTCTTTTTTTTTTTTTTAAATAGATCTTTGTTGGAATATAATTGCTTCACAATATTGTGTTAGTTTCTGTTGTACAACAAAGCAAATCAGCCATATGCATACGCCATGTCCCCATATCCCCTCCCTCTGGAGCCTCCCTCCCATCCTCCCTATCCCACCCCTCTAGGTCATCGCAAAGCACCGAGCTGATCTCTCTGTGCTATGTTGGCACGTCTTTTGGTGGGGAAGGAGTCTATCATTAGAAAGCACAGAACGTGGGTTGAACGCTTGGATCCTGTGATGTTAGTACCCGCCAAATTTGACATCACACTATAGGATTTTATGAGATTTTTAGCAGAAACATAATACAAGGAATTAAGATATTTAGATTAATGGGTTTGTCACATTACTGATTGTATGTGAAAACTGACCTTTCCATAATCACCACCACATTTGACATTGGTCAAAATCACAAGTTTAGCCCTCACGTGGGCTAACAGTGTTAAGAATTTCATTACAGCCAATTTTCCCCCACTCTGCCACTTAGTTTGCCATGTGATAGAAGTTGGGGAAATTACTGTAGAGCAGATATTACTTAGAGTCTAAAGTCCAGCTCAAAGGAGGGATTCGCACTACAGGAATAATTTAATTAAGAATACACAAGAGAAATATCACAACTTTGAAGAGAAAGACAATAAGGGAATATAAAATCACAATTTTGGAGGTGAAAACTTTAGCCCAAATGAGATTGTAAATTTTTATTTATTCATCTTAAGACCAGAACTTTCTTTAAAGAAGAAAAGAGGGAGGAGAAATCTTCATTTTTGTTGCCTAATCTTACTTCAGGATCTTATGTGCCATATTTTAGGCTTGAAATTAGCTCACTTGGCTGGTGTCACATGACTAATAACAGGAAGAGGAAGTATCCAAAGTCCATTGTCTTTACATTACTACCCTGCCTAACTGGTAACATTAAAATTTGTATAGAAATCATGTGTCAACAGCAGGGAATGGTTAGTGAGAACCTTAGAGAAGTAAGGGTCACAAAGACTACATTCATTCAACAGTGCCCAGAGAAAGGAGGCAATGATTCAATACTTACTCTACACTACTTCCTATGACAAATAAAAATTCTCCCCAAGAGGGCTCAGAAATTGGTCAGAGGATGTACTGGATAACGGACATAAGCACCCTTGATCAGACCAGTCAGTAGTGCAAATGGAAGAAGACAGCAAGATTTACCAGGACACATGAAGATGTTCTAGCCAGGCCCTTTGGGTCCAGGACTACAGAGCCTGTTGGCTTCCTCTTCCAGACAACTGCAATGACAATGCATCTGAGGCTACCTGAATTGCTTCTTGCCGTCTGCTCCAAGCCTTTCCCTCCTAGGCAGGAATCCCCTCACTAAGTCAAACCCACCTTGACCCAGGCTTGTCTTGCTACCTTTGGTTTACTTCTGTTCCCAGTGCTTTAAACTGTTTATGTTGTTATACTGTGAGGTAACAAGAGACATGGGGGAAGGAGCTTGCCTGTCTTGCTCATCCCTCTACACCTAAGCCTAATACAGCGGTAGCACATAATAGATGGGTTCTGACTGAATAGGTGAAGGCTTATTTTCTAAACTCTGAAGCATTTTCCCTGTGCAGCATTTGTGGATTAATTATCAGGAAAACTTTAATATGTCACATTTGTTCATCTGTAGCAGGCTTTAATTTTTTTAAATATCTTTCAGTTAGTATTAACAAGCTGCCATCTTATACAAATAATTACCAGTTTATGCGTTATAAGTACAGAGGATCATCTAACATTTATTGACACAGGTTTAGCGTAGTGGAAAAGTATCTCAGACTAGAATCAAAGTCTTTCGTTTGAGGTTCTATGCTTCTAATTTATAGCCTCAGTCTTCTAATTTGTAAGATAGTGATAAAGATACTTGCCTTACTTTCCTTGCAGGGAGATTTTAAAGAAATAATGTGATACCATATGGAAATTACTTTAAGGATTAACAGACATTGTACAAATAATAATGAAATAATAATAATTATAATGATTCTCAGATGTATTTTGGTGATAATAAATTGATACCTATATTGCATCAGGTTATTCACATTAAAAATTAATACTGAATAATAGCTTTAACTATAGATTGAAAAGGTACAGTTTCATGATATTCAACACTTACCATTACACAGATAAATTATTTCCACCTCCTAAAAGAACCCATTACTTCCTTTTTCGTACTTATGTCAGCATTATGAATTAAGGTCAAGTTCAACAAACAATGCCAGATCCCACAGATGTGGAAGAACAAATATTTGTTATGCAACAGTTTTAATTGTTCCCCAGTTCCCAAAGCAATTTAAACTTGCAATGAGAGACCTGTGGAATGGAGAAACTTCTTGGTACATTAGGGACAGTGGCCCACAGATACAATTAAGAATGGTGATGGGAACAAACTGTGGCTGAACTAAAGCTCCAAAAAGAAATGACATTCTCCTACTCATGTAACATATGAAAACAGGGGCAAATGTTCACCAAAGTAACTTTATGAGATGTGACAGCTTTTTTAGTTCAAATTATGATTACCAAAATAAAGTTAATTCAAAGTCAGGAATTACTATTCAGATGATAATTACCAAAATGAATGTTTGAATGGAAAATAATCTAGATATTATAAATGAAATAAAACAGATATTTGCTGTGAATTAAATGCATTCATTTAACATTTTTGCTTTTTTTATATTCATCCTTTTATATGAGTTAATTTGGCTCAGGAAGGCATCACCTTTTTTGGAATGAAAAGAGATACCAATAAGCAATAAAATAAATAAATTCACAGGACAAAAGGGAATTCATATGTTTAAGGCCACAAAAATAAAGAAGAAGAGGAGGAGGAGGAGGGATAAAAGTGAAGGAGAGGAAGAGGAGGAGGGGAAGAAGGCGTGAATTCAGATAGGTAATAATTCATCATCGAATTAAAGTGTTTTAGGAAAGTCTATTGAGTTATATTGTAGATAGTAACACTGAACTTTGGAAATAAAGACTTTCCCAGTCAAACAAAGCTGAAGTAGTTCACCACCACTAGACTCACCTTATAAGAAATGTTGAAAGGTGTTCTTCAAGATGAAATGAAAAGATGATAATTAGTAACATGAAAACATATAAAAACAGACAACACATTAGTAAGGGAAATATATAGTCAGTAATAAAATTCTAATTCTATAATAAGATGGTATGTTAGCCACTTAACTACACTATAAAGACTAAAGGAAAAGACCATTAAAAATAACTATAGCTACTATAATTTGTTAACGAATACACAATATAAAAATAGGTAAATTGTCATGTTAAAAACATAAAAGGGGGGAATTAAAGGGTAGAGTTTTGTATGCAACTGAAGTTAATTTGCTATTAGCATAAAACAGACTGTTATATGTTTTACACGACCTGCATGGTAACTACAAAATAAAAACCTATCATAATTCACAAAAGGTAAAGAGAAGGGAATCAGAGCATATCATAGGGAAAATCACCATCCATTTAAGTAGGCAGCAAGAGGGAAAAAAGAAGCGTGGAAATACATAACAGCCATAATGTAATTAATAAGATGGTTATTAGTAAGTCCTTACATATCAAAGATTACTCTAAATAAATGGATTGAAATCTCCAGTCAAAAGGCCAGAGTGGCTGGATGAATTAAAAAAAAAAACAAAACACCCAACAATATGTTGCCCACAAGAGACTCACTTCAGCTCTAAGGACACATATGAACTGAAACTAAAGGGATGGCAAAATATGTTCCATGCAAATACAAACCAAAAAAGGTTAGGGGCATCCATTCTTATATCAGATAAAATAGACTTTAGGACAGAAACTATCATGGGAGACAAAGAGGGTCATTATATAATGAGAAAGGAGTGGACTCATCAAGAAAATATAACAATTATATATATGCACCCTACATCAAAAACACCTAAATATATTAAGTAAATTCTAACAGATCTGATGGGAGAAATAGAGAGTAACGCAAAAATAGTAGGGGGCTTCAATATCCCACTTTCAGCAATGGATAGATCATACACATGGAAAATTAATATGGAAAGGTTGGATTTAAATCATACTTTCAACTAAATGGACCTAACAGACATATAGAGAACATTCTATCCAAGAGCAGCAAAATAGGCATTCTTCTCAAGTGAACATGGAACATTCTCCAGGATAGATCACAAAACATCTCGATCACAAGCTACAACACAAGTATTGGCATATTTAAAGATACCAAGGTACCAAGTATCTTTTTTTCATACCCCAATGGTATGAAATTAGAAATCAACAAGGGGAAACCTGGGTAATTTACAAACATGTGGAAACAAACAACACACTCATGAGTAACCAAAGTATCAAAGAAAAAAATCAAAAGGGAAGTAAAAATATATTGAAATAAATGAAAATAGAGACACAATGTACCAAAACCTATAAAGTACTGCAGAAGCAGTTCTTAAAGAGAAGTATATAGTGATAAATGCATATATTAAGGGAAAAAAGAGCTCTCAAATAACCTAACTTTAACTGCAAGGAACTAGAAAAAGAACAAATTAAGCCCAAAGTTACCAGTAGGAAGGAACACATAGAACAGAGTGTAAATAAATGAAATAAAGACCAGAAAAACAAGAGAAAAGATTGACAAACTAAGAGGTGGATTTTTGAAAAGATAAAATTTATAAAACCTTTAGCTAGGCTAACCAAGGAAAAAAGAGAGAAGACTCAAATGCATAAAATCAGAAATAAGAGACATTACAAATGATAGCAAAGAAATACATAGAAGTAATTGATGAATTCCTAGAAATAAATATCTTACCAAGACTGAATCATGAAGGAATGGGAAATCTGAACAGACCAATAATGAGTAGGAAAATTAAATGAAAATTATAAACTTCACAACAAAGACAGACCCAGGACCAGATGGTTTTACTGGTAAATTCTACCAAACATTTAAAGAATTAATATCAATCCTTCTCAAATTCATCCAAAAAATTAAAGGGGAAGGAGAATTCCCAAACTTATTTTAGGAGGCCAACATTACCCTCACACTAAAGCCAGATAAGGACACTACAAGAAAAAAAAAAACAACAACTACCGACCAATATCCCTGGTGAATATAGATGCAAAAATTCTCAACCAAATATTAGCAAACCATGTTCAATGGCACATTAGGATCATATGCCATGATCAAGTAGGATTTATCACTGGGATGCAAAGATGGTTCAACATATAAAAATCAATAAATGCAATACACCACATTAACAGAATAAAAGATCAAAATCACATGATAATCTCAATAGAAGCAGAAAAGAGAACTTGACAAGAAACAACATCTTCTCATGATAAAAAAATCATCAATAAATTGGGTATAGAGGAACATATCTCAACTTAATAAAGGCCATACATGACAGAACCATAACTGACATCACATTCAATGGTTAAAGGTGGAAAGTGTTTCAACTAGGATCAGGAACAAGTCAAGGGTACCCATTCTTGCCATTCTTATTCAACACAGTACTGGAAGTCCTATCTAGATCAAGCAAGTAAAGAAATAGATCCAAATTGAAAAGGAAAAAGTAAAATTATCTCTATTTGCAGATGATATCATCCTATGTACAAAAAAATCTTAAAGACTCAACCAAAAAACTGAACTAAGCAATGAATTCAGTAAGATTGTATGATATAAAATCAACATTCAGAAATCAGTTGCATTTCTATACATTAACAATAAAACATCTGAAAAAGAAATAAGTGAAACAATCCCATTTACAGTATCATCAAAAACAATAAAATATTGATACTTAGGAATTAATTTAACCAAGAAAGTGAAACTACAAGACCTTGATGAAATCAAAGAAATTGAAGAAGATACAATTGGAAATCTACTCCAAGTTCATGTATCAGAAGAATTAACATTGTTAAAATATCCATACTACCCAAGTCATTTATAGATTCAACGCAATCCTTATAAAAATTCTAATTGCATTTTTCACAGAAGTAGAAAAAAATCATGAAATTTGTATGAAACCGCAAAAGACCAAACACAGAGGAATCCTGAGAAAGAAGGACAAAGCTGAAGGCATCACACTTCCCAATTTCAAACTATACTACAAAACTATAGTAATCAAAAGAGTATGATACTGGCATAAAAATAGACACATAGACCAATAGTATAGAATAGAGAGCCCAGAAATAAACCCCCACATATACAGTCAAAAAATATTTGCCAAGGGAGCCAAGAATACTCAATAAGGAAAGTATACTCTATTCAATAAATTGTGCTGGGATAACTGGATAACCATATGCAGTAAAATGAAATTGTACCCCAATCTCACACCACTCACAAACTTAACTTGAAATAGATTAAAAACTTAAACATAATACCTGAAATTATAAAACTCCTAGAAGAAAACATAGAGAAAAATTTCTGTGACATTGGTCTTGGCAATGATATTTTGCATATGACACCAAAAGCAACAACAACAAAAATGAACAAGTGGGACTACATCAAACAAAAAAGCTTCCCCACAGCAAAAGAAATAACAACAAAATAAAATACAACCTATGTAATGGGAGAAAATACATGCAAACAATATATCAGATAAGTGGTTATTATCCAAAATATATAACTAAGTCATACAACTCAATAACAAAAAGTAAACAGTCCAATTAAAAAATGGGCAGAAGAACTGAATTGATATTTTCCAAAGAAGACATACAACTGGACAACAGGTACATGAAAAGATGCTCAGCATCATTAATCATCAGGGAAATGCAAATCAAAACCAAGATCAAATAGCACCTCACACCAGTCAGAATGACTGCCATCAAAAAGACAAGAGAGAACAAGTGTTAGATGTGGAGAAAAAAAAGGCCTGTGCACTGCTGGTGGAAATATAAATTGCTTCAGCCACCAGGAAAACAGTATGAAGATCCCTCAAAAAATTAAAAATAAAACTACTATATGATCCAGCAATCCCACTCCTTGGTACACCTCCAAAGAAAATGTAAGCAAGATATCAAAAAGATATCTGTACTTGCATGTTTATTACAGCATTATTCACAATAGCCGAGATATGGTAACAACCTAAGTGTCTGTCAAGGGGTGAATGGATAAAGAAGATGTGGTATATACAGAAAATAGAATAATATCCAGCCATGAGAAAGAAGGAAATCCTGCCATTTGGGACAACATGGATAGACCTTGAGAGCATTATGGTAAGTGAGATATCAGGCAGAGAAAAACAAATACTGTCTGATATCATTTACATGTGGAATCTAAAAATGCTGAACTAATAGAAACAGAAATTAGAAAGTTGGTTACCAGAGGCTATGGAATGAGGGAACTGGGGAGATGTTGGTCAAAGCATATAAACTTACAGTTAGAAGAGGAATACATTCTGGGAATCTAATACACAGCATTGTGATTATAGTTAACAATATTTTCTTATATACTTGAAAGTTTCTAAAAGACTACATCTTAAATGTCTTACCACCAAAAAAACATAATTATGTGATGGGATGAAGGTGTTAGCTAATGCTAAGTGGTACTGCTATTACTATATATATATATATATATATATATATATATATATATATATATGTGTGTGTGTGTGTATCAAATCAACATACTCAAGCTTACCCAATGTTACATGTCAATTATATGTCAATAAAAATGCAGAATAGCACATAAAATATATAGATTTTGAGTTTTTCAGGTTGAACAGAGAGAAAGATGTTTGGGAAAGAGGACTCAAGTCCTGCCTCCTTTCAACATCCTTTATTCCTGTGGTGGTCTTTTAGTAGAAATTACTACTGCAAGCAGTAACTATAAATAGTAAAGCAACATATAACTTCATAATATACAAACTATAGACAGCATCTGAGGAACTAAATGAAAAATTGTCCATCTGTTTACAGGTATATACTCTGAGTGTCCACCATTCTCAAGGCACATCTTCAGATAGTTCTATGATACAGAAAAGTAAAATAGAAAGTTTTCTGCCCTAAGTATTTTTCAGTCCCTTTAGGGAAACTTGTTGCATAGATATATATGTGATATATATATATATATATATATATGATATATATATATATCATATATATATACGTATATACACACATACACACACCTCACAGTCAATGATAATATCTTTTTGTTCCTCAGTTACTCAACCATTAAAATGAAGATAATAATAGCATGTATCTCATAAGATTGTAATAAGCATCAGATAAGTGAAATACATGAAAAGTGCATAGAAAAATGCTCCTTGCCCCCAACTCAATTAGTATTATTTATTATTCTCTGGTATTAAATGTCAGATGCCTGTGCAGCATAAATTATAGCATTTAGAGTGAACTAAATTTAGAAAAAATACGTAGGTTAAGAAGAAATTACCAATTTGAAAAAGTAGGCTTATCTGAAAAAGCTTTAACAGAAAGTTACTGAGAAAGGAGGATTCATTTCAGGAGCAAAGGTTGAGTTTGAGTGCAAATCTTTGTTATTAAAGTCAAAGAGGAATGGTTTTTCATAAAAGGTTACATTCTGTTCCATATGCTTCAACTCTGACCTGGACCTAGAGGGAAAATAAAGTTCAGTTTTAATTTTTTATTGACATTTGTCATTTTCAATTGTTTACATCCTTCTAACCTAACTTTCCTGCATCCATTGCAGGGTGGGGATGCAAAATTCTAACAGCTCATTCCAGGCTCTTATCAGTGCAAGATGGGGCAGTGTTGCAAATAGATTGCAGGGGCAAGAGTCACAAAAGCTGAATTTCAGGTCTTTTTTTACCTTCTCATATACTGGCTGGACAAACTTCAGCAAAATATTTCAACTTTCAAAGTCTGAGGCTCTAAATTTGTATAATAGGAATAACTGTACTAACTCATGGTAGTAGTCTGAGAAACACATTAGATATTTGAAAGCACTATGCAAGTGAAGGCAATTTACACAATTAATTGTGGATAGTTTTCAGATAATTTCCCCAAAAAAACAGCAATACTTATTAAAGACTTTTTTCTGTTTGGGTCTTAAATCTTCAAATGTTGTGAGAAGGTAGACAGTGATATATGTTTCATGTTTGAGTCATATTACAAAAGGAACATACCAATTATATAATTGGGTCTAACTACATTCCCCCTGGGGTGTTGGGAAGTTTATAATCCTCCATGCTTACATTCCTAATTTTACTTTGTTGCAAATATTGAACCCCTCCCTGGCTTGCCCCAAAATGCATTTAAACTGCCTTGCTATGCTAATGGTTGGTCTTTTGGAGGACATTTCTGGAGCTCAAAATGTAGAGGAGCAGTTAGATAACCCCAAAGGCCCCAAGAATCTCTGGGTTATCTTACATATTTCTTTTCTGAGATTGAACTAGAAACTCTGGACCTGAGAGTCAGAATATTTTAAATAGATTCATCTATCAGTTTTACCTGAGGAATAAACTAATGATAAGTCAAAACTTGAAGAAAATAATTATAGCACCTTACTTTTTACCCAATGCTCACTAATATCCCCTCTCTTTATCCTGAAAATTATTACATAAAATGGAAAGCATTTCTTGAGGCTGTAAAGCAAAAGAATATTGATCTCAAATCAAGGAAAGGAAACCATTCCTAGGGCTCAGAGTTACATAAATGTCATAATGTTCCATATTCTTCTGTTGTAAATGTGGTTTTTCAAATTAAGGGTAAGATATCGATTTTATATGCTTTAACTGGATATATTTATTTTCTCATTTGTCAAGTTTTCATTATTTAGTGTCATAAAGCTTCGTGTTATATTTTAGACCCTTACTGGGTAATTTTCACAATAAAGATCTTAGGTAGGAATTGGCTTCATTTAAAGAAGAGAAAAAAAGAAGTTCCAAATCTTTCAGTTTCAAATCTAGGTACTCGAAAATAAAATTCAGTGCTCTTTGCTACATCTGCCTCTTCAGAAACATTGATTCTGCCTCTCCTCCCCTCCCCAGAGCAGACAGAATGAGAGCATTAGATTCCTTTAATTGGTGATCTTAGAGAAATTATTGCAAAACAGATGTGTTATCTGTTATTTTCTTTAGCATCTAAACAATTTGAATGCTATTATTGGACCTATAATCTGCTGAAAAAAATTAATTCTGTCCCAAATGTGTGGAACTGCAATGTAATCATTTGACCATCATCAGCAGTTTCTATGACCACTGTAATAAAAAAAATATATTTTTAAAACGTTTTTAAATGCAGCTGAGATACCATATCACCTAAATGATTATACTCAAAATAATTGTTGAATTCAAATTAATTAAGACAAAAATATGATTCCTATATCTAACCCTCTAAATACGAATAAACACAAACCACGTCTTCCATGAACCCTTTCGGGAAGCTCCTTGGGCCAGGATCACTGTAATCAGTACCTCTTTATCCTAGTGCCCCTGAGTTCCAGAGTAAGCTTTGACTCCAGAGAATAAATTATGTAGAAGCAAAAATCCACCATAGGCCCTTTATCTCTTGTTTTGATTATTTGTGACCTGGATTAATCTACTAACTTTGTATGACAGAAATGTTCCAGGAAAAAAAGAGCATCTATTCCATCTATTCCTACATTGTGCCAAGTGATATAATTTGTAGGAGAAATTCGGCTTAGTGGAACAAATTTGTGGCTGTCCCGTTCTCCACACATCTGTCATTCTGTTTGGATTCCAAGTTTACTTAATTTAGCCTCTCTCCAATTGCCATTAAAACCAGTAAGATTAACACAGCACAACCTTTCCTGTCTGAGATAACACAGTGTTTTGGAAAGAGTGTGAGCTTTAGAGCCAGTCAACACTTGCTTCCTACACACAATTAATTAGGCACAGAACACTGAGCAAGTAATTTACCTTCTCTCAGAATTGCTTTCCTTGTTTCTAAAATGATAAGGCAGTAGCTTGGGAAAATTCCCTGTAAGCTTCAAATTGTAAAGTCATATGAAAGTTGTTTAACAAATATACTAAAATATCTGTATAGAGAAATATCCTTTGGTCTTGAGAAAAATAAATGTTGTAATGACTTCACTTGCTCACCACCATCCCTAATTATATTGCCTGGCACACACTAAGCCATTGCCATATATATGTTGAATGAATTAATGAACAAGCATTTGGATATTGCATTTCACTTGCAAAGCGCTTTCATCATATGATATCATTGGATTCACTCATGGAATCTATGAAGAAGCTATTGGTAACTTTACAGATGAGTAAACCTAGACTCTGAAAAGTAGTGCAGCCCTCACTTCCCTAGCATGAGAAAGATCTAGAATTTGAAATTAGGTTTCCTAAGAATGTAATTTTGGGCCTCATACTCTTTTAATTACAACTAATTATGACCCCAGTAAGAGTCAAATGTGTTTTAAGTTTAAGTTTAAGAAAACCATAATTCAAAAAGAGACATGTACCAAAATGTTCATAGCAGCCCTATTTACAATAGCCCGGAGATGGAAACAACCTAAGTGTCCATCATCGGATGAATGGGTAAAGAAGATGTGGCACATACATACAATGGAATATTACTCAGCCATAAAAAGAAATGAAATTGAACTATTTGTAATGAGGTGGATGGACCTAGAGTCTGTCATACAGAGTGAAGTAAGTCAGAAAGAGAAAGACAAATACTGTATGCTGACACATATATATGGAATTTAAGAAAAAAAAAGGTCATGAAGAACATAGGGGTAAGACAGGAATAAAGACACAGACCTACTAGAGAATGGACTTGAGGATATGGGGAGGGGGAAGGGTAAGCTGTGACAAAGTGAAAGAGCGGCATGGACATATATACACTACCAAACGTAAGGTAGATAGCTAGTGGGAAGCAGCCGCATAGCACAGGGAGATCAGCTCGGTGCTTTGTGACCGCCTGGAGGGGTGGGATAGGGAGGGTGGGAGGGAGACGCAAAAGGGAGGGGATATGGGAACATATGTATACATATAACTGATTAAATTTGTGATAAAGCAAAAAATAAAAATAAAAAAATAAAAAAATAAAAAAATAAAAAAAAAAAATAAAATGTGAAAAAAAAAAAAAAAAAAAAAAGAAAAATAAGCCTCCTCTAATTTTGATGGAATTACCTTAAATGACTTCACAAAATTTTGTGTAATTAAATTCAATAAGTTATACAGTTCTATCTTATACAAGCAATTCATATTTTTCCCAATTCATCAAGGAATAGATTCCATTTTTTGGCAGTAGTGATTCATTTTGATACTCTTTCTATTGATTTTTATAGCTTACTGAAACAGGATGATTATATGTCCGTTTTATTTACCCAAACCAATTGAAAGTGATTATTTATAACATCAACAGTAGGCAAACTATACTCAGACTCACTGACCAGTAATCAAATATAATAATGTCAACTGTCTTTTATGGAATGCCTATTAAATATGAAGAATCATAAGTACTCTATCACATACCAACCCTACAAGGTAGTTATAATACTCATTCTACAACTTAAATACCTTATTCAAGATCACCAATCTACAGGTCAGGAAACTGGGATCCAGTGTATCTAACTCCATAGCCATTCTCTTTTTATAATTAAAAGATGCATATATATATCATACGTATAATTAGAATAGCAAACACCCTTACTGAATACCTACTATGCATCCATAACTATGTTAAATTCTTCATATGTACTGCCTCATTAATTCTCAGAATAACAATATCATCAAGTATTTTTAAGTTCCTCATTTTAGAGACATTGAAACTGAGGCTTAGAGAGGTACAGTGACCTCACTGAGGTCGCAGAGAGAGTGCCTGACAAAGCTGAACTGTCTAACTCCAGAATCCAATGTTCTCAACCATCTCACTCTTCTGCCTCTTAAATGACAGAAAATGCTTTACTCCAGTAGAATCAGGCAAAACCAGTAACCAGAAGTATAATGCATAGGTGAGGTCCTATTTATCACAGAGAATCTCACAACCCTAAAATATTCTCTTCAGCAATACATGTTCTTAAATATTTTAACAAAACACATGGGGAATGCCTGAAAGAACTAAAATATTGTAGTTTGGTACAAGAAAGACTCAGAAACAGCAATCTGGAAGTACTCAAAAAGCTGTCATGAAAAAGGAGCATATACTTAATTCTTGTTCCACAAGGAAAGGTGAGAGTTGCATACAGAGAGTTATATATATAGTTAAATGTAAAGAACTTTCTAATAATGAGAGTTGTCCAAAACTAACCTGAGTGCCCTCATAAAGTGCTCTAACCATCACTGGATTGGGGGGCAGAAGTAAAATGAACATCAACCACACTATAGGTGTGTTTCTGTAATCTCCTAAGGGTTAGAACTAGATTAATTTTAAGATGATTTCCAAATCTGAGATGCAATCATTTAGAATTTGACTATTCCAATAGTATGATTGTATAAGAGTATGTATTCAATTATCTTTACCTTGATTGAGATTATTCCAAAATAAATGAAATATAGCATTCCCCTTAAAGAATAAATTAGGATTGTCATTGCAGCATTGTTTACACTAAAAAAAAATGAAAGCAAGGTAGATGTCCATTATTTGAAAACAGATTAAATAAATCTTGAAACATGAATATAATATAACACTATGGGTTGGTCAAAAAGTTCATTTGGGTTTTTCCATAACATCTTCTGTAATATACAGGCATTATAATCATGTTCCCTGAGTATTTGATGATATGTGAAAAAATGCTTATGATTTAATGTTAAATGTAAGAGGGTGTAAATTAGATAAACATAGAAATTTTATGACCTATAATATAATGCTTCCCATGTTTATCTTTAAAATTTTTGAAACTGTCTTTTTCTATCAACTATGTCCAAGTTCATCCCAATGTTGATCATAGTGCCTGCCCAATAACAGGTGCTCAAAAAATACTTGGTAAATGAAAAATGGGAAAAGAGCATGACATATTTTTAATAAAGTTTTTTTTTTTTTTTTTTTTTTTGGCGGTATGCGGGCCTCTCACTGCTGTGGCCTCTCCCGTTGTGGAGCACAGGCTCCGGACGCGCAGGCTCAGCGGCCATAGCACACGGGCCTAGCCGATCCGCTGCATGTGGGATCTTCCCAGACTGGGGCACGAACCCGTGTCCGCTGCATCGGCAGGCGGACTCTCAACCACTGCGCCACCAGGGAAGCCCTTTAATAAAGTATTTTGGAGAGATTAGTTAATATTTTTAAAATATCCATCTGTTCCATGCATTAGACATAAAACAACATTGTTATGGTAAAACAAAACCAAATATAACCAGAGGAGAAAATTTCATTCATATTTTTCAGGGATAATATGACAATCTTAATGAAAATTTAAATAGCATATCAAAAATAAGAAGGAAAACCACAAATTGGAAATTTGCAGAAAATTTAAAAAATGTTACTCTATTAAGAGTTCATACAAATTAAGAGGAAAACTATCAAAATACCAAGAGATAGTTAAGCAAAGAGTACAGATGCATAATAAAAGGGAAAATATAATAAATGAACATAAAGGAAATAGTCAATCTAACTACCAATCATAGGAATAAAAAGTAAAACAAAGTAATGTTTTATACAAATAGAAAAGAATAAACACCTTCTCTTGTTCTAGAAAATATATTTAAAATGGTGTGTGCAAATACCACAGTAGCAGGGTGATAAAATGTTAAAGTTTGGAAAATAATTTTTCATATGTATGAAGAATTCTCTCAATTCATATCTTTCCATTCTATAATCCCATCTCTAGAGATTAAGTTATTTCCAGTAGAAGGAAAAGCAGATTAGATTGCCTGATACACAGATAGCAATGGTCATTATAACAAAATCTCAAAATATTAAAAACAAATTAAATTATCGAACAATATTAAAATTAAAGTCTTGATTATTCTTCAAATGTTAAAAAGGAATGTAAAAAAGACTGAAAAGTCACAGAAAATTATTGATTTAAAATGGAAAATTCTAATTAAAATTTATCCATACTAGTATAAAGAAAAATCATTTGTGTGTGGTTGAGAATTAACAAAAATATGGATGACAAAAATAGTTTAAAGAGGTAGAATGACTTATTTAGGATTTTATTAGGATTGAACTAGTATTATTTGTGGAATAAGAAGAAAAACAAATTCTTGGGGAGAGTTTAACTTTTTTGAGAACTATTGGACATATTCTGATTTAAGCCCCAATATATGTTGAGGTCATCAAATAGTTCAAGGATTATTCCAAGAAATGTATGGCTGGGTAAGGTTTTTGTTAACTCCGGATAACTGGGTTTTTGGAACAAGCAGAAGTAGGGAACTTTATCTCTAGAGACTCCTAAGTTTCTGACTCACAACCTTAGGGACTAAAGAAGTTTATAAAAATCAGTGCTAAATTAGCTTCCAAAAGAAGCTGAGTCTCTTGAGTAAGTGTTAACTTTAAGACAAATCTTGGGAAACTAGAGTTGCATCATTGATCTTCTTTTAATACCTTTTATTTCCCTCATGCCTCTTAAGAATATTCATGTACAGACAAATTGCCTGATTGTGGCTGTTCTTTCTCACATTTCTTTTTAGGAAGGAGCAACAGTTTTTCAAGTTGAGAATCTTCTGGTCTTATTTGAAAAATGCAAATGAAATTCAAATTCTTGGGAATTTTTTCTATTACTTAATAGAATGGAATGGTGTGAATGACTTTAAATGACTTTAAAACTCAGTCAGAAGGTAAGATGAAGAGAGAAGTTTTTATTTAAATTATGTCACAAGAAAAACATCTTATCAATAAATATAAAAACTTTTGAGTTAAGGTGACCATTGCTAGTGAGATTATGAAAATACATATATATATTTATATATGTGTAAAGGAAAAAAAGATAAAAACCCAGGCAACATCTCCAAGACCAGGATACCACTTAATTTTTTTAAATCCCAAAATATTCCATGGAAGAGACTAGTGAGGAAAAGAAAGCTGTTTGCAATGCAACAGACCCTTATAAATTACAGGCTAATGGCTACTATATTCGAGTATTGAGAAGTATCAAGTTCACTAAAATCTTAAGAAAAAAGTATCTGGAGAAAAAGCCCCTGGTGATTTATACATTATTCACACATAAACTATGCTCAGTAAGAGATTGCGGATACATTAGATAAACATGTTTATGGTAAAAATAGGATTAGAAACAAAAAATATGTAACAGAGGGCAGAATTAATTGTGAGTGTTAGTCTGAGCCCTAGAAGGCCAAAGCAAAAGAAAATATATTAAAAATTTTTGAGCTCTCATTTATATAACTAATCAAATTCCACAATCTAGATCTTAATTCTCTACACTAAATCTGAAAGAAATTTTGGGCATGTTTTTCATTTGAATTCATTATTGGGATAATGTTTTCATAAGTGGAAGTCAATGAATGTCTTCAATGTTTTCAAAAGAGGCAAATACATATTTAATGTGTATTAAATGATCATATGGGTCCTTGAGTGCATCATATTAAATTGTGATTTTTATTTAAAAATTTATAAACAAGTAAACATTGTGACTTAGTGGTAAAAATGGGGGCTTGGGGATCATAAGGATAAGGGTTCAAATAATAGTTCTGGTATTTACCAACTATAAGATATTGAAAGTTGTACTTGACCTTTAAAATCTCAAAATAAATTCTTCATTGTTAAAAAATTCATAATAATACTTGGATTATTATGAAAGTTAAATGATAAAAATTACATGAAGTGCCTAATACAGACTAGGACCTCACATGTTTTCACTTACTCTTCTATTTGTGAGCTAAAATAATACATCTTTCCTTGTGGTATATTAATTGAAGATTACAGTTTATAAAATCTATAAATTGAGAGTTGGCAAATCCATTTATCTTGGCAAAATATCAATTGTCTTAACTGATCTTTTTAGAAGAACTGGACAGGATAACAAAATTATTTCCTCTAGTGAGAATTTAGAGTATAGATGGTTATCTGTTTTTCATTGAAAAATCTTAGTACTTTAAATATTAGATCTTTAAGTAGCCGAGTCAATAAAACAAAGCAAAAAAAATTCTAGAAAGTTAGAGGCTTTCTAGAAAATTACACAGCTTGACTTCTGGCTTGGATAAAAAAAAGTCACAGACTTTCCTTTAGGTCTGTTACAACACTAAAACGGTGCCTGGATGAAGTCCCACAACACTGAACCACAGAGTGATTACTTCTAAAAGAACAGGAGTTGGGTGACAGGGATTAGAGGACAGCTAGGATCCAGGCCAGTTCAGAGCCTTAACAAATAAGAATTTCACCTTCTACTGACAATTCTGTTCTAGGCATAAATGGTCTGCTATCTCTTTTGAGACTATACGATTAAGTTAAGAACTCAAGTTCTTTATCTTGGTTTACCTCCTAAAAACAATAAACACTGTTAACCTGCAAGATTTTCAGAGTAGGGATTATAATTGCTCTAGGTCTACCAGAAATAGGGGGTTCCTATGCATAACTGGACAAGGCACACCAGTACAACTCAGCCTCAACGCGTAGTCTCTAGACACCTAAGACAATCACTGCACTGTTTGAATTGTTTTAGCATTTTTTTGCTCTGCATTAATTTTCCTAACATTATTGGACACCTGCTTCAACGTTTTTTTAAATTATATTTTCCTTTCTGCATATTTATTTTAGAAGTTTGAGTAATTCAGAAAAGTAGAAAAAAGGTCCCTAAAATAACCATTAATGTTTTGGATATTTCTTTCCAGTCTTTCTGTTCTGTCTAGGTTATCTTGGTTTAGATTTTCATTTTGCAAACAATGTTATAACTGTTTTGTTTCTGTTTTCACTTAATCATTTTAAATAATTTAAGTTATCATTTTTGGGTTAGTATAAATTTCTCACAAATATCATATTAATAGATGCATAATGGCCCACCAAATGAATGTACTATAATTATTTAACAATTCTCCTAGCATTAGACAAGAATGAAAAACTCTTTTAAAAGATAACTTCCAATAACGCTAAAGATCTAGTAAAAATGGAATTACCCAATATACAGATAACCATGGAAAGCGATTTTATTAGAAACTAGCAAAAATCTTTTAAAAACCTTCATTCCCTTGTTCCCAGATTCTGGGAATCCATTTAGGGAAGTAAAGCTAAATGGGGAAAACATTTCAGGCACAATGCAATTCAACAGAGTGTTTGTTGACTGCTTCTTAAAAGGTACACTAGCATAGCAAGAGTAATGAAAATGAAAACAATTCCCTCTCTACTACCCATTTTCCTCCCCGCCCCCCCGCCCCGCCATTTGAAAGCATTACAGCAGATTGGTAGTATCTCTTTAAAAAGTTTGCAAGTGAAATTTTTTGCAGCAACTATCTAAGGGCTGTTAGGATACCAAATGTACACCATAATTATTTTCTATAAGTAATTTCCAAAGAGAAATCAGCTTTTAGAAGATGTTCCTAGAAAAGAAAAGAGAGGGCATTTGACCTGATTCACATCTTTCCTCTCAAAACTTCAGTACATACAGACCCCAGATGACTGAAGTTTCTTTAAAGCCTCTATCAGAATTTTATTCCCAGAGAAAGAGTAGGTTGATATGTGCAACTACAGTCAATCAAATTCCAATCTTAATACCAAGTAAAAGTATATCCCAGCCTACCCACCACTCCCTACCTTCTTTGAAATGTATACCTACAAATTAGGGTACAGCTTGAATTGGATGAGAGTCCTCCTTTCCATAGCCAATAGATATATAAATATTCTATTATGCTGATTGAATTGTCTCACCATTGTAAACTGGAGTTTTCACAGAAAGCAGAATAACCTGTTGGCAAATGACTATCACAGAGAGAAATGGCCAATCCTATACCAGAAACATAGCTACTGTTTTAAAACCCTAAGTAGAAACCCATCCATTGGATCAATTTTTTTCCTCTAGGGATATTTTTTAAGCTAGATAGAATATTTTGAGGATGAAGAGGTGTTTTCAAAATTATGCTCTTTTACTTATTTATTATAAAGAAGAAGGTCATCTACTAATATCTACTCTTTAAATATTTTCATATTAAAATCATTTTCTCCATACTCTATGGCACACAACTCAGATCTTGAACCGATATCAAATTCCTTTCTTGGAAAATATTAAGCCTAATTGCAAATTCAGCAAATGGAGAGGAATGACTTTCATATGGACAGATAAAAGGCCAAATCTTCTGTGTGTAATTTGGTTGTTTGTATTTCTAAAATCTAAAGAACCCAAAGCTAATTGCAATATAGGCTTACACAGAAGTCTCACCTCAAAATCTCACCAAAATGTTTAGTTTTGCATTGTTTGTTACTCAATTACAATCCTACATACAACTGAAACACCAATGGCATGCTCCAATGGTATCAGAGAGAGATGGTCTAAAAGGCCTTGCTATTCATGTGCTTATAGACAAGTAGTATCAGCAGCATCTGGAGACATGTTAATAAATTCAGATCTTAGAACTCACTTCAGAACCACTGAATGAGAATTTTTTTCAAAGATTTCCCATGTGACTCATCTGTATACTAAAATTTGGAAACACTCCCCTAGATGGGTGGTTCTCTTCCTAAGTTGCACAATAGAAACATCTGGAGAGCATTATTTTAAAAGATGCCTTATTCCCACTCCTTAGAAAACTTGCATAATTTTGGGAGGGCAATAACCATGCAAATAAAAAAGGGGGGATGTAAATCAGAAAATGTAGATTTGAATAGTAGTTTGTCCACTTATTGTGTTTTAAAATACTTTTACTTCTATTAACTTTATTTTCCTCAAAGAATTATAGTGATGATAAAATAAGTAATATGTGTGAGCTTATTCATAAATTGTAAAACCCTAAACCAATGTTATTGTTAATGACTGGAATGGTATAAAATCAAATATCTCCAAAATAATGATATTCAAAGTAAGTCTGTGGGTCAACTGAATCAGAAATAACAAATGTTTATTAAAATGCAAATAGTTCTTCCCTGGCTCAGAACTTGTGCATCACAATCTCAGGATATAGAATACAGAAGTCTGTATTTTTAATAAACTACCAATGTAATTATTGCATGTCTTCTATCCCTAACTTATGAGCTAGAAGAGGAATTTGAAAAGCTAAACTGAGTTGTAAACCCACTCCAGCTAGTACTGACACACTTGTTGCCCTACCTCCAATTATCTCTTACTTTGTATGATAATACTACATAGACTCCTTAAACCCACATCTCTTCTGGATTACTCCAGGTATGAAAAAGTAAAATGGAAAGGACCAATTGGACAGAGATTGAGTTCATTCTACAGGGACTTTCTGAGCACCCAAGAGCCGAAAAACTCCTTTTTGTGATGTGCTTGGTGAGGTACCTGGTAATCCTCCTGGGGAACAGCACCTTGATCATCCTCACTCTCCTGGATTCCTGCCTTCACACCCCTATGTACTTCTTCCTTGGTAATCTTTCCTCCCTTGACATTTGGAACACATCCTCCTTTATCCCCTCATCACTGATACACTTTCTATCAGAGAAAAAAACCATCTCCTTCACTAGATGTGTTGTTCAGATGTCTGTCTCTTACACTATGGGGTCTACAGAGTGTGTGCTCCTAGCAGTGATGGCATATAACTATTATGTAGGCATCTGCATCCCTTTGAGATACACCATCATCATGAGCAAGGCACTTTGTATTCAGATGGCAGCTCTCTCCTGGGGATTGGGCTTTCTCAACTCATTGACAGAAACAATTCTGGCAATACGGTTGCCCTTCTGTGGAAAAAATGTCATCAATCATTTTGTTTTTGAAATATTGGCTTTTGTCAAGCTGGCTTGCACAGATATTTCCTTGAATGTGATTACTAAAATGTTGAGCGATGTAATATTTTTGTTTGCTCCATTACTGTTGGTATCTCCTACATTTTCATCCTTTCTACTGTACTAAGAATCAGTTCAGCTGGGGGAAGAAAAAAGGCTTTTTCCACCTGCTCAGCCCACATAACAGTGGTGACTGTGTTTTATGGGTCAATCCTCTTAATGTATATGAAGCCAAATTCCAAAGACTCTGCCTTTGACAAACTGATTGCCCTGTTCTATGGAGTAGTCACACTCATGCTCAATCCTATCAAGCTCAATGACTGAGGAATACAGAGGTGCATGGAGCTATGAGAAAATTGGCAGCTAGACTGGTTCTGGAGGAAAGGATGAGGAACTTACATCTTTGAGTTTATGCACAAAATAAGCTCTTATATTGGAGGCAAAGTTTTTAATATAAAAAGAACAAAGGAAATAAAGGTTATATGGAAAATCACAGAATTTAAGAGTTGGTACCACAATGTCCATTGCAGCACTATTTACAATAGCCAGGACATGGAAGCAACCTAAGTGTCCATCAACAGAGGAATGGATAAAGAAGATGTGGCACATATATACAATGGAATATTACTCAGCCATAAAAAGAAACGAAATTTAGTTATTTGTAGTGAGGTGGATGGACCTACAGTGTATCATACAGAGTGAAGTCAGAAAAACAAATACCATATACTAACACATATATATGGAATCTTAAAAAAAAAAAAAAAAGGTTCTGAAGAACCTAGGGGCAGGACAGGAATAAAGACGCAGATGTAGAGAATGGACTTGAGGACACAGGGAGGGGGAAGGGGAAGCTGTGACAAAGTGAGAGAGTGGCATGGATATATATACACTACCAAATGTAAAATAGCTAGTAGGAAGCAGCCACACAGCACAGGGAGATCAGCTCGGTGCTTTGTGACCATCTAGAGGGGTGGGATAGGGAAGGTGGGAGGGAGACACAAGAGGGAGAGGATATGGGGATATATGTATACGTATAGCTGACTCACTTGGTTATACAGCAGAAACTAACACATCATTGTAAAGCAATTATACTCCAATAAAGATGTTTTAAAAAAAGATAAGAGTTGGAAAGAAATTTCAAGGTAATAATCTAACTTTATCTTTTATGAAAATAAATTATAAAAATGTAGGGACAACTAGTCTAAGAAGTGACAGTAAACTTTTAGAAAGAAGAAAAATACTGAAATTAAGTTTTTCAAAAAAAATCCAGTGCTCATGTCTACTTAACAAGTAAAACGTATATTTTTCACTCCCCTTTTTGAGAGAACTATTTGAGTTCACGTTTTTTCTATTTATTATTGGTTTGTGTCTTACCCAACAACTTGATCTGGCACCAACCTAATTTTGCTGGTACATATTTTTCCTTCTTCTATCCATCCCCATGTATCTCCCACCCCCTTTGCACACACTCTGCTGCATTCACTATGTAGTTATCCAAATATATCATGTTCTTTCACACTTAAGGACAATAGTATATGTCACTTCATCCCCATTATATTTCTCCTATGGTGGCATCTTAGCCACCTAATCAAAGACAATTAAGTGTTATATTTTCTGGAATATCTATTTCAGAATTTGGACCTAGAGCATATTATGCTCAGTGAAATGAGTCAGGCAGAGAAAGAAAAATACTCTATGTTACCACTTCTATGTGGAGTCTCAAAAATAAAACAAATGAATGTATGTACCAAAACAGAACAGACTCACAGATATAGAGAACAAACTAGTGGTCACCAGTGAGGAGAGAGAAGTGGGGAGGAGCAAGATAGGGATATGGGATTAAGAGACACAAACTACTATGTATAAAATAAATAAGTAACAGGATATATTATGCAGAAGAGGGAAATAGATCCATTATTATGTATAACTTTAAATGGAGTATAATCTAAAAAATATTGAATCACAATGTTGTACACCTGAAACTAATAAATATTGTAAACCAACTATACTTCAATAAAAAATAAGGAGATAAGGATGTACTTGCATCCTTCACCCATGTGTTATAAGGATTTGCATGTACATGTATTCTGAGAGGTGGGAGTACTTAAGGACAGTGGTTCTACAATTAATCTCTTCTTATGACCTATAACCCCCCTCTAAAATGTATTTTTTTTTATTTTTTAAATTTAATTTTATTTTTTTCAGGTATGCGTATACATGTATTTATTCTTTTTCAAATTCTTTTCCCAATTAGGCTGTTACAGAATACTGAACAGAGTTCCCTGTGCTATACAGTAGGTCCTTGTTGATTACTGATTTTAAATATAGCAGTGTATACATGAAGTCCCAAACTCCCTAACTATCCCTCCCCTGTACCCTTCCCCACTGGTAACCATAAGTTCATTTTCTAAGTCTGTGAGTCAGTTTCTGTTTTGTAAATAAGTTCATTTGTATCTTTTTTTTAGATTCCGCATATAAGCAATATCATATGATATTTCTCTTTCTCTGACTTACTTCACTCACTATGACAATCTCTAGGTCCATCCATGTTGCTGCAAATGTCATTATTTCATTCTTTTTAATGGCTGAGTAATATTCCATTGTATATATGTACCACATTTCTTTATCCATTCTTCTGCCAGTGGACATTCAGCTTGCTTCCATGTCTCGGCTATTGTAAACAGCGCTGCAGTGAACATTGGGGTCCATGACATGTTTTTCCAGACCATGTTTTTCTCCAGGTGTATGCCCATGAGTGGAACTGCAGGATCATATGGTAGCTCTATTTATAGTTTCTTAAGGAATCTCCATACTGTCCTCCATAGTGGCTGCACCGAATTACAACCCCAGCAACAATGTAGAAGGGTTCCCTTCTCTCCACACCCTCTCCAGCATTTATTGATTGTGGATTTTTCTTTTTACATCTTTATTGGAGTATAATTGCTTTACAATGGTGTGTTAGTTTCTGCTTTATAACAAAGTGAATCAGTTATACATATACATACGTTCCCATATCTCTTCCCTCTTTTCTATACCCCAAAGATATATGCTTTTTTTACTCTGAGTCCCAGATTCACCTTCGTAATGCTAGGTGATAAATAAAGGCCCTCAAATCCCAATTACCCAGTAAATGATGATTGAGAAGCAGTTTTATGCTGTAAGGTCACGTTGTCTACTGGAAAGAATATCCATTTTTTGGTATGAAGTTGAGATTTTTACTGACATGCAGGTGTGGTTTAGTATTTCTATAAAAAGGTTCTACAAACAATAGAAAACTTCTAGCATGAAGTCGCAAGACGTTGAAAATATTACATCACAATGTATACGACTGCACCCTCCAGAGGCCCAGCCACAGAGAGGAGGAGGCGGCTATCAAGTTTGGAGGGAAACGGGCTTTGAGGTGGCGTGGCCTGCACTGTGGACAGGCAGAAGCTCAAAGCGCTACCCAGTGAGAGGGCCTGTGGCAAGTTTGTGCTGCAGAAACAGCCACACTGGCCTCCACTTCCTGTTTTCCCAGCTTCCACTGTTCCCAAACTTATCCCACCTGGGGGCCCACACCCACTAAAAGCTGTAGCTTCCGTCCACGCTGCTCCACTCAGGCCTCACTGAAACCCTTTTCTGAGTGGACCGGCTCGATGACAAGCCTCTGTCTTTGTGAAGAACATATGAACACACACTAGACATGATTTCTGTATGGATTAAGCCTGTCTTTGGCCAGCAGTGACCACAGGGCTAGGGTCCTTCATCCATATCCTCTCTGCTAACAGGTCCAGGTACTAGCTGTGTGACCTTGGGCAATTTAGTTAACTTTTGCATCTCAATATTCTCACCTATACCGTGGGGATTTTAATAGTCTCATTGTGGTGTTCTTGGGAGAAAACATTTTTAAATGCATATAAAGAATCTGGCATAAGGTAAATACTGTTTTGGTTTCCTTCATCTTCCACTGACTTCATTTTTTCAAGTTCTTCCACGTTTCTTTCCCCAGTTTTCACTCTTAAAAAAATACTTTTAAATTTTTATCAATCGAAACTGGTCAGTTATCTGGTTTCTTCTTACCCAACCAACATACAAATTTTCATCATACCTGATATGATATTGATGCCAAACTCTACTCACTTTGTAATGAAGAGCGTTATATCACTATAGCAAAGGCCAACGCCATATAAAACAAGGAACTCACAGGTTGACATTTTTTTTTAACGGCTATTTCAATTCATTTAGCTAAAAGTTAAATGAGTGTATGTGAGTGTGGGGGGTTGGGTCACAAATATTATGTCTAAAGTTACCACAGGAATTCATCAACAACAACAACAAAGTAATTAAAAGTTCTCAAAACAATTCCCCAAATATTCATGCACACATAACTATGAAAGTCAAAATTCTTTCCTGTTAGCTAAGGACTCATTGTTCCTCTTCATTTCCTTTTACACAAACCAAAATATGTATTCAAACAAGTAATAAAGTTTTCCAAATAGCACCCCCAGTGAGAGGCTCCAGGACAGGGACCATCTGTCTGTTCATGATTAGTGCTAGAAAAAGATTTGTAGACCAAACCAAAGAAAACTGAATTGGTGCCATGAGATAAACTGTTACAGAATCGCAACTTTGGTGACACCAGCCTACTTTATGTTCTGGATAAGAGTGCAAATCTGCTGCCTATTTTTCCTCATTGGACCAATAAGAAATGACACCAGTAGACATGTAGGCACTTACACTGAATCACAGACCAGGAATCTATATTCTGGCTAAATAAAACTTTATTCCCAGTAACATAAATTCTTGACCTATATATCCATATTTTTTGGATATTCAAATTACTTCCAGTTTCAAATTACTCTTTGGGTCATATTTTTCATTTTTCTCCTTTTTCTCAGTATATCAAAGACAATATCATCTGAGAATTTTTTAAATTCCTATCCTCTATAGGCTCTTCATAATAAGAAATGTTCTATCACCAGTTCAATATTCAACTCAGTTCACTGAACTGATATCCCCTTGGATTTGTGTTATTAGTACGTTTTCAGCAATTGCCTTAAATGGAAGGTCGACTTGCCTCCTAGGTTGCAACACACAGCAGATTGTTGCACTGGTCTTCTATTTGCAGCCCACTGCACAAAATTTTCTACGGCATTGATAAATTTCTGAAGGTGTTAACACTGAGGAGCCATAATGTCACAGGACTTTTCTGGAAAACACTGATAGCAAAGGTACTATTTCAAAATTGTTTTAAAAGCTTCTATTCATTAGAGCCAAATAAGATTGTTTACAAAGGGAGTATATTTTGGTTCTGCTAGTACAAAAGTAAGAGGAAAATGAATATTTGAGAATATGGAATATTTCATTTGCCCTTCAAGCCCAGGTGGAAACACTGCCCCATTGTGAAGACCCAGGAAATTCTCTAAAGAATCTTCTCTTGGCTCAGGAAGTCAATTTAAATATTTCTTCCTCTCAGGGACTCATGCAATTTTCTAAGCCATAACTTTAAATCGCTTCAGGGAAAAGATGTTAAAAACTTTTGAAAACTTCAAGAATAATGTCCTAAAGATTTAATTATATTAGATCCATTACTGTATTTCAAATAACCAATCAGAAGTCTTGAGAATGTGTTTTATCCCATTCTCAATCTATTATCATCTATTTCTGGAATCCTTAATCCAAACATATTCTGATGGTTTTTGTCCAGACCCTTGTTTATCCTACTATGTCTTACTAATAATATAGCAGAAAGACCTCTTTTTGCCACATTAACTCTTAGTTAATAATAATAATAATAATAATAAATACACAAATTTCTAGGCATTCTTGTAAGAATTTTATATATATTATTATTTAATTCAAAGTTGTTAATTTGTTAACAAATCAAATTTGTTAATTTGTTAATCAATGAATAAAGAGAAAAAAGGGTTTTATTGTACAATATTTTCTAATAATTACTGCATTTGGCTCTGAAACGCAGAAACATATGCTATGTGAATATGAGTGGCATTTTGAAATTCACAAAAAATTCAGACGTTTGAAACCATGTAATGAAAACCTATAAGTCATCAAGCTATTCAGTTTTCTTATTGTAACTCTACAACTTAATTTGTAACTCAATCCCACTCCATACTATAAGCATCTCCAAAGAATTTACCTAAATATATAGATATACCCAGATTAACTGACATACAGTCACCGTTATCTAATTTACACAATTAGGAGGTAATGGGGTGTGTGTGTGTGTGTGTGTGTGTGTGTGTGTGTGTGTATTCCAGGTGCCCTCAGCCATTTTTTACTTCTGCAGGCAGTGCTCACCTTTCCTTGAACTGCTTCACCCAAATAGTGAATACAATTTGTTCACCACAAAAATCACTAACCTAGGTAAAACGAATTTTGACCAGAAGTCTGAAGATAATGGAGGAAAAAACACAGCACTGGACAGGAAAGTAGTTAAAACTGGATGTCCAACATCACTGTTTCTGAAGTTCATTGACCTGATTACAAAGAATTGCTTTCTGAACATCTTAATAGGTCCTGTGGTTAAGCTTCCTTCCCAAGAACAGAGCTCTTTTAACCATTTCTTCTTTTCTTCTCTGCAAAACACAAGGGGTCCTCAAAATCCTATGTCCAACATTACTTAAGTGAAGCCCTCAAATAAGTCACATCAGAACAGTGTTTCAAGAAAATGGAAATATTCTTTTACTTTTTTGACAGAGAAATTTTAGTTACTATTTTTTAACCTATCTCATACCAGATATTTATTTTAAAATGCAAATCATTCTTCCCTGCCTCAGACTTTGTGTATCACAATCCCAGGAAATGGAATACAGAAGCCTGCATTTTTAATGTTACCAGAGTCACTCAGCTGTTTTATGCACTAGAAGAGGAATCCCATGAGCTGATCTCACTGCTATTAGCACTACTCCAGCTAGTGCTCATATAGTTGTTAGACCTTCTACCTCAATCACCTCTGACTTGATGTAACATAGAACCGCTCATTTAACTCATGTGCTATTTCCTCTTTTGGATCCTTTAAAGAATGAAAAAGAAAAATGGAAAGGACCAATTGGACAACTGAAACTGAGTTCACTCTGAGAGACCTTTCTGAGGACCAAGGAATTGACAAAAATTTCTTTTTGTCATGTCTTTAGTGATGTGTCTGGTAATCCTCCTGGAGAACAGCACCTTAGTCATCTTAACCCTCCAAGAATCCCACCTCCACACACCATGGAAACCATGGACTTCTTTTTTTGGTAGCCCCTCCTTGCTGGATATCTGGTACACATCCTCTTTTGTCCCCTCTTCCTATTATTTAAAAAAAAAAGTATCTCATTAGTAGCTTGTATTACCTAAATGTCTATCTCTTTATGTAATGGGGTCCACAGAGTGTGTGTTCCTGGCAGTGACGGCATATGGTTTCTACATGGCCATCAGTAAATTTCTAAGATAATTCATCATCATAAACTAGAAACTTTGTGTTTAGATGGAAGCTACCTCCTGGGGATTAAACTTTCTCAAAGGGTTGGCACAAAATGTACTCATATTATGAGTGCTCTTTTGTGGAAGAAATATCATTAATCATTTTTTGTGAAGTACTGACTTTAATAAAGCTGGTCTGCACAAATATTTTCTTGAATGAGAGTATAATACTGTTTGGCAATGTAATATTTTCATTTGCTCCATTACTGCTAATTTGTTTCCTATATTTTCATCATCTATGCTGTACTGAGAATCAATTCAGATGAAGGAAGAAAAAGGCCTCCTCCACCTGCTCAGCCCACATAACAGTGGTGACTGTGTTTTATGAGACAATCCTCTTTATGTACATAAAGCTAAATTCCAAAGACATGACTTTGAAGAAGCTGATTACCCTGTTCTATGGGGTAGTCACCCCCATGATCAATCCTATCATCTACAGCCTGAGGAACAAGGAAGTGCTATGAGAAAAATATTGAGTTAATACTGGCTCTGGAGAAAATGATAAGAAATTGACATCTTTGAGTTCATGCACAAAACAAGCTCACATATTTTAAGGCAAGGATTTTAAATATAAACAGAACAAAAGAAAGTCATACATAGAATCATAGAATTTCAGAGTTAGAAATTTCAACATCACAAGTCTAATTATATCACATTCTGAAAACAACTGTAATCTCATAAAAATGTAGGGTTAAGTAGTCTAAGAAAAATGCAAGTAAACTTATGAGGACAAGACAAAAATATATTTAAAACTAGGTCTTTCCAAGAAAATCCAACACATATATGTTTTCAGTACCCCTTATTTGAAATACCTTTGATATATTTATTTGCTTATTTTTTTTCCCCAGAGAACTCATCTGGCCCCAACCTACATTTTGAACTACATATTTCATCTTCTTGTTTCCTGCCCACATTGCCCCCATTCCTTAGCACATACTGTGCTACATTCACTGTGAAGTTATCCAATTATTTCATGTTCTTTCTCACCTAAGGACAATAACACACACTATTTCCTCTGCATTGGTACATTTCTCCTTCTCCAGTGAAATCTCGGCAATAACAAGAAATAGATCAAGTGTTACATCCTCTGTAATGCCTTCCAATACTCCTTTGGGTTAGTTACTCCCTCCTCTATGCCTCCCTGACCCTTACCTACTGCAGCAATTTTTCTTTTATGCTATAACCACTTGTTAGTTTCTGAAATCTTCCCAATGGCACCCTATTGCTCACTGTTCTCTGTATGAAGTCCAATGCCAAGTTAATTGAAAATAGTGTGAGGTCATTAACTGTTGAATTAATTAATTAAAATGGAAAAAATAGTAAAAAAAAATATAAGTCCAAGTATCTGAAATACCACACAGGAAAATAAGAGACATGGACTTTATATATTATTTCATCCCCCAAACCACAATTCCAAATACTTTTGTAAAATAGAACCTAATCTTTAAATGTAGGGGAAAACAAGGGAAGATAAAGGACTTAGAATATACTGAAGAGGTCATAAAAATGTTCCCTTTGAGTAACTAGTGAGTTGTAATACATGGTAGTGTTTCTTAAGCTCTCAATGACCCTCTGATTTTATATTTCTGCTCAAATTCTGCACTATAAACTCAGGTTTTATTTTTAAGAACAGATTTTACATTAACTACACATATACGCTGCTGATAAGAATGATGTCAAAATTCCTTGGAACATAAAGATTTTTTTATTGTTGTTTTGCCACAAAAGAAATTCAGTTTGCAGCACAAATGGAAAGATTTCCCTGATTCAAAATCAAAATTCAGAATCAAAATTGTAATCCTCCTTCACAGAAATGGAAGCATAACTAATAGACAACCTTTTTTTCACTTTTTAAGAATTCCTCACAGTTCTTCTTGTCCTCCTGAAATATCTCTTGATATTTAACTTATTCCTCAAATGTATCCTAAAAGTAATACAGGAAATAGAGATATACAGTGGGCTCAAGTCTTGGCGGCCATTTATGACCTATGTGATATTTATACGAGCCTAAATTTTCTCATCTACCTTACAAAATTATCTGGAGATAATCCTTAAGAGTAGGGAAAATGTCATATCCATAATGAATCCCCAGCCTATACCAAGCACATACACAGTGTTGAATAAATGAGAGAAGAAATCAACCCCAAATCAACACTATCTATCATTATTAATTAATGAAAACATTTTTAAAAATAGTGTATATATGACACCTAGCACACTACATAGCATATATTATACATTAATTAAATAATACTGCCTCTTCCATCTACTGCCTTCCTCATTTCCTCTCTGGTTTTTGAAAACAAGGAAATTAAGCAAGGATTCCTGGGTGTCTGTATCTGAATGAGACAGTGAGGGACAATCATATTTTGCACTTTCTACCATTATTAATTAATTAAAAGGAACTTTAAAATAGCATATATAAGTCTCCTTGTTATTTTTTTTTACCTAGTACACTTTATGTACACAGTATGCATTATTTAAATATTCCTTCTCATCCCATCACTTATCTTCCTCATTTGTTCTCTCAGTTTTGGACAGTAAGGTAGTTAATCATGAATTCCTGGGTGGTTACATTTGAAAAAGGCACGAAAAGGAGGAAGTACTAGCAGGAAGTGATCAAAGAGGATGAGGTGGCTAAAGGAAGTAAACTCTGGAGTTCAGCCTTCATTTTACCTAATCAAGGAGGGAATGGACATGGGAAGACAAGGGGTAAATAGAGACGAAAAAGTCAGATAGAAAAAAGAAAAATAATAAAATGCAATGAGGCCTTCCTATGAGCCAGCTGCTGGTAAAGCCTGGAAGTTTTTCTACACCCGTGGAATGTTGCCATTCATGTTACTTTCTTTTCCTTCTCTGTTGCTTCTATTAGTTAAAGTAAAACTTTAAATGAAAGGATCATGAAAGTTATTTGAGAAAACTTGTTCCATAACCAATCAGGATGGGAATTAAAACCCCAAGGAACTGGGTAGGTCTCAGTAATCTGAAACCTACGGGAAGGAAAACAAGATAAGGGCTAGTGGCTGGCCAAGAAACGTGAAACTGCCCTGGGAATTTATCAGCAAGAGGTATACCACTTAATCCTCCCCAGTGCCAAAGTGATCCTTCTAAAACACCAATCCAAAAGCATCAATCTCTTTCTTATAATGCTTACTGTATTCTATAGTCCACCTTAGTGGTTTTAAAACTTTTCCTAGCAACTTTTTTTTTCCAAATAAAATATTATGTGGAACCTCAGAGCATATAAAACAGACAAAAGCAGAGCTAGCTAGAGGGTTAGGGATATCAGAGACCTGACTTATTGGAATGTCCTATTCTACCCATAGTCTTTCAGCACAATAAAGACCCAACATACTATGAATACAAACAAAGGATCCAGCTTAGAAGATAGTGGAGATGGAAAAGCTGTGAATATTCTTTAATATTTCGTCCCAAGTTCATGTCAGTCTATATTCCACAAGATTGTGTAACCCCTGGTCATGTTTTTGTTTTTGTTTCCATGTTGTTTAGTTGTTTTGGTATTGCCAATAGGTAGCATAATGCCTGAAACAAAACAGATATTCAGTAGATACTGGTTGATTGAATAATTGAATTAAGGAAGAGATAACTCAGTGAATGAATGGAAAGCTCATATTTACAGGAAATTCATGTAACTGTAAAAATACTTAATCTGTGACACTCTAAACCCATATCACAATGTTCTCAGAGAAGTGGACAACCACATTCTCTAGAAACTGAGTAATTTTTATGTCACTTATCAGTAATCATCATTTTCATTCAAAGATGTCACTGCTCATCTGTTGAAACACAAGATAGACCAAATTCCCCCATCAGATGGGGCATCTGCACTAAGGCTCACATTGCCTCAGATACCTCTGCACAGAAGTATGCTTGCCAGATTGCAGCCAGAAGGATATCAGCCCTAGGAAAAATAGCATCATTTTTTTCTACTCTTGCCTATAATGTATACATAGCCAAAAGTGGTCATCCCTCTCTAAGGTCAAACACTACCCTGTTATGAATTATTTAATGTTGAGTTTATATAGCACTCTGACACTTAACAAGGCACTTTCTACTTTACCTTCCTAAGAAAGATATGAGACTAGAAAACTGATGCAAATAGAGGATAAGAAGTTAAACTAGTTACAAGGTACTTCTGTTCATATAGATTACAGAACTCATCATTCCAGAGTTAAACTATAATAAATTCTGTGAAGGTGGGTGGTTTGGATGAGAATCCTTTTACACATAGATTTCTTTCCCTTTTTTTCTTTAAGCCAGTCATGAAGAATATAGGCCCCAGATTTCTCTCACATTTAGATGTTAGGAACAGAAAAATAAGTATTTCAAGAATTAATGATACTATCAACCCTTACATTTACTTTGGAACTCCAGGTGAGAACTAGTCCTGCATTCAGAGTAAATGAATTTTTTTTTTTAAAAAAAGCAACATTCACATTTCCTCTGAGGAGCATTTCCGACAGAGTATATTCTTCAGAGCTGCCTTCACATCTTTGTTCCTCAAACTATAGACAAGGGGGTTGAGCATAGGAGTCACGACACCATAGAAGAGAGAGATGATTTTGTCTGTGACTTGTACTTTGTCTGCACCAGAGAAGTCTTTAGTTTTGAGTTTTGCATAGATGAAGAGGATGGTTCCATAGAATATAATCACCACTGTGAGGTGGGCAGAGCAGGTGGAAAAGGCTTTGTGCCTTCCCTCTGCAGAAGGAATCCTCAGGATGGTGGAGAGAATGAAAACATAGGAAACAAAAATGAAAAGTACTGGAACAAGAAGAAAAATCATATTAGCAACAACCATGCTAATAACATTTATGGAAATATCAGCACAGGCCAATTTTAAGACAGCCAAGATTTCACAAGTAAAATGATTAATGACATTATCCCCACAGAAAGGAAGCCGCATGGCAAGAGACATATGCAACACAGAATTGACACCCCCTGCAATCCAGGACCCAGCAGCCATAGGCACATACAAATTCTTGCTCATAATGACAGGGTATCTCAGAGGGTTACAGATGGCCACATAGCAGTCAAATGCCATCATGCTTAGAAGGACACACTCTGTGGCTCCCATAGCAAAGGAGAGAAACATTTGCACTCCACACCCAGAGAAGGAAATGGTTTTCTTTGAAGCTAAGAACCTGCTGAGAAATAAGGGAATAGAAGAACTGGTGTAGCAAATATTCAAAAATGATAAGTTACTGAGGAAAAAGTACATGGGGGTGTGCAGGTGAGAGTCACAGACACAATGATGATGACTCCATTTCCCAGCAGGGTCAACAGGTACATAAATAGCACCAGCAAGAAATAAATGGCCTCAAGCTCTGGGTAGCCAGAAAGCCCCAGTAGGACAAATTCTGTAACAGAAGACTGATTGGTCTTTCCCATGTTAATATTTTCTTTCACCAAAAGGAATTCTGCAGCAGCCAGAATACATGTGCATCTGTTACTGCAGTGTTTGTAAGAGTTGTTTGCATCCTTAAGTGGCTTCCCTTATGGGTAATGTGGACCTATAATTGGATACACAGATAGCATAAGAACATGTTACAATCCTCTAAGCTAAGATCAGTTAGACTTTTAGAACACATGAAGGAGGCTTTAACTCCAAAAAAATATGCCCTTGTTAGAAAACAGATTCAGAACACATACAACTGGGTTAGAATTGTGTATCTCACTTACATTATGAATTTGAAATTATTGTGAATGCAATGTCACCATAACATTTTGACCAAACAATCCAAAACACAACTAATGTTAGCCTTAGCAAAAATAACTGTTCTGCAGTTACTAAAACATAATGGTTAGATGTAAATCCTGATTCAACAGTAATTTAACCTCAGTGGCAGCATTGTTTTGTGGCTAGAAGAACAAACTGAAAAGACACATTTTTAGAGAAAGGATGTTTGGTTATTTCTAATTTGGGGAGAAATATAAACCTCCGATATCCTAAGAATATTAATCAAAGGCAGTAGTAATATAAAAGGAAATATAGTTAGATAAAATTACTCTTCTTAGTCTTTTCCAGTACAAATTGAGACATGTAGGTAACTCTACTGTCCTGCCTGATAATGAATGACACGTTGATCTCAGAAAACTCTAGTGCACATGTCTCAATCTACAGTCAAAACAAAAATAAATGTATAAACTAAGAAATTTAAGTGACAGGGGATTTACTCTTTTACCTCCAGGTATGAGAAAATACATATTATCTTCTCCCTGCATAGAAATCAGCTGCTTCTGCTCTAACAGCTGCTCTGCTGCTCTTCCTCTCAAGCATATTCAGAAAACCCATAAAAGAGAGGGGTGAGTCATTCAAAAATATTCTTAAGCATTAGCAATACATTATAATTATCTGTATCCCCACTTACTGGAATATAGAGTATTTCTATATTAAAATGCCAGAAACTGAAGTAGCCTTACTTTTTAATGAGATTGCAGGTCTCATAAATTCCATCCCAGTAAATTCAGTAAGATAACTATAAGAAGAACTATCTGCTTCTCACTTTTCATTAATATCAAGTAGCTGTCATTGCTACATTGTAAAAAAAAAAAAAAAGAAAAGAAATTAACCACTAGCAAAATAGAACTGACTTCCAGTAAAATGAAAGTTGGGGCTTTTTACAGTCATTTCACTAATAGAGGATCCCTTAAAGGATTAGCCAGTGGAGCACCAACTTAAAGTCATTGCTGCTTTAAGGATATTTCTAATCCCCAAAGCAATTTAAAGTTCACAATGTAGTTTGGATAGAATTTAGAAAATTTCTAGTACTTTTGGGATGAAGTCCCTTAGAAGTAATTAAAACAAAGTTGTTAATACAATTTAATTAAGGTGGAACTCACAAAACAAATAAATCTTCTGACCTTACACCTCTGGGAAGACCAAATTTAGAACTGCTCTCCAGGTAAAATAGTCAAGACATAGAAATTAGAATTAACTGTATCTGATGGAAAGATGTAGCAGTAATCTGTGACACTTAGGTCAAAATGATACTTGTTCTTAATAAAGTATCTGCTAATCACCTTTATTTTTATTTTATTTTATTTTATTTTTTTGCAGTACGCGGGCCTCTCACTTGTGGCCTCTCCCGTTGCGGAGCACAGGCTCCGGACGCGCAGGCTCAGCGGCCATGGATCACAGGCCCAGCCGCTCCGTGGCATATGGGATCTTCCCAGACCAGGGCACGAACCGGTGTCCCCTGCATCAGCAGGTGGACTCTCAACCACTGCGCCACCAGGGAAGCCCTAATCACCTTTATTTTGACCTCTAAATCCTGGAGGCTCAGAACCCATAAGCTTCATTCTGGTTTCACTGGCCTCTCTAAACAGCCAGGATCATGTGCACAGTCATTTTAATTATGCTCATTCAGGCCCTCTGTTCAAATACACTCACAATACCCCCAAATTTATCCAACCTTTCCTTCAGTCATGCCCACACTGGCATGACACAATACAGAGTAGACCACATCAACAATTTCCATGATGTGAGCAAACCACACTTTACACTTTACTTATGAACAGGAAAAGATGTTCCAACTTGAAGTGGATAATTATTATGACACTTGCCATGACTATCTTTTGAAATCAATATCAACCCTTGAAGACTTCAATCATTTTACTCAGATGTTGTAAAATACTTTTCCAGCATGGAAACAAGTGAAAACATCATGTGTAATTTTTAAAAGAAGGGAATAAAATTTGAGAACAATGCTTTTTTGTCAGTGGACAATAGTTTTAAAAAGACATTGAGGGGCTTCCCTGGTGGCGCAGTGGTTGAGAGTCCGCCTGCCGATGCGGGAGAGACGGGTTCGTGCCCCGGTCCGGGAGGATCCCACATGCCGTGGAGCGGCTGGGCCCGTGAGCCATGGCCGCTGAGCCTGCGCGTCCGGAGCCTGTGCTCTGCAATGGGAGAGGCCACAACAGTGAGAGGCCCGCGTATCGCAAAAAAAAAAAAAAAAAAAAGTCATTGAGCAACATAATCCTAAACAATGGGAGAGCAACGTATGTCATGAAAGATGGTATTATATGCTTCAAAAAATCAAATTTGAAGAGCAGTTCTCGGAGTTGTGAACTTTATGTAACTACTTTTTCAGTATACTGGCTCATAATGCAAATGTTGGACATGTTTTCTCATTAATGAATGTTGAGTAGACAAAGGAATTAAATAGTTTTGATGTGACCACAGTAAAAGCCATATTACAATGCAAATGGAAGGTAGTCTGTAACTGCAAGGAGTTTTATAAGCAGATTACGCAAGACAAAGAAATGTTAAGCAGAGCCATATATTTATAGAAATATAATTAAAGAGGTATGTAGTATAGACACTTATAATTCATTCCAGATAAACAAGTAATTTTTAGTACAAATATTTCCTATACAATACTTTTCTTCTTTCCCAGTGTACATATGGGAAGGCAATTAGAAATAATTCAAATTTAACTGGGCACCATCTATTTTTATTTGCAAGCCTAGCAACCCTAACTTCATGTGGCTAGGATTCACATGGAATCCAGTCCAAGCCTGGGTTGTCCCACCCAGCATCACGGCCAGTTTTGGCCATTCCCAGGCAATGGAGGGAGTCCTGCACTCCCTCCAGGTATCTGAGCAGTACTACTCAGAATAATACTGTGAAGCAATATTATTTTCAAAACCTTCAAATGAGAAACAGAAAGACAGTATTCAGTGTATTTCCCTGAACCACTCTGATAAATACAGCTTGTATATCTGTTGTCTCAAGTGTACTCAGCCACCACATAAATATCACCTACAGCTATGATACATATATATATATATATATATATATATATATATATATATATATATATATATATATATATATTTGGCTGTCCCTTCCAGGATACATATTGTAAGAAGAAACATTTAAGGTGGACTAATACGAAACTCATGATCAAGTATCGCTCTTCAACATTTCTAAGTCCTAGACTGTCATCTTGTCATCTCCCTTCCTGGTTTCATTCAATTCAGTGTGTACTAACTGAGGCCTCCTTGTTCTAGGAACAAGGTCTGCTTCTTCCCTAGATCCCATGAAATTACTTTAGCCCTCTGCTAAGTACTATAGCCCATTACAAAAATGGCAAGTTGATGCCTAGGGTTTTAATATCTGGGGTCGAATCCCCTAATGTCAACTGCCCATCTATCCTCCGGAGATTGCCCTGGATTCTCCATTCATGCTGCTCTCCCTCAGGCTAGGCCACACATCATTCCATGCCTCTCCCTGGAGGGGTGGCATACACTGCTCAAGTTCCCTAACTCCCAGGTCCCTCTGTATCTCTTAGTTATGGATGGCATTCAAATACCATCTTCTTGTCCCTTTACCAGGAAGCTGGTACACCTGTCCATTTCAATCCATCTAAAGACAAACTAACCATGTAATTAGGTATCAGTCACTTAATCTGGCTCACGCCTCTTCTGTTCCCTAAAATAATGTACTCTATTTAAATACAGCTATATTTTATATGAATTGTGAACAAAATTTTGATTTCATGATAGGCCTTCATCACCTTAAAGTTAGATAAAGGCAATGTTTTCATACATTTTTGTTGAATGGGCACAGAACCTCATCTAGATCCTCAGGCTAAAATTTATCTAAATTGTTAACATTAGCCATAATACAGCTACACTGTGATCAATATGTTAACTCATTTAATCATGAGAATCTCTCACAGCCTCATCATCATTTTCTCTCTTGCCTGTTTCTCTAACAGGTGGGTTTTGTACAGGGTAGAAAAGAATCTATCAAGACAGAAGAGTGACAGATTGATGGAATAGTAGAAGGCAACAAGTAAATACCAATTAGCCCATTATGTAAGAAACAGAACAGGGACATCATATGGGGTCAGTTACCTAGAATTTGAATGGAATATCTCCAACACTAAGCAGTGGAAGGATCTGAGTTGTGATTAAAACAAAACAAAACAAAAACACACTACCAATCAATAAATTTGGTTGAGATAGCAAGAGATGGAGGCAAGGGAAAAATAAATATAGCATAGATCAATCTAACTTAACTCAGTTCCAATATAGGTCTCTGTATGAGGACTGTTTCTTAATAAATTTTTAATCTAATTAATCATCAATAAACAACTTATTATGAAGTAATATATTTCCAATTTTTGCAGAAAGCAAACTAGCGTAACCTTTTGACTTCTTCCCCACTCAAACATGGAAATGACATAGAAATAAGATTAAAAATATATCAACCTGAAGAACAGAATGAAACTGGAAGAAACCCAAGGAAACAGAACGTAGCCACTGACAAGAAACAGATTGTGGGAGTAGTTCTGAGTAGAGTTCTTCCTTCTCTGTTGCATTGCCATGAGGAAATTATGCTTGACCCTTCTATAACCCTTACAAGCAAAGGTACATAAGGCAACATGAGAGTGGTCCAGAGCTAAGAAGAGTTGAAGAGTGAATAACTCACTACAAGTGCACACAAAGCAGCCTACCTACCTAGGGAGTTCCCTCTTTCTGTCTCATCTCACTACACAAAATGAAATATTTTTACCAATGAAGAAAAGGACTTAGAAGAACAGCATTCAGGAAGAGGTGAAGGATAAGTACCCTAAGAGTTAGGGTTTCCAGATGAGGAAACATATTTGCACATACCCCAAGTGTAGTACAATGGGCTCTCTACTTTTGTACTCACCTGAAGTAGCACGTTAGGGCCTGGACTTTTGCCTTTTCCGTATAAGGTACAAATTACTGACCAAGGTACCTCAGAGGAAAACAAATTCTATAAAGAATAATGTGATAAATGGTGAACACAACTTTTATAAAAGAAAGATAATAAAATGTGCAACCCAAGATCACATGAGGCAGAATTCATTGAACAAGAGAGAGCAAAAATTTTGAAAGAGCAAAATAAATATCCTTGATGAGATAAGGAAGTATATTCATGGCATAAAGCAGAAATAAGCAGTTACCAAGAAAAGAATCATATGGTAATACTGGGTATTAAACATTTAACAGTTGAAATAAGAAACTCAATAAATGAGATACATAGCAGAATGAAAACTATAACTATATGAGGCATTAAAATAAGCCTCAAATACTTTCAAGTAATTTAAATCATTCATAGAATGTTCTTTGACCATACAGATTTAAGCTAGAGAAATTTTAAAAAAGAAAATATAACTAGAAATATCCCAAATGTTAGGAACTTACACATGGACTCCTAATAACGTATAGTACGAGGAAGAAATCACAACAAAAAATAAAGCTGTTTTGAATCAAATGGTAATGAAGATACTACTAAAAACTTATGGAATCCAGCTAAAGCCAGTGATCAGAAGAAAATTTATAGCCCCAAATATATTTATTAAAAAATAATCTTAGATTCTATCTCCAAGTTTAAAAAAAGAACAGAAAATCATACCAACATGTTCCATACTACCCCATCTATTCTGCTATTGAGGTTATCAATGGAATTTTTTATTTACATTACTGTATTTTTCAGTTCCGAAATCTCCTTTTGGTTCTTATTTATATTTCCCATCTCTTTTCCAAGACTTTCTATTTCTCTGCTTAGGCCTTCTATTTTTTTCATTTGTTTCAAATGTATGCATAATTGCTCACTGAAGTATTTTATAATGCTGCTTTAAATTGCTTGTAAAATAATTCCAACAGATGTTCATCTTGTCACTGCATCTGGAGATTGTCTTTTATCATTTACATTGAGATACCTGATTCTTTGTTTGAAGAGTGATATTCATTTTTATCCTGGATATTTTATGTACTGTGAGAATCTGGATCTTACTCAAATCTTCTGTTTTAGCAGCCATCTTCTAAAACCATGCCCTTTAGGGAAGGGTCACTACCTCAGTCATACCAGATGGGGTGGAAGTATAGGTTCACCGCATGGCCTTCATGACACAATGGGGATAGGAAAATCCATTGCCAATGGAATGTAGGGAAAGCCCTGACTTCCCACTAGTACTCTTCTGAAATCCTGTCTGGAGGGGAAGGGCACCTGCTACAGCTGGAAGAGGGTGGAAGTCTAGGCTTCCTACTTGATATTAGCTGAAGAAGAGGGGGAAGAGCTACAGTATTTTTCTCTGGTGTTTGCCTGCAATATGGCAAGCATTGCCAAAATGTTTTCTATCCTGCTAAGCTACTCTCCTCTCGATCCTTTGGCTACAGAGAGTAAGATTTCCTTGGTGCTTTTTTTTGTTTGTTCCCATTGGTGTTTCCAAGTTGTAGGCGTATCTAGAATTCAGTCTGAGATATATAGAAGGCAAAAAGGAAATCCAGGAGACCCACTGCCTTTTGGTTGCTTGGGTCCCAAAGGCACTAGCTGGTCTTTTTTCTCTCTACCTTTCCCAGTCTTCTTAGGCTTTTTTATATATAATATCCAGAGTTTTAGCTGTATTTAACAGAATAGGGAGAAGCGTCTGTTCCAACTTGTTTGGAACCAGAAGTCCTATATCTATTTAAAAAGTGAATTCATTATTATAATCTTCCCTAAAAAATATTTAGCTCAAATAACTCCACCATGAATTATTTCAATCTTTTAAGAAAGATTGAAATTGAAATTTCTTTCTTTTAAGAAAGAAAGAAATTCAGTTTTACACAATCTATTCACAGATAGAAAATGCAGGAAAGTTTCCCAATTCATTTTATGAGGCTAGCATAAACTTCATACCAAAATCTAACAGGATTATGTTTAAAAGGAAAATTAAGAGCCTAGCTCTCATGAACACAGTTGGAAAAAGTCCTCAAAAAACAATTAGTACATTGAATGAAGTGTTATATAAAAGGAACAATAGCTTACAATTAAGTGGAGTTAATTCTAGAAATGTAAGACTGGTTTAACATTCAAAAATCAAACAGTAAAATTATAGTAATACTATTAAAAAGAAATATCACATAATAACATTCACGGAGGCAGAAAACTATTGTAAAATTATTGTTCTTTGTTTTTAACCCTATGGAACAAGTTTCACTTTGCCTTGTCTTATGTTTATGTAATTAGCTACCTGAAAGCAAGAACCTTGCTTTTTCATCTCTGTACATCCTCACAATTTTGACATCAAAATTTAGTGAAAGATCTTTCACATAATCAGATCTCAAATAGGAATAAAAGAAATATAACAAATGTTCATAATGTTATTAAAGTACTGTTGCCCATTACTTTTTCCAAATTATTCACACTAACTTCTTGCCTCATGGTTTATCTTTTTTGTTGTTGTGGTGGTGGTTTTTTGGGTTTTTTGTTTTTGTTTTTCATGGTTTATCTTTTACAAATGATCTTGGGTCTCCATGTTAAAGTCACATCCCTCTTACTAATATATATACTCTAGAGGTGCTGGTATGATATAAATGTGAATGGAATTAAAATAAGAGCTATCACAACACGGTCAGAGAGCCAACCAACAGGGTAAGTGGAGTTAGAGGAAGCAGTCGGGAAGCAATGGCAGTAACGTGTTGCCCAGTCTCTTGAGGCTGGGCATCTACACCTTCAGCTATTACAGCCTTATATCTCCCTACTCCACCAAGGAAAAATGAACCATATTGCACTGGATTTTCCATTCTACAAAAATCCTAACATTTAATGCTGGGAATGGGCTTTTACTCAGTAGGAATAGGGACTAAAGGGGAATCATTGATTCTAGTCTTTCACCATTGTCATTATTGTCAAAAGTAGAAAATTACTGTTTCACTCTCCATTTATTTTTTGTTCCCTATTTTCCATTTACAGATATTTTGAAATCAGTTAAAATTGCCTGAAAAAATAACACAGAACAATTCAAAATATACAATTATTTTTTAAAGTAGGTTAGAAATGCACTATGCTCTTGAGTTTATTATATATAGTATATGCATATGACTATATTAAAATATTAATAGTTACTATAACTGAAATGGTGGATGAATTTAATTTCTTCATTCGAATTTTTCCAAATTTCCCAGATCTTTTCCAATAAGTATGTATTATTTATTTAATCAGGAAATTTTTATTTTTATCTTTTTTTATATCGGAGCATATATGATTTACAATGTTGTGTTAGTTTCAGGTGTACAGTAAAGTGATTTAGTTATACATATACATATATCTAATCTTTTCCAGATTCTTTTCCCATATAGGTTATTACAGAGTATTCAGTAGAGTCCCCTGTGCTATACAGTAGGTCCTTGTTGATTATCTATTTTATATATAGTAGTGTATATATGTTAATTTAATACATTTTTAATTTATTAAAAAATAATCATTTAATAAGTTAGATTTAATTAGATCTTTGAGGCAATATCCCTAAAGCTTTAAGAACTACTACTACTCTCCACATAATAGTTTAGAGATACTATTTAAATCCCTTCTGAGATTATAGAGTCTCTTAGAAGAAAACAAAGAAGGATTTAAATTGCTATCAGAGCCACTGATGGGTCCTAAGGAAATTTTTAAGGCTCAGAGATTGGGGAATATCTGTAAGATTTACTATTGATACGAACTCAAGACAGAACATCCAGGTAAGAATGACAGCCTTACCAAACAGCTCAAAAAAAGAAGAGAGCTAAGATGTCAACTAGCTTGAGGAAGTGCAACCACAATGAATTTATTATGAATTTATTACCAAGAAGTTGGTAAAATACTGGAATAGAATAAGGAATGATATATAGTGATGAGTGTGCTTGTGTCTAACACTACATCCTTTTTTAGAAACTGAAGCCCCAACAGGACATGCTACCTATTGGGTGTGGAGAAGGTAAGAATCCTACCCAAAAAATTAAATAGGAAGTACTGGGGCAGAGTTGTAAAGATTTGTTTCAGAAAAAGAAAGAGAAATGGAAATAATAAGTTCTCAATAATTTACTTTTTATATATTTTTAAACTTTTTACTTTGAACTGATTTTAAACTTTCAGAAAATTTACCAAATTAGTTCAAAGAGTTCCCTTACATCTCTCAACTAACCTCCAATGTCAATATCTTACACAACCATAGTACAAGTATCAAGAATAAGATATTAAGGTTGGTACATTATATTAACTGTGGACTTTATTCAGATTTCACAAATTTTCCACTAGTGTCTTTTTCTGTTCTAGGATCCTTTTCAAGGTCCCACACTCTATATAATTGTTATTTGTCCTTTGTCTCTTCCAGTTTGTGACAGTTCCTCAGTCTTTTTTCTTTTATCAATTTGAAAAGCTCTAAATAAAAAAATTAAAAAGGAAATATAGACAAAAAGAATTATTAAATTAAGGAAATATCTTGAATATCTATAAACATCATTTTAAATTATCATTTCTTCTTACGATGAAAAAAGGGGAAAAAATGTGAACCTGAAAGTCCAGATTAAATTAACACAGGTTGTGCAATTACTCTGTATCAAGGACTATCACATGTCACACATACTTGCTTCACAACAATTCTACAAAATAGGTGCTATTATGCTAATATTACAGATGGCCCATCACATTCAGACAGTTTGTGTCTTGCACAAGATCTGTACAGTTAAAAAACCACAGAGTGGAGACTAAACTCTAAGCTCTCTGACTCCTAGCCAACTGCTGTTTGCATTAAGACATGGTACTTTTTCATAAATAAATCTTATCAGCATTTCGGCAAAGGGATAAAAGGATTAGGGCACAGTAGGCTTCCAGAGCACAGTCTTGGAGATGGTGAGAGCATTCAGGATAAGCAAGGTGAATCAATTCCAGGAGTGAGCCTGTTGTTCAGATAGATGTTCCCACTAGATAAGAGTTAAAGGCTGTTGCTGTGTTTCCAACAACAAAAAAATTGCACTTGGTTTCCACACAGAAATGTTAGTGAAAAACCCAGAATAATTCTCAATACCACGTAGAAAAAGGAGAAAAGGCCTTTCTTTTTTACCTTTGCCTTTGCTCACTCCATTTTATTCACTAATGTTTCCTTTGGGGGCTCACAGGAGCTTATTTATTCACACAAGCACTGGGGATCTCCTGTGATGGATGTTTCATATTGTGAAGAACAAAGTCGTTTTACCAACAAAAGGGGAAACCTGATAACTCTGAAATTAGAATTCAATACTTAGTGCTGGAAACTTACTCCTGAGGAAGCCTTCCAGGATGGCTGAGGTAGAGCGCGATATAAGAGGCTCCTGGGGCAAAATAGGAAACACCGGCTGAATTTATACGATTATAGACAAACTTCCTTTGGCAAATACAAGTAGACGATAGATGCACATGATCTGTGAGTCTCGATGTTTTCTTTCCTTGCATAGGTGGTGCCCAATGGTGAAAAATAATCTAAGAACAGGGTCTTTCGGGAGATGGATAAAGCTCAGGGAGCCAAGAAATTGAAACTACATTTTATGGAGAAAAAGAAAGGAGCAAAAGTAACAGAGGCCCCCAACTGCTTCCCCAAGGTCTTGCCTTTCTACCAGGTATCTCCTCTTTCTCTTTACTATATGATGCTATTGTTGCTTTTTTAATGAATCCTATCTGTACCGCTAACCTTGATCACATTCTAAATGGTGGGCTCTATAATCTTTTTTTGCAAGAATTGGGCTGTGTCAGTACGTCTTCTCAGAGTGGATATATTTGTGAGATTGGTTGAAACTGGAACATTAAATGGCCTGAATTAGTCTATGAAAAAAAGCAACAGAAAATCTCAAGTCAATTCCAATCCACTGACTGTTATTTTTCCTTCTTGGGTTTTAGAGACAGCTGGAGCCAACAAATGCCTGGACCTTCTGGCCTCTTTGGCTTCTCCTAATCATTAGAAAGAACACAGAGATGCTAACCTTTGGCCCAGGGCAGTTCCCTATTAAGAAAATTTGTTTTTCTTATTTTTACAATTAAAATATATAGGTTTAGCATAGAAAAATTGGAAAATATGAAAAAAATTAAGAAAAGTTAAATGCTTCAAACCCAATCTGACAAAGAAAACCACAGTTAATATTTTTGTTTCTTCCAGCTACACATATACAAAATTGTGATTATTTACATTGCCAAGTAACTTGCTTTTATCACATAATAATATATCATGAGCATTTTTCCTTAGTCTTAACTCCTCTGCAAGAATACAATTTTCAGTGGTACAACATATGAAGGTATGTTTTCTCACATATCATAACATGCTCCACCACTACATACCAGATTTTCAGCATCCTAAAGAAAAAAAAATTACAACTGTCTATCGATTATTTCAGAAAAATAATATTAAGTAATAATAATGATGACAATAACAGTAATTCTTAACTGACTTTTAGGGAAACACCTCCAGAGTTTCATCATTTAAAATCAAGTTGGCCCATGTCTAAATTACTAAGAGTTTTATCAAGAATGTTAAATTCTAGCAAATGATTTTTTTATATCTAACTAGATGATCATATAGGGGTTTCTGCTATTATTTATTTGGTATATTATGTTGATAGATATTTAAATAATATTCGGAATGTCTTGCATTCATGAAATTATTCTAATATACAGTTGGAATTGTTTTGAATATATTTACAAATTTTACATATATGTTCAAATGAGACTGAACCATAGTTTTGTTCTATCTTTGACAATTTGGGGTGTAAAAGTTATTTTAGTCTGATAAAATGATTTATGAAGTGTTCCATAATTTTTTGGACATTAAACTATTTATGTACCACAGAGGTTGTTTCTTGAAAGTATAAATTAACGCTTTACTAAGTAATCTGTGTCCAATGTTCATTTTGAGGATCAGTGTCTATCCTTCTCCCAGTTGAATCTCTGGTAATACTACAGAATCTATTATGCTAAGTGTTTACTAAACGAATAAATGAAAGATACTAGGAGAGAGGTAAGCACAGTTCTATGGAAGCACTTAAATGGGCATCCTACCCAAACTAGAAATTCAGGAAAGTTTCCTAGGAAAAGGTATTAACTAACTAGGAGGGGCCTTTCCAGTTTAAGCGAGGATTTCAGCATGGCTATTACAGAACGTAAAGAAGAAGGATCAGTAGTGGCTCCAAAATTTATACATTAGCATTTAGGGGTGACGACCTGATTGTGGGAAACTTTTCTTGAAGCCGTGTTATATAACAACTACACTGTTTTATCTCAAATTCTACTACTGTTATATTGGACTGACATTGGGGGCAAGACTGATGAAGATTATGGGTAAGCAAATCCTCCCCCAGTATCTTTTCCCTTGACACATTCGTGGTGTGGGGAAATATGGAAATGACATAAAAGAAGATGGAGAGATTAAAGTGGGCCTTTTATGATGGGCTAACTCAGTGTTAATGAGATGATTTTTTCCACTTTCTCTTATTTGTCGTAAGTATTTAAATGGTCTCCTTCATCTGGGCCTTTTTCTTTGAGCAAAGAAAAGGAGCCACTCTCTTCTCATTTCTTTCTCAACACCCACTCTCTCAAGATATAAGTGCTTAGTTTAGTGCTCATTTGTAACAGAATAATAAGCTCCTTCTATCCTCCTCCAACCTCTTCTCTTCCTTCTCCTCCTCCTTCTACTTAGAGCAGCTGTGCTCAAACAAATCAAAACTGCCTCAACTCACACTTTTGAAGTTAGATCCATGTGCCAACGTGAACAGAGACAGGCAAGGAAGAGCAGGAAGAAAAGAATTTCTTCTGTTAATAAACTATTGTACCATGATCTCTTTTTAAATCTCTCCCAAACCATTATCTAGGTGGTAACTCACTAGGAGGAAGAGAAAAAATATAGAAAGTTAATGGGGAAGCCAGGAAGGCTGCCCTATGTGACCAGCCAAGGAATAAGCCAAGGAATCATGCCCTTCTGTGCTCCAGAAAGAGAAAGCAGGGCAAATGGTTGGTTGCAGGCTGGAGGACAGAAAAAAATGAGACATTTTCTCACTCTGCTGCCCTGGTCCCAATGAAAACAATCTATCACAGGAATACAGCATAGTATAAGGCACAGTACTTACATCCAAAATCTACAGTGTTTCCTGGGCATCATGTTGGACAAATATGAAACAATTAGGGCAACAGCTGAGTTTTCATAATGTACTAACACTGTATATCATAGGAACTCATGATATACACCGTGGGCTAGAAAAAGCAAGTAAGGCAGGAATGTTCGTTTCAACACACCTAAACGCCGTGTAGTATTTTCAGAGGATCAGAAGAGAATCTGTGATAGGTACTATGGTATTGTGTTAAGAGGACTGACTCTGGATCCAGATTGCCAGTTATTAAATCCTGGTTCTAGCTATATTATCTGGGGCAAGCTACTTTACCTTCCCTTTACCTGTTTGCTCTGTAAAATGGGGATAATAATTGTTTCTCGTACTATTATTATATGTAATACTGATAGGCTCGCAGTGAATATTAAATGACTGAATAAAGTGCTTATCACAGCACCTGGACAGAGTTAGTTCTCAATAAATATTAGCTAGCTATCACTGGTCCAGCCATACTAATACTTGCCAGTATTCATAAAATCTTTGTGCCAGGGTTTCCTTAGTGGCGCAGTGGTTAAGAATCTGCCTGCCGGTGCAGGAGACATGGGTTCGAGCCCTGCTCCAGGAAGATCCCACATGCTGCGGAGCAACTAAGCCTGTGCACCACAACTATTGAGCCTGAGCTCTAGAGCCCGCGAGCCACAACTACTGAGCCTGTATGCCACAACTACTGAAGCCTGTGTGCCTAGAGTGCATGCTCTGCAACAAGAGAAGCCACCACAATGAGAAGCCTGCACACCGCAACAAAGAGTAGCCCCCGCTCTCCACACCTAGAGAAAGCCCACGCACAGCAAAGAAGACTCAAGGCAGCCAATAAAAAAAAAAAATGCTATTCTAGTGAACACATGAATGATAAGAAAGCCACACTGCCTTACTGCTGACATGAAGAAAGGTTTAGTGGTCTGAAGAGATCAAACCCACAACATTCCCTTAAACCAAAGCCTAAGCCAGAGAAAGGCCCTAACTCTCCTCAATTCTATGAAGCCTGGGAGAAGTGAGGAAGATGCAGAAGAAAAGTTTGAAGCTAGCTGACGTTGTTTCATGAGGTTTAAGAAAGGAATCCACATCCATAATTAAAAAGTGCAAAGTGAAGCTGCAAGTGCTGATGTAGATACAGCAAGTTACCTAGAAGATCTAACTAAGATAACGAATGAAGGTGGCTACACTAAACAACAGATTTTCAATGTAGACAAAACACTCTTATACTGGAAGAAGATGCCATCTAGGATTTTCACAGGTAGAGAGAAGTCGATGCCTGTCTTCAAAGCTTCCAAGGACAAGCTAACACTCTTGCTAGGGGCTAATGCAACTGGTGGTTTAAGCCAATACTCATTTACCCTTCCAAAAATCCTAGTGCCCTTAATAATTATGCTAAATCAACTCTGCCTGTGCTGTATAAATGGAACAACAAAGCCTGGATGACAGCTCACTGTTTACAACATGGTTTACTGAATACCTGAAGACCACTGTTGAGACCTACTGCTCAGAAAAAGAGATTCCTTTCAAAATATTAAAGATACACAATGAGATTAATGTTGTTTTCACGCTTGCTAACACATCCATTCTGCAGTCCATGGGTCAAGGAATAATTCTGACCTTCAAGTCTTATTATTTAAGAAATACATTTCATAAGGCTATAGCTGTCATAGACAGTGATTCCTCTGATGGACCTAGGCAAAGCCAATTGAAAACCTTCTGGAAAGGATTCACCATTCTGGATGCCATTAAGAACATTCCTGATTCATGGGAAGAATTCAAAACATCAATATTAAAAGGAGTTTGGAAGGAGTTAATTCCAACTCTCATGGATGACTTAGAGGGATTCAAGACTTCAGCGGAGGAAGTAACTGCAGATGTGGTGGAAACAGCAAGAGAACTAGAATTAGAGGTGGAGCTTGAAGATGTGACTGAATTGCTGCATTCTCATGATAAAACTTTAATGCATAAAGAGTTGCTTTTTAAACATGAGCAAAGAAAGTAGTTTCTTGAGATGGAAACTACTCCTGGTGAAGATGCTATGAAGATTGTTAAAATGACAGCAAAGGATTTAAAATATTACATAAAATTAGTTGCTAAAGCAGCGGCAGGGTTTGAGAAATTTGACTCCAATTTTGAAAGAAGTCCTACTGTGGGTAAAATGCTACCAAACACCATTGCATGCTACAGAGAAATCATTCATGAAAGGAAGAGTCCATCAATGAGGCAAACTTCACTGCTGTCTTATGTTAAGAAATTACCATGGCCACCCAACCTTCAGCAACACCACCCTGATCAGTCAGCAGCCATCAACACTGAGGCCAGGCTCTCTGCCAGCAAAGAGATTATGAGTCACTGAAAGCTCAACTGATGGTTAGCATTTTTTAATTAAGTATGTACATTGTCTAAGGTAGGAAATTTGACAAGCTATGTTAACTACAATGATGAAATCATAATAAATTCTAAGTACAATTATGTAACAGTATAGTGTATGCAGAATTAACATTATCTTTCAATAAGTTTATTATAACCTGTTAGTATTTTCCCTTAACATATCTTCTCATTTTTCAAAACAAAATACATAATTTTTTATTTGCCTTTTATAAGATAGAGAGCAAAGTAACAAACCCTAGACTAGACTATGTTTCTATACATAGTTGCTATAGAAGACCTCCTTCTGCTTTTTCTTTTGTGTGTATCATATAGTTCACACTTTATGGTTTGGCAGGAACATTTACATTTCACATTTTAAAACATATAAAGAGTTTTTAACTGATATTAAATAAGTGAGCACTAATATTTATAATAATGCAAAATATGTTAGCAAAGCTAGTGCCGATAATGAAACATGGAAGTTGGTGTAAAAAGAAGTCATAATGATTTATACACAGCATTTATTTATTTAGATTTTTAAAAAAAGCACAATCAGCTTTTAATAATAAGTAATCTTATTAAATTTTAAGAGTACTTTGTTATATGCATGAAAGAATAAAATATAAATGGCATCAACAAAATAGAATGTAGATGATAATGGAATCATATCTTCAAATTACTGGTACAAAATAACTGTAAACTGTAAAGTAGCTAAATTATCTTTCAAGACTGAAGATAAATTACTTTTCAGATAAAGACTAAGGGATTTTTATCATTCAAAGAATGTACTGAATTAGCTATTAAAGAATGTACCTAAGGAAGAATTAAATTCAACCTAAATGGAAGAGTAGAATGGAAAAAAAAAGAAAGAAAGCAATAGTTAACAAAAAATTAACAAATATATGAAGAGATCTATAAAATAGCCTTTATAGAAAAATAAAGAAAACAAAAATCTTCAGAATTACAAAAAGACTCAAGTTTTGTGAAGACACTAAATAAGAGTAGGTGATTTTAATACAAACTTCTCTCAAACTGTTTGCTATAGAAATGTGAAAATAAAAGATTTGAGTTCGACAGTAAATAAGATTAACTAAAATATATAAAAATGTAAGATATAGACAATAATATATGAAATACATAATATGTAAGGTCTATAAAAATGTATATTCAAACACTAGAGAATATATGTTTAAAATACAAGGCAAGTATTAATAAATACTGAAGAGTTAAAATCACTCGACCACAATTTCTAGTTACAACACAACAGAATAACAACAAAACCAGTTAATGTAGGTTAATTCTAAAAGGAAATTTATAGGTATAAATAAATAGATATATCAATCTTTATATATGACATATATACATATCATACATATATACATATATGAAAATAAGAAAAATGGAAAATTAATACACTAAGCATTCAATTCAAACACTAAGAAAAAATAAAGAAAAAACAAACAAACAAAGACAAGGAAGTAGTGAATAAGTTGCTTAAAAAATTGCCAGGCCAAAACAATTCCCCTTGAAAAGTCTAATAAACGTTAAAGAATAGAAAAACTCTATCGCATGCATTAATTTCAGAAAGCTGAAAATATGAAGAGCTTCTCAAACTAATATTTTGAGCCTAGAATAAAGTGAAACAAAAACTGCATAAGAAAATGGACAACCTGGAAGAAACTGACAAATTCTTAGAAAGGTATAACCTTCCAAGACTGAACCAGGAAGAAATAGAAAATATGAACAGACCAATCACAAGTAATGAAATTGAAACTGTGATTAAAAATCTTCCAACAAACAAAAGTCCAGAACCAGATGGCATCACAGATGAATTCTATCAAACATTTAGAGACAGCTAACACCCATCCTTCTCAAACTCTTCCAATAAATTGCAGAGGAAGGAACACTCCCAAACTCATTCTATGAGGCCACCATAACCTTGATACCAAAACCAGACAAAGATACTACAAAAGAGGAAAATTACAGACCAATATCACTGATGAATATAGATGCAAAAATACTCAACAAGTTACGAGCAAACAGAATCCAACAACACATTAAAAGGATCATACACCATGATCAAGTGGGATTTATCCCAGAGATGCAAGGATTCTTCAATATACTCAAATCAATCAATGTGATATACTATATTAACAAACTGAAGAAGAAAAACCATATGATCATATCAATAGATGCAGAAAAAGCTTTTGACAAAATTCAACACCCATTTATGATAAAAGCTCCCTAGAAAGTGGGCATAGAGGGAACCTACCTCAACAAACTAAAGGCCATTTATGACAAACCCACAGCAAACATCATTCTCAATGGTGAAAAACTGAAAGCATTTCCTCTAAGATCAGGAACAAGACAAGGATGTCCACTCTCGCCACTATTATTCAACATAGTTTTGGAAGTCCTAGCCATGGCAATCAGAGAAGAAAAAGAAATAAAAGGAATCCAAATTGTAAAAGAAGACGTAAAACTGTCACTGCTTGCAGATGACATGATACTATACATAGAAAATCCTAAAGATGCCACCAGAAAACTACCAGAGCTAATCAATGAATTTGGTAAAGTTGCAGGATACAAAATGAATGCACAGAAATCTCTTGCATTCCTATACACTAAAGATGAAAAATCTGAAAGAGAAATTAAGGAAACACTACCATTTACCACTGCAACAAAAAGAATAAAATACCTAGGAATAAACCTACCTAGGGAGACAAAAGACCTGTATGCAGAAAACTATAAAACACTGATGAAAGAAATTAAAGATGATACCAACAGATGGAGAGATAGACCATGTTCTTGGATTGGAAGAATCAATATTGTGAAAATGACTATACTACCCAAAGCAATCTACAGATTCAATTCAATCCCCATCAAATTACCAATGGCATTTTTCACAGAACTAGAACAAAAAATCTTAAAATTTGTATGGAGACACAAAAGACCCCGAATAGCCAAAGCAAACTTGAGGGAAAAAAACAGAGCTGGAGGAATCAGACTCCCTGACTTCAGACTATACTATAAAGCTACAGTAATCAAGACAATATGGTACGGGCTCAAAAACAGAAATATAGATCAATGGAACAAGATAGAAAGCCCAGATATAAACCCATGCACGTATGGTCAACTAACCTATGACAAAGGAGGCAAGGATATACAATGGAGAAAAGACAGTCTCTCCAATAAGTGGTGCTGGGAAAACTAGACAGCTACATGTAGAACAATGAAATTAGAACACTCCCTAACACCATACACAAAAATAAACTCAAAATGGATTAGAGACCTAAATGTAAGACCAGACACTATAAAACTCTTAGAGGAAAACATAGGAAGAACACTCTTTGACATAGATCACAGCAAGATCTTTTTTGATCCACCACCTAGAGTAATGGAAATAAAAACAAAAATAAACAAATGGGACCTAATGAAGCTTAAAAGCTTTTGCACAGCAAAGGAAACCATAAACAAGACAAAAAGACAACCCTCAAAATGGGAGAAACTATTTGCAAACGAATCAATGGACAAAGGATTAATCTCCAAAATATATAAACAGCTCATGCAGCTCAATATTAAAAAAACAACCAACCCAACCCAAAAATGGGCAGAAGACCTAAATAGACATTTCTCCAAAGAAGACATACAGATGGCCAAGAAGCACATGAAAAGCTGCTCAACATCACTAATTATTAGAGAAATGCAAATCAAAACTACAATGCAGTATCACCTCACACCAGTTAGAATGGGCATCATCAGAAAATCTACAAACAACAAATGCTGGAGAGGGTGTGGAGAAAAGGGAACCCTCTTGCACTGTGGGTGGGAATGTAAGTTGATACAGCCACTATGGAGAACAGTATGGAGGTTCCTTAAAAAACTAAAAATAGAACTACCATATGACACAGCAATCCCACTACTGGGCACATACCCAGAGAAAACCATAATTCACACATGCACCCCAATGTTCATTGCAGCACTATTTACAATAGCCAGGTCAGGGAAGCAACCTAAATGCCCATCAACAGACGAATAGATAAAGAAGATGTGGTACATATATACAATGGAATATTACTCAGCCATAAAAAGGAACGAAATTGGGTCATTTGTAGAGACGTGGATGGATCTAGAGACTGTCATACAGAGTGAAGTAAGTCAGAAAGAGAAAAACAGATATCGTATATTAACGCATATATGTGGAACCTAGAAAAATGGTACAGATGAACCGGTTTGCAGAGCAGAAATAGAGACACAAATGTAGAGAAGAACCATATGGACACCAAGGGGGGAAAGCAGTGGTTGGGGGTCGGTGATGAATTGGGAGATTGGGATTAACATGTATACACTGATGTGTATGAAGTGGATGACTAATAAGAACCTGCTGTATAAAAAAATAAATAAAATTTAAATTAAAAAAAAAAACTGCATAAGAAGAATAGAAGCAAAAAATGTCACTCTACTGCAAACATAAATACAAAAATCCTAAATAAAATATTATCAAACATAATCCAGCAATGTACAAAGTAATAATACCTAGTGTCCATGTAGGAGTTATCCCAGGCAACCAAGGAAATTTTAACATTAGAAAATGTTTCATTTTCACACAATATCAATAATTCACAGTATCAATTTAAGGAGAAAAAAATGACCATTTTAATAAATTCAGGAAAATCATTTGATAAATTCAACAGGCAATTATAATTTTTTTAATCTTGGAAAATTAGAACAGAAAGAAACTTTTTCAACCTGATAAGATACCTATCCAAAACCCACAGCAAATATCATAGTTAATAATGAAATATTAAATATATTCATTGTAATGTTCAAAATGAGATTTATTTAAATGCCTGGGTTCGCCTCTTCCGTAACACTAGACTAGAATCCAATTGTATAAAGAAGCAGAAATAAGACATTTAAAGATTACAAAGGCAGAAATGAAATTATCATTATCCCAGACAATACAATTTTCTACAAAGAAAATGAAGAAAAGCTATAAACAAATCATCTGAGTTAATAATGGTTGCAAGTCAAAGATCAATATTAAAAAAATCAATTGTGTTCCTTGTATCAATCACAACTGGTTAAAAAAGTATCTTAAAAAGAATCTCATTCACAATAGCAACATATATGTGAAATGCCTATGAATAAATCTAATTTAAAAAAGCACAAGTACTTTATCAGAAAAAAATTATAAATCTTTATTTTAAAAAAACAGATAAGGAAACCTGAGTAAACAGGGAGCTATATTTTGAATATAGTTAAGAAATTCAAAAATATTTATCCTCAACAATCTAAATTTAATGCAATTTCTATTAAAAGTCAAACAAAGTGAGGTTTTCTTTCCCCTCTTTGGATATCACTAAGTTGATCCTAAAATTTACAGAAAGAATAAAAGACTAAGAGTCACCAAGAAAATACTGCAGAATAAGAAAGAGGATATGGTAATCACTATACCAAATATCAAGACTGACTATAAGTTGTAGATATGTAGATAATGTAGTGTTGGTGAAGATAAACAGACAAATGGATCAACAGTATAGGACAGAAAGTCTAGGAACATCCCAGGCATCTAAAAGAGTTTGAAAACAGATATTATAGACAGTTTGATGACTGATATGGCATTGTAAATCAGTACAGACCAAATACTGACAAAAAAAGATAACGACAGATGTCTACCTCATACTACACCACATATAAATTTAATAAAGAGTAAATAGCCAAATTCTAAAAAGCAAAATTCTAAAACTTCTATAGAAAATTGTGGAAAAATATCTCTATGGCATATGGGCAGGAATAGTATTAACATTTGTTAAATAAGACACAAAACAAAAAGTAAATGAAAAGAATGACAAAATCAGCCTCCTTAAAAAATTTTTTTTCAGATGTGTTTTCAGGTTTAAAAACTATTTAGTCAAAGAAATACACTTAACAAAACAGTAAAATTTTATTTTAAATGATAAAAATTTGTTCAACCCTTCAGAAAAATAATATGACACTACCTATTTAAAATCTCAGCAATCTATTCATTCCTGAGAGTCAGCTAGAATTTTATCCAAGGGATATAGCCAAAAGAAAAAAAAAATTAAAGCATACAGAAATTTTCATTATTTAAAATATCAAAATATGAGAAAGATAGGAGGAGAATGAGCCAAGTATCCTGCATCAACTCAATGAAATATTATGCAACCAAAAAATAGGTAATTTAAGACCCAGCCTCCTTAAAATTAAAAGTTTTTTATGACTAAAGACACCATTAAGAAAGTTTAAATACTAGACATAAATGGGAGAAATTATCTGTAGTACACAAAAACAAAAAAAGTATTAGTCCAGAGTATGTTTCTAAAAATACAAACAATCCAATAAAAAACTGAAATTTCTACAATGTAAAGGAACCCCAATACCAATAAAAATATAAAAATAATCAAATCACAAGTTATCAGAGAAACAAAAAAATTTTTAATGAGATATTGCATACCCCAAAAATAGTCAATCAGTAAATTATGACAGTAATATGGAGAAACACAAAATCTAATTGCCACGGGGAATATGAATTAACACTTTGAAGAGCAAATAAGCAAGATCAGGTAAAGTTAATCCCTTAATTCCACTTCCAGGTATGTACTCAAAGAAAGGATGAAGAAAAAGCTAGTCTATGCCACCATCTAGTGGCCTCAGACTATAATGGAAAATATAATTCCTTCAGCAGTGTTTACAAAGGACTTCTCAAAGTACATGCACAGGGATGCAGCAACAACTTATAAATGTGCAGAGTTTATATATGCAGTAACTTCCCTCACTGCCCTTTTGGGCCAGTATTTGACTCCATCTATCCTGCTTTCTTCTGCAGATTTGCATGAACCTAACTAACCTTGTGACAAAACCAAGTAGAAATATCTTCAGGCAGAGTGTTTCTCATGTCTATCTTATATAATTTCCAACACCCTTCAAATGATATCCATTGTTATGTGAGGTTGAAAGAACGCTTCTCCAAACTAACCAGATTAGATTGCATTGACAAGAATATGGTGCAAAAGGGGCCCTCATACACTTCTGTTAAGCTACAAATTTGGAAAATTAGTAAAGATGAATATATATCCCAAAATCAAACCAATAATTTTTTTATTAAACAAAAAAATTACAAAAAAGATAAATATGTGTATAAACTATGACACAAAAATTCCTCTCCTGGATACATTCTCTAACCATGGTTCTTAACCCCAAAGGACATCTAAAAGTTTCATATATTGAAAATGGATAAGTTCCCAAGATCAGCTGTACAAATTGTGCTATAGTTAACAATACTGTAGTGTACACTTCAAGTCTTGTTAAGCGGGGTTATATCTCGTTAGTTTTTACCGCAATAAAAAAAGAAAACAAAACCTTCTTGAAGTGGCCAAAAGCATCCAGAAAATGAAATGGGGGCAGTCAACATTTATAAGAAGGAATGGCACTGGGTGAGTTTCCCTTTTAGGGATTTTAAAATAAGGGAAGGACAGTCACCAACACTACAGGGTGCCTAAAATTCAGATGGAAAACTTCAATCTTACTGACTTAAAGAAACAGAGGACAGAGTTCAGGAAGACAACAGCAGCTGAAAATCTAGAAAAGAAAACCACAGTCAAATACAGCCAGAGAGTGGGAGCCCCAAATTTCTATATAAACTCTGCCCAAATACTGGCTGATCCCTAAACTACACATAAGAAGAGTTAAGGCTAAAAGACCTGAACAGAGATTTCAGTTGCTGCCCACCTCAGAGAAGACAAGTTTGAAATCTGAGTCCTGTCAAAGTACTGCCTGCTAAAGCAAAACATAAATACTTGTGGAATATTCCATTTCCGCAAATAGTCACAGAAATATTTTTACTCCAACAGGCTCTTCTGAAACCTTGCTAGTCCCCTGATCAAGAGGCAGAGTCTTTTTCCCCTTTGTGCATCCCGCAACACTGAGTAAATACACCTGGCATCAAAATTGAGCAGAGGGCCTGGCACATATTTGGATCTTAAAATACAAATAGAAATGTGATCTTCTAACTAAGGCCAACACAATTCTGGAGTGCTAGAAGAATATAAGTGTGGATGGAGCTAAAACACTAAGATATGGAAGTGCACAGCAGGGTCAGGGGACAGAAAGTCAATAGAAGATAAATGCAGTGAGAGGGGACAGTTGGGAAGAAACAGCAGGAGGGTATTGGACATTCCTTGAGGCTGTGCATCGACAGCTTTGGTTACCACACCCTTATATCTGCTTCACCTGGAAAAGAAAAACTGTGCATCACACTGATCTTCCATTCTATAAAATGGGATTTGTGATACATTCTGACAATGAGAACTGGCTTTTAGTCACAGGGAATAAAATGAAGGGAATCTCTGATCTCAGTCCTCCAGCCTTCAAAAAGCAAAAAAAAAAAAAAAAAAAAAGTGAAAAGTTGCTGAGAATCCAGCAAAAAACTGTTTCTTTTCCATTCTTACATACTTTTTCCTATTTACCATTTAAAGATTATTATGAAATTAATTAAAATTACCTACTAAAATGATATGGGAAAATACACTATACTGTTAATTATAAAAAAGCAGGTAGTGGGCTTCCCTGGTGGCGCAGTGGTTGAGAGTACGCCTGCCGATGCAGGGGACACGGGTTCGTGCCCCGGTCCAGGAAGATCCCACATGCCGCGGAGCAGCTGGGCCCGTGAGCCATGGTCGCTGAGCCTGCGCGTCCAGAGCCTGTGCTCCGCAACGGGAGAGGCCACAACAGTGAGAGGCCCGTGTACCGCAAAAAAAAAAAAAAAAAAGCAGGTAGTAGATCAAGAAATACAGTGTGCTCTCGGGTGTGTAAATATAGTATATAAATAGATATATATAAAAATATGAATATTTATTCTATAATTATGAATGACTTTCATTTCTTCCTTTGGGTTTTCCTGAGCTTCTCAAATTTTCTATACTGAATATGTATTATTGGTATAACCAGGGAAATAATAATTCAGAGGAGAAGGGAAATTAATGTTAGTAAGTTAGGTATAATCAGTTCTTTGAGACATCAACCCTAATATATCTAAAAGTTACTACCTTCTATATTATTTAAAGATTCAACTTGAAATTACTTCTGGGATTATAGAGTCTCTTAGAAGAAAACAAAGGAGGATTTAAATTGGCTATCAGAACCACTGTGGAGCCTCTGGAAATATTTAGGGCTCAGAGGTAGGAAAGTATTTATGTGACATGTTAGTTTACTACTGCATACAAATTTATAACATAACATTCTGTTGGGCAGAAAGCTTTATTTTTTCCTCTCCTTCACCGTTACTAATAGTTGTCTGTGATTGTGGGATACTTGACTGTGAGCCCTAGAGCATGGCTATAGCTCTAGAAGGAAAACTAAGAAGTCATTCACTGAGGAGGAGCAGCAACTGTCACAAGAAGTTAGTGAAACACTGATGAAAAAGAAAGAATGTTTTCCTTGTTTTGAAAACTGAAACCCCAATTAGCCATGCTATCTACTGCAAATGGTGAAGTTGAGGATCCTATACTGAAGATTTAATAGGGAACATAAGGACAAAGTTGAGAAGAGATATTTCCAGAAAGGAAAAGATGAATGGGAACTGGGAATTATGAATAATTTATTTTATTTTTAAAGTGCTGAATACAACAACAAAAAAACTACCATGAAGAAAAGAAAATACTAGTCATGGTGACTGGTATAGTATAGCAACTGACCTGAGTCAAGGTAATCAGACTCAATCCCAGAAGTGCTACCCCAGTGTCAGCAAAAAGGGTGCTCTTTGTGCAATGATCTCTAAACTGGAAGAATGTAAACCCAGAGCTCCTGATGGTCATCTTTGCCAATATGTGGCAGAATCTAACCAAGGAGATTAGAGCTGAGATAGAGAATGTGCCTGATGATGTCATTTTAACTCCTGAACCCAGCTATGGCTAAAATCAGAGTCACCTGTGTTCATTTGATTTATGAGTCAAATTAGTATTTTATGCAAAACTAATTTTAGTTGGGTTTTACCACTTACAACCATATAAATCCTAATTAATATATCCCCTTACCTCACATCTCCCTCTATCTACTCACATTTTTGAGGCTAAAAATAAGTAAATAAAAGTAAAGTAAAAGTAAAAATAAGTAAATTTCTGGTATGAAGAACTAGAGCACAAAGTTTGAGGCAGGCACAACCAATCTAAACTGGCAAAAGGACAGCAAACTTTTTCCTCTGAGAACTGGAACCTGACAAAGATGCCCACTCTCACCACTTCTATTCAACATAGTATTTGAAGTCCTAGCCAGAGCAAGGAAAAGGAATAACAATCATCCAAATAAGAAAGGAAGAATTAAAATTATCTCTGTTTGCAAACGAAATGACCTTATGTGGCAAACACTCTAGACTCCACACACCAAAACAAACTGTTAGAACATAATAAGCAAACTCAGCGAAGTTGCAGGATACAAAGTCAATGTAAAAAAAAATCAGTATGTTTCTATACACTAATTATCTAAAAATAAATTTAAAAAACAATCCCATTCACAATAGCAACAAAAAGAATAAAATACTTAGGAATAAACTTAATCAAAGAGGTGGAAAACTTGTATACTGAAAACTATAAAATGCTGATGAAAGAAATTAAAGCAGACATGAATAAATGGAAAGACATTCCATATTCATGGATGGGAAGAATTAATATTGTTAAAATGTCCATACTACCCAAAGTTCCTACATATTCAATGCAACCTCTATCTAAATTCCAGCAGAGTTTTTACAGAAATAGAAAAACAATTCTAAAATAAATATGGAACCACAAAAGAACCCAAATAGCCAAAGCAATCTTGAGGAAGAAGAAGAAAGCAGAAGATATCATACTTCCTGATTTCAAATTATATTTCAAAGCTATATAATCAAAACTGTATGGTGCTGGCATAAAAACAGACATATGGACCAAGTGAACAGAATAAAGAGCCCAGAAATACACATACATATAGGCACATGTACAGTCAACTGATTGACAAGGGTGCCAATATACACAATGGGGAAAGGATAGTCTCTTCAACAAGTGATTGGATAATCACATGCAGAAGAATCAAATTGGATGCTTATGTTATACCATATACCATATATAAAATTCAACTCAAAATGGATTAAAGACTTAAACCTAATACCTGAAACTATAAAACTCCTAGAAGAAAACACAGGGAAAAATCTTCTGGATATCAGCCTTGGCAATGATTTTTTCGATATGACTCCAAAAGCATAGGCAACCAAAGCAAAAAATAGACAAGAGGGATTATATCAAACTAAAAAGCTTCTGCATAGCAAAGGAAACAATCAACAAAATGAAAAGGCCACCTGTGGAATGGTAGAAAATATTTGCAAACCACATATTTGATAAAGGATTAATTGCAACTCAATAGCAAAAAATAACAATAATCTAATTAAAAACTGGGCAAAGGAACTGAATACACATTTCTCCAAAGAAGATATACAACAGATGAAAAAGTGCTCAACAACACTAATCAGCAGGGAAATGCAAATTAAAACTACAAGATATCACCTCACACATGTGACAATGGCTATTACCAGGAGAAAAAAAGATAACCTGTTGGGAAGGATGTGGAGAAAAGGGAAACATTGTACTTTGTTGGTGGGTATGTAAATTTGTGCATCCACTATGAAAAAAGTATGGAGGTTCCTCAAAATACTAAAAATAGAATTAACATATGATCCAGCAATCCCACATCTGGGTATATATCCAAAGGAATTTAAGTCTGGATCTCAAAGAGATATCTACACTCCCATGTTCATTGCAATGATTTCACAATAGCCAAGACTTAGAAACCTAAATGCCCATTGATGGATAAATGGATAAATAAAATGTGGTGGTATATAATTAAATGTAATATTATTCAGCCTTTAAAAAGAAGGAAATCCTGCCATTTGCAACAACATGGATTAAACTTGAGGACATTATGCTATGCAAAATAAGCCAGTCAGAGAGGATAAATACATGCTACATGATACAATGTATATGAGGAACCTAAAATAGTCAAACTTATAGAAGCAGAGGGTAGAAGAGTGGTTGCCAGGAGCTAGAAGGAAGGAAAAACAGGGAGATATTAATCAAAGGGTACAAAGTTTTGGCTATACAAGATGAGTAAGTCCTAGAGATACACTGACAATAGTGCCAATAGTTAGCAATTCTGTATTGCATACTTTGAGTTTTTCTAAGGATAGATCTTATGTTAAGAGTTCTTATCACCAAATAATAATAATAGTAATAAATAAGAGGGTTAATTGATATTTATAGGACATTCCATCCAAAAACGGCAGATTACACTTTCTTCTCAAGTGTGCATGGAACATTCTCCAGGGTAGATCACATCTTGGGTCACAAATCAAGCCTCAGTAAATTTAAGAAAATTGAAATCATATCAAGCATCTTTTCTGACCACAACGTTATGAGATTAGAAATGAATTATATGGAAAAAAACGTAAAAAACACAAACACATGGAGGCTAAACAATACGTTACTAAATAACCAAGAAATCACTAAAGAAATCAAAGAGGAAATCAAAAAATACCTAGAGACAAATGACAATGAAAACATGACGATCCAAAACCTATGAGATCCAGCAAAGCAGTTCTATGAGGGAAGTTTATAGCTGTACAAGCCTACCTCAAGAAACAAGAAAAATCTCAAACAATCTAACCTTACATCTAAAGGAACTAGAGAAAGAAGAACAAACAAAACCCAAAGTTAGCTGAAGGAAAGAAATCATAAAGATCAGAGCAGAAATAAATGAAATAGGAACAAAGAAAACAATAGCAAAGATCAATAAAACTAAAAGGTGGTTCTTTGAGAAGATAAACAAAATTGATAAACAATTAGCCAGACTCATCAAGAAAAAGAGGGAGAGGACTCAAATCAATAGAATTAGAAATGAAAAAGGAGAAGTTACAACAGACACCACAGAAATACAAAGCATCCTAAGAGATTACTACAAGCAACTCTATGCCAATAAAATGGACAACCTGGAAGAAATGGACAAATTCTTAGAAAGGTATAACTTTGCAAGACTGAACCAGGAAGAAATAGAAAATTTGAACAGACCACTCACAAGTAATGAAATTGAAACTGTGATCAAAAATCTTCCAATAAACAGAAGTCCAGGACAGATGGCTTCACAGGTGAATTCTATCAAACATTTAGAGAAGAGCTAACACCCATCCCTCTCAAACTCTTCCAAAAAATTGCAGAGGAAGGAATACTCCCAAACTCATTCTATGAGGCTGTCATCACCGTGTTACCAAAACCAGACAAAAAAATACTACAAAAAAAGAAAATTACAGACCAATATCACTGATGAATATAGATGCAAAAATACTCAACAAAATACTAGCAAACAGAATCCAACAACACATTAAAAGGATCATACACCATGATCAAGTGGGATTTATCCCAGAGATGCAAGGATTCTTCAATATATGCAAGTCAATCAATGTGATACACCATATTAACAAGTTGAAGAATGAAAACCATATGATCATCTCAATAGATGCAGAAAAAGCTTTTGACAAAATTCAACACCCATTTATAATAAAAACTCTCCAGAAAGTGGGCATAGAGGGAACCTACCTCAACATGATAAAGGCCATATATGACAAACCCACAGCAAACATCATTCTCAATGGTGAAAAACTGAAAGCATTTCCTCTAAGATCAGGAACAAGACAAGGATGCCCACTCTCACCACTATTATTCAACATAGTTTTGGAAGGCCTAGCCATGGCAGTCAGAGAAGAAAAAGAGATAAAAGGAATACAAACTGGAAAAGAAGAAGTAAAACTGTCACTGTTTGCAGATGACATACTATACATAGAGAGTCCTAAAGATGTCACCAGAAAACTACCAGAGCTAATCAATGAATCTGGTAAAGTTGCAGAATACAAAATTAATGCACAGAAACCTCTTGCATTCCTATACACTAATGTTGAAAAATCTGAAAGAGAAATTAAGGAAACACTCCCATTTACCATTGTAACAAAAAGAATAAAATACCTCGGAATAAACCTACCTAGGGAGACAAAAGTCCTGTATGAAGAAAATTATAAGACACTGATGAAAGAAATTAAAGATGATACCAACAGATGGAGAGATATACCATGTTCTTGGATTGGAAGAATCAATATTGTGAAAATGACTATACTACCTAAAGCAATCTACAGATTCAATGCAATCCCTATCAAATTACCAATTACCATTTTTTACGGAACTAGAACAAAAAATCTTAAAATTTGAATGGAGACAGAAAAGACCCCGAATATCCAAAGCAGTCTTGAGGGAAAAAAGCAGAGTGGGAGGTATCAGACTCCCTATCTTCAGACTATACTACAAAGCTACAGTCATCAAGACAATATGCTGCTGACACAAAAAGAGAAATATAGATCAATGGAACAAGATAGAAAGCCCAGAGATAAACCCATGCACCTATAGTCAACTAGTCTATGACAAATGAGGCAAGGATATACAATAGAGAAAAGACAGTCTCTTCAATAAGTGGTGCTGGGAAAACTGGACAGCTACATGTAAAAGAAGGAAATTAGAACACTCCCTAACACCATACACAAAAATAAACTCAAAATGGATTTGCAACCTAAATGTAAGGCCAGACACTATCAAACTCTTAGAGGAAAACATAGGAAGAACACTCTTTGACATAGATCACAGCAAGATCTTTTTTGATCCACCTCCTAGAGAAATGGAAATAAAAACAAAAATAAACAAATGGGACCTAATGAAACTTAATAGCTTTTGAACAGCAAAGGAAACCATAAACAAGACAAAAAGACAACCCTCAGAATGGGAGAAAATATTTGCAAATGAATCATCGGACAAAGGATTAATCTCCAAAATATATAAACAGCTCATGCAGCTCAATATTAAAAAAACAACCAACCCAATCCAAAAATGGGCAGAAGACCTAAACAGACATTTCTCCAAAGAAGACACACAGATGGCCAAGAAGCACATGAAAAGCTGCTCAACATCACTAATTATTAGAGAAATGCAAATCAAAACTACAATGAGGTATCACCTCACACCAGTTAGAATGGGCATCATCAGAAAATCTACAAACAGCAAATGCTGGAGAGGGTGTGGAGAAAAGGGAACCCTCTTGCACTGTGGGTGGGAATGTAAATTGATACAGCCACTATGGAGAACAGTATGGAGGTTCCTTAAAAAACTAAAAATAGAACTACCATATGACACAGCAATCCCACTACTGGGCATATACCCAGAGAAAACCATAATTCAAAAATACACATGCACCCCAATGTTCATTGCAGCACTATTTACAATAGCCAGGTCAGGGAAGCATCCTAAATGCCCATCAACAGACAAATGGATAAAGAAGATGTGGTACATATATACAATGGAGTATTACTCAGCCATAAAAAGGAACGAAATTGGGTCATTTGTTGAGACATGGTTGGATCCAGACACTGTCATACAGAGTGAAGTAACTCAGAAAGAGAAAAACAAATATTGTATATTAACGCATAAATGTGGAACCTAGAAAAATGGTACAGATGAACTGGTTTGCAGGGCAGAAATAGAGACACAGATGTAGAGAACAAACGTTATGGACACCAAGCGGGGAAAGCAGCAGGGGGTGGTGGTTATGGTGTGATGAATTGGGAGATTGGGATTGACATGTATACACTGATGTGTATAAAATGGATGACTAATAAGAACCTGCTGTATAAAAAAATAAAATAAAATTCAGAAATTCAAAAAAAAACGATTGAAAATTAATACACTAAGAATCCCACCCAAAGATTTATAAAAAGAAGAAATGAAAAACTCCAAAGACAGGTAAAGACCAAACCAGTAGTTTAAAATTTTACCAGGCCCATACCATTTCCCTGGATACTTTTAATACACTTTCCAAAAACAGGTAGCCTTTATCATATGCAAGTTGTTTCATAAAATATAAAAAGTGAGTGGGAACCTCGCCCAACTCTTTTTTATAAGCCTGAAATAACACTGAAATGAAAACTGAATGACAATATGAGAAAGGAAAAATTATGAGCCAATCACACTTACAAACACAGACAGAAAATTTCTATATAAAATAATAGCAAACAGAATCTAACAATGTACAAAATAATAATACCTAACATCTCAGCAGGGTTTATACCAGGGATGTAAGGAAGTCTTAACATTATAAAAATATGTTAATGTAACTCACCACAATATCAATTAAAGAATAAAAACAAATGATGTTTTTAGCAAATTCAGGAAAAGTTTTGAATTCAACAGGCATTCACAATTTTTTAAAAATTAAAAACTGAGTAAACTAAAAACAGAAAAAAAAACTTTAACCTGATAAAAAGTATTTATCAAAAAGCTTATAACTAACAAGTTCCCTTAAAGTTCCAAACAAATTCAACATTGCACAGAAATCCTACCCAGTGAAAGAGAGAGAGAGAGAAAGGCAGAGAGAGAAGAGAAGGAGAAAGGAAGGGAGAAAGCAAAGAAAGAAAAGAAAGAGAAAAATAGGAAGGAAGGGGAGAAGAAAGGGCAGGAGGGAGAGAAGGAGGAAGGGAAGGAGAGGAGGGATGAAGATTGGAAAGGGAGAAACAAAATTATCATTATTTACTGAAAATAAGGTTGTCTACATAAGGAAGTAAGAAAAAATCTATAAAAGGAAAATCTTAAAATTTAAATGAATAAGAGGATCTAGCAAGACTTCTAAATACATGATCAATATACAAAATGCAATAGTATTTTGTGCAGCAGTTATAATTGGTTAGAAAATGTACTTTAGAAAGCATCTCACAACACCAACAAAAGTATAAAGTGCTCACAAATAAATCTATAAAACCTGTATAAGGAATTTTTGAAGAAAAGTATAACTCTTCTTTAAAACACATAGAAGAAAACCTCCCACAAATTGGGGAGCTTTATTTTGTTCATGTTAAGAAATTCAAGAATAACTATATCGGGCTTCCCTGGTGGCGCAGTGGTTGAGAGTCCGCCTGCCAATGCGGGGGACGCGGGTTCGTGCCCCGGTCTGGGAGGATCCCACATGCCGCGGAGCGGCTGGGCCCGTGAGCCATGGCCGCTGAGCCTGCGCGTCCGGAGCCTGTGCTCCGCAATGGGAGAGGCCACAACAGTGAGAGGCCCGCGTACCGCAAAAAAAAAAAAAAAAAAAAAAAAAAAAAAAAAAAAAAAAAAGAATAACTATATCAATTCAGCCCAAATTTTTCTATAAAGTTAGTATAATTTCAATCAAAATGAAATTAGGATTTTTTTAAATTTCTTAAGTTTACCCCAAAATTCAACTAGAATAGTAAAGAACAAGAATAGCCAAGAAAATGTAAGAATAAGAGCTACAAATTTACTGTACTAAATGTCAAGATGGATGATAAAACTACAATAATTCAGATAGCATAGCACTGGTACAAGTAAACATAAATATGTCAAAGAAATAGAGTATTCAGAAATAGCCTGGGCATATGTGGAAATTTATATCCTAAATAAATGATACTTAATATGGCATTGCAAATCAGTAGGGAATGGATGAAATATTTAATAAATTGTGCTTTGGTAATGGACTACTAATATTAAAGGGAAAAATAAAGATCAAATTAAACCTCCACCTCACACTGTGACCAAAATAAATTTGAGACAAATCAAATGCCAAAGGCAAAACTGTAAAATATCTACAGGAAAATGTCTTCATACACAGGGATAGAAAAGTGTTATCTCAAATGAGCCCATAAAACATAAAAAACGACTAATTCAAATTTAGAAACATCTATATGGCAAAAATGCATCATTAGGAAGGTTTAAATATTAACACAAATGAAAGATTATATCACTAACAAATACAACAAAAGAGGATTAGTATCCAGATTGTTTTTTTTTTTAAGCTATCAGATTACTAAGATAAACAACATAACAGAAAATTGGGCAAAGGATATAAACAGGACCTCAAAGAAAAGGAAAACAGCATGGACTATAAAATTATGAAAAGAGGCTCAATTCACATGAAATCAGAGAAATGTATATTAAATCAATGAGATATTTCTCAGCCAAGAGATACAAAAATATTAAACCGTTACAAGAACTGTCAAGAATATGGAGAAAGAGGAAATCCCATTCACTGACAGTGGGAATATAAATCAATTTAAAAATCTACAAAAAAGTATGAAGTTGACTCATTAATTCCACTTACAGGTATATGACCAAGGAGATCCACACAGAGTTATTCACTGAAGCATTATTTATAAAATAAACATATGGGAACACTTAAATATCAATAACTAAGTTATGGTATCCTGTAACACTGGATTATAGGAGAGTAATTAAAATGAGTGAACCAGCTCTAAACTACTCATTTTGTTACCCTTTGTCAGTCACTTAGCTTCTTTGGGCTTCTTGTTTGCTATTTTTGTTTTAATCTATGAAATGGAAAATCAACCTCACAAGGTGAAATGAAAGAGAATAAGTAAGAAAGAGATAAGTAAATGACATAATATATATAACAGCTCCTATGAAATATCAGGTACATTAGAATCTGATGTTCTCTTGTCTGTGAAATAGGTATCACCAACATTCTCTGAAAGAGAGGCGGACAGGAATAGGATATATGATTTGAGAATAATCAATGTTTATTAAAACCCGTTTAAAAATGAGAAAGGCAGCTAGATAGGAAAGAGGAAAGAATTAACCAACCAAATGAGGGCCTAGCTCTCAATGAAGAGGTAATCACAAACGAGACTCTAGTCACATGAATCTACCAACAGTCTCCATTCCAAAACACTTACAGGCTCAGGACCATTATTCAATGAAAAACACTATGGAACAGGAATTATACTGAAGCAGCCTGTAAAGTTATGACTTTTCACTAACTAGTTTTAGTTTTATTTTGTGCTGAGTGAGAACTTCTGATGACACCAAGGTAGTAGGAAAATTGGGAACCATATTTCTTAATATTCAGTATCTATATAAGAAGAAAATCACCTTGAATATGAAGCTCACATCTAGTAATAGAACTAGTAACCCCACTTCTAGTAAGCCCACTTCTAGCTGACACTATTAAGTTGTCTTGAGAAGTCAACTTACATTTTTCAGAAGAAATTTTTATCTGAATAATGCTGATTTCCCATAAGCTATGTGTCTGTCAACCTTCATAAGAGATAGAGGGACAGCTGAGCTTCAATCATAAAGTGTATTTGGGGAAATCCTAAACTATATCCTGAAGGACCTAACAAGGGACAGAAGAGCCAATAGGCACCCTGGGTTTGGATACATCCTACAAGCCCCTTACATTAATGCTCTGGCCCGCAATACAATATTGAGAATAAATTTTAAAATAACAAATTATAAAGATGCTGCAAAAGCAATTAAAGATGGCCAAGTAAAGATGGTCAAGTAAAGCTAACACAGATTAAAAAGTGAGTTGACTACTCAGCTAGTAGGTGTCTATGACAACTTGCAGAGAGGAAGAGAATTCCATTGGAGAGCATCAGATAATGCGTGTTCATTTGAAAGAGGAACTTCATGGAAAAATGTGTCACAGACTAAGCGCACTAGTGCCTAAAGGTAAAAGGTGTTTAAACTTACACCTAGGAAAGAAATCAGCCATATTTCATGATAAAAATCCAAAACAATTAGCAAAAGGTCCAGAAATACCTCCCCCAAACGTTTCCCCCCAATTCCAATTGTGAGGCACAAGGATTATTCAAAGGAATAGACTTGCCAAGCCTATTTCAGGAAATAATTGCTTTTATTATTGACAGGTTTTTAAATGTCATTGGCACTAGAATTCACTTTCAAATGCAAAACATAAAGAAAGCCAATTAATAGAGGATATCTAAAAAGGTATATAATGGATATATATTAAACTCATATGTTTATGTGTTTTAGTAATAAAAAACAATTTATTTTATTAATAGAAACAGCGTTAAATAAATTCATATTATATGTAATACTGGGCTGCTCACAAGTCTTTCCTACTAATTCTAAGAAGGTTAGCAGCAAAGAGGCTTATACAGAAATATCAAGACATTGACAATCTCAAGAAGAGGTATCCAGTCTTTTTCCTTCCCCACAGCATTTAATTCAATACTCAACACACAACAGGTGCTTAATACATATTCACTGATATGAGTAGGATGCTTGCTAAGAAACACTGAATGAAATTTTGTTACTTTATTATCATTTATTTATATTAATAATAAAGCAACTCATAAAAGTTTTGAAAGTAATTCATCTTTACTGAAATTTTTCTCTTTAATACATAATACCATATAACAAAAAAAGAAGAACTGTAAGACAACTCCACTCTAAATACCTACAGGTTAACTTACAGGAACTTAAAAATAACAAAAATAGCGCACACTACTGGAGGCCTAATGAAGGAAACTAGTTTATACCACCACCTAGTGGCCACACAATGATGCAGCACAAAGAAAGTACTTACCAGTGATGTCACCAAAGTACAAGCATCTGGAGTTTACACGTAGAGCTACTGCCCTCCTATGCAGCTGGGCCAGCATTGGATCCATCTCTCCCACTTCCTTCTGCAGATTTGATGAGGCTGACCTTTGGACAAAACCAAGCAGAGACATCATCAAGCGGATTGTTGCCTTTCCCCACCTCATATAATTTCCTCCACACTTTAACTGATACCTATTTCTTACATACAGTGTAAAATGCATTTTCACACTCATTGGACAAGATGGCAATAATTAAAAAGTGGTCCTGGATGGGCCACATAGCAGCAGTGAACCTGATGAAATTAATCTCTCAAAATCTCACCTTTTCCACTGATAAAATGGAGACAAAATTTAACTTATAGCATTTTGAGGATAATTAAAACCTGTGAGAAAATAAATAGGAGATTGCCTTAGGCACCTAACAGTACTTAAAAATGTTTACCTAATTTTAAGTTGTAGCCATAAATTTTACTCCTATCTTGAAAGCATTCTCCTTTTGGAAATATTCTTGGACGTTTCCTCTATCTTTCTCTTGGTTGGATGCAGTTAATGATGAGGCTCTAGAGGGTGGCCAAGCCACAGTGTGGAAGAAGTCTGGTCCTTATCCTGTATAGAAGAGCTGCCTGCCAAGTAGGTAAATGAACTCTGGTTTCTCATAAAAAATAAAATTCATTAGTGTTTGAGTCATAATACGCTTTTGGTGTCAATTTGTAACAGCAAATTAGCCTAAATGATATATATATATATATATGTATGTGTGTATATATATATTATATATATGCTTGAAAGATACTACCAAATATTGAGATCTCTGGCCTCCTTCTCTCTTTAGCCTCAAGAACCTGGCAACAAAGATTAGACCTCACAGGTGAGACACCAGAAGTTTCCTTGCCGGGAAAACTGACTAGACAAGAGAAATAACCTATAGATAATAACAGTGGGGTGATGGGCATCTACTGAAGGAAACTGCCCAGTCAGATCACCCTACACTAAAGCCCATTACTTGGGAAGATCCACCCATACTCACGGAGCTTTTTTATAGTCCAACTTCAAAATATGAGCTGATAGACAAATACAAAAACATTTCAGGAAAAACTCCAGTACCAGAGACAGAAAAAATAAATAGATAGAAAACAAAATAAAACTCAAATGAAGACTTAAAACAACAATATTTAAAAAGAAAACACCTATAATCAATGTCCCCAGAGAGATAGAAATATTGAACTCATGAAACAAAAAGAGGATAATATTTCTGAAGAGAGTGGGGAAAAAAACATTCTGGAAAAAGGGGTAAAAAGGAGCTCTTGGACATAAACACTGGAAATTAGAAGATTTAAATTTTACTACATGAGTTAGAAAATAAAATTGGAACATTTCATGATCCCCCCCCGAAAAAAGCAATAAAGAAAGATTAAAAAATTAGGAGGAAAAAGAAAATTAGAGGATCAAGTGGAGGCATAATGTTTGAACAAAAGAAGTTCCAGAGATTGAGGAGGAAGAAGAAAAATCCAATAAACATAACAAATTTTTCACAATTTAAGAGTTTTCAGATTGAGGGGGGTCAACTGAGTGAGACACAATGTATGAAAAAATATCTATCCCAAGGAAAATTATTGTGAAATTTCAGAAAATTAGGGAAAACAAGAAAAACATAAAAGCTTCCAGAGAGAAATAAGTCACATACAAAGGATCAGGAATCAGAATGGGATGAATGTCTCACTAGAAACTATAATGCAATGGAGCAGTGCCTTTAAAAATATGAGGAAAAATTATTTCCAATGTAGAATTTTACATCCACTCAAACTATAAATTAAGGAGGTTGATAAAGACATTTTTAGAGATGCAAGTCTCAAAAGTTTAAGTCCCATGTGCTATCTCCTAAAATTAGGAGGAAAAAAAAAGATGCAAGATCCCGGAAAAATGAGGTCCAACACAAGGCAAACGAGATTCCTCAGGAGATCAGTGAAAGGAGATCCAAGAATTACTACAGGGCCACCTTAGAGAACGCTTAGTCCACACTGGACCAAGAGAAAAGACTCCTGAAAGATATCTCTAGAAGATGAAACTGATAAACTGATTAACAGGTTTAATTATTTTGAGTTTTGGCAAAGAATTTGGTGATTAATAAGTGTAAGGAAAAGAAGAGAAACAAATGAAAAAGAGAAATAAAAAAATAGTCACCTCCCTATGATTAAGATCATAGACATAAGCCACATAGCAGTGGCTTAAACTAGAAGATGAATTCTCTTGTGGAAGAAGTCCAGAGACAGGCAGTCCAGGGCTCCTAGTATGGTGTTCCATGGTGTCAGAACCTAGGCTGCCTCTCTCTTGTTGTTCTGCCATCCCCAGCATGTGGCTTCTACCTCAAAGACCAAGAACTCAAACCATTACATCCACATTCTAGCAGGCAGAAATAAGAAAAAGACAAAGAGGAAAATAACCCCTCCTACACAACTTTAAGATCACTTACAGTAGGTCATAAATGCGCTAAAACATCCCACTGGCCAGGACTTAAGTCACGTGGATGTACCAAGCTGCCTGGGTTCTATTAGTATTTTTTAAAGAGGGGTTGGGACAAGAATGGCATTGGGAAAGAGCTAGCAGTCTCTGCTACCTCCCTCCAGCACTTTCTATTCTCCATATCCTACTTTGTCTTTCCTCGTCGTATTTATTAATCCCTGATATATTTTTCCTTCATTTGTCTATCTGTTTCCCCTAACCTGGAACTTCCAAGGGGACACAGACTTTGTCTTTTGTTCACCTCTGCACCCCAGTTTCTGGAAAAGTGACTGAAGCATAGAAGAAATTTAATTAATATGGGTTGAATGAGGGAATGAATTGTTAATTCCAGCGGGGGGGAGTCTAAGAAAATAAATTTAAATATAAAGATCCAGTCTGGCCACAGATGATGCTTTGTTTTGTCTTCATTAGTTAGAAATGGATGCCCATCATCTGGAAAAAATGACTCGCCCTTCTGGAACTTTACAAAGCCTCCTTTCCTCTGAACAGATGATTCAAGTCATTGTACAAGGTACAACTAACCCCCTAGTCCTAATAATATAAGCAATATTGCATTAATGTTTGCAATAATGTAACTATTAGCAAGAATAACATAAACATTAACATGATGTAAATAATGTAAATTAATGATGTAATCAATTAACTGATTATTTTTCATGTAAATATTATTAGCCTTAGGAAGGGAAATTATTTGGGGGGAGTGTTATACTAGAGACATAAATCCTCTTCTTCCATAGAGGGAGTCAACAGATACTATCTAAACCGAAAAGAAAAAACCAAACAAACAAAAAACACAAGAAATAGCAGAATATGCCTATTATTTAAAAATACAGAAACAGGCGTCAGAAGAAATAGCTCAAAATGTTGAAAGGTGATTATTCTGGTGAGCAATAATCAGGGATAGGGGAGACTAGACCAGAGGTTTTGCTTTTAAGGATCACAGAATTTTAACAACGTATGTTTATATTTGAATTTTTTCATATCTAGCTCGGTGCCCCCATTCCTCTGAGCTCCTGGAAAATACAGTGTAAGTTATTAGGAGCCTTGCAACTTCACGCTGTGGGCAGTAATGGGGAAGGAGAATGCACTTGGAACAGAAAAATTAAGGCTCCTTGGTCGTACACACTCGCATCCTACACACGAACTTTTAGGAATTGTACGCAGGTGCGCAAGGAGATGAGGCGATGGGCCCAGACAGGTGGTACGGGAACGACCTCAGCATTCAGCTAATTCTAATGTCATTTCTGACGCTGGGGGTAAGAACGTTTGAGGGAACCAACGGGGAAGGAAGGGTCAGAGCTAACACCAAACGCGTCTGGAGCTCAGGCTGCGAAGGACGGCTGGCAGACTGGGCGGTCCGGCCGCCCCTCAACCCCACCCCGCGCCCGGCCCCAACGCAGGAGGAGGAGCTGGCCCGCCCTGAATCTGCATCCGGCAGTTGTGCAGGCGCCGCTCCCTGCTAGTCGGGAAGCCACAGGAGGAGGAATTTAAGGAAGAATACCGGCCGCTGCCCTTCTCAGCGCTCGAAGCCGTGCCATGCTTGCCCTCCGAAGGAGCCTGACTAAGGCTCTGGCCGCTCGGACGCAGGCGCCTCAGGTACCGGCCGTCCGGGACGCGCCCAAATCGTTCCCTGGGGGAGGGGCGGGGAGGGGCGTTTGCGGGGAGAGCGCGGGCCGCGCATGCGCCTACGGGCCCAGACCTGCCAACGTGGTGCTGCTGCCGCAGAGCAGACTTCTAGTACAAGTCTCGGAATCACGAGGCGGCGGACCCCAGGATGCGCGGCAGGAGGAAGGGTGCCGTTAGAGGAAGACCCACTGCCAGGGTCGCCTCCGGCCGGCTCGCAAACAGTCGTGGACAGGGGCCGTTTCTAGCCTAGGTACCCGGAAGCCCTGAGGACACCCCTGAAGCGCCAGCTGCTGCGTTTTTGCGGCTCTGCGAGGTTGCTGTCGCCGCATTGGGGCCTGGGCTAGACACTGGTCCGGCCCCTCCAGACTGAAGGGGCAATAGGACAGGCTTCCCCCTATTAAGCGAAATACACAACCTTCCAGCATTTTGCAGGCAGAGAACCTTTAAGAGGGGGCCCAGGGTGCAGGTGGTGAAGCATCCTGCCCAGATGCCACTGTCTCCTGAGGTTGGTGCCCTAGTCAGGCAGTGTCAGGAACCTCGTAGCAAATATGATGATGACAACTTCATTTAATCTGGCTAAAAAATGTACAAAATAGATTATTGTGATTCAGCCTTAACTGTCAGGAATTGGCCTATTCTGTGAATCTAACCTAGAGGTTTCTTCCTTTTGGTGTTTAGGCTTTTACTTCTTTCTCAAAGAGCAGTAAGAAGGGGATTATAATCTACTCTAGAGACTGACTTTCTGGTGAAGACTAAAGAGGAACCATTAATGGCCCCTTCACCCGAGATTAGCAATACAGTCTTTATTCTGATTCTCTCTACTGGGGCAGGACCAAGAATTATTCCTTAGAATTTTACTCTGAACTTTGACGTTATTAAATGTCAACCAAAAAAAAGGAAAAAAATGGTTCTGACGAACCTAGGGGAAGGACAGGAATAAAGACGCAGATGTAGAGAATGGACTTGAGGATACAGGGAGGACACGTTCTTCTGCCAACGATAATAAAATGTGTGCCTTTGATCACATATTTTGATCTCCAAATACAGATTCCCTGAAAAGCAACTTAAAAAGCAATTGTTACAAGTACCCTATTAGCCCATTTTCTGATATCTGATATACTTATATTTTATTTATAATATTTTTTAACTATAAATACTAGGCAGTTTTTATTTGCTTAACATTCTGTTAGTAAAGTTTAGTAAGATAGCACAAAAAGAATATCTGTCAAATACAGGGGCAGCTGCAATTGTTTTTGATGGCAAGCTTAAGTCAGTTGGGCATCATAGACATGGAATGACCTCAAGAGAGATTATTATAATTAAGCCTTATACACAAGTAAAATATATGCATTACTGTGTTTTGTAAACAAAATATATGTCAGAGGAAGAAGCCTACTGCTTTCCTTTGACATATCAGGTAGTCAGTATAAGCCCAAAATTCATCAATAGCCTTATAAGTACCAAAACTACTTTAATAGATAATTCTGGTATAATCAGCTTCAGGAAATGTGCACATGCTAACCAAACTTACGTACGATGGATATGTAAACTAGAATGCTATATGAATGTATATGTATACGCATGTGTGTATATACATATATTTGTATATACACAAACACATATACATACACAAAGCATCTCCTACTGAAAGTTAAGTTTACTCAGAGAACCCAATTAGAAATTTACATTGTGAGCATATGACTATTACAAAAGTAATGAATGGTTCTTAAGGGATATTTCCATCAACCTGCTATAATTGGGTGGATTAAATGCCCTTCTGCTGGTTGCATTTGTAATTAAACCCTAATAATTATTCAGACAATTCTGACTTACTGATGTTTCCTTTTTCTAGCATTTACACAGGCTATCACCATATTACAATGCAATTGGCTAAGTCATAGTTTCCTATTACTTTAGTTACACTCCTGTTCTATATTTGACTAGTTGTCCACTTCACTGGATTTAGAAAATACTTCTATCTGACCAGCAATTTCCATTGTTTTAAGAACCTAAAAAAAAAAATGAGTTTTCTGCCAGTAAACACATTGTCATTGTGCCAGCCAAAATACCTGTATATGTTAAAAATTTGTTTTAAATGCTTAAGTCTAATACATATGCTATTCAATAAAGATGGAGTATTAGCTAAATAAGGGATAATAAACGATTTGTAAAATTTATTAGGATCCTAATTGTAGTCCTTTGGTAAAGAGACTGCCCCAGTGCCTTCTTATGAGCAACTTCTCATGGAAAAGTGACTAAAGGTGGAGCCCCTGCTAGGAAACAGTAGCTATATATTTAGAATGTTTAGAAGCAGGCATCTTTATTGACATATCTCTAAACAAATTCAGTGGAGAGAGGACAACAGAAGTCGAAACAGATATGAGTTTAATGAGTGTTCCTTGTTTCCAGACTCAGATTTGTTTGTAACATAATATTATAAACCCTACCTTTCCCAAATATTTCAATTTGCCTTATCTTTCTTCAGGTGTGCTCATCTTTTGCTACAGGCCCCAGACAATATGATGGAACATTCTATGAATTTCATACCTATTATGTTAAGCCCTCAAAGATGAATGAGTTCCTGGAAAATGTTAAGAAAAACATTCATCTTCGGACAGCTCACTCTGAATTGGTTGGATTCTGGACTGTAGAATTTGGAGGCAGAATGAATAAAGTGTTTCATGTTTGGAAGTATGGTATGAGTCATCAGCTTAAGTATTCAGTACAGATTTTCATTCAGTTAGATATTACATGAGACTTAGTTCTTGGATCTATGTTACTATAAATACATACAGGTTAAGTAAAACTAAAAAAGCAATATCAAAAAAATTAATTTAGTGATTATTCTTCTCAACAGTATACCTCTTAACAGCCCATTGCTGGAACCTTTATATTATCATATGGGAAGCAATATTGGGAAAATGTGGCATCTCCAATTTCAAGTCATAAAATTCTGAACTAGACTTTAATTCTAAAAAAAGAAGTTTAGAATGGCTTATTGTAAAGATTTTTTATGAAAAATTTAAAGCAGTTAATGCAAGAACCAGAGTGGGTTAGGATCATAAAAGAAAGTAGAATTATTTTTTCTTTATATTGAAGCTATAGCTGGATATCAATGTTTTAGCAGAAATCATTCAAACATCTAGGGACTTTAGGGAAATAGAAGTTGATAGGGGATGACAGTTAACTTTGAAGCCCTCACCCATCCTTAAGATTTAATAATTTTGTTATATTTCAGGACCACTTTGGGTTTTTTTCTGCCCCCAGAGTTTCAAGGAATTCACTGTCATTATACTAGTCTAGGGAGGTAAAGGAAAGGAAGTGAGCGAGTTCTTTCAATATTGAAGTTGACCAACTCCTGGTTTACAAGAAGAACGGTTACAGGAATCCCCAGAATGTTTAACTCCAATATTAAATTTTTGTGAAGTCACATCAGGACTTGATGATATCTAAAGAACTTTTAATAATTTCATTTAGTGTTTGGTCATCAGTGTCCAAAGTTAATAGTCATATAGTACTTTAATATGAAAAGTACTCATTCTGTATTTAACGTGGCCATAGTTTAGGGGTTCTCCCTGTTGTAATAAAACAAACCCCATTAAAACACAATTTATGGGACTTCCCTGGTGGTGCAGTGGTTAAGAATCTGCCTCCCAATTCAGGGGACACGGGTTCGAGCCCTGGTCTGGGAAGATCCCACATGCTGCGGAGCACCTAAGCCCATGCACCACAACTACTGAGCCTGCGCTCTAGAGCCCGTGAACCACAACTACTGAAGCCCACACGCCTAGAGCCCGTGCACCGCAACAAGAGAAGCCACCGCAATGAGAGGCCTGAGCACCACAACAAAGAGTAGCCCCCGCTCGCCGCAACTAGAGACAAGCTCTCGCGCAGCAACGAAGACCCAACGCCACCAAAAATCAAATTTATTTAAAAAAACACAATTTATGCTTTAATGCACCACCAGCTGAATCACGTCCCTTTAAGAAATTACTAGTAAGGTCCTGATATAACTTACTAATGCTCTAAGAAAGCTGTTATTCCTTATCTGCAACGTAAACCATAGAAAACTCTTTTACCATTAGTCTTATAAGGCCCTATTAGTAAATATTAGCACTAGGCCCATATGTTAGTAACATATGGGTAACAAACAGAAGAGAAATAGTACTGGGTAAAAAGAATGGATGACAGTAAGTAAGAGAATGAGCACTATTTCTTTGGAAGCTGTTTGTTCAAAGAAGAGGCTGAAAAAGCAAATCTTAATTTCATTTATGTTCAATTTAATTCAGTTATACCTTGACCTGACCACTCATCACCATCACCACTGACAAAGAAAAATAGTCTTTTTCTAAACTGGCGCCATAATTTAAATGCCTCAGTAAAATTAATAAGAATAGTTAACAGATATTGAGTACTCACTAGGTGCCAAACACTGTTCTGAGCTCTTTTCATGTGCTAATTTATTTAATCCTCACTTCAGCCCTGGAGTTCAACAGACACAGAAAGATTCAATAACTTACCTAAGCCTCACAACTACCTACTAAGTGGTAGAGCATATGAAGCCCATTACTATATGACATCAGTTGTTTACATTCCTACTCCCCTTTTAGACCATGAACAACTTGGGGACAGGTGTCACATTTACTTATGTTGGTATCTCCAGTGATATAACATAGTCCTTATGTGGCCTCGATGAACTAAATGAAACCCAGAAAAAGTACAGGTGGTTTTAAATCAAACATTTTTATTTTTCTTCCTCCTTTTCATCCCATAGACAATTTTGCTCATCGAACTGAAGTTCAGAAAGCCTTGGCCAAAGATAAGGAATGGCGAGAACAATTTCTCATTCCAAATTTGGCTCTTATTGATAAAGAAGAGAGTGAAATTACTTATCTGGTGCCATGGTGCAAATTAGAAAAACCTCCAAAAGAAGGTAAGTCCTTCTGTCTTAGTCCCTGAATTTTGATGGAGAAAATATTAAAGATTTTAAGCTATAAAAACTAAAGTTCTACTGGAAAAACAAATGAAGTTAATCTTTTGCATAATATAGGAACATATGTTGATTGTTGATATAAAAATAAGTTGGAGCTCTTAGCTTATTCTTAAAAATTGAGCATTAAATAATGGAGTATTTTTCCAAATTGGTATCATACTGATACTTAAAGTTTAGCTACATTATAGAAAAAGTTGACATGGTCACTAAAGGTTGAGAAGTTGGGCCTTGGGAGCAGGGAACACATGTGGGTAGATGAGGGATAGTGTATGATATTTTGTCATAATTTTTAAATATGACAAACTTTTAGATATAAAAGTATTTTTCCATAAATTACTACTAATCTCAAATCATTAAGTACAAATTTGCTTATAAAATTTGACTGTTTGCGGGGAATGAATTAACTGAAACTGCCAAGCTGTATTACTGTAGTCTAACTTTTATGTCTTCCTCTTTCTTATTTCTCAGTTTGAAAATAATTCCTAAAGATTTGTCTTCCTCCTGATTTCACTTCTTGCTGACTTAAAGAAATTATTACCTCAATCCAGTTTTAAACAAAGGTCAGATTAGAAAAAGCATAAACTAATTTAAATTTTATTTCCCCCATTATTCCCAACTCTGTAGTGCATTTTGGATTACAAGAGATTTGAAAAGTCTTACTTAGATCCTTATCCACCTAGATCCCCTCAGTTTTAGGCACCATCTAAATGAACTAGTGGGCTTCAAAGACAATGTCAAATCTTGGTTCTCTTCCTCTATGTTATTCATGATTCTTCAGTAACTTTTGCATTTTTTTCCTTTACTTCTCAAATCTACTGGTCCCCTAGTTTCTTTCTGTCCAGCCACCCTATACTTCCACCGAGAAGGTAAAGTACTTTTCAGGTATTTACCTGGATATTATATACCTGGAATAATAAAACCACCTCCTTTAGGGTTTCTTTTGCCTCAAAAACTCTGAGACAGTCACTTCAGGTCCATTGTTTGCTTGCTGTTCCTGGTAGAAATGGAAACCTATAGGGGGAAATTATATAAAGCAAAAAAGTAGTAGAAGTTGTAAAGAAGAACAGAACTGTAAGAGATTGGAAAATACTTTATTCATTTCTATTATAAAAGTGTAAATGCAGGCAGCTAAAAAGTCCTATACCATTATTTTCTATTTTATTGATAAATTTTATAGATTAAAAATATTTTAGATAATAACTTACCTATATCTTCCAGTCCCTTTTTCTTTGTTCTCTATAAGCTTAACAGCTCATCCTTAAAGTAGGTCAAGGACTTTCTAAACATAAAAGCACAGTGCAAATTATTAATAAATATGTCTACATAAACATGTATATGTGTATGATCCTCCAAATCTATATATAGATTAGGTTTCCACTGGAACCAAACTAGACAGGATTACAAATTGCTTGAATGTGTTCAGTAAAATACTTACTTTTCTCCCTATTCCAGGAGTCTATGAACTGGCTACTTTTCAGATGAAACCTGGTGGGCCAGCTCTGTGGGGTGACCCATTTAAAAGGGCAGTTCATACTCATGTCAATCAAGGCTACACAAAATTAGTTGGAGTGTTCCATGCAGAATATGGAATACTCAACAGAGGTACGGTTGTCCATCTCTTCTATGAAATTGCAAAGTATATTGGTGATCTACTGTTAAGTTCCTTGGGTCAGTTTGTCTCTCTTCTCATTATTGAGTGTATTTTACCTTTTATTGCCAAATTTTTTGTTTTTTGTGATTTTAAGGGTTGAGTAAACCTGTTTTAAATCTTATTTATTTAGAATATTAATAACTTATGAAGCCTTTTTCAAATACTGAACTGCTTTTTTCTCTGATACATCAGAATGATAAAATTTTTTAAACTGGAAAGAACCTCAAGAAATCACCTATTCCTTTCATAATCTTTTTTTCATAATCTACATAATCTCTGAATGTAGTTTTATTGATTTTTTCCACTTTTATTGCAATATAATTGACATATAACATTGTGTAAGTTTAAGGTGTACAACATAATGATCTGATATATGTATTTATTGTGTGAAATGATTACCACAATAAGTTTAGTTAACATCCATTACCTCACATAGTTACAATTTTTTTTTCCTTGTGATGGGAACTTTTAAGCTTCTCAGCAACTTATTTATTTTATATGTGAAAGTTTGTACTGTTGTACCATTTGTGATTTTTTTAAATAATATTACTTGGGTTGTTTTGGGGTGAAAAGTAATATATAGTTATTATAAATATCAAAAACATGGACAAGCCCAAAGAAAAAAATTACCCATTTCTCACTACTTATATATACATAGTATGTATACCATATTGATTTATTTAATAAAACACCTATTTGGGATATTTAACTTTTCAAGTTGAAAGATACTCCAGTCAGGATTTCAGAGGGGTTTTTTGTTTGTTTGTTTTTTTCTGGCAAACTCGAAAAATGCTTATAAGGTTTATCTGAGAGGATAACTAAGACTTTTAATATTTGAAAACTCATAATATCCAGTTGCCTCCTCGTATTCTCCACTTCATGTCTAATGGACATCTCAAACCTAACATATCCAGAGTTGAGCTGATCGTTGCCCAGAAATTCAACTTTTAATAATATATTGTAAAAAAAAAGTTGGACTGTGCAAAAATAGATGTTTAAGTTGGAAAATACATGAAGAGGAGAAAAATTACGACAATTATTAGATGCCTTTCTCACACCATACACTAAAATAAAATCAAGATGGATTATAAATATCAATTGTAAAACTGAATTCATAGAATTACTGAAACAAAATATAGATAAATTTATTTAATAATGTGTGAGAACAACATTTCTAAGCCAAAAGCAAATGAAGAAACTATGAAGGAGAGAAAAGAACTGATGATTTTATTGTACAAAGGCTCAAATTTCTGTGCATACCCAAAACAACATAAATGAAATCCAAAAGCAAAAAGAAAAATAAAAGCTTATGCAAAGACGACACAGATGACTAATATATATTAAAGAAGTTGCAGATTAAAACAATAATTGGATGCCACTTTTTACCTAATAAAAACATATTATATAGATATAGTATTAGAGGGGTTGGGGACAAACAAGTACTGTTGTACTATGTAGGGCTGTATTGGCTTAATCTTGCCCCCCTTAATAATTTGGCAATAAAATAAAAAGCTTAATTTTTTCAACTGTTTTTGCCAACATTCTAGGAAATATGAATGTTTTTATTTATACAAGAAGGAAATTTGAAAGGATATAAAATATATAATCACATTTGAATGATGACATTAAAGGTTTTTTAAATCTCTAATTTACTATAATGGACGTATAGAATTTTTATTTAAAAAAACTACTGAAATGTGTGTGCACACACTTTTTAATATTAAATTTATTCTCAGTGTACTAGGAATATGATAATATGCTGAGTATAAATCAGTACTTCACTTCTGGAGGATAGTGTATAATATATACACCGTACATTTGTAAGTATATATGTAAGATACTCTTTGGTTCTCTCAATTTAAATTTTAGGAGTTTATGTTAAGAAAATAATCAGATCCAGACTGCCTGGGTTTGAATCCCAGCTCCACCACTTAAAACTCTGTCACCTTGGGTGAGTTACTTAACCTTACTGTGCCTTCGTTTCCTCATCCATAAAATGATGATAATAATAACCTACCACTGAAGCTTATTATGAAAACTAAATGAGTTAATACACACAAAATGTAAAACCAGGCTCAGCACATAGTAGGCACCCAATAAATGTTAGTAGAAGTTGTCATCAACATTGCTCTTATGATAGATATACATGTACTGCTGCTCTAATGAAATTTATGTCAGCATTATTTATAGTAAGGAAACTTTGGAAACAATGTTTATAAATTTCTCTCCCAAATCGCTCACCCCTCTGAAATCTTATCACTAATATACTTAGTGTTACCCTGTTGATAATCACTATTTTGATTTAAAGAATAGGAGTTCCAGTTTCTGATTAATGTTTCTTTCTTATTTGAGTAATGCTACAGTCTTTAGAATCTATTTCTGGTTTATTTATTTCTGCAGTTCATGTTCTTTGGTGGAACGAGAGTGCAGATAGCCGAGCAGCTGGGAGACATCAGTCTCATGAGGATCCCAGAGTTGTGGCAGCTGGTAAGCTATTTCACTAAGCACAAGTTATTCTTAGAACAAATTTGATTTAGTCAATAACTTTATATACCTTCTTATGAATTTTTTTCCAGTTCGGGAAAGTGTTAACTTCCTTGGGTCTCAGCAGAATATGCTTCTGATTCCTATGTCATTTTCACCTTTGAAATAGTTTTCCACTGATAAATGAAGCATTTCATTAACTGCCATCAGATGTGTCTGCTAATGGTGCTTAAATTCTCCCAAGAGATTCTCACTTTTATTTGATGGAGGTGGTAAGTTAATTTGCTATGTCCCTTGCATATTTAAAAGCTACCTCTGTCCACTGTCACCACCACTTCAGGAAACAGTCTGTTCCTTTTTGCCTAGGCATTTCAGTATCTGTCATATGTTAAAAATAGTTGCTATTACTATAGGATCTTGACTTTTCATTTGTTTCCAAATATCTCTTTTTCTCTATTTTGACAACCATCTGCTTTTATAGCATTTTCTTACATTCAAATGATTCTTTCATTTCCATACCTGTGATAATATCTTTAAATTATTTGTACACATTATTAACCTTTTCATCATGTCTGTTTTTCTGAGATTTTAAAAGTTTTTGTCCATTAAAGTTTATTTTATACTACCAGATAGGATTCATAAAAATATTAAACATATTTCTTTACTATGGAAGAGTACAATGTTACCTGTGTCATCTGTATTAATTATGGTTTTAACATTAATAATTACTTACCTGGAAAATAATGTTATTAGGTCCTGGTATTAAAAGTTATTGATGACTCATTGGTTTATATGCTGCAGTATCTTCATTTACAGTTAACTTTACTAATTTTCACTTCATTTTAAATCACTGTTTAACAAAGGTACTTGGTCATCTGTTTGTTTTAATGAGATATTTAAGGTTATGGAAATGTTTGCCCTAATAAAAGCCTACATGTACAATCTGATTCTTTCTATTGTGTTTTATATTTTTATCCTCATCTCTGGAGCTATTGTTGTGTTGCCATAAGGTAATGAGACAGTAATAATGTAGTGTCTTTATTGTAAATATTGTCACCTCAAGTAAATAGCCTGCTAGTAACCTTACAAGAATTTCTTCAGTACCATCACAGACATACTAGGATTTTCTTACAAACAACTTTAGTTTTTATTTTAGTTGAGTGCTTCGGCCTTCTTAAACTAGATCTGGCACTTCTAAGCTCTCCTGGTAGCTTGTATTTACAGCTATGTTATTTTATGTTTCTAACATACTGCAAAAACAATAAATTATGAATTAGCTATCTATGGGAAAACTGAAAAACAGGAAGCACAGTCACCTCTCACTTACCTGGTCCTCAGGAACCTGAAGGACAGATGAGTTCCTAGTAAGGCAAAGAACACCCTGACTCTGAAGGCTAAAATCTATCAGACATGTTAGAGGCATTGGATTTAAGTTTTGACTAAGAGTCTTCCACCTCAGTTTTTTGAAAAGTTGCCACTTAGGGAATGAGGTGGTGATGGTATGAATTGCAGTCTGTGTGGACGGATTTCCTCTGGCGTGAGATCAGCCGTGTGCTTAAGGCCATGTTTGGTCACATGAAAGTGTAAAACTGGGTCTGCCTTTTCCTCTTTCATTTATCTTTGGACTAGCTAGAACATTTCCTGGTGATGGCCAGGGGCCCTTTCATCCATCCAATCCAGAGCCCTGATGGAGGTTTATAAAGCAGCAGCAGACCAGCATTCTTACCATGTCCTAGACAGAACTGGAGAGCCAGTAGAATGATGGGCTTCACTCCGCTGATGAACTACAGGTGCTTCTATTTGCTGACACACCCCTGGATCAGGAACACGACAAGCCTGGCCGGGACAGAGGACATCGCAGAGATGACACAGATGGGTGTAATTACGTCCACTAACATGTTCTTCTTGCAAAGAGAAAGTCAGTGAGAATCTGAGCGTTCATTGATGCAATTGAGGACCCAATCAAGGCAGACACACATATGCAATATCTGAGGAATAGCCCAGGGAAAAACACTGGCTCAATAAATAAAATAAAATTATTTTATTCATAGTTAAAACATCATTTTCAGGTCAAAAACCTGACAGTCCAAATGCGGAACTGATTTCTCTGAGTTCATGAAAGAGTCCAGTACCAAAATGAAACTATTGAAAGAGGTCAGAGAGGGAATTTCCTGGCAGTCCAGTGGTTAGGACTCTATGCTTCCACTTCAGGGGGACTTGGTTCAATCCCTGGTCAGGGAAGGCCTGGCCCGAAAATAAATAAATAAATAAATAAATGGAATTTAATTTAATTATTAAAAAAAAAAAGAAAGAGGTCTGAGAGTGGCCTAATGGGGTTCACTTTGGTTCACTGTTTTTGACATTATAAGAGCAGCAGGTTGTAAATTCTCACACAAAAGACTGCTTTGGTTTGAAAACTTAATAAATGCAGAAATATTAGTGTGAAATTACTCAAATAAGTTAAATTCTTCTGGCTGTGAATAAATTGGAAAAAAACAATGTATAGCATATTAATCTAACAGAAACAAAAATTCTAACAGATTCTTGTTATAAGAACGGTCTTATACACGCTTTATACAGGGTCATATAAAATTTCCATTGACCTATGTAATTATTCTGTAGGAGATAAGCAGAAACAATAATTGCCATGCTCCACATATAGGATCTACATTTTTAAGTATTAACTGGAGCTCAGTCTTGACTGGCCTAAGATCACTAAATGCCAGTGATGGCTTTGTATTTAAAAGTCTTAAACAATAAACTGTTAGGTGACCATGTTTACCTGACAACTACTCCCATGCACCAACTACTCTGGGCCCCTTTTTCTGACATGTTTTGGGATGGATACTGTTACTTGCCAAGCTTCCAGTGTTCCTTCACTTGCTTGATGGCATCCTTAACTTTGACTTGGAGGACATGATTGAGAAGTACTGGCACCCCGAGAAACCTACCATACCTAAAAGTACAGCCTGACATTAGAACACTGAAAATATGAACACAGTACCGCTTTGTAGCAGATACAGCATGAGTCTGTACATGCTTCATTTAGATGAATTCCCTCTTTAAAGGAAGTCTAAAGTTAGATTTGGTGAAAGTTATGGCTCAATCTCCTCTACTGGATTCTGGCAACCTCTTAACTCCTATTATTCCTGCCCAGGGGGCTAATAGAAGCTAAATGGGGAAGGAGAGGAGCCTGGGCTTGATTATAGACAAAGTTAGACATCTGAGATGTTAAAGAAAAGAATACTCATTCATCTCACAGATGCTCCTCCAACTATGGTGGCTCAGGCCTGAACTTGGATCGCAAGGTAAACGAATGAGGAGTCAGTACGAGCAGTGAGGGACACTGACCAGAAAGACCTGAAGGACTTATACACAGGCCTTGGCTCTCCCAGCATGAGGGCCACTGTAGATGTCCCAGACTACTCTGCTCAGAGAGCTATGTTGTGAGGCAGCCATGTAAGTTAGCTCATTTTCCTGAAGGTATGAATGGATTTCAACGATTCTTCCTTCTTTTCTTCTGAGTACCACCTACTGCTTCAAAACTCAGAGGGACAAATGAGTTGAAAAGCAGTGAAAGTAAATGGTTTTAATACCACTTCTTCCATCCAAGTCCTTCGTGGGACCATGTAAAAAGCCTGAGAAACTGTCCTTAAATCCGTAGGACCCTTTATGAATCTGATTTGGGAGAAAAGTGTAACTAAGATATGAGACTCACACTTTGGATTAAACTAATTAAAAACAACCTTATTTAATGAGATATGACTAAGCTAGAAGCTTTTTAAATTCAAAGTAAACTGAGCACATGTGTCTTTACGGGGCAGAATTGGGACAGAAAACAAATCAAGGACAACAATGACAAACATGTACCACGGTGTGACCAGACTCTGCCCACAGGGCCCAGCCTCTGCCATCAGCCAGCCACCAAGGCCTGATCCACTCTGCTCTCAGCAGGGCCATTATGGCAAGCCAAGGAGAGCCCCAGCAAATTATTCTGAACAACTATGAAGTATCAGAATAGACCATGAAGTATCATTCTTTATAGTGACAAAAGGTTTTTAGGGAGCAGCACCATTGACTATGCCTAGTGAATTCTTTTGTTCATTGGAGTTATACTGATGAAGAGATGAGCTCTTATTTTAAAGAAACGTAAGCAGGAAGGACTGCTTTAAGTTTTCAACACCATTTGAAATTCCTTCTCCTCACCCTGCAACCTGGATGCTGATAAGGCAGCAGAGAGACATCAAAAGCAAGCCTCTTCCTGAAATCATTCTCAGAAAAAATGGCTCAGAACTGTTTCCCACACTCAGAGTTTCAGAGGATGTCAGAGTTGTAAGACCCACAGAAGTTTTATGGATGAGCCTCCCTAATTCAGCAGTGAGGAAACAGGCCCAGGGACTCAGCGTGACCTGTCCAAGGTCACCAGCTCATCTGTGGCAGAGGCAGAGATGAAGGTGGGCTTGTCACAGTCTGTCCTGTGACACCAGAGAGTCCACAGTGTGCCTTCTACAGCTCATTGATCCAGAGTGTTGTATTCTGGTTGTACCTCGAACCAGTAAGGAAACTAGGCTGACTTCAAAAGAGAGAAGCAGGCTAAGCTCCCTCAGATACAGGAACAATGTGCTCCAAGCCCCCTTCTCTCAAAACTCACATGCTTTTCCCTATGACAAGAATCAAGACTGAAAGAGACCCTCCTGACACGGCAGGTCACCCATTCCTTCTCTCCAAGCCCACCCTGCACCTCACCTGAACGGTCACACCCTGAAAGTGACTCACCTGTGGAGGAGGCAGTCCCCCAGCCCCCAGGGGACACACAGGCAGCATCTTCTTGATTTTGTCGCTGCTGCACTGGCAGGTGGGGGAGGGGTCCGCCATCGTCCAGTTCCCATTTCTGAAGAGGTCCGTGATGGTCTGGGGGACTGGGGTGGTGGTCCACTCCTCCTCCCCCACCGAGCAGGGCATGTCTCTGCAAAGGGACGTTAAAGGTAGGATCACCCAAGAGGGCCTGGCCTCTCCTGTTGCCTTAGAGCACAGGACCAATTAATAACAATGGCAAACATGCATCTACCACCTCATCACTTGGTTATCTGATCCGCCCCACAGACTTGTAAGCTACAAACTCATTTACAGTGAAGGATGATGGAACACAAAGAGGGCCTAAACACTCATATACTGAACTCAAGTCAATCCAATCTACCGCCCATGTCTTCACTCAACAAACATTCACTGAGCAGCTACTATATGCCAGACACTGTTCTGCATATTTGAGAGTCTGGGTGAATAAGAAAAAGTCCCTACCTTCAAGGAGTTTGCAATCCTGTAGAGAAATTTGACAGTAAACAAATAATTATATCACTTAGCCAAAAATAAAGCAGTGCATGAGGAGAAGAGTGACTACGCTCCCTGAGAAGGTGATAACTTCTTCCAAGGCATAAACGATTAGGAAAAACAAGCCAGGAAAAGATTTGGAGAGAAAGAACACTATGAGTAAAGGCAATAGAAAGTATAGGTAAAAAGTCCCACAAAAGAAATGAGCTTTTATGTTTAAGGAACAACAGGAAGGCAGTGGGGCTGGAATGTGATGAGCTACGAGGGAGAGTGATGGGAGATGAGGAGGAGAGGGAGGCAGGAGCCACAGGACACAGGCCTGGAAGGAGTCTGCATTTTATGCTCAATGTGCTGAAACCTGGTGGAGAGTGTCGGGATTCACTTTATGTTTCAAAATGAGTAGAGAATTGGGAGGGGCACAGTTAGTAGGGGTCAGAGTTGTTGGTACATGAAGAGCTAGGTTGTTTGCAAGCACCCCAGGTGACCAACGACAAGGCTTTTATGCCTGACTTGAGTTCTAAATTACTGTGTAACCATCAACAAGTCACTTGCCCTCTTGGAGCTTATTTTCACCACTAGCAAAATAAAAATGTAAAATTACTTCTTTCAACAAAGTATTTCTAGTGTCCCTTTCAGTTTCAAAATTATACAATTTAATGCATTTATTTCTGAGAAATTTATCCTTAAAAAAGTGAAAGATTCCAATGATGCCCCTGGTTCTAATATTCTGGGGGTTCAGTGCAGAAATTAATCTGAGTTATTAATTCTATGGGAAAGTACTATAATGAGATTCTCTCAATTATTCTTACAACCCTAGGTAGGAGTTTAATTATCACCAATAACAAACAAGGTAGCAGAGGCTCAGAGAAACTGAGTAACTTACCCAAGGTTACACAGTCAATAAGTACCAGAACCGGAATTCAAATCCAGGCCTGTATGCTCCAAACTCGTATTCTTTATATCACTCACACAGTCTGTCAAGAAGAATCTATGCAGACTCCTTCCCTTGATTTTATAGAGAGACAGAGAGACAAGTCACATACAAAGAAGCAGGAATCAGCATGCCATGAATTTCTTACTAAAAGCTATAATACAATGGAGAATTGCCTTTGAAATTATAAGGAAAAATTATTTCCAATGTAGAATTTTATGCCCAACCAACATATGAATCAAGAGGTTTGGTAGAATAAAACATTTTTAGAAATTCAAGTCTCGAAAAAAAAAGCTACCAAATCCTGGCAACAGGAGGTCCAACACAAGGCAAACGAGATCCCCCAGGATATCAGTGAGAGGAGATCTCAGAATTACTACCATGCTGTCTTAAAAAACAATTAGCCCACACTGGAGCAAGAGAAAAAAGGACCCCCGAAAGATAATGCCAGAAAATGAAACTAATAAGCTGATTAATGGGTTTAATCATATTGAGAGGAAATTTATTTAGGCAAAGAATTTGGTGATTAATAAGTGATGGGTATAATGAAAATAATAGAAACAAATGAAAAAGAAATAGTCACTCTCCTATTGATTAAGATCATAGGTTTAAGCCACAAAGCAGTGGCTTAAACTAGAAAATTTTTCTCTTGTAAAAAAGAAGTCCAGAGATAGGCAGTTCGGGGCTCCTAGTATGGTGCTCCATGGTGTCAGAACCCTGGCTGCTTCTCTCTTGTTCTGCCATCTTCAGCATGTGGTTTCTACCTCATAGTCCAAGAACTCAAGCCATTACTCCAAATTCCAGCAAGTAGAAATAAGAAAGAAACAAAGAGGGCAACAACCTAAACTGCTTTAAGACCACTTACAGTAGGTCATAAATGCATTAACACATCCCACTGGTCAGGACTTAGTCACATGGCTGCACCAAGCTGCAAGGGTTCTATTGCTAATTTTCAAAAAAGGTGGGGTGGGAGAAGAATGGCTATTGGGAAATAGCTAGCAGTCTATGCTACCTCCCTCCAGCACTTTCTATTCTCCATATCCTACTTGTTTTTACTCATCATATTTATTAAGCCTTGACATATTTTTCCTTCATTTGTTTTTGTTTCCACTAACCTAGAAGCTCCAAGAGAACACGAACTTTGACTTTTGTTCACCTCTGCACCCCAGTTTTTGGAAAAGTGCCTGAAGCATAAAGGAGTTTAATTAATATGGGTTGAATGAGGGAATGAATTGTTAATTCTAGGGGGGAAAAGGCTCAGAAAATAAATTTAAACATAAAGATCCAGTCCAGGTACAGATGATGCTTTTTTGTCTTGCTTGGTTAGAAATGGACACCCATCCACTAGAAAAACTGACTCATCCCCCTCTGGAATTACTAACTTTAAAAAGCCTCCCTTCCTCTCAACAGGTGATTCAAAAGTCTTTGCAAAGGCACAACCAATACAACCACAGACAATAGCCTTGTAATAATTCCCTAGTCTTAACAGTATAAGCAATATTACTTCAATGTGTGCATGAATGTAATGATTGTGTAATTGGATTTAGTTAGTGTGTGTATTTATATGTTTAGAAGGTAATGTAATTAGTAATTATGTAAACATCAATATAATCAAATTAATAACGTTACAATTAACTATTCTTAATGTAAGCATTATCAGATGCAGGAAAGGAAGTGTATTTTGGGGTAGTGGTATGTAACAGACCTAAATCCTCATTTTCCAAGCAACAGACACTATCTATAACTGAAAATATCAAGAAACACCAGAAAAGGCATATAATGACATTTACATAATAATAAACAAGCTCTACAAGAAACAGCTGAAAATGTTGAAAGTTAGCTACTCTGGGGACCAGTTTCAGGAATAAGAAGGACAAGATCAGAGGTCTGCTGTTTTGCTTTTAAGGTTTAAAAACTATTTGATTCAAACTATATATATTTAAATTTGAATTTTCGAATCTAGTTTGGGGGCCCCATTCCTCTGAGCTCCTGAGAAATACAATCTATATTATTAGGAGCCTTACAAGGTCATACTGGGGGTGGCAATAGGGAGAGAAAATGCACTTAATGAACAAAAGGGAAGAATCACTAGTCTTTAGCTACACGTGAATCACCCGACCGCTGCAAACACGTCCGCGATTTAAAATGCAAAGCATGACGCACGCACGCATCCATACTGCCTTCCCAATGGTCATACACACTCTCCTACACACGAACTTTTACTGATTGTATGCAAGAGCTCTCGGAGACGAGGCGATATGTCCAGACAGGTGGTACAGGAACGACCTCAGCATTCGGCTAATTCTAATATCACTCTTGACGATGGGGGTAAGAACATTTGGGTAAACAAAGGAGCCAGGAAGTCAAAGGTGACACCAAAGGTGTCTAGGGCCGGCCCCGGGCGGACGCCTTACGCACTGGGCTCTCCGGCCGCGGCCCAACCCCGGGCGTGAGGCGGAGCTGACCCGCGGATCCCCGCCCCGAGCCTGCGTCCGGCAGTCGTACAGGCGCCGCTACCTGCTAGTCGGGAAGCCACAGGAGGAGGAGTTTAAGGAAGAATCCTGGCCGCTCCCCTTCTCAGCGCTCGAAGCCGCGCCATGCTTGCCCTCGGAAAGAGCCTGACTAAGGCCCTGGCCGCTCGGACCCTGGCGCCTCAGGTACCCGCCCCGGGGACGCGCCCAAAATGATCCCTTGGAGACGGGAGGGGAGGGGAGGGCCCGGGAGGCGCACCACCCGGCTCGCGCTCCCTGACCTGGGAGCCTTGTGCTGCTGCGTACTTGTAGAGCAAGTCCCAGCACCTGGAAGCGAGGACCCTGGAGCGCGCAGGAGAAGGGGTGCCCTTAGGGGAAGACCGGCTGCCTGTTTCGCCTACGGCCGGCTCGGGAACAACCATGGATGGGGGGCTTTTCTAGCTTGGGTGCCCGGCGGCCCTGAGGCCACCCCTGAAGCGCCAGCTGCTGCGTTCTTGCCGCCCCGCGCCTTTGGGCTCACCGCGCTGGTCCCTGTACCAGGCGCTGGTCCCTTGCCAGGTGCTGGTCCCTTGCCAGGTGCTGGTCCCTATGCCAGGTACTGGTCCCTATGCCAGGCACTGGTCCAGCCTCTTCTACTGACTTTTGACAAGCCACAAGCCCCTCTAGACTGAAGGGTGAAGGAGAAAAAGGTCAACCTGACGCTAGCAAGTGAACGGGCCTTCCCCTTATACATGAAATAGAGCTTCTGAGCATTTTGCAGAGAACCTCAGAGAGGGGCCCAGGGTACAGGTGGCACAGCATCTACCCAGCTGCCACTGTCTTCTGCAGTCAGTGCCCAAGTCATGCAGGGTCGGGAACTTCCTAGAAAATATGATGATGACAACCTCATTAAAGTTAAATGAGAAATGATGAATTGGGAGATTGGCATTGACATATAAAAAATAATAATAATTAAATAAATTTAAAAAGTTAAGTGAGAAATGTACAAAATAGATTTTTGTGATTCGGCGTTAACTGTCGTGGATTGTCCTGTTTTGTGAATCTAAGCTAGAGATGTTTTGTTGTTGTTTTTTGATGTTTAGGTTTGTACTCCTTTCTCAAGGGATAGGACAGGAAGGGGATTTACATACTGACTTCCTGTAAAGACTAAAGAGGAGCCATAACGGTCCCTTCACTCAAAATGAGCAATACAGCCTTTATACTGATTCTCTCTACGGGGGCAGGACCAAAATTATTCCTTACAACTTTATTCTGAACTTTGACTTTACTAAATGTCGATTAAATGCTCTCTTATAGGTGACTTGGAAGTTACTGCTGCTGAAAATGAGCCCTGACACGAGTATAAGGGAGCTTGAAGTACTCATGATTCTTCTCCCAGCACAGTTCTAGTTTCTGCCCTACAACAAAAATCACCTCCCCCGAGCACACACATACTTATTTCAACTGCTGTTTAACCTTTCCCTGGTCTTCCTTTGTTACTTGTTTCTTTCTCTTGTGGAAGATAACAAAATTATGTGCCTTGACCACATACTTGTTTCCAAGTATCAATACAAATTCCTGAAAAATCAACTAAAAAAGCAACTGTTACAAATACCCCACTGGCTCATTTTCTGATATATATTATTTATAATACTTATTAAACTATTATACCAGGCAGTTGTTTGTGTAATATTGTCTTATTAGAATTTGGTTAAAATGACACAAAAAAACATGTCCACCAAAAGTAGGAGTAGCTGCAGTTGTTTTTGGTGGGAATCCCTGCTTTCATTGTAAGCTTAGACACTTGGGCAATAGGAATATAACTCATAGGGGACATGAGTGGAATGAACTCAAGTAGATAATTATAAATATGACATTATGCACAATTAAATCACATACGTAGGCAATTGTGTGTTATAACCAGAAATATGTCAGAGAAAGGAGCCTACTGGTTTCATTTGACATACCAGCTGGTCAACATGAGCCCCAAATTTGTCCATAGCTTTGTTTGTACCAACATTTGTATTAGATAATTCTGATTAATCAGCTTCAGGAATTGGCACATGATATCCAAAACTACAGTAACATGAAATGATAAACACAAATGCCATATGAGAGCGTGTGTATACACGTGTGCATATACGTATTTACATACACACACATTTACATTCACAGGGGATAATTTCTGGCAGGTAATTTCCTACCTAAAGTTAAGTTCACTAAGACTCAGAAGATTAAACACAGCAAAAATTTATATAGTGACCATACCTCTAATACAAGAAGAACTAATGGTTCTTAAGGGATATTTCCATCAACCTAGTATAATTGGATGGATTAAATGCCCTTCTTCACACTGCATCTATAATTAAACCTAATAATGATTCAGACAGTTCTGACCTGTTGATTTTCCTTTATAGAATTCATACAGTCTACCACCATGTTATAGTGCAATTTAATAGATTATGGATTCCCTTTAACATTAGTTATATTCCAGTTCTGTTATTTACCAGTGATGTACTTCACTGAATTTGGAAAATACTTTGTCCTGAATTGAAACTTACATTTTTAAAAAAAACCTAAAGATCTTTCTGCAGGTAAACGTATTTCCATCATTACTGCCAGAACACCTGTATATTTTATAAAGTTCATTTAAATATATAACTGTAACATATAGTATTGACTAAAGATAGAATATTGGATAAATAAGGTAAACCATTTGTAATTAATTAGAATCCTAGTTATAGTTCTTGGATAAAGGACTCTCATTAAGACCCTAGTGCCTTCTTACGATTAACTTTTCATGAAAAGGTGGCTAAGGGACCCCTGCTAGGAAGCAGTAGCTGTATATTCAGCACACTTAAGAGTATTTATCTTTATTAACATCTCTCAGCAAATTCTAAGGAGAGATGACAACAGAGGTACAAACATGGAGTATGAGTCTAATGAGTGTCCCTTCTTTGCAGATTTAGATTTGGTTGTAACATGATATTATAAGCCTTAAGTTCCCCAAATACTTAAATTTGCCTTATGTTTCTTCAGGTGTGTTCGTCTTTTGCTACAGGCCCCAGACAATACGATGGAACATTCTATGAGTTTCGTACTTACTGCGTTAAACCTTCAAAGATGAATGAGTTTCTGGAAAATGTTAAGAAAAACATACATCTTCAGACAGCTCACTCTGAATTGGTTGGATTCTGGAGTGTAGAATGTGGAGGCAGGATCGATAAAGTGTTTCATATTTGGAAGTATGGTATGATTTTTCCAGCTTAAGTATTCAGTACAGATTCTCACTCTTTTAAATGTTACATGACACTTACCTCTTGGGTCTATGTTACTATAAATACACACAGGTTAAATTCAACTTTTAAAGAGGGGAACAACAAATACAATAACAACAAAAAATGAATTCAGTGATTACTCCTCCCACTGGTACCTCTAACAACTTTTGCCCAAATTCCTATGTATCATCCTTGGGAAAGTGTGACATCTCATATTTCAAATCATGAAATTGTGAACTAGCCTTTAATGCTCAGAAAGAACATAGAATGGTTTATTGTATAGATCATTTATGAAAAATTTAAAGCATTGACTGCAAGAGCCCAAGTGGGTAGAGATCATAAAAGGGAGAGTTATTTTTTCTTATTGTTGAATCTGCAACTGGATATCAGGATTTTAGTAGAAACAATTCAATATTTCTAATTTAGGTTAGTTGAGGTTCATGGGGATAATAGTTAACCTCCAGGCCTCACCCAACTCAGATTGAATAATTTGTTAAATTTAGGGAACCACTTTTGTTCGGATACCCCAAGGTTTCAGGGAATTCACTATCATTACACTGCTCTAGGGAAGTAAAGGCAAAGGAATTAGAATTCTCCCCATATTGAAGCTGACTTACTGCTGGTTTGGTAGACAATGAAGAACAGGTTACAGGAATCCCCAGGTTGTTACTCCAGTGTCTAATATTTCTGAAGTCCACATAGGACTTGATGATATCCAGAGAACTTTTAATAATTTCATTTAGTGTCTGGTCATCAAGTTAAGAGTCATAATAGTGTCCAAAGTTAATATTCATCACATACTTTATTGTGAAAAGTGCTCATTCTATATTTAACATGGCCATAGTTTAGAGGATTTCGCTGTTGTAATAGGACAAACCCCATTAAAACACAATTTATGCTTTAATGTGCAACAAGGAGAATTATGTCCCATTAAGAAAATTACTAGTAAGATCGTGATATAACTTACTTAAGCTCTAAGACAGATGTTATTCCTTATCTCTAGCATAAACCATAGAAAACTCTTTTACCATTAACCTTAGGCTCTAATAATATAGTACTAGGCCTATATGTTATTAAATGTATATACCTGTTTGGGTAACAAACAGAAGAGAAACAGTACTGGGTAAAAAGAATGGGTGTCAATAAGTAAGAATTAGCACTGTTTCTTTGGAAGCTGTTTGTTCAAAGAGGCTGAAAAAGCAAATCTTAATTTCATTTATGTTAAATTTAATTCAGTTGTACCTTGACCTGACTACCCACCACCAGCACTACCGAAGAAACAGCCTTCCTCTAAACTAACACTATAACTTAAATGCCTCAAGTAATAAGAATAAATAATATATATGGAGTACTCACTTGGTGCCAAACATTGTTCTAAGCTCCTTTCATGTACCAATTCTTTTAATCCTCGCCACAGCCCTGGAGGTAGATACTATATCATTATCCCTATTTCACAGAATAAGAGACAGGCACAGAATGATTCAATAACTTACCTAAGTCTCCCAACTACCTACTAAATGGTAGCACCTATAAAGCCCATTACTATATGACATCATTGGTTGTTTACATTGCCACTCCCCCTTTAGGCCATGAGCAACTACTTATGTTGGTATCTCTAGTGATATAACATATTGTCCTTATGTGGCCTCAATAAACATTTGCTAAATTGAATGAAACCCAGAAATAGTACAGGTGATTTTATTTTTTTATTGATGTATAGTTGATATACAATATTATATATGTTAAAGGTGTACAGATGATTTTAAACCAAAATAACTTATTTTTCTTACTCCTGTTATTCCCATAGACAATTTTGCTCATCAAACTGAAGTTCGGAAAGCCTTGGCCAATGATAAGGAATGGCGAGAACAATTACTCATTCCAACTTTGGGTCTTACTGATAAACAAGAGAGTGAAATTACTTATCTGGTGCCATGGTGCAAATTAGAAAAACCACCCAAAGAAGGTAAGTTCGTCTCTCTAAATTACACTGAATTTTAATGAAGAACATACTGAAGATTTTAAGCTATAAAAACTAAAGTTCCGTAGGAAAAAGTAATCCTTTGTTTTATATCAGAATATATTGTGATTATAGAGATAAAAATGAATTTGAGCTCTTTGCTTACAATTAAAACAATGAGCATTAAATAATGAAATTTTTTCCAATTTGGAAAAACTGTTAAAGTTTAGGTATGAATATGAAAAGTTTACATGGGAAGAAAGGTTGAGAAGTTGGGGATCTAGAACACAGAACACATGTATAGGTAGGTAAAGGAAAATGTATGATATTTTCTCATAACTTAGTATTTTTTTTACACAGATTACAGTTAATCTAAAAACAGTAAGTATATCTTTGCTTGTAAAACTGGGGGGAATGGATTAATTTAAACTGTTAAGCTGAATTACTGTAGTTTAACTTTTTTGTTTTCCTCTTATTTCTCAGTTTGAAAATAATTATTAAAGATTTATCTTCTTGCTGATTTCACTTTCTTACTGACTTAAGGGAAATATTTACCTCAACCTAATTTTAAAAAGGCAGACTTTTTAAAAGCATAAACTAAGTTTTCTTTCCCCCATAATCCCAACTTCATAGTGTATCTTAGATGACAAAAGATTTGAAATGTCTTATTTGGATCCTATCCAACTGGACCTCCCCTCAGCCTTCAGCACTGTCTACATGAACTTAGTGGCTCCTAGAACAGTGTCACATCTTGGTTATCTGCCTCTATGTTGTTTATAATTCTTTAGTTGCTTTGTACTTTTTCTCCTTTTACTTCTCAAATCTACTTGTTCCCTAGTTTCTTTTTTTCTACCTGCTCCATACTTCTGACCAGAAGGTAAACTGATTTTCAAGTGTTTACCTGGATATTTAGGAACAATAAAACCACCTTCTTCATTTTTTTTTCCCTCAAAATCTCACATATCACTTTGGGTCCTTTGCTGACTGTTCCTGTTAGAAATGGAAACCTGTAGGGGGAAATTATACAAACAAAAAAGTGTTTCCTCTCAGAATTGGAAAGAAGAAGGAAATATATGAGATCAGAAAATACTTTTCTTATTCATTTCTTACCTAGAATTAGACTCAGGCAGCTCAAAAATCCTAATCCTATCATAAATTCTCAATATTTGTTTAAATGACTAATTTTATAGATTAAAAATCATTCTGATAATAGCTTAATATAGCTTCCTTTTTCTTTGTTCTCTATGATAAGCTTAATAGCTCACCCTTAAACATGGAGAAAGACTTTCTAAACATAAAAGCTAGGAAAAATGCAAGAAATGCAAAGAAATCATAAATATGTGTACATAAACATTTTTATGTTTGATCCTCCAAATCTGTATATGTAGATTAGCCTTCCACTGGAACCACGCTAACCTGATGAGAAATTTCTTGAATATCTTTTATAAATTATTTTCTCCCTATTCCAGGAGTCTACGAGCTGGTAACTTTTCAGATGAAACCTGGTGGGCCAGCTCTGTGGGGTGACGCATTTAAAAGAGCAGTTAATGCCCATGTCACTCTAGGCTACTCAAAACTAGTTGGAGTTTTCCATACAGAATATGGAGCACTCAACAGAGGTATAGTTGTCCATTTCTTCTATGAAATTTAAAGTGTACTGGTGACCTACTAAGTTCCTCCAATATTTTGTCACTGTTTTTGATTATGCCATGTATTTAATTTTTATTGCCAAATATTTAGGGTTTTTTGTCATTTTAAGGGTTGAAAATACCTGTTTTACGTAACATTTATTTAGAATGTTAACCACTTCTGAAGGTTTTTCCAAATGTTGAACTGCTGTTTTCCATGATACATCAAAATAAAATTAAAAAACTGCAAGGAGCCTAAGAAAAATCTGTTCTTCATCGTTTTTTTCCTCTAAATATATTTTTATTGACTTTTTAAAATAATATTACTTGGGATAGAGTGTTTGTCTCTGAGTGAAAAAGTAATACATATTTTTACAGAGACTAAATATCATGGCCATGACCAAAGGTGGGAAAAAACCATTTTCCACTACTTAGAGATAACACTGTTAACATTTTGGTCTTTCTATTCCTGTGTCATTCATATATATGTAGGTGAATGTATATATGTGTATACATATATATTCATATTCATATATATGCTAGAAATAATGCATATGCATGATTAATGACTTCCTAACACTCCACTGAGAGTAACGTATGGCAGACAGATAGATAGTGCATATCTTTACTTAATAAACACCTATTTGAGGCTTTTAACGTTAAATTTGAAAGTTACTGCAATCTGAATTTCACAGTTTTTTGTGGCAAACTCTAGAAAATACATGTATAGTTCATCTGGAAGGATAAATGACCAAGAATAGCTAATTCATTATTTCCATCTGCCTCCTCAACTTCCTTACTTGAATGTCCAGTGGACATCTCAAACCTAACATATTCAAAACTGAGCGTCTGATCTTTACCCAGAAATTTAACTTCTAGTAACATATCCTAAGAAAAGAATCCGAATATACAGAAAAAAATATTTTCAAGCCGGAAAATATACGAAGAGGAGAAAAATTATGAAAATTATTAGATGTCTATCTCATACCACATGCTAAAATAAAATTCAAATGGATTATAGATTTTAATGTAGAAGAAAAGAAGTCATAAAATTACTAAAATAAAATATAGATGCTTTTTTTTTTTTTTTTTGGCTGTATCAGGTCTTAGTTGCGGCACGCGGGCTCTTTGCGGGCTTCTCTCTAGTTGTGGAGCACGGGTTTTCTCTCTCTAGTTGTGGCGTGAGGGCTCCACGGCGCGTGGGCTCTGTAGTTTGCGGCATGTGGGCTCTCTCGTTGAGGCATGTGAGCTCAGTAGTTATGATGCACGGGGTTAGTTGCCCCACGGCATGTGGGATCTTAATTCCCTGACTAGGGATCGAACCTGCATCCCCTGCATTGGAAGGTGAATTCTTTATCACTGGACCACAAGGGAGGTCCCCCTAGATGCTTTTTTTTAAAATAATATGGATGAGAACTATATTTCTAAACCAAAAAACAAATGAAAACAATGAAGGCAAAAATATCAAGTGATGAATTTTTTATAAAAAGACTCAATCTTTCTGCATGCCTTAAGACACCAGAAATGAAATTCAAAAGCAAAAAGAAATGTAAAAACGTATGCAAAGGTAGATGTACAGATGACTACTAAATATATATTTAGGAAGACGTAGATTAAGACTATAAGGAGATGCCATTTTCACCAAATAAAGACATACTTATATAGATATAGTACCAGAGAAGCTGGGAAAAAATAAGTACCCCTACTGTGTAGCATATACTGGCTTAATAATTCTCCACCACAAAACTCAGCAATATAAATGAAAAGCCTTAATTTTAAAATTATTTTTGCCAATATTCTAGGAAATATGCATAGTTGTATAGGTGTGTTCAGTTACACAGGAAGGAAATTTGAAAGAATATAAAATATATAGTGGTCACTTGAATGATGAAAATAATTTTTAAGTGGTATTTTAATTTTTATAATGAACATATATAACTTTTATAAGAAAAAACTGAAAATGAGTGTGCACACTTTTTAATCTTAAATTCATTCTTAGTGGAGAAAAGGGAATAGTAATATGCTGAATATAACTCAGTGCATCATTTCTGGACAACTTATAGTATATACACTGTACCTATATAAGATATTCCCTTTGGTTCTCTCAATTTTAATTTTAGGAGTTTACATTGAGGAAATAATGATATCCAGACTGGTTGGGTTTGAATCCCAGCTCCACCACTTACTAACTTTGTGACTTGGAGTGAGTTACTTAACCTTTCTGTGCCTTACATTGCTCATTGATAAAATAATGATAATCATAACCTACCACCTAGGATTCTTGTGAAGACTAAAGGAGTTAATACATGCAAAACGCTTAGAGCCAGGCCTAGCACATAGGAAGCACCCAATAAATGTAAGTAGTGATTTGTCTTTGACATTGTTATTTTTATAAATATACATGATAGGTGCTGCTCTAAGGAAGTTTTTGTCAGCATTGTTTACAATAAGGAAACTTTAGAAACAATGTAGTATGACCCTATGTATATAATATACTTGTAATACACAGACACATATATACATCATATATATCATGCGTCTCATATAAGCATAAACATATATGCTGTGTGTCTATAAATACATAAAAATGTAAAATACATATATATATATATAAATATGGAAAAGATACACCAAAATAGCAAAGTGGTGAATTCTGGGTGGTAGGATTAGAAACTATTCCTGCTTTCTCTTTTTATTTATTTGCATTTTCCAAAATCTATACAGCCAACATGTATTACATTGTAATTATTTTTAAATTTTTAAATAATTTAAGTAAAAGAACATTTATTTCAGTATTCTGTAGAATACCACACTATTTTGAATGATATAAATAATCAACAATAGGGCTTCCCTGGTGGCGCAGTGGTTGAGAGTCCATCTGCCAGTGCAGGGGACGCGGGTTCGTGCCCCGGTCCAGAGGGATCCCACATGCTGCGGAGCGGCTGGGCCCCTGAGCCATGGCTGCTGAGCCTGCGTGTCCGGAGCCTGTGCTCCGCAATGGGAGAGGCCACAGTGGTGAGAGGCCCGCGTGCTGCGGGAAAAAAAAAAAAAAAAAATCAACAATAAGGGGCTGGTGTAAAAAGTTGTTACATCTATGGGGCAGAATTCACATGTTAAAGATTAATAGCATTGTCATAGAAACTTCTCATTGTTGACTTTTTAAAATCAATTACAAAGTATAATATACAGTAAGACCCTAATTTTATATTTCTCATCTTTTAAAAGAAATACAATAAATATTAATAAAGGTTTTCTCTGGGTGGATAAGTTTCAGCTACTTTCAGTTTTCTTCTTTGCATCAGCCAAATATTCAGTAGTGAGCATAATTTTTTTTATAATCTTGCTTTTTCAAAATAAAGTAAAATCCTTCTGTTTCTTCTATAAAACCAGTTTGACTAATTAATTTATAAATTTCTCTCCCAAATCTTTGACTCCTCTGAAATCTTATCACTAACATACTTAGTGCTACCTTTTTGATAATCACTATTTTGATTTAAAGAATAGGACTTTTAGTTTCTGATTAATGTTTCTGTCTTTCTTATTTGAGTAATGCCACAGTCTTTAGAATCTATTTCTGGTTTATTTATTTCTGCAGTTCATGTTCTTTGGTGGAACGAGAGTGAGGATAGCCGAGCAGCTGGGAGACACCAGTCTCATGAGGATCCCAGAGTTGTGGCAGCTGGTAAGATATTTCACTAGGTACGAGTTATTCTTAGAACAAATTTCATTTTGTCAACAACTTTATATACCTTCTTATGAATTTTTTTTTCAGTTCGGGAAAGTGTCAATTACCTAGTGTCTCAGCAAAATATGCTTCTGATTCCTACGTCATATTCACCATTGAAATAGCTTTCCACGGAAATACAAAGCATTGCATGAACTGCCATAAGATGTGTTTGTTAATGGTGCTTAAATTCTTCCAAGAGATTCTCACTTTTATTTGAAGGAGGTGGTAAGCTAATTTGCTATATCCCTTACATTTTTTAAAAGCTACTCTCCATCCACTGTCACCACCACTTCAGGAAACAGTCTGTTCATTTTCCCCTTGGTATTTCAGTATCTGTCACACATTAAAAATAGTTGCCATTACTACAATGTCTTGATTTTTCATTTGTTTCAGAATATCTCTTGTTCTCTATTTTGACAACCCTCTGCTTTTATACCATTTTCTTTTCTTCTTTTTTTTTTTTAATGGTAAAGTCCTGTTCCAGTGACTTTTTTTTTTTTTTAAGATGTTGGGGGTAGGAGTTTATTAATTAATTAATTAATTTTTGCTGTGTTGGGTCTTTGTTTCTGTGCAAGGGCCTTCTCTAGTTGTGGCAAGTGGGGGCCACTCTTCATCGCGGTGCGCGGGCCTCTCACTGTCTCGGCCTCTCTTGTTGCGGAGCACAGGCTCCAGATGCGCAGGCTCAGTAGTTGTGGCTCACGCGCCTAGTTGCTCCGCAGCATGTGGAATCCTCCCAGACCAGGGCTTGAACCTGTGTCCCCTGCACTGGTGGGCAGATTCTCAACCACTGCGCCACCAGGGAAGCCCTATACCATTTTCTTACATACAAATGATTGTTACATTTCCATACCTGTGATAGTATAGTTAAATTATATGTATAAATTATCAACGTTTTCATCATGTCTTTTTCTGAGATTATAAAAGTTTTTGTTCAGTAAGATTTTCTATATAATACCAATTGGGATCCATAAAAAAAATCCATTAAACATTTCTTTACTACAGAAAAGTACAGTATCATCTGTGTCATTTATGTTAATAATGGTTTTTACATTAATAATTAATGAATTACTTGGAAAATAATGTTATTAGGTCCTGGTATTAAAGCACATTGATAACTCATTGGTTTATGTGCTTGCAGTGTCTTCATTTACAGTTAATTTTACTAATTTTTACTTCATTTTGGATCACTGTTTAATAAAGATACTTGGTCATCTATTTGGTTTTTCTTAAATTGAAGTATAGTTGATTTACAATGTTGTGTTAGGTCATCTATCTGTTTTAATGAGATTTATAATTATGGAAATGTCTGCCCTAATAAAAGCCTATATATACAATCTGATTCTTTCTATTGTGTTTTATATTTTTATCCTCATCTCTGGAGCTGTTGTTGTGTTGCCATAAGGTAATGAGACAGTAATAATGTACTATCTTTAATGTAAATATTGTCACCTCAAGTAAATAGCCTGCTAGTAACCTTACAAGAATTTCTTCAGTACCATCACAGACATACTAGGATTTTCTTACAAACAACTTTAGTTTTTATTTTAGTTGACTGCCTCAGCCTTCTTAAACTAGATTTGGCACTTCTAAGCTCTCCTGGTAGCTTGTACTTACAGCTATGTTATTTTATGTTTCTAACACACTGCAAAAACAATAAATTATGAATTAACTATCTATGGGAAACCTGAAAAATAGGAAGCACGGTCATCTCTCACTTACCTGATCCTCAGGAACCTGAAGGACAGATGAGTTCCTAGTAAGGCAAAGAACACCCTAACTCTGAAGGCTAAACTCTATTAGACATGTTAGAGGCATTGGTTTTGAGTTTTGACTAGGAGTCTTCCACCTCAGTTTTTTGAAAAGTGGTCACTTAGGGAATGAGGTGGTGGTGGTATGAATTGCAGTGTGTGTGGATGGATTTCCTCTGGCGTGAGATCAGCTGTGTGCTTAAGGCCATGTTTGGTCACATGAAAGTGTACAACTGTGTCTGCCTTTTCCTCTTTCATTTATCTTTGGACTAGCTAGAACATTTCCTGGTGATGGCCAGGGGCCCTTTCATCCATCCAATCCAGAGCCCTGATGGAGGTTTATAAAGCAGCAGCAGACCAGCATTCTTACCATGTCCTAGACAGAACTGGAGAGCCAGTAGAATGATGGGCTTCACTCCGCTGATGAACTACAGGTGCTTCTATTTGCTGACGCACCCCTGGATCAGGAACACGACAAAGCTGGCCGGGACAGAGGACATCGCAGAGATGACACAGATGGACGTAATTACGTCCACTAACATGTTCTTCTTGCAAAGAGAAAGTCAGTGAGAATCTGAGCGTTCACTGATGCAACTGAGGACTCAAGGCGGACACACACATGCACACATGCAATATGTGAAGAATAGCCCCGGGAAAAATACCTGTTCAATAAATAAAATAAAATTATTTTATTCAGAGTTAAAACATCATTGAGGTAAAAAAACTGACAGTGCAAATGAAAAACTGATTTCTCTGAGTTCATGAAAAAGTCTGGTACCAAAATGAAACTATTGAAAGAGGTCTGAGAAGGAATCTCCTGGCAGTCCAGCGGTTAGGACTCTGCACTTCCACTGCAGGGGGCCTCGGTTCAAACCCTGGTCAGGGAAGGCCTGGCCCAAAAATAAATAAATGGAATTTAATTTAATTCAATTTAATTTAATTTAATTTAAAAATGGTCTGAGAGTAGGCTAACGGGGTTCACTTTGGTTCAGTTTTTGACATTATAAGAGCAGCAGTTTGTAAATTCTCACACACACAAAGGACTGCTTTGGTTTGAAAACTTAATAAATGCAGAAATATTAGCGTGAAATTACTCAAATATGTTAAATTCTTCTGGCTGTAAGTAAACTGGAAAACAACAATGTATAGCATATTAATCTAACAGAAACAAAAATTCTAACAGATTCTTGTTATAAGAACGGTCTTATACACGCTTTATACAGGGTCATATAGAATTCCTAGTGACCTATACTGATACACTATAGGAGATACGCAGAAACAATAATTGCCATGCTCCACGTATGGGATCTACATTTTCAAGTATTAACTGGAGCTCGGTCTTGACTAATGTAAGATCACTAAGTGCCAGTGATGGCTTTGTATTTAAAAGTCTTAAACAATAAACTGTTAGGTGACCATGTTTACCTGCCAGCTACTCCCATGTACCAGTTACTCACTGAAACATTATTTATAAAATAAACATATGGAAACACTTAAAAATCAATAGGGAAGAAATAACAAAGTTATAGTACAAATGTCCCTTGGTATTTCAGGGGATTGGTTCCAAGACCCCAGCAGATACCGAAATCTGCCATGATCAAGTCCCTTATGGAGAACAGTGTAGTATTTGCATACAATCTATGCACATCCTCCTTATACTTCATCATCTCTAGAATACTTATAATACCTACTACAATGTAAATGCTATGGAAATAGCTGTCCATAGAATGTAAATACCATGTAAATAGTAGCCTGTGGGCAGCAAATTCAAGTTTTTTCCTCTTTGAACTGTCTGGAATTTTTTTTTAATGTTTTTGATCCGCAGGTGCAGAACCCGCTAAAGCAGAACCCGCAGATACAGGCCAACAGTATACTCAAACACTGGATTATTGGAGAGTATTAAAATGAATGAACCATATCTGAACAACTTACTTTGTTACCTTTGTCTCTTAATCTCTCTGAGCTTCTTGGTTGCTGTTTTTGTTTTAATCTGTAAAATGGAAATATGAACCTCACAAAGTGAAATGAAAGAGAATAAGAAAGAAAATATTAAGTAAAAGACATTAATATACACGACAGCTCCTACATGGTATCAGGCACATTAGAATCTGATATTCTCTTGTCTGCAAAATAGGTATCACTGATGTTCTCTGAAAGAGAGAGGAATAGGATATATGATTTGAGAATAATCAATGTTTATTAGAACCTCTTAAGAACGAGAAGGTCAGCGAGACAGGAATGAGAAAAGAATTAACCAACCAAATGAGGGCCTAGCTCTCATTGAAGAGGTAATCACAAACGAGACTCTAGTCACATGAATCTACCAAGAGGTCTCATTCCAGAACACTCACAGGCTCAGGACCCTTATTCAATGAAATATACTTTGAAATAGAATTTATACTAAGGCAGCCTGTAAAATTACGATTTTTCTCTAACTATTTTCAATGTTTATTTTGTGCTGAGTGCGAACTTCCAATGACTCCAACAGAGTGGGAAAATTGGGAACTGTGTTTTTTAATATCCAGTGTCTATATAAGAAGAAAATCATCTTGAATATGAAGACTACTTCAACTAATGTCGTTAAGCTATCTTGCAAAGACAACACAGAATGATTTTCTGAAGGAACATTAATCTGTGTAGTGTTGATTTGCTATAAACCATGTGTCTGTCAACCTTCATAAGAGATAGAGGGATATGTGAGGTTCAATCATGAAGTGTGTATGGGAAAATCCTAGGCACTATCCTGAAGGACCTAACAAGGGGCAAAAGAGACAACAGGCCCCATGGGTTTGGACAAGCCTATCAGCCCCTTGCACTAATGCTGTGGCCCTCAGTACAATGTTGAGAATAAATAACGCATAAAAAATTATAAAGACGCTGTAAAAGCAATCCATGATGGTCAAGTAAAGCTGAAAGAGATTAAAAAGTGAATTGATTACTCAACTGATTTAAAATAAATGGTAAACTGAACCGGTTTTAAAATCTGGCTTTAAACCCTGGATGTGCCACTGAGCAGCAGTGAATCTGAGAAAATTACTTCTCTCTCAGAAATTCACCTTTCTCACTTGGAGATAAAGCTTAACTCACAGCGTTTGGCAGATAATTAAAACCTGTGAGAAAGTGAGTAGGAAATTGTCTCAGCACTTAGCAATGTCTTCCCTCTCTAAGTTACAGTCATGCATTTTACTCTTCACTATCTGGTAAGTACTTTCCCCTTGTAAATTCTCACTCCCTTTCTGATGACTAGATGCAGTTGATGGTGGGGCTCTAAGGATGGCAGAGCCACAGGGTCGAGAAGCCTGGGTCCTTAATTCACCACATACAGAAGAGCTGCTTGCCAATTAGGAAAACCCATTTTAGATCTTAAAGAACAAGAAATAGGGCTTCCCTGGTGGCACAGTGGTTGAGAGTCCGCCTGCCGATGCAGGGGACACGGGTTCGTGCCCCGGTCTGGGAAGATCCCACATGCCGCGGAGCGGCTAGGCCCGTGAGCCATGGCTGCTGAGTCTGCGCGTCCAGAGCCTGTGCTCCACAACGGGAGAGGCCACAACAGTGAGAGGACCATGTACTGCCAAAAAAAAAAAAAAAAAAAAAGAACAAGAAATAAAATCCTACTGTGTCTGAGACATACATTTTGGTGTCTATTTGTTACAGCACTTTAGCCTAACCTATTTAATACATTCTTGAAAGGTTGAACCATATTCAGGAATACCAGATACAGCGGAAAGTGTCAAAACCAGTCTTAAATAAATTATGTGAATGACTACCAACCAAACACTGAGATATTCAGTATGCTACCCTCCTCAGTCATAGGAAACTGGCAGTAAGGCTTATAACTCATAGATGGAATCCTGGAAGTTTCCTCAGAGGGGTAACTAAGAGAAATGACTTACACATGGTAGCAAATGGGGCAATTTCCCCAGTGATGAAACAGCCCAGTCAGAAAACCCTACAGTGAAGCCCACTGTTTGACAGCCACCCCTCCAGGTATTCAAAGAGCTGTCAATTTTTTTTTTTGTCTCTCTCCAAAATATGATCTGATAGTCAAGGATCACAAACATAAAAATATTATAGGAAAAACCCTAGTAACAAGAGAGAAAAGGAATCAAACGAGAGAAAATATAATAAAACTTGAAAGAAAAAGAAATAATACCGGAAAAAGACCTAAAGCAATGACTAAAATAAATACCTGTAATTAATGTCCACAGATATAGAAATATTTAACCCATGAAAAAGAAAGAGAATATTATTTTTAAAAATAAAAATATTCTGGGGAAGGGATAAAAAAGAGCTCTTGTAAATAAATACTGTGAAAGTAGGAGTTTAAAATTCAGTAGATAAGTTAGAAGATAAAACTGTGGTACTTAGGGCTTCCCTGGTGGCGCAGTGGTTGAGAGTCCACCTGCCGATGCAGGGGACACGGGTTCGTGCCCCAGTCTGGGAAGATCCCTCATGCCGTGGAGCGGCTGGGCCCGTGAGCCATGGCTGCTGAGCCTGCGCGTCCGGAGCCTGTGCTCCGCAATGGGAGAGGCCACAACAGTGAGAGGCCCGCGTACCGCAAAAAAAAAATAAAGAAAAAACTGTGGTACTTAACCCCAAGAAAACCTACACCAAAAAAACTCGAGATGTAAAATAGTAGAAAAAGAAAGTGAGAAGATCAAGTGGAGGCAGAATGTTTGAAAAACAGAAGTTCCAGAGATTGACAAGAGAAGGAAAAAACTCCAAGAAACACAAACATTTTTCAGGATTGAAGAGTGTCCAGATTAAGAGGGGACACTGAGTGAGGAAAAATGGATGAAAAAAAATGCCTACTCCAAGGCATGTAATTGTGAAATTTCAGTAATTGTGAAATTTCAGAACCCCAGGGAAAATGAAAAAAACATAAAAGATTCCAAAAAGAGAAAGAAAAACAAGTCACATACAAAGAATTAGGAATCAGAACGCTACGAATTTCTTACTAGAAGCTATAATACCCTGGAGAATTGTCTTTGAAAATATAAGGAAAACTTATTTCCAATGTAGAATTTGGGTTATATACCCAACCAACATATGAATCAAGAGGGTTGACAGAATAAAACATTTTTAGAGATGCAAGTCTCAAAAGTTTAACTCCCACGCACCCTCTCCAAAATGTAGGAGAAAAAGAAAAAAAAAAAAAAGCTACAAAATCCTGGCAACAGGAGGTCCAACACAAGGCAAATGAGACCCCCAGGATATCAGTGAGAGGAGATCCCAGAATTACCACCATGCTATCTTAGAGAACAATTAGTCCACACTGGAGCAAGAAAACAAAAGACACCCAAAAGACAATGCCAGAAGATGAAACTGCTAAGCTGATTAATGGGTTTAATCATACTGAGAGGAAATTTATTCTTTTGGCAAAGAATTTGGTGATTAATAAGTGATAGGTATAATGAAAATAATAGAAACAAATGAAAAAGAGAAAATAGTTACTCTCCTTTTCATTAAGATCATAGGTTTAAGCCACTAGAAAATGATTTCTCAAGTAAAAAAGGAGTTCATACAGGGCTCCTAGTATGGTGCTCCATGGTGTCAGAACCCTGGCTGCTTCTCTCTTGCTCTGCCATCTTCAGCGTGTGGTTTATACCTCATAGTCCAGGAACTCAAGCCATTACATCCACATTCCAGCAGGCAGAAATAAGAAAGAAACAAAGAGGGCGACAACCTAAACTACTTTAAGACCACTTACAGTAGGTCATAAATGCATTAACACATCCCACTGGCCAGGACTTAGTCACATGGCTGCACTAAGCTGCAAGGGTTCTATGGCTAATTTTCAAAAAAGGTGGGGTGGGAGAAGAATGGCTATTGGGAAATAGCTAGCAGTCCCTGCTACCTCCCTCCAGCACTTTCTATTCTCCATATCCTACGTGTTTTTCCTCATTGTATTTATCAATCCCTAACATATTTTTCCTTCATTTGTTTACCTGTTTCCCCTAACCTGGAAGTTCCAAGAGAACACGAACTTTGACTTTTGTTCACCTCTGCACCCCAGTTTTTGTAAAAGTGCCTGAAGCATAAAGGAGTTTAATTAATACGGGTTGAATGAGGGTATGAATTGTGAATTCTAGGGAGAAAAAATCTAAGAAAATAAACTTAAACATAAAGATCCAGTCCAGGCACAGATGATGTTTTTTTGTCTTGCTTGGTTAGATATGGACGCCCATCAACTTGAAAAACTGACTCACTACCTCTGGAATTACTAACTTTAAAAAGCCTCCCTTCCTCTGAGCAGATGATTCAAAAGTCTTTGCAAAGGCACAACCAATACAACCACAGATGAGAGCCCTCTAATAATTCCCTAGCCTTAATAGTATAAGCAATATCACTTCAGTGTGTGCACGAATGTAACTACTGTGTAATTGGGTTTAGTTATGTGTTGTGTGTGTAGTTATGTGTGTAAGAAGGTAATGTAATTAGTGATAAAGGCATAAAGATCAATATAGTGTAAATTTTAACTATTTTAATGTGATTTATCAGATGAGGGAAAGGAAGTGTATTTTGGGTGAATGGTATGTTAACAGACCTATATCCTCAATTTCCAAGCAACAGATACTATCTGTAACTGAAAATATCAAGAAGCACCAGAAAGTGTATATAATTCAGAAAAAGGGAAACCAGCATTAGAAGAAACAGCTGAAAATGTTGAAAGCGGTTACTCTGTGACCAATATCAAGAATAAGAAGCCAAGATCAGAAGTCTGCTGATTTGTTTGTTTAAATTTGAATTTCCATTATCTAGTTGAGCGCCCCCATTCCTCTGAGCAACTAAGAAATACTCTCTCTAACAAGGCCATGCTGGAGGTGGCGACAGGGAGAGAGAATGCACTTAATAAAGAAGAGTGAAGGCTCACTGGTCTTTAGCTACATGTAAATCACCCGAGTAAAAATTAACCCCGGCAAACAGGTCCACGAGTTAAATGCAAAGCACGACAGGCACGCATCCATACTGCCTTCCCAATGGTCACACAAACTCGCATTCTACACACGAACTTTTACGAAGTGTATGCAGGTGTGCATGGAGATGAGGTTAAATTAACTAACTAATGTCACAGCTGACACTGGGGGTAAGATCTCTTGAGGGAACAAAAGTGCACCGAAGGGTCAAGGCTGACACCTAACGGGCCCGGCAGGTGGTGGACGCCTCGCTGACTGGGCTGCCCACCCCCTCTACCCCCTCCTCCTCCCCCCCCCCCCCCCCCCCCGCCGCAGTAGGAGCTGCTCCCTACCAGTAGAGAAGCCACAGAAGGAATTTAAGGAAGAATACCGGCCGCTGTCCTTCGCAGCGCTCGAAGCCGCGCCATGCTTGCCCTCCGAAGGAGCCTGACTAGGGCTCTAGCCGCTCGTACACCGGCTTTTCGGGTACCTGCTGCTGGGGCGTGCCCAAAATGTCTCCTGGCGGAGGGGAGGGGAGGGGACTGCTGGGAGCGCGCTGGCCGCGCATGCGCCTACAGACCGAAGAGCCCAGGTCTGCGAGCTCGGTGCTGCCGCCCCGGGACACCCTGGGGGAGGAAGCGTGCCCTTAGGGGAAGACCCACTGCCAGGGTTGCCTCCGGCCGGCTCGCGAACAGCCATGGACGGGGGGCTTTTTGCAGCCTAGGTGCCAGGCAGCCGTGAGGACACCCCTGAAGCGCCAGCTGCTGCCTTCTTGCCGCCCCGCGCGATTGCTGTCTCAGCATTGGGGTCTATGCCAGGCGGTGGTCCAGCCTCTCTTTGATTTGTCCTTTGACAAACCTCTTCAGGCTGAAGGGGGAAGGAGGAAAAGGTCAACCAGCAGCTAGCAACAGAACCGGCCTCCCCCTTTTTAACGAAATACGCAACCTCCCAGCATTTTGCAGACAGAGAACCTTAAAGAGGGGCCCAGGGTGCCGGTGGTGAAGCAGCCTCCCAGCTGCTACTGTCTCCTGAGGTCAGTGCCCAAGTCAGGCAGGTAGGGTAAGGAACCTCACAGTACATAGGACGACAGCCTCATTTAAACTTAATGAGAAATGTACAAATAGACAGCTTTAACTGACGGGAATTGGTCTAATATGCGCATCTAACCAAAGATTTTTCTCCTTTTGTTGTTTAGGTTTGTACTCCTTTCTCAAGGGATAGGACAGGAAGGGGATTTACATACAGACTGACTTTCTGTAAAGACTAAAGAGGAGCCATAATGGCCCCATCACTCAAGATTAGCAATACGGCCTTTATACTGATTCTCTCTACCGGGGCAGGACCAAAATTATTCCTTACAACTTTATTCTGAACTTTGACTTTACTAAATGTCGATCAAATGCTCTCTTATAGGTGACTTGGAAGTTATTGCTGCTGAAAATGAGCGCTGACACGAGTATAAGGGAGCTTGAAGTACTCATGATTCTTCTCCCAGCACAGTTCTAGTTTCTGCCCTGCAACAAAAATCACCTCCGCCCAGCACACACATTCTTATCTCAACTGCTGTTTAACCTTTCCCTGGGCTTCCTTTGTTACTTGTTTCTTTCTCTTGTGGAAGATAACAAAATTATGTGCCTTGACCACATACTTGTTTCCAAGTATCAATACAAATTCCTGAAAAATCAACTAAAAAAGCAACTGTTACAAATACCCCACTGGCTCATTTTCTGATATATATTATTTATAATACTTATTAAACTATTATACCAGGCAGTTGTTTGTGTAATATTGTCTTATTAGAATTTGGTTAAAATGACACAAAAAAACATGTCCACCAAAAGTAGGAGTAGCTGCAGTTGTTTTTGGTGGGAATCCCTGCTTTCATTGTAAGCTTAGACACTTGGGCAATAGGAATATAACTCATAGGGGACATGAGTGGAATGAACTCAAGTAGATAATTATAAATATGACATTATGCACAATTAAATCACATATATAGGCAAGTGTGTGTTATAACCAAAAATATGTCAGAGAAAGGAGCCTACTGGTTTCATTTGACATACCAGCTGGTCAACATAAGCCCCAAATTTGTCCATAGCTTTGTTTGTACCAACATTTGTATTAGATAATTCTGATTAATCAGCTTCAGGAATTGGCACATGATATCCAAAACTACAATAACATGAAACTGTAAACACAAATGCCATATGAGTGTGTGTGTATACATGTGTGCATATACGTATTTACATACACACACATTTGCATTCACGGGATAATTTCTGGCAGGTAATTTCCTACCTAAAGTTAAGTTCACTAAGACTCAGAAGATTAAACACAGCAAAAATTTATATAGTGACCATACCTCTAATATAAAAAGAACTAATGGTTCTTAAGGGATATTTCCATCAACATTCCATTTATGTGTGTGTGTGTGTGTGTGTGTGTGTGTATGAATGACATGAGAAAAAGGAGACCAAAATGCCATATATTTATGTGTATGTATGTACATGTACATATATGTGTGTATATGTATATTAGAAATAATGCATGTGCATGATTAACAATTACTTCCTAACACTCTAGTCAAGTATACACAGCAGACAGATAATTATACATACCTTAACTTATTTAATAAACACTTATTTGGGGCATTTAACTTTTAAAGTTGGAAGTGATTGCAGTCAGAATTTCAGAGCATTTTTTGTGGCAAACTAAAAAAATGTATGTAAAGTTTACCTGGAAGGATAAATGACTAAGAATAGCTAATAAAATAGTTGAAAGACACATTATATCCATCTGCCTCCTCAACTTCCTTACTTGAATGTCCAGTGGACATCTCACACCTAACATATTCAAAGCTGAGCTTCTGATCTTTACCAAGAAATTTAACTTCTAATAATACATCCTAAGAAAATTATCAGAATATACAGAAAAATTTATTTTCAAGTTGGAAAATACATGAAGAGGAGAAAAATTATGAAAATTATTAGATGTCCATCTCATACCATATGCTAAAAAATAAAATTCAAATGGGTTACAGATTTCAGTGTAGAAAAAAGTTATAGAATTACTAATAAAATATAGATGAATTTATTTAATAATATGAATGACAACTATATGTCTTAAGCCAAAATAACAAACAAATGAAGAGACAATGAAGGAAAAACAATGAATTGATGATTTTATTATAAAAAAGCTCAATCTTTCTGCATGCCCCAAAACACCGTGAATGAAATCCAAAAGCAAAGAGAAACATAAAAACTTATGCAAAGGTAGATGTACAGATGCCTACTGAATATATATTAAAGAAGATGCAGATTAAGACAATAATGAGAGCCATTTTCACCTAATAAAGACATACTTTTATAAATATAGTACTAAATAGGCTGGGAAAAAATAAGTACCCCTACTGTGTAGGGTACACTGGCTTAACCTTTCCCCTCCACAAAATTTGGTGATATAAATTAAAAGCCTTAATTTTTAAATTATTTTTCCCAATATTCTAGGAAATATGCATAGTTGTATAGATGTGTTCAGTTACACAGGAAGGAAATTTGAAAGGACGTAAAACATATAGTGGTCATTTGAATGATGAAATTAATATTTATTAAGTAGTATTTTAATTTTTATAATTGACATATATAACTTTTATAAGAAAAAATTGAAAATGAGTAGGCACATTTTTTAATCTTAAATTCATTGTCAGTGGAGAAAAGGGAAGAGTAATATGTGGAGTATAAATCAGTGCATCGTTTCTGGATGACAATTTATAATATGTACACCGTACATATGTAAGTATATATAAGATATTCCCTTTGGTTCTCTCAGTTTTCATTTTAAGAGATTATACTGAGGAAATAATGAGATCCAGACTGCCTGGGTTTGAATCCCAGCTCCATCGCTTACTAACTTTGTGACTTGGAGTGAGTTACTTAACCTTTCTGTGCCTTACATTGCTCATTGATAAAATAATGATAATCATAACCTACCACCTAGGATTCTTGTGAAGACTAAGTGAGTTAATACATGCAAAACGCTTAGAGCCAGGCCTAGCACATAGGAAGCACCCAATAAATGTAAGTAGTGATTTGTCTTTGACATTGTTATTTTTATAAATATACATGATAGGTGCTGCTCTAAGGAAGTTTTTTGTCAGCATTGTTTATGATAAGGAAATTTTAGAAACAATGTGATATGACCCTATGTATATAATATACTTGTAATACACAAATAGACACACATAAATCATATACATCATGTATCTTATATAAGCATAAACATATATTCTGTGTGTATATAAATATTTAAACATATAAAAATAAATACATATATACATAAATATGGAAAAGATACACCAAAATTGAAAAGTAGTTATTTCAGGTTGGTAGGATTAGAAATGATTATTGTTTTCTCTTTTTGTTTAACTGCATTTTCCAAAATCTATACAGCTAACACATATTACTTATAATTACTTTTTAAAAATTTAAATAAGTACAAGAACACTTATTTGAGTATTTTGTAGAATACCACACTATTTTGAATATAACAACAATATATATTTTGAATATAACAACAATAATGTGTTGGGATAAAAAGTTGCTATATCTATAAGGAGGAATTCACAGAGCCATTAAAACTTAATATCACTGCCAAAGAAAATACTCATTGTTGATTTTTAAAAATCTATTTCTAAGCATAATATACAGTAAGACCCTAATTTTATTTTACTCATATTTTTTGAAGGAACTATACTAAATATTAATATTAAAAGAGGTTTTCTCTAGGTGGTTAAGATTATGGCACTTTTTATATTCTTTGTATCAGCCAAATTTTCAGTAGAAAACACAATTTTTTTATAGTCTTGTTTTTTAAAGTAAAGTAAAAGCCTTCTGTTTCTTCTTCTATAAAACCAGTTTGACTAATTATCTTATAACTTTCTCTCCCAAATCTCTGACCCCTCTGAAATCTTATCACTAACATACTTAGTGTTACCTTGTTGATACTATTTTGATTTAAAGAATAGGACTTTCAGTTTCTGATTAATATTTCTGTCTTTCTTATTTGTAGTAATGCCACAGTTTTTAGAATCTATTTCTGGTTTATTTATTTCTGCAGTTCATGTTCTTTGGTGGAACGAGAGTGCAGATGGCCGAGCAGCTGGGAGACATCAGTCTCATGAGGATCCCAGAGTTGTAGCAGCTGGTAGGCTATTTCAGTAGGCACAAGTTATTCTTAGAACAAATTTGATTTAGTCAATAACTTTATATACCTTCTTATGAACTTTTTTCAGTTCGAGAAAGTGTAAATTACCTAGTGTCTCAGAAGAATATGCTTCTGATTCCTATATCAATTTCACTGTTGAAATAGTTTTTCCACAGAAATATGAAGCATTTCATGAACTGCCATAAGATGTGTCTGCTAATGGTTAGCATTTTAAAAGCCAGCTCTGTCCATTGTCACTACCACCTCAGGATAGTTCTGTTCATTTTCCCCTTGGCATTTCAGTATCTATTATACTTTAGAAATATGTAGTTGCCACTACTGCTTGATCTTGATTTTTCATTTGTTTCAGAATATCTCTTCTTCTCTATTTTAACAATATTTTGCTCTATAGCATTTCTTATATTCATATAATGATTTTACATTTCTGTGACTGACAATATCTTTAAATTATTTATATACAGTGTCTATCTTTTAATCATGTCTGTGTTATCTGAGATTTTAAAAACATTTTTGCCCAGTAAAGTTTATTTTGTGATATCAAATGGAATTCAGAAGAATATTATATCAAATATATTTCTTTACCTTGGGAAAGTACAGTATAACCTGTGTCACCTGTTTTAATTATGGTTTTCACATTAATTACTTATAACTTTCACTTGGAAAATAATTTTTAAAAAACTTCAGAAGATTTGTTTTGTGTTTACACAAAGACTTGAAATGTGTTTACAGTTTTATTAACTTTTGTTCATTTTGGATCACTATTTAACGAAGATCCTTGGGACATCTATTTGTTTTAAGGAGATCTTTATGTTTATGGAAATGCTTGCCCTAATAAAAGCCTACATATCCATTTTGTTTTTTTCTTAATTTGCATTTTATAATTATATTATCGTATCTGGAGCTTTTACTGTGTTACTATAGGATGGTGACACAGTAATAATTTACCAACTTTATTGTAAACATTATGTTATATCAGGAAAATAGCATGATAGTAATCCCAGAAGGAAGGTTTCTTCAGTACCACCACAGATATGCTAGGGTTTTCCTTGAAACACCTTTAATTTCCATTTTAGTTGTATACCTCTGCTTTCTAGCACTAGGTTTGGTATTTCCAAGCTCTTTTGATAGTCTATATTTTACGTTTCTAAGACATATTATAAATTTATAGCTGTATTATTTTACGTTTCTAAAACATACTGTAGTCTATACTTATAGTTATATTATTTTACATTTCTAAAACATATAGTAAATTATGAATTAGTTGTCTAAAGGGAATTTGGAAAACAAGGTACAGTGTGTTAGGCTCCTGATAGAAGAAATGTCTAAAGGATTAAAAAACAAACAAACAGTCAGAAGGGAAAGGTGAGATGGTGCTCAGGTGCAGCCTATACTATTAACAGGCAAGAAAAGAATCCAAATAGAAGTTTTGTAATCCAGCTATTGTTGTGTTTTCTGTTTCCCTTCAAAGCAAAACTCTCTGTAGAGTTGTGTATACTCACCGTCTTCCCTTCCTTACCTCTTATTCTTCCCTGAAACCAATCCAGATAGGCCTGCAGCTTTGTCAGTCTGCTGAAATGATTCTTCTGAAGGTCACCAAGGATCTCTTTGTTACCAAAATCAATGGTCTTCTGCTGCCTTTACCTTGCTCATCTTCTCAGCCATGTTGGACACAATCGACCACTTCTTACCTTCCCAAATACACTTGATTCTGAGCTTTAATACATGGCATCTCACTCTTAGATTTCCCTCCTCCCCACTGGCCAGTCCCTTTTTTTTCTTTGCTGGTGTGTCTTCTAAATGTGGGTAGCGTCTCAGGCCTCAAGAATATTCTCTCTTCCCTCTCTCTAGGTAAGCTCATTCAGTCCAAAGGCTTAAGTACCATATATGTGCCGATGATTCACGCATTTTTATCTTTTTTCCCATCCTTGCCTCTGAGCTGCAGACTGAAATACTAACTGCCTTTTGAACACAACCATCTTCCTAGTTTGGGTCACAAATTAGAAGTCACCTAGATATCTCTCTTTCCCTCATCCCCTTTGCAGCCCATCAGCAGGCCCTGTTGGCTGTATCTCTAAAATAGATCCTCAGCATTACAATTCCTTCCTATGTCTGTTGCTACCATCCTGGCCCAATCTACCATCCTCTCCTACTTAGCCTCCCTACTGTCCTTTCTCCCCATATAACCAGCAAAGTTCTTTCTGAAACATAGATCAAGCCACTTCCTTGTTTAAAACTCTCCAGCAGCTCCTTATTGCACTAACAATAAATTCCAGGCACCTTACACTGGACTACGAGGCTCCACAAGTTCTGGTTCCTGCCATCTCTGATTCCATTCCCTACAACTCCAGAGACACTGGAAGTCTCTCCTTGCTCCCCAACTTGCCAAGATTTTTCCCACTTGGGGCTTTTGCACCGAGTGTTCTTTCTTCCAGGAACATTCTTCCTACCCACCTTCAAATGTTGGCTTCTGTTCATTTTATTCACATCTAAGCTCATATGTCACTCCGCAGAGGCCTGACACCTCTCTGTGGTTATTGTTACTGTGTTGTATTTTCTTCTTAGCACTTAGTGCTGTCTGAATTTATTATATTTCTTTACCCACACATCTGTTGTGAATATGAATATAACTTCTCCATTGAAATTCAAGTTCATTAGAGCAGGAATTCGGCCTTCTTCAACACTGTATCCCCAGAACCTAGAAGAGTATCTGGTGCATGAGAGAGTTCAAGAAGTATTTGTTACATTGTTGCATAATGATGCCAAACTGATTTTATAAGGACAATTTTAACTGATACCCAACTTCACCAAAAGAACCCTCTGCCAGCTACTAGCTGTGTCACTTTGAACAAGTTCCTTATTCTCTGAGTCAGTTTACTCATATGTCAAATGGTACTACTTACCTCATACGGCAGGTTCTGAGGATTAAATGAAATACCTGACAACACAGTTAAACCCTTGAAAAAGGTAGCTCATCTTCTCAAGCTTTTTCTTATTCAATGTATACATTAGCATTCCAAAGTTTCCAGGGTTTTTTTGAACCTGTAAATGTTTATACAGGCTTTTTTCCTAGATAGAAGAATGTTTTGGTCAAGACTCATGAGTAACATATTATCTTAACTAACTGCCTTTTATTTTTCAGTATTTTTTTCTCTCCCTCAATTGTCATTTTTCACAAACACAATTTTCTGTCGTTTCCTTAAAGTGGCTATAATGTGAACTTCAAGGGGGAGAGACATAACTGTGATGCTGATGCTGGGCGGTCAACCAGGCTCAGTCGCAAAGCCACAATCCTTCCGCCCGCGAAGTTCAGATCCACACCTTAGCAAAGGACTGCTATCTACCTGTCGCAGCCATCAAGAGGTCACAAGTAGAGCCACGACTCCACTGTGCTGCCTAAGAGGGCCTGTTTGACAGGGGTTCTTCAAGGACCGAGATAGCAGTCAGTCTCAGAAACAATGCTTATGAGCTATGACAAATGTACCCACATATCATAGCACTACGTAATCTTGGGTGCAGACTGCACAGCACTTTTTACAGAAGAAAGGGAAGGCCCCTCCAACATTAGTATCCTTTCTCCTCCCACGTTTGCCTATTTTTCCTGCATGCTCACTCTTGCCAGCATCTTGCGGGTACACCTGCCACACTGTGTCCTTGTATTTTGGTTGAATAAACAAAAGAGCACTGAAGGCTGCCTTTGAGCTTCCTCAGTGCCAAATGAAGTAATGAGGTTTTTATTAAATGGCTTAGCTACAGAGTATTTGCAGAGATCTCTACAGCTTCATAATCATTAAGCAAAATAAGTTTATCTAAAACCTCTTAAACTTAGTATCAGTTACTACCAAAACTGAACCATGAAAGTGCAAAACACCCTTTATTTTCAAGTAGTCCCCTCGATTTTCTTTTGTGATTAACAGGACATTTAGTTTTTTCTAAATTTCTACTTTGGGTCCAAGCGTCTTCCCTTCTATAAGCAGACATTTCTTACTTCTGTAATGACTTTATAAGCTCCAACAGTAGGTGGTGCTATGAATGCACGAAAATAAATTAGTACAGACCACAACAGAACTGTCACAGGTTTATTTCGTGACTTATTACAACATAGAAATATGCCTTTTTAATACTTCATATAAAGTTATTGACAATACAAAATTTTTTTCTTTTTTTTCTTTTAATGAAAATGATTTAACTTAGAAATCTATTGTGAAACTTTTGTCTAGTTTTGCAATTCTCAGATATTCCAGTGCAAAAATAGATCCCATTACAGACAGCATAAAGTGCTTGGAATGAAGGGCCAATGATAAAAGAAAAAGCACAAAAACATAGCTTCATCGCAGGGTGTAAGACGGGAGAACAGAATACTTAAACCTTATGGAAGGTTAAACATTCTATAAAAAGGGATGCAACAATTCTGAAGAGAATTAGAACAATATGACTATAGCACTATATTATTACTAGTAAATAGGAACAAGGGTAGAAATTAATATCTCAGCGTCAAAGTGGTTCAATATAATATGACACATGGCTCTTTGGAAAAAATTTTTACCTGATATATACAACCACGAGAAGAAAACAGACACATCCCTTTAGTCAATGATTAGTATACAGTGAATGCTGTGCAACATTTAATAGTCACAATGCATATGCCTTCAGTACAGGTATTGAAATACAGTAGTTTGAGGTTTGGTTATTTGTTTTTTAACAGTGATCTATGCTGGAGTTTACATATAGAGGGCTTTGTTATTGTTTTCTTTTGTATTTTTCACATTCACAGTTAATAAGGTTTAAGGTGTCCAAAAGAAGCAAGAGCCAAAACCTTTAAACACTTTTGAAAATTTCTGAAACTCACATGGTTACATTTCCACAGGGATTATATAGAAATTTTACCTGACTGAGCAGAAGGTTGTAAAAATTTCTACTATAATTAGGCTTACACAGAAAAATTTAAAAGACTACTGTTTGGATAGTCTAAAAGGTAACAATATTAATGAAGTAGATGGGTAGCTGTAGACTTTTTCTAGCTTAAGAGAACCTTTAAATCTATATTGAAATGTTGCATTTTTTTCAAAGTAGTTCACAGTATTTTTTGATTTTTTAAAATATGGCCTTGAAGTAATCAAATAAAGGAGCTACTCATGGTTTTAATATAATACAGAATTAGAACATGATTCTAGTGAAATGGGAAAACAGAAGCTTGATTTTGAAAAATATTGAACAAGGAGAAACAATTATTCTATGAATTTTATATCATTAAAGATAGCATAAAATATGAGCTCATGCCAATAGTTATTGGGAAAATGCCTTCATTACTGGTTTATCATTTTAGAAAATATCAGCATTCATTTCTTTTTTTTTTTAAGATTTTTTGATGTGGGCCATTTTTAAAGTCTTTATTGAATTTGTTTCAATATTGCTTCTGTTTTCTGTTTTGGTTTTTTGGCCGTGAGGCATGTGGGATCTTGGCTCCCCGACCAGTGATCGAACCAGCACCCCCTGCGTTGGAAGGTAAAGTCTTAACCACTGGACCGCCAGGGAAGTCCCCTAAAGGTCATTTTCTTTTTCCAAGCAACAAGTTGCATGATAACATACAGTAAATTTTAAAAGAAAAAATACAGATTTGGATAGATCTGAAATCTTGCACCTTTAGAGTTAATATCTAAATTTTTTTTAAAGGAGAAGACACTAGTAATGATATTAAAAGATGACTTTACCAAACAGTATTTCTCTCATAATTTTGTTGCCTCAAGACAGATGACATTAAGCATTAGTGCAATATTATTTTTAACAAGTATTTACTGACTAAAAAAATTAAACTGGGTTAGAAAAGTCTGAGATAATCTTCACGTGGGGGCATTTGCTGTTTTTTGTTTGTTTGTTTGTTTTCATGATAGGTTAGTGATTGAAGAGATGAAAAATTTGAGATTGTCACAGTGGGGTATCTGAGATTTTCAAAGTCAATTATTCAAAGGTACTAAATGCCATAAGCACAGTTTTATGTTATTCAACAAGCTTTGAAGCCAGCCGTCTTCTCTGTGAAAGTATTCATTATATAGTCTTGTGATCCTTATGACATTTAAACTTTCTTGGCTTTTGCATTGTTGCTATTTTCAAAAAGTGGGCTGCCCAATATTCTTTCAGTGGGTTCCCACAACCACAACAAAACCTGTATTTGTAAACCAGTTAGCTGACAAACATGGCACAGGAAATCTACTGAGAGTTAATATCTCCTCACCGCATCCATCCATACTCAGTTATAACATACACTCAAAAAATACTTGATTAATGCACTGATACTAAAAGTATTCTAAATGATCTTAAAGAAACTTAAATACAATGTTGTCATGAGATCTTGGCCATCACACTGTTTTCTAGTCACTAGGCATTAGATGATCCATTCGCAAACTTACATGAAAAAATAAAGCTAGCGCGGCAGTGTGGCTGTACTCCTCTGTGCCACAGGGTTCTACAAAGAGGCCATTCTAAGGTTTTAGAAGTCACTGACAGAACTTACAATTCCAAATAACATTAAAAGTACAAAGATTTTTTTCTCAAAATACAACTCCATCTTTTCATATTCTAGATTAATCCAAAAAGCCAGAAATAATACTATGCTTGTATCAAACAACAAGATCTTGAGATGCACTGTACCGTGTTAGCAGACAATCAGGACAAATGGACACAGGCCTCCCTTGGTTTGAACGCATCATCTCCTTCATCCCATGCCCTGGCTTCCACAGCCTGCGGCCCCAACAATGCGGTTGCTGATTCTTTGCTTCTTAACCAGGATCTAAGTATACTTAAAGAGTCCCAGAAAGATAACCTTGGAGACTCATGGTTCCAAGCAAGGACAACAACGAAACCAAGTCTCACTCTTGCATGTTACCATGCAATTTGCATGTTGCAATTTGTATGTCACCACCATCAGAGCAGCTCATCAAAGAGGGAATCAAAGCAGGTCTTTCCCCACACATGGAACCATTTTGTCACCTGATATTTGATTATGTCAACAGACTCTGAGTAGAGCAGCTTTCACAAAAGTGTGCATGACACACCATGGTGCTTCGGGCTTTCTGAGCAACTTGGCATTAGTCATTCCAGTGCACTTACTGCCGGCACAGGCTGTGTCACCGGGAAACCAGTCTCCTGGCTTGGCACGGCTTAATGAATGAGGATGCCTTTTGATTTTGATAAACAATCACTGGCCATGATTACTTGATGAATTATTGTTGCAACCCCAGTTAGAATACAAAGGAACAAAAAAGTATGTCAAACCCATATGTCCACTGGGTTCCATACTAGAGTTTCACATAAGTATAAGGTAATAAACTAAATTCAAGTCTTTCTCACTCGAGAGCCATACAAGACATAGGCTACAAAGGCACTGCCCTTGTAATGGAATTTTGTTTTCATTGCATTGAATTGCATTGCATTGAATAGTATCAGTACAGTATCCAGTTTACCTCTTCCCGCAAAATCTTCCAGCTCTTTCCTCTGGAACACTTCACATAGTGCAAAGGAAGGTCTAGTTCCTCCTTTCTTGTAGCCACCCTGTATGAACAGGATTCTTCATACATAACTTTCTTTCACTTTCTCATCCTGCAGAAAAGATGTGAGAACTGCAACATCCACTACTGTCTGGTTTTTGTGTAATGACAGGTCCTTTAAGTGGTCATCATCACTTTGGTCCTTGGCAAAGTTTACAAATACCTGTCAAAATAAAGGTGGACCTTTATAAATAGCTCTAACTTCCTCTCGTTATTCTAGTTGCATTTTTCCCCACATGAAAATTAGAGAATACGAGATTGAATAAATAGAACAAATAGATTAACTAGAAAATTTTGTGTGGGAGGGAGAGGGGAATACTTAACAAAGCATTAACCTAAAAAACTCACCTTCTATTATTGCCCCCCAAATCACCAACTGCTCAATCATCTATTTACTTTGACTCATACAGGCCTGATTAAAGGGAAGTGGGTTGAAAACTAACATTTACTGAACACCTACTAAGTGCCAGGATCTATTTGGTACCTGATGTTATCTAATTTAAATGGGATAAGGCACCTGGCATAATACCTGCCCGTGGCAGATACTCAATAAAAAACTACAGTTTTTATGATTATTATGACAATTTATTCTCACATTAACCCTATGAAGTTGGTAGTATCATCTCCCTTTTCAGATTCAGGGAGGTTAGGTAAAAAGCATAACTAGTAGTAGAAGATCAGGAGTTCATGCTCAGCTCATCTATACTGTGCTAGGGCCCACAATGGGCAGGGGGTGGAGAAGTGGCAGGAAGCCTCACCCTGAAAAGCAAATCTATTTTTGACACTCTAAGCTTACTTGGTCAAGTGTTGTCTGAGAGACAGAGTAGTCTTCTATGTGGAGTCGCTTTTTGCTCTGGGAAAGGATGCTGAAGATCCTGGCCAGGGAAGACAGTGAAGAGGGAAGCTGGTACTGCAGCATGTTCCGGTGCTTCTCCTTCAGCACGCTTCCTGGGAAGGCGAGTTCAAAGAACTCCTGGACAGGCTTCAGGTCAGGGTTGGACCCTGCTATTCGTACGACTATTGTATAACCATCTCCAAACCTGAAAGCAGGAAAAAGAAAGTCCAAATGGAAGACCCTTGGGAAACTTCTCAAAAGATATTTAACTCAGAATCCCACTTGGGCCATGAAAGAGAGAGGTCCCTGCCAGAACCAGAAATAAGTTTCAGAGAGCAGGAACCAGTGGTCATGTACTGAATAGCTATTCTATGTGAGCTGCCTTGCCGAGGGCTTTAGACATGACTTCATTTAATCCTCACCTAGACCTGTGAGGTCTGTCAGATGTTACAGAGAAATTGAAACCGAGAGTGTTAGTCACTTGCTCGTGGTACGTAGCTCAGAAATGGTAGGGCCAGGGTGTGGACCCAACTTGTGCTTGACTCTGAAGCCTATGCTCTAACCTTACTGGCACATATAAATCTTCCCATTACACCTCTATAACAAAGCTAGAAAGTAGATATTCCTAGAACACTGCCTCTCAGAGAGGTTAAATAACTCGCCGAAGTGCATACTACCCATAAAAGGTAAAGATAGAATTTGCACGCAGCTCTGTTTGACCTCAAAGTCCTCATTCTTTCCACTATACCATCTTGTTCAGTTTATTTCCCTTTATTTTAGAGCCACCATGTATACACTCACAAAAGAATAAATACACAGTTTCTCAGTATGTGGGATCCCAAAGATATCATCTTTGTTACCTATTTTTCAGATGTTGGACACTGCCAAGGCACCTGAACCGCCCATTGACCATAATTGCCATCCTAGTGCAAAGAGCTTCACATTCTTCCATACTGTGGGAAAACAGAATGAGGCTTAGTTTTAGAGAGATGCTCCTATAACCATCAGAACATCACCATGACATTTGGCATTTCAAAGAAACAGATCCCCAGCTTCCTAGGGCGTAACTGCATCCTGTTACAAATACAAGAAGATGTAGGGAAAACGCTGTTCACTGCTGTGCCGTTTATAATCGTGAAAAAAGTTGGAAATGATCCAAATGTCTACACAAAAGAGGAATGGTTAAATAAATTAGGGTATATCCTAATGGAATACTATTCACTAATAGCTATAAGAAATGAAGACACATCTAAATTAACTGACTTGGAATAATGTTCTCAGTATTGTTAAGGGAAAAAGAACTTAGTATATATGCTAAAGCTTGCATTTTTGTTTGTAAAAAACATACACTGTGTATAGATTTGCATAGGGAAACTCTGCAAAGATATATTGCTCGATGACAGTAATAGTTGTCTCCTAGTGATGCAATGTCAGGTGATCATAATTTTTTTTTCTATTTGCCTTTCTGTGTTTTCTATTTTTTATACAATGATCATATATAGTACTTGGAAAACTTAAAAGTTACACAACAAAAAAGCCAAGCTAAGTCTTCACTACAGACCTATGAGACGTAAGCACTACTGATCTCCCTTCCTTGATGATACTTAAGGCACAATTCCACAAGAATCGCCGGGCTTTGGGGTCCATGCCTGTGGTCGGTTCATCCTGTAATTAGAATAAAATAAGCCCTATTATGTGCTGGGAAAAAAAAATCAAAGATAGGTTTGGTTTTAAATTCAGAAGCATCTCTGAAATAGCCTAAGTTTTTTTTTTTTTTTTTTTTTTTTGCAGTACGCGGGCCTCTCACTGTTGTGGCCACTCCCGCTGCAGAGCACAGGCTCCGGACGCGCAGGCCCAGCGGCCATGGCTCACGGGCCCAGCCGCTCCGCGGCATGTGGGATCTTCCCAGACCGGGGCACGAACCCGTATCCCCTGCATCGGCAGGCGGACTCTCAACCACTGCGCCACCAGGGAAGCCCTAGCCTAAGTTTTAACTTACCATTCTATTTATTTCTTGATGGACCAAAGAACCAGACCTTACATACAAGAATATTTCATACTGTTTGCAACCAGTTCACTTTTACACATGTGTCACTGAAGTAGAAAACTCAAATTTAATTTTTTATGAAATGAAATTTCTCCAAATAAACAGAAAGGGAAGGGGAAAAGTCATTTAGTTTCAACCATCTTTTCATGACTGACAAGTATATACTAAAAATTATTTTTGTCTGATACTGAAGTCAGTTTAAGGTTTGGGTAAAATTCCTTTTCTTTTCTTTTTTTTTAATTCCAGTTCACTCTGGCTTAGCCGGTTATACTGTACTTGCTAGTTTTAGAGAAACAAATTCCAAATCCAAATAGTCTGGATAACTTTAAAGCCTCAGCCCAAGGCTTCTTCCTGTAATAACTTCAGTGCTAGTCTCCTCTACAGAAGAAAAAGGGTCAAGGGCCACTGTCAGTCTGACCTTCTGTTTTCCATTTGTCTGTATGTAAGGAACTATGACCCAGGTGCTACCTTGGGGATCCTGAAGCTGTATCCACACTCTCAGTCTTCAGGGGACGAACACATAGATGGCATATAGAATGGTCCAGAGAAAGGTCAAATCACACACCCAGCCTCAGCTGCACCTGTTGGGGTTCTCCATGCTAGAGAAACAAGGTGTCCGGAGTATCTCCTCCTTTGGAGCATCTGAGGGCATGTCAGAGCCACCCCAATGTGTGTCAAGGAGAGGGGCGAGGGAGCTTTCCTCTGGTTCTCTGAGGCTGCCCTGCTGTTCCTCGTCGGGGAAGGGGGGCTTGCCATTGCCAAGCCAGTCATGCATGGCCTGGACATCGAGGACTTTAGAAAAGAGGTGTCTTCCATTCAGGCCAGAACAAAGTTTTCCATTCACAGTCACACTCACCAGAAACACCACGGGAGGTCCGCCAATCAAAGCCATGGCCGTCGAGAGCTTGCGCTTGTTGCCTCCGCTATAGTCCCCAGCATATTTTTCTCCATACTTCACGAGGCCCAGTTTCCGAATTGCCCACTCACCAACCTAAGGGTGATAAAAAGCATCTTGACCTTTGTTGGGTTTGGGAATTTTATCATGCTTTCTTACACTTGCGTATGAAAACTCTTTCACTGAGTAGGACCAGGTTCTATACAATCACGACCTGGCAAGTGTGGAGGAACCAACAGCAGGGGGGCAGGGACTCGCGTGGGTAGGAGCGGCACTCCCTCTCTGCCTGCCGGTGTGAGCCAGTTCACCTATCCCTGTCCTACCGCCACCACGGCTTCCCACCCTAAAAGGAGCTGCGAAGAGCCAGCACTTCATATTGCTGCATCCACAAGGAAGAACAGCCTGAAGCCGATGGTCATGTGTGAAGGTCACAGCCGTAAGGTACACTGTTAGGATGCCAAGGGAGACAGCCTGGCTTTCCGGTGCCCATGGTACCTTGCCGACTTCTCTCTCCGGGACGCCTCTCAAGAGTGCAAAGAACTCCACGTGTTCTCTTCCAGTCAGCAGCTCTGTGATGGCATCGAACTGAGGGCAATAGCCCATGTTCTGATGTACTTCATGGATGTTTGATAAGATACTGCAAAGAAAAACAAAACTGGTCAGGTTTTTAAGCATTTAGATACTCTGATCAGACCATCTTGCCTAATATTCCTATAAAGAGTGCTTGTGCATGACCAACATACCAGCGAGCACACCTGCTATAGCTTGAAGGAACAGCCTTTCTGCCCCCAGGATGCCAGCCCCTCCTGGAAGTCAGGGTTCTGGCCTACACTCTGCCCAGTCCTTGCACCTGGCTCCCCCAGCACCTCAATCTGCAGGCTCAGTCCCATTTCAGAATTCCCAAGTCCATCCCAGCTGTGGCACCATCTTTATCAACAGCCTCAGTCACACTATCCTGGGACTTTAACACTAAGTGTCCATCCCTGACTTGATTCTGTGGCCCAGTCATATGCACTATGTGCTCTGTTGCTCCATTCACGTCAGAGGAGGCTCAGCAACTCGCTGTGACTTCCTCTGCTTTTTGCTGCCCATACATTGACTTGCACATAACATGATCCAGACCCCTTGGTCCCACTAAATACTCAACCCAGGAATCTTCCTGGTTTTGAAGGTTTTTTTGATCACAGACCCTCTGAGAATCTGATGACAACAAAAAATATACCTACAGACGCACTTTTACATATATTGGTGGGGGTAGTTTTTAGGCCCTATGAAGCCATTCTCGGGTTAAGGATCCCTAATGTAGGAGAAAGCTCAGTGTCACATCCAGTCTGATAGCTGCAGTTTAGCCACCTCTGGACAACCACGAGTTTGGCCTATCAGCAGTATTCATTCCTCTCTGCATATAAATTAGTACTCCCAGATCCAGCCTTTTCCAGAATTATGATTGAGGCGCTCACAGACCCTGTGCCTGGACCTCACAGCTACACTGCCCACACCAGCTCTCAGAACCAGGCACTGTGACACACCTTAGTCTGGGCCAGTTATTGCTGCCATTGCTATGTGCCCCAGGAGCCTGGTACTAGGAACAAGATGGGGAAAGCAGGTGTGTACCCTTAGGCCAACTATTCTAGAAATTCTGTTTTCTTAAACCTCCTTTACACTGCTACTGAAAAAACGTGTAAGATGCAGAGGAGAGCCATAAGTACATTAAGTTCCTTGCTCTTTTCAATTTTATTGGCTAGCATCCCCTTGTCCAAATTGTGAGTCACCACCCATTAGTACGTTGTGAAATAAATTTAGTGGGTCACAACCAGTATTTTTTAAATGGTGTCGTAGAGAGTAGAATAAGAAATATCAGAGTGCATGGCAAGCAGGAAAAGTAGGTAATGTTTTACAAAACTTTTATTTAAGCTACATGCCTGTTTATGTGTTTTTGTGTATTTACTCGGTTGAGAGGTAAAATGTATTGATTTTGGTATTATGGGTCATGATCAAAGAGTTTGAAAGCCACTGCCTTGTACCGTCTCTCCATATAAAAAGTCCAGAGAAGTCCCACATATTTCGAGTGCTCGAGAGTAACATTGCCTAACAGGACTCTAAAGTGTACTGTACCCCTTATGATCAGACTGCTTAGTGATCTGTGCACTCTCGGATAACAGCCCATGGTGACACCAACAGCTGGCACACCCTTTAGCGAGGGCAACTTGGCAAGTATATAGATAACCTTTTATCTTGTAGGAATTTTCCCTGAGGAAACAATCAAGATGAATACAAGGACATATTTAATGAAAAACAGGAACAAATGTCTAACAATAAGGAATTGGTGAAATAAACTACAGGTACATGTACATAGATGCATTTTATGCAGCAAAAATTCTACATCTTAGAATACGTAACCCATTGGGAAATATAATACAGTCATTAACAACAAAAGAACTAATTTAAAAATCTAGATATAGTATGATATCAATTTTATAATATATTTATATGTGTATATAAAGTAGAGAGATTTGGGGTGATGGGAATGTTCTAAAGTTGTATTGTGATAATGGTTGCACAATTCTGTAAATTGCCTAAAAGTCATTTGTTGTACTCTTAAAACAAGTAAATTGTACGGCATGTAAATCATACCTGAATAAAACTGTTAAAAAACAACAGAGTGACACTAAAATGAAATGTAAATAGTAGTTATCTCTAGGTACTGGGACTATGGATGACTTTTATTTTCTTATTTACAGTTTACTATATTTCAACATTTTTAGAAACTACACAGTACTGTTATAATCAGAAAAATAACAACATATTCATTTAAATAAGGTTTAAAAAAAGTCTGTGGCAAAACAAAGACTTCTTTTCTCACCTATTTTTGTTAAGAAAAGCATCTCCTCTGGTAACAGTGGTATCTCCCGTTAACATCTTGAAAGTTGATGATTTCCCAGCCCCATTGACACCTAGAAGTCCAAAGCACTGAAAAAGATTGGGTAAGTTGTATAAGTAAACTACTAAAAATCTGAATATAAATGACCCTTATAACATAGTCACCTCAGCTTCATTTTCATGTAACATGATCCTAAAACATCATTCTTAATGAAGAGTCAACTATTTTCTTGGTTTTAAGAACTCATATAGATATTTAAACATATGTTTTATAATGAAACCATTTAAAGTGTGGGTGTATTTGTAAATATTATTTGAGTCATCAGGTTAAGACCAAAGTTAATGTGTGAAAAACAGTAATGAAAGCCAACAAGTCAAATTTCACCATCTAATCTGGCTAAAGGGCATACAAGAATACCCACATAAACGAGAAAGGAGAAAATCTATCTTTTAAAATCTATTTGAATTTCATTATCACCTGAAATGGATCACAAAATCACATTTTGGATGTGCATACTTTTCTTACATTGTCTGAGATTATCCCAAATTGCTGATATATGGGGCCCCCATCCTTTCAATGACTGATTGCTCCACACAGATATAAATGGAGAAGCCTTTTAAAACCACTTTTAACCCCTTACGGACATTATTGTTTGATTGCAGTAGAGACAGTCTGAATTAATAGGGGCAAACACAAGGTAGACAAAGTGTCTTTACCTCGCCAGGAGGAATGCCAATGCAAATCCTGTCCACCGCAGGTTTCCTCTTCCTTCTATATACCTGCAGCAAACAAAATGCAAAAATTCATGAGCTGCAGTGACTCACAGCTGTCCCAGGCAACTGTGGAAGAGGGAATTATGACCTAAACACACCACAAAATAAGACTCATCGATAAGACTAAGTCACACATGTGATGTGCTAAAGCCTTGGTCTGTCTCTGTGGCAACTGGCTTCTGAACGACCCTGAAGCTCAAAATACAAGTGAATTTCTTTTTATTTTTTAATCTAATGTCAGACTTTTAAAAAATATATTGGTCATTAATATTTATATAATTTTCATTTAATATGTAAAGACATTGTAGATATTTTAAAAACTAAATTTTACAGGGTAATAATTTGTTATCAAAACATTGCAAATATTGAACAGATTACAAAAAAGTGAATTTGTTGGGCTTCTGGCACCTAGAAAGGGCTGAAACAGACCCTCTTCTTAAGCAATGGAGATCTACCAGCTTTTTGGACCATGAAACTCAAAATCAATCATTATTCTATCAACTTCAGCTTTGCCTCGATACACAATATTAGATGTTTTAATAACTAATGCATAAATGTGTGAAAAACAAATATACTCAAGAATGAGAATTCACAGTATAATTATGTTCAGTAGGATTTCTTTAATTAAGAAGTCCCCATGGTGTATTTTAAATAAAATTTAATTGACAGAAACTTGGTACAGATGCACATTTTAGGAAGCATGCTCTTTTTATTGAGTCAGCAAAATGCTAGTTTCCAACAGATAAAGCTGAAAACATTGAAGACAAGTTGTTACAGCCTGTCCTCACTGCCTCACCTTAGTCAGCTCCTTGACTTCCAAGATGTCATTCTGTCCTCCGCCATCAAGAATTCTCTGTCTCTCCCTCCTCACATCTTCATCCTCATCATTCAGAGGAGGAAGCTTTGCCTTTACAGGTCTTAGGGGGGAAAGATTAAGAAAAAAAAAACAAATCAACTTTTCAAGTTATTTTCTAAGTCAAAGACCCAGTTTCTAAAGCAGTCCTGTAAAATCCATACTCCAGAGTTGTCGGCAGTGCTGGGGGCCGGGAGATGCCCACGTTAGGAAAATCAGTTTGATTATCTGCTTTGAGTTCAAGTCAATCCAACCACCACCGGCGAGTGTTTCCCTGTGTTCCTCCTCCGTGACCATCAACCAGGTACTCTGTGAGTTCTGAGAGAAAGCTCACCTGGGCCTGATGAAGAATCGGTACTGGATCAAGACAGTGATGAGGAAGAACACCACCCCTTCCACGGCCATGGCAAAGAGGTTTCGTCCCACCAAGTCCCAAGACAGTGGCGAGACAAAGCGATTCTCCCCTGGTAGACACAATGCAGAGATCCAGTCAGAATGGAGGCACCAGAGACCATGGCCCTTCCTCAAATTCAGGCCTACATTCCTAGAAATACCAATGTTTATGGCCCGTGGCCAGGAGGAAAAAATAAGGGAGTCACCACTTTCCAAATCTGATTTAGGGTAAGGTTTTGGGGAAACATACTGTGAAACAGTATCAATCAGAATTTCAGAGATAACATGTATTTGAACTGTAACTTCATCTAAGAAATCTAATGTTTCCATTTTTCTTAAAAGATTTATTTATTTACTTATTTTTTATTATTATTATTTTTTTTTGGCTGCGTTGGGTCTTCATTGCTGTGCACAGGCTATCTCTAGTTGCGGCGAGCGGGGGCTACTATTTGTTGCAGTGCACGGGCTTCTCATTGCGGTGGCTTCTCGTTGTGGAGCATGTGCTCTAGGCGCGTGGGCTTCAGTAGTTGCAGCACGCAGACTCAGTAGTTGTGGCTCGTGGGCTCTGGAGCGCAGGCTCAGTAGTTGTGGTGCCCAGGCTTAGTTGCCCCACAGCATGTGGGATCTTCCTGGACCAGGGATCAAACCCGTGTCCCCTGCACTGGCAGGCGGATTCTTAACCACTGCACCACCAGGGAAGTCCCTAATGTTTCCATTTTAAAGAGATATGCCAAAAATCCTTTGTAAAAAGGCAAACAATCCAGGGTAATTTTTAGGGTCAGTATTTTAACAAATTATAAGCTTCACTAAGAAAGATTAGAAAGCACATTTAAAAGATGCCCCTTTCGGGCCTCCCTGGTGGTGCAGTGGTTGAGAGTCCGCCTGCCGTTGCAGGGGACACGGGTTCGTGCCCCGGTCTGGGAGGATCCCACATGCCGCGGAGCGGCTGGGCCTGTGAGCCACGGCCACTGAGCCTGTGCGTCGCTCCGCAGCGGGAGAGGCCACAACAGTGAGAGGCCCGCGTACCGCAAAAAAAAAAAAAGATGCCCCTTTCAATAGCATATAATGTAACCTGGTGACTCAACTCATCTGGTTTTATGTAAATATTCCTTAAAATCCTTATATATCTCCTTGTACCTCCAAGTTTAAAAAAAGTCCCTCTTCTATGCCCATTAAATAACATGGCCCATCTAGCTATATGAGCCAGTCAATAAAGAACAGTAATGTGGCCACAGGAGAAATAAATTTAAACACTCTAAATGTAGAAAGAGCTGCAGTAAATTACCTTTTTATAGACTGTGTAAAAGGTAATATATGACCCCATCTGCAGGTCCATGATTTTCCCAATAGAGCCGAAGTTTGCATCTTTCCTTCTGATTCTCTGGCCTGTATCTAATTCTCAAAGCTGTGGTTTGACTTTTCCAATGACTCTGGCAAACCCCACCAGTGGTATCAGGCACTGGGTCCAAGCTTAAGCCAATATTTTCCTCACCTCCAAAATTACTGTCTCATCTTTCAGACAAATGGTTGTGTCACATGACCCATGCCACAACCAGCTGTACTGACATGAGCCCTATCAGTGAAGTCCTGTGCCCAGTCACCACCCTCTTTCCAAAACAAAGGCCAAAGTACCAAGGCCCATGCAAACTGCCATCTCTATTAAAACATCCTACAGCCACTACTGTCACTCACCAAACCTTTCCAAGGCATCAGCCATTGCCTGGTTTTTCACCATGTCAATGAGCCCCCGTCCCAGGCAAAAATGTGGGAAGATCAAGAACACTGACTTCAGGATATCATTGATGTTATTCAGCTTCTAAAAAATAAGACAGAGACAGACTGTCTTTCATGATTCAGGCTAAAAATTTACCAAAGTCTAAAATATGGAAGTGAAAAAAATTTTGATTCCCTGAGGTCAAACTGAATCTTTGAATTCAGATACCAATAAATAGCGGTAGCCATAGAGGATGATATATAACGTAATAAAATTCTGCTCTTTAGAAAATTTGGAATAATGCTATGAGTATGGGAGAAATATGAGCAAAGTTTAGAAACATGATTATATTTAATCAGAAGCTAATCCATCATAAAATATTTGCTTAGCATTTTAAAAGCAAATTGCTCATATCTGGGTCAATACTTCAGTTTCAGGATTTTGTTGGAGTTAAAAAAATTCTTCTCGAATACATCAATCCAGCAGTGGCCAAATACCCAACAACTGAGTAAGTTGCTATGTGCTGGATGCACTGTGGCAGGGCACAGGAGAGGCAGAGATTAATAAGAAATAGTCTCGTCTCTACTCTGAGGAAAAGAAACATGGAAACAGGAAATTACTACATAATTGGATGTGTTGTACTGGAGGCATGAACTGTGTGGGGTTTGGGAGCACAGGGAAGAGAGAGCACCTCCCATAAGGCAGGTGAGGAAAGCTTCACATTCAAGCTCAGTCATGAAGGGTTAGTGAGATACTACCCGATTCTGTGACAGAGGAGTCACAGAATCGGGTAGTATCTCACATTGTTGGTGCAGAGCTCCAGCGCCAAAGTGCCACGCTGCCATTGACGCCCATGAAGAGGTTCATGCAAGTAAGGACCACGTCGGCTGTGCTGGGGATCTTGAACCAGGCCTACAGGAGCATGGAGGGCTGAAGGAACCACTCGGCCACAGCTTACCATGTCTTGGGAAAGAATGTGGTGGGAACTGTCAAGGAAGGGTTGTACACCTCTGAAAGGCTTTGTGGGCTAAGTTAAGATGTCTGGGTGAAGGCAATGACAACAAGAATGGACAAGGAACCTTGTTTAAGAGATCTGTAATGGGAGGAACTGGCAAGGTAACCATCTGAATGTAGGAAATAAGCAAAAGCAAAGCATATAAAATGGCTCTAATATTGCCCCAGCTGGGGTGACTGGGCGGATGGTAACGCCATCCAGCGTAACAGGAATGGCAAGAGAAATACTGGGTTCTGAGGGGAAGATGACTTAGGACATGGCCAGTCTGGGGTGTCCTTCCGTTAATCTAAATGGAGCCATCCACTGGGCAAGAGAGGACATGAGAATAGAGTTCAAAAGGAGAGTCGGGGCTAAAGGTATGCATGGATGCGAGAGAGAACAACATGGGGCACTAAGCGGTGGTGGTGAAATCTTGCAGCATGAATGCCATCGCCCAGAGAGAGCATCTGAAGTGGGAAACAAGATGCCAGAGAACTGAATACTGGGGAAAGCAACATTTAAACAGAAAGGAGTATACAAGAACATGTCAAAGGAAACAGAAAAATGTGATCAGAGACATATAAGGAAAAGGATAAGCGAGAGATGGTATGCAAACCCATCTCTCTGCAGACTCTGCAAAAGGACAGAGTGGTCCCTGGTGTCAACACCGCAGGCAAGCAGAATAAGATCATGACTAAGCACTACGCTCATCCCAGCATCCCTTTCTGCAGAACTCACATTGTTGGTGAAGAGCTCCAGCACAAAAGTGGCCACGCTGCCATTGATGCCGATGAAGAGGTTCACGCTGGTGAGGACCACGTAGGCTGTGCTGGGGATCTTGAACACGAAGGAGGCTGGGTACATGAGAGGTGTGATGGACCACCTGGTGAGGCACAAAAACACAGGTCCACTGGGGGTCCCCTGCCTTCCCCCTGACATCTGATACCATAGGCCCCATCCAGAGGTGCCTTACCCATACAGCAACAGTAGAAGGGCTAGCACAGGCAGGTTGGTGGAGGACACGTAGGACTTCTGCTGGAAGCAGATGAAGATGATAATGACCAGCGTGGCAGGGACCACATAGTTGCACTAAAAGTGAAACGAGGAAATCAAGGTCACCCCTAAGTCAAAGGTACAACACATCTCAGGTCTTCATCATAATCAGACAAGAAAGGGCAGATAAACGTATTGAAGAAGAACTTTGAATTAATGAAGCCACAAGAACTATTAATCAAAATACTGGACAATACGTGTTGACAAGCATTTTACCCCTGGCTGATTTTATAAACTGCACATCCTTTCTGTCTTTCCAACAGATAAGCCAAGGTGCCACGCTCAGTAAACTTACTGAACGGTGGATTCCCAGTCAGAGTAATTTCCATTTCCCAGGTAGCAAGTAAGCTGCTGTTATTCTTCCCAAAGACGACTGGGTCTCTTTCATCATTAATGCTGTATTATCGTCTGCCCAAGTTCAAGCTCACTTGTGATCTATTTATGAGGTAAGCACTCATAACATGAATGTCAGAACTGTTTCATCACACTGAGACTAATTTTAAAGTCTGTCCTGACAGTGTCTCAAGCATTAAAATGCAGAAATAAAGACTTGACCACAGGACAATTACAGGAATTCATAGCTGGCAGAGCAGAGGCAGGGAGGTGGTAGTGGGCTTGTCAGCTATTAGAAGTATTTGTAGCTTCAGACCACAGGGCTCTCCATCTCAGTCTCATCCTACTCAAATGTGCTTTTCAAACAACTTAGATGAAGACAGGCTTATAGCAAATTTCAGAGGTTCTAAAGCAGTGAGGGACAGATAATACACAAGAAGATAAGTGATATTCTTGAGTCAGGGACTTGATCTTTTCATCTCTGAATCTGCAGTGCCTGGCAGAGTCAGACACGTAGTGAGCAGTCAGTATGTATGTGCTTACTCAATAAAGCAATTACTGGATCAAGATAAAACCAAAACAAATGGACACTACATAAAATTCAGTTTAACGGGGATTACTATAAAATTTTATATATGTTTTTAACAACCTTTATATTTATATACAAAGCTATATATAAAGTTTGATGTATATATATCAAGTTTTAGATTCGTACATAAATATAAAGGTTCAAAAAAGTCAATTGCATTAGTATACAGTGAAAGAGACCCCATAAAAAATACCTGTGAAACGGTTCACTGCCAAGTTGCCAACAAGACAGTGCTGCTTCCAAGATGAAATACCCTTGGGCTGAGTAACAGGAATATGGGATAAAGATCAACTCCCTCTAGACTCATAAACATTCAGACCACAGCCTGAATATAATGTTAATTCTGGGCTTTGCTTTTCAAATGGCTCATTAACAATATGGAGCATGGCCACAGAGAGGCAATCAGGTCAGAACAATGACAAGTCTGAGAGGCTTGCTATAATCAACACAGACATCATCATCATCACTCACATTTGTACAGTGATTTAGAGGTTACAAAGTATGTTCTCATATATCATCTTATCTGGGGAAGACTTAGGATAAATGACAGGTGTCTTCAAATGTCTGAGGGGCTGTCCAGTGGGAGAAGAATTAAATTTCCTTTGTGTGGCCTACAAATTAATGGACCTCACAGGGAGATACATTTCAACTCCACTTTATAAAAATTAGAACTTCAGAATTCTTTGAAGTCCTCCATATTGGTCCAAATAGAAGCAATATATTACAGCTGGCATGAAAACAGATTTGCAATGGATGGATAAGCTTCCAGTAAAACATATAAAGTTTTCAAATGACAGACTGAGTTCCTAGTAAGACAAAGAACACCCTGACTCCGGAGGTTAAAGCTCTATCAGACAAGTTAGAGGCACTGGCTTTGAGTTTTGACTAAGTCTTCCACCTCAGTTTCTTTGAAAAGTTGTCACTTAGGGAATGAGGTGGTGGTGGTATGAATTGCAGTCCATGTGGACAGATTTCCTCTGGTGTGAGATCAGCCCAGGGCTTAAGGCTGTGTTTGGTCACATGAAAGTGTAAAACTGTGCCTGCCTTTTCCTCTTTTGCTCATCTTTGGACTAGCTAGAACACCTCCTGCTGATGGCCAGGAGCTCTTTCATCCATCCAATCCAGAGCCCTGATGGAGGTTTATATAGCAGCAGCAGACCGGCATTCTTACCATGTCCCAGACAAAATTGGAGAGCCAGTAGATGACAGGCTTCACTCCGCTGATGAACTGCAGGTGCTTTGCTTTGCTGACTCGCTCCTGGATCAGGAACACGACAAAGCTGGCCGGGACGAAGGACATCGCAAAGATGACACAGATGGACACGAGGACGTCCACTGATGTGGTCATCCTGAAACAGACAGAGAGTGCAGCTGAGGACTCAATCAGGGACATATACACACACAAATATTTGAAGCATAGCCCAGGGGAAAAAAATCTCTTCACCACATATATTTTATTCAGGGTTAAAGATGATTATTTTCAAGAAAAAAAAAACCAAAAACTCGATAATTCAGGTGCAAAACTGATTCTACTGAGGTCAAAAGGGTCTACTGCCAAAATGAAACTATAAAGGGAGTCTAACAGTGGCCTAACGGCATTCACTTTGTTCCACTATTATTGACCTTCTATGAGCAACAAGTTGTAAATTTTCACACATAAGGGAGTAGTGTAGCTTGAAAACTTAATAAAGCAGAAATATTAGTTTGAAACTATTCAAACAACAATTTCTGGCTGTAAATAAGTTTGACAACAAAAGCTCGTGGCATATCAACCTAACACATACAAAAATTCCATCAGATCCTTATTATAAGAATAGTCTTATAAGTCCATTAAATGGGGTATAATATCAACTATTTCTCTGCATAAATGTTATATAAGCTTGGTATAAAGATCCTAGTGACATATATTGATATTCTATATGAGTAAAGCAGAAGTAATAACTGTTCCATGCTCCACATACAGAAAAGGAACCTAACGTGTGTTGAATATCAACCATGTGTTGAAGGCCGGACTTGGCAATTTACATGAATTGCCTCACTTAATACCATACATCTGGAAAGTTTAGAAACCAGATTCAAACCCAGATCTCTATGATTTCAAAGGCTATACACTCTGAACTAGATTATACTGGTTTTAACTTCACACTCACACACACACACACACACACACACTCAAGGAATTAAACACAAGCCGACAAAAGCATGTTTCGCCAAGTTTAAAAATAGTGATTTCAGGGCTTCCCTGGTGGCGCAGTGGTTGAGAGTCCGCCTGCCGATGCAGGAGACACGGGTTCGTGCCCCGGTCTGGGAAGATCCCACATGCCGCAGAGCGGCTAGGCCCGTGAGCCATGGCTGCTGAGCCTGCGCTCCGGAGCCTGTGCTCCGCAAGGGGAGAGGCCACAACAGTGAGAGGCCCGCCTACCGCAAAAAAAAAAAAAAAAAAAAAAAAAAATAGTGATTTCAAAACAAATGAAACTGATTTTTTTATTAAACGTTGTGTTAAGGGTGAGTTAAAATATTTTAGAATTATATTAACAATTTAACTTACTTTATGTGAATTCACTAAATGTAATAATGGCTTTAATATATCAGAGTCATATATCTTCTGCAGTTTAATCCCTGCCCAGCCAATTCATAAACTGATCATTTTCTGTCCAGAGCCTGGACCAACCCAAACACACCATAACAAACCCGTTTCCCCAGCTGTTACTCTACAACCAGCTTCATACTTCCTTCCCCTGCTCCATGATTCCCCCAAACACCCTCTCCCTCTCCCGATTCAGACACAGTGATACTTACAGAGCCACTTCCGAGAGCTGCTGCTTGGTGAGGTTCAGGGGGTGATTGAAGGCAGTAATCCCATACTTGCTAGGGTTCTCTCCCTTCTGCAGGTTGGCCCGGAGAATGGCATTGTTGATGACATTCAAGAAAGAGCTGATGGCGTGCCAGCCCTTGTTGTTGAACCACACCTGAAACAAAACATACCAGGTGCAAGGTACTGCTCCCAAACCCTGCTCTCGGAAGTAGGTGCACACACAAAACATGCATGTGCACTCCAGAAATTACAGTCATACCACGAGACAAAACATGATCAGAGAACATGGCAAAGAGGTAACAGCGGCCAGGGTGTGCCCAGCACTGACCGTGTGGCCAGGCACTGTGCTATCTTAACTCATTTAACCCTCACACCATAGATTTGAGGTAGCCATGATTACTGCCTGCATTTTATAGATTAGGAAACTGAGGCTTAAATAGGTTAAGTAACTTGGTCAAGTTCATAATAGTTCCCCTGGTGTGAATGGTGACAAAGCAAGTTCTCTTCATCATCATATTGTACAGCCTCACTAGTAAAATTAAGAGATATTTCTGTCATGAATCAATGTTATCATGAGCTGAAAGTACTTCAGGGGAACATAGGGATTATTGTTCATCAAAAAGCTATTGGAGGGGGCTTCCCTGGTGGCGCAGTGGTTGGGAGTCTGCCTGCCGATGCAGGGGACACGGGTTCGTGCCCCGGTCCGGGAGGATCCCACGTGCCGCGGAGCGGCTGGGCCCGTGAGCCATGGCTGCTGAGCCTGCGCGTCCGGAGCCTGTGCTCCGCAGCGGGAAAGGCCACAGCAGTGAGAAGCCCGTGTACCGCAAAAAAAAAAAAAAAAAAAGCTACTGGAGGGCTTCGCTGGTGGCGCGGTGGTTGAGAGTCTGCCTGCCGATGCAGGGGACACGGGTTCGTGCCCCGGTCTGGGAAGATCCCACATGCCGCGCGGAGCAGCTGGGCCCGTGAGCCATGGCCGCTGAGCCTGCGCGTCCGGAGCCTGTGCTCCGCAACGGGAGAGGCCACAACAGTGAGAGGCCCACGTACCGCAAAAAAAAAAAAAAAAAAAGCTATTGGAACAAAGGGCTTTACCTTGACATTATTTTTCGTGTCCAGTCCTGTCATGAACCTTCCCAAGCTGCTGAGAAATCGATCTGCAGAACTGTCCTGTGAATGATAGAAAGCTGCCTCAGCGGGATGGTTCACAGGGGAGGGCAACAGGAAGTCTGGAGTCTGTGGACAATGGGACAACCTTGTGAAGGGCAACACTGCCACTGCATTGTTCATTGAAATGAACCTTGAAGCCACTGAATAACTGGCTCCTGAGAAACAAGGGACCAGAAGTCTAAAGCAGCGTTGTTGCCATGAGCCACAGGTCTTAAAAGAACTAGAGGGAAACCCTGTGACTCAAAGTCCCAAGATGTAGATGTCTGGCTGTAACTGGTGGTGAGAGTTCTTCACGGTGCTCCCTTGACATCCTCCTAAGACCCAGAACTACACTCAATATGCAGATGCATCAGACATGGGGTCTGTGCCTCAAGGGCAGAGATTCAGACTCTAAGACAATCCCTGCTGTCTGTGACCCTAGAGGCCATATCATCTGACCCCCACCAATTCAAACTTAGAAATGGGGAACTTGAGATACAGATAAATGAAGTGAATGCTTATTAGGTACTAAAACTAGCTGCCAGCTTAAAGAAAATGATTCATTTCCTGTTTAACCAGAGATTGTTTCAGAGAAGTATGTTTGATGCCCAGTTTATTTATCCACTGGCTATGCTTAAGTTATTGAGAGATTTAAAATCTCTGCATTTGTTTTTCATCTGCACTTTCAGATAGTAAATAACATACTGAGTAGCTCAGTCTTGGCTGGCCCAAGATCACTAAATGCCCAGTGATGGCTTTGTATTTGAAAGTCTTAAACAATAAGCTGCCAGGTGATCATCTACCTGCCAACTACTCCCATGTACTAGCAATTCATTTTCTGTCTGACATGTCTTGGGATGGATACTGTACCTTGGCCACCTTCAAGTGTTTCTTCATTTGCTTGATGGCATCATTAACTTCTTCACTCGGAGGAAGTGATTGATAATTACTGGCACCCAGGGAAAATCCACCGTACCTAAAAGAACAGCCTGATATTAAAACACAGGTGGTGTGGGGTCCAATAACATTCAGCAGCAGACACCACCTAAGTATGTAATGCCTGTTCAAAGTAGGACCCGAGTAAGGCTCAGAGAAAGTTTCACCTTGGCCTCCTCTAATGGATTCTGGTAATCTCTTAACTCTTCTGTCTCCTGCCCAAGAGGGAGGGACCTGGGTCTGATTATACATACAGTGAGACATCTGAGATGTTGAGGAAAGAATGTTCATTCATCTCACAGATGCTCCTCTCACCCCTGGTGGCTCAGGCCTGAACTTGGGTCTCGAAGCAAGCAGATATGAAGTCAGAATGAGCAGTGAAGACACTGACCAGAGAGGCCTAAAAGGGTTTAGAGACAGGCCGTGGCTCTTCCATAGCAGGAGAACCACGAAAAGTCCTGCATCCGCCCTGCTCAGTTACTCAGTAAGTCCTGGCTCTTGGAGAAAAGGCAAAGAAGGAAGATGGGAGGCAGGGACAAAGAGCCAAGTTTTGAGGCAACCATGTAAGGTATCTCATTTCTCATGAGAACTGATGGACTTCAAGGATCCTTCCTTCTTTTCTTCCCCAGTCCCATCTGCTCCTTCAAAACTTAGAGGGATACGGGCAGGCGTGGAGGTGGAGGGTGGGTCGGAGACAGCCTGACTGCAGCAGAGGAGAGAATGATTCTTGCTATCCTGATGGAACTCTGGTTTTATTTTCTAATAGAAACATTGTTATTTTAAAAAAACTCAGAAGGGGCTTCCCTGGTGGCACAGTGGTTGAGAGTCCGCCTGCCGATGCAGGGGACACGGGTTCGTGCCCCGGTCTGGGAAGATCCCACATGCCGCGCGGAGCGGCTGGGCCTGTGAGCCATGGCCGCTGAGCCTGCGCGTCCAGAGCCTGTGCTCCGCAACGGGAGAGGCCACAACAGTGAAAAGCCCGCGTCCCGCAAAAAAAAAAAAAAAACCTCAGAGGGATAAATGAGTTGAAATACAATGAACATAGATGGTTTTGATGCCTCTTATTTCATCTAAGACCTCCTTGGTTATTCCAATGACCTGAAAAATTGTCCTTGAGTCGCTAGGACTCCTAGGAATTTGATTTGGTAAGTTTAACTAGTATAGGTTTTCCCTCAAAACATCGTGCTTCCTGTCAAGTCCCTAGAGACCCACAAGGAACTTCTAAATCTCTTCAAGGACACCAGTGTGCCAAATATTCCAAAGCCCTCTGAAGTGGCAGCTGGGCACTGAGCAGAAATGCTAACGGCAAAACAATCCCTAAACTAACAACTTCCCGGGATCCAAGAAAACTGCATCAAATTCATCCTCCTGAACTTTAGGAGTCAAGGAAAATTAAAAGAAGGCACAGCGAGGTCAACTTACCTAAACTCATTCACCCAAATCTTGTTCTTTAAGCTGCAGAAGGCCAAAGACAAAGAAACCAGAAATCAGTCCAAAGAAACACTGATCCTATTCCTGATGATGCAAAAGGAGTAAATATCTACTTGAGGATACAACAAAGGGACAGAAATAACCCTGCGGTCGGGCTGGTGCTGTAGGGTCTTGCCAATGGAAAGAAGTCCTAATCAGCATGTCTTTCCTTCTCCCTATATTAAAACCTTATGATTTATATGAAGGTCATGCCTTATATTAAAAACAGCTCAAAAACCAACAGAGGTGATCAAACTAGAAACTTTTTAAAATTCAAAATAATAGGTCAATTATGGATGACATATGGAGAGGTTATGCCTCTTTCTTGGAAACTCACAGTAACTGTCATTCAAGCATACCCTTGTCATTAAAAGTCACTAGAACTCCGAACGTAGGGGCCCAACTAACCAAGCTGATAGGAAGGAATCTAGAACAAACATTTTCTGAGCATCAACTAAATACAGCAGTCCCCCTTTATCTGGAGGGGATACATTCCAAGACCCCCAGCGGATGCCTGAAACCATGGATGATACCGACCCCTACATATACTATGTTTTTTCCTATGTCTCCTGTTAATTTCTTTGAAGGTCAGTAGGGCCACTATTATGTAAAATAAGGGTTACATGAACACAAGTACTGTAATACAGTGACAGTCAATCTGATAACCAAGAGGGCGTGTGCAGGTAGCATTTGTGGCACGGATATGCTGGACAAAGGAACGATTCCCATCCCAGGCCCCAGGAAGCTATATGGCTCTTCCAAGGCTCACAGCCAAGACAGGCCGTTAAGTTGGGCCAGGGCTCTCTTTATAATGCCATGTAGTATTATTAATTCCATCCATGAGAGGTACTTCACATGTATCGTTTCATTTAATCCTCATGACAAACTAATAAGACCAACATTATTATCACATTTTATACAACCTAAGGCTTTAATGGGATAACTGGCTGCCCGTGGTCAGAAACGCTAATAAGCAGCAGAATTAGAATTTGAATCCAGATTTATTTTCATCCTGGAACCACGCAACCTCAGTCTTGAAGCTGAATGTTCATAATACTTCCCATCATCTTTTCTAGTTTGAAAGAATATCCTAAACTTCCAAAAGACAACATCAGGTCAAAATGTGATGTTCTCCCCCACTACTCAATCTACTATTTTTTTTTGGCTTTTACTTTCTCTGATCAGTAATGATTAAGCAGGCGCCAAGTTTAGTAAATAATGACCTTTTGGCTATGATCTGCACATATGTCTTCACCAGATAATCCGAAATGTTTCTTCCCGTCAGGTTCTGAAGGATGTCCGCAGTGTTCTGTTTTCTCTGTTATCACAGAAAAACCAAGTGCATGTGTCTTTATGGACCAGAATTGGAATAGAAAACAAATCAAGGACAACAATGACACATGTCCCTCAAACATGTACCACAGTGTGACCAGACTCTGCCCACAGGGTCCAGGCTCTGCCATCAGCCAGCCACCAAGGTCTGGTCCATTCTTCTCTCAGCAGGGCCATTCACTTATGGCAAGCCAAGGAGAGCCCCAGCAAATTATTCTGAACAACTAAGCATTGGACCGTGAAGTATCATTCTTTATGGTTACAGAAGGTTTTTAGGGAGCAGCACCATTGACTATGCCTAGTGAATTCTTTGGAGTTATACTGATGAAGAGATGAGCTCTTATTTTAAAGAAATGTAATTAGGAAGGACTGTTTTAAGTTTTCAACACCATTTGAAATTCCTTCTCCTCACCCTGCAACCTGGATGCTGATAAGGCAGCAGAGAGACATCAAAAGCAAGCCTCTTCCTGAAATCATTCTCAGAAAAAATGGCTCAGAACAGTTTCCCACACTCAGAGTTTCAGAGGATGTCAGAGTTGTAAGACCCACAGAAGTTTTATGGATGAGCCTCCCTAATTCAGCAGTGAGGAAACAGGCCCAGGGACTCAGCGTGACCTGTCCAAGGTCACCAGCTCATCTGTGGCAGAGGCAGAGATGAAGCTGGGCTTGTCACAGTCTGTCCTGTGACACCAGAGAGTCCACAGCATGCCTTCCACAGCTCATTGATCCAGAGTGTTGTATTCTGGTTGTACCTCGAACCAGTAAGGAAACTAGGCTGACTTCAAAAGAGAGAAGCAGGCTAAGCTCCCTCAGATACAGGAACAATGTGCTCCAAGCCCCCTTCTCTCAAAACTCACATGCTTTTCCCTATGACAAGAATCAAGACTGAAAGAGACCCTCCTGACACGGCAGGTCACCCATTCCTTCTCTCCAAGCCCACCCTGCACCTCACCTGAACGGTCACACCCTGAAAGTGACTCACTTGTGGAGGAGGCAGTCCCCCAGCCCCCAGGGGACACACGGGCAGCATCTTCTTGATTTTGTCGCTGCTGCACTGGCAGGTGGGGGAGGGGTTCGCCATCGTCCAGTTCCCATTTCTGAAGAGGTCCGTGATGGCCTGGGGGACTGGGGTGGTGGTCCACTCCTCCTCCCCCACCGAGCAGGGCATGTCTCTGCAAAGGGACGTCAAAGGTAGGATCACCCAAGAGGGCCTGGCCTCTCCTATTGCCTCAGAGCACAGGACCAATTAATAACAACGGCAAACATGCATCTATCCCCTCATCACTTGGTTATCTGATCCGCCCCACAGACTTGTAAGCTACAAACTCATTTACAGTGAAGGATGATGGAACACAAAGAGGGCCTAAACACTCATAGACTGAACTCAAGTCAATCCAATCACCAGCATTCAATCACTCACCCATGTGTTCACTCAACAAACATTCACTGAGCATCTACTATGTGCCAGACACTGTCCTGCATATTTGAGAATTTGGGGTGAGAAGACAAAGTCTCTGCCTTCATGGAGTTTGTATTCCCAGGAAAGAGTTCGATAACAAACAATTAAACCATATGATCTTAGATAGCCAAAAGTGAAGCAAAATAAAGGCAGAGTGACTGGTGAGAAAGGACCATGTGAAGAGGGAGTATACTTCAGCCAAAACCTAAATGTTGGGAGAGAACAAGCTAGGCAGGGATTCAGGGGGAAAATATTACAAGCAGAAGCAACCGAGCACAGGTGAAAAGGTCCCGAGTGTTCTACGTTTAAGGAACAACAGGAAGGCAGTGGGGCTGGAATGTGATGAGCTACGAGGGAGAGCAATGGGAGATGAGGAGGAGAGGGAGGCAGGAGCCACAGGACACAGGCTTGGAAGGAGTCTGCATTTTATGCTCAATGTGCTGAAACCTGGTGGAGAGTGTCAGGATTCACTTTACGTTTCAAAATGAGTAGAGAATTTGGGGGAATGAATAGGGGTGACAGTTGTTGGCCCATGAAGAGCTAGGTTGTTTGCAAGCATCTCAGGTAACTAAAGACAGGCCTTTACGCCTGACTTGAGCTCTGAATTACTGTGATACCATCAGTAAGTCACTTGCCCTCTCAGGGCCTATTTTCTCCACTAGTGAAACAAAAGTATGAAATGACTTGTCTCAATAAGTCACATTTCAACAAGGCATTTCTAACATCCCTTCCATTTCAACAAGGCATTTCTAACATCCCTTTCCTTTCAAAACTCTACAATTTGAAGCAGAGCCACAGTCTTTAGACGATTCTTCTATCAAATGAACAGTTTTGTGGATTGCCCGCTAGTTCTCTCTTTAAAGCACCTGGACTAAATGGAAAAGTCAGACTAAGATGGTGCCGTCCTGAAGCTCACGCTCTAAAACCTTCACAAGATCACAGGCTGAGATCAGTTTCACTACTTTCTGAAAAACCTAAAAGTCTCCACGGTGGGGCCCTTACATCAGACGGGCCCCAGTACACGTCAGTGGGCGCTCTGCCCCCAGGCTGCGAGCCTGTGATGTCAGGCCTGCACCTCTCAATGCAGACCCGGCTCCTACAGATCCTTCCTCGGCTGGCATCCATCTATGAGTCCATACTGTTGAGCTGCCATGTGATGAATCCACCTACCTGTGTTATTACCTCATCTCACTCTTCTCTCTAGCCTACAGAGAACTTCCAAGTGGAATCTCATCAAAAGTCCTGTGAAATCTCTGACCGCCTCCACCTTGGTCACCTTGTTTTTCAGGAACTGATACTGTCAGGATTTATCACTTAGCAAGTATTAAATGCTAACAAATGTTCAGTAAGTACTCAACTGATAAGAGCTAACAAGTACATAATGGCTATCCCTTTAGCAATCTGTTCTAAAACCTTGCACACACAGGTGGTATGCTCACTGGTCTGTCTCCTGCAGGCTCACTATCTTCCCTTTAAAACCTGGAATTCAAGTTAGGCCTTCTCCAATCTTTCCACACCTTCCCACTCTCTCCATAATTCCTCAGTCTGTGGTTAACAACCTACCTGAGCCTGGAAGCTTGAACCTGCCTCTACCATCACTGGGTTCTCTCGGAAGCTCATCACCTCTCTTCATTGTCTTTACTCACAAAGATCTCTGGCCATGCCTTCCTCCCATATACATTTAGAGTCGTACGGGTATTTCAGTGAATTTATTTATACACTGCCTACTTTTTTTTAAAGGACTTTGAAGGAGAATATGATAAAAATATGCAACTCTGAAAGGAGAAAATGTCCATTTTTATAAAAACGATGCCATCTTTTCAGGCTTTTAGAGCGAAGAAGCTGATAAACAAAACTGCAAATTATACATAATGGGAGCCTGTCTCTGCACTTAGGTATAGGAGCTGGAGAAAAGGGATCAGTATAAAGTACTATTTAAATTAAATATTCATTTCTAAAGCAGTAAACAAATGTCTATAGTCATTTGCCTGGCAAGATGCTTGAAGACTCTCCTAGTCTGTTATGTTTGTTCCTAGATGGTCTGATTAAATCACTATATTAACTTTTTTAAAATAAAAAATGTTTCAAAGGGCAAATGATGGTAGTCATCATGTGGCATACAAATGATAAAAGCAGTGTAGAGATCAAACCAAGTGACAGGAACAAGAAGCCAGCCGCGGAGGGGCTCACAGCTCAAGTGGCACTCACGGGATTGGGTTTCCTTCCATACATCGGGTCCCAAAGCCAGGCTTTCCGGTGAGAGCGCTCAAGAGTTCCTGGGTGCTCACGTCCTCAGGAGCATCATTACTGTAGGTACATGAGAGGCAGCCAGCTCAGCAACTCATTAAAACCATGAATCGGGAGGAGGAAGGTGATTTTTTTAAAATTAAACACTTTATTAAGTACTTCCTGTGTGCCAAACTCTTGAAACAGAAATGAATAAAACACAGAACCCACCCACAAGGAACTCAGCCTCTGGCCATATATTTGTTATCAAGGTAACATACAGCACTCCAAAGTGGAGCTCGTGTAAATAAGTTATATGTATAGAGATGTGCACACGCATGTGTACACACCCACCCACATATATACACACATTTACGTATATATTTTAATGTGAAGTACATGAATTCATTAAAGATCAGTATTTCAAAAGTACTTTCACAATTATCCATTAGGCATAGACAACAGGGATTTTCTAGGAAAGGGCAGGCTGATTTTATGGGCTGAATGTTTGCACGGATAACTGGAATACACAAACAATGATGGGTACAGGTTACAAACACAAAACAAGCCCATGTGTTCCACAGCCCCGGGCAATACAAGGTCAGCAGCTTGGAAAGGAAAGAAGAAAGTAAACCTGCACTAAATAGGAAGGAAGCATGGGATTAGACAAAAAGAGATTGATTCACATGTTCACATATACATATATATATTTTTTTTCTTTAAAGCTTCCCTTTGACATCACTGACACACTTCCCCGATCAAAAGATCTGCATATACTATGAGACTGAGGAAAACTCCTGCATAACGTGATGCAGAAATTTCTTTGTCCTTTTGTTTGAAGCGCTGGATTGTTACAGAGTAGCTGGTATTTTGGTCTAAAAAACAAACGCTAGCTAGCTATTATCTATAAGCTAAAAGACTAAATAATAAATACACGAATTGCATCATGCAGAAAACAAGAACCTGGAGGTGCGATGCTCTGAGTGTATGGAAGCCATGTGTTCAACTACAGAATAAAGACATAGCTATGAAAATCCAAATATATTATAGCTCAATCATAGATTTTTTTGCGAGGGCAGATTACTTACATAAAACACATATGTTCCTCACAACAGCGTATAAAGAGGAATGGAGTTTAAATGCGGTAAGAGGACTGGCCTGTTAGTCCAGGTTTTGTTCACCGCGGTCCGTTGCATCTAACATGAGTTTGTGTGAGGGCTGTAGCCACAGCTGATAAATCCATGCCCCTGTGTAACTCTCGAGTCCCCCTCCCCTTGGCCCTCAGCACAGTAAACCTGGTCGGCCTGAGGTCTCCTCCCACCTTGGGCGCAGAAGGCAAACGCATACCTGACAAATGTGTACTGTTCGTTGTACATCCAGGGCTGAAGTTCCAGGCTGGGGTACTTGCCAAAGGGTGGCACGATCAAGCTAAACACCAGGGCAATGCAGACAAACACAGCCGGCAGGACAATCTATAACCAGGGGGTAGGAGGGAAGAGAAATTGCAGGCGAAGGACAAGGGTTAGAAAGAAGGCCACAGGGCAAGGCCCTGTGAGTCCAGCCAGACTCTCAGACCAGCCATCACTCTAGTGTGCACAGGTCGCAGCTCCACCAAGGCATTCTTGGAAGGCTGGAAGCAATGGAGACTGAAATCTAAACCTCTTCCCTCCGGGGCATTTCTGGAAGCTGGCAACAAAAGGCCAGAGGCTGTGGCCCCCTGACAGGGGCACCGAGCTGAGAACTTCAGAGTAAACAGTGGTCACATGTCAGGGTGACTTAGAACACCAGGTCCCTCTTCTCCCTGAAAACCTGAGAAAGACCACACTGGCCATGAGCCCAGCTCAGCTCAGACGAAAGCTGAGAGCCGAAGCCTGGACCAGAAGCCAGAAGACCTGCAGTTTTGTTCTGTCTCTACTACAAGTGTATCCATGTGAAGTCACATCCCCTATGGCCTCAGTCTTCTCATTTGTAATCTGCAGACAGACTAGGTGACCCATTCAGATCCCATACTTTGATAAAACCACTCTACAGCACTGTCTCCATGGAAAGGGAACAGCAGCTATTTCTTCCCCCGATGGCCTCAAAAAGCATGATTAATCTAAATCCTTACTAAACCACCTTAAACTTTACACCTGTACCTTCTCTGAAAACAATGACTTGTACATACTTTATAAGCAAACTCTAAGCTCCTTCCATTTATTCCTGAGTAATTTATCCGTTTAAAAAAAAAAAGATCCAAATGATGCCCCTGGTTCTAATGTTCTCGCATTTCAATGCAGAAAATTAATCACTAGGTGATTAATTCCATGGGAAAAAACTGTATGAGCATTATCTCATTTAATTATCAGTACAACCCTAAGTAGTAATATCATTATCACCAATCAACGAACAAGGTAACTGGGGCACAGGGAGACTAAGTAACTTGCCCAAGGCCAAAGAGACAATAAGTAGCAGAACCAGAATTCAAACCTAAGTCTATACGCTCCAAACTCATATTCTGTGCATTACTCACATAGTCTGTAGAGAAGAATCTCTGTAACTTCTTTATACTTCTTGATTTTATAGAGTGGAATAATTTCATCCCTCCTAACCCAGCAAGTTAGCGTGCAAACACTGACATGCAGGCAAGAGTGTAATGAGTCTTCTCTGTTTATCATTTTTTTTTGTCTGACCTCTGGTTATCTTTTCTATCAGTTTTCAGATAAACATCAGCTTAGAGAAAAATCAAGTTTCCAATAAGTTCATATGTTGAGTGCATCTGGGCATATCATCTCTGAGGTTATGAAAGTTTAATTTGCCCAGCCAGTTTTTCTAAACTTTGTCCTTGTTATACTCTCCTTTACGATAAAACTAACACACAAGGTAATTACTAATGTGAGGTCCATTCTAAGCACTTACTCATTTTAATCTTCATAACAATTATATCATAGGTACTATTATTATTCCCATTTTACAGATAAGGACACTGAGGCTCCGAAAAGTAACCTGCAACAGATACGTGAGTGCAAGAAGCAGAACTGGGATTGAAATACAGATAATCTGGCTCCAGTGTCCATCTTATAACAATGATGCTACCCTGTCTTCACTGGTCAGGGAGCCTGCAGCCCATCAAGGAAGCCTGAGTCCTTGGCCTGGAACAGCACTTCTCACCTGAGCAAAGAATCCCTTCCGACTCCGTCTGGCAATCAGCAGCCTCTTCCACAAAAGGGCCCCAAACTGCTGCTGTGTGAGTTTCCAGCCCTTCACCTGGTAGGAGCCTTTGCCGTCCATCCCGCTGAGCAGGTCTGTTTCTCTGGATTCTGCAGAAAGCCAACACTGAAGGTCACCTATTATATCAGGCATTTTTGACATCCCACGCTCCTCCCTCCAGCATCTTCAGCAACCACCTTGGAGGCTTGCATTTGAAGGTAAAAGTAAAGGAGTAAAGGGCCTTGGTGACAAATTCACATCCAAGGAAAAGTGATGACCCCAAACGTATGACAGCAGCAGTCCCTGCCTTTGGGTTCTTATCTGAGGAGCACAGAAAAATGAAGGTGCCTTGAGACAGCTGAATAGAGATGTTCACACATAATGGTGCTACATCAAGCCATTCAGATGAATCAAGTCATCCTCAATTTCTTACAGAACATTCTACAAAACAGGCCATGTAAGTAGGCTGACATACTTGTGAACACACAATAGCAATTTGTCTCCCATTTATTGTATTTTTGGTAAAAGGTGGACACATTCCAGTGATCTAAGCACTAACGATGTATGAAGTTAGGGAGAACATGAGAGTCACTCACTCACGTGGCACAGGGATGGGAGAGTCAGGAAGGTTTCTGTTCCGAAAAATTTTTATAGAAATCCTTGTCTTAAACAAACCATTTCTAACTGCGGTGGCTTGACATCTTACCAATATTTGCTTCATTTTCTGCCTCCCTCTTCTCCATCCCAGTCAAATAGACAGGGACACACTCATCCAAAATAGCTAAGTCTAAGGGTCCAATTAACTCTAAAAGCAAATTCACCTCGCTCTTTCAAAATCTTCCGTCCATTCAGAGAACATTTATTCAACAATTAAACACCTAATGAATGCAAGAAAAGATAAGAAATGGATTCAGAGGATTGAGGGGCCATCTTTTGACGTGTGTGTATCTTTTTTTTTTTTTTTTCCAGTGCGCGGGCCTCTCACTGTTGTGGCCTCTCCCGTTGCGGAGCACAGGCTCCGGATGCACAGGCCCAGCGGCCATGGCTCACGGGCCCAGCCGCTCCGCGGCACGTGGAATCCTCCCAGACCGGGGCATGAACCCATGTCCCCTGCATTGGCAGGCGGACTCTCAACCATTGCGCCACCAGGGAAGCCCGATGTGTGTGTATCTTGAGAGAGTGATCTCAGTGCAGTGAAGGAAGTGGTGAGGACAGGCTCTTTCAGGTTTGACTGTATGCACAACCCTGAAAAGGGGAAAGTGGCTTTTCTCATTCTCTCTCTTCCCTTTGGACCCTGTAGGCATCTATCATCCTGGTTCAAGGACCTCGAAAGATAACACCGGAGGAGAACATAAGAGAGAAATTCACTTTCTAGCAACGGAATGAAGATCTTGCCCAAACGGACCTGGATCTATGTCGGAATCATTTGGATCAACAGCATCATCTTCAGTAAATGGGCGAAGACAGCTCTGCTTGTCCCCGAAGACCCGTCTGTTTCGTCTAGCCGGTAGGGTGCCATCTGAAGGCAAAAGGAAGGAACCCCATGTTTCATTTTATTTGTAACAAAACAAACTCTGAATCTGTAACAAATCTATACACTAAAAGTAAGAATGTCATAAAACAATTTGAAGGGAAAGGCACAAGCCTGGTGAGCTAAGACAGCCTACAGGGGGCAGAGCCCAGAGAATGTGCAGCCCCCCTGGAGGGTTACCTGAGGTCTCAGCATCCACCCCACTCTCTTCAGCCACTTTGAGAAATATCTGAAAAATAAGAGTGAGTGAGAGTGTCATAAGCACCACATTGTGAGAGCAACTGCCATGATGATTACATGACTGAATGGTACGCTAGCCCCTAAAGACAAAACGTAGAAGACTCATTTATTGCTAACACTTTGTCAGAGTCACTTGGGAGAGAAGCCGTTTTTACCAGAGAACATTTCCCCAGTGGTGAGAGCTATCAATCCAGACAATCATTTTCAAATTAAAGCTATGACATGAGGACACTGCGGAAGGAGGAATTTGTTCTGAACCTACAGGGAATGAGCCAAGTGGCTTCTTCCAAGTCTATGGCCCCAAATCCTTGAGTAGGCTAGCACTGTGATAGGTTATCCGAGACAGGATGATCAAGAGAGGAGGGGTTCCCATCACTAGGAATGCTATGGCAGGGATTCCAACATCAGAAAACAATCTGAACTAGACCAATGATTCCCAAACTCTGATCTGTCCAGACGCTGCCCAGGAAGCATGTAATAAAAGCATAGACATCAAGGCCTTACCTCCAGAAATTCTGATTCAAAGACCCTGGAGCTGAGCCTTGGAATTTTTATTGTCAATAATATTCTCAGATGATTCTGTTGCATAGTCAAACCTGGAGACTACTGGGCCAGACAATTTTATACCCCTTCCAGCCCCTGAGGTCTCTCTAAAGAGAGGCACTGCTTACACAGTAATAGAGTATGAGCTTTGAAGCCCAAACCCCTGATTCTGAATCCTTGCTTGGCGTCCCTGAATGTCAACTTTCTCATCTTGTTATGAGGATTAAATGAAGTTACAATGATTGAAAAAAACAAAACACACCAAGGTTAGCACATGGCACAAGTAGATTTTCCATAAATGTTGGCCATTTCCGATGCATGGTCATGACACAGTCATACCAGGGAGCAATCCTAATACTTCTTTCCTACATCTCCCACTACAACCTTAAAGGGCTAACTGGAACCAACATAACCCAGATGCCAACGACCTAAGCACTCAGTGCCTAGGTCCATGGTGATCCTATTCCCAGTGGGCACGCAGGCTGCCTGTCTGGCACTGGGATCGTTGGCCCTGCTCTATTCTGACAGCCAGCCAGCGAACTTACTTCTTCCAGGGTAGTCTCTGAGATTCCATAACTGGAGATGCCCAGGTCTGAGAGCCGGTCATCAATCTCATGGAAGAGTTCCACAAAGGCTCCCTCTTTGGCGGCTTCATAGGGCAGCACGTAGGTCAGCTCATGCCCAATGTCTTCCACCAGCCGGGCCTCGGCCACATGCTTCCTGATGAGGTTGGAGATCGCGGAGACATCTGTAGGGACCAAAGAACAGACGCGGCTCAGCCAACTCCGAGGCCCCCCGCATTAGGGGCCGGCCACTCTCCACCTTCTCCCTTGCCTACTCCTTAGGAGCCCGCTTGCCCACACAGCACACATGGCCCAGACACTGAAGTCATTCCACGTGTTCATCTCTGGCCTGAGAGTTCCTGGGGGCGGGGGTTGGGTCTTCTTCACCTTTGTATCACCAAAGCCGGGCACAGTGTAGGTCCTCAGTGCGTGGTGGGTGGCCGGCTGGCTGGACGGCCTTCTGAGGTTGAAAGCCTGGTGGCTATTGCCTAAGTGTTAGGATTCTTCAATGGAAAGTTTGACTAAAGGAACTGTAAATGAGTCTTCACCTTTCTCTAACCTTTTAAAGGAGGCTCCTTCTATTTACCTCAATAGAGGGTTAATCAAACAGGGCATGGAAGGAGAGCCAGAGCCTTCCTGGGAACAGCCAGCTGTTAGGATGGGGAAGACATGGCCAGGGTAAAGCCTTCTGTTCCATATGTGTTATTGGTGACACTGGCCTCCTATACACATCTCCTGAGGGAAATCCAGCGGGCTGCTCCTCTCCTGGGCACTCACCCTCCCTAGGCACTGAACCCCAATCCCTCCACCATCAGCTTGGCTACTCAGCTCCTCACCCCTTGTCTCCAGTGTCCAGTGTGCGGCCAGACCCACTCCCCTAAGGGATCCCCCAACCCCCTATCATCTCAGCGCTCTGGGACACTGCCCTGTCAGCTCCCAGACCAAGCCCCAGGCTCCCCAGCAAGCGTTAGGCCGATCCGCCACCAAGCTGCACCCTCTCCCGCAGCCACCCAGCCCCAGCCCAGCAGCAAACCTTGAGTCAGCGCCACCAGCCTCTGCACCTCTCCTCCTCTGCCTCCACTCTGCCCAGCTGGGGGAAGCTCAGGCACCACCTGAATAAGAAACCCCAGAGTCCTTACCGATGGTCAGCGTGTCACTTTCATGGTCGCTGCCCAGGCCAGCATCAGAACTGCTCTGAGAAACACTGTCCTCCTGATGGCAAAGAAGGAGGTAAGAATGGGTCAGGGACCGAGCAAGGTGCAGCTCCACCACCTTCACCTGGGGGCTTCCGAGAAGCTCTATCGTGTGAGAACCGGAGCAAAGAGCTTCTTCTGGGAGGCATGCAACTGGGCTGCCTTGGCTTCTGAGGCCACTGTCTGATCTGACACATGGGCTGTGTGCACGGGAAGCAGAGCTCTCAAAAGAGCTGTGGCCTGCCAGTGAGTGCCGTAACCAGGCCCTCCTCGACCGTCTTGGGCATGGGATTTACCTGCCTGGTTATCTAGCTCGGTGCTTCTCAAGCTTTAATTTGTGTTTCCTCACCAGAAGACCTTGTTAAAATGCAGATTCTGATTTAGTAAGTCTGCGTTGGGCCCAGGTTTCTGCATTTCTAATGAGCTCCCAAGTGATCCTGATGCTGTTCGTCTCAGACTGCACTTTGACTCACAAGACACTAGTTAAAAGGTAAATAAGTGGACAGGAGGTCAAGGTTGGGATGTAAGTGTTTTGGGTGCCAGTGTTTGAACACACAAATAAATCTCAGGCTTGTACTGCAGTACAGGGGAAAATGTACCTGGTTATTGGGCTCTGGTCCCACCTCTGTTATTCACTTGCTGGGTGACCTTGAATAAACTAAATCCCTATAAGCCTCACTTCTCTCATCTGGTATAATAATTGCAATACCTTCTTCCCAGGGTTGCTCTGTACTTTGAGGTGATAGATTAAAAAAAAAAAGTTTGCAAATGACAACAATGCTGCAACTATTATCATGATTTTCTTTTATGGCCAGAGTCTGCCAGATTGAGTGTCTGGCATGAAATCGGTGCTCAATATACATTTGCTGTTTTATAGTTTAAAAGTTAAGGTCAATAAGATTTAAAGGTAGTGAGCAGGCACAGCAGGGCATTCTTCAGCTAAGGCTCTTAACTCTTGGTAAGTCTTTCTTCTTCAACAAAATTAAGTCCTCTAAGGGCCTTCTCCATCACTCACTGTGTCTCCATAGGAAAAAGGAAATGGGATTCAACAGAGCTAGCACGACGGGAACAGAAGTCTCCAGAGATTTCCACGTAGGAGGTACGACGTGACTCCAAAGGGACACAGAGCAGGGAGATGGTGGCGTCAAGGTGGCAGAATGGGGCAGATGTGGACAAGCCACTCACAGCCAATGAGTCCCGACTCCCCGGACCCGGCACCAGCCCAGCAATGAGGCTGCAACTCACCTTTTTCAGGTACGACACAGTGCTACTGCTATTTCTGCACGAGCTGAGGGAGGACTCCACGTCCTTCTTGACCAGGGTCAGGTAGTAACCTGTCCCCAGCTGGTTCTTCAGGAACAGGGAGGAGCCCACGCAGCACAGCTTCCCATGGGAAATTATGGCAATCCTGTCCCCCAGGATGTCCGCTTCATCCATGTGGTGTGTGGAGAGAATAATGGTGCGGCCTGCCGGGGACAAACACAGGGACGAGGCACAGGTGAGGCCTGCTGTCCTCGCTCATTGCAGTGGCCAGAACTACAGAAATACAAGCAGGGGAAAGCCTGGGAGAAAGACCCCGAGGCCTGTGTGCTCATGAGCCCCAGGACGGCAGTGCTGTGAGGACGGCTGCTGCATCCTCACAGAATGAAGGACGGGAATGTTTATTTGGGAACTTGCTACATGCCAGCAGTGTGCTACGTGGTCTAGGTGCATTCTCATTTAACTTAATCCTTCGTAAGGTGGGCACTCCCACCATTATAGATAAAGAAGCTGAGGCAAGTTAAATGACTTTTCCAAGGTCTCGAGCCAGCTTGAGCTGACTCCAAACCCGTGCCCCTCGTACTATACCACCTTGCGTACCTTCTACCCCTCTAAGCTGACTGCACCTCTCCCATGCATTCATGTATTCATCCACTCTGTCAACACACAAGTTTAGTGCATCACGTGGGGCCAGAGATGAAAGACAACACAGCCTCAGCTCTTGGGAATCTCAGTCTATAGGAGACCATAATTATACTATACGTGTGAGAGTTCTAGGCTGGAGGGAGTCCTGGGGGCCCACAGGGATGCCCTTTATCCCCATTTCTCTTCTCCTTGCAGGCCCCTAGGGAATAAAGTGTAAACGTGAAGGGTCTTGGAAACCAGGCCTCCCACTTGCACACCAGGGCGGAGCTCAGAGCTCAGCTCCACGTTTTCCTGGAAAGCAATTCTGTTGCTCTACCAGGAACAGCCACGAGATACTCTTCCAGAGGCCCGCCCTCCCTCTCTCCCTCCTTTCCTCCCTCCCTCCCCGTCCCAGCCCAGAAGGCAGAGTAAATACACATCAGTTACCGTGTCGATATTTCAGCAGCAGCTCCCATATTCCCCTGCGGGAGTACGGGTCCACGCCAGCTGTGGGCTCATCCAGAATGACAACCTTGGATCCCCCAACAAAGGCCAAGGCCACAGACAGCTTTCTCTGCATTCCACCTATGGGAGAGAGGAGACAGGATCCAGGGCCAGCCCCAGTGAGTGACAGCAGAGGTGGCAAAAGAGGGATGGAGGTGCCCACCTGGGGACAAGCCCGGAACACATTTCTGACCCACCCTCCCACTTCCCCGGGAAGCCGGGGACACGGCAGTAGCTGTATTTCTTGTGTGTGTGTAGTCGGGGGCGGGGGGCTGCGTTGGAGGAGGAAGGCAGCTCTGGGTCTCACCTGACAGCTGACTTGTTTTGCTTTTCAGTTTGCTTGGCGGCAAACCAACATCCAGGGCCATCTGCTCCATGTCTGCTTTCACGTGCTTCTCCGAGAGCCCTTTCAGGCGGGCGTAAAACCAGATGTGCTCTTCAACAGTCAGCCTGGGGACAGAGGGGCAGGTCGGCTCCGGGCCCCCAGGACACACAGAACACAGTGTCTCCTCCCCCAGAACACGACAGGCACATTTTTCTTTCTCCACTTTTTTTTTTTCTAACTTTATCAATTTCTGAAAAATAATCTCCAGGAAGGATTCAAGGTAGAACAGCAGTGAGCAGTCACATGAGCTACTTGAGAAGCCAAAGCAGCAAGGCGACAGGTCACGTCCACCCGATTCCCCGCTGGCCTGGTCCCCGCGCATCAGGCAGTGGCAGGTCCTCAAAGGGCGCCCTCCCCAAGGCCCCACCAACCAAGAAGCTGCCTCGGCCTTAGCCTGGAGCAGCCCTCCTGAACCTCGAAGCACTTCAGCCCTGAGAGAAGGGGGGGCCCCTGTGGAGGACACAAGCCCGGGCTGCTCACTGTAGATGAGAGGAAACTGGGGCCCAGAAGGGGGATGCCCTCACCCAAGGTCACAGAGCTCATGTCTCTCTCTGCTCATCATGGCGGCTCCCTGCTTGGTGATGGGCAGGCTGAACGGGGGCAAAAGTTCTGAGCAGGAAACATGGGACCCATGTATCAAGGGCCCTGAGGTACTGCCAGGTGAGAGCTGTGGTGGTCTCAGGGAGGGTGTGCGGGGAGAGAGGATGTCCTTACTCCAGAAGGACAGGAATGGAGAGCACCGTTTCCCAGGCTTCCATCCACCAGCTGGACTGATATAACATCCCCCACCCCACAATTCTCTTACTTTTCCAACGTCAAAGGACGACCTGGTCTCAACACATCCAGGAAGGTGAGGCCTGCTACCCCCAAAGGTGGTAAAAGGCTGAAGCCTCACTCTACCCGTGGCTCATGACACACCTCCAAAGAGGGTGTGCTGGTACTCACATGTCAAACAGCACGTTATGCTGGGGACAGACCCCCAGGTTCTGCCGGATGGTGCTCATCTCGGAGCGAATGTCTTTCCCCAGGATGTAGGCAGTGCCCGAGGTGGGAGGGAACAACCCGGTCAGGATCGACCTAAGGACAAAAACGTTAAAGTACAGGAGTCAGCATTGGCCCTCCTGCCCTGAAGCTCCACTCCAGGCTGCAGCGTCCGGGCAGACGGCAGAGGCAGCAACCCTCCAGCCCCTTTCCTTCCTAATGGACTCCAACAGACCCCGACACAGCGAAGGAGTCTCTGCTTCAGTGAACAGCTAGGAGTGGGCCTATGTGTTGGAAATGGCAGTTTCAGCACAAGCATTTTTTAAATGAAGATTCCAATTTACAATGGGAAGTACACTTTAAAGCATATATACTTTTTATACTTAAAATCATGTCCAAGTAAAAGGGACAAAGCAGAACAAATGATTCAAAGATAAAAGTAATTTGTGTGTTTGGCAGTTAGGATTTTTGTGCACCTTTTAAAGAGTTTCCGCAATGTTCATAATATATTGATTTTGTGTGTTAAAAATATATAAAAGAAAAACAGGAGGAAGAGATTACCTCCTCCCCCACCAAAATGCCCTCTGCAATGGCTGACGGACCTCATTGAAAGCCACTGAGGTAACTCTGGTGTGTTTATAGCCTGTGCTCCCTTCTGAAGCTGTCCATTATAAGGTCCTTATAGGTCCCAGAGAAGGCAATCATACAGCCAACCAGCTGCCCAGCTGTCGCTCACATCTGCTTAGAGACAGAGTTCCTGGAAATCACTTCCTCCCACCAGTAGAGCCAAGCTTTCTTTCCACATTCTTGCCTCACAGTTCTGACCAAACCAACTCCAAAGGAGACCCTTTCTCAGACTTGTCACAGTCTCAGGTTCCAAAAACACTGCAGAATTCTGAGAACCGAAGGGGAAAGGTCATCTAAAGGCCCCCAGCCTATTTTAACCTGAAGAAATAATATCTAGAGAAAAACCAGCATTTGGAAAGCACTCTCGTGATTAGATAATATTTTTACATTCATCAATTCCTCATATGCTCTGCCCTCGGCCCGGTAACCAAGGCAATGTTCTTAGGTATGAATTTCTAACTGTAGGACAGAAGCTTCCTGTGGCTGATTCTGAGAAAGCCACACCCTCTTCTTACATGGTGGTGGTCTTCCCAGCTCCATTGTGGCCCAGGAAGGAGGTGATCTGGCCCTCATAGAAATTCAAGGCCAGGCCATCAACTGCCACCTTCATGCCATCTCGGTAAACCTTCATCAGGTTCTGAATGGACACGCCCAGCTTCAGGTGGGTGGGTTCCTCCTCCATGCAGACTGTGAGAAGACACAGGATGGAAATGAGCCCACAGAAGACACTGACGAGTGGAGTGTCAAGACGCAGGGGGCGGTGCTTGCACTTTTACAAGTGTCCTCTCTCCACGGCTATTTCTGGTTTCTCAGGCAGACAGGCAACAAATATTTATCTAGGGCCTATCTGGGCACTAGTGTTGGTGATGGGAATACAGTGATAAAGGTGCAGAGAGGAGGCTGGGGAAGAAGAGAAGGAACAGCAGGAGAAGCAGCTGGCACAGCGGGCAAGGGCGGGTGGTAAGGAAACTCGTGAGCTATGCTAAGGAACATCATACTTCACCACTAGCAACTGGGGGAAGGGCACAGAAGAGATCAGCAGGGGAGCGACTTATGAACGACTTAGGAAGCTATACCGAACACAAAGAGTTCCCCTCGTCAGGGCTTCCCTGGTGGCGCAGTGGTTGAGAGTCCTCCTGCCAATGCAGGGGACACGGGTTCGTGCCCCGGTCCGGGAAGATCCCACATGCCGTGGAGCGGCTGGGCCCGTGAGCCATGGCCGCTGAGCCTGCGCGTCCGGAGCCTGTGCTCCGCAGCGGGAGAGGCCACAACAGTGAGAGGCCCGTGTACCACAAAAAAAAAAAAAAAAAAAAGAGTTCCCCTCCAAGAACTTGAGCAAACAAGCCCAGAAGGCAGAGCCTTTGCTGAACTGTGAGCATCACTACCTACAGTCAGAAGCCAGGAGAGGATGTGCGCTCTGGGTAATGCAGGGTGAGAACATTAAGAAGCACGAGCTCTGTGGCAGCCACTTGGTGTCAGCCTGCACAGGCTCATGCGTCTGTCATCAGGACAAGGCAGGCAGAAAGGTTATGGCTCCATAACCACGGCTGTCTTTACCTCTTCTTTCTAGCTGTCAGGATAGTATGAAAAGTATGTGTATATGTGTTTGGGGGGATGGGGTGGGCGGAGGTGAAGGCAGAGATCAAGAGCCACTTTATTTAGAAGCCAAAAGAACAAAGGAAATGCCCCTTAGAAACCCAGATAGTGACTCCCCGGTAAGTCAACAGCACTGGACACAAATGCATGGGAGGATTTGGAAAGGGTCACTTCAGGGGATTTCTCCGCCCCTAAGGTGGTTTTAGGCTCTTCAGGCCGAGAGCCACCCCTTGCGCCCCACAGCCAGCAGGGGCAGCAGCACTGCAGTTAAGGGGAGGGCGGGTCAGCAGAACTTACTTTCTGATGTTCCCTTTTGGCTGAAACCAGGCTGGCTCTTCTCATTGCTTTCCTCGCCAAACCAGTAGGACTTAGTACAAGGGAAATACCAGGGCCTGGGGATTCCATATTGGCCTGAAAGCGAAGCACAGGTGTAAGCAAAGCTCAGCAACGCCCCAGCATCCCCGAGGTGTCCCAGCCAGACATAGCCTCCTTGACTCTCTCCTTGACACAGCCTTTGGAGACAGGACAAAATGGACTGGAGGTGGGGGAGGAGAGGCACTAACATTTGCTGAGATCTCCTGTGTATGACAAACATCTTGCACTTCTCTGAATCTTTCCTGCAACCCCACGAGGCAGGTATCATCCCCACTTTAGAGATGAAGAAACTGAGGGATAAGTAGCCTACTCAAGATCACTCAGCCAGTAAAGTGGAGGACCCAGAATTTGAACCCAGATCTGTATGATACAAAGTTGCATATCCAATGTGGGAAGTTCAGGTAGGGTACGTAAAAAACATTTCACATACACTGCCTTAGAGAAAAATCAGTAGGTGAAACCAGAAAGAGTTAAACCTCACTCTCTCAGAATTTGATCTTCTATGAAAATGTATCCAAGGCAGGTCTTGGTCAAGGAGATTTATTAAGGGAAGTATAAAAATGAATTTTTATGAATAATAATTCGATTAAAGCACGGGCAAGGGCTGAGAGCCAGTGTATCTTATTATTCACAAGCTGTACTCAGGAAACAGAACCTTTGCTGGTGTAATTCAGGGGATACAGAATTAGAGACCTGGGTCAGCATTGGGAGGACTCTCCTGGGCTGGCCGACCCAGTGTGACCCACCTGGGTTCACCTCCAAGCACCTACTCTTACCAGCTTTGTGGCCACAGGCAAGTTATTTAACTTCTTCGGGTCATAGTTCTCTCATTTGCAAAAACTGGCTAGAACAGTAACTCCCTCAGAGTAGTCTTCTGAGGATTAAATGAACCAAAGTATGTAAAACACTTTGCACAGTGCCTGGCACACAGTGCTCAAGAAACAAGAGCTAGGGCTTCCCTGGTGGCACAGTGGTTGAGAGTCCGCCTGCCGATGCAGGGGACACGGGTTCATGCCCTGGTCCGGGAGGATCCCACATGCCGCGGAGCGGCTGGGCCCGTGAGCCATGGCCGCTGAGCCTGCGCGTCCGGAGCCTGTGCTCCGCAACAGGAGAGGCCACAACAGTGAGAGGCCTGCGTACCGCAAAAAAAAAAAAAAAAAAAAAAGAAACGAGCTATGTCAGTACTAAGAACTGTACATTTAATATCAGCTGCTTCTCCTTGGAGACTATGTGTTTGCCATAGGTCTAAAGCCCTAACCACTTTCCAAGGAGACCCAGGCCCTGCAGAAATTCCAGCACAAAGGAAGGAAAGCACTACAGCTAGAAATTTCATTTCCCTGGCTGATGTCTAAAGCAGTGTGGAAGCTCAGTGTACCTGGAAACACAGCCTCGGTGTACCACGTCATCACCCCGTAGAGGAAGGTGTCAAACAGCATCATGGAGACCGAGGTGGTGAGGTTGAAGCCATCTTCCTCCACGGGGCTCTCAAAAAGGTTGTCCCATTGCACCCCAATGCCCTGCTCCTCAAAAAGGGCAAAGTACTCACAGCCAAACCCAAAAGCCACAGGAGACAGCAGGCTCTGTGAGAAAGATGCAGAAGTCACTCATCCATCTCCTTGTTTCTCATTTTCCTACCACTGCTAATGTAAACGTCACCTGGAGAAAGGTGAATTTGCCAAATGGATCAATTGCAAGATATGGAAATATTTATCTACAGAGTCCCTTTAGGGGAGTGGGCTCCCTGGCAGCATATAAAGTGATTCTATTTATAAGCACTCATTATGCTCACACATTTCAGAAATGCATGTATGATGGAATGTAAAACTTTTAGAATTCTATGCTTCCAAAGATGCCTCAAGGGCTCAGCAATCCTGTACCTTTTACACACACACACGGTCCTCTCAAGCTCCCTGCTCGGCCAGTGATGGCTCAGTGTCATAGGAGCCTGTCTGGGGCTGCTGATGTCTAACGGGTCCAGACAGAGGCACCTGGAGCATCCTGCAAAAAACTCAGGACAACTCAGTCTTATAAGGACTTGCACACCCTCAAAGGCCTCTCCTCCTCTGTACAAGGGAGGGGAGTGAAGTCCGGGATTTGCAGGGAGATGGAGCACCTGCTCCTCAGTCTTGAAATTCAGAAAATATTACTCAAGTGAAACTCCATACTGGACACAAGGGAGACAAGAGTCCAGAAGGAGCCATCTCTGATCTCAAGAGCTTTCAGTTCTATCTGTGGCTGTGACTTTGTGGCGAGCTTAACATGGCCAACAGAGCTGGGAGACAAAAGGTAGAGCTGGCCTCTATTGTCTAAAGGCATTCCCCAGTGCCACTGACCACATGCAGTGCAGTCTGGCTCCCTAAAAAATACCATTTGATTCAATTCAACCAGTGTTCACTCAGAGGACTAAAAATAAACAATTGAATAAGACACAGTCCCTGCCTTCAAGGAGCATAGAATCCAGAACTGAGGTTCAAGTCCCGTTGGAAAGAGAATCTCCTATCTTCTGTTCTCAGCTTGGACTATAAAGCAGAAGTGAAATACCAGGTGCGGCTGTGACTGCAGCTACTGCATAAGGGCCAGAGTTACTCACCGCAAAGATCTTGAGTGTGAAGCCCACGTAGTCTTGCCACGCCACGCACAGGACATAGGGCAGGTACAGCATGAAGTAAATGATGCCTCCACAGGCTGCCGCCAGGTTGGCTCTGGAGAAGAGCGTGCTGATCAGAAAGCACTGCAGGATGGTCACCACGGCGAACACGGACAGAAAGATAAACACCACACTGGGGTCGCTGTAGGGCAGCAGGTTTCCTAACTGGGAAGGAAGAGACCCAATAAGACTGTCAATAAGCAATGATCTATGGGAAGCAGCCAGGGCTTATTCCTGCTCATCTTAAAGACAATACAGAGGAACGGTGCTGTTCATTTTTCTGATGAGTGAACTGAAATCTACTGAAGGGAAATGACTAGCCCAAGACCACACATCAAAGTCATGGTAGAGCCAGAAACAAAACAAAGTCCAGGCTTGATATTCACCAAGGTTCATCTCAACAGACAATTTTGTTCTTTGTTTTTCCAAGAAATAGTATCATCTGGATTCTCCTTCTTCTATAAGGACTAGGACTCTTGGCACCAAGAAAGAATTGTGGGAGAAAACATCCCACATGGCTTCTCCCTCCGAAAGCCATGGAAAATGGTCAGGCCATCTTAACATCCCCCATGAGAACCTGCTATGGATTCTGGATCCCCACAATCATCCAAACTCTGTGGACTCTTCAAGTGTCTCTCTAGCAGTTGGTTCTATTTCAGCAGGACCCACCAGCACTCAGCTGTCACAGAGTGGCTCTCACCCACCAGCCACAGGACCTCCACCCCAGCCACATAGCTCAGCCCTGGCAGTCAGACATCAGAGCGTGAGGGGGGCTTGACTTTAGCAAGAACTGCTCTGCCACAGTGTCGGGTGACCCCAGTGAAGTCCTTAACCTTCCTTGGCCTCATTTCCTTGTATGTTAAATGGGTTATTTAGTGAGGATATCACAAGACAGCACACGTATGTGCTTTACACAGTGCTTGGCAATCAGTAAGTGCTCATTTGTAATGAATAGTAGCTGGTATTAAATTAAATGTTACTTCCTTTCCCTTTGTACCCCTCCGCTTTTAAAAACATTTATTTTTTTAAACAATGCATCCTTAAATGAAACGATTGTGGAAAAAAATGGCATATAAACCTATTAACGTAAGGGGTGGACACAGAACTGCACTGTACAGAGTCCCCTTCAAGGAAGGACTTGTTGCCTGGCTGTCAGCAGACAGCCTCAGGTGTCAACCCCTCTAGGTTTGTCCCAGCTGCAGACAGCTGCCTGGCCCTGGGGCATACCCTTCCAATGACTAATTGAAGGGCCTGGGTCTATGGGGTGTCAGGGAGGGAGGCCTTGGGGTAACCTAAAGGGCTGGACGTTTCAGCTCCGCGGGAAGAGTGCCCGGGGGGTTGGCCGTGCGTCACAGTTCAACTCCTCCCTCTGCTCAATCCTGTATCCTCCCCACCCCTTCTAGAGGTGTGGATCCCTAAGAAATACCCATACCCAAACTCTGCCTCAGCCTCTGATTCCAGAAAATCCTAACGTGCAACAATATGCTATGCTTCTGAGTATGGTTTTTAGAAATTCTGGCAGAATTACCACCTAACACATCTAGGAAAATGAGTAACTCTCAGATGCTGCCATGAACCATTGCCTACAGCATGGCGTAGTTACGCTTGTGCTCACCTGGGACACAAGACCCCTAGGTTCAGTCCTGCTTAGCTGCTAACCAGCTGGGTTGACGCTGGACAAGTTGCTGCCCTTCTCTCAGTCTCCCCTTCCGCAACTATAAAATGAGGGAATTGCAGGGAACAGCACATATGACCCCTTCCCTTCCAAAGAATCCGTGCCTTTCTTCTGCTCACATAGCCCGTGGCGGGCAGGGAGGGGCCGGTGAGGCAGCCTTACTTTCAGGATGACCACCAGCAGGCCGGCGCTCACAAGCAGGGGGATGAGGCTGCTGATGAACCAGCTGAACCAGAGGATGCTGTTGTCTAGGCCCATGATGCGCATGGTCTCCTTCAGCCGCGCCTCCTTCTCGTACACGATGCCCTTGATGATCACAGCCACAGAGTAAATCCAGGCCAACGTCATGAAGAGGGGCATTGACCGGCTCATGACCCGCAGGAAGCTGGAAGGGCCGGGGGGGGAGGAGTAAAGGTGAGTGTAAGTCAGGCTCCTGGGCCAACACCTCTGGGTCTGCATGCAAGAGAAAGCACCAGTACTGCACCCGAGACGGGCAGACCTGTGCACCCTGACAGTTACGCTTCGTGAGTGGGGTAACGCAGTGATGAAACTACTAACAAAGTGATGCCAAAGAAAACTTCTTTGAGGGCTGGCTTTAGTAACCAGATAGCTCTCAGATGTCACTAAGCTAAATGGGGGTGATTTTAAAGTACTAACACAAACCCAACAAAACCAAAAAACTGACTCATTCTGTCATGAAAGTTCAACATCTTCAAGGTCACCTCACTATCAGCTTGCCTTGCATAACTGTTAACGACAGATGGTGCAGAAATACACTTCAGGCAGCTCTTGTCAGTAATATTTCAGATTTCCAAAGTAGAACAGGAAATGCAGTGAAGTAGAAGGAACACAGAATCTGGACTCTGAAACTCAAGGTTCAAGTCTCAGCTTTACCACTTATGCATTTACTGGCTACGTGACAACAGGCAAAGGCTCTGAATGCCTCTGACCTCTCATCGTGTTCCCATCTTAATATATCCTTTCTAGAGTAAATCTTGGTTTAGGGGGTCTTTGGAAAAGTCTTCCTTTGGAAAATACTGGCTAATCTTTCTGAAGGTGAAAAACAAGATAAATCCAGGTGACCTAGAAGAGCTAGAGTGAGCTTTGCAAGGAAATGGGTTGTTCAATGCAAAGCAGGGAGAAATACAAGGAGAGGAACCCTGCTCCTTCTGCACTCTGATCTCTACATACACACTCTCCCTCACACAACAGAGAATAAGAGAGTTTCCAGAATTCAGAAGAGACATGACATATTTCAGATGCTTGCAATAACTACACCTCTGCCTATTCTCTCTCTCTCACAAGAAATCACTGGCTCCAAAGGCACAGTCCCCACAGTGAGAACCTGGCAGCACAGTGACTAAGCACTAAAAGATTATCTAAAATGTCTAAGATAAAAAGGCCTTGTTCGGTTTTATTTGCATTGTTTGAAAATGTGGTTTACCACTTATAGAGAGGAAGAAGAAAAACTGACACAAAGTCTGCTTTTATAGGTCTAGAACGCTGTGCCTCTGTGTCTGGGGGACGTGAGGATGTGTGGATGTGTTTGGCATGTGCTCGTCATGACACATTTTAAACTTGCAGATTGGGCTGATTTTCACTGAAAGGATAGAGTATAGAAAAATAAAAGTTCTGGTAACCATGGACTAGAAAGGAGTGAGGATTACTGGTGATGGGGCTCAAACTGTCAGCTACCTACATCTGGCATCTTATTTCCTGAAATTTGCACAGAATTTCAAAAACAATTTTTTTTTTTTTGCAGTAGCTGCAATCTTGTTTTAACCAATTTTTTGACCCGTGTCAATATACATATAAAATAAATATAATCATTCTGTTTCCTCCCTTGACGTGTGTGTGTGTGTACACACCACCTGGGGACAGTGTTAACCAGTTAAGCAAAGGTGGTGGCTCGCTGGTAACTTACATGTCATCAACGTAACAGGGGTAAGGCATCTGCTGCATGTAGATGCCAGTTTTCTTCTCTGTGCCTGTCAGCACCCGGATGATTGCCTGCTCCACCACATCCTGCAAGTACGCGAAGCCCCCCCAGACGTACCGCATGTCCTCAAAGGGGTCAGCCCGAGGACCGGGGTCCCAGTACCTTAAATCAAACCACAGGCGATCAAGCATTCCTTAGAACCATACAATAAAAAAATTCAGTCACCCACAATCCTACCACCATTACGAAGCCACTTTTCTTATTTCTGTGTCTTACTTTCTGGTCTCAGCTGACACGTACACGTTTTTAAATATAATCAGAATGAGCAAACCACTTGCTGGTTTGGGTTTTCACCCCCCTCCATTAGCTCCCTAACATTGCAACAAGTAGATGGGCCAAAATTTACTTAACCATTCCCTTTTATCTTGCTTATTTGCTCCCTTTTATAGAAAGGGATAGTGCTAGCACAGAGAACCCAATGTCTTTTTTTCCTGTTGATTTAATTCCTCAGGACTAATTCCCTTGAATGGAAATGCTGAACCAAAAGATAATAATATCTTAAGACCTTTGAAATAGTTGTCTCCACAATGAATGAGCCAGTTACACCAAAATCATGCCACCAATTTGAGTTATACTTTGTTGGAAATTTTTACCAAATTATTAGTTAAAATGAAGTACCTCCACTCACATTAGCTGCTCTTGACTTCCCCAAGACTGGCTGGTATGATGGGGGGATTCAACTTACCCATCCTTGATCTTATTCGTCCTCTCCACATTGTCGATATCCATCCGGATCTTGTACTTGACGTGATGGGGCAGCTCAACGCTGCCAGGAGCAATTCCAGTGAATACGATCCCAGCCCAGAACTTCCGCTCATCCAGTAGCTCCATGGACTTGTTGATGAGCAGAACCTCTGTTGCCACTGGTTCCAGCTTGTTCAGGTTCACACACTGAAGGAAGAACAGCCGTCATGAGAATGCCAATGGCCAGGAAAACAAGTGGTGGCTAAAGCAGAATCCATGCTAAGAGAGAAGCGCTAAGTGCATGACTTTTTTATCCTCGCTCTCTACTCCTCTCTCAAGTCATTCTCCAATATTCAATTGAAAATGGGTTGTTTTGGTTTTTAACTGCAATTTAAGGGAAATGTTGGAAGTATTTAGAGGTAAGTTACCTATACTGATTTTTGTGGAGGGAAAGGGGTTTAAACCTCATTTTCGCTTCTGTTTTCTTAGTTAATTTTGACTCATAACAACTAAACAAACATAACAAAAAAAACTTTCATTTGTCCCTATTAAGTCACATCATTTTTAGAACTCAATTTTTAAAGTGTAATCGGTCCTATTAGATTTTAGATAAGTTTCGTAAGTAATGCTTTTTTAAGGGAATGCTTTGTTGCCATTAGGTATTGGGATATCAAAACACAGGAAAACCTAGAAAACGATGGATAGAGACATTCTTGAGTCAGATAGAATAAAGCTAGAGGTTAGGTCTGTTGATTTACTCATTCAGTCATTTAACTAACATTCATTGAGTACCTTTTTGTACATTACACCCTGTGTTAGGTGGAGGGATACTACTGTAAATAAGATGACACATTATTTCTAAACTTTACTCCAATCCAAACCTTATTGCACCATCTCAGAGAAAGAAGCCAAAGCCTTTTCTAAGTGGTCTGCAGAACAGATCCTCACCTCCATGAAGCGAGAGATCGTCTGGATTGCCTGGTTGGTCTCATTGAAGGCTTCTCTCCAGGTGTACACAGAGCCATTAGTGGACTGCACTTCCTCTGGGTGCTTGGCCAGAAATGCCACGATATCTTTGGCTGTCCAATCTAAGCCTTCCAATCGCTGTTCCCAAAAGTGGTCATTGCCTCTGCTGTCCAATAGCGTCTGCCATTCCAATGACAAAGTACAAGTAGTAAATACCAACTAAGTTTTGATGAGCACTATATGGTTTACAAAACCCTTTCACATACATTGTCTTTCTTTAAAATCTCCATAGAAAACTGTGAGATAGGTAACCCAGTGTTTCTATTTTACAGGTGAGAATACTGGGCTCTCGGATTCTACTGCACCTTCCCACTGCATTATATCTTCTTCCTCTTTTGAGACCCAGGCTGATGACTCCTCATAAAGGCCCTAATCTCTAGATTGAATTAAGACACACCTACTTTTGCTGTTTAGTTTGGGAAAAGAATTCTGCTGTTAAACCAATATGATCTTTTCCAGTTGCAGGATGCATGGGTCATGATGCAAAGGAGGCCTGTCTTCCATTTCTTATTCCCTAGCTGGCTGGCTCTCCACGTGGGTCAACATGGAAGAGAAGGAAAACCAATCTGGTGCTCAACCAGCAGGTGCAGAGGACCAGGGCAGAGGCCTGCACAGATGTGCTGCCAGAAAAATGGGTCTGTTTCAACCTCAGCTCATGGAAAGGAGAATCAGCTGCAACTCCTTTCACACCTTTGAGAATGTACATGAAGCTCTGGCTCTACTGAAATGGAATCCCTAAGGGGCCAAACTCTGCTATTTTTTAAATCAGTCTTATTTCTACTAACATGTAAGTTTTTTCCCCATGTGGCTTTATATTTATTATTACAATGGGAGCATAATAGTTTTTATAGAGTATATAAACTATAATTTCATTAACTATTCCCATACCACAGCATTTAGTCTAATTTCTCACAATAACAATTATTATAGCAATAACATTCTCTCTCATATGGTGACTTCTTTCTTTAAAATTATTTCTGTATGAGATACATCCCTGAGGGTGTGTGAAATGCAGATACACAGGATAGCACATTTTTTATGGCTCTTACAATTTTCATTCCAAATTGTTTTCCTATAGGGAATAACAATTTATACTGTCATCAGTTAAGATATGTGTTTTTGTTAACAAAATAGGTATAAAACTGTACCTCACAAAGGTTCACAGGGGTATGGGTTAGTGATTCTGAAATGACTTATTTGGGACTTGAACTGAGCAAATAAGACCTGAGTGAAGACACGTGGCATTTGGGGTGAGGCCCTCCCTGGCCAGTGTGGCTTCTCAGCAATATGGCCTCTCAGCAATATGGCCAAGGAGGGCAGCAAGGCTGGAGTGACATGCCCAGTGAGATCACTGATCACACGGCCGTTCTAGGGCACGAGAGGGGCCGGGAGACCAAAGATCCCCCTCAGGAGCAGTGGCCAGGGAGAAAGCAGAGGCTTGGGATGAAGGAGACAAACAGCAGCTCAGAAAGGAGAACAGTTTAATATCAGTGGGTTACATGACTCAACGGAGAAGCGCCTCCAGATATGTGGGGTGATGCGACGGGTGTAGACAGAGCCAGAGACAGCAGGAGATAAGAGCTACCACAGAGTAGAATGGTAGCTGCCGGGGGCTGGGGGAAACAGGGAGGTCAAAGGGTATGAAGTTTCAGTTTTGCAGTACAAAGAGTTCTGAGGCCCTAATGTACAGTGTGGTAACTATAGTTAATGATACTGTCCTGTATACTTGACACTTGCTGAGAGGTAACTATGTGAAGTGAGGGACGTGTTACTCACCTCCATTATGGAGGTCATTTCACAACGCATACATATATCAAAACACCAAGCTGTACACCTTAAATACATACACTTTTAATTTGTCAATTACACCTCAATAAAGCAAAAAAAAAAAAAAAAAAAGAAAGAGCTGCCCCAACAGACGCAGAAGTCTCAAGCATTGCCTTGTGTACCAGACGCAAGACTGCAGGGGGTACAGAGGACTGAGTGGCCCAAGCTTGTGGGGTGAACAGTAGAGATGAGAAAGCAGCTGGAGGAGGCTCCTTCGACTTCCACCCACAGGCTGATGAGTCCCCATTTGGTGTCTCAGCCTAACCAGCCCCCTACACTCCAGGCCCCAATACCCACTGGCCTGTTGGACATCCCCACTGTCCACCAGCTAGAAATCAAGAATCATCCTGAAGCTGCCCTCTCTTTCACCCCTCCACAATCAAGCAGTCACCAGGCTTTGCCTCCAGCCAATGCCTTGGCCACCTACTTGGATAGCCTCCGCCCTGGACTCTGCCTTCCACCTTTCCCCTCTTCAATCTACCTGTCAAACCAGAGTAATAGCTCCCCTTGCCTAGCACCCTTTCATGGTGCTCCAGAGCTTAAAGTAAAGGTCCTTGGCTTCACGCCCAAGGCTCTCCAAACCACATGCCATGCTTTTCTCCCCAGCCACAGCTCCTCCATTTCCTGTCACACATCCTGTGTTCTCCAGCAGGATTCCTAATGAATGCCACGGCCATGTTGGCAAGCGCCTTGTCCCAGAAGAACTGAGAGCCTGTGAGCTGCTGGAGCATCCAAACCAAACCCTCTATTTAAGAGTAGGGGAAGCATCTATCTGCCTACAGACTAAAACTCATGGAGTTCCTTCAACAGGGACCCTCACCAACCTCTGAGATGCAGAAGGAGAGAAGTCCAACAAGTAGAAATGTACATTCTAAGGAGAGAACCAAGAAGAAGACACCTGAGACCACACCTAAGTCTATGGCACTGTCTGTGGCTGGACCACTTGAATCCCTTTTGGAGGAGAGACTGGAGTCCAACAGAGATCCATCCTTGAAGGGCATAAGTTGTTTTTATCATTATTAGTCAGAAGTATTCAGTCAATCCATACAAATTATTGTTCATGTTTTTCTGACTAAAGTCCCTTGGTTTTTAAAGGCTCCCAATTTAAGAATTAAATTGCAAGACTAGCGCAACAAAGATGACTCCAGCTTTCCCCTCATTGGAAGACCACCTGCATATCGTCCCTCCCAGGGCATCAAGGGACAGTCCTCAGCCTGGGAGAGCACCTCTCAGGGTAGATACCTCCTCTAATACCTAGCTGCCCCTCCCATCAATGAGGTGTCAAGAAAAGAAACCTGGCAAAATCCATTCGTGCTTCTTAATAGCAGGAAAAAAGGAAGAGGCCTCTCTCACCATGGAGAGAGGAAATAGTCTAATGATTCTCTGACTCAGCCCAAGGCAGGATGATGCAATTAAATGGCACTCAGGCTCAGGCAAAGGAGACATTCCATTCTTGCTCAGACTCCTCTGCTTTTGAATCCAATTGTCTCTAGAGCATTTATCCCTTTTCAAGTGGTTCTGAAGCACTAAGTGCAATTCCCCTCCATGCAGCAGCTCTACACTCACACGGTGCCTTGGGGAATGAGTATCTCAGGTCAGACCAGACCTTTGCTCACACACACCTCTGTCCAAGACCCACTAGGACATAGTAGGGCTAAGTAAGATGCTGTGGCTCTAGAGCCAGAAATGAAAATAATCAAGGTCCAGTAATCACCAAACTCTTGCTCCAAATACCAGCCCTAGGTTTCTTGGAAATCTGATTTTGACTATCAGACGCATTGATGCTGATGTGCATGAAATGGTGTGATTTGTGCACCGTCACCTGTAGCTCTGCCAAGTGATGGGCCTGTGGCTTGAGCGATGCTCAGTACGCCTGCACTGGTTCAATGTAAAGAATCCTCATCTCAGTGACTTCTGGGAAAGTAAAGAGCATCAATCAGGTACACGGTAATCAGAGGGACACTCACCCGGACAAGGTCCATTTCTGGGCTGCTCTCCATGAAGGTCCAGATCTTGGGGCTGAGCTCTTGCCACATGCCTTCCAGATCATGAAACACAGCCAGTTCCTGGAAGGTCTTATTCACCTGGAGTCAAACGGGGAGCCAGGGGCAGCAAAAAAAAAAAGAGAGAGAGGGAGGTAGAGACATGAGAACTCAGCTGCTCCCTGCAAAGATGTTCCATCACAGAAGCCCTTTTCCAGTCCTTCCCATTCCCAAGAAGTGTCTGCCTGCAGCAGTGATTCAAATACCCAAGGCTGGAGAGCTGGCCCTCAACAGTCAGCTTGGGCCTAAGTCAAACTGGAGGTTCTCACTCTGGAAATCCCAGAAGAGCCATGAGTATACACAACACACGCCATCCGAAGCCACCTTTATATTTTTGTCCATAATTCTAGGAGGATTCTGTAGAGGGCCTCTTGGGCCCAGGCAGCTTACCTCAGCCATAACCTGCCTTGTGACTGGAGTGTCAGGTGTATACAGGATCTTCCCAACAAGCAGGGGCTTGAGAGCTTTCCATATGATGCGGGAAAGAGGACTGGACTCCAGATTCTTCATCAAATCATTGCAATAAGGAGCTATGAAGAGGATGAAAGGCAAATATTTGTATGCATGCTCATGTACTTGTAGGAACTAACAAGAGCTTTGGAGCCAGCTGGTCAGTCATGGGTTCAAATCTCAGCTCTGCCACTTAATGGCTATGTAACAACATCACTTGTCTAAGCCTCAGTTGGCTACTCTGTAAAAATAAAGTTAATGACATCTACTTGGCAGAGATGCAGAGAGGATTAACTGAGATGCTATCTGTGGAGCCCCTAGAACGATACTCGATAAATAATCGGAGCTCATTGTAACACTGATGATGGATAACTCACAACTGAGACAATATGGAAGACTGTTTTTTATTATGCACAATCCTTTATAACTCTAGATTTATAACTCTAGATAGCTTGCACCAGTCCTCACCACTTTGTTTTTATTGGAAACAAAGAGCTGAACTCAGACTTTAGTTTTCAAGCAGAAATTTTAAATGTCCCTTTAATTAATAGGTCTTATCACAAGTATATGTAATAAATGTAATAAACATCCCAAACTGAAAAATCCAAATTTATAACAGACAGTAGGGTTTGATTATCCAGAAGGATTCCTGATTTTTTAAAAATTTTCATTCTGGGGCTTCCCTGGTGGCGCAGTGGTTGAGAGTCCGCCTGCCAATGCAAGGGACATGGGTTCGTGCCCCGGTCCGAGAAGATACCACGTGCCGCGGAGTGGCTGGGCCCGTGAGCCATGGCCACTGAGCCTGCGCGTCCAGAGCCTGTGCTCCGCAACGGGAGAGGCCACAGCAGTGAGAGGCCCGCGTACCGCAAAAAAAAAAAAAAAAAAAAAAAAAAAACTTCATTCTGGGTTCTTTTAGATACTAAGTATCCTCTACATGCTACAAACAATTTTTTTTTAAAGAGGATTTTCTCACAGTTATATCTGTTGTGAAAATGAAGATTCCCTTGGGTTGATTCACAAAGTGAGGGAGCAGAGGGGATGGCATTTCAGAAAACTGCCTACAGTTCCCTTCCCCCTTCAGGCTCGCAAAGTAACCTGCCATGTCTGCAGCGCTTCACTCCAGACAAGAATAAAAGGTTCTTGTGTCACAATAACGCACAAAAAGCCACCTCACTCAGTGTCTGAAAGGCACACCTGCAGTTAGAAATGGAGAAAGGCTCACTTGCATCATATTTTCAATGAAAACGATGCCCTTGTCTAAAACTGTAACACTGGCTCCTGGCTGCCACCAGGCACAGGACACACATCCCCACAAAACTGCCCGAGTGTGGGGAACAAATATGGAGTTACAAGGTTCTTCAACGTCACCTTGCAGCTAAGAACCACAAAGAGCAGATCACGTGTCCCAGTCTGATGGCACACACACACACCACCATGAACAGGTATTTTGGAGGCCACGTGGTTTACTGAAAAAAAGCATGGAGCCAGGCAGATCTGGCTTAATCCTGGCTCTTGCCGATTAGCTATGGTGTGGCTTTGACCAAGTCACTGAACCTCTCTGAGCCTATAAAATGTGGGGTTATAAAACCTTCCTCGCAGGGTTATTGTAAGGGTTAAATGAGATAAGTTAAATAAAATGCGTAGTACATAGGAAATGTTCCCTAAATGTTATCTTTTAGTATTGCTGTTGTTGTTGTTAAGTATTGTACAGCACACCTCACGGAGAGCGAGGGGAGAGGGGCAGGGCAAGGGAGAGGAGGAGAAGAAGGAGAAGATACTTGATCACTTTGGGAACCACCCTCCGACATCCCCCAGAAAACTGAGGAGACTGGCTTTCAGTCATCCATTCACTGGAGAAACACACTGTACGCCGGGGATGTGCCAGGCCCCGTTCACACAAGCGGAGACAGTTCACTGATTAGGAGAAGATTCCCTCCTCTAGGAGCTCAGTCTGGGGGGCAAACAGACAGGTAAACACACACCCGCCGCTGCTATGTAGGGTGAGGATAAGCACGAGGAAGCAGGTGCCACAGGGGAGGTGGGGCTGAGCCTGGAACCAAGGCGGGCCGGGCCCAGGGCTTGGGTCGGCACAGACACTCACTGGTAGAGTTGTCATAGAAGGTGACTCACTGGTAGAGTTGTCATAGAAGGTGCCAGCGTCATCCTCAGTGCCGTTGCCTCCAAAGAGGGCTTTGTAGTTGTTGTCCTCATACCAGTTCAGGGACTTGATCTTCAGGCCCCCACCCTCGGGATGGCCGCAGACGATGCGGGACACGGCCTGGTAGATCTGGGTGGGGGAGCTGGAGCTGTTGGCGTTGGTCAGAAACATCACCTCCTGCCGCATGTCAGTCCAGCTCCTCATGCTGAAGAGCTGGTGGGCAGATCAGGAGGAAGAGCAGAGGGAAGAGCGGGGCGGGTTGAAGACACAGAAGAGGAATGAACAGGTTAATGTCTTGACCTCGCCAAAGCCTCAGCCCAGAACATATCTCATCTGGTGTCGCCTCTCAGAGGGGCATCGCTCTGTGATGGGATTGCCAGAGCCTTGCTACTCCTCTGTGGTCCAGGGACCAGTGGCATCAGCGCGACCAGAGAGGCCGTTGAGGTGCAGATTCTGGTCTATCTATCTACAGTTCAAATCTGCGTTTTCACGCGGTGCCCAGGTGACTCCTAGACACATTATTAGAGACTGAGAAGCACCACTTAGCAGTCAGGGGAGCCCCTGGTGATGGGCTTTATCTCATTTGGATGATCACTGACTTCACAGAAGAGGATGCCTTCTTTGAACGACTGTGTGTTCATAGGCGTATGTCAGGAACCGCTCACACCCTCGGTCACTGCCTCATTTCTAAAACACCTCAAACTTCAGTGTGGAAACTGAGGGGCCCTCTGCCCCCAGGCAGAAGAGGTGCTGTGTGTGAAGTCCCATCCTCATCTCGGCTGAGTGTCGGGCAATGGAAAGAGCGCACGGTGGGGGACCGAATGGTGGGGGACCGAGTTTGAATCCCACTTATGTCTCTCATTAGCTCACAGCCTTCGGAAAGTCACTTCTCTGAGGGCCCAAATTCCCATCAAGATGGTGAAGCTAAAACAGTGTGGCGAGGAGAAAATCACACGATATCTGACATCCCAGACAGAGAGGGCCCAACACCGAACAGTCACTGCCAGAAGACCCAGATGCCCCAGGCAGCGGGGTGCTGAGTCTGGGACTCACATGACGTGACCAGCTCTTTGTCTCACACACCAACGTACTCCAGCACCATGCAGACTTCTTGGCCCAGTGGCTCTTATAATTCAATATTTATAGAGCACTTTGTATTTCCACGCATTTCACAATAAATCATTAAAAAAACCCTACATTCCTTGACATGTCACTACATGTCCTCACCGCCTGGAGGGCTGAGGCGTGGTGAGCAGAGGGGAGTGCCTGCGGAACCCTGCACTTGCCCCGGGGGTGGAGTAGGTTCGGACTCCGCGGGCCCAGTTTTCCATCTCACAGAGCCTGCTGGCTCCAGTGAGTGACAAGGTCCTGGGCGCCACAGAGCCCGCCTTTGCCTCCTGCCTGCAAGGGGAACCAGGCGCCCCAGAGGCGGGCAGAGGTCACAAAGATGCCTCCCTCCAGAGAGAGCACCTAACACCGGGAGAACACAGTTAGGCGGCCCGCTTTTCCTGACTTTATCTTCTCATCACCTGTATGACGTATACAGACGGGGAGGGGAGAGGTAGTCAGACCACCTCTCCTTTCGTTGGTGGGTGCAACAGCCCTAGAGATTTTTTTTTTTTTTTTTTTTTTTTTGCAGTATGCGGGCCTCTCACTGTTGTGGCCTCTCCCGTTGCGGAGCACAGGCTCCAGACGCGCAGGCTCAGCGGCCATGGCTCACGGGCCCAGCCGCTCCGCGGCATGTGGGATCCTCCCGGACCGGGACATGAACCCGTGTCCCCTGCATCGGCAGGCGGACTCTCAACCACTGCGCCACCAGGGAAGCCCCCTAGAGATTTTTAAACGACAGCAAGAGCCACTCACTTCTCTTTCTCACCACCACCATCCCCCAATCAAAAGGACAAATTGCTCCCCACCTAAAGCCAGCACATCTTTGGACAGAAGCACCATAAATGACTGAGTTATTCCAAGCTCTGGGCTCTTCCCGGAACCTGTCTCAGGGGCAAACTCCTACTCCTTCTTCTACATCTCAAATCCCACTCCACACCTCCTCCGTGAAGCGCTCCCCCTCACAGGGAAGGGGGCCGCTCACCCTCCAGCCCACGGAAGGTGGCGTCTGATTGTCATCCGTGGAGTGAAGAACCGCTGACTCACTTTCTCAATCCGCTGCGATGGCCTCCTCCTGCCCTCACCCCCATCACAGTCTCCTAGCCTAACAGCCGAACCATAAACGACCCTCATCCTCTAGGTCACACCAGGTGCCCCTGCTCCGGACCCTCCACTGGCCTCCCATCTTACTCAGTGTAAACCCAGCCTTGGCAGCCCTGCACGGCACTCACCTCCTGCTGTGACCTTACCTCCGACTCCCCTCTCACTTGCTCTCTTTGCTCTGGCCACAGCTGGGCTCCTCCCTGGTCTTTATTTTATTTTATTTTTTTAACATCTTTACTGGAGTATAATTACTTTACAATGGTGTGCTAGTTTCTGCTGTGTAACAAAGTGAATCGTCTATACATAGACATATAACCCCATATCCCCTCCCTCTTGCATCTCTCTCCCCGCCTCCCTATCCCACCCCTCTAGGTGGACACAAAGCACCGAGCTGATCTCCCTGTGCTATGCGGCTGCTTCCCACTAGCTATCTAGTTTACATTTGGTAGTGTATATAAGTCCATGCCTCTCTCTCACTTTGTCCCAGCTTCTCCCTGGTCTTTACATACATCTCTTCATCATGCCCTACATCAGTGTCTTTGGATTTACGGTTCCTCCTGCTTGGAGTGGAGGCCCTAGTGTCACTCCCTTCAGGCTCAGATGTCACCTGACCAGAGAGGACTTCACAAGTCAGCCCCCTTTAAAACACCACCTCATTGCCCTCCAGCCTCTTACCCGGCTTTATTTTTCTTCATGGCAGGCATCCCTGCTGTCACATGATATACAGACCTGTTTATTTCTGTCTCTCGCCCCATGTCAGTCCCACGAGAACAGGGAAGTTAGTGCACTCGCTGCTGAGTCCCCAGCACCCGGCTGTGGCAGGCACCTGGTGGGTGCTGGGCAGATAACGGAGACACTGTTTCCTGCCCTGCCTCCCCAGGCTCACCTTCCCGTCACCCAGATGTGAAGCTCATGTCCGTTCTCACTCATCTGGCTCCAAAAGTCCCCATTCCCAGCCAACTGCCGGCCCTGTTAATCCATATTTTCTTTCTTTGAAGAGTCTCCTTTTTATTCTATTTATTTATTTATTTATTTATTTATTTATTATCTATTTATTTATCTATTATTTTATTTATTCCAGTTACCATCAGGGTTCAGACAAAAAGAGGGCTTAAGTAGCAAGAGCATGGGCTTTCGAGGCCAACGGTCCTGGGTTCGAATCCCAGTTTTGCCAATTAACTTACTAGGTGACTGTGGGCAAGTTGTCTAGCTTTTCTGAGCCTCAGTGTCACCTGTAAAATGGGCACAGGAGGACCCACTCACATCTGTCATGTGGATTACACAGGGAAATTGGGTGAAACTGCATGAACCAGGGCAGCTTAGCTCCCTTTTCCTTTTCCTTTTAAGGGTTGTGCTTTGGTCAAACAACCAACTTTCTTTCCAAACATGGAGCAGATCAACAAGTGCACTTATTTACTTATCTTCTCCCATTTGTCCCAGAGAAACGGCAAGTTAGACAATGAGTCACTCATGGCAAAAGTGACTTGACTTAGTGTTCCATTGAGAGGAACAGGTGGCCCTTGCTGTCCAGGACCAGGGAACAAGCAGGGCACAAGGAAGCAGCTGCCAGGAAAAATGTATATTGTTCAGTTGGAGAGGTTCTACCACATGAGTAATAGAAGCATCACATGCTTTCAATTTTTCTTTTTATCCCAGACAAAAGGCAGGCCAGTGATGTAAGAGGAAACAGCTGCAACCAGACCGTGAGTTTAGAGGCAGCCTTCCATGTTAGAGTCCCTGTTTTGCTTTCTCTAAGGCTGGCAGGGACCTCAGAGTAGTATGGGGCATATCAGTGTCAGCTAACGGGGCCCAGGAGAAATGACTTGCAGGGCAGGTTCTGTTTCTCATTCTACCTCCTGGAAGAACCCTGGGAGACCCAGCTTCTCCACCTACAGAGTGGTCACATAACCAGAAGAACAGATGGCAGCCTGGAACAGGGCTTCTCCTCCTGAAAGGGACCCAAAAGCCAGGCCTCTCCAGTCAGACACACATGAGCAGAATTGAAAAACAGAACAGACCCAAAAGCAAAACACTAATAAATCAACAGTGTTGAATCTCGGTGTTTTCTGTATTTTCCAAACGTTCTGCATTTCCCATGGTGACCATGCAAGCCTTTACTCTTAGGAGACATAAGTGAGCTTTGATATTTGAAGAAAATGATACAAACCCCAAAAAATGACTTAGAGAAGCAACTCATAATAAGACTGGACCAAGTCTGAGAGAATTTCACCATGAATTATTCCTACCCAGTGTCTTAAACATTAAGGCCTGCATGGTTTCTGACCACCATCCCTCAAGCTTACCTCTTTACACACCTGGCTCCAAATGGTTCCCCCTTTCCAAGTCTAATGTGAAACAAGGCTGGGTGTCAGAAAGGTGAGTACATGCTGACTGGGAGGCAGAGGAATGGTTAATTGCTTTTTGTAAGTTAGGCCCCCTGATCCTGTGACAAAGGTTATTCTAATACGCTTGTAAACATGTGGACCCGAAAGGTAAACTCAACTTTTATCAGGAGACTACATTCCCATAGTTGAACTCAGGGCCCATATATTTATAAGGGAAAGATCTGAATTAGGGGTACCATGTTCTTCCCTTCAGGTAGCAAACAAATGTTTTGGTGAAAAGACTGTCTTGCTTTGCTTCTGAAAAAGAAATAAGGATGGGCTTCCCTGATGGCACAGTGGTTGAGAGTCCTGCGGGGGACATGGGATTGAGCCCTGGTCCGGGAACATCCCACATGCCACAGAGCAACTGAGCCCGTGAGCCACAACTATTGAGCCTGCGCTCTAGAGCCCGCAAGCCACAATTGCTGAGGCCCGCATGCCTACGGTCTGTGCTCCGCAACAAGAGAAGCCACTGCAATGGGGAGCCCGTGCTCCTCAACAAGAGAAGTCACCTCAATGAGAAGCCCACGCACTGCAATGGAGAGTAGCCCCCGCTCACTGCAACTAGAGAAAGCCCGCACACAGCAACGAAGACCCAACTCAGCCACAAATAAATACATAAATTTATTTAAAAGATAAATAAATACGGAGAAGTTGCTGGTAAGACAAATACAGTACACAGAGGATGAGGAGGAATCATCCTCTTTACAAATGGGTCACTAACTAGGGGCCAAGAGTAATTATGAGAGAAAGTTCTAGGCTAGATATCAGGCCTTCAGCCCCTAGCTAATTAACCTTGAGACATCTATGAGTCTTGGTTTCCTCATCTCTAAAGTAAGGAGATCAAATCAGGTAATTTTAAGATCACAGATATAAAGTTGATTTTACATTTCCTATGATATTCAAATCAAAAAGACCCTCTGAGCCAAACTCAGGGTGGAAAAAAGTGATAGTGGATGATATGCCTTCTGGGGCTGAAAAGAAATGACTTACCTCTTGAGCCACAATCCCAAGGCTATCCAGCAAAGCTTTTGTGGCTTCAGCCAGCTCCTTGCTGGGGAAGGGAGATGTGGAGTTTAGTTCTGTCTGCAATGAGAAAAAAAAATACTTTGTTTCTAAGCTCAATGTAAACCTGAAATCTGTATTTAAAAATAAACAAGTTAATTAAAACTATTCACAATCTTGAGTTTAAAACACAAGAAACCCACTCCTAATCAAAATAAGACACTAAAATTATTCTAACTGTATGTTTGCAGGTTGTTCATCTCAGATAAGAATTACTAATTCTTTGATGGATGCTTTTAAAGGGTATAGAAATGTGTATTTTAAACTAGTTGATATGCAAGAGATAAAAATATCTTGTGTGTGTGTGTGTGTGTGTGTGTGTCCAATGCAAAGTTGACCATAAATTCCCAACTCTGTCTATGATTCTGCAAGAAAGACAACATAGGAATGGCCTTGAGAAACAAGTGTGTGATGGCTCACAAAAAACGAAGACAGTACAAAGTTGCCAAAAGCATGGAAAGAAGGAATTCTCTTTTATTCCACTCAAGTCAGCACTGTTTCTAACACTGGAAATTTACTTATTTTAATATATTAAAATTAATTTTAAATAATTTAAAAATACTTGTTTTTATGTCTAGTTTGAGTCAAATTGTAATATGCCGCCTAACTGCATGGCAAATATAAGCAAATAGCTGAGGCCCAAGGAAAAGCTAGGTTAGGGCAGAAAGCCTAAGCTAGAGAAGAAATAGAGCAATGATGCACAGGCTCTGAGGCCAGAACTGCTTCTGAGTTTTCAGGCTTCCAAAGAAAAAAAGACACAGGGTCAGTTTCATCACTCCTATTTGTCAAATAGGGGGGAAAAGTCTCCAGGGAAAAACCCATCTTTCCTTGTTGCTTCTATGGGCATCATTTTATTCAATATCAGACCCTCAGAAATCTAGAGAAGGCTGAACCATTTTGATATTTGTCATATATCAGAGATTGCTGTGAAATCATAAGGCAGCCTGCATGGAAGATGGCTGAAAGTAGACGGAGCTCATCATTATCTCTGGGAAACAGCAGCCTGGGATGTTTCCCTTTAAAAAGAACTCCAAATGCAGAAGGCTAGGTTAGTATCATGATCTCATCATAATATCCTAGCATAATCCCAAATGTACATTTCTGATAAAATCTGTCTACTAGGTTCTCTGGAAGATTTCATCCAGCCTGATTCATGAGCTCTTCTAGAATGGCTCACTCGCCAGAGACCAACCTTCCCACACTCCCAGCCCTCTGATGGGCCCATGCTTTCCTTGAAATGGTACACTCAGGTAGGTCTCTGTGACACAACTAGCAGGATGTGTTAATGATCATTCCTTCCATGAAGTAATTATAAGCGAAAACAGGTGGGGGGATTTTTGTTTGCTTTTTCTTTCTCTCTTCAGGTTCACATTACACCTGAAGGCTACCACACTAAAAATTGAACCTACAGAGACCTTGGTAAGGAAAACTTTTTATATAACGAGAGGTCTTAATTGGAAGACATAGGAGGTAAAAACTGTTTCTGTGCTCACCATGAGGCTCACAAGAGGATACATGTTCAGGATTGCACAGCAAAACAAAAAATGCTAAATTACATTAATGTAAACATTTAAAACTTAAAATGTGGTAGTTAATGCATTTCTTTTTCAAGTCTGCATTGAAATAAGATTCGTATCACTCTAGGGTGACCCGAAGTGACTACAGAACCCTGGGCAAGTGGCTTCAACTCCCCATGCCTCCACTTCCTCAACTCCACAGCAGAATAAACGATAATGTGCACGTGTCACAGCGCCTTCAAAACATTAAACCAGAGACCATGTGCAAGCCCCTGCACGGTGCCTGGCACACTGCTGATCCTTATCATTATAAACAATTCCATCCTTGCCTTTCTCTTCCCTTCCTCCAAAGTTTACTACCAAAACAGAAGGGCTAGTCCTCTGCACACAGGGTTTTCCAGTTCTTGAAGGGACGTGCACCCTCCCTTCTGTCTGTCTCTGGGTGAACTTTTCCTCTTGTCGAGGTGCCCTTCTCCACGAAGCAGACAGCTAGAGTTGTCAGCTCGAGGCAAGAATATCAGCCACACTCCAGTGTGCTATTTCTAAAATTATAAACGGTCCTCAGCACAAAACCAAGACATCCTCATCCTTAACTCCTGACGGCCTAGGGCAAATGCTTCTCTTTCCCCTATAACCCTTTTTCTTAGTGTTTGCCAAACTGAGAAACAAAAGATAATATTAAGTGGATGACAGATATACTTATATTGGTATATATTTATACTATATACACAGAAACTTTCCCCAAACTTGACATTTAAATGGAAAAACCTGAAGCAAAATCATTACCTATGATTATGTATATATATACACACACACACCTTTATCTTAATGTATATTCATGTATACCCTCTAGGTACAGTAAGTGATACTGATTTTACTTTTATAGGAGTAATTCAGTTTCCTTTTCTTTATACAAAACAAATGAGTTGATTAAAAGAAAATATTAAATTAAAAACCAATTGCACTTGAATACAACCTAAATCATGACAGAGGATTGAGAATAACCAGGTTTCACCAACACAGTGTGGTCTCAGGAACTCCTCATCAGAACCACCTGAGGTGCTTGTCAGCGTGCCCACGCCCAGCCCCCGAGACCTGAGTGAAAAGCTAGATGTGAGACCCACAAATCCTTAGGAAATTTTTTGCACGCTGAAGTTTGAGAACCACTGAGGCACAGCACCTGGACAATATCCACACCTCTTTTTCACAGTATTCTTTGCACGAGTGTGGCTGTTTGTGCATTCTATATCTGGTCCACACGATGCTGTCTGCTTCAGACTGTGAAGCAGTGACAAGAAGCCAATCAGTTTACCTGATTGGTAACGCATCTGCAGCCAGGTACGTCATACCAATTGTGTACACAAGTCACCAAGTGCAAAAGGCTAGCTCTCTAAACCCCCAGACCCAACACTGGCCGGTTGTCCCCACTAGCAAGCATTCCCCTGAAGGAGACAAATCAATGAGCAGTTCATGTTGTTCTGAGAATATGTCTTCCCCATCTGAATGAATTTAAATCTTCACTGGGTAATGATTTTTCCTTCAGGTTTTTCCATTTAAGTGTCTTAACTTTGGAGCAAGCTTATTCTTCTTGTTTTAGAAGCTACACAATTCAGCAAAACTCCACACACACAGCAGGGCTTACTGCATGGCTGTTTCACCCATGAATATAGTTAACCATGGACATAAACATAAAGACCTCATTGAATTTACTGTGGATTTCAGACCTTTAGATATTCAAACTCCATGCAATACCGTATCTTACTATATGAACTTGTTGTCAATAGACTGAACTTTGGTTTGTTTGTTTAATTGATTGATTCAGGTTGTGGTCTCAAAGAGAAAAACACTGGCTAAACCCATCCATAAATCATAACTAGAATAGTCAATTCCATTTTTTTGGATCCTTTTTACACTAATCATTGTTTGAGATTAAATGCTCAGAATTCATTAACATAAGTATTGGCAACCTGTAATCAGTACAAACTAATTTCCATTTTCAAAGGAGTGCTGATTGGAGTTACACATATAGGTGTGGGTTGACATCACAGGGTTAAAAACACACACAATTCAAATTCAACATCAAGTTTAAATCTTACATTATCCAGGTATTTTGCTCAAGACTCCATTTCACTTTTTTGTGCTTGGACACTATAAAATACAGAGAGGAGACTGATGTAAATCAGATTTAATATTACAAATTAATGGGAAAAGGATGGGCTGTTCAACCAGTGTTGCTGAGACAAGTAGTTACTCATATAAGATAGTAATTTTTTGGTTTGCTCACCCCCCAGCGCGGGCAGGGGCTGGGAGCTGCTGGCTCAGGCTTTGGAGGTCAGACCCCAGGGAGAGGACAGAGGTTGGCTATGTGAAGACAGCCTGAAGGGGGCTAGTGTGCCACAGATAGCCAGGAGGGAGTCTGGGGAAAAGTCTGGACCTGCTGGAGAGGCAACACAGCATTGTTTCCAGGTGTGTGAGGAGAGGGGATTCCTGCTCCGTGTGCCCACAGAAGGCAGAGCACCACCTAAGCGAGCTCCAGAGACAGGCACAAGCCATGGCTATCAGCTCAGACCCCAGAGATGGGCATGAACCGCTAACGCTGCCGCCACTGCCACTCAGAATCCTGTGTGCAACCTCAGGTCACTACCCACACCCCCCGAGGAGCCTGTGCAGCATGCCACTGCCAGGGTCCCGTGATCCAGGGACAAATTCCCCAGGAAAACACATGGCACGCCTCAGGCTGCTGCAACGTCATGTTGGCGTCTGCTGCCACAGGCTCACCCTCCATTCCAATTATGACTACCGTAACCATCCCTTTCCCTGGCCTGAGTGAGCAAGAGAACCCTAATCAGCTGCTGCTTTAATCCCCTCCTGTCTGGGCAGAGAACAGATGCCTGAGGGTGGCCTATACGCAGAGGTGGGGCCAAAACCAAAGCTGAACCCCAGGAGCTGTAAGAACAAAGAAGAGAAAGGGAAATTTCTCCCAGCAGCCTCAGGAGCAGTGGGTTAAATCCCCCCAATCAACTTGATAAACCCTGCATCTCTGGAATACCTGAAAAGACAATGAATGCTCCCAAAATAGAGGCAGTGGACTTTGGGAGCAACTGTAGACTTGGGGTTTGCTTTCTCTGTCTGATTGGTTTTTGGTTTTATGTTTATCTTAGTATACTTTTTAGTGCTTGTTATCATTAGTGGATTTGTTTATTGGTTTGATTGCTCTCTTCCTTTTTCTTTTTTTTACTTTTTAAAATTTTTTATCTTTTTTATTATTTTTTCTACTTTTATTATTTTTTATTTTATTATTTTGTTTTTTCCTTTTTTCCCTTTTTCTGAGTGTGTATGTTTCTTTGTGTGATTTTCTCTGTTTAGTTTTGCTTTTACCATTTGGTTTGGGATTCTAGCTGTTCTTTTTTTTTTTTCTTCCTTTTCTTCCTAGCCGTGTGGCTGGCAGGGTCTTGGTGCTCCAGCTGGGTGTCGGGCCTGAGCCTCCGAGGTGGGAGGGCTGAGTCCAGGACACTGGAACAGAGACCTCCCGGCTCCATGTAATATCAATCGGTGAGAGCTCTCCCAGAGATCTCCATCTCAACACTAAGACCCAGCTCCACCCAATGGCTAGCAAACTCCAGTGCTGGACACCCCATGCCAAACAACTAGAAAGACAGGAACACAATTCCACCCATTAGCAGAGAAGCTGCCTAAAGTCATACTAAATTCACAGACACCCCAAAACACACCACCAAACGTGGCCCTGCCCACCAGAAAGACAAGATCCAGCACCACCCACCAGAGCACAGGCACCAGTCCCCTCCACAAGCCACTGAGCCAACCTCACCCACTGGGGGCAGACACCAAAAATAACAGGAACTATGAACCTGCAGCCTGCAAAAAAGAGACCCCAAACACACACAGTAAGTTAAATAAAATGAGAGGACAGAGAAATACACAACAGATGAAGGAGCAAGGTAAAAACCCACCAGACCAAACAAATGAAGAGGAAATAGGCAGTCTACCTGAAAAAGAATTCAGAATAACGATAGTAAAGATGATCCAAAATCTCGGCAATAGAATGGAGAAAATACAAGAAACGTTTAACAAGGACCTAGAAGAACTGAAGAGCAAACAAACAATGATAAACAACACAATAAATGAAATATAAAAGTTCTCTAGAAGGAATCAATAACAGAATAACTTAGACAGAAGAACGGATAAACGAGCTGGAAGATAATATAGTGGAAATAACTGCCACAGAGCAGAATAAAGAAAAAAGAATGAAAGGAATTGAGGACAGTCTCAGAGACCTCTGGGACAACATTATATGCATCAACATTCGAATTATAGGGGTCCCAGAAGAGGAAGAGAAAAAAACAGGGTCTGAGAAAATATTTGAAGAGATGATAGTTGAAAACTTCCCTAACATGGGAAAGGAAACAGTCCATCAAGCCCAGGAAGCACAGAGAGTCCCTTACAGGATAAATCCAAGAGGAAACATGCCAAGACACATATTAATCAAACTATCAAAAATTAAATACAAAGAAAAAATATTAAAAGCAGCAAGGGAAAAGCAACACATAACATACAAGGGAATCCTCATAAGGTTAACAGCTGATCTTTCAGCAGAAACTCTGTAAGCCAGAAGGGAGTGGCAGGACGTATTTAAAGTGATGAAAGGGAAAAACCTACAACCAAGATTACTCTACACAGCAAGGATCTCATTCAGATTCGATGGAGAAATCAAAAGCTTTACAGACAAGCAAAAGCTAAGAGAATTCAGCACCACCAAACCAGCTTTACAACAAATGCTAAAGGAACTTCTCTAGGCAGGAAACACAAGGCAAGGAAAAGACCTACAAAAATGAATGCAAAACAATTAAGAAAATGGTAATAGGAACATACATATCGATAATCACCTACCTTAAATGTAAATGGATTAAATGTTCCAAGCAAAAGACAAAGACTGGCGGAATGCATACAAAAACAAGACCCATATATATGCTGCCTACAAGAGACCCACTTCAGACCTAGGGGCACATACAGACTGAAAGTGAGGGGATGGAAAAAGATATTCCATGCAAATGGAAATCAAAAGAAAGCTGCAGTAGCAATTCTCATATCAGACAAAATAGACTTTAAAACAAAGACTATTACAAGAGACAAAGAAGGACACTACATAATGATCAAGGGATCAATCCAAGAAGAAGATATAACAATTGTAAACATTTATGCACCCAACATAGGAGCACCTCAATACATAAGGCAAATGCTAACAGCCATAAAAGGGGAAATCAACAGTAACACAATCATAGTAGGGGACTTTAACACCCCACTTTCACCAATGGACAGATCATCCAAAATGAAAATAAATAAGGAAACACAAGCTTTAAATGACACATGAGACCAGAAAGACTTAATTGATATTTTTAGGACATTCCATCCAAAAACAACAGAATACACTTTCTTCTCAAGTGCATTCTCCAGGATAGACCGTATCTTGGGTTACAAATCAAGCCTCGGTAAATTTAAGAAAATTGAAATCGTATCAAGTATCTTTTCTGACCACAACGCTATGAGACTAGATATCAATTACAGGAAAAAAACTGTAAAAAACACAAACACATGGAGGCTAAACAATATGCTACTAAATAACCAAGAGATCACTGAAGAAATCAAAAGGAAATTAAAAAATACCTAGAAATGAATAACAATGAAAACACGACGACCCAAAACCTATGGGATGCAGCAAAAGCAGTTCTAAGAGGGAATTTTATAGCAATACAATCCTACCTCAAGAAACAAGAAAAATCTCAAATAAACAACTTAACCTTACACCTAAAGCAATTAGAGAAAGAAGAACAAAAAAACCCCAAAGTTAGCAGAAGGGAAGAAATCATAAAGATCAGATCAGCCACTATGGAGAACAGTATGCAGGGTCCTTCAAAAACTAAAAATAGAACTACCATATGACCCAGCAATCCCACTACAGAGCATATACCCTGAGAAAACCATAATTCAAAAAGAGACATGTACCACAACGTTCACTGCAGCACTATTTACAATAGCCAGGAAATGGAACCAATCTAAGTGTCCATCAACAGATGAATGGATAAAGAAGATGTGGCACATATATACAATGGAATATTAGCCATAAAAAGAAACAAAATTGAGTTATTTGTAGTGCATTGGATGGACCTAGAGTCTGTCATACAGAGTGAAGTAAGTCAGAAAGAGAAAAACAAATACCATATGCTAACACATATATATGGAATCCGAAAAAAAAAGGTTCTGATGAACCTAGGGGCAGTACAGGAATAAAGATGCAGACATAGAGAATGGACTTGAGGACAGGGGGAGGGGGAAGGGTAAGCTGGGATGAAGTGAGAGAGTAGCAGTTACATATATATACTACCAAATGTAAAATAGATAGCTAGTGGGAAGCAGCCACACAGCACAGGGAGATCAGCTTGGGATAGCAAGGGTGGGAGGGAGGTGCAAGAGGGAGGGGATATGGGAATATATATATATATATATATATATATATATGCATATAGCTGATTCACTTTGTTATAGAGCAGAAACTAACAACACTGTAAAGGAATTATACTGCAATAAAGATGTTAAAAAAAAAAGACAGTAATGTTTCCATCTCATACCACTATACAAAATTAAATTCTTGGTAGATTGAAAAGCTAAAACTAAAAATGAAAGTTTAAAAGATATAGAGGAGAAAATGTACTTATGAACCTAAGGTAGGGAAGGCCTTCTTAAAATACAGAAGTCCAAACCAAAAATGGGGACTCACGACTTCAACTTCTGAAAGTAAAAACTATGCACAAAAAGATACCATCAGCAATGTGGAAAAACAAGCCAAAGACTGGAAGAAGAGTTTTAAAACAAATTTTTTAGAATAAAAATGGAATACCATGCAGCAGTTAAAATGAACTAGATGCCACATTTATCAACATTAATAAATCTCAAGAACATAACGTTGAGTGATAAAGACAAGTTGCAAATCAACATGCACACCTATACAATATGAACACATGCAAACCAATACTCTATATTGTTATTAACAGAATGCAAATGTATATATGGTTGCATAAAAATATGCCACTGCAGGATAACGGTTATCTTTGAGGAAAGAGGGGGATACACAGGTGACATAAACTGTATCTGTAGTGTTTTCTTTCTTGAAAAGAATCTAAAGCAGGCATGGTAAAATGATGGATGTTGGTACATGAGTGTTCTTTATGTTATTTCTGTACCTTTTAATATATTTGAACTATTTCATAATTTTCTTTTTAATTCAATGAAAGATAAGAGAGAGAGAGGGAGGAGGAAAGGAGATTGGCAGGAATGAAGGAAGGGTAAGAATATAAGTTGGCTTGAGTACCTATCAGATCTGAAAGATATCTAACTTCCTTGAACAAAATTAACCCCAGCCAATATGCCTTAAAATGAGGCCACACGATGAAGTCTGAGAACCATGTGCCTGCACCTACTGTTAACTGAGGTCTCCGGCTCATACTTACTGGACAAAGGCAGACAAAACTTGCCAATAGTATTTCCAAAGAGCTCTGGTAAGCCATTCACAGTTTGGAATTCCTCCTACTATTTTTCTTAACCAAAAACATTCCCTTGGCTATGAATTCATACAGGTCCCCATTGACCACAGGGGGCAAGATGTTCTTGTATGAAGGCAAATGGGGAAAAAGAGGGAAAATAAAACCTTTGGTGAAGACTGTATGTTCTGTGTTAAGCTAACAGGAATTCATGTATTATTCAATATTTTTAGATCACAACTAGATACTGTACTATCATTAATGGAAGAATAGACAAATGAGTATTACTCAAAAGCTCCTACCCATTTCTGCAAAATGTGTTAATCACAACACTGAAACATTTCCTAAAAGCATGACATTCTGGGGCACTGGCCTGAGAATGACCAAGTCCACTGTGCCATCTTTTCTGGGCCTAATAAATGACTTCATTATATTCTTTCTATCCTCACTAGGTTTTTCCTTCCACATGAATTTTATGTTTTTCTTTTTTAAATTGAGGTAACAATGGTTTATAACATTATATAAATTTCATGTGTACAACATTATATTCCTACATTCTATAATACACATTATATTTCTATATATGCTGCAGCATGTGCCCCACCAAAAACTTAGTTTAACTAAGTTGTAAAAGACTGAAACTTAAAAAAAAAAAAAAAAAGCAATAACCTAGCAAAGTCAATTTGACTTTAATTTCTGAGCTGGTGTTTTATTTCAACTCAGTGTCCAGCACAGTTCCTGGAACATAATAACTAGGTGTCCAATAAATACGGAAGAAAAATGAAAAGCAAAGGGAAGAGCACATTAGGAGGGTAAGAGATGGACTGGTGTGAGTGCTGCTTCAAAGGTCATTCAAATTCAGATATACTGTTTCATATTCACCTCATCAAGTCAAAGACCCTTCAAGACAAGGATAACTCTTCACTCCTCCTCCACCTGCTCCTTCGATCCTTGTGCAGTCCAGCTGTGAGCCCACTAGTCCTCTGGGCACCTCAGAGCACCATTCACCTTACCTCCTTTGCCCTATGAACTGAGTTCCGCCTCTGGAAGAATGTGTTACACGCGTCGGAAGACACAGGAACAGAACACTTTGTTCCATGGAGATAGAGCTTTCCCTTTTCGGCTGAAAGTATAAGGCAAGGCAGTCTAGCCACATGGTCGTGCAGTGTTTAAGATGTTAGCAAGATGGAGGTCAATCTGCATGCCTGTCCTTGCTAACTCGAATCAGACACCCTTTTCCTCACCTCAAAAACCAGACACCGGGGGCTTCCTGGGTGGCGCAGTGGTTGAGAGCCCGCCTGCCGATGCAGGGGACACGGGTTCGTGCCCCGGTCTGGGAGGATCCCACATGCCGCGGAGCGGCTGGGCCCGTGAGCCATGGCCGCTGAGCCTGCGCATCCAGAGCCTGTGCTCCGCAATGGGAGAGGCCACAACAGTGAGAGGCCCGCGTACCGCAAAAAAAAAAAAAAAAAAAAAACCAGACACCGGGCTTCCCTGGTGGCGCGGTGGTTGAGAGTCCGCCTGCGGATGCAGGTGACACGGGTTCATGCCCCGGTCCGGGAAGATCCCATATGCCACGGAGCGGCTGGGCCCATGAGCCATGGCCGCTGAGCCTGCGTGACTGGAGCCTGTGCTCCGCAACAGGAGAGGCCACAGCAATGAGAGGCCCGCGTACCGCAAAAAAAAAAAAAAAAAAAAAACCAAACAGACACCATCCTCACATCACAGACAGGACTAGAGCCCAAGCCTACTTAACGACACAGACTTTCACTAGGGCTCACAGTGTCCCATATGAGACAAGACTATTGTCAGGGAGCTGTTGGGAGGGCAGCCCTCACTTTACAGAACCCAGAACTCATGAAGAATTCCTCAAGTTTCCAGTCTCAGCCTTAAAGCTGGTTCTCAGTGCCCTATGGAATGAAAGCTCCACGTGGACCTTGTCTGCGTTGTTCATGGCTGAACCTTCAGTGCCTTAGAACAGTACCTGGTACAAAGTAGACAGACAGTAAATATGCGTTGGTTCTGTTGATGAATGTCTCATGCCTTGTTCAGAGATGCTCTGCTTCCCAAAGTCACTGCTCTTTGGTTTGTGCATTACAAACCTTAATGAGTAGTGTCTACTGTACTTTAGAATCCCTCTCAGAATATGAGCAAAAAAGTACACAGGGCTGAAACGGGACTAATAAAAAAAAGCCAAGGACACTGAAGAAACACTTCAAAGACAGAATGAAATATTGTTCCAATATATGTTCCAATCCAAAGGCAGTTATGGCAGAAGGAATGCCCTCCCCAAAGCTGTCCACACCCTAATCTCTGGAACCTGTCAATCAGTTACTTCACCTGGTAAAAAGCACTTTACAGATGTAAAAAGTAATGAATGTGAAAATAGGGAGATTATCCTAGATTATCTGGATGGGTTCAGTCTAATCACGAGCCCTTAAAAGCAAAAAACTTTCAGGCTGGAAGCAGAGAGATGTAGCAGAAGAAAAAATCAGATTTAAAACATGAGAGGGGCTCAAACCACTGTGGCTGGGGAGGGACCATATGAAAAGCATGAGAAGGAATGCTGGCAGCCTCTAGGAGTAAAGACCAGCCCCCAGCTGACATCCAGGAAGAAAACAGGGACCTCAGTCCTACAACTTCAAGGAACTGAAATCAGCTACCAATCCGAATGAGCTCAGAAACAGATTCATGTTCAGAGCCTCCAAAAAGGAATACAGCCCTGTGAACACCTTGATATGCAAATTTCATACCTTCATTTTATGCAAGGTATAACCAAGGCATAAACAAATAATCTACAGGATAAGAAGCCTTGGCAATACCTAAGCAAAGAATGCAATTTTTCATTGAAATATTCTTCAGGATTACTTTGCTTGGTATGACTGATTTCTAACACTGATTTATAAAAGAAAATTTCTACCTTACCAGCCACTGCTTTCAGCATATAATTTATATTACTCATATCAATTAAATTATTAACTTCTATTTATTGAGCATCTAATGTGTACCAGGCCTTATGCCAGGCTCTTCATATACCTGAGCAATAGTCACAACCAAGGGTAAACTACGTTATCTGTAGGTAAAAGCCTCATTATCTGAGGCTTACAGAATCTAATGTATCCAAGGTCCCACAGCTGGTAAAATGCTGAGGCAGAATTTGAACCCAGATGCAGATGACCCCAGGCCTACACACATCCCTGCTTCTGTCAAAATACTGGGCTCCAAGTGGTCATCAGGGAACTGAAGGAGACCCAGGAGAAAGAGTCAGAATACTCTGGCTGAAAAAGAGAGAAATAGCCACATCAAAAAAAAAAAAAGAAAGAAAGAAAGAGAAGAGAAATGTTTCAAAACATATCTCTCCTCAAAATCCACTTTTAGTACAGAAACGCGGGCGGACATAACAGTTTCTCTCCCCTCCCCCACAATGTTGGTTGCTGCTCCTGTTGTATATCTTGGCGCAATTAACTGCCCATGTGCAACGAGGTCTCACGGAACACCCATCTACCATCACCCATGTCAAAATTCCACCCAAGTGGCAGAAGCAAAAGGCTGCTTAATGTAAATCAAGTATCAATCCCAGTGCTCCAATTAAGGCTCTGCTATAAGAGTCACATTTCAAAATGTTTGGAAGTCACTTCATCCCAGAGGTATCCCCTAAAACAACTTTACCCAGAGCCATCCTGACCACTCATTATGTTCTAATTCAAGAGCCCCATTTTCTGATTTTAGGAAGATCTCACAGCAACAGCTGACAGGCAGGAGCAGAACCTGAGATGCTCCTATGCCCAAGAGATGGGCAGGAAGCATATGGCAGCTACCCTAATCAACACCCGCCGTGAACCAACTGGTCTACAAGGCACAAACACAGCATGACAGGATGGGCTGTGATGTAGCTGACAATTTTGACAGTGCATTTCCATGTCCTCGATCACACTAATTTTCCCTACTAGGGAGAGATTTCCAAGTTGAACCCTAAGCTGCTGACTGTCAGATTATGAAGGCTGTACTATCATTCTACTTAGAGCATAATTCAGACATTATATAATTAGAGGGATTTTACTGGGTTGTGCACACAATAGGTGTTTAATGACTAAACAGAAGTGAAACAATGAATGGACACCAGAATAAATTACTATGTCTTCTAAAAGCACCTATCTTTCCAAGTCTGAATCATCCCAGCTGAAAGGGTGAACATTTCTATCTTGTTGTGAAATAAAGCAAAACAGCCAAAACAGTGCTAGGAAATGGTCTACCACTTGTAACAACCTTGACCCTCTGTCTCACAATGCAAAAAGTGCCGACAGGCTGCAAGTGTCTTCACAGATGAGCTTATCTGGTTATTTAGACCAGTTATCTGGGGCTGCAGACATCTCCATACAGAAGCATATCTGTATGTTACTAAAATTATACTCTAGAAACATTACCAGTGGAATCACAGAGCAATGAAAATAACTCAGTACATTTTCAACCACTGAAACAGAAAATATTATTTCTGGAATAAAACAAAAACAGATCTTAAGCCTTAGGCCTAAGCCCTTCACACTGATGGGATCACCATCAACCCTGCCACAGAAGCATCCAAAAGTCACAGTTTGACTACTACCTTCACCTCAGGCAGAAGCTATAGCATCAGAGAGTCAAGCTGGACACAAGGACTCCCTGATGGTCAGTCAAGAGTGTAAACCCTGTCATGTGTTTCTAAGGAATATTCTAGGGTATCATCCAGGTACAGGGTCCAGAAACAGAACCTTCTTAGTTCCCCAGGAGGGCCCATCTTTCTCTAGAGAAATCATGGTGTGCAAAGTCTCAGAGGATTCCAATTTCTTTCTATTAAAATGAGGAACATCTCTTTCCAGGCACATCCTTCTTCTAGGGCTTTTTCCCTGGTTTTAAAAGAAACTACTGACAAATTGGAGAGCTCTATGGTGAATAGGAAACCTGAACACTGAATGCTAAAGGATGCTGTTCAAGGGGCATTCCACCAGAGCTCCAAGGAAACCCAAAGAAAGATACCTGTTCTGGAACAAGACATAACACATAGATGACCAGAATGCTCAGACTCATCCCTATTCTTGGATGTATTCTCATGGACTGCTTCTCTGAACTAGTGATTCCCAGCTGATGACTGGGCTTTGTTGGGATTATTTTTTTCTGTGAATGCAATTTTGTCATTGATTAAGCTAATTATTGAGTGTGCTCCCATCCAATTCCAGGGTTTTCCCACTGAGACATCTCGATGTCTCCTTTCTGATAGTCTTTTTAAAATGAATAGATATCCATCTTCCCATCAATGGTTTTGAGAATTTTTTTAAAAAATCTGTGGAATTCCTTCTTCACATGAACCCTTTCAATATTAAAAACCATAAAAAAGGAGGTTTTCTCTGATTGAAACAGGCACAAGGGACCTTAGACTTGGACTCAGAGCCACACCCTACTTACTCTTCCCCCATTTACTCTTGGGGAGGTGGCCCAAAAGTTTGAAAGGACAGTTAGAATACCACTGAGCCAAATTATGTCTCCAACTCCCAGCCAGCACTATATTTCTACAAAAACAAAGTCACGTTGCCCAAGGAAAAACGTCACATTCCAAAAGTATTAGTGCTTGAAGCTTCTCCACACAGCAATCCTACTCACCAGGATTGGCTTCAGAATGTCCAGGTTGGAATGAAGTATTTGCTCTGCTGCATCCAGTTTCTCCTTTGGCAGGCTGCAAAGCATGGAGACTTCTTGGTCACCAAGTTGAATCAGCTCTCCTAATTTTGATCCATTGCACAGATTGGTCACATGTAACTGGTAGCCTTGCAAAAATACCTGGAAGCATTTCATGCAAAGAGAGAGAAGCAAAACTGGATTACAAAGATGGGAAGGAGGGTCCTTGAAGCCTTTTGGGGGACTTCACATCAATACAGCTTTGAAGAATGGACACTGCTGGACTCTATCCAGTGCATAGGGTCTCTACTGAACTTTAGGATGGATCAAGGCATGATCCTACAGGACATTAAAACCGGAATGTGGCATTTGACTTATCACCTCCACACTCTTGTCCTTGTGAGGGGAAATCCTGAGTCCAACTCTTTTTCTCAAAAGTGGGACACGTGATTCACCCAGTAGGGATCTAGAGTCTGAACTCCTAAAACCACTTTTATTAAAGAAAATAGAAAATTCTCATTATTTTGGAATGCATGATATCTTAACCTGGGGTTGGCCTGAATTATGAAAAAAAGGCATTTATACTATTTATTTGTAGATACAGATATTTAACTGATGCAAAGAACTATGTTCAAACAATTTCAGAATGTGGAACTCTTCTTTTTACTTGTATCAGAGCAGAGTACTAGAAAGTCAAGCCCCTTACCTCACTGATAGTCCAGTTCTAAGTCTTTTTGGGTTTTTTTTTAATGTTTATTTATTTATTTATTTTCTTATTAGTCATCCAGTTTATACACATCACTGTATACATGTCAATCCCAATCTGCCAATTCATCACACCACAACCACCACCCCCTGCCACTTTCCCCCCTTGGGGTCCATACATTTGTTCTCTACTTCTGCGTCTCAATTTCTGCTCTGCAAACCAGTTCATCTGTACCATTTTCTAGGTTCCATATATATGCATTAATATACAATATTTGTTTTTCTCTTTCTGACTTACTTCACTCTGTATGACAGTCTCTAGATACATCCACATCTCTACAAATGACCCAAGTTCATTCCTTTTATGGCTGAGTAATATTCCATTATATATATGTACCACAACTTCTTTATCCATTCGTCTGTCCATGGGCATTTAGGTTGCTTCCCTGACCTGGCAATTGTAAATAGTGCTGCAAAGAACATTGGGGTGCATGTGTCTTTTTAAATTATGGTTTTCTCACGGTATATGCCCAGTAGTGGGATTGCTGGATCATATGGTAATTCTATTTTTAGTTCTTTAAGGAACCTCCATACTGTTCTTCATAGTGGCTGTATCAATTTACATTCCCACCAACAGTGCAAGAGGGTTCTCTTTTCTCCACACCCTCTCCAGCATTTGTTGTTTGTAGATTTTCTGGTGATGCCCATTCTAATTGGTGTGAGGTGATACCTGATTGTAGCTTTGATTTGCATTTCTCTAATAATTAGTGATGTTGGGCAGCTTTTCATGTGCTTCTTATGTCTTCTTTGGAGAAATGTCTATTTAGGTCTTCTGCCCATTTTTGGACTGGGTTGTTTGTTTTTTTAATATTGAGCTGCATGAGCTGTTTATATATTTTGGAGATTAATCCTTTGTCCGATGATTCATTTGCAAATATTTTCTCCCATTCTGAGGGTTGTCTTTTCCTTTTCTTTATGGTTTCCCTTACTATGCAAAAGCTTTTAAGTTTCATTAGATCCCATTTGTTTATTTTTCTTTTTATTTCCATTACTCTAGGAGGTGGATCAAAAAATATATTGTTGTGATTTATGACAAAGAGTGTTCTTCCTATGTTTTCCTCTAAGAGTTTTATAGTGTCTGGTCTTACATTTGGTCTCTAATCCATTTTGAGTTTATTTTTGTGTATGGTGTTAGGGAATGTTCTAATTTCATTCTTTTACATGTAGCTGTCCAGTTTTCCCAGCACCAATTTTTGAAGAGACTGTCTTTTCTGCATTGTATATCCTTGCCTCCTTTGTCATAGATTAGTTGACCATAGGTGCGTGGGTTTATCTCTGGGCTTTCTATCTTGTTCCATTGATCTATGTTTCTGCTTTTGTGCCAGTACCATATTGTCTTGATGACTGTAGCTTTATAGTATAGTCTGAAGTCAGGGAGTCTGATTCCTCTAGCTCCGTTTTTTTCCCTCAAGACTGCTTTGGCTATTCGGGGTCTTTTGTGTCTCCATACAAATTTTAAGATTTTCTGTTCTAGTTCTGCAAAAAATGCCATTGGTAATTTGATAGGGATTGCATTGAACCTGTAGATTGCTTTGGGTAGTATAGTCATTTTCACAATATTGATTCTTCCAATCCAAGAACATGGTATATCTCTCCATCTGCTGGTATCATCTTTAATTTCTTTCATCAGTGTCTTACAGTTTTCTGCATACACGTCTTCTGTCTCCCTAAGTAGATTTATTCCTATGTATTTTATTCTTTTGGTTGCAATGGTAAATGGGAGTGTTTCCTTAATTTCTCTTTCAGATTTTTCAATATTAGTGTATAAGAATGCAAGAGATTTCTGTGCATTCATTTTGTATCCTGCAACTTTACCAAATTCATTGATTAGCTCCAGTAGTTTTCTGGTGGCATCTTTAGGATTCTCTATGTATAGTATCATGTCATCTGCAAACAGGGACAGTTTTACTTCTTCTTTTCCAGTTTGTATTCCTTTTATCTCTTTTTCTTCTCTGACTGCCGTGGCCAGGACTTCCAAAACTATGTTGAACAATAGTAGTGAGAGTGGACATCCTTGTCTCGTTTCTGATCTTAGGGAAATGCTTTCAGTTTATCACCATTGAGAACGATGTTTGCTGTGGGTTTGTCATATACGGCCTTTATTACGTTGAAGTAGGTTCCCTCTATGCCCACTTTCTGGAGAGTTTTTATCATAAATGGGTGTTGAATTTTGTCAAAAGCTTTTTCTGCATCTATTGAGATGATCATATGGTTTTTATTCTTCAGTTTGTTAATATGGTGTATCACATTGATTGATTTGAGTATATTGAAGAATCCTTGCCTCTCTGGGATAAATCCCACTTGATCATGGTGTATGGTCCTTTTAATGTGTTGTTGGATTCTGTTTGCTAGAATTTTGTTGAGGATTTTTGCATCTATATTCATCAGTGGTATTGGTTTGTAATTTTCTTTTTTTGTAGTATCTTTGTCTGGTTTTGGTATCAGGGTGATGGCGGCCTCATAGAATGAACTTCGGAGTTTTTCTTCCTCTGCAATTTTTTGGAAGAGTTAGAGAAGGATGGGTGTTAGCTCTTCTCTAAATGTTTGATAGAATTCACCTGTGAAGCCAACTGGTCCTGGACTTTTGTTCACTGGAAGATTTTTTTTTTTTTTTTTTTTTTTTGCGATACGTGGGCCTCTCACTGTTGTGGCCTCTCCCATTGTGGAGCACAGGCTCTGGACACGCAGGGGCAGCGGCCATGGCTCACGGGCCTAGCCGCTCCGTGGCACGTGGGATCTTCCTGGAACGGGGCACGAACCCGTGTCCCCTGCATCGGCAGGCGGACTCTCAACCACTGCGCCACCAGGGAAGCCCTCGCTGGAAGATTTTTAATCACAGTTTCAATTTCATTACTTGTGATTGGTCTATTCATACTTTCTATTTCTTCCTGGTTCAGTCTTGGAAGATTATACCTTTCTAATAATTTGTCCATTTCTTCCAGGTTGTCCACTTTATTGGCGGAGTTGCTTGTAGTAGTCTCTTAGGATGCTTTGTATTTCTGTGGTGTCTGTTGTAACTTCTCCTTTTTCATTTCTAATTCTATTGATTTGAGTCCTCTCCCTCTCTTTCTTGATGAGTCTGGCTAATGGTTTATCAATTTTATTTATCTTCTCAAAGAACCAGCTTTTAGTTTTATTGATCATTGCTATTGTTTTCTTTGTTTCTATTTCATTTATTTCTGCTCTGATCTTTATGATTTCTTTCCTTCTGCTAACTTTGGGTTTTGTTTGTTCTTCTTTCTCTAGTTCCTTTAGGTGTAAGGTTAGATTGTTTTGAACTTTTTCTTGTTTCTTGAGGTAGGTTTGTATAGCTATAAACTTCCCTCTTAGAACTGCTTTTGCTGGATCTCATAGGTTTTGGATCATCGTGTTTTCATTGTCATTTGTCTCTAGGTATTTTTTGATTTCCTCTTTGATTTCTTTAGTGAGCTCTTTGTTATTTAGTAATGTATTGTTTAGCCTCCATGTGTTTGTGTTTTTTACGTTTTTTCCCTGTAATTCATTTCTAATCTCATAGCATTGTGGTCAGAAAAGATGCTTGATATGATTTCAAATTTCTTAAATTTACTGAGGCTTGATTTGTGACCAAGATGTGATCTATCCTGGAGAATGTTCTGTGCGCACTTGAGAAGAAAGTGTAATCTGCTGTTTTTGGATGATGGAATGTCCTATAAATATCAATTAAATCTATGTGGTCTATTGTGTCATTTAAAGCTCCCGTTTCCTTATTAATTTTCTGTCTGGATGATCTGTCCATTGGTGTGAGGTGTTATTATTATCATATAACAATAACACTAGTATTGTGTTACTGTCGATTTCCTCTTTTATGGCTGTTAGCAGTTGCCTTATGTATGGAGGTGCTCCTATGTTGGGTGCACATATATTTATAATTGTTATATCTTCTTCTAGGATTGCTCCCTTGATCGTATTTTAGTGTCCTTCCTTATCTCTTGTAACATTCTTTATTTTAAAGTCTATTTTATCTGATATGAGTATTGCTACTCCAGCTTTCTTCTGATTTCCATTTGCATGGAATATCTTTTTCCATCCCCTCACTTTCAGTCTGTATGTGTCCCTAGGTCTAAAGTGGGTCTCTTTTACACAGCATATATATGGGTCTTGTTTTTGTATCCATTCAGCAAGCCTGTGTCTTTTGGTTTGAGCATTTAATCCATTCACATTTAAGGTAATTATCGATATGTATGTTCCTATTAACATTTTCTTAATTTTGGGGGGATTTGTTTTTGTAGGTCCTTTTCTTCTCTTGTGTTTCCCACTTAGAGAAGTTCCTTTAGCATTTGCTGTAGAGCTGGTTTGGTGGTGCTGAATTCTCTTAGCTTTTGCTTGTCTGTAAAGCTTTTGATTTCTCCATTGAATCTGAATTAGATCCTTGCTGGGTAATCTTGGTTGTAGGTTCTTCCCTTTCATCACTTTAAGTATATCATGCCACTCCCTTCTGGCTTGTAGAGTTTCTGCAGAGAAATCAGCTGTTAACCTTATGGGAGTTCCCTTATATGTTATTTGTCATTTTTCCCTTGCTGCTTTCAATAATTTTTCTTTGTCTTTAATTTTTGCCAATTTGATTACTATGTGTCTCAGCGTGTTTCTCCTTGGGTTTATCCTGTATGGGACTCTCTGCACTTCCTGGACTTGAGTGGCTATTTCTTTTCCCATGTTAGGGAAGTTTTCAACTATAATCTCTTCAAATATTTTCGTGGGTCCTTTCTCTCTCTCTTCTCCTTCTGGGACCCCTATAATGCAAAAGTTGTTGCATTTAATGTTGTTCCAGAGGTCTCTTAGGCTGTCTTCATTTCTTTTCATTCTTTTTTCTTTATTCTGTTCCACAGCAGTGAGTTCCACCATTCTGTCTTCCAGGTCACTTATCCGTTCTTCTGCCTCAATTATTCTGCTATTGATTCCTTCTAGTGTAGTTTTCATTTCAGTTATTGTATTGTTCATCTCTATTTTTTTGTTCTTTAATTCTTCTAGATCTTTGTTAAACATTTCTTGCATCTTCTCAATCTTTGCCTCCATTCTTTTTCCGAGGTCCTGGATCATCTTCGCTATCATTATTCTGATTTCCTTTTCTGGAAGATTGCCTATCTCCATTTCATTTAGTTGTTTTTCTGGGGTTTTATCTTGTTCCTTCATCTGGTACATAGCCCTCTGCCTTTTCATCTTGTCTATCTTTCTGTGAATGTGGTTTTTGTTCCACAGGCTGCAGGACTGTAGTTCCTCTTGCTTCTACTGTCTGCCCTCTGGTGGATGACGCTATCTAAGAGGTTTGTGGAAGCTTCCTGATGGGAGGGACTGGTGGAGGGTAGATCTGGCTGTTGCCCTGGTGGGCAGAGCTCAGTAAAACTTTAATCCACTTGTCTGCTGATGGGTGTGGCTGGGTTCCCTCCCTGTTGGTTGTTTGGCCTGAGGCAACCGAATACTGGAGCCTATCCGGGCTCTTTCCTGGGGCTAATGGCAGACTCTGGGTGGGCTCACGCCAAGGAGTACTTCCCAGAACTTCTGCTGTCAGTGTCCTTGTCCCTTGGTGAGCCACAGCTGCCTCCTGCCTCTGCAGGAGACCCTCCAACACAAGCAGGTAGGTCTGGTTCAGTCTCCTATGGCATCACTGCTCCTTCCCCTGGGTCCCAGTGCACACACTACTTCGTGTGTGCCCTCCAAGTGTGGAGTCTCTGTTTCCCCCAGTCCTGCCGAAGTCCTACAATCACATATCACTAGCCTTCCAAGTCTGATTCTCTAGGAATTCCTCCTCCCGTTGCCAGGCCCCCAGGTTGGGAAGCCTGACATGTGGCTCAGAACCTTCACTCCAGTGGGTGGACTTCTGTGGTATAAGTGTTCTCCAGTCTGTGAGTCACCCACCCAGCAGTTATGGGGTTTGATTTTATTGTGACAGCGCCCCTCCTACCGTCTCATTGCGGCTTCTCCCTTGTCTTTGCATGTGGGGTATCTTTTCTGGTGAGTTCCAGTGTTTTCCTGTCGATGATTGTTCAGCGGTTAGTTGTGATTCTGGTGTTCTCGAAAGAGGGAGTGAGAGCATGTCCTTCTACTCTGCCATCTTGAACCAATCTTCCCTAACTCATTCTTATCTATTCATTTCAGCAAAGAACCTTTCCTTGGCCATATCTTATTTAATTAGTTTTACTGGACCTAAATAAACTGCATTTCTTCATATATGTTCCTTACTGTCCATTAGACAATAAGTTCAGTAAGATGAGGGTCTTCGTTTTTCTCGCTCTCTTTGTGTCCACAGTGCTGGAACATATGGACAATAAATATTTGTTGAATGAATGAATGGATGATTCAGACTCTTTATTGCTCCGTTACTATTTCCTCTGTTTGTTTCTATTAGTGCAACCTGACCTGCTTGTAGTACAACCTAGTGGGAGTGATGGACCAAAAGCCTTTCAAGACCCATGCAGCTTTCTAACCCTGCAGAACACTTGGTTGGCCATGGTTTCCATTAAGTTTCCACCTACTGCCAGATACTCAAGTACACTTCACTTTTCCTCCTTTCTCTAACTAGCCCTTGCTGTCAGCCTACCTTTAGTATTTGGTTTAAGAACACTGACTACACAGAGACTAATTACCATGCAAGGACCACCTCCATACTTAGGATGTCCCTTATTTTAAACTGATCGGATGTGACAGATAAGAAATTGGTGGAGGGCAATGGAAATCATGCTAACGATTTTCATAAGCCTGCTGCCTTTGGCCCATCTCCCAACCACACAATTGGTAAACTCAAGGCATATTTTCCCAGTTTCATAAGGGAAAGCAGTAAGCACATTTTTTGAATTTTTAAAATTCTAGATCATGTAAAGCAAAGATCTTATTTTCAGTCATAAACATTTCCTCTACTTCTGCTTACTGCAAAGACAAGCTAGTATGTAGACATGAGACACAATTAGGAAGCAGTTCCCCTTTCTGCCAGAGAATAAATTTGAGACACTTCTCTGAAAATCAATAACCATGCAATCTGGGTCTGCTGTCCACCACACAGGAGCAGTGTGATTATCTAATGATGCCAGTGGAAGTTTCTGAAAATCTAAGGTTAAAATTCGACATAAACACTAATATTACTTCCTGGTTTTATAATTTTAAGAAAAAAAATTAAGCATTTTCTCCTTATATATCTTTCTCGTCTATCTTTAAAGGAAGCATTACATTTTGAAAATCTCCTGTCTTAGATTTTATAGACAGAGATACTCTAGGTAATAATCCTCAACCCTGGTTATTGTTTCAGAACTGTGAAATTTTAAAGAAAATGTTTAATTCATCTTAAATTCATCTCCCCTTTAGAGAGTCATTATCAACAAATGCCAACTGATGGGCAGGAAATCAGTTTTATTTCAAACAGCAGGCCCGTGACACCAGGTTGTACATTCCACTCTCTGGATGGTTTGGCAACGCCAGCCTGAGCAGGGAGGAAAAGATAGGTGAAGCTGCATTGGAGCCAACAACCTCCTTCAGCACCATTACAAGGACAGGATTTTATTCACTTCCCTCCAGGCGCTCTCCAGCAATGTCACTGCCATCAGCCCCACCAGGGAAAGTGACGGTCACAGCTTACCTTGCGGAGATTGACACCAGCCCCCAGTATCTTGTCCACAGTTGGCCTTGGCAGAGAGAGGTTGTGATGCAGGAATCCAGAGAAGGTTTCATTGTCTACCAGGAAGTCCTGAAACTTCAAGCCTGCTGGAGAAATAGCGTTTTATTTTCATTTCATAAGTAACTCAAAAAATAAATAAATAAAAAGCATGACGGAGCAAACTATCATAATATTGACTGCCTCGTTTTAAACCGATTGATAACCACAGGCTCTGGCTTAAGCACACAGAGAAACAAAGTTCAGGGAGCTTCGCCTTAACAGCAGAGACGAGAAAAGACTGCTTTCTGAAGCTGTGGAGTGTGGCATTGCTGTACATACACACACACACACACACACACACACACACACACACAGCTTTTCCTTGCTTTTCAAAGAAAAAATCAACCCACCTGAGATTTGTGACCCTGACCCCACAGCTCCCGTCTCCCCAGTGCCTTCTCAGACAGCTAAACTCGGAGATATTTAAAGCCTTTATTCCCACAAGCCTCGGGGGGCTGGTTTCCTCTTGATGCAGAGCAGTGGTTCTCAAACTTGAGTGGGCAATAGAATCACCTGCAGGACTTGTGAAAACAGACTGGTCCCCTACCCCCAGAGTTTCTGATTCATCGGCCTGGGATGAGGCTGGAGAATCTGCATTTTTCTAACAAGCTGCCAGGCGGTGCTGATGTGGCTGGTCTGGGGCCCACCCTTTGAGAACCAAGGATGTAGAGCATTATGCATATCAAAGCGGTTTCACAGACTTGGTCTCATTTCAGTTCTAAACGTGGAACACATGATACAGACCTCCAACACCCAGGTCTGCCGTCCTTTAAGAAAACACATATGCATACATTTAAAAAAATCAATGCTACCAAATGATTGGATTGCTGCAGGGTGTCATACAGACTCTCTTTAAATAATTAGCCCTTCAGGTGCATTTAGAAAAGGTTCCAATCCAGTGCAGTGAAGTGGAAAAAGCACTAGCCAGAAATCCAATTTTAGTCCCCTAGGCTGTGCCTAGTGGCATCACTTGGGTATTTCACATCTTTCTGCATTTCAGCTTCTTCATCCCAAACATGAGGTTTCTGGCCAGATGCTTGGCAGGCCCTCCCCCTTACTGAAATGCTCTCATTTTCCTGCCGTATTTCATTTGAGTGTCCACTTCTCCTTCTGCCCCTCCCTCTTAATAACCCAACTTCTTTCAATAAAGAGAAAACCAGCTCATCATCACCTCATGACCAGGCAGACATCACTGAGAGACTAGCCCACAGGCCCAGGAACGAACCCACCTCTCGGGGGCAAACCTAGCAAACCTAAATCACTTAACTGATGAGAAACAGATGTTTGACCTGAAAATGGGCCTGTGAGGTGAGCTTAAAGAGGACAGGAATTAATCCTGGGATCTATGGGGGTGATGTGCAGAGATAAAGTAGAAGGAGGGCTCAAAATCCAACCAGACTCTCATCACTGCTTCCTGATCCAGACATGTTCTGCTAAAGCAAACTTTAATAATACAGAGTTATAGAAGGGATACACTAAGCATGATTCGCGTCTCTAGAGAAATGATTCTCTGGCTACACCTTATTTGACTAACTCCTAGTTATTCCTCATGACACATTCAAGAAGCTGGTCCTGGCCCTGTCAGCACCCCTTGTGAGAACAGGTGCTGGTCCTGGCCCAGCACCCCGTGTGAGAACAGGTGCTCCTGCAGGCTGACACCTGCCTGGTGCTCCCTAACACATATGATACTGCGTTCTCACCATCGTGTTCGCTTCTATAGCTGCCAAACCTCAGAGCATCTAAGATTCACTTAGGGACATGCTAAAATGCAATTTCTTAGGCCCAATTCCCAGAGATTCTGAAACAGTGGCTCTAGAGTGGGGTCTAAGAATCTACATTTTAATAAGCATCTCTTGTATTTCTAATGCAGGGGGTCTGGGGACCATCCTTTTAGGAATGTTGTTTTATTTACACATTCTGTCCACCAGACTATGCCTCTGGGACACAGACTGTGTCTTTTATCCTTGTATCACGGTGTCCAGATCAAGCAAAGAATTACTGATCAGTGAATGATGGCTGGATAATAAATACTAGGAGATGGGATCAGGGCTGGGAAGATTCCGGAAGTATCCAAGCAACATCACAGGAGATTTCCTTTCAGCTGTACAGGTCCGAGAAGGGCCCAGAGGTATTAGGATGATCCCCAGGCTGAATCCCAACAGTAAGCAGGACTCCTAGTCACTAGAACTATATTCCCAGAGATGCCAAGTGACATCCTGAGTGTCCCAGTATCCCTAAGGTATCCCTAAGGTAAACGGGAAGAAGGTAGGAAAGCTGGTGGCTTCAACTGAGGTCTGGCATGGAAAGCCTGACACTAACCACTGTGGAACAATGGGGCTCAGAAAACTGGGCTCTGTATCCATTTATTTGCCAGATTATTTCACCTAGCTGTGTCTCCACTGCCTCACCTGTCAAGTGAGGGACGAAGAAACCTCTCTGAGCTCCGGACAGAACAGAATATACACACGAGCTGAGCCTCAGTGACCAGGCGGGTACCACACCCCTCCTGAGAATGAAAAGCGGAGCAGCACTCAGACACTGGGCTGAGCCAAGTCCAGAAGAGCCTCCGCCCCTCCGGAGCAGGGCTGCTGAAGGGTGGGAGGACGACCCCACTGCACTTGCGATGGGTCTAGGTCACGAGCAACACTCTTGAGACCAGGGAGCATGCGCAGTGCATTTACAAGCCGTTTCTGGTAAGTCAACTGGCTCTGCGGATGAGAACAGCTGGATGTGATCAAACTCCAACTGCCTCTCAGTGAATCCTCCGAATGAGAAAGAACCAAGAGGCTGATTAAACAGTCAACGACCTTTTTTTTTTTTTTTTTTTTTTTTGAGGTACGCAGGCCTCTCACTGCTGTGGCCTCTCCCGTTGCGGAGCACAGGCTCCGGACGCACAGGCTCAGCGGCCATGGCTCACGGGCCCAGCCGCTCCACGGCATGTGGGATCTTCCCGAACCGGGGCACGAACCCGTGTCCCCCACATCGGCAGGCGGACTCTCAACCACTGCGCCACCAGGGAAGCCCAGTCAACAACCTTTGACAGTGCACGTGCACGTGGTGGTGAGGCCGCCATGCGGCAAGGCAGCAGGGCGGGCCAAAGATCCCTGGCTACAAAGAACTTGAATTCTGGTCACATGGATACCACACACGTGGATGCAGATTCACACACCACCACCACCAAGCTGCAGCCAATGTGTGCGCAGGAAAGCAGCGCCATGGGGCGCACTGGTTCTCAACCTTGGCTCCCGGGAGACGCGATCAGAACTTCTGGGGCTGAGACCCAGGCATCAGAATTTTCTAACACTCCCCAAGGTGATTCCAGCCAAGTTTGGGAAACAATAGTGCAGTGAAAAGATCAGGGGTGTGGGACCAGAATAACCTAACTTTGATGCTGGACTCTGCTGTTCATGAACTGTGTGGCTTTGAGAAGTTCATTTTGCCTTCCTGAGCCTGAGATTTCTTACCTAAGAGGTAAGGGTAACAGTACCCACTTTTCGAAGGTATGAGGATTAGACATATTTACGTGTAACGCATGAATAGTAAGCAACGGGCTCATTGCAGGTGCTCAAAAAATGATAATAATTTTGTGATTATTGAGAGGGCTTATTTCCCTCACCTTTACTAGTGTACCACCATGAAGTGTAGAGAAAAGGTAAGGACACAGGCACTGCCCTCAAGGAACTTCCAAGGATGATAAAGGAGATGAAGAGGCAAATCAACAGAGAAAGCAGAGGGATGAGAGAGCCAGAGGAAGGCAGCGGACGGAAGCATTTGACCCAGGTGAGGCTTATCATCTGCAAGTGTTTCAAGGGGGAAGTCAGGCTGAACAGGCCGAAGCTAAATTCTGGAAAAGGACAGGGAGCCAGAAGTCTCCAGAGGCTGTGGCTGGTGAGGAGAGGGTAAGGAAGGCCTCCCGTGATGGCAGGGACAGGATACCCTGTAGTCATAGTGCTGTGTACACCAGGTTCTCAATGTTTCTGAATGAATAAATAAATGTACAAGCAGATAAACATAGAGGAGATTCCTCAAAACCTAAGATTTGGGGAGTAGGATGGGAGAAGGAAGAGGATGAGGTATAGTATGAGGCCAGAGTTGGGTGGCTTTGTACCTCTGGTCTCAGTTTTCTCCATTTTGTTGTTGGCAGGAAAATGAGTGGAGAGGCCAAGAATATCGAGAAAGCCTGATGTCTGAAATGGCCCTTCTCCTCTTGGCCTAGCTAACTCCTACCCTTCTTTATGACTTGGGCCATAAGTCACCTCCTCCAGGAAGCCTGCCCTGATGTTCCGCCCTCAAGCTGAGTCAGGTGGCCATCCTCTGTGCCCTAACAGCCTCCTAAGTGTGCTTCCCCCAAGCTGCAGTTGTCTGAGACCACATCTTTTTCCCCAGAAGAATAGAAGTGCCTGAGGGCCAGGACTTTGGAACTCGAAAGCACAGCAGTGCCTGGCACAGAGAAGGCTACCTGGCAATGGTGGATGATGGAGGAATGGATGAACACAAATGAGTGAATCAAGTAATGAACTGAAGTGACTGCTGCGGATAGGGAAGGGTGAAACAGGACCTGAGTGTGAAACAAACCAGGTCAAGATAGCGTTAGAGTTTCTCTAAGCCCCCTCAGCTGCATCAGCCCAGGTCAGGAAGACAGTCAGGTGAGTGGGAGCTGGAAGCAGAGTGTTGGAAGTGTCAATAACAGGGTAAATGGGGATGACAGCAGCATCTACGTCACTGCACTGAGCTGGGGGTTAAATGAGAAAATGCACCTGAAGTCCCAGCATAATGCCTGAAACCAAGAAAAGTTCTCAATAAGGACGGCTAATACCATCATCACTTTCAGGAAAGACACCTCATTAGCTTCATTGTTAGTTTGATCCTAAAGCATATGCTTTCAGAATAGATAAGAACATAGAAGTGACTTTGCCAACTAAGTCAATACTGAATTTATGATCTAAGGTATATGCACGTGTGTGTGTGTATGTGTGTTATGTATTTGCCTGGCTGAGCTCCTGAGTCAGAACTATTGAATTCTTTCTGCTGACACTGTCTATAAGGTGAAGAAAAGGTTAAAGCTAACCAATTTGCCTATTCAAAGCTTTAGAAAAGAATAAATAAATCTAGCATTTTGCAGAGAATCAACGGAAATGATTGCCTCTACAGGATCACTGCAAGGATGGGCATAGATGGAAGATGACCAATTAAGAAAAACCAGTCATTGGAAACAAGACAGAGAACACAATGGAAGAGACAGTCACTTACTTGGTCATTTAACTTTGCCCACATGAGCTGACATGACCTTGATTTTCTTATCTGTAATGTGTAAGTTGTAGAAGATGATCTCAGAGGTCTTCTTAAAGTTGGTACTGAAAGGTATACTTGGGGTAAAACTAAATCAGCACTGGACATGGCATCAGAAAATGTGAATTCAGGTCCCAGTTCAGCTGTTTCCTAACTGTGTAATCATGAACCTCACTTTTCTGAATCTCTCTTGGGCCTCAGTTTCCTTAGGTGTAAGAAGGGTTAAAAATATTCACAGCTTGTTGTGAACACCAAGATCAAGAAAGTGAAAGTACTCTTCTGGAGGGAAAGGGCCTCAAGAGTTTACAAGGGTAACTGAGAGGATATAAATGCTGTCACAGAATATGGTCATCAGGGAGCTGGACAGGTCACTAAACTATACATGAGTCCTTGCTGCCTGCAGAGAAGACCAAAAGTCCCTGTCCGGCAAAAGGCGCCTAGAGCTTTCCTGTTGCCGTGTCTCTGATATGGACCAAAATACTTGAGGAGCCAGCGGCGGCCTGTCCTTTTCCACAGAGTTTTGCTTTGGGTGCAGGGAGGTAGGGCAAAGAAAAGGAGAAAAAAAAAAAAATTCAGGAGCTTGGAGTCTAAAGAACAAAACAAGTGAAGTGTGTGTTTGTGGGCTGAGGACAAACAGGACAGAATCCTCAGTTCCTTGCCAGTCCTCTGGGCCAGGCAGGCTAAGGAAACGCTTCCACGGCAGGAGAGAGAGGGGTGTGGAGGGGAGGGGCACTGCAACGTTGCGGGGGTGGGGGATACCTTCGTGGCCACGTAGTGTTCCTTCTGCTTCTTCCCAGCCTGCCTGCGTGCCGTGGAGAAGGAGGGGAGCAGGGAAGAGGGAGGGCAGCGGCCCCGGAAGGCGGAGGAGGGAAGCCCTCAGCAGAGCTGGCGGCGGGGTTACTCCCGGTCAGTGCCCTCCAGTCCCCAGCTCCGGTTTCAAGATCGCTGTAGTCTCTTTTGTTCAACATGAAAAGAAACCACAGGATCAGCTGCTTGAGAAGTGGGTGGAGGAGGCAAATGAAAAAAAAAAAGAAGTCCAGAAAGAGATCGCATCAGCTTCCCCGGCCCAAATACTCTTCTTAAAAGGACCCCAGGAGGGTCTCCCAGCCCTGACCCTGTCAACAGCCTGGAGGGGCCACGGCCAGATTCTCGCTCCTGGCTTGACTCAGCCTAAGCCGGGCCTTCTAAACAAGACTCCAAAACGTTTCTCTGCCAGAAAAGGGCTGGGAACAAACATACTCAGGTGTCTTCTGGGGTATTTTTTGTTGTTTTGGTTTGTTTTCCTGATGCTAGGGCTCCACTTTCTTCTTCAGGGATAGCTCCCGCCTGCTTCACTGAGACGGCTGGACCCTCCCCGGGAAAACCAGGGCTTCTCTGGGAATTTCAGGGCTCTGGAGAGGGGGGTAAGGCAGGATAACCTGGCTGCTTCCTGGGGTGACTCCTTAGGGCCCATGAGAGGAGACCAGGAGCCTGGGGTACACACAGCCTCAGGACCTCCCTGCTGGTCATCTGGGCCCAGGGTTCCCTACCCAGGAGAAGTTTCCTTCTCTACAGTGAGGGCTTGCTGACGGACACCAAGACACCCCTGAAAGATCCCAGGTTCTGGAGTCTGGCAAACCTGGTTCATATCTCAGTTCCAGAATTTTCCAGTTATGTGGCCTTGGAGAAGTCACTTAGACTCTCTGAACCTGCATTTTTCTATAAATGGAGATCGGCCATACTAGGGGGTGGGTTAAGTAAACACTAACAACACTGAGTGAATACTGACTCACACACACTGCAAGAGAAAATACAAGCTGAAAAATTAAACAAGTTCAAAACAACTGTTGATAAAGTCTTGGATGACACTTATGTGAAGGGTTCCACAGAGAAACCAGAATATTTAGGGTCACGCTTCCTGAACCCTTTGTGGCAAGTCCCGGGAAAGCCAGAGTCTTCTCCTGAGACCAATGGGAGTATCACAGCTTCAGCGACCACATGTTCCTTATTCTACATAGAATGGAACTTGCATAAGTTCAACAAACTTCTAAATGGCTACTGAACCCAAAACGCTAGAGCTATGGTTCCAAGTAGCAATATTTCTTGGCGCTCCTTGAAGGCAGGAGCCTGTAATAAAAGAGATGCTGTATAAAGACAGGATCCCTGCCCTTACCTTCCAAGAGAAGGTGGACAGAAGGTCAGGTGAGCAGAGCCGTGAGCCTCCAGCCCACTCTGCCACTCCAGAATCAGTCAACATTGAAATCGGGGGATGGGAAGAGACACGCCACATCTTTCCCAGATCCATCTGCTACGGCAACAGCATACCTGTGTCTTACTGAGAAGTGGGCAATGTGGGAGAGGTGGTCAGGAGCCCCTGGAATGAGGACAAACATCAGCTGATAAGAAGCTGAATGGTAACCAGGCCCCCAAAGAGCCAGTGAAGACCGTGGACCTAGAAGGTGAGGTGACTTGTTCACACTGGCCAGGAGCTCTGCTAATGCAATGCAGGTGGTGGACACAGTCGGGCTGGCTTGGGAAGCCCAGAAGGAAAAGAAAGATAACACTGGCGAGGTAGCACTGGCCTCAGTGAGTTTGGCACCTAAAGAGAAAAGAGGAAGAGGCAAGGAGCCATCATTAGACAAAGCAAGAAAACAGCTGGGAGAACACTACATGGAGACCCCTTTGTGAAGGCCAGAAAGGTGGAGAGGTGTGGGAGGGTTCCCAGATGAGGCAAGGAACAGAGAGAAGGTGAGATCAAAATAAGAGGAAACAGAGTCTAGAAACAGGAAAGACCACATCAAACAGAAAGGGCAGAGAGAAAAAGAGCTGGGAAAAAAGAAGAGAGTTGGAGGCATTCAGTTCTCACTGACGAGCTGGTCTCTGACTGAAAATGAGACCAGAGGCTCCTAACACAACAAGTTAGGGATTAGAATCAGCATGCAGGGCCCTGAGAAGCCCAGGAACATGGGAAAGGAAGGGTAGATGAATTTATCAATTAGGGGCTGAGAAGGGGCTCTTTCCAGGGTTGGAAAGGAAGAATTGTTCATATATATAAGGTATAAATTACTTCAGTTTTTCTTACTTTTAAAATTAATAAAACGTATATTAAGGGACATGGTAGTGCTTTGTCAGCAGAGGAAGGGGATTAACGTGTACCGAGCATCAGATACATTATATGTATTATTTTCTTTCTTTTTTAATACACAGCCATTGTATTTTATTTGGCCATGCCGTGCGGCATGTGGGATCTTAGTTGTGCGACCAGGGATCGAACCCATGACCCCTGCATTGGTTGCCCGGAGTCTTAACCACTGGACTGCCAGGGAAGTCCCTGTATTATTGTCTACAATTCTTAAAATAAGCTTATGAGAAGGGTATTATTTTCCCCATTTTTCAAATGAGGAAACAGACCCAGAGATGTTAATATCCTGCTCAAGGTCACAGAGCAAGCAAGTGGTAAATCTGAACCCAATCAGCTCTGGCTTACAAAGTTTTGGCTCTTTTTGCTCTATAGGAATTAAATGAATCATTTTATGCTTTTAAAATGCTTCATAATGATTTTGGCATCATAAGCTGGTGACACCACGCATGCGTCCTGGTACTGGAATAAGGCGAAGTGGCAGCATGGGATGGTGCAAAGATGCTGAGCCTTGAGGTCAGAAAGACCCTGATTAAATTCACAGCCTTACTCTGTGACCTTGGGCAAAAGATGTAACCCTGTGAGCCTCAGTTTCCTCATCAATAAAATGGGGATGATAACACCAAGCTGGTGCTGTTGTAAAACTTGAATGTCACAACATATTTAAATGTAAAACGGCATCATAACCTGGTACAGCTTAGTCTGTTGGATAAAGTGTCACTCTAAGATTGCCTTTCTGTGCCTCAATGCAACAGCGATGAGAGGGCTAGAAATGCGAAGATTTTAAGGAGAAACAAACTGGACTTCCAAACTGCTCTTTGCCACCCACAAGGTAAATAAATCTCATACTGGAAAAGCAAGAGACATGAAACACTGCTGTTGAGGTTAACAACCCAAACTCTTTAAAGGCAGCCTGATATTATGTGGCACATGCCTTCCTGGAATCATGTACAACTGTGTTTTCTATTCTTGTCTGGGTAAAGCTGACCTTTGATTTGCTTTAGTTCAAGCAATACTTCAACACAGCAGTGCAGCACTGAATCCCCCTGATGGCAGACCAAGCTGGGGCCAAGCCCTACCCTGGATGGAAACCAACAGCCTAGGCTTTGAGACGCTGCCTGGGTTTGACAGGTCTGGGAAACTTTCAAACTATGAAACTCTAAGGCTTCAAATTAGAACTTCTGATAAGTGCATAGGGATGTGAATTGCAATCATCCGAAGATTTCAAGGAATTTCCAGTTTGATGACATAATGTTGACACATAGGTCAACTGATCTCCCAAGATGGCCCACGGGGGCCCCACAAGGACAGAAAACAAAGTTCGAGGCTGCAGCCTCAACTTCAGCAGCTGCCCAAATGGAAGGAAGGGGTTTAGGCAGGGAAGAAGTGGCTGTGAGTCACAGGATGTTCTTTGTACATGGGCTTTGGGGAACGTTCCGCCCATGTCTGTTACCACGAAGCCGGGAAATGGAGGAAGCCTGGCATTTCCCTCGGAAGCCCTCTTGTCTCTGCTCTGATCCCAGTCCATCCATGCCCAGTATCTTGTGACCTGGGAACTTTTCTGGCTACCCTGGGCTGCTCTCTTGAGGCTGTAATAACATACTAGCAGAGTATGGAAGTCTGAAGTTCTAGTCCTATTCCTCCCTTTTGCCAGCTGTGCTTCCTTAGGCAAGTTACTTAGCCTCTCTGAACTTCAGCTCCTTCGTGTGCACAAAAAGGAACAAAATTCCCTATCTCACGTGATGGTCCTGCAATGAAGTAAAGTCTAAGCCTGGTGCTCCTGATGTGCCAGATACTGTACTAAATGCTTTATGCTTATCTCAGGATTCCCCACAACAGCCCTAAGAGAGGACTGTTATCCCCATTTTGAGGAAACTGACACACAAAGATGCTCCAGAATTATCTACGGTCACACAGCCGGTAAGCAGCAGAGCCAAGATCTGAACCAAGGCAGTCTGGCTGCCAGGTATGCTGAGTCTCTTAATACTAAACTGTACTGCCCCAGTGGATGTTTACAAGATGCTAACTTTACAACCCTTTCCCTCAACTCCCTGCCACAGCCAGTCTCCAAAGCCTGCCCTGCCCTCAGGGGATCAGGTCTTTCTGACTTTGAAAGATCAAAGCAGAATCAAAGGTCCACGCAGTGAGTTCTCAGTATTACCAGTAAACCCAACAGCCAGAAAGTTATGATCCATTTCCCTAAGGAAAGTCCAGCACAACCCTCAGGACTTATTTCATAAAAGTCTTGGTCAGAGCCACATCAAAAAGGTCAAAGGAGCCAGATTTGTACCATGAGTATATAGAAAATGACAGCCATTCCACTGACACTCAAAAATGTCACCAAAGGGATGGACAAACTCAAGACCCAAGTCAGGGTGTCAGGATGCAGGCAGCGCTGCCCCAGATCTCTCCTCCAGTCCTTCCCCTTCCAACCCGTGACCTCAACGATGTGGGATGTCTTCAACCACTACGTACGATACAAACTCGAGAGGGGCCGGGGCCCATGATGCCACCTAGAGATGAAGGAGAGCTGTAGTCTGGATTCCAGGATTTGAGGAAGGAGCAAGGCACTGGGGCAGAGAGGATGTTTGAGCTGAAATGTCCAGCAGGAAGCAGGCTAATGAGCCATTAGGTATCGCTAAGCAACACGTTTAAGTAGCTCTACAGGAAATAAACAGTAAGAAAGCAAAGGGATACCTCCTTCCCTAGCCCAGTCCTGATCTGAGCAGCACCGGCCCTACTGGGAAGGCCTTAGCTCTGGCCTCCCTGCTGGTCACCCAACTGGAAAATGCCAGATTCCCCAAAGAGGATGTAGTGGGCTGGAGTAGTGAGCAAACCTGGAGGGCCAGGTGGAAGAGGAAGCCGAGCAAGTAAGTAGGCAGTGCTTCCTGTCCCCCCAAGCCTCTGGCAGGGGCAGATGCAGCTGTGTGAGGCCTGAGGCTGACGCAGTTTGGAGGACTCTATTTAAGAAAAAGAATATCTTTTTTAACATCCTACTTTGGCAATTTTTTGATTGCTGAGATCCCTACCAGCGCCTTGGAAGGGGGCTATGAAAGTGAAACTTCTTTAGCTTCTCAGTAAATCCACTTCAAGCCTCTGGGTTCATGGCAGCCCTTCCAGTAAAGTTCTGGAAGGTAAACCTTGTAGACGAAAGAAAGCCAAGGCTGTGCTTAAGATCTTTTGTCATTATTAGTAATTGAGACCCCTGGTGACTTGGGTTCACACAGTGGATCAACTTGAAAATGACATGTGCTGGGATTTTATACTTTTCAAGGTGCTTTCATTTGACCCTCAGAATACACTGTGAAAGAGAAAGGGCAGGTATTATCTCTAACCTTCATTCCACAAAGACTCACTGGTTGCTTACCATGTGCCTGATTGTACTGCTATCATGCTGATGCTTGTGACAGAGCCACAAGCAAGGCCCAGTCCTGCCCTCCAGGAGCTACAGGCAGGGGACGGCCCACATCACAAGTCAGTCCCAGGTGATCCCTCGCCCAAGTACCGACCAAGTTTCCAAGACGAAACATGTTCAGGTTGTTTTGCCAAAGTCCCAATTTCGAGGCAAGGAAAGCTGAGCCCCAGAGAGGATGAACAAACTGGCAAAGCCAAAAGGCAGCTAGGAGCAGACGGGGAGGTAAACTAACTCAGATTAATTGCATGTCAACTGTGTGCTGTGACCTCGCTATCAATCATCTACAATGTCATCTGATTTAATGCTCAACAACCCGCAGAGCAGCTAATCTCCACTTTTCAGGTAAACTGAGGGTCAGAAAGAATCAAAACATGCCCAAGGTTCACACTTAATGAGGCACAGAGCCTGAACTTGCTCTCCAAAGGAATCTCCTTGTGAGGGGGGAGCAAAGTCAGCAAAGACCTATTTCACCATCTTGGTGACATCACTACCCCAAAACAAATCTTAATACAAAACCCAAAACGCTTTCTCTTACAGCAGCATTTTCCAATCTTCCAGCATTTACAAACTACTCTCACAATTTTCACCACATCCACATAAAACGATGCCTTCTTTAAATTAACTTCAAGTAATTTTTTCCTATTTAACAGCCTCCTAAGCAATAATACCCATGAAATTGCAATTTGAGATGGGTTAAAATGAAAAGTTTTCACCTGTGTACTGATCAAAATCATCTCAGATACCACGCAAGACTCACTCAGAGAAACACTCCTCTTGCCAGACTGTATCTCACAGAGACAGAATCTAGACCTGTCACTTGTTCTAGAGTTTTTGAGAATTTGTGCAACTTTTACACTTCCATTGGACTGTAGTCATGGCAGGGACTTAAGAAGAAGGAACGCTCCTCACCTGGACCCCCAAACGTTAATTTAGCCCCTACTTAACTGGGTGGTTGTAGGTTTAGGAAGAAGATAATAAAATGTCCAAAAAGTTCCAGTGATAAGAAAACTGAGTGAGGGGCCCCTCTGTAAAGCTTCCTACATGCGTTTCTTATGAGGATGGTTTCAAGGATAATTAGACTTGTCTATGACTTAACTCTTAAAACTGGTGGTCTTCCCAGTTGGGAGATTAATAGAACAGCACAAGAGAGCTCTGTAGAAAGAGCACTGCACGGGGCAGTGGAGGTTTAGCTGTGTTCAATTCCCAGAATAACCCTCTGGTGGCTGTGCAAACTTGGGAAAGTCCCTCCCCGCTGCTGGATCAGAGTCTTTTCTAGAACAGAAGTTCCGTATGGACAGAGGCCATATTTGTTTTGTACACCTCTGTGTCCCAGCACCTAGAACAGTGGTTGGGACATATTACATGTTCAATAAATACTGGCTGAACGTTTGAATCAATGAACCCATTTGTCTATAAATGAACTAACTGGCCTCTAAGGTCTCGTCCAATAAGTGGAAATAAAACAATGCCCTAGCCCAGAAAACCATGGGACTAGAAAAGAGTATTTGAGCAGACACTCCCCTATCCACAAATTATCAGTGGAGAGGCCAATGGATTTAGCAGGTGAAGTGGAAGGAAAAAACAAGATGAGTCCTCTAACCAGATCACAGGAGCCCGGTAGCCCAGCACAGATGACAACATGGGTTGGGAGGTCTATAAGAGCCTGAATGGCACTGTCCAAAGGGGCTGTCAGTCTCCAGCCTTGGACTGATCCAAGCCTCCAGCCCTGGTCCCACAGTCTCCAATGATTTGGATGAGAACAAAGAGAGCTATTTATCAAATTCCTACATGACAGGCAACAAGCAGCAGCAGCAAATATAACATATGGCAAAACCAAAATCTAAAACGGTCTGGGTAGGAGGAGATGACACAGGGAATCTAAAAATGTAAACTAGAAAAGAGATAGATATTCTCCCTTTAGGTTCAAGAAGCCAACAGCACAATTCAGAAATGGAGAACAAGTGACTTGCAATACTGTATGTTTAAAAGGCTCTGTGGTTTGGGTTGACTGCGCATGGAATATGAGTCAGCAGTGTGACGTGGATGCCAAGAAGCTCACTGCATTAACTGAAATATGGTGCTCAGAGCAAAGGAGACAAAGCTCTTTCTACTCTGTGTTGGAAGACTGTTGTAATTTCTGATAAACTTCAACAAAGATGCAGACACACTGAAACACAACCAACCAGAGAAGAGGCAGAAAAGGGGGTGGTGGTGACATTCCAGAAGAGGAATGGAGGCCATTTAGCCTAGAAAAACAAAAAATTTCAGGAAGGGGGGGGGAAGAGCTGTCTTTTAACACTTCAAGGGAAATAGATTAGCCTCTTTCTCTGGGAGATAAGCAGACCAGTGAACAGATTCTGATAATTAGAATACCAGTATTCTAATATTGGGTATCCTGCCAATACCTGAAATGAGCTGCCGTGGGAGAGGCAGTTTCCCTCCTCAGCTAGGTAGAGAAGGTTGATGAGGGCAGGACTCTGAACCAAGGATCTTTCCCATCCACAGAGTGACAGTGCAAGAGAGCTGAGCCCATCACGCTGTAAGTAGGGGTGTCGGGGCAGAGAAACAGAGGTCTCCAAGTCAGGATCTACACCAACGTACCCCAGCCTCAGATGCTCTCTGAAATCTAGAGTGCTATTCAAATTCAGCAAAAAGTTACTGATTTCACCTCGGAAGAAGCACCATTTCTGTTGCACTTCCCTCTGGACTGAGGCCTGGCTCAGTGCTGCAAGACAGGCAAAGAAAGGTGGAAGCTCTTAAGAAGTAGCTGCAGGGCAGATAAGAGACCATACTGGGTGAATGGAGAGATAAGCCTGGATGGGAGACAGTCATACTCAGAGATCTCTCTTCAGAGCTGTGCAGAGAAAGTTGTTTGAATGCAGGTTTGGTTTCTCTTCTCTACCCTGACTCATGTCTCTAGTTGCTCTGTGTCTAAGGAAGCACCATCTGAAACAACACCCGCCCCCACCCATAGTCTGTTTCTCTGGCCGTGCAGTGCAGAGGCAGAAGAGCAAGGCCAGGTGCACAGAAATGCATCACTGACACACAGGAGTAATATTGGCTCCCGTTTATTGAACACCTACTATGTGCCAGAAACTGTGTTAGGGTTACATTTCACATTGCAGGTTACTTATTATTTACAGCTGAAGAAATTAAGGCTCAGAGAGGTTAAATGGCTTGGCCAAGACGGCACCACTCCAAAATAATCATAGCTCATATTCACTAAGTGCTTCCTATGTGCCAGATGCGGTCTTTCAGCAATTAAATGGTTCATCTCCTTTACTCCTCACAACAATCCTATGAGCTAGGTTCTCCTATTGTCTCCATTTTACAGATGAGAAGAGTGGCCCCAAAGGGGTCTAAAGGACTGATTCACAAAGTCACCAAGCTACAAAGTAATACATCATAGCACTCTTTCCTCTTGGTCACACTGTCTCTGCAGTGGAAGAAATAACCCTGACTCTGTCTCTGGTCCACCAGGCAGGGGGCCCCCAGCAGATAAGGAAGGACTAATGCTTTGATTGGTGATTGCTACCCCTCTGTGTCCTGTGCTGAGACAGACAGGTGTGCAGGATGGGGGCCTATAGGGCAAGAAAACAGCATCCGGCCTGACTGTGCATCCAGGAGTGGGCCAGCTGGGAGCTCCTCGAAGCTGACCCAGGAGCCCAAGCACAGTCACACCTGTCTCTGATGTGAAATGACACCTCCCCCGCACCACCCCACACTGCTTGGCCTTCCTTTGTTGGCAGATCCCACCCTGCTCACTGCCTCTTTTCCTGCCCAGGGAAAGCACAGTCTGGCTTCCCAAGAGAAAGTTCCAATCCAAGCCTGGTTTAAACTCCAGCACTTTATACCATTTCTTCTTTCGCCAAGTGGATGGCAAACTGGGAGTCCTCTCAGCAAAAGCTGGCCCACCCCATTCCTCCCAAACACCAAACTGAGAAAAAAAGTACTTTCCTGGAGCAGTGGCAGCAGCTAACTCCTGATGATGGCTGCAATTTATCATTCATGCTGTTTAGAACCACCGGTGCATGGAGATGATAAAAAGCAGACTGACTCTCAGTCAGCTTCGTTATTGCTTTTAAATTCTCTACAGACCACGCAGGCCAACACGGCCTGCACCCAGGGGTCTGCTCCCACCGTCCCCTGCCCCCACGTGGTAGGCCGCGGCCTGGGAGGCTGCTCCGTGGTGACTTCTGCAACCAGTGCCTCGGCCAGCAAGCTGCCTGCTCTTAGACGCTTCCAGGATGGCATGCAGTAAACTGCCCAGGCACACCCCGGATCAGAGATAAAGGTGTCAATTTTTTTTTTTTTTTTTAGAAGATGTTGGGGGTAGGAGTTTATTAATTAATTTATTTATTTTTGCTGTGTTGGGTCTTCATTTCTGTGCGAGGGCTTCCCCTAGTTGTGACAAGCAGGGACCACTCTTCATCGCAGTGCGCGGGCCTCTCACTATCGCGGCCTCTCTTGTTGCGGAACACAAGCTCCAGGCGCGCAGGCTCAGTAGTTGTGGCTCACGGGCCTAGTTGCTCCGCGGCACGTGGGATCTTCCCAGACCAGGGCTCGAACCCGTATCCCCTGCATTGGCAGGCAGATTCTCAACCACTGCGCCACCAGGGAAGCCCAAGGTGTCACTTTTTAAAGCTCAGAGTTCAAGTACCCACCAGACTAAATCAAATGACCTGGGGGAAGATGAATTGCATTTTCCTTTTAGAAATGAATGCTTAACTTTCACTTCTCCAAATCAAGTTGCAACTTTAACTGCTCTTACATGCACAGAAGTATCCCGTCTGTAAATCTTCTTATTCATGGCAACCATATGGCCAACTCCAAAAAAATGAGGTTGGCAGCAACCTGCCCCCCTAACGGTCCTAACGCCAGGCCAGTGCCATTCCTCTCTAGGGGGTTTTCTTCTGTGTCCCCAGAGGAGCCCAGCACACTCACTGAGTCCCTAGTTTCTTCTCAAATACATCCTGCAGAGAGGCCTTACAGCCCAGCCACTGAGGAGGAAAACCCCATAGGGAAGAGCTAAAAGGAACAAGCGCCAGGCCGCCTGGGCTGCTGTCTCTCCCTGGTGCAGGTTAACTTCCAATTACGAACCAATTCACGGAAGGCTTTTGCTTACCTGAGCTGGAACGCTCGATCTGGTACAATGTCCTTAGAACTTGGCGTATGTTCTTCATGCTGGTGTCTCTGTGGCTGTACAAAAGAAGTCGCCGAGCATCTGAGAACAGGCGAGACACACTGCAGGGGGTGCAAGAAAAGTAGAAAAGCCCTGGTTAGGCCAGCTGTCTCTCCAGCTTGAACACAGTACCTGCCAGGAAGACCCAGCCTGGCTGCAGGGTCCTCCGGGGGCCGGCCCTGACCCACTCCTGCTGCCCCCTCCTCCAACTTCAGTGAGACCCTATGCTCACAGCCACCCAGCCAGCAACCCTGCCCCAAATGCTCGTCCTCATGTGTCCACACAACCAAATCTTACCAGCCGTCAAGGGCCAGCCCATGTTGCCGCCTCTCCAGGAAGCTCTCTCTCTCTCTTTCTCTCTCTCTCTCTCTCACACACACACACACACACACACACACACATGCACACAGGTCCCCAGGACCAACTTATCCAAAAGACACAGCAGACACAGTGCCTAGGGCCCAGCATACTCTTACGGGTCCACAAAAATTTTTAATTTCTTTTAAAATCAGAAAAAAACAATTCAGAAATTCAGAATGAATGCATATGATAATGAATCCAGCCTGGATTATACTCATCTTTATACCAACACAGTTACAAAATAAAATTTTTAATATTGTTGCAAGGAAGAAGGGGTTCATGAAAGCCACAAAGCCTAAGGTCCATGAACATTATCACGTGGCCCTGACTGCCTGGCGGCAGCGTCCTCTAAACTATCCTGCTACATCTCCTGCAGTTCTTAATCCTTTCTAACTCATGCCATGGTTCTGTGCCTTCCAAGAATCTTCAACGGCTCATTTGGGAAACACTTATTCAGCCCTAATGTCTGTTGTTGAAGCCAGGAGCCAGGAATACAAAAGTGAAGAAAGCAGCATCCTGGCCCTCAGGGAGCTCACACCCAGGGCTGAGAAAGACTTGCAGATGAAAGACTGCTGCAGTGTGATAGGTCAGCAATGGAGGAAGAGAGGTGATCTGACAGCAGAGAGGACCAAACTCTCCCAGCCTTGGCTGTGAGCTCCTTGAGGACAGGCCCCTCCCTCTGCACAGCTCTGTATCCCCAGCTCCTGGACCAGCCGTTTCCCACACACAATAAGTGTTTGCTAACTGAGTGTTTGCTCATTAACGGATGAAGCTGATGTGCTCTGTCTCCCTTCTCTACTTACCCGCCAGTTTTTGGAGGAAAAGCCCCCCAACCACAGGACTTTCATCTACATAACGTTACTCCTAAAATGCACGAAGTGAGGTTACACAGTCTTACATCCTGGTGGCATTTCTCTTTGGTCTCATTCTTTGGACTTTATCACACAAACCGTCACAAAAGAAGCTTCACTCAAACCCAGCCATTCAAAATTCCCCGGAGGTTGAGAAGGGAAAGGAAAAGTATTAACTGACAAGTTTGGGAATGAAAACCTGATCCGGTACTTACATGGACTTGTTAAAGTTTCCAACAACCCCGGGAGCCTCACCAGGAGTCGGATAACGGAAACAGGGGTTATTGGCATTACAGATAATCCCCTGAACCCAAGGAAGTGTTCCTGCAGAGGGCATGGCTTTGTTTGGAAAGTGGCCTGTTGAAACCGAGGAGAAGAAAAACAGAAGAAGAAACATTAATTCTTTGAAGGATCTGGGACTTGATAGGAACCTTTATCTCTTTTGGTTCCACCAAACGTTGCTCCATCCCAAATCCGTCTGTCCCATTCCCCACATCCCTGAGACCTGCCACCCTGGACTAATCTGACCCTGAGCTGGAAATGTGGCATCAGACAGCGGTTCTTAATCTACTTGCTATAGTCTGTTGAATGGGATTCATGACAGCAGCCTTGGGGAAGTGACCAGAGGTCACTTATATACAGAAGGTGCCTGGAGGGCAGCAAGTACTGGCTCCTCATTCCTTCATCTTCTACCACTCACCTTGCCTTTCAGAGACACAGAGGCGCCCTGGCGAGGACCTAATCTAATTCCTTCACACTTGAAGGAGGAAACCACGGCAAGATAAAGTGGCTGATGAAGAACACTCAGGGAGTCAGTGGCCAGGACGGACCAGGGGTAGAACCCACATTTCTGTGATCCCAGTCATGCTCCTTTCCTTCCACCTGTGGCCTCCTTTATCTGCTAGCTTTTCTCAGTGCCCCTGGTACTGTCCTCTGTGACCTCTGTTCACCTTCTCCACTAGCTCCCAAGGTCCTCAAAGGCACCTAATGAACGTGCTGACTTGGGGTCACGGGGTCAGATGCCATCTCTGAAGCTATGTTAGTTGCTGTTGCTGCTTCTCCTCCCATCAGAGCACCGAGCCCCATCCAACAGGCCATCTCCTCTCTGTCCCCTTCCCTTCATTACGGAGGACCTTCTCACAAACAGCAGGACTGCATGTACAGGGGCTGGTGTGCTACGTCAAAGACCATGGGGCTGCTTACGGGGATCAAGATAAATGTGCCCTGGAACCAGGGGCTCTTAACCTGAGACCAAGCACGTGTGGATTCCTGTGACGGGAAGGCTGAGGCTCCATGCTCATCATATTCTCAGGGTTATCTGTGACCCCAAAAGAGTTAACCACCATTAAGAACCATGGCTCTCGGGCTTCCCTGGTGGCGCAGTGGTTGAGAGTCCGCCTGCCGATGCAGGGGACACGGGTTCGTTCTCCGGTCTGGGAAGATCCCACATGCCGCGGAGCGGCTGGGTCCGTGCGCCATGGCAGCTGAGCCTGCGCATCCGGAGCCTGTGCTCCGCAACGGGAGAGGCCACAGCAGTGAGAAGCCCGCGTACCGCAAAAAAAAGAAAAAAAAAAAAAAAAAAGAACCATGGCTCTGAGTAGTGGAGAGCCGTATAGCTTCACAGGCTTTAGGGTCAAACCAACTGGGATTTACATCCAGTCTCTGCAACTTGCTAAGCAGTGACTTTGGCCAAGTCACTGACCCCTTAACCCTCAGTTTCCTCATCTATAAAATGGTGGTTACAATACAACCGATTTCGCAGAGCTGCAGTGAGTTTTTACAAGCAAAGCATGCCGCAGAGTGCCTGGCAGAGATTAAGGCTCAGTGAATGGGCCCGTTGGGGTTACTGAGGCGCTGTGGTGGTCAGCCGACAGTAGTACCTCCTTGGCTCTTGCCCAGCCAGGAACACTCCTTCCATCACACAGCGCCCCCCCCACTCCCCCAGGCAGAAACCCAGTTTTATTCAGCTTACTATTTTCATGCAAATGGGCTAACAGAGTCTCCCCAGAAGTTCACCCACAGCCAGGACTTGTTACACCTTGCATTTCAATATTGGGGTCCTTCTCTCTTTCTTTTTCTTCTATCCACATTCCAACCAGAGAGGCAACATCCAAAGCAAGGATGAACCAAGATCTGGACCCTGTGGCCACCCTCTGCAGGGACTCTGGCCTGTTGAACATTTACTCAGTTAATCCCCTTATCTCCCTGTTAATAGTTCAAGGAAAACCAAACAAGGTCCCTTGCCTAAGTCAGCGGCTCCTCATTCAGGGGAGATTTATGTAAACCAACCAAATACTCAAAGGACCAAGGGATTCTCCCCTTTAACCTCCAGGAAATACTGGCACCAAAGGCAGGGTGATGTTGGTCCAGCACACCAACAACGTGCTTCAGTCTAAACCTTGGTGAGTGAAGAAAAGACCCTTCCTCCTGTGTCATGTCCCACCTGATTTGCAAATAAAAGCAGGGTGAGGACTTGGCATTGGTGCACAGGATGACAATCAAGTAGCTTAATGGAGTCTCATGACCCAGGGAAGTGATTAGGACCTTGATGGGTCTGGGTCAAACTGGGAAAGATTTATGGGGAAGAATTATATACCTATCCTTTGTTCCTAGAGACAAGACACCTCTGTAAGCCTCACCTTAACTCTCTGCCCTTCCAGCTAGGTCCCTAGAAGGCGGTGAGAACAGGAAGTAAGGTTGCAATAAGTACACAGATGGAGGGCAAAAGTCTTATCTATCTTCCATAGGTATAGGAATTTCACAACATTTCTGAGAATTGATGGTCTGGATTCAGAGAGATTTCGGTCAAAATTCAACAACTTGCCCAAGATCACAACCTCAGCAAGTGGCACAGCCAGGATCCAAACAAACCCGTCTGCCTGATACCAAGGCCTGCACTATTTCCCTTACACCGTCTTGTCTGCTTGTAATAATTCCTGAGAAAGAATAGCTTATCAGATGAAAAAGCTGAGTTTTCCCTAAAATGTGTACTTCAGTGGGGCTTAGGGTAATGCTTATACAAAATCAAATACACACTTGTTCATCAATCTTTGAGGTTCCAAACAAGAAAGCAGTGTTACCTTCCAGGCCCACAAACTGAGTGTGTATTTCATTGTAAGCTCTTTTTCTTTTTGGTGAAATCAGAAAATCACATCTGGTAGAATGTTTTGACGTTTCGTGGGGTTTTTTAAAACTTGAATATGTATAATGTGTACTAGCAAGTTAGCAGGTAAATAACTGCCACTACGTGCCCTGAGAGACACGGAACCAGACCAAGAACACAATTCAAAGGTGACCCCAGCCCTACCTCTTCCCTGGAGAACTGTATCCTGCACACCTATAGGGCTGGTGGGATGTGGGTAGAGCTGATTAATGACAGGAAAAGTCACTGGAGCCATGGAAGAGAGGTCCCAGCCAAACCTCCCCCACAAATGCTGATCTTTTAGACTGGGACATTTTTGCAGTATTAATCCATCCAGCAAGCCCAGCCAGGAGAGAAAGACTGTGACTGTGGGATAACACAACAACCATATGGGGTAGGTCTTATTATTCCCTTTTTATAAATTTATTTATTTTTTATTTTTGGCTGCATTGGGTCTTCGTTGCTGCATGCAGGCTTTCTCTAGTTGTAGTGAGTGGGGGCCACTCTTCGTTGCAGTGCGAGGGCCTCTCACTGCAGTGGCTTCCCTTGTTGCTCAGTAGTTGTGCCTCATGTGCTCCAAAGCGCAGGCTCAGCAGTTGTGGCACATGGGCCCAGTTGCTCTGCGGCATGTGGGATCTTCCTGGACCAGGGCTCGAACCAGCGTCCCCTGCATTGGCAGGCAGATTCCCTAACCACTGTGCCACCAGGGAAGCCCTATTATTCCCTTTTTATAGAGATGAGAAAACCCAGGTGCAGAGAAGCCAAACCACTTGCCCAAGGTGACATACCTGTGTTGAAGCCGGGATTCAAACCTAGGTAACCTGACACCTAGAGCTTGTGTTCTCAGCCACTACTGTATTCTCTATGCTCACTGAAAAGGCCGTCATCCAAACACATGATTGGGAGTCAGATGACCTGAGCTTTATTTCATCACTGTCACTTGATACATATGTGACCTCGGGCAATTCCCTGCACTCCTCTGAGCCCCAATTTACTTATCAAGAAATTAAAGCAAATGATAGCAATTATAAAGTCCATTATACAAGGTTGTTATGAGAATCATATGAAATAATATTAGTCAATCTGAGATGTTCTACACAAATGCTGCTTAAAATTGTATGTTCCAGGATTTGCAACTGTGTGATAAAGACATAATGCATATGAAAAAGCCCGGCAGGGACCAGATGATAGTGGTATTAAGGTATTGCCTTAGGGGGCTTTTTTTTTTTTTTTTTTTTGGCTGTGTTGGGTCTTAGTTTCTGTGCGAGGGGCTTTCTCTAGTTGCAGTGAGCAGGGGCCACTCTTCATCGCTGTGCGGGGGCCTCTCACTATCGCAGCCTCTCTTGTTGCGGAGCACAGCCTCCGGACACGCAGGCTCAGTAGTTGTGGCTCACAGGCCCAGTTGCTCTGCGGCATATGGGATCTTCCCAGGCCAGGGCTCGAACCCGTGTCCCCTGCATTGGCAGGCAGATTCTCAACCACTGCCCCACCAGGGAAGCCCAGGGGGCTTTCTTAATTACCCCTTTCTGAGCTATCAGTAAGGTTATTTTACTTTCATGATTGAAAATGCATGAAACAGATGTTGGCTATTATTATAATTACTATTATCACCATCTACTAGGACTGAAAATGGTTTCCTGAGCTCATGCCTCATCAAACAATTGGAAGCCTAGCTTTTCTGTTCCAAACCATTTGCACTATTTCCTAAAGATAGCATCTTGGGAGAGGTCACATTTAGCCCATGCCCATTGCCTGGATTCCGCTTGCCAGCAGTAAGTCTCAGGCGGGATGCTCATATACTCACATTCATGTTGTTCATAGGGTGGGTAGCTCAGCCGCACGGAGATCAGGATCAGGAAGATAAACAGAGGCCAGGCCACTTCCAGCAACAGCTGACACTGAGTGGGAAGTAAGACAGAGCACCGTGAATTAAACAAACAAAACAACATGGAAGCCTAATGCTACTGAGTTTTGGGAAATCCACAAAAAAAGTTAATTAAACAATTGATCAGGACTTCCCTGGTGGCACAGTGGTTAAGTATCCGCCTGCCAATGCAGGGGGCATGGGTTCGAGCCCTGGTCCGGGGAGATCCCACATGCCGCAGAGCAACTAAGCCTATGAGCCACAACTACTGAAGCCCATGTGCCGAAACTACTGAAGCCCGCGCACCTAGAGCCCGTGCTCCACAACAAGAGAAGCCACCGCAATGAGAAGCCCGCACACCGCAACGAACAGCAGCCCCCGCTCGCCACAACTGGAGAAAGCCCACGCGCAGCAACAAAGACCCAACGCAGCCATAAAAATAAATAAATAAATAAACAAACAAACAATTGATCAACTTCTCCAGCCTCTCTTACCACTCTCTAAGCTTTGATAGTACTGAATTGTTTGCAGTTCTCACCTTATAACTTACTATTCCATACCTCTGTGTTTTCCCTACAAAAGGGAAGATGCTTCCCACCCTGCTTCATCTGGCTCACTTCCACTCATCCTTCAAGATTCAACCAGGCACAATTTCCTTTACTAAAATCTCAGGCTGAGCTGGAAGCCCTTCTGCTGTGCTCCCAGAGTAACCCATGCATCCTCCTCCCATAACAGTTTCCCTGAGCCCCTGAAATCATGTTTTTATCACTGACTTCCTCACTACAATATGAGTACCCTGAAGGCAAGCAGTGGATCAAGTCATCTTTGCATCTCCAGCCTTAGCATAGTGTCAGGTATGTTATGACCATTTGTTACAAGAAGAGGGCCAGGGCAACCTGCTGTGCTAAATACACACCACCTTGGCTCTAAAGGAACACACAAAGTTGCCCCCTGCAGGGCTGAGAATAGGGCTCCAAAGGACAATGGAAATTCACATGCAGTTCCATAGTGACCTGTGTGCCCCCAGGACTGGAAAGATCTGGGAAGAGTGCAAAGTCCTTCCCCATCCACCAAGATCTGGTCACCACCTTCTCCAGTGGGTTAGAAGATCATTAAACATATGTAACTGTGATCCACCAGTTAAAGCAATGGGGTTTCTCTAAAGGAAAAACCTGCCTCAGTGAGTTACCAGGGGATAAATAAGCACAGGGACAGGATGGAAATCATGAGACATAATCTAACTGAACCTGTGGTGTTCGGACAACTAGTTCCACGGCCTGAAGCCTCACCTCTTTCATTCCTTTCAGTTCTGGACTCAGATGTTCTAATTAGGATGAACACCAAAGAGCCCAGAATAGTCACGGGCCCTTGTGGTTGAGAGTAACTACAACTGTGGCTTCAGAGCCAAGAGAATACTGATATGAAATCCCTCCTTTTATTTAAACAGAATTTTTTTTGATCCCCAAGTCCATATATTTTTATTGTGGAAATTTTGAAATTAAAAAAAAATACAGAAAAGTAGAAAAAAATAAATATAAATCACCATTAATCCTACTTCCTGGAGATAATCCCTAGTAAATTAAGCTAACAATGGTTCTCCATTAATATTTTTTGTCTTTTTTTCCTATTCATACATAAATAATAAATTTTTCTCTACAAAGTTGAGATTATACAGCATACATAATTTTGTATCTTGCTTTTTCATTGAACATCATACTGGGAGTGTTTTCCATGACATAAAATACTCTCTTAAAGTATGGATTTTAATGGCCACTTGATACTCCATGCTGTGAATAGATCATAATTAATTTAACCTTTCTGCTTCAGATTGGTTTTAGCTTTTGTTTATTATCTGTCACTGGATTTCTGGTATTTTACATTCCAAAGACCTTTGATATGGTTCCACATTAAACTCTTTTTTAAATCTTCTTTTTAGAAGGAAATACATGGATGAGGACAGTGGATGTCCTAGGATGATAAGAACGTGGGTGATTTTTTAAAACACCTTCCTGTGTTTTCTAAATTTTCCATAATGAGCATGTATTACTTCTCTAGTAGAACAACAACAACAACAAAAAAACCACTGTTACCATATAACTATGAAGAATAATTTGCTCTAGATAGCACACCAGGGGAAAAAAAAAAAGACAAATGGGTCCTTCTTTGGAAGAAAGCATGCTGTCAATGGGGTCTCCAAGACCAAAGATGGGGCTGGTCTTGCTAAATATTTCTGTAAATAATCCCAAAGAGGCAACACACAGTGAAATCTCCAAGCTTTCAAATGACATTCAGCCTCCTCTACCAGTTGAGCTGCAAATCCCTCCTTGGGCTCCCCAAGTACACTGAGCCTCTACCAGCACTGGGCATAGCAGGGGCTCCTCCTCCAGTGTCCCTTTCTTCTCGCTGAGCCTGCCGCATGATAAGGGCTTTAAGAATGTGTGTTGAGTGAGAGAATGAACTGAAGTTTACAAAATAATAAAGATGGAAATGTAAGTCAGTTGAGCCCTTTGGGAAAGCAACTTGGCCATATGTATTCAAAAGATATGTTTATTCCCCTTGACCAAACAATATTCCTAGAAATTCATCCCACAGAACTAAGTTTAAAATATCAAAAAGCTATATACACTAAGTCACTCATTCATTCAAACACTGTAATTGCAAAATATTGGAAACAACTTAACTGCAGAACAATAGAGAAATGATTAAATATGGCACATCTACTCAACAATACATTATGCAGTCACTACAACAAGGTTTATGAAACACAGACACTATTAACCATATAATATTAAGTGAAAAAAGTGGAACACAAAATTGTATGCATTTCAAGCTTACAGCTAAATAAAATCACTCACAAATGTTAACAGACGGGAGTAAAACTTCCAAACAACGGTTTAACTGTGAATAAATTCAGAAAAGAATAATGAAATAGGAAAAAAAAACAAAAACCAACAAAACCAAAATTAAATGAAGAGTATGAGTAAGATAGTCATCAACCTTGAAGCTCTGAAGCTACTATGTGTACTTTTGCGATAAATAGTAGCTACCATTTACTTTTTTTGAGTCAAGTGTGTAGCAGGCACATTATATATGGATTATTTCATTTAAGCCTGCAAACAACCCTGAGATGTAGGAACCATTATTGTCTGTATTTTATATGTGGCAAGACTAAAGCTCAAGGAAGGGGAAGTCACAGAGAAAGTCAGTGGCAGGGTTGAGATTACCAGCTAGTTTTGCCCAACTCATGTGGCCTAGGTAGGAAATGACCCCACTAGGCGGCACAGTCAAAAAATACCAACAGGTTCCACAGAGGTAAAATGAGCTCATGGCCTATAGGTTTATGATAGTTACAGCCAATCCTGAGCACCTACTGTGTACCAGGGATTTATATAACTCATCTCTAATATTTAGATAGTGAAGAAAGTAAGATTGGGGCAGGTTATGGGCCATACATAGCCTAGTAAAAGAGTGCACCAGAGTTTGAACCCAGATCTACTGACCCCGACGTGCTTTTGCACCCATCATCCTGCCTCTCACAGAGCCATGTATGAGATATATACCTTACAAGATGGCCACTTAAGAGGAGTCTGGCACTCACCAGCCCTCCTGGGCACTGATCTGACCCAATGAATCAAAGTTTATGTTCCTGGACATCTCTGTAGCCCCACATCTAGGATCCAATAGGGGAGCAGATGATCAAAATATGTTGATTGATTGGAAAAAAAAATGAATGGATCTTTCCCATGGCACTGATAGCAAAGAGCACAAAGAAAATCTTGCAACTCAGTTTTAGCAACTGAAGCCAGTGCGTGTAAGCAGACTAGGGAAAGAGGTAAGGAAAAGATTGCCAACCATGACAGCTAACACTTAAATAGGTCTTACCATGTATCAGTGTTCTAAGTGCTTAACATAGATGAACTCATTTAATCTTCAAATAACCCCATTAGCACTATTATAATACCCAGTTCACAGATGAGGAAACTGAGGCTGAAAGAGTAAATAAATTGTCCAAAGATACAAACCTGGTAAATGGCAGAGCCAGAATTCAAAGCCAGTCCAACTCAAGGGTGTGTTCTTAGCCACTGTGCACCCCAGCCTCCTTACCCCCTGCCCCATCTAGATACCAGAGTATCTAGATCTTGATCTTTATAAGCCATGCTGAGCTGAGATACTAACATGTATGAATGAATGAAGAGACCATCTCCAAGAGCCAGCACTCAAACCAGAGAACTTGTGACACACAATTCTCTCCGTGCACTTTTACTCTGAACCTCTAAAATTATTTCTGTCATTGAACATAGAATTTACCTTCCAAACTCAGGGGGCTGTTCTAGGTACTACTTTTCCTAATAGCCTCCCTCTAGAAACCCAATTTGACTTCTGCCAGGAATGCCATTCTGGCTCCACTCATTGTCAAAATCAGATTTCTCCCCCATCTCTAAGCTTAGCTCTTTTCCTTCAGAATAGGCCCTCATAAATATTTGGGTTGGCCAAAAAGTTCGTTTGGGTCTTCCATACCAGAGGGAAAACCCAAACGAACTTTTTGGCCAACCCAATAGCTTGGAAATAAGACTGATGCTTTACTGCTACACACTCCTATAGAAAACTAGAAAACTCTTCTAAATCTTAGTCTGATGATACCTACCCACCTCCCTCCACACCTGCCCCCACCATGAGGCAGAGGAGATGGAGAGGAACACCATGTTCAAAAGATGCTTCTTACCAAAGTTAGAAACTCAGAAGCCTTCTTTTAGGTTGGGTATTAAAACAAAAATTCTAATGTTTCAGTAAATTGCTACACTGAGCTGCTCTGGGGACTTTCCACCTTGTTATTCCTCAGCAACAACATGGGGATAATATGAGTGGGCGTTTCTAGAGCAGGGTTTCTCTCAACAGCACTATTGACATTTGGGGCCAGATAAGCGTTGTAAGGAGCCCTCCTGTGAATGGAAGAATGTTTCCCCCATCCCCGGCCTCCGCCCGCCAGAACCAACAGTACCAACCACCCCTGGCCAGGACTGTAACCACCAAACAATGTCTCTAGACATTACCCAATGTCCTTGGGACATTAAAATAGTGCTAGGCTACTTTTAGAACTTTATAAGGTAATACGATTCAATGGGGAAAAGAAACAGATGAAAATATGAGAGACTATTCTGAGAGGTTAAAAAAGTAAAATGTGAGACAATGAATTTTCCCAGTTAACGGGATGTTCATCAAAGCAGTAGCACACTCTAGGCTATATCAGCATCACGATGAAAAATACTTAGCGATATATACCTCAATTAAGTCTGGAAAAATTAAAGTGAAATCTTAAAGATCAAATCAGAGAAATGCTGGAGGGAAAAAGAAATCTGAAAACCACACCTGCCCTCCCAGAACTGTAAAGCCTCATGTGGTGATGGTGGATTTTTAAATTGGTTTGATCCTTCGGAAGGACATCTGATCCTATATGTCAAGGGCCATTTCCTTGGACCTAGGAATCATACTTCTGAGATTTTGGCCTCAGGGGGATAATATAAAAATAAGAAAAGGCTATGTGTATAAAGTCTTTATAGTAGTTTATGTATAACAGCAAACACGGGAAACATCTGAATGTTGGCAATAGGGTATGGACTTACAAAATAAAAACTGCATTGATGGATTACTGTAACGCTACCAGGAATGTCAGTGGCATTATCCCATGGCAGATTTGGGCCCAAAAGATCCAGCCCCTCCTCTTACTAATTTACTAACTTATAACACTTTCTTCACCTGTGGAACAGAAATTGTAATGCATACCTCTCAGAATTGCTGGGAAAATCAAGAAGATAACGGATACAAAAATACTTTCAAAAGTACAAAACACAGCCTACACATCAAGAATCATTATTATAAATATGTAAATTATTTGGAGACATGGCAACATATATGCCAAATGATGTTGAATGAAAGAGGAAAACAGAGCACAAAATGGTATGTATGTATGTATGTAATGATTATCATTGTCTCCTTGGGCTGTCGTCCTTCAAGTCCCCTCAGTGCCAAGGACCACACCCTCTGACCCTCGTCATCATGACCTACTACCTCAGGGACTCCTTCTGCACGTAAAATAAAATTCAGCTGCCCTTGCTCAGCTCCATGGCTGCATGATCTGCCCCTGCTGACTCCCAACTCATCCCCAGCCAGTCTTCCTTCAGTGCCACTGGCTTTCCTGTTCTTTGACTCCAGAACGTGCGTTAGGCCCGTGGCCTTCACACCCTCTGTCTCTCTGCCTGGAATCCAGTGGCCTGACGGCTGAGCTCCCGATCTTCCCCTGGCTAACTGCTGCTCGAACTTCAAGGCTCTCAGCTTAAATGTCATGACCTCCTATTCTAAATTAACTCCCTATCCACAGCCTGGTAGTACCTAACATAGCAGGACAGTTTGGTTTTTTTCCTTCATAGCACTTATCACAGTTTGTTATGAGATTTCTACTTATGTGATAATGTGCTTCATATCTGCTTCCCTCACTGAACTGTAAGCTCTATGAGGGCCGGGATCCTGCCTGTATACCCAGCACACTATCTTACGTGCAGGTAGATGTTCAATAAATATCTATCCAAAGGAAACAATAAATGGCTATTTGTTCTAACTTTCCTCATTCTAAAGAAGTGGAAACTAAAACTCAGGAAAAATGTGTTTCCCTGAGCCATTGAGACATAGAGTGGCCAAGCTGGAATGAGAATTGAATTAGAATTAGATAATAATTAGAATTCGTATCTGGATTTGAACCAGCAATGCCAGGCCAGGACTAAGGACAGGAAAGAAATGTATCAGGTGAAATTGGAAGCCGGGAGGAGGTGCAGAAAGTTTGCATCTATGCTATGAAATTCTCTAGTGGCTCTTAAATGAGGAGTCTTAATTTTTATTTATTTGATAGCTTATTCCTTGTCATTAAACAATCCCCAAATATTGATATTCTTAATATTTATATATGCAGAAATTAGAATTATCTATGTTCCCAGACACATAGCTAGACAGATCTAAATGAGAAAATTAATGGCAAAGGCAAAAAAGAGAGGCCATACGGCCGTACTCTGTCCCATCTGTTCCGTGGGGACCTTGGCCTCTGGCTCGGCCTAAAACCAGATGAGGATCCGGAGAACTCTGAAGCCCCTCGCCCTTCCTGTCCCAAGCCCTGTTTGTGCTCAGTGACTGCCACCCACACAAGTTAACTGTTACTTTGGACCCAAACTGAGCTTTGCACCCAACTTATGCAACTCAATTTCAACGTATTCTTTGCCCAACAGGAACAGTGGAAATCTACCCCTGGCTGATGGTCCCCATAAGTCTGCATAATGGGAGCACAAGAGAGAGGTCCCCAGGATTCATTAGCAAACAAGGACACAGAGTGAAAGGGCAAACGGCCGCCTTTCAGGAAGGTTGCTCAGGGTTTACTGTTCAGCACCCAGCTTTTACATCTTTCTTCCCATCTCCCTGCACACAAGGCCCCTATAGCAGGGGAGCCTCTTTGAGACCTGTAAACTAATGGCCCATTTAATGCATTTACCCCCTGTTCAGCAAATACTTATTAAGCATATCCCCGGTGCCAGGCTCTGGAGCCATGTGTGTACATCCAGGATCTCAGAAGGAGGAAATCAGGCGATGGTTTTCCATACACTGTGGGCAAGAACTATTTGGAGCTGCTAACTTCTTCCCCTGCCTACTGGGCAGAGCTCGTTCTGACTGTGTGAGCTAACAAAGTGGTACCAAAACCCTAAACAGGTTCCACTGTCTATAAAACAATATATCTAGAGATCCAAGCCAGGTGGATTGGGAAGTAGCCACAGCCAGCACTTGAGATCCATGGGCATTAAATCTTTTATGCAGATAAGGCAAAGCCTGCTCAAAAAGGGCCTGTGCCTGTAGGGCCACCAGGAAATTGGTTCTGGTGCTACTTCCATGACCCACCCACTCTGGACCCCTGTCCCCTACCCCAAACCCCAATCCCATCAGCTGTACAAGAAGCAGGTCAGATCTTTCCAGCTCTGACAACCTAAGCATGTGCAACCTGAAATAAACCACCCTCTGTTTCTGGTTTGGCAAAATACATTTCCTGTAGAAATCAGGAAGGGAGGACAAGCTAGTAGGCAGTAGGTGTTAACACCTAGAAAAGCCCTTTTGTGTCAGGATACTGTCTCCCTCTTACTCTTTCAACAAGAACTCTGCCACAAGGCCAAAAATTACCTTTGACTAAGCCCGCCTATCTCTCTACTCGTAATGCTTTTTAAACTGATAAGCAATATTGAGCAAGAAGCAGCAAGACTAGTAAAGACTGGCCCAGCCTGGATGGCCCAATCCCAAATCCTGTTCCAGGACACTGTGCTCCTGATTCCTTGGTTGACCTTGAGGAAATCCCTTCCCTGCTTTGTGCCTCAGTGTTCTTATCTGTAAAATGACAGGCTTGGGTTGGACTGCCCTTGAGACCTTGCATCACTAAGATGATATAGTTCCTTCCACTACTCGCCAGCTAACGGACACAGCACAGCAGAGACAGTTGCCTATCACGTGGGCTGCTGCCACCATGATGAGAAGAGGCAGGGGACCTGGACCACACAGTAGCTAAGAAATGAGACTAGGAGGTGAACGTATAGGTCTTTGGAACACCAGGACCTGGGCAGAGCCATGGGAGGCAGGGGCAAAGGCAAGAAAGAGGTTAGAAACTTCAAGACTGAAGATAGAAAAAATAATAATACCACTGAAGAGCAATCTGACATAGTGGTTTAGAGAACCAGCTCTAGAGGCACACGTATACACACATATCCATGAGGGATTATATATGAGTTCTATGTCAGGATTTTAAAATTTTGTGTTTTCATTTCAATGGTCATCTAAGCAAATGTGAATAAACATATCTGGATTTTTCTGAATGCTTACTTTATAACCAAGTTCTGGCACAAGATTTCAAGCCTCAGTTTATATTTGTGTTTGTGACTGTGTTAGCACCAATATAATTGTAGCAGACCAATGAGAAAGGCACAGATGCAGATGCAACTTGTGAATGATGAGACTGGACCAAATGAAAGCCAAATGATATCAAATGAAGGTCACTGGAAAAAATGATTGGAGAATTGAATCATTAGCACATAGTAATATAGACTGTCTAAACTCAAACGAATAAGGATTCACTACCATAGTCACATTGTTACCTATAATATGGTTCAGCTATACAGTGTCAGCTGCCTTACCACATTAACAGTCCTGGTTTTGCAATTTTGTTTGCAGTTAATTTGTAAGTTTGTATGGGTCATATGGCCTGTAAGAATAAGGGGTTTATATCTAGTTTCACATATGTTCATATTTAAGTAACATTATAATAAAAAATAAATTTAGTGAACAGAGGAGGACCTTGACATTTTTGTTCTTTTAAAGAAGGGCCAGCCAAGCATTAGTCTAGTTTCAGAAACACTGAATTAAGTTATATCCAAGATCCCTTACAGCTCTTTGAGTCTAAGAAAGATGAGCATTTCGCTTGCAGATGTGTTAAGCTTCATGAAGACAGCCAAATGGGGATGTAGGTTTAGAATTCAGGAAAAAAGGCAGGGCAGGAAACAAACATTTAGAAGCCTACTACAGAGAGGTGCAGCTAAGCCCAGGAGACTGGACGGGATCTCTAAGAGTGTTCAGAGAGGGAGAAGCCAAGAGCTGATGTCGGAGCTTCAGAGAGATCACCGGGCCTTATAGCCTTTATCTTCTCATGGAAAAATACCATTCAGCGGAGAGTTAAAGATGTCCTTCTCGAGATTACTGAAAGGATCATTGTCCCATCCAGAAGTGAATGGCTTAGAACCCTCCACAGAAATAAAACAAATCTCAGTTTTATATTCCTCCAGCTTTGCAGTCAAAGCTGACAGGAGAGAGTCCACACTGACACTAACAGATCCAGCCTCTGATCTCTAAGAGCTGGGCCACGAACTCACTTCATTTCCACTGCCCAGAAACCATTAGATACTCTTGGAGAGCCAGGTGGCCCCCAGGGCTGCAGCAAAAGTTAAGAGGAAGATGGCAAAGGGGCAATTCTGTGCCAGATTCCAGAGGTCAGAACTCAGGCCTGGGTACTAGCACAAACCAAAGCTATCATTTCTGCCTGGTTGCCAATCTGCCCCCTACGATAAGCGACGGGGCTTGATCAGGACCCTACATACAGTCCCGTGTCCACCGGGGCCAGATTCATTCAATCGCTTTGAGAAAACCAAGAAGACTCCCTTTCCCCCCTCCTCCCCTCCCAACTCAAAATCAGGAAGAAAAGCATGGGAGAACCCCCAGAGAAACCCAGGCTTACTGTTTGTCTTCTTCTGAAAGTGAGGTTCTTCCACAGCAGCAACCTCAGCTGAGGCCAACAAGCCATGTTACCTCAGCCAACACCACAGAGCCTGCGTGAGGCTCGGGAGCCCGTGGAGGAAGTGGCCGGAGCTCACAGTGGGGACGCTGTGGCTGGTCATTAACTGAAAGATAAAGCAAGAGGGGAGAGCGCCGTCAGTTTTTGCTGCAAAGCTATACGCCAGTGAGGGCTGTTGCACCAGCCCTCTCACCTGAGCCCTCAAACCCAGCTCTGCCTCATGACTACTTCTCCATAAGGCATGAGTCCCCAACTTCTAGCCTTGAGGTCTCTGGTAAACAGGGATTCTGGAGGTTTTCTGGCAGTAGCCTGGGAGTGAGTCATTATTATCCCAATCAACTGAGCTCCACTGGTGTGATCATTTGGAAATGAAAAATGCACTTATGAAGGCAGACCTACGTGAGCAACCTTAGGTGGCCAAAACCCTGAGATTGCAAAGGGCATATTGGAATCCCAGAGACCTGCCTCCCTTCTCTAAGAAAATGCCTCCCCTCTCAGAAAATGTCAGCAGCATTTATAAATTTTGCCTTGAACCTGGAGTGACTTCTGCTATTCCCTGAAATTTGCTGCAAACTACGCTTTCATCTAGCCCCAAAGTTGAGTCCTTCTGGTGATAAATGGCACCATCGATAAAGCAGTTTCCTAATCTGGAAAACGTCACAGCGTGTCTTAGATGTGATGATGTCTTAGATGGTGTGAGTAAACACCAAGGAAATGCCATGGACACCTGGCTCCCGGGTGATAAGGACAACACCAGTGCTGTGTGTGTGTGGAAAGAAAACAATATCGCATTGAGAAAAACAAGGCAGCTAGGGCAGACGGAGAGCATCACCCGTGAAACTGACAAGCTCCCATTGTCCAGACATATGCACACTTCTGGCCTTGCTACACCTGCACCTGCACACAGGGCCCACCTACTCCTCGTCAGGTGTCACAGGTGCCTCCTTGGAGGACTGTTTTGCCATCCTGGGGGTGGGGGGGGTTCTCATAAACAGGGGATACAACCTTCTGTGTGTCCCTGCTGCCCCCTCAACAATGGTATTCATTTAATTCTGGAATAATCCCAGGTAGTCATACTAAAATTAAAGTTGGGGAAAGGGTGAAAAATGAAAACTGGAAGAAGGGAGGGATGCACAGGTCAAAGCTAGGCCCTGATGCCACTTCACAGTCATGAACGCTTAGCAGAAATCAGAAACCGGCTTTACCTCTAAAATGGCTCATTTAATCATTGTGGCCTCTGGTGGAGTAGAGGTGGGATATTAGGCCTGAGGAACAAACAGCTAAGAATGTAGTGGCCACTTGTGCATACAAAACCAAGTACTGGACTAAACGTCTGTGGGTCCAAACAGACCTCAATGCAAAGGGTGATCTATAGCAGGATTTTACCGTCTTGGTCCCCACCCAACAAGGACCTGGATTAAAAACTTCTACAAAAGAAGAGGGAATGGAAAGAGTCTGCAGTGTCTGAGAAGAAGGACTGACTCTACTATTATGTATTTTAATTAATTCATTGACAAGCCAATGAATCAGGGATTCCTCTGAAATAGTCAAGTCTTAGGACCTATTTCTTTTTTCTTTTTATTTATTGATGTATTTATTTGGTTGCACTGGGTCTTAGTCGCAGCAGGTGGGCTCCTTAGTTGTGGCTCTTGGGCTCCTTAGTTTTGGCACATGGGCTCCTTAGTTGCAGCAGGCGGGCTCCTTCGTTGTGGCTTGGAGGCTCCTTAGTTGCGACTCACCGGCTCCCTAGTTGTGGCATGTGAACTCTTAGTTGTGGCATGCCTGTGGGATCTAGTTCCCTGACCAGGGATTAAACCTGGGCCCCCTGCATTGGGAGCACGGAGTCTTAACCACTGCGCCACCAGAGAAGTCCCCTTATTTCTTTTCTTTATCCTTTGCTCAGCAAACCTCTAGATGGACACAGGTGCCGCGCCCCTGAAAAAAATTCTCACTCCAAAAAGAAGAGTTAAATCAGCACTGTGTCCATCCACAATTTGTTGTTTAAAGATGGCAACTGGCCTCCAAGCGCTGAGAGCCAGAATTCGATTGTGAGCTGCGTGCTTGCAATCCCAAATTATTTTGAAAGTGGCCTAGGACAGGGCTTGCATTCCAGAAACACAGAAATAAATAATTAGCTATATTTTTCTCATGCAAAAGCTGCTCTCCAGGAATCACTCAGTTAATTTAGAAGCTACAAGAATCTTTTCAGATCACCAAAGTAACAATGAGGAGGTTGAAACACAAGTTTGAAATTAAAAAAGGAATATTAACTTAGCAGAAAGAGAGCCTAGACAGGAATTAGGCCCAGCTTCCGAACTATGTGCCCTTGGCCATATCTTTATGCTCTCTGAGCATCAATTTCCTCATTATAGAATGGGGGTGACAACACCTACCTTGCATGATATTCAATAGATTCAATGAGACAATATAAGTAAGTCCCCAACAAAGTACATGGCACACTGTAAGTGCCAAAGAAACGAGTTCCCTTCTCCCCACTTTTCTTTCTCTGGTCTATCAGTACCCTCTAATAGACAAATGGTTATATCCTGTCTAAACAATCTTTTCTACTCCATTATTTCTAGCAAGTCCGATGTGGGTTTCCAGCAAAGTAGGAAGGATGAAATCAGAATGGCCTAGTGTTAGAGACCCCCAGGCCCAAACAAGGACACAGAATCCCCTCAATCTGAGTGGAGAATCTCAGAGGAAAAGAAGACACGCCTCTATAGAATGTTCACGAGAAGAGAACGGCCAGGAGGAGGTTTTTTGGAGAGTATTTTCCTAAAGCAGAGTTTCTGGGTCTCCAGACATGGATTCCAGCCTCAGAGACCCTCCAGGAGACACGCAGAGAAGTCAGCGAGAAGTAGCCTGGAGCAGCAGTAGAAGGTCCTGCTCTGGCTGTGCTGGGTACCAACAGGCAGGCTTCTTGCCCCACTTCCCCTGCCCACCTTGACCCAGCCCTCGGCCTCCCGCATAATCCCCTCCTCCCACCTCAGGACACGGTGACCACTGCTGGGAGCGATTTTGCCCAAAGAGGAGGGTTTGGCAATGCCCGAATTCCCCTGCTCAGGTAACTGAAGCCCAAGGGACATTTCTACATCAGTTTTCCAAGGAAGCAAACAAACAAACCAAAACCAAAAAGAAGACCGTATTATGTACTAGATTTCTCAATGTTTCAAAGCTAGTAGCACACTCGCTTCTGCCCTTATGCACATTTCCACATTTCCAGTTACTGGCTGGAAAGGGTCCTACTTCACAATCACGGCCAGTCAATAAGCCACCCTCTTCTGGCTCCTGCGTGACCAAAACAGCCACTTCCCCGGGTTCCCTGCCTCCGGTCTTGCCCCCTCCATCCATTCATCACAGAGCAACCAAAGTTATTCCACTAAACCCAAGTTCCAGGTATGCCACTCGCCCACTTAAAACCTCTGCCAGCAGCCCACCGCCCTGAGGATAAAGTCCAGTCCTCACCTTGGTTTAGCTGGTCTCCCCGATGACTCCAGCCTCCTCTCTCACCACTCCCCACCTCCTAAGCCAGGTCTCGCAAAACTACCCACGGCTCCAAATGGACGGCCCTCTCTCCTACCACAGGGACTCCTGTGCACTCCCAGTCCTGAAGCTGCTGCTCCCAGCACTGTCAGCCTAGCCAACTCCTCCTCAACTTTAGGATCCTGTCCTGACCACACTCGGTTAGGAGCCCCTCCTAGGTGCACCCAGGGCAGCCTCTGTCTTCACTTGCATCGTTTCTGCCACTTTCTGAGTCCACGGGACCTCTTTCTTCATAGCAGTTTTCCCCAGCATGCAAGACAGTATCAGGCATAGAGTAAGCCCTCAGGGAATATTTGCTCAATTAATTAACTACAAGATGGGCATGAGAAATAAGGATTCAGGATGGAAGGGTGGTGGCATTCCTGGGCCCGTGATAACCGGTTTCTCAAGCTTGATTAACTGATTCAGGCAAATTGTCCCTAGGGAGGGGGCTCTATGTTCACCACACACTTGTGACGGCCACAAGGACTGCTGAGCTTCCCAGGTGACTCCTGGGACACCTGGGAAAGTGTAACTGAATCTAGCTAGGCTTCCCACTAATAGGTTTAGCTAAGGCCCTCCCAAGGCCAGAGGAGCCATGAAATCTGCTTTCTCCCCACCTTCATGCCAAGTCCTAGGTGCTCCCTCTCTAGGTCTTTGCATCAGTCACCCAGGTGGATCATGCTTTGCCAAAATTCAACATAGTTCCATACTCTAACCTTTTTTGTACAGCTTGACCTTGAGGAAGCGACTGTTCAAATCTTTGGCCAATTTAAGAAAAAAATTTCACTTCAAGTGCCACTGATATTCTAAAATTATTAATACCTAGAGAATACCACAGCCTGCTGAACCATGACCTTCTCAAATAAGCAAAGATCATTAGTTGCAGAGAAATGCAAACTAAAACCACAATGAGATACCACTGCATACCCACTAGAACTACTGCAATTTTTAAAATTGAAAAATGTTAGTATGTGGAGCAACTGGCGCTCTCATACATTGCTTGTGGAAATGAAAAATGGAACAGGCACTTCGTAAAATACTCTGGCAGTTTCTTGTAAATTTATGCACAGACTTATAACCCAGCCATCCCATCCCAGGTATTTACCCAAAAGAAATGAGAGCATATGTTCACACAAAGACCTGTATGTGAACATCTATAGAAGTCTTATATAGAATAGCCAAAACTGGAAACAATCCGAATGTCCATCAATTAGTGAATAAATTAAAATGGAGTATCACTCAGCAATAAAAAAAAAAAGGACTACACTACTAATACATGCAACAGCATGGGTGAATCTCAAAAGCCTTATGCTAAGAGAAAAGAGCCAGACACAGTAGACTACATACCGTATGAGTCTATTTGTATGACATTCTGGAAAGGTGAAACAATGGGGACAGAAATCCTATCAGTGGTTGCCAGGGGGTGGGGGAGAGGACAGACTGCAAAGAACATTGAGTGGTGGAAATATTCTACACCACGACTGTGGTAGTGGTTATACAAATACTATACACATTTATCAAAACTCATCTAACTGTACATGCAAAAAGGCCAAATTTAACTGTATGTAAATTATATATCAATAATTTGATCTCCCTCCCCCCAAAAAACTTGTGTTCTATGACAATAATTAACATACTCCAGAAGTCAAATCATGTCTTGGAAGACCTAAGTACTGCATAGTGTAAAGCTTGACTATTGTGTGATTCCCTAGGAAGGTAAACAGTGAATAAAATCTTCACCCCCTGTTCATTCCACAAACAACTGCAGCCTTAACTCTGCAAGGCTGCCATTAGCCACAGCAAATATTAACTGAATGCCTGTTATGTGCAGGTGCTGTTCCAGACATTGGAGATTCAGCAGTGAACAAAAGTGGCAAAGTTCCTGCTCTCATGGACCTTCTATTCTAGCAAGGAGGTATAAAACAGACAAATAACAGTGTGTGGTTAAGGCAGTGGGTGATAGGAGTAATGAAGAAAAATAAAGCAGAGTAAGCAGGCAGAAAGTAACTGAGGGGTGGGTAACTCCTTTCTTTAGGACAGTGAAATGAGAGTGTGCCATATGCTACTGGCAAAAGGGTCACCAAGTGACAGCTGGGATCGTGAATTCTTTTAACTTTTCCCTAAACCAAAACCTGAAATGTCAGACAGACTCAGTGATGCTGGCGAAAGAAAAAATATAGGTTCATAGGAAGCCTGGTGCCATGGGGGGAAATGACGACCCCAATCAGCACCTACTGCACTGCTCCCCCAACCCCCTTCCTCACCAAAACATTTGGCCCTTTTGAACTTCACATGTAAGTTTCAAAGAGCATGAGAAATATAAAGAAGAAAGGAGGAAAGAGGAAGAGGCAGACATGCTAGAAAGACAAGGTGGGAGGGTTTTTTCCCACTTAGTGAAGTCAAAAGGAAAACAGGAACTACACCCCGTGACTGCCTTCTACCCTCCTAGAGCATGAAATCTGTCTACAGAAACATAGTAAGGAAAAAAACTTCATGTGTTTACACTGCTACCCGAAACTCTTAGTTTGTGCAGTAACCAAGGGTTGGTTGGTCTTTTTCCTTCCTGCAAGAACGCTGTGAGCACGTGAGACTGAGCTTCTGTCAAAGGGTGGGAGCCAACCCTCTAGCCTGCTTGCTCCAGGAGAGGACGGTCTCCAGTGGGGACCACACAGCCGCCGTTTCTCACTGGAGCAGAGAAGTCGGCTCCACAAAGCAGAAGAGACAACCTTGCGCAAGGCCATCCCCCAGCTGATAGAAAGAGTTCACTGTGGCTTTGGAGACCCACTCCCACCACACCCCAATCTTATAGAGAAGCCAAGGCCCCAAAAAGCAAGTGGCCTGCCCAGACTCACCCCCTAGAGTTAGAGCTGGCCCCCAGGTTTCTCAAGAAATAACTTGTCAACAACTGTTCCCACTTTCCCACTACTATATTCCTCCTACAATTCTGCTTCTTCTTCTGAACACATTTTTCCTATCAGTTCTACCCAAAGAGTTCATACAACGCAAATATGCAGTCAGCAATTAATTTTCGTCTTCCAAAACCAGTGGTTTTATGACAGCTATTTCTCTAAATTTTAAACAAATAAATAGATAAATAGATAAATTTGTGTGTGTTCTTCTTTGTTAGACAAATTTCCCCACAGTCACCAGAAGTGAGATAGAAGTTGAAATCTGTGACAACAGCGATCAGCATCTCTCCTGACAAAACTGTTTCTAGATGTCTTATCTCAATAAATAACTAGCCGTTAACAAAAGCAGGAGGTGGATTTACGGCAGGATTTAACTCTATCACATATGAATTGTAGTAAATGTGTTGGCGGTAAAGCTCAACGAATGGCCTCTTCATGAGATGCTGATGCAAATGCAAGGATCACAGGTGTTGCTGCATCTCATCTCCAGAGAGATGTAGAGGGTCCTGAAGAATGAAGATATGAAACCTGTAAGCCCACCAGAGCATGCTTGCTTGGAAAAGGTCTGTTCTTTAATTGCCTCTCTGAGTATATGTCTCTGGATCAGTAGCCACATTCAGGGAAAAGGCTAGTGAAGTTACTGACAGTCAGAAAACCAGGCTGGAACAGGCTCATTGCACCCATGACTGAAGACAGGACACGGCTGCCGTGGTGGAAGAAGGGGAGTCGCCCCGTGATCTCTCCCAGGCTGAGCCATCAGTTTTATTAAGGCTGAAGTTAATTTGACTGCCTCAGTTTCTTTTCCGGTCTCCAGTTGCCACTGAGCTCTCTACCTGTAAGGTCATTCATGCTAATCCTGAAATTCTACCCCCTCGCATTCCCCAACCATATTGCAGACCCACAAACTCAGTGAAACTGTCCTTAGTTGCCACTAGACCCTTAGAGGCCTGCAGAAAGGCCCTGGGCTGGTACTCAGTGACCCCTGAAACTGTGTTCCTACTTAAACCATAACATTTTAATACTCAAATTTAAGGAGAAAAAAAGATGTAAGAAATCCTCCGAGATAAAAGTCAAGGATAAAAGGAAGCCATTCTATCATTCTCGAAGATTCCTGTCATTCTAGAAGAGGCTCTGCTATCACAATACCTGTTTAAAAAATACAGATCCAATGAATTTTATCAATTCTAACAATCTGTAACTCAAGGGGATATTTTTTAAAGTACCAAATGTATCATACTTACTTATTAGTAACAATAAGTTTATGGATAACTGCACATTCTTGTTTCACCCTGAAATATATATTCAATTACCTGGACAAAAGTATTTGCTAATAGCTAATTTTCAAAATGAGAGTTATGACATGAATACATAAAAATGTAAAGCTAGAAGAGATACATGAATACTGTACAAATCTGTAACAAGCCTTTGAGAAGCGTAATTCCTCATGCTGTCAACAATTCTATTTTAAAGGAGATTCAAAAAGTGTAAATCTATTTCTATCATGTCACTGATATTTGGACAACCAAAGATCCTATTTATCACTCTCAACTGTCCAGTTGTTACCAGCTAAACAATCTCAGGACTTCTAACTCTGACAAGATTCAGGGTTTCTGAAAGCAAATCTGTCCTGTCCCCAAGTTCTTGTTTCATTGTTGTAGAATTATGGAGGAATTCTGACAAAATGCTGGAGATAACCCTTCTTCCCCTGCTGATTTCCACTAAACAAACACAGAGCAACCTTCAAAGGAAGACTTCAGCAAACAATACAACTATTTGCTTTTTCCCTGGTTGGGGATGTGTAGCATATAGAAGAAATGAACCTTTCTCCTAGTAATGAAATACCTGTCAACATTACATGTCATAGAAAAAAGAAATTTCTCAACCATAATCATAATGCCAAAGCAAGAGGGCCCTGCAGGGAAGGAACTATCAAAGTCACAAACACCCTGAGTGATACAGAAACACAAGCAAGCCCACCTCCATGAGCAATCCATTATTTGCGGAAAAACTTGACTGGGTAATATTCCCTGTTGTTGGAGGAGGGTTTTCCAAGAGAATTTTATGATAAAAGGCTTGGTGACTGTATCAACAAAACAACCGCTTTGTTTGGTTTACATCTCGGAAGGGTCAACATCTTCAGATGCTCAACCTTCTCCCAGGCTAAAAAGTGTTTTTTTTGGAATTTTTGAATTTTATTTTATTTATTTTTTTATACAGCAGGTTCTTATTAGTTATATCTATTTTATACATATTGGTATATATATGTCAATCCCAATCTCCCGAAACAGTGCTCAAAGGACTTGGGGACAGACAAACCCAAATCCCTTCACTGCCTTCTACTTCCTGCAGGCCAATGTCGCTGTGCAGCAAACTTCCCCAGACGTCCTTAACTCTTATTTTCTTGAATTAACTGGCCCGGTAGACAGAAGGGAGGTTTTGGAGTCAGAGAAAGCAGGTTTTGAATCCTGACTCTGCTCTGGGACCCTAGGGATTCTGAGTCCCTGTATCCTCTCCATTAAATAGAACAAATAATGTATATAAAATATTTAGCCAGTTCCGGGAACAAAGGAAGTATCCAGCAAACGGCAGCTATTTACAATGATTAGTGCTGCTGACTTCACAGGGTAAAGCATTCATCAAGGATGGGGCACAAAATGGGCAGTTTATTAAAGGAATCTCTCTTCTCCCTTCTTTGTCCACAGACGGCATGATTTCCCCCAAGGGCTTTTCCAGAACACACTGGAACTCTCTGCAGTGCCCAGCTCAGTGGGAGATGTGAAAGGGTTATGCTGGTATCCTCATGCCACTTCTGCCATTGTTGTACCATAAACCCCCGTTTGGGGACCCCACCACCCAGTTATACTATTCTCCCACTCTGGGGGCAGTCAGCTCCTCTGTTCCATGCAGGCCACCGTCCTCCACATCTTTAGCACCCAGCACAGTTTTATTCTCCAGCCCACTTCCTCCAGCCTCCAGGTGAATTACCTATTTGCAATCTGGGCCTTCTAATTCCTCCATCTCTTCAGCTCTCCCTACCATCTCCTCCAGTGTACCAACTTCTCAGCTGGTCCCTGCTAAACTGCAAGCCATGTGCAGCAAGCTACGGTGTCTCAACATCTTACCATCCTCTGCCACACTGAGCCCAGAGCCCAGGACCACTTGGTGCTTGGAAACACTTGTGGAATTTGAAAGCCTCTGAAGTCAGACCTCAGGGATGAGAAAAATTAGTTAAAGCAGGTTCACCACGGTAACATATCAGAAATGTCATTGAAAGTACAGGTTCAGGTAGTCCAAAACCATGACAAAATTTCCAGCTGTGTTCAAAGAAACACAGGTTAAATAGGAGTACATTTAATTTGGTTCTCCCCAAAGCCACTCTAATCTGTTGGGAAGGACATTCATTTTCATGGACTTCATGTGACCAAAGGAGAATCTGTAATTTGCCAGACTGAGGCTCTAGAACCCCTGTAAACATGGCAGCAAACAAGTAAACATGCCAGCTAACAAGAATACCTCCCCTAGGGGCTCAGCCACTGATACAGGACTGTCAGCATTGTTCAGGTGCCTTGAACTCTAAACCCATAGACTCAAGTCAAGAACTCACTCAATGAAGCATATCAACACCTGGATATAATTTTTCCACCTCAACACTTTATTCCTTTTACTGTTGCCAAAACAAGTTATCTCATCTCCAGGCTCTTTTCCATTTCTGGCTCGTAGAATATGTGACCAAACCCAGCAACCTTCTCCAGAACCTCCTCTTTCACCAGCCAGCCCTTGAGACAGTGCAGGCACATGTCATGTGTCCGAGATGCCTCTGTCCCTGCAGCCCAGTGGGGACCAGCTGACCAGGTAGGTGAGGATGTCGTCAGGACTCCACGGCAGGCACAGAGGTACAGGGTCTGAGCCCTGCCCTTCCAGCTTCATAAATGAACTCCTTCTCTATAACAACCGAAACAAACCACTTTGCTGGCTGCCTCACTGAATTAAAGAGGAATAAGACCACAAGTTTAAATTCACCTACCTGTGATTCTGAGAAACAAAAAATGAAGGATGGTAGCCTTTTAAAAACAAATAATGGCAACATGAACTCCATTATTTGAGGTCTGGGAGGATGCTCCCAGAGGAAAATGATCTCTATTATTCCAATATTATCATAATTTTGAGTATTCCTTCTAGAAAGTGCTACTGTCATTAAGATCTTCACAAATCAAATATTTTACGTGCCAGATAAAAAAGTGCTTAAGGAAAGATGAAACTAAACTACTGAGTGGAACTCCTGCTAGCCTCTTTTTCAATTGCGGTTGACAATGGCATTTAAAAATGCACACACTCTCATCTCCCAAGCGACCGTGTGCTAAGTGTCTACATCAGGTGAGCACAGAGTCCCCAGTGGAGCTCCACCTGAGGACAGAGTGCCTTGCTGGTCTCTGCAGCCTCCAGGGGCATATCCACTCCCCTCAATGGAGGCCATTGGAACCTAGTGTCAGACAGCCAAGGAGAAAGCCACACTGTGATCATGTGAAATGGGACTGGAGTTGGAAACTGGAAAATGGCACTAATTCCACTAAATTTGCAAATCCAGCAACAGGACTGACAAATGAATAAACACTACTTGACCAAAGGCTTTCTTTACCTTGAACTCAAGGTCCTTACTATAATTAACACAATCATTAAAGTTAAAAAAAAAGAAAAAAGACCTGATAAACTGCCTTTAATCACAATTAATCCTAAATGGCCAAAATTAGCATAGGGTTTTTATACTTTTGCATAAAGGAAACGCCCCAGGAAAGACTCAACCTTTAGGACTTCTGTGGAGGTTTCCTTCTGATTTGAAAGGAAATCAGAAGGAAATTACAACCAAAGAGCAATGTTTATTTAAGGGAGTGAGAAAAAAAAATCCAGTTGAAAAACCTATTAAGATTCAAATTGGACCAACAGACAGAATAAATGAGGTCAGTTCAATATTCAAAGATTCAGTGTCCATTGTAAGCTGAAAGGACAGACTTAGAGACCCAAGTTCTTTTTTCTCTCCTAAAAGGACACTGTAAATACTACCCTAAATTCTGGTACAGTAGCGAGAAGCCTGGATTAAAGAGGCAAGAAGCTAAGGTTCTAAGTTCCAGTTACTGACTGCTGGGGAGTCAATTTAGGTAAGACATTCTACCACTCTGAGCCACAGAACAGAAAACAAGCTTTTATGATAAATAGACTGGAGTAGAAGGTCTTCTGAGTCTAAGAAAACTGCCTGGAGCTTGGGTTTCAGACACGAGTTTGAACCCCCGGCTCTGCCATTATCGAAGCGTGTGAACCAGGAACAAATTATTTAACTAGTCTCTGTATCAGGTGCACCATCTGAAAAATGGGGCAACCTCAATATTTCCCCAAATGCAGGAAAGCTACACAAGATGAATTTAAGCAGTACTTAAATTCCATGTAGAGGATTTTAGGGGATGGACAGGCACAGTATTAAACACTCAATCACACAATGAGAAAACATTCTTTTCAGCACTTCTTTAGCCTTTGTAAAAACTTTTTTTTCCCTATCATGTATTGGCTTAACAAGACTGCAATATAAGAAGCAAAACCTATTACATTAAGGAGAAAGTTTCTGTTTGATCTTCTCTTCAATGTCTCTTTAACACGTGCTTAATTTCCCTTTTTTAACAAAGTGAGAGCAAGTCTCAGAGTCAGTGCCTTTAGAAAGCAAGTTAATTTATAGACAGACTGTTTAAGAAATAATTTGCTTTCATTCTAATTATTTTAAAAATTACCTTTTATTTGAGACAACTGATGTCAGTTTTCAATTTAGAGAACCAATATAAAGTTAACTTTAAAAAATATATGTATTGATGATTACAGAAGTGTGAGTCCATTGAAATAATCTGAGGGGCTTACACGCTGCCTACCGCAGGATCCAGTTAGGAGAAAATATGGTAATGCAGGGCAAGGCCTAGCCCACACCGAGCTCATCTACCCCCGGTCGAGGGGCAAAATTTCCATCAGTGAGGAATCAGAGTAGAGGGTACAGTGCAAACAAAAGCTGACCACGAAGCATGGCTGTGAGATTCCAGAACGATGAGAAGCCAAAAAATAGCAGGAAGGGGTTCTTAAAGTAGAAATCAGAGAAAAGAGGAAAATCCATAGAGGGAGAGTCAGTTAACAGATAGTTACTGAGTCAGACTACATGCTCATCACTGGTGAGAAAATCCAGAGCAGTGGATGCCTCTTAAAGTCCAGGACAAAGCTGTCAAAATGGTCAGTCTTATGTCGAAGAGCCTTGAATGCCAAGCTAAAGATCGTCATGGTGGCAGATCCTTAAAGTCTTTTGACATTTGTTCAGCACCTGGTATTTACATGGTGTTTGAAAAATATTTGCTGAAGAAATGAATTTCAGTTTAATGGTATTTTTTGTACATTAGCCATAGACAGATACACACACACACACACACACACATTTTTAAAATATTATGTCATCCTCTTCCTTCCTTCGTCCAGTACCAGAAATCACATCTCACCCCAGCTAAGGTAAACTGCCACTTCCATCCCAAGACCCTGCATCTGAGAGTGGAGAAGAGTCTACAGATCAATCTAAAGCCATCAGTCTGTGGGACTTCCTTGGTGGTCCAGTTGGTAAGACTCTGCAGATCCTGCATGCATGCTGCAACTGAGTCCGCATGCTGCAACTAAAAGATCCCACATGCCACAACTAAGACCCAGCGCAGCCAAAATAAATAAATAGAGATAGATAGATAGAGAGAGAGAGAGATAGATAGATTTAAAAAAAAAATAAAGCCATCAGTCTGGGCCTTTACATTCTCTCTGCTTTTCCAAGGAAAGCTGCTGCTTCCATCAATGCTGCCTTTTATGTCAAACTTGGATCATCTAAATACCAGATCCAATTGAATTCAAGCTGTCATCCCCTTGGGGACTTGCTTCTTCAAGAAAACAAGCTTGGCTTGACTCTTGGCAAAAACTATTCCCAACCAGGCATCCCACAGAAATTTTGCAAAGCAAGTGTAAATAGGGATATGAAACCCAAACAACTTCTTAGCAGTTCCTTCCCTCCTCCCATGCCTGCCCCAATCCTGAAAACTCTTGCTCCTTTTTTTTCCCCTTCTTCTTCCTTCTAGTCCTAATCTACTATGATCTCTGAAACAACTAATTCAGAGCAATGCTTTAGAAAACTTTGTGTCTTGCTCATCGACCCCCAGTGAAGGTCTTCTGAGATATTTAGAAATATTTTCATAAGGTTAGTCCAATTCTCATCCTTTCTTGGAGGATGAATGAGTCTTAAAAGTCAGCTTTTTTTTTCCTATCATGTATTGGCTTAACAAGACTGCAATATAAGAAGCAAAACCTATACTCAAAATGGAGATGTCCAGGATGGAGAGTTCAAATGAATATTTTCTTTTAGAGAGATTCTCCAGATGCTGAGTCGGAAATGAGACAAATGTCTCACTGTGTCTCACTACATCATGTTTGTTCCATTGAAATTTATTGAGATCAACCAACCCCTCCTTCCCTTGCATTTCGGATGAAACTCCCCTTTTGGTTCTATGATTCAAGTCTTCATCCACCTAATGCAGATTAAATAGGCAATTCCAACACCCTCAGGCTTCTACCTTCCTCTCCTCCCACCATCTTCTTTTCTTCCATCATCACTCTCATCAAAACACTCATAAAAAAAAAAACAGAAACAAAACAAAACAAACAAAAACGCTCTTTATGCATTCCCTGGGTATTTCCACTCCACCTCTCAAAACCCACACGATCGATCTGTTACACTAATGCTGAGCCTGTCCCTCAGGACATTTCTCTGGGCAGCTCCAATCAAAGAATCATCCTTTTTCCTGAATACAGACATAGAGTTAGAGGACGTAAAAGCTTGAATGGCTCTTTAAAAGTCACGTACTCAGCCGCTTTCATCTCATCAACCAAGAAACTATATCTCAGAAAAGTAAAATGACTTGCCCAGGGTCACATGACTCCTTAGTGTGTTTCTCAAATTACATGTAGAATATAATTACGTCAAATTGTATGTAATTATATGTAAAATTTGGAGTGTACATGCCTGTGTATATTTTTTCTCTAGAGAGAAACCATAGCTTTCATCATATTCTCTATGTAGTCAAAAATCCTCTCCCAATAATTGATAGCCACTGATTAGTTTTTTATATACAAAATTCTTCCTAGGAAGTGTCCCGGACTAAACACCAGTCATCATAAAACATCTTGACTTCAAGACTAGCCAAATAAACTGTTTTGACTTCCAAATGCTTCTTGGAAGTTGGATTTGGCATAGAAAATGTTGCAGTTCTAAACAAATACACACACACAAACAAAATGAATAAAAGAAAAGATCCTATACATAAAAGGTTATTTTGGGTTTTTTAAAAACTAAATTCTATTTTTAAGTAATTAAATTCTAAACTACTTAGTGAATTATCTCATTCTTATTTTTAAAAAATAAATTAATGTGCAAATAGAAGTAGTTTAATGTGAAATGTCACAGACTACAACACTTTCTCAAATCACAGCTGCCTCAAGAAGAGAAATGAAGCTGAATGGAGTCAGAATTGTTTGTTCTACAACAAGTAAACTGGCCTAGGTACATACTAATATTTCTCAGTCTGTCATAAACCTAAACTTAACTAGAGTTTTTCCTCATATAATTCTATTTCTAGAATACAAGAATTTAAAGCATTTTATAAAATGTTTTTTTGTTTTTTGTTTTTTCAGAAAAAGAATCTTTATTTCCAAATGAGCAACTAAACACACAATGGACTCAAATGGCATGTTCCTAAAATTTTCAAACCAAATCCATTTACAAGGCACAGCTTGTCTTGGAATATTTCTGATTTCCTTAGTAAGCACCTTGGTATTACATATAGGCACTATTTCATACCTACTATGATCTACTAAAAAAACAAGTACTTTCTCATCAACACACTTTTTTTCTACTTTGGATCAATACCACTTCAAAGTTTTTTTAGATTTTACCAAGCATTCTAAGCCTTTTTCAATATTTTCCATTGATAAAAAAGAGGGTTTTTTTTTTACTTCTTTAGTAATTAATAGTTAAATCTGATAAAATCTTTTTATTTTTAGATAACTTCACATAAAATGTCCCACATTTTGAAACATAAAGTATTTCAGCCTTTTCAAGTTGTCCAGGTTTTAACTCTTCAAAAGGAATATTAACCAACCAGCTGTTGGTAGGATGGTTGAAGGATCATAGAACCTTCATACTCATTTGATCATCCTTTCTTCATTTCTTTATCCATAGGGCTCACCTTTTGAGAGACAACCTTAGGCATTTGCAATACTGTTTTCTGTAGGTTCGAACATGCTGTCCATTTAAATAGTTCATTAATGACACATTTTTCATCACAAATTATATTTACTTCCCATTTCTGTTCATGCTTTTTCAAAAACTCACAAGAAACTGTTTTATTACTTACTCTTGAAGCAAAATAATCCACAGTTTTGCTGTCCCATATTTCATCAGGCTCATTCCACTTTACTCCACTAAGGAAAGAATGAACCCCTAGCTTTTCTGTGATTATCCCATCATTTTAATTCATCTTTAGAATATAGAAAACCAACATTAGTTCCCCATTCTCTTTGACTTGTTTAAGTCAGCATTTACTGAATCCCCTTCCATATCAAGGAGGGTGAATTAAGGACTAGGAGAATGAATCAAAGCCCTCCTGGAGAAGCACACACTCAAGAAGAAGACAAATAAATGTCAACTATAACAACAACAATGAAAACAACAACAAAAACGCAATTAAACCCATGACATGAATAGTGCTGTGATCCAATCCTATGGGAGCAAAAAAGAAGGGGATAATTAATTTTAACTGTGTGTTGGCAGGAAGGTGTGAATTCAGGAGAGCTTATGAGAAGGATGGCATTTAAATCAGGTCTTAGAGGAGATTTTCAAAATGGAAAAAGACAGGATTTCAAATTTTCTTTTGTTTTAGGAACCAAGTCTTATGCTCCTCAGAGTAAATGATCTTTGCTTTAATACAGCTTATCGTCTCAACAGAATGCAGAACAACCAAAGGCTCTACCTGAAAGCAATTTTACATATGAGATTTTCTTCCTCTGGCTTCAGATATTTCCAAAATGTGCCTCTTTAACAACACCTAAGCTGGTTACCTACCCAGGGAACTATTTGCAGTCAGAAATACCCAAATGAAAAGTGAGACTCATTTTTTGCCTTTTGCTAGTATTTCATTTGTCAAAACTCTGGTATTTTAATGAAGTCCTTACCCTGCTATTAGTAAATTCATGGAAACCAGACTGCCTGGGATGCAGCCTCAGCTCCTCTACTTACTTACAAACTCCATGATCAGGCTACTTACCCTGTCTATACCTCAGTTTCCCCATCTGTAAAATGCAGATCATAAAAGAACCCACCTCATATGGTTCTCATGAGACTGAACTAAATTATTACATGTGAAATGCTTGAAACAACACTCAGCATGAGGTAAATCAACAATAATGTAACTTTTTATCAAGAAGAAATCTTTCCTAAGAGTTTATTTCTAAGGTGCTACACCAATTTAATAAGAAAAAGAGTTTCCCATCCTGCTTCACTTTTATTAAGCTGACTTTGAAACTGTATGTACTTTCTCTTTCAGAGAAAGATGCCTTAAGAAAAGGCTAAATTTGATTCCTAGACAGTAATGGCAGTAACAGAAAAACGGTTTATTTCAGAAGGTCCAAGACATAATTAGGGATAAAACAAGCAGAAGTCATATTGTACAACAACCAATTTTTTAAAATCACCAAAATTAAGACTGACAGCTAACTAATAGTTCTCTTCCCTTTTTCTCTCCTTTTATTATTTATTTATTTATTTATTTATTTATTTATTTGGCTGTGCCGAGTCTTAGTTGCAGCATGCGGGATCTTTAATTGTGGCATATGGGATCTAGTTCCCTGACAGGGGATCAAACCCGGGCCGCCTGCATTGGGAGCTCGGAGTTTTAGTCAGTGGGCCATAGGGAAATCCCTTCCCTTTTTCTTTTGTTCCTTATCCTTTTATAGCCAAATCCTCTGTCTATCCATTTTCTATGCATCACACAGGAAAAGATTTCGAGATCATCATAGACCTACTCACAAATACTTGACTAAAACGAGAGTAAATTTTTCATTTTAAACCAAGTAAAGAATTAGAGTTGAGCCAATTTTATTGTCTGTCCTTTCCATGGTGTTGCAATCCCTACACAACCAATGTCCCAACAAGCTGAAGAGAACTTGGCTGGCCCACTCATAGCAACAAGGGAAATATAACACAGGCTGCAGATTCTGATAAAGACTAGAGCAGATGAATATACCAGAACTCAGCAAGCATCCTCACAAAGTCCTCTGCCCATAGCAACTGAAATTGTACCACCTCACTGCTTAGTGTGGGAGTCAAAGAAATCTGGGGCTCACTGGCTGGGTTCAAAACTTAGCTCTGCTGGGGCTTCCCTGGTGGTGCAGTGGTTGAGAATCTGCCTGCTAATGCAGGGGACACGGGTTCAGGCCCTGGTCTGGGAAGATCCCACATGCCGCAGAGCAACTAGGCCCGTGAGCCACAACTACTGAGCCTGCACGTCCGGAGCCTGTGCTCCGCAACAAGAGAGGGCACGACAGTGAGAGGCCCGCGCATCGCGATGAAGAGTGGCCCCCGCTTGCCACAATTAGAGAAAGCCCTTGAACAGAAACAAAGACCCAACACAGCCAAAAATAAATTAAAACAAAAACAAACAAAAAAAACCCTTAGCTCTGCCACTTGCAAGGTGTGTGTCTGGGGACATGTTCGTTACCCTCTCTGTTTCAGTCTGCAAAATAGGGATAATAAGTGGATTTGTTGTAAAATTTAAAATAGTATTTGAAAAACATTTGTATCAGTACTTGGCACCTGGTGCTATTTAACAGTGTCTATTAAATAAATATTGCAATAACTTTGGCACTTATGATTATTTCCACATGCAAATATGAAGAAGGTTTCAGTTTCAGTGTAGGCCCTCTCCCAGAATAGTTAAATTAAAACAAATTTTCAGCAAGATCTTTAAAATTTGATACTGAGGTAATTGACCGTAAGGAGCATTATACTTTCATTATTCCTTTAACATCCAGAGAGTAAATAAAAATGTATTTGGGATTCGAGAGTATTTTAGAAATGTAAAAACCACACGTCTATTGGTATTTTCTAGATTCTAAAAAAAGTTCATAATTAAGGAGTCTAAGGTAATGTCCATTTATCTTAGGAGCTAAACATTAAAATAGCAAAGATACTAACAATTTACAGTCACTCTGAATACAGCATAAGCAACTTGGTTTATGGGAAGGAAGATCCCCTAAAAAAATTTTTGATGGAAAAATATTCCAACTTCTCTCCATATAAGGTAAATACTACAGAAGATAATAAAAAGCTGTGTTGCTGAGTTTCATTCGGTTTCATTCATTTTTAATAACATAAGCATTAACGTTTCCTAGAGCAGAGGTTGAAAACAACCAAACCCTAATCACCCTTTTCCATCCTAAGCTACTGTCTTACACTGTCTCACATGAACTGTAAATATGCCCTAAGTCAAAAGGTGTCCAGGGTCCCTTACAGGCCTCTATTTAGATGTAAACTGAGGGTTGAGATTTCAAGTGCTCATCTGGAGGGGAGACACATATCACAGGTATCCCCTTCACAATCAGATATGTCATTCTGGAACACTAGGCTGGTCCCTGCAAGGGGGCTAATGAATTACTCTGACTACAGTAGAAATTCTTACCCCTTAAATGAACTGTGGTCATCGAAGGCTGGTCACTCTGATTCTACTGCTTTTTCTCGAGTAAATACTAATGTGTTCTGTGTATCCAATGTTTTCCCAAAACTCTATCATAAATTAATGCATTAAAGCTCCTATAAAAGGAGCACTTGGGGAACAAGCTGACAATGAAAACTTTGTACTTGAAAATTATTATACCATCAGAAGAGGTTCTACTCCGGAAACTTCTCCATGCTTTCACACTTTCTTTCATTTGGGAGAAATGCCTCAAGAGAAAGATATGAACAAAAGAAAGCCTCCGTTAATTTGTGATAGGTATGAGAAAGATGGGCTGAAATATTAATAAAAGGGGAAATGAGAAACTAAGTACTTTTTTAGTTGGGATTTAAATTTTGTCTGAAAAGAAGATCAAAACTTGGATTTGGGTCCCAAACTATTGTTAAAAGAACCAGTAAAACTCTGCTTTTGAACTTGCAAAATTTTGTGAGGTGTTCTTTGTTGGGGAGGTGGGGACCGAGCCTAGAAAGTGACTTGCTGATTTTCATCACCAAAGAATTTTTTTAATATCAAATTTGTCCTCTATTATATTAATGTATATACTACTCGCTCAGTTTGTTGTGTCACTGAAAAGTGTTGGTTTTAAAAGCTGATGGTATCGCTTTTGTAGTGCCATTTCTTTCTCTCTCGCTTTTTCTTTCTCTCTCCTTATTTTCTTTTATCTTGTTTATTCCCTTCTTTTTGATAAGTGTTGAAAAAGAGGCACCTACACACAACCCTGGCACTGGCCCACGCCCCAAGAACCTTCCATTTAGCAACGCTCTGGGAGTTGGGAACCATTGTAACAAAACAGAACCAGACGCGCTTTCGCCTGTTCCCCAGGTTTCCTCCCAGTCTGCAAACACCCGTCTTCACCGCATCTCGGTCGGAACCCTCGAGCGACAACGCCTCGTACAGCCCGGCCTCACTCCGGCCAAGGAGCCGATTCCCAGGCCACCCGGCCAGGAGGCGCTGTGGATCAGTCCCCCCGTGGCCACCCGCAGCCGGCGCCCAGCCATCCCTCCCCCCACCGCGGAGCGCAGCCCGCCAGCGGAGCTGCGAGCTCTGCACCGCCCGCCGGGGTTACTCTCGGTCATTCCGCTACACCATCCCGCCCCAGCTTCCCCATCCGTGCCCGGCCTGAGGCTGCCCCAGGAGACAAGCAGCAAAGGGCAGGAAGATGGGGCACAGGGGAATGGGCACCTCAGCTCCAGGTTTCCTCAGGCCCTCCTTCTAAGTCTAACGTTTTTTTAAAGAAACAGAACTCTCGTCGCCCCAGCTGCGTCAGGGATACCAGCTCCGGGGAGCTTACGGAGACCGTAGAAAGGACCCAAACAAAGCCCCCCGAGGCCTCAAATGAGCACTAGCGCTATGAACCCGGTTTGGTGCACCTCCCAGTCGCGTTCTTGGAGAACAAGAACGCGCCGCCCCAGTCCGGGGGCGCAGGGGACCGATCCTGAGACCAGAGTCCAACTCGCAAGAACGGAGGGGAGACTGAGGGCTAGCATTTGTCCGGGTGGGCGCCGGCCGACCCGCAGCCAGAGAGGATTCCAGCCGGCTCAGGCGCTTCCAAACAAAGGGAAGAGCTCAGTGCCAGACCTGCCACTCTCCCCACTCCGGCTGCAGCGCCCCCAGCACCACCAGGAGCCCCCGATTCCACTGCGCCCCAGGTACTGCGCTCGGGTCTCCGCGCCCAAAGATGCTCCCCGGGCTCCACCGCCGGGCGAACCCTGAGCACAGCGACGCCGCGTCTTTGGGTCGCCAGAGCTCGTCCTAGGACTTCTCCCCCCCTTACACCCCCGCCCCATTTGCGCTGCAGGAGGTGGGGACGTGGGGGGGGGTTCGGACTAAAGTCCCCGAAACCCAGCGTTTCCCAAGGTCCCCTCGGCCCTGAAACAAAACAATAATCCCAGCCCAAGTTTCTGGAGAGCCTCTTACCTATTTTCCACTTCTTGTTTCCGGCTCTTTCCCCCACCCCTTGAAAAACCCTTCTGGGAAAGAAGTGGGGGAAAGGGAGCAAAGCGCCGCGAGAAATGGGCTGTGGCGGCGCTGGTCACGCGGCGCCCCCTGTTCTGCCCACCTGCGCCCGGGGAGAGAGGTGTCGGCGCCGCTCCTCCGGCCCCGGCCGCACTCACTCTTCCTCAGAATTACCGGGGTTTTGCCGCGACTAGTTCCTTTTATAGATTCCGCTGCGCTGAGCCCAGGGGTTACTATCGGTCAAAGCCTGTTCTCTCCCTCCTTCCCCGCCCCCTTTCCCGGCCTCTGTTTATGTAGTTCAGTCACTCAGCAGAAAGCACGTGGAGCCGCGCCCCGCCCCTTAAACGGGCGACGTCCTGCAGCGCGCGGGGTTGGGGGCGGAGGGTGCTGTTGGGGGTCTGCGCCCCTCGCCCGGGCCTGGGTCCGCGCCCCTCGCCCCTGCCCGGACGGCCAGCCCAGGACCAGCGGGAAACGCCGGGCTTGGGGCTGCGCCTAACAGAGACTCTCATCCAGGTTCAGGGCAGCCAACAGCACGAGTGGACATCGCTTCCTCTAAACTCTTGCTTTCAGCAATTTTTGTTTCCTTTGTTCATTTACTCAGTCGGAGGGACTTAGGGGGCGGAGGGAGGAGGAGGAAGGGGAAGAGACCGCGAGGCTGCAACCCCTCGGGATGCCAACCCTTTGGTCTTTTTTTCCTTTCAAGTGCCCAGGGTGTGGGAGAGGGTGGATAGTCCTCTGGACAATTGGCTGGTGTTGTTTTCCACGACAAACCCCGACTTTGGAATTCAAGAGGCGACTTACTGCCTTTGGGGTTCCCAGCCTGGGCCTCCCAGATCCCCAGGAGGACCCCTGAAAAGCGTCTTGCTCCTTCTCTTAGCAAACTGGGTGGAGGAGAAAGGCCACAAAAAACCGAGCAATGTGGACCAGCCCCCTTTTTATTTTCATCATATTGGTCAGCGTCCCAGTGATAGATACACATGGCTTGTATTTAGGTTTCTACAGATTCGCAAAGTGCAGCTAGAGAATCGCAGTCTTGTAAAATTACATAACCATTCCAGTTCTCCACCTTCTTCCTCTGGCTTTGGCTTTGACAATCAGGAGCAAGACGGCCCGTAACATTTGAGGAACAGTAGCAAGAGTACAAATGGAGGCCCACATACTTTAAGTCTAAATATTTAACTCATAAATCAAGCCAACCAACTGTAAAACAAGTTTCTCCTACCTGACAAAGATACCTTTGGAGCAAACTGGAAGGGAGGATTCACGTTCAGACTCCTCACCCTTTGACTTAAGTTTTGTCAAGAAAGTGGTGGAGTGGGAGAGCTGGCCCCCAGCCAACTTCTCTTCCCACCCCCAGCTCCATCATACTCCAGAAGAACCTCCAGGTGTGCATGTGGGCCCCTAGTTACACAAGCCCCACCATGCTACAGTCCAGGCTATGATTTGAACCCAGGTCCATATGTCAGTGGTTCTGTCAACACTCAGGACAGATCCAGGGAGGGGGGCCATGCAAGCCCTGGCAGTGCACTTAGGGGCCTTACTGCAAGGAATTCTGGGGTCCCGGCAACTCATAACTGTGGTGGCCTGCCCCCTAGGTCCTGTGGACTCTTCACGCTTAGGAAGGGGTGAGGTTTGAGGCGGGCCACAGCCAAGCCTTCTGCAGCCCAGGGCCCACGAGAGGAGTCCCTCTTGCCTGGGTCAAAGGACAACCCTGGTCAAGAGAATGGGTTTTGGGGTCAAATTTGACTGAACCACATGATCCACAACTTTCTGCCTCCATTTCTTTGTCCATAAAACAGAATATATATGCTCTCCCTGCCTCACAGGGGTTTTCGGAAAGCGCATTTTGTTCATTTGAGCTCCTGGGAAGAATGGCACTGTAAACAAAGAGGGTGTTGGTAGCTGACTATTGATGTCATTTTCTGGTACCAGAAAATGGCCTATAAAGATTGTCCCATGCCAAAATTTTAAAACTCCAGGTCTAGCCAAGAGCTCAAAGTAATCTTTCTGACCCTCTGGATATAAAGGAAAGCTCCTGGAGGAGGTGTTACCATTCCAAGTGTGACTTATGGAAGTGCTTATGTCTATCTGACTCTCCACTCCCTGCCCACCCACCCCACCATCCACCTATCACAGTGCTTGTAATCCCACCACCAAAGCATTCTTTCTGGAACTGAAGGCTATAGTTCCCAAGAGCACCCCCTACTAAAGTAATCCTTCAGATTGTTCTCTTGGGGAATGAGTGACAGTAAGTTCTGTACAAATGGGACAAAGATAGACTGTTGGAGGAAGGAGATGAGGCCAAGAAGGAGATGAAAGCCCCAGAGAGGACAGCCATTGATTCTGAATACACAGGTCTATGGCCCCAACGCCAAATGCGATCATTTTTAACTAAGAACAACCTATGGTATCAAGAATCTGCTCATCTCTGCAATGAATACATGAACACACCATAATGTTTGAAATATGCTTATTAGTCGTGTTGATTTCTACCAGTAAAAGAGCCCAAATCCCCAAAAGAGTCTAAGTGATTTGGCCAAGGGACACAAGGACCTAAGTCTGCTGACACCAAGCCCACACTTTGCAAATACGACAGGTTCACATGACAGAAATACTGAATTCCAAAAGTTAGAGGTTAAGAGAATGTGTCCCTTGAGAAAGTGTAAAAGCGTGAATTATCTCCCTTGAATGTCACAGGTCCAGAGTATGCTTCAGCGAGCTTTCCTCCAAGTCCTTCAATTCCTGCTAACACCAACACCAACACTCCAGGTCCCCACCCTAGGTGACCCTTTCCAAACAAGTGGAATGGCCCTTCTTTGTTGCTGTGGCTCCGGAGAAGCTGATTCTGTCAATGTAGCCTGGGCGTCTTGAAGTTCTATTCTGAGATGACCCTGGAATCTTTTAACTACAGAATTCAGGCAGCTGTGGCCTTGGAGACCCTGCTAGAGGTCATGAAGCTACAGATTTTCATTCTGTTGAGACTTTTAAATTAGGGATTACCTAAAAGGTTTTGCTTGGAAATTGCTTTGATATATAATATCTGTTAACTTGTCTACATAAATGTACATGCACACATTATTTAAAATATAAATGATTTTCACCACACATGTGTGTAGCATACTGTTTGATTCCTAGAAACTCTGAAAAAAATAGTATTACAGGAAGTCAATAAAGAATAAAACAAAATATTCTAAAAATAACTTCTCAAGCAGAATTTGTTACAATTAAGACCTAATAGCTGGACTTTTTGAGAATTCCTGGAGAATGACAGGTACCTCAAAATTAAAGAAAAAAAATAGGTAATCCTTCTTTCATGTAAAGTGGAATAAAAGGACCTACAGTTCATATTTGAGTCAGTTTAATTCCAATTCATGGTTAGAAACAAATTCTCAAGCTATAGATATTCAAGCAAACAAACAAAAAATACAAGGAATCACCATTATTTGTGGAGTAAACCATGTATTGCATAGGCTTTCAATACCTACAAATTCAATATAATTGGACCAATGCAATCCCCTTCTTTATTAATGTGACTCCTATTGACATGTAGCAAGATTCAAAAACATTACTGCTTCTGGACTTGAGTAAGATGTTTGTTCTGCTTGTCATTGGGATCAGCAAGTTAGTCTGGATTATAGACAGACATATTCCCCTGAATTACTAGTTGATCAATGAGCTATAATTCTTTTTAAAAGCCAGCCATCCAACCTGCCTCCCTTCAAGCTCTCTTGCCTTTAACAGCCAAACTACTGAAAAGATTTCATCATTATCCCTCCCTTTTATTTGCTCTCCAGCCCATTTCAGGCAAACTCTGGCCCCCACCACTCTCCAGATTCATTAATGACCTCCTTAAAAAGAGAGAGAGAGGGGTATATGTGCTTTCTTTCTTATCATTAAAAAATATTTTCATGTAGAAAAACAGAAAAATACCTCAAGTGCAGAAAGACTGCTGAATGGGTAACGCTGATGACCTCCTTTAAGTCCCTGGGCTACCTGATCTCTGGATATTTGACACTACCCACCACACCTTCCTTCCTGAAACAAGTTCATCTCTTTTATTTCCTAAATCTGGTTCTCTTCTGACCCTCCTGCCTCTTTAACGACTCTTTTCCTGACTCCTCTGTCCTTGTATAATCTCTCCTAATACTGGTTTTCTCTTTTTATTTTTACATGATCCACTCCCCTTGGCTTCACATAAACCCTGTGTTGCCAGCTCTCATCTCCTTGCTGGGCTCCGGGACAGGATGCCCCCCATACATGGTGGGGCATCCAGTGGGACCAGTGGTGTGTTCGCTCCAGCTCAGGACAGCTGACTGTGTGTGTATATCTCTTCCCGATTCTGCACTAAGTGACTTCCACAGGGTGAGCTTAAAATCAGCCCATGGTTTGGAATATTAACACCATTGAAATCTGATACAGTCAGGGCTTTCTTTTCTTCCTTTTATTTTATACTTTCTTTCTTTCTTTTCTTTTCTTTTTCTTTCTTTCTTCCTTTCTTTCTTGCTTCCTTTTTCTTCCTTCCTTTCTTCCTTTCTTTTCTTTCTTTCTCTCTCTCTTTCTCTCTCTCTCTCTCTTTCTTTCTCTTCTTTTGGAAAGCCAATTTTAACATTTACCACCACAACACTGAATAGGACATTCTGCAACTAAACCCCATACTTATTTTTTTATCTTCCCTTTAAATCTCTGGCCTCCATATGCATCTTATGATTTAATTTCATTTAATGACATCCTCATCCACACATTGTGGGAAATCAGAGTCATACTTGTTTGACTTTTCATCTCTCTGACCTCATCTTTCTCTTCTCATCCTAAAAAGCACCCAAGTCAGGCCAATTGAATCTCCTAAATATCTCTTAAATCTGTCCCTTACTCTCCATCCCCACTTGTCTAAATCCAAACCAAAGGACTGGGAAACCTCCGAATTGCTATTCCTGCCTTTAGTTTCTTCCTCTTCCTATTTATCTTTCCTACCACAATGGAGCGATTTTTGCTTGAAGGGAAAAAAGCTAAGCAAGCCAACACAAAAACAAAAAGTATCTAATCATATCTTTCTCCCCTTCAAAATTTCCTATGGTTCTCCATTGCTTACAAAGAAACAATCCCTCAAAGTCCCTTAAGAAAACCTACAAAGACCTTTGCAAACATGACATAAAAGGCCTTTGAAGCCTCCTCCATCCCCCCATCCCTATCTACCCACCCCCCCTTCCACAAACTTTCTGCATCTCTGCTCATGTAGTTTCCCTACTTGGAAATCCTTCTTCTCATCTCCACCCCTGTCCTCCTGTGTAAGATTATTGAAGGAGAGGGATGGGATTAAATGACTAACTCTGCTGTGCTGTTATTCAAGAAGCAGGAGAGACAGAGAAGAGAGAGGATTAGAATTCATTAGATAAAAAGGAAAGGGGTAGAGGGTAGATGAGAGAGAGAAATATTATAGGCAGATATTTTTTAAGTACTCAAATTAATAGGCAAATACCCTTAATTTATAGGGCAGACAGTACCCTTAAGTTTGAAAAGAAAATAATTGGACTCGGGATTAAAAGAAATCAAGCATTTATTATAACAGGAGTGATGTATCTGCATTTTTCTCTCCTTACTCAGAGTGCTTTTCTGACACTTGTTAAGAATCCATATTCCTGGCTGTGACTTCTGGGATGAGGGACTGTTATTTCTTAGCCAGGAGCTCTCCTTCTCTCTGACATATTAATAAGAGGATAAGTCATTAAAAAACAAAGAAAGCCAAGGAAATGTTCCAGATTTCCCTTTTCTTTTGGGCTGCTAGAGAGGCAAGCCTCTCTTTTTCCTCTTCAGCATTTTGGAGACGATTCCTTCTGTAGTGCATGGTCTTCCCTTTGTTGTTGTCCCCTTGGGGGACTTGACTCGTTGGTTTGACTCGTCCCTGCACCAGTGCCCTTCATAGCTTCTGAAACTGTCTTGATAGAACGAATGTTTGTGCCCCCTCAAAGACAACACTGTCTAGCTGTTGTGCTGTGACCAGGCCATGGAAGCAGGCCTTCATTTCCCTTCTTCATTGCCATGCTTCCAGTGACTGATGCTGTCCAGTGAAATCTGAGCAATTTCTTAGCTTGGTTACTTGTCCGGGAAACCTACCCGTGAAGAATCATCCACGGTATGTAAATTAGTGGGGATGGGCTCCATTCCCAGAGGCCTGGGGCTTCCCACAGGTCAGTTTAGCTGACCCTAAAGCCGGTTCCTCTGGATTGGCTCCGTTACCCAACAAAGCTCAGCAGGAAGTCCCCACATCTGGCTGCTTACTGCTGGGGATGGGAGGCCCTCAACACACTACTAGAATGAGAAAAGATAGCTCAATGGAGGGCCCAGTCCTGACATATAAGGAAATAAACTGAGAGGTTAAGGAAAAAGGAGAGTGATGTAAAAGTGAAGATCATAAAAACTGAGGGTGTTAGTGGCGTGTGAATGGCCCAACATTCTGACAGGCAACGTAGCAACATGTGTTAAGAGCTATTGACCCAGTAATTTTACTTGGAGGAATTTGGTCAAAGACTTATATTCAAAAATATGGTCAAAGACTTATATTCAAAATGTTTGTACTATGTTATTTCCAGGAGTGAACATTTTTAAAATAGTAAATCATCTAATGGTTAATGGTTATTCATCATCTAAGATTCTAAAATAAATTCTGGTAAACTCATATGATAGAATTCTATGTAGTCATTAAAAATAAAAATAATGTTGTCAAAGGTAGTGATATGGGAAACAGCTCATGATAAATGTTAACTGAAAAAAGCAAAACTATAGCTATGTGTATATATGATTTATATTCCGTAAAAATAGTTAGCAGTGTATTTGTAGTCTTTTTCATTGACTATATGTGTATAGAAAAGAATGGAAAGAATGCCACCTAAAAGTTAACAGCTATTTTCTGTGGATGGTGGGATTAGGATTAATTTTTTCATACATGTCTGTATTTTACAAAATTTCTAGGATAAGCATATGGTATTTTTTACCTAAGAAAAATGGCATTAAGAAGAGAATTTGTAGATTAGTAGTGAGAGGGGATAGTTCACAACTGCAGAAAGGCAAACCATAAATCACCACATGGAAACAGTAAAACCTGACATATTTTAGAAGAATGCATGCACAGTAACAAAGAACAGAAGAGAATATGGAGAGATGAAATTGTTAAGACAGCTAGAACTTTTTGGTGAGTAGGTTTATAAATTTTTTTAAAAAGTGAGAGAATTTTAAACCAATCCTAGAAGGCCATTGCTAAGTGAAAACTCCTTATTTGTACAACATGTCTGTGTGTCCTTGGGCATGTTAGTTCACCTCTCTGTGCCTCAGTTTACTCATCTATCAAATGGAAGTAATAGTAGAAACTACCTTATAGGGTATCTATGGGTATTAAATGAGCTAGTACATGTGAAGTGCTTGTACTGTGCCTGGCATGTGGTAAGTACTCAATAAAAGACAGCTGTTGGGGCTTCCCTGGTGGCGCAGTGGTTGAGAGTCCGTCTGCCGATGAAGGGGACATGGGTTCGTGCCCCCGTCCGGGAAGATCCCACATGCTGAGGAGCGGCTGGGCCCGTGAGCCATGGCCGCTGAGCCTGTGCGTCCGGAGCCAGTGCTCCGCAACGGGAGAGGCCACAACAGTGAGAGGCCCGCGTACCGCAAAAAAAAAAAAAAAAAAAAAAGACAGCTGTTGGGAATTCCCTGGCAGTCCAGTGGTTAGGACTCCGTGCTTCCACTGCAGGGGGCACGGGTCCAATCCCACATGCCCCGAGGCGTGGCCAAAATAAATTAATAAATAAAAGACTGCTGTTGTTATTATTAATGCCATTTATTATGTTACTATACTATTATTCCAAACAACAATACAACCTTTCCTCAATGTCCAATAATAACTTAATAAATATGACTTTTTTCCAAAATTCCAATCTGTGGATTTTTAAATTGATATTTTCAATTAGATTAAGCAGTATAAACTACTTTGCCAGCCTAGAGTTCAAATACAGTCATATCTCTTTTTCATCTTTTATTTAATTACTCAAATCCCCACTTGCCTACTTATTAGCAGGAAATCCAATATCTCTTTCTTGAGATTTCCTTCCTCCCCTCCCTCCTAAGAGGGACTGCCTAAGAGCCCTGGGGGCTTCCACAGAGATCTAGAGAAGCCAGTCAGCCTCTAATTTTCAGCAGCCAATTGCCCTGTCACTAGCACACAGCAGTACCACTGAAGTACCATTAATTGGTGCCTCAAAGCCCCACATACCCTTGCTCACTGCTGGGATTGTGTCCATGCTGGTCCTGACCCCGGAACAGCCTCCATCAGCACCCTGCTTTTGGACTTCCAAAATTTATGCACTTTAGTTTTTAATCAGAAGTTGCACACTGGCAGCCCATAGCCACATCCAGCTCTCTGACATGTGGTTTGGGCTAAAGTGTGTTGGTATTTCATTGGAAATAGTTGATGAGATTGGAAATGTCACAACAAAAATCTTTATTTCTTGCTTCTGTTGGAAGGGTGGAAGCTCTGACCAGCCGAGGCCCATTCCCACAGAGCAACAATTGGCCGATGCTGGAAAGAGGCTCTCTCTAGGTGGAACATGCTGTCTCTACCTTGGCCAAGTCCCCACTAATCCGTTTTTCTTAAACAGCCTGATTTACTCTTCTGTTCCACCTGCTCAGCCTGTAAAGCCTTCTGAGTTTGTGGGCCCTTGGCCTGGAAGTTCTTGGGGGAGTGTGGGGGAGTGGACACAGTAGTCCATTATACATCCTGAGAATGTGTTGGGAGAAGTGGCTGAGAGTGTGAGTGTAGTAGGCAATGAACTACCTAAATCTTGCGAAATCAAACCTAGATGAGGGTTCTTATTTGCTATTTTTGCATCAATAATAAGAGTCACATTGTTCCTCGGAGATCAAAACCCTGGGTTTCTACTTCTGCTAGTTTGAATTTGATTTTTTTTAAGGCACATCTTTGTGATTGTAACTGAATGTGCAACTTGAGTCACAAAGCAACAAAAGGCATTACCACCTCTAACAAAAGCAAGACCACTTCCTCAAAAATCTCACCCTTTACTAGTATCAAAGGCCTAGTAAAATCAGCAGGGAAGAGTCAAAGAGGTCAGAAGCAACACTCCCTTCTGGTAACTAAAACTGAGACCAAAGAACACATCCAAACCCATAAGAGCCCAAAGTTTGATCCAAGCCACTTTGTTTATTGAATTAAACCCTAGAGATAAACAAAGGAAGCAAGATGAAAAACAGTCAGCATTCCACAGGGGGTGGTCAATAAGGCAAAGTTGGAGAAGAAGTGGATCAGAAAAACATGTGGGCAGCTGGGGAGACAAAAGCATTCTCAAATGAATCTTCAGTGTGTGGGAGATGGTTTTGAATGACTTGGGATTCAATGAGATAATGACAATGATTTCTTCTGCAGACAATTTGTTTGCCACCTTATATTTCTATGAAATGACCAGTGTGTCATATAAAATATGATACAATGAAAACTAAATTTGCAGTTTCACACTCTTCATTTTCTTAAAACCATACAAAGGCAAACAGAAATTTGAGACTCTGAGACTTCAAGGAAACTGTAGAGTCATAGTAATTTGATTCTAAAAACAGATGCTTGACAAGAAGTTATATTTAAATCAACCATCAATCAGGACATAATTTCTAAATTTAGTAATAGATAACCTTTCCATTTTATCCTCCCAATCACCATATCCATAGGATCATACTTTATACTAAACAAGGTGCATTATTTGATTTTTAACCATATAAATACCTTGAGGTTATGTTCCTTGAGTCCAAGAATTACATTTTAAATATCAAAGACAAATCCCCAAAAATGAGGAAGTGTGTTAGTAGCCCACACATATTGGCGGGTGAAAAGTTCAACAGTGGAAATAATATTGCTGGTGTCTGCAGTCCTATCAATAAACAGCTAAATGATCTCTTTTATAGTAGATTTGGACAGGATATTTTTGTGGAGTACATAATGTTTGAATACATCTGTTTTGACTTGGGAAAATTTTATCATGGTCTAAAACGCAAACCTTCAAACTTTACATGGGTTTTTGTAAAAATCAAAATAAATGTTAAAAATGCATAGGTAATACATGCTCCTAGTCAAACGTTCAGACTATAACAAAAGTATAAAGGTAAAAAGACTATGAAAAAGGTACAAAGAGGAAAGTGAGAATCACTATAAGCCCACTACCCAGAGATGACTTCTGTCAATGTGTCTGGTGCACATTCTTCCAGATTTTTTTTCATTGAATAAATTTGGACATATACTTCTCATTTTAAAAAACAAGTTCATGCCATACACATTATTTGTAAACTATTTTTACGTTTTTACATATTTGCATAAACATACTTTACATAAACACACATATTTGCATATCACTAATAATTTGTAAATTATTTTCACTACATAATATGTTATAGACATTTTCCCATGTAAACAAGTATAGATTATACCATTTTAAATGTATGCTATTCCACTGTATGTATTATTATAACTTGAAATCAAATCCCCAGAGATAGACTTATAGTTTGTATCTCTTTTTTGCAGTCATAAAATTGCATGTGTGCAAAGATAGTACAAGAATGTTCATGGCTGCACTTTTCCTTAGAATATTTCAGCAAGAGTGGGATTGCTAAGTAATAGAATAGACATATTTTATATTTGATACATATAGCTAAATTATCCTCCATAAAGTTGGCACAATGCACTCTCACGAACAGGGTGTGAGAATGCCTACTTTTTTTTTTTTTAATTATCATAGAGTAACATTTACATTTCTTTCTTTTGGTACACAGTTCTACAAATCTTAACACATATACAGATTTGTGTTACCACCACCATAATCAGGACACAAAAATGTTTCATCTCCCCAAAAACTCCCTTGTCCTGTTTCTTTATAGGCACACTCCCCTCCCCTACATCTAAACCCTTGGCACCACTGATCTAGTCTGTCCCTACAATTTTTTGTCTTTTCAAGAATGTCATACAGATGGAATCATCTAAAACATCCTGAGACTAGCTTCTTTCACTCAGCGTAATGCTTTGGAGATTCATCCAAAGATGATTCCATTCATTGTTCTGGGGGGGGGGGGGGGTTGTTTATTGCTAAGTAGTATTTCATTACATGGATATACCACAGTTTGCTCATTCATTCAGCCACTGAAGGACATTGCTTCCCAGGTTTTGGCAGTTGTGAATAAAACTGCTATACAGTTTTTTTGTTTGAATATAAGTTTTCATTTCTCTAGCATAAATAACCAGGAGTGAGAGTACTAGGTCATACGGTAGGTGTATGTTTAACTTTACAGGAAACTTCCAAATTGTTTTCCATGGTGGCTGTTCTATTCTGCACTCTCACCATCAGTGTATGAGGATTCCAACTGCTGCACATCTTTGTCAGCACTAAGTATTGTCAGCATTACTTTAGCTTTTCTAATAGGTGTTTATTGGTATGAATATATCTAGTTTTTCATCTTTCTATCAATATTCTTATCAGTGTTAAAATTATGTCCAATCTAACTTACTATTGTTTTGATTTATATTTTCTTTGATTACTAATAAGATTGAACATCTTTTCATATGTCTATTGACCTTTTTAATCCAAGTGTTCAGCTTTTTCTTTGTTAAACTCTTGTAAACTAAGTGTTTTAACTCCTCAAATGTTACACGTGTTGCAAATATTTTACCCAGATTGCCATCATTTTTTTTTTTTACTTTGTTAAATCTATAAGTCTTTTCCTTTAGGGTTTCTGGCTTTGATGTTTACAGATTCCTTCTCCATTTCAAGATTATAGAAATATGCAAAAAAATTTCTTCAAACACTTGCATACATTAGTAAACATTCAATTTTATTTTTACCAGTCGCCTTCACCCCAGCCCATGGGGAGAGTCTCAGAAGTGGGATAAGGGTAAGAGCAGCCAGCTTACACTCATTGTTTGAAAATTAAAACTTTTTTTCAAAGTGTTTCTCTATCAGCAGGAATCAGTTTTCTACAAACACATCAAAACATTATGTAAAATGTTCTGCTGAGAGTTAAAATAAAACTGCCAAGATATTTCATGGCTAAGGAGATTGTTCTGATTGGGGAAGGATAGAAGTGAGTGTGGAGAGAGGCTCTCCCTCGTGAAACTTTGCTAAAAATTCCATCTCTTCCCCTTCTCACCCAAGCCCAGAGAGCAAGAAAATGACCTTTCTAAAAATCAAGAGTTAATTACTAGAAGTCCTGATTTAGATGCCGCACACCCCAAAGGACAGTTTTAGTGAGTAAATAGGATTACACTGAGCTAAGCAGAGATGGCCTTAAAGGTGATCTGAAGGATAACCATAGAGGAAGAGGGCTGCAATGCTGGGGGTCCAGTTTTGGGGAGAATCAAGGAAACAAACCACAGAAGAGAAAAAAATTAATATGCAAGAGAGTAAACTGAACAAGGGAAAAGAACATAGTAAAGAAAAACTATGAGTGGAAAAGAAGTCTGGAAGTATCTGCAGCAAAACAAATGACCAAATATGAAAGCGTTGCAGCAGGAGATGGTAAGCTCTATGACGAAGGAGGAGGAAAGATAAAAGAAGTTGAGGGACCTGAGCCACAAGGACCCAGGCGTCCTTGACCAGGTCAGCGACCGTTTAGGGAAGAAGCAGAGCTATACTTGCAGCAAAGGCAGAAATTATAATCAGTTGTGATTTTCACTCTTTAGTAAAATCAAGCAGTGATTTCTCTATATTTTATAAATTATTCTCAAACAAATCCCACTTTGAAAGACTCTGTTTTAGAACCTCCAATTCTCATTAGTTGTGTCAAAAATTCCAAACTCCTGTCATGTCCAGGATAGGAACAACATATCTTCCAACAGGTTCTACCTGAATACCTGCCTACCTGGTAGAATGAAAAGGGAGGGTGTCATGGTTGGCCCTGAAAATAAGGGTGTTACTTGTGTGTATATATATACATATAAACACATGTGTGTATACACTTTATCAGCATCACCATCATCAGAGTGATTGCTTAATTCATATGTTAGTATACTCTCATTATCAAAGAGTCAAGTGTTTATAAAGTCAACAATTTATGCAAGCAAGCCAAAATAAGTGAAAGGATTGAAAAATTATCAGGATAATTAGAACCCAAAATAAAGTTCTTTACATAAGCCTGAAGACAGAATCTCTGAGTGCCCATTATTACCTAATGATGGGAATGTTACCCAAAAAGTGGGTTCACCTCTTGGTGGGTGTCAAGCCAAAGATAGGGAGAAGGATGGATTTATTACTTGCAGCAAGTAAGGAGAACACTAGGGATCTTTCCCAAAGCAGTATGTCTCTGAATAGCAAAATTGGCTAAGTTTTAAACTAAGAGTACATGCACATTCATGAAGGGGCTGAAGCAGAGGAGAATTTGGCATAGAATTGGGGCAAAGGTTGACAGAGTCCAAGCTTTAGTTGACTGAAGTCAGAAGGGTCAGAAAAGGTCAACATCATTATTCCTTAGGTTCTGACCAGTCTCAGATCTCAGCATGTAGTTACCATCCTCCACCTCCGTGGGCGCCTTAGTTCCTGCAGAACTCAAAGATCTGTATCAGATTATGATGTATATGCCTTGAGGAGGAACTAGGACTCTGTCTTACTGCTGAACTCTGGTTTCTTGACTGTTTTTCCTTTGTCCCTGCTTTCCCTCACTTCCCTTAATATCATTCATTACTGAGACCTGTTCAAGGGCAAGCACTGTGGCCAGGCTTAGATCACAAAATAGCTTAGGCCCAAAATGGCTTCTCTTATGTAAAGAAAGCCATGACTGATTCTCTTGCTCCAGGGATCCCCTACTCTATCTGCTTACAGGAATACTTGCTTTACACAGTTTTTTCAAGAAACATTTATGAAGCACACACTCTGCTAGATGCTACCATGCTTTGAAGGCGCTCACAGCTTAGTGAGGAGAGAGAAAACAGTTTCAATATTATTTCAAGAAACATTTATGAAGCACACACTCTGCTAGATGCTACCACGCTTTGAAGGAGCTCACAGCTTAGTGAGGAGAGAGAAAACAGTTTCAATATTACCTGAAGCAAGCTGTTAATGAAAAAAATAAAACAAAAAACTCAGGCCCAAAATGGCATCCCTTGTGCTAAAGCCCATGACACCAAAACTAGATTTCATACCTAACATAATTGCAGTTTCAACTTACACCAGAAATGTAATCAATCAACTGGTCTGGAATTTTCTATTCAGCACCAATGAAGTAATCTACCACTTCGGCCCTCTCCACACCCAAGAGGAAGGAGAATCAGTCTGCATGATAAGACACTTGCTGTTCCCTCCCACCCCAAAAAAGATGTCCTGGCCTAAAAACAATTCTTTCTTTTCTTTTGCTAATAGCTCCCTCATCCCACCGTTCTTCTTATAAAAACCTCCATTTTGTACAACCCCTCAGAGCACCCATCTACTTGCTAGATAGGATGTTGCCCCACTCATGAATTGTTCAATAAAGCCAATTAGATTTTCACATTTACTTGGCTGAATTTTTGTTTTTTAACAAGCTATGGCAAAGGGATAAGCCAGGTGTTGAGGAAGCACAAACAAGCAAAAACCCAGCATGAAAAGTCTGAGAAAGTTTCACGGAGGAGTTAACATTTGAGTCGAGTCTAAAAAGCTGAAGATTTCTCCAGACTTGGAAGAAGAGCTTTCCAGGAAGGGTGCGTAAAAGCATAAAAGCACAAGGAGTTGAACAAATCAAGATAGGTGCAAAGTCTCCTATTGTGGCTGGGGCCCAGGAAAGTCACCCAGTTGGGGTGGCAGCATACAAGGTGCAGAGGCTGCCCAAGGCTAGCTCATGAGGGCTGAGAAGCCATAACAGAGGGCTTGGATTCACTGTGGCCTCTCATTCTCTTATTTTTTTTTTCTTTTTTCTTTCAGTCTTATTGAAATATAATTGACATATAGCACTAAGTTTAAGGTGTACAACATAAAGACTTGACTTACATGTATTGTGAAATGATTATCACAATAAGTTTAGTTTACTGCCATCATCTCATATAAATACAAAAAAAAGAAAAAAACATGTTGTTTTCCTTATGTCTCCTCCACTTCTAAATTGGCCTGAAATATAATTAACAACATTCCTTTCTATATTTGCCACATAGATGAAAACATCCTTACTCTTAAAAAAGTAGAGCAATTAAGTGTGAACACTGAAACTAAATGGTCTGGTTTCAAATTCAGGTCTTGACTCTTCAGTAGCTGTGTGGTCATTTAACATCTCTGTGCCTTGGTTTTGTCATTTATAGAGTGAGGATAACAATAGGACCTGCCCCGGTTTGTGGTAAGGATTAATGAGTTAATATATGTAGAAATTCTCAGAACATAGCTGATAGGCAGCATTCAATAAATATTAGATAGTATTGTTATTAGACTGTATTGGCATATTCAGAAATTAGTAGTATACTTTTAAAAGTATACTTTCCCATTCACTGACCCTCTGATTAGACCACGTGTGATTTCTGTTTTCTTTCAACAGCCCTGCTGGGCACCCCTAGGACAACATCCTTCCTTAAAAATACTTCTGAAACAGAGCAGCATGTTGTATTGTCAGAATGGTCTTGTTTGATCACTGTCCAGCCTGGCTGCCAATCAGAAATAAATGGACAGTTCACAGTCAGTTCAGCCGTGCCACCCAGATCACAACCTGGGCCAGGAGAGGCAGCTCACTTGGAGAAGTCTCAGCCTAGGGCCCCCAGATTATGGCACTGTGGAGGTGGACTTTCCGCTCTCGGAAGCAGGGACACCATGACGTCACACCTCCACTGGAGGCACGCTATTTAACTTTCTGAAACAACAATTGGCCAACTCTGTGCGGAGTAAACATAATAAAAAGGTGTCACATAAGCATGGGACGGAAATCAATCAGAGGCTGGACAGGGAATAAGCAGACAGCTGCAAGAGGCATTTTCTATTTATTTACCTATCTATCTATCTATTTATTTATTTTTATTGGAGTATAGTTGCTTTACAATATTATGTTAGTTTCTACTGTACAGCAAAGTGAATCAGCAATATGTATACATATATCCCTCTTTTTTGGATTTCCTTCCCATTTAGGTTACCACAGAGCATTGAGTAGAGTTCCCTGTGCTACACAGTAGGTTCTCATTAGTTATCTATTTTATACATAGTATCAATAATGGCATTTTCAAGTTCTCCAAACTAAACACAAATGGGTACAGTTAGTTGACAGTTTGGCAACCTATGTTTCATGCTCAAATTTATGATTTACAATGAACTCAACAAAGGTATGGTGTCTCAAGGACAATAAAACACCAATTTAAGAGTTGTCTCTCCACAGATGTAGAGAACAAACGTATGGACACCAAGGGGGGAAAGCGGCGGTGGGGTGGGTGTGGTAGTGTGATGAATTGGGTGATTGGGATTGACATGTATACACTGATGTGTGTAAAACTGATGACTAATAAGAACCTGCTGTATAAAAAAATAAATTAAATTAAATTAAAAAAAGAATTGTTTCTCAAACATTTAAGATAAAGTTCCAAAGAAGACATTCACAGAAGCTGCAGCTGACACTCCTTTTCAATTCCACTGTGTCTGGCCATAACCTGACATTTTACCCAAGAGCACTGTAAGAGAAAGAGGATCTCAAGCCCCCAGGCCCCTTCTGAACTCCAAGGCAGGAGCCACATGGTGGGACATTCTCTAGGACTCCGTGTGTCCAACAGCAATTTCTGGAGAAAGAACTCTGGTTATCTTAATATTCAAAAACATCCTAAGCATTCATCTTGCCCAATGAGGTCATTATAAGATGAAGGAAACTGAAGCACAGAGAAGTCAAGTGACATGCCCAAGATTATTGTTAGTGACAGAGCTAGAGCCCAGGATAATTGACTCCCAGGCTTTTTGCTGGACAGGCTGATTAAATCACGTGGATGCCAGCAAGCTTAGAGCAAACATCACTTAGCTAAATAGCCCAGGTTTCACCTACCTGTGAGTACAAACTAGGTCACATGGCTAAAGTCTCCTAAATTTTGTCAGTCCTGTGCCTCTACCTGCTCATTCAGGAATTTATCCCCCTCCCGAAGGCTTCCCTACCCAGGGTCCTGTGCTTTGTCCTGCTCAGAGACAGGCTGCAGCTCACCAGCCCCTTATGGGAGATGCAGACTCTCTGTTAGTCCAGCTGCCATGTCCTGCCCTGGGTCTTCCCTGAGCCTCCACCAAGTTCTGTGCATTTCTGCAGACTGGTCTCTGAGCCAGAACAAGTACTGTGGTCTGGGGACTGGGGCTGGGGCTGAGGTGGGAAAGGAGGGCACAGGGCACGTGTTGCTCATTGTGTGCTGCCTTTGGCCACCTTTGTCCTGAAGCAGGACTGTGTGTACTCCAAGCTTCCCAGTCTGTCTGAACACAGACTCTGTTACTTGCCCTGGCATCATTCCCACAGGGGCTCACAGCCAGGTCCTTAGCCATAGGCCCAAGTGAAGGGAAAGTCTGAGAAAATTATCCAGCCAATTCTTGCCTTCCTATCCTTCCATGGTTTTTATCTTCCTTCACACCTCCCCAAATGCCTCTCCACCAAAAACAAAACAAAACAAAACACAACAAAACAGGAGCAATAACATCCAACACCTCTTTCCTCAATCACCCAAAACAAAAAGTGCCCACGTGTATGTGTTTGAATGTGTACAAAGAAGTCTTTGGAAGGATGTAACTGTCTAACCCTGAGCACTAGGACATCTGAGTCCCAGATCTGTCTCAGAGAAGACAAACCTTTACAGCTAATGGAATCATATCATAAGCTGATCATAAGCTTAAATAAATCGTATGTGGGGTGGGGATGGGGAGAGGAAACACCATTTGTAAGCAATGTCTGCCTTAGTTTAAGTTCCTTCGGGAGTGGGAGCTGAAAAGGAAATGAGTGGAGGTACTGGTTTGAAAGGCAATCCCAGGATGCACCAGTGAGACAGTAGGGAAAGTGTGACAAGGAAAAGAGAAAAATCAGTAAAAGGTATAAGTAGGTTATTAACTGTGAGCTACTGGGGCTCAGTCCTTCTAGAAACCCTCTCAGAAACTGTGAGGAACTTGCCTCAGAATCAGAGCCAGGACCAAGGAGGAGTGAAAAAGGCAGCCAGGGTGCAAAATTTAAGGGGGCCGCTCACTATTATTGAAGAGGAGTATTTTCCCTCCACCCTTCTAGGTTCCTCTGGCTGACCTAATAATTAAAATGACACAAGAAATATTAACAGGAGAAAACCCAAATTTATGTATGCACAGGGACTCCTTAAGAATATAAGGCCAAGGACAAGTTAGGCAGTTGGGACTTACATGTCATCTGAGGGAAGGAGAAGGGGTTAGGGGTTTGGGGCTTCTAAGGGAAGGAAAACAATTTACAGGAAGATGGGAAAAACAAATGTTTGGTTAACAAATGTTTGCTATGCCGTGCAGAGACAATAGGACACAGAGAGGACTTTGATCTCCAGGCCCTGCCAAGGTCCCCCTGCCACACGGAGCCCATATTCTCTGTAGATATCTCTATTGATAATGCCCTTCCTGGACCAGGCCCTTTATCTAAATTCTTTTAGGCAGTTAAGGGGGAGGTAAAAAGAAAGACTTTTCAAGTCTTCTGTTTCTTAAGACAACCAGCCTAAAATAATCCTCCTGCCAAAGAGACACATCTTGGGGGCGGGGGGGATATTTTGTTCCCCTACAGTCCCACCACTGAAAGTTCCCCAAGAAGTTTCACAGTCCAAAAGTTGAATTGGTAGATTGTTTCATCTTACTGAATCAGTCTCTTAGTTCTGACAATAGATTAGTTCAGTTAAACTCATTTCAGGAGACATTGATGTAGTGAGGCTCCCCAAGTTAGGTCTATGGTAGAAGCAATCAGGTTAATTAGAGGCATTTCTATGGAAACAAAACAATGGTTAGTGATTGGAGCAGACCATAATCCCATTTTCAGACTTCTGAAGGCAGCCAGTTGAGAGGATTTCTAAATGTCCAGCTTGAAGCATTTTAGATGGAATGAGGGCAGGCAGTGGCAATCAGATTTTCCTGGTTTATAGATTGAATGTCTCTGATGATGTCATCAAATGTACCGGTAAACTTTCTGACTGGCCCACACAGCAACAGGCATGAAGAAGATTGTCTAAACATGAAGTGTTGGGATGATTTCTCTGAAGTTTTTATCATCATCTAGCTTCAGTTTGCAGGACTTCAGAAAAAAGGGCAGTTTTAGTTCTCAATGATTTCAAATTAAAAGGACGGGAGCCATTGGAAATGTTAGCTGAGAGGGCTGTAGCCAGATATGAGGCAACTAGAAGAATTCAGGATCTAGAACAGCTTACATGTAGAAAATGAACCTCAAAGACAATAGACAATATTAGAATCTAATATCTACAAGCGTATCACTGAAACTTAATTTTTCTCTCTAAAATCACCCTCATTTTTACCAAAGACAGCCAAATTAAGACTAATTTGTTGGCAAAAATAGGTCTAGTTTCAATAAACTTGACCTGGTCATTTACAAAAGTGCAGCAAGAATAGTAATTGATCATATAGACTCTTTTATATCTGCTTTGCTAGAATTTTTCATAAGGAATTTCACTTTGCACTTTTAAATGCCTCTTGAGGCCAGGAAGCCAAGCCAAGAATTCACCACTAGACTTGCCTGCAATACCTATAGATTTGGCTGAATTACTCTCTTCTTGAGGTCCCCCAAATAGCTTGAGGTTCCTTCACCTGCCAGGGAGTAACCTTCCTTACTCACCTGGTAAGACTGCTGGGAACCCTAAGCAAGGTACTAGGCTATTTTTTCAAGGGGCTTTATTGGCTCCATAAAGTCAACCTTAGTTCCTTAAAGCTGTGTGGTTATATCTGAGTCTATGAATGCTCTCTCATATGTGACATTCCAGGGCCTCCCTGGTGGCGCAGTGGTTGAGAGTCTGCCTGCCAATGCAGGGGATATGGGTTCATGCCCCGGTCCGGGAGGATCCCACGTGCCGTGGAGCGGCTGGGCCTGTGGGCCATGGCTGCTGCGCCTGCGCATCCAGAGCCTGTGCTCCACAGTGGGAGAGGCCACAACAGTAAGAGGCTCACGTACCGCAAAAAAAAAAAAAAATTATGACATTCCAGTCAAAGTCCTGGTAATATAACCAATGTTTCCAACTGTGTCCTGTTTCAAGAAGAACAGATTCTTACTGAACTTATGCAAATAACTACATTGCCATGAAAATAAGAATACTCATGGAGAATTTCTGAATTCTGGAGGAATCAGGTAAGGAGAAAAAGATAAATGTCTCAATTCTACTTATAAAGATATAATTTACCAAATTGATCTAAGTCATAGTTAGCTTACGAGGGAAGGCTTCCTTATATCTGGAAAACAAAATATTTTTTAAAATCAGCAATATTTCAAACAAAAAGAAATCACAAAAAAATTATAATCAGTTCCTTCAGTCCCATGTAATTAATTCTTGTTGATCTTGATCTTTTGTTAGCAGTTTTATGAAGCTGTCAGTTTTTCCATTAGGGTTCTGTAAATTCTTACCCAGTTCAGTGATACAATCTGAAAGTTCATCAGAAACTTGTATTCTGGAATATGTGTTAAGAGTCCCTTCCCTTTGAAGATGAAACATATTTGAATCTCTTTGAAGATGAAACATATTTGCAAGACAGAGTAAAATAATAACTGCCTATAAATAATAAAAGACTTAAAATGCCTATTGTTAGAGTTCATTTGATAAGGAAGTGTGGTTATTTTTGTGATGTACAACATTATAAGATACCTGAAATTATGATGACAATATTATACCAGGACATATCAGATTTTTAGGAATTTCACATAATTTCTGGAACACATAACGTATACTCATAGAGACAAAACATACAGAAGGCTTAGTATTGCTTCTTATTTGACAATGGTTTAACATACCAAATAAGATTAATTAGTTTAACATGTCCCTTTTTATAAGGAGAGAGAACACGTCGTTTGAAATATTCCAGGGACCCTCTGGAAAATTTCAAAGATAGTTTGAGGTCAAAAAGACTTCATTTAGAATTTGGTTTTGGGAAGTTTGTCAAGAATATCAAAAGGTTTTAAAACAGTTGGTCAAATAGGATCACAGATCACTGTGAAAAATGTTAGTTATCCATTTAACCATAGTGGCAAAGATTTTATAGGCAAATATAGAAAGTTACATAGTTCTGAGCAAAATTTAACTCTTTTAATATTAGGAAGATTTGGTTTACTTAAGTAATCAAAGACCTGATGAAGACAAAAAACACAGGAAATTATTTTGATGAAACATAGAATCCTTGTTTTCTAGGCAGGTTATTTTAAAAAATAAAGAAAAGCCTTTTACAATTTCTTATCAAGAGTAGGCCAATAGTCCAATAAAACTTTGTTCTTTTAACAGAGAAAACCAAATTCTAATTTCGTAACAGATTACTTTTGATATTAAATCTCATTTACTTAAGTAAATTCATTCCAATCTTAGCCAGACCTGACCACACATACAATTTCTTTCCAGATATTCCTTTTTCCACAAATCTTCTACAACTTTTTATATGGCCATTTTAGTTTGTCCCTTGTTTTCTTTCCAATTTGGAAATAATCAGTTTTAGGACAAAATCGCTTACATTTCCCTCAACAAAGAAAGTATCTCCATACCTCACACCTTTTCTTACCCCAAAATATATTCTACTTTCCTTGCATGCAAAATTGTTTCCCTTATTATTTCTAGTAGCTTTAATCATGTATATTAATTAGAATACTTAACCCTTAGAAACCTTAGTTTCTAGTGAAAACTAAGAAGTAAGCAACTGTGAACTGTTATACCAGCATTCTTTTGATTGACAAATGTATGAATACATTTAATAATTTCTAGAAACATGTTTCCTCATAACACAATTTTTTCAATTTGGCACAAAACAGGTTTACAAACATCTTTAGTTCCTCTTTAATAAGAGGTCAAAAGTAAGTAAAGTTAGACTTGTTTAGCAATTAATGTTTCATTATTTTATCTTATTTGGAAGTGATTTAGATATTCAAGGAATTTAACTTAACTCATCATTTAACTCAACTTAGCAGAACACTAAGGTTTCTAGTAACCAAAAAGATTTTGGAAGCTGTTTTTTTTTTTTTTTTTTTTTTTTTTTGCAGTACGTGGGCCTCTCACTGTTGTGGCCTCTCCCATTGCGGAGCACAGGCTCCAGATGCACAGGCTCAGCAGCCATGGCTCACGGGCCTAGCCGCTCTGCGGCATGTGGGATCTTCCCGGACCGGGGCACGAACCCGTGTCCCCTGCATTGGCAGGCAGACTCTCAACCACTGCGCCACCAGGGAAGCCCCTGGAAGCTGTTTTTAAGTATATATACCATAACACATAATTATTGTTTAAAATTTACCTAAAAACATTTATCCTACTTACATCTATTTAATTTTACTTATTCTAAACAATTATGTTTAGATTACCTATGGAAAAAAAAAAACTTCATGAGACATTAAACAAAGTCAACCATCAACTCAAGCTTTTTTTTTTTTTTCCCCCCGGCTGAGAAATTTTGTGATAGAGATAACATAAGCTTATTTGCCTTTTAGTAAACCTAGGTAGAATAAAAATAACATACTTAATGCTGATAATGCTAAAGACATGCTTGTTTTAATGAAACCAATAAATTTAAACTTACTTTTATCTTCTAAAGATTAATCCTAGATCACATGAACTTGAAAAACATTTGGGTTACTTTTCATTACATTTTTCAGAAATTTTTATAAGCACTTGTTTGTTTAAACCAATTAAAAGAGCTCTTTTACAAATTAATTTTAGTAATACCATCCAGAGTTAGAAAACTATCACACCTTTAAAACATACATAAAAAGACACATACATAAACATATAGATAGACACAAACATAGATCTTATAGCTTTTGTTTAAAAAAAATTTTAATCATGAGACAGGCACAACAGTACAAAACTTACTGGTTTACAAAAGAACAGTTGGATGCAAATTTTGTTTTGGCAACTGAAAAAAGCTAAGTTTATCTGCTCAGATGGCTAAAACTTTTTACTACTAATATTGGTGAAGAAGACATATGAATTTTCATTCATTTAATTTTTCAAATGACAATTTCACCCCTTTTGTTTTTCTTCTCATAAGAATTACCTCCCTGAAGTTTGTAGAATGTTGACATCTCAGAGGCACAGGGAAGGAATGCAAGTTCCTCCAAGAAAGAATTTGGTTTCCTAAAACCAGAATACTTATAAGCCTTTTGAGACAAATCTGTGAGGTGAGCTGCTTATCAAAGGACTGACATATCAATCCACTTATGTTGGAATATTCTTCTTTCTCTCTGGGTGCATTTAACTCAGGGGACGAGGCCTACATTTTTTTTATTAGCTCTGAATATCAGCTATGGTCATGAGTTCAGTCAGACCAGTGGACTTCTAGCTTATTTTCTGCCTGTTATAACAAATCTTTCAACAAAGCTATTTTGGAATTTAGAAGCCTTTTGAAGTTTCCTGCATACAATTAAAATACGTATCCCATTCTCTTTGTCTGATTTGGGAGCCCTTGCTTTTAAGTGAACCCTTTAAATGATCTTATCTAATTGGAATGTTCCTCATAATGGCCATTATAATTCTAGGCTGTAATTTCCTTGAGGGCTGGCTGCAGTTTGGTAGGACCCTAGTTACAACTGGGGTTTAACCCACATTTTCTCTTCATCTATATCTAGCTGCAAATGGGGTGGAACACACATTTTTGTCTGGTCATCTTTTTTTTTTTTTTTTTGGTAGATATTTATAGCTTCTAAGACCATAGTTCTTAGACTTTTAAAATTATTTTTATTTGCCCAAATTTCCAAATAGTTCCTCTTGTTCTTTTTTCTCCTTTTTCTTAAGTACAGGACAATTGTAATTCCAATGTTCTGATTTTTCACAGTATCTGCAAATATCTGAAGGCAAATCTGAAGGGGTCTAAGTAAACTTTTATTTTTGTTCTAATTTCTGTCCTTCTACCTTATTAAGGATGTCCCTAAGGCTAGCTGTTATATCAGTAAGAAAATTGTTTAGGATGGGAGGTCTCTAAAAAATTATTTTCTTCTTTAAAATATAGCCAATTCAAAGGATCCATTATCTGGCTATTGATGAGTAGGATCTTATATTAATCTGAAATAGCGACTCAAACCAATAAACCTTTTTATGGTTTAACCAAAGATGCAAGAGGCATCCCACAAGAGAGTGCAAAAGATGCAGCTCTTATAATATCTAGGAAGTTTACTCCCAGAATTAGTCTAAGACCTAACTTAGACTAACTTAGAATTAGTCTAAGAAAGCAAAGACCTTGTTGTCACATGAGCTAAGAACGGTGCAGTGCAAATGGTATCTTTGGTTTCCCACAAGAATATGAGTCATAGACCCACTAATCTGTGACAGCAGGCAGGCACTATTGGAATAAGACTTTTCCAGCATTAACAAGGCAACAAAGGTTGAGAAGACAAGTCCCCTTTTGGACTTATGACAAATTCCCCCTGAGAGCAAGCACTGTCGAACAAAAGAGACACCAGTTGCAAGCCCAGGTTGCTACCTGTTCTGACAAACTGGCTACAGCTGTTTGGAATCCCAGTCTACTAGACTGACCACCAAATACATGCTGGTACCTGCGTCTTCCAGCTGGTAGAGATCAGAGAGAGTTCTCACTGGTCATAAAGCTAAGATCTCAATATATAGAACAAGACAAACAACACAACAGACAGAGACAAAGAGAATCAGTGACCATCTTTGGGAGGAAAAGGATCAATAAAAATCAAGAGTAGCCATTAACCAAACTTTTACCAAAGTCACTGTGACCTAAGGAACTAGTTTCACAAGTATTTTCTCCTGCTAATCTAAATTTAGAAAAAGGAAATAAAGCACTCTTACCATTCTGGCTTCCAACAGAACCTGTAGGCAGAGATTTGGGAGACTGACGTGGTAAAAACTCTTACATTCTGCTGGCTGGATCTTTTAGCAGTAGTAGCCTCAGAGCAAGTAGTGTCAGTCAGTGAAGTTAATCCTGCCAGCTATGCCAACTCTTGTGGGGGAAAACCTTTTCCTCTACCCTTCTAGGTCCTTCTGGCTGGCCTAATAACTAAATTGACACAGACAGATTACAGGAGAAAAACCAAGTTGATGTACAAATGGGAACTCCATAAGAATATGAGGCCCAAAGACAAGTTAGGCAATCGGATTTACATGCCATCTGAGAGAAGAAGAAGGGGGTAGGGTGTTGGGACCTCAAAGGAGATAAAAACAATTTTAAAGGAAGATGGGAAAAACAAATGTTTGGTAAATATATGCTTGTTATGCTTCACAGAAACAATGGGACATGGAGAGGACTTTGGTCCCCAAGCTCTGCCATATTTAGCCCATATTCTTTGTAAATATCTCTGGTGCTAGTGCTCTTCCTGGACCAGGCCCTTTATCTAAATTCTTTTAGTCAGTTAAGGGGGAGGTAAACCAAACAACAACAACAACAAAAATTTCCTGAGTCTTCTGTTTCTTAAAACAACCAGCCTACAGTAATCAAGACAGTATGGTACTGGCACAAAAACAGAAATATAGATCAATGGAACAGGTTAGAAAGCCCAGAGATAAACCCACGCACATATGCTCACCTTATCTTTGATAAAGGAGGCAAGAATATACAATGGAGAAAAGACAGTCTCTTCAACAAGAGGTGCTGGGAAAACTGGACAGCTACATGTAAAAGAATGAAATTAGAACACTTCCTAACACCATACACACAAATAAACTCAAAAGGGATTAAAGACCTAAATGTAAGGCCAGACTCTATATAACTCTTAGAGGAAAACATAGGAAGAACACTCTATGACATAAATCACAGCAAGATTCTTTTTGACCCACCTCCGAGAGAAATGGAAATAAAAACAAAAATAAACAAATGGGACCTAATGAAACTTAAAAGCTTTTGCACAGCAAAGGAAACCATAAACAAGATGAAAAGACGACCTTCAGAATGGGAGAAAATACTTGCAAATGAAGCAACTGACAAAGGATTAATCTCCAAAATATACAGCACCTCATGCAACTCAATATCAAAAAAACAAACAACCCAATCCAAAAATGAGCAGAAGACCTAAATAGACATTTCTCCAAAGAAGATATACAGATTGCCAACAAACACATGAAAGGATGCTCATCACTAATCATTAGAGAAATGCAAATCAAAACCACAATGAGGTATCACCTCACACTGGTCAGAAAGGCCATCATCAAAAAATCTACAAACAATAAATGCTGGAGAGGGTGTGGAGAGAAGGGAACCCTCTTGCACTGTTGGTGGGAATGTAAATTGGTACAGCCACTATGGAGAACACTATGGAGGTTCCTTAAAAAACTAAAAATAGAACTACCATATGACCCAGCAATCCCAGTACTGGGCATATACCCTGAGAAAACCATAATTCAAAAAGAGTCATGTACCACAATGTTCATTGCAGCACTATTTACAATAGCCAGGACATGGAAGCAACCTAAGCGTCCATTGACAGATGAATGGGTAAAGAAGATGTGGCACGTATATACAATGGAATATTACTCAGCCATAAAAAGAAACGAAATTGAGTTATTTGTAGTGAGGTGGATGGACCTAGAGTCTGTCATACAGAGTACAGTAAGTCAGGAAGAGAAAAACAAATACCATAACACATATATATGTAATCTAAAAAAAAAAAAACGTTCTGATGAACCTAGGGGCAGGACAGGAATAAAGATGCAGACGTAGAGAATGGACTTGAGGACACAGGGAGGAGGAAGGGTAAGCTGGGACGAAGTGAGAGAGTAGCATGGACATATATACACTACCAATTCTAAAATAGATAGCTAGTGGGAAGCACGTGCATAGCACAGGGAGATCAGCTCTGTGCTTTGTGACTACCTAGAGAGGTGAGATATGGAGGGTGAGAGGGAGGCGCAAGAAGAAAGGGATATGGGGATATATGTATACATATAGCTGATTCACTTTGTTATACAGCAGAAACTAACACAATATTGTAAAGCAATTATACTTCAATAAAGATGTAAAAAAAAAAATAGCCTAAAATAATCCTCATGCCAAGGAGACACATTTTGGAGTGGCAAATTTTGCTCCCCTGCACCCAAGGTCAGCCAACTTCAAGTCATGCAAAAGCAGAGTCAGCCCTGCCCAGTATCATTCCACTGGTGGAGGGGAAGACTGGTGAATATATCCACTGACTTCCATCTCCCATTGGTTGAGAACTGCCCTCTGCCCCAGGGATGCTGATGCCCCTGCACTTCTGGGCTGAGCCAGTTTGAGGCTCTGCAAGCTCTTCATGGTGCCAAGAAAGCCCCTATGCAGAGAAAAGGGAAGCAGGTGCTCGGGGTGGGAATCTGTCTATGCTCTGGAAACTCTCTACAGCAGGTGCCAGTGAGCATAGGTAGACAGAGGGGTTAGAAGCATGGCATCAATTGCATCTGCAACATGCCTTACAAGTGCCAGCAGTTTCTTGAATATACATCAAAACTATGAAACTCATGTGCAGACCCCAATATTGCTAAATATTTGGGCCTCCTATAACTCAGACAATCTCTCAAACCCAAAACAGGTTGAAGGCAAAAAAAATTCTGCAATTAGAGGTACAGGACTTAAATGCTAAATCTAAGGTTTCAAATATATGAACTTTAGGAAATTAATACAATTTGCAGCATCATTTGGGTCTTAATAGTTGCCTTGGAAGAAAGAGCCCATTTTTTTAACATCTTTATTGGAGTATAATCGCTTTACAATGGTGTGTTAGTTTCTGCTTTATAACAAAGTGAATCAGTTATACATATACATATGTTCCCATATCTCTTCCCTCTTGCATCTCCTGAAAGAGGCCATTTTTAAAGTCCTACTCTCCAGGACTTTGGCACATGCAATGGGTTCCATATGATTCTCAAATGATATGTATGCATATACCTATCTTATACAAAATTCAAAGTGGGAGAAATTCCTTTATCTACATTCTTTCTGTTCCTCTTTCAAATCAGACCTTGACCTCAGGGAAAGGAAGGCTTAACAAAAATACAAAGAGAAAGAAAAAAAGAATCGTTCATGCCTATTTTTTCCCCCATATTTTCTCTTCAAATTCAGCTATACTACAGTGGGCACTCAGTAAGTGAGTGAGTTAATAAATTAACTAAGGAAATTATTGGACCAGGTCATTATAATAGTGGATTGACAGTAAGAAGGGATTTAGACATTAATAAAAGAATTGTGTAAGGATTAGGGTCTCAAATTTGCAATGCTGGAACTGGACACAGGGGAGTCTAAACTGATGGTGTGAGCTGATTGGAGGCCTCTAAATACAAAGACTCACATCTCTCCTGTATTGAGTCACTCCACTTAGCTCTTTCTTGGTTTACTCTCTTTTTGGTGGAGTATGTCCTTCAGTAGCTTCTTGAGAAAGGTTGCTTTGGAAGTAAATTTTTAAAGATCCTGTGTATCTTTATTCCAGCCTCATATTTTATTGGTAGTTTGATTGACTATAGCATTTAAGGTTGGAAAACGTTTTTCCTAAGAATGTTGAAAACATTGCTGCATGGTTTTCTAAAGTCTAGGGCTGCTGCTGAGATGTTAGTTGGCATTCTGGTTCCTAATGCTTTGTAGGTGATCAATTTCTTATTCTTTCTCCTCTCCCTCTCTCACTGGAAGATTTTAGGAGCTTCTCTTTGAGCCAATGTCCTGAAATTTCACCAAAATGTGTCTTGGTATAGGTCTTTTTTCATTCATTATGTTGGACATTCAGTGGTCCCTTTTATCCTGGAGACATAGACTTCAATTCTGGGATATTTTCTTCTATTTGATAATGCCCTTCTTCTCCTCCTCCTCCTTCTTTTTTTTTTTTTTTCTTTCTTCTTTTTGGTTCCTTTTCTGGAAGTTGCTTTTACTCAAATTTTCACTGTCTGGATTGATCTTCCCTTTTTTTTTTTTTTTTTTTTTTTTTTGCTTATTTTTTCCTCCTATTTTTATCTCACTGACTTTTTATTTTACTTTAATAGATATTTCCACAATTTTATTCATCAGACTGTCCACTTAATTTTTTTATTTCTGCCTTCAAATTTTTAATTTCCAAAATATTTTTATTTTCTGACTTCCTTTTTTAAAGAATTTAATTTTTGTTTCATGGTTACAAAACTACTCGCATTTCTCTGAAGCTAGTAACTAAAAGGCTTATACATAAATGTTTCTCCTGTCGCTGTGTTGTTTCTCTTTTCCTTTGAGTTGCTTTTATCTTTTTCTGCTTGTTTCTCTATGTCTTTTGGAGATTCAGCATATGGAATGGTGGATTTCGCTATATGATGACTGTACCTGCCCACAGGGATTGTGTTTGGGGGACTCCAAAAGACAGTATCACTAGTTATTTTCTTTGGGGTAGACCAGTGTCTCCAGAGAAGAATTCTTGAATCTTCTATCTGGGAGATATAACCCTGGCTATCGACATTCAGAGAGTCTTTCTTAAGGAGAGAGCTGCTAGTTGCTAGGGATTGGGGGAGTTCTCACCAGCTTATAGATCTGCAATTAATCACCCTTCCACTGCATCTGGTATTCCCAAGATTGGCATCTCCAGTCTCCTTACAGGGTTATTAAGAGAGGTAGTTCACTCGGATTCTTGTCATGAAAGAAGGAATCTGGTGATCTATTTCAGCCAATTTCTTTATATTTTCAGCCTCACCCCAGTGCTTTCTGCCTCTAACTCTTGAGCCTTTTGAAGACTCTGCAACTCAAGTCAGCTGCCTTCTTGTTGGCTAGCCCCTCTGTTGGCACCTAGGTTTCATCTTTCTCCTCTGTAAATCTGTAAGTTACCTTTCATCTACCAACTTTCTATCTTTCAGAATTTTGTTGACATTTCTCTCCTACTGTCACCTTATCTCTTTTTCCTTGTGAATTTCTGCCTTTTTAATTTTACAGTTGTGTTAGTTTGGGTCCTTTGAGAAGCAGATGTCAAGATTAGATCACTCCCTAACACCATACACAAAAATAAGCTCAAAATGGATTAAAGGCCTAAATGTAAGGCCAGAAACTATCAAACTCTTAGAGGAAAACATAGGCAGAACACTCTATGACATAAATCACAGCAAGATCCTTTTTGACCCACCTCCTAGAGAAATGGAAATAAAAACAAAAATAAACAAATGGGACCTAATGAAACTTAAAAGCTTTTGCACAGGAAAGGAAACCATAAACAAGACCAAAAGACAACCCTCAGAATGGGAGAAAATATTTGCAAATGAAGCAACTAACAAAGGATTAATCTCCAAAATTTATAAGCAGCTCAAGCAGCTCAATAGCAAAAAAACAAACAACCCAATCCAAAAGTGGGCAGAAGACCTAAATAGACATTTCTCCAAAGAAGATATACAGATTGCCAACAAACACATGAAAGAATGTTCAACATCATTAATCATTAGAGAAATGCAAATCAAAACTACAATGAGATATCACCTCACACCAGTCAGAATAGACATCATCAAAAAATCTAGAAACAATAAATGTTGGAGAGGGTGTGGAGAAAAGGGAACACTCTTGCACTGTTGGTGGGAATGTGAATTGGTACAGCCACTATGGAGAACAGTATGGAGGTTCCTTAAAAAACTACAAATAGAACTACCATACGACCCAGCAATCCCAGTACTGGGCATATACCCTGAGAAAACCATAATTCAAAAAGAGTCATGTACCAAAATGTTCATTGCAGCTCTATTTACAATAGCCAGGAGATGGAAACAACCTAAGTGTCCATCATTCGATGAATGGATAAAGAAGATGTGGCACATATATACAATGGAATATTACTCAGCCATAAAAAGAAATGAAATTGAACTATTTGTAATGAGGTGGATAGACCTAGAGTCTGTCGTACAGAGTGAAGTAAGTCAGAAAGAGAAAGACAAATACCGTATGCTAACACATATATATGGAATTTAAGAAAAAAAAATGTCATGAAGAACCTAGGGGTAAAACAGGAATAAAGACACAGACCTACTTGAGAATGGACTTGAGGATATGGGGAGGAGGAAGGGTAAGCTGTGACAAAGCGAGAGAGAGGCATGGACATATATACACTACCAAACGTAAGGCAGATAGCTAGTGGGAAGCAGCCGCATAGCACAGGGAGATCAGCTCGATGACTTGTGACGGACTGCAGGGGTGGGATAGGGAGGGTGGGAGGGAGGGAGACGCAAAAGGGAAGGGATATGGGAACAGATGTATATGTATAACTGATTCACTTTGTTATAAAGCAAAAACTAATACACCATTGTGAAGCAATTACACTCCAATAAAGTTGTAAAAAAAAAAAAGATTGGATTGTATATACAAGAGATTTATTTGGGGGAAAGGGGAGCAGCAGAGGCTTCCAACTGCCATGTCGTTTGGATGCCTGCAGGGGGAACGAGGGAAGGAATTGAGGACTGAGTAGGAAGAGTCAAGAACTACATTGTGGTTCCAAGAAAGATTTGATCGGGCCAGGGAGAGCCTTTAAGCCAATGTCTGCCACTGGAGGAGTCTCATGGTAATGAGCTTGCATTAGTATCCCTACCATGTACCATCAGGAACAGCTCACAGGAAGTGTGGCCTTGGCATCAAGGCAGTGGTGGATCTAGAGGGGTAGCAGCTAAGGCCATTGGTGAGTTATGCTCCTAAGAGCAGGGAATCTGAAGAGTACATTTTCATGGAAGCCACAGCTGTCATTTTAGTGAGGTTTGAAAAGGGAATGGAGTTAAATGTATATGGTTAGTCTAACATGTTTAACAAGAAGTCTAACTTATTTTTAACATCTGTAATGTGCCCTCCATCCCACTACACTAAAGTTGTTCTTGGCCTAATTTGTTTTGAAACTCCAGGTTGCTAAACATAACCATTATACTTTAAAAATTGTTTATTACTAACGGCCCTACAAAACAAAGTGCAAAGGGGAGAGAGGACAAGATAAGAAAATATTGGAGGATGGTGGTACTGAAGAAACTGGAGAGGCTTGTGCACAGAGAAGAGAGAAGAGAGAAGAGGTAAAGGAAGAGAAATTTTGGAGAAAGAACAGAGCTGGATAAAGAAGATTTTCATCAAGTTTTGCTAGGTAGTATGTAACTACACCTCCGCCTTCCCACAAAATCTTCAATTAAATTCCATATTACTTATTGATGATATTGGAGTTGATTTTGACAGTTACATGGGATACCCCATTGCCCTGAGATTAACCTCATAAAATGTGTAGGAGAAAACAGAGAACGTCAGGGGCCCAGTTGTCTTAGTTACCCAGGAGCTGTTTCAGTTCTCAAGTTATTTGACTTCTCTATAGCCTCTATTACTGAAACAATCTTCCCATGGCTTCCATGATGCCACACTTCCTGGCTATCTGGCTACTTTCTTGACTTATTGTACCATCCATTTTGTGGGGTTCTCTTCCTCTTCCCCATTCTTTAAATATTGGTGAACCTCAAGGTTTCTTCTTTTCTTTCTTTTTATTCTGTTCATCCAAGTCTGAAATTGCCATTTATAAATTCTATACGCTGATGACTCTCATATCTTTTTTTCAAAGCCCAGTCTTCCTATATAAGTTCTATTCACATATCCAACAGCCTATTCAATAGTTCCATTTGAATGTCCTACAATCATTCCAAATTCAAAATAGCATCCCATAATTCCAAATACATGAGTATCCCATAATCCCAAATTCATGAGCATCCCATATTCCCATCCCCCCAAAACTGTTCCTCTTCTTGTGTCCCATATAGGAATGAATGATATCACCTGCTTACTCAAGGCAAAAATCTTGTTCTTACCCTTGACTCCTTTCTCTCTCTCCCAACAACCAACCATTAATTACCAAGTCCCATCAGTTCTAACTCTTCAGATCTCCTGACTTTGTCACTTTTTTTCCACCCCCATCAAGATGACCTTAACCCACTCCATCATCATCTCTTATTTGGATACTCCAACAGCCTTTGAACTGGTCGTCTACTGCCAGTCTTACCCCCATCCCTCCTCTATGATAAGTTTTCTACACTACGGCTGAGGTTTTTTTTTTATAAAATACAAATCTGATCATGTTATTTCTGCTTGAAACACTTCAATGACTCCTCCATGGCCTACAGGATAAAGTCCAGACCGATAAAATGATTTACAAGGCCTTTCATAGCCACCTCTCCAGCTTCATACCTTGTCACTCTTTCTCATACTTTACATCTGGCTCTCAAAAATTACTTGTAATTATGTAAACTTGCTCAGTTTTTTATTACTCTTCTCTACATATACCACTCTTCCCAACATGCTACCCCATTCTCCTGACTAATCTCAACTGACTCCTCAGGAATTAGATTAAATATAATTTATTTTAGGAAGTCCTTCTTGCCCTCTCACCATTGAATTAGGTGTTAATCCTAGGTTCTACCCAAGCCCAGTGCTTACTCTTTCCACTTTTCTATCTCATGGTAATTGTCTATTTTCTTGTGGTAGTTTCAAAACATGTCTATATATGGACACTTGTCCAATGAAGAGCTGGAGTCTAATTCCTCTCCCCCTTGAACATGAGTGAGCTCTTGTCACTGCCTGGAGGAACAGAATGCATGCTGTTGTGATGCTGTATGACTTCTGAAGCAAGGTCAGAAAAGGCCATGCAATTTCTGCTGGTTTCTGCTGGGCTCATTCTTGGAGCCTGATCACCAGGCAGTGAAGAAGTGGAAGGACTATACAGATGGGCCATATTGTGGTGCTATAGCTACTGCCCCAGCTAGGATGTCAGCATACAGCCAGCATCAACCTCCATACAGGTTAATGAAGAAGTCTTCAGGTGATTCCAGGCCCTGGCCTTTGAACTTCCCCAGAAGATGTGGAACAGAGATGAGCTCCTGCTCTGATCCTTGCCAAAATTAGAGATTTGTGAGCAAAATAAATTACTGGTTTTGTTTTCAGCATTAATTTTGGGTGGCTTCTTAGGCAGCAATACATACTAGAAACACTTGTTAATTTTCCTAGTACCCTCTTGAAGATAAGGACAGGGGTCAGTTAACTAATGTATCTGCAGAACCTGGCATATGATAGCTGCTCCGTATGTAATGAATGTGGTTGAAAGAATAAAATATGGTTCCAGATTCTGAAAAGCAGTTTCAGAGGATGAACTTCACTGAAAAGATGGAGGCCATCTCAAGACGTGGGATTTATTTTGAAGAAAACAAGTACCATTGACATGTGTCATGGCAAAAAGTGGGTTTCTGCTTCCAGCACCATTTCACATTCATGGGAGAAGAAGCAATATGCCCAAGCTACACTTGACTAAAGGTTTGTCTCAGTGTCTTTAGCTATAGAACTCAGTTGCCCAGAATGAGGAAAATTACATTCTCCTATAAAGTCATGGTCTCAGAATGTATGAATGTGAGTCTGAGGAACAACTTGTAAAATAATCCATTTACTCTAGATAAGAGGGGCAGCCTTAAAAGACTGTATAAAATTTACGATTTATGAATTGCTAAGCAAAAGCAGGGCCCTTAATAGCTCCCATAGCTTTGGGGGCCTTTCCTTGCTTTTTCAGGATAACTCATAGCTACTGCTTGTCAACTTCCTTCCAAGAACATCACCCATCCCCTTCTTGGTCTATAAAATCTTGGCTTCTGTTTTTTACTAAAGATTCTTTTCATGAATATGTCAGTGGTTGTGTGTGTGTGTGTGTGTGTGTGTGTGTGTGTGTGTGTGTGTGTGTGCATATGCACACAAGCACTGGTTGCAGCTTTACAGGTTAACACTTTTGGTAAAACTAGGAAAAGCACCCTCTCTATGCACTATCTAGTCATGCTGTCTTTATGGCACACCCAAGAGGCACCTTCTCGGAGGAGAACCACAATGTCAAGGCTTCAGTCTGGCCAAGCCCAAGCCAGCCCTTCATGGATCAGTTGGTTACTGAGTGCCTCTGGGTGTGCCTGAATGCCTCCAGCCTACACTTAGAAATGGCTAAAGGAATCCTGAAGATTTTATATTTGCCAAAAAGTCTGACCAGAAAGAACAAAAGCTGTTGCTAATTGGAATTCACAAGGGTAGCTGTTTAGTGAGTCAGTGCATCACAGGAAAGGAAGTTACATATCCCTCCTGTGAGAAGTATCCTTGGCAGAATTCTATTATTATTTATGACTTAGATTCCAGGATTCACTAAGAAGGGACAGGAGACTGGGTACACACAGATGAAAGAAACGACACTGCTTCAGAGCCAAATGTTCAGTCTTCCCAACACCAATCAATATATAGTTTGATTGCTATAGTTACTGCTAATGCAGTGTAATGTATCTATATATTTTTTTCAGCTTATTAGGTTCATGAAAATTGAATCGAGTTTTCAGAATTTTATTTTATTTTTCCATGATCAGTTAGAAGATCTGTTCTGGGTCCAATTAATACATTATTTTAATTCCTTCCTCATATATTCAGCAAACATTTGGAATGCCCATATGTATCAGGCACAGAGTTATTCATTTGAGAAACAAAAATGAGTAGGGCAAAATTCTTGCCCTCAGGTAGTGTGGCGTTTTACAAAAAAGCTAAACTTCTGAGGAAAAATCTTAGGATAATTTTAGAAGCACATAGGATCTTGGCTTATTAGGTATTTCAATAAACCACTGAATGAATAGTCTTTATAAGCACATAGTAGGTATACAACAAAAACATTTCTGTAATCACATCAAGCAAATCACAATATCTTTTGGCCGCTGTTCACTCCTCCTGTGTGGCCTTAGGGTGTGGTTCAATTCTTAGCAGTAGCAGTACCCTTTCTGCAAGTTAATTCATCTATGGATAACGAACAAATAAAACAGAAGTAGAGCTGCTCCACTTGAAGTGTGAGTAAGGGAGGACGCCAGACATCTTCTGATTCGATCTCCCTCTCACACACAGCAACCCCTAAGAATGCTCTGCAAAAGGCCAAGGATTCCACCAGGCACTGTCTGAAAACCATGCACTAAGCAAGTGTCCAAAATCCTCTCCAGCTCTGAAAGTCTGTGCAGATGACTCTTAGTCACTGTCCTGAGGACTGAGTGACCCTAGACTCCTAACTTGGCTTCTCAGCTCAGTGGCCCGACTTGCAGGCACCATGCCCATTTTCCCCTCCAGACTGTGAGCTCATTTTATGTAGAAAATGGATTTATTCAACCTTGTATCTCCAATTCCTACCATGAGGCTTGGCACTAAATTAGTGACAAGAGTGAACATGGAATGATGAGGACAACTTGGAGTGTCCTGAGGGAAGCCATTATTGGAGTAGGGGACAAGGAGCACATGCTGCTATGGACTGGATGTCTGTGTCCAACCCCACCCTAATTCACAGGTTGAAATCCTAAGCCTCAAGGTCATGGTATTAGGAGGTGGGGCCTCTGGGAGGTAATTAGGTCATGAGCGTGGAGTTCTCCTGAATGGGAATACCGTCCTTATACAAAGGACCCCAGAGAGCTCTGTCACCCTCTTTCTGCCATGGGAGGGTACACCAAAAGGACAGCAGTCTGCAACCTGGCAGAGGCCCTCACCAAAACGTAATCATGCTGGCACCTGGACTACAAACTTCTAGCCTCCAAAACTGTGAGAAATACATTTCTGTTGTTTATAAGCCACCCCATCAGTGTTATTTTGTTATAGCAGCACAAATTGCCTAAGACATACACTCTCATCATCATCTAGCTACCTACTTATCTGCACACACACACACACGTGTGCACACACATGAGCACACACACACACTCCTCACCCTTATTCAGGGCAAGAGAGGAGTAGAATGTCCTACTTGACTCTTTCCCTGTCCTGGATAACTTGTGTTCTGAAGCCACTTCCTACACAGTTACTTATTATTATATTTAAACCCGTAGGAAGCTCACCTATTCTTATTCCATCCTCCTCTTTACCTCCAGCCTTTTTGCCTTCTCTCTTATGCTCTAAGTAGACATTCAGTACATGTTGCTTCTTTCCCCCTATTTGTCCCATGATGGGATCTTCAGACTCAAATCAGCACAGTCAGATCCTCAGAATCTGCTCCAGTTTGTTAATGTCTTTCCTAAAATCAGACACATGGTTCTAGAAACAATTTTACTGATGCGTGTGACTATTAGAAAGTACAGCAGGAGACTTCCCTGGTGGCACAGTGGTTAAGAATCCGCCTGCCAATGCAGGGGACATGGGTTTGAGCCCTAGTCTGGGAAGATCCCACATGCTGTGGAGCAATCAAGCCCTTGCGCCACAACTACTGAGACCACGCTCTAGAGCCCACGAGCCACAACTACTGAGCCCATGTGCCACAACTACTGAAGCAGGCACACCTAGAGTCCATGCTTTGCAACAAGAGAAGCCACCACAATGAGAAGCCCGTGCGCTGCAACGAAGAGTAGCCCCTGCTCGCTGCAACTAGAGAAAACCCGCAAGCAGCAAGGAAGACCCAATGCAGCCAAAAATAAACAAATTAATTAATTAATTTTAAAAAATCCAATCCTTTAAAAAAAAAAAGAAAGTACAGCGGGATGGCCATTTCCATCTGATACCAATACTATTCTTCTATTATTCAGCAACCATTTTATACAGTTGACTCACATTACTTTTGAAACTGACTTAAATATCCATGTCTTCTTTTCATGAACTAACAAGAAGTAAATTACCCCCATTCTATACTTCTGCATTTGTTAAAGCACAGGTTTAGGGCTTTACATTTGTCTTTATTAAAAATCTTTTATTAGTTTGGGGAGTTGTTCCAGTCTGCTTTTTTCTCCTTAAAAAATCTTGATTTTGATATTCATTGTACTCAATATCTCTGAAAACGTTGAGTAAAGGTATGTACAGATTTCATTCAAGTTATTGATAAAATCAGGGAACAATCAGAGTCCTATGACATACCACTATATACCTCCCTCGAGGGTGCCCTGGTTCATTAACCACTTGTTTAACCAGCAACAGCTCTACTGCATTACCATTTAGGTGCCTTTTCTCCATCTTGTCCTCAAGGAAACGTTTTAACCTTACGGAAATCAAGATACACTGATTTTAAGGAATTTCTCCTTTCTATCAGTGTCAACCCTATCATAATCGGAAACAGGGTTGGTTTAGCATGGCTTGCTCTTAGTAAACCCATGCTGTTTTCTTTGCTATGTGCTTACAAACCATCTGTTTCACCACCTGATGCCAGAGATTGTACATCAAACCCATAATTTTCATGAATTTACTTTTTTCTATATTAAAAGTTAGATTTATTGCATGCAGAACTGAATTTTATTTTACTTTTATTAATAAACCATAAGACATTTGGGTAAGATTTTGTATATAATACATTCACAAATAAAAATATATATTAATGTCTTGTTGGGGCCTTGATTTTGTCACACATTGAGAGTTGAGAAAATACAGGGATCTTATGCATATGTTGTCCCCATGGGTCACCAGGCCACTATCTCCATCACTGTGTTTATATAGTGTTTCCCTCGGTGCCCTTCACCACTCCTCTGTCTAATACTGGCGATAAGCACAATGGCGGAGCCCCAACCAGCAGGCATACATAGCGGTTTGATGCAAATGATTTAACAATAGGCTGGGAAAGCAAGGTGACATAATGGGAAGAAGTTAACTATACTAAGACAGCACCAGCCAAACAGCAACTATCCTAGTCCAGAGAGGATGCACAATAAATACTACCAGTGAAGATGGAGGAGACAGGAAGCAGCCTATGTTTCACTCCATTCTTATCCCCAGTAGGTAGTGTTATCATTTCCATACTTCATGGAATGGAACAAAACAAATCCATATCCCTGAACCCATTTTTAATAAATAATAATAATATTTATTATTACCAGTAATAGCCAATAATAGCCAAAGGAAATTTAAGGTAAAATCCAGCTCTCGTACCATTTGTTTTTATAGTTAATGTGTTCTGGATCGTGAAGAACCAGAGTAGAGAGTGTGATGGAGAGTTAGGCGATGAACTCATGCTGTGCCTAGAGCTGGCCTGTCTGCCTCATGGCATTTGTGTGCATCCCAACAAACCCACAGGTGTTGGCTTTCCTTTGCATGCCTCACAGTTTTATGTTTCAGGAATTTTATGTACCTTTATGTATGAAGTTGGCCTTCATAAAAGAGGACCCTTAGAGTTTTAATAATTTTTACGTGCTTCGCTGTGCTTCCCACACCCTTCTTGTCTGCGCTCTTTCAAGAAAATCCTAATGGAACTCCATGAAATGAGCTCTCCTCTTTAGTTCAGACTTAATTTATAACATTTCTAGAAAAACACAACACTGCCTCTTTTCCAGACAGAATATTGCAAAGCCGGTCTCCTCTGTAGAGTCAAACACACAATCATTGCCACACAGGAAACAACTGCAAAGCTGCCCCCAAATTCTTAAGCAAATTGAGGGTTGGGACCAGGAGAAAGAGAAACAAAAGTTGCTTCAATCAGGAAAAATATTTTGAGAAGCATTAGAAAGATGTGAGGAGTCTGGCACAGTAAATTTTGCTTGACTAGAATATTCAGGGAATAGGCTCTGGCTTTGTTCTTGTTGGCTCACTTTGTTTTAAATCCTCTAATTAAAAAGCTGCCATGCTACTATATAATTCCACTTGCATGTCATTCTGGAAAAGACTAAAGAGCAGAGACGCGAGCACTGGTTTCCAGGGTTAAAGGTGGGAGGAAGGGTTGACTACAGAGGGGCAGCACAGGGTACTCTGGAGGGTGATGGATCGGTTCTGCATCTTAATCTTGGTGATGGTTGCATGACTCTGTGTGTTTTTCAGAATCTATAGAACTGAACACTAAAAAGAGTGAGTTTTAATGTATATAAAAATAAATGAAGCAAGAGTTTAAGTCGCTGTGTGAGGTAGAAGGAAGACTGCTGGATTGGGATTCCGGTGACTTACCTTCCACTTCGGCTAGCTGCATTCCCCTCTCTTGTTATTTTTGCTTTCATTCTCATTACTAGAAATTGTTCTGAAATTACCAGATGTGCCTGCCCTAGGAAGCAGAACACGCAGGGGGAGAATGTCAGCCTTCCTTGGCCGGTGTAAATATCTGTGCCACATCCCGGGACACGGAGGGTAACAACCAGTGTGGTACCACAGCCCTTCCCAGCTGAATACTCTCCCTTCCCTGTCCTCCTCTGGTGCTTTGCACCTCCACCAGCCATCATACTTTAATAGATTTTACTAGAGTATTAATGCATTTATTTATTCATGCATTTCATTATAAGCAAAATTAGCAGTTATGTTCTTAGATGCACTGAGTGAGTTCAATAATCAGGCTCTTGAGAGAGCAACCTATGGTTATTTGTGATTAGGTTCAGCCACATAGAGATGTTTGTACTGAGCTGTCTTCCTGTGCATATTCTCTGCAGCTCTGAGCTCTGCCTGTGTCTCCTGTAAAAGCTCTTATGATAGAGTAAGTGCCTCAAACAGACGGTCCAGAGAAATCCTCCTACTGTGCCAATCTTTAGTGTACACTTTTAACCCCTGCATTGAGGTGCTCTTTGTAATAACAAATATTTATTGCAATGCTTTTCCAGGTTTGCTCATGATTTGCCCTCAGCATTTCTATATCATTGGTCCCAGGGCATTTTTATGTGTCTCATTTCCAATACCTTCTCTCTTTCATCAATGTTCTTTGTCTTTAGAGTTGGTCTCCTGGACTGATTGTTTTGTGTTTTGCTAGTTTTTCTTATATGATTTTGGGGGTTCAAAAATTTAGTTAAAATTTATACTTTTCAGCCATTTAAGCTTCTTATAGCTTTTAATTATGTAAACTGACACACAATCATTGTGTGGTAGCATATTGGTTGACTATAGATATCAAGTGAAACTTTGCCCAGCAGAACCTTGGGGTGGCATGTCTATGCATTATAAATTACATGTAGAAAGATTGCAGTACTTACCACATTTTGTTTGTTTCAGGTGGTACCCAAGTTCCACAGTTACTGGCAGAGACTGTAGAACTCTGCAAAATGGGGGAAGAAGGCTTCCAGTCAGAAGTTATCTTTGACTCCATCACCACCCTTCACCTACTACTGGGTGTCATATCTTGTCAGCTCCCTCATTTCTCTGCCATACCCTCTATCCCCACTGCCCCTGACCTTGAATAGGCCTCCACCCTCTCTATTCCTGGACCATAACTACTGGTCTAAGGAGCTTGGTGCATAGAAAGTACTCAGTCAATATTGGGTGGACGGTTGGGTGGATGGATGGATGATTAGGTGAATGCGAAGGAAGGTGGCGGGAGAGAAGTAGGGGAGAGAAAAAATGGAAAGAAGAAAAGAAAGAAGGAAATTGTTCTTTTGTATATCACATGAATAGAGTGTTTGCAAATCAGAAATGACCATGCTGTGAAGCCCATTTAATTTCCTAGCTCCCTAAATGGGAGAATGAAACCAAAGACATAAATTCTCCCCTCCCCCATTCACCATGGAGTCCACTATGCATGTGGAGAGTTGGCATCTGATGACTAATAATACTTTACATTCCACCAGCAAAAAATAGAGAAATAAAACCGAATTCTCACAATTTCCTGGGAAGATGACGAGGCATCCAGTGCCTTTTGCTGACAGGCCCCTTCTAACCCCACACACGGCTGCACAAGTCACCATGACCATCAGTAACAGTTGCCTGACTGCCTGTTCTTTCAAACTAGAAAGGTCCACCACATCAACTCCTCGAGAGAGCTAAGTCCTTCTCCTCAATTGCCTGGGAGTCTGAAACCATGGAAGTCAGGCTCACCAAGAGAGAGGCAGCCTGGGCTATAAATTGATTAACTAAAGTAACAAGCTGGAAGATAGAAACCCACTCTTAAAAGACCATCACTCTCCTTTTTTGGTGGAAATCGAATCCTCATATTAAACTGTGTTTATCAGGTCTCTGTTAACCAAGAACATTTTTTCTCTAAACTGCTGGTATTTATTTCAGTTGTATGATACTAGAGCTTAATCATGTTTATGCAGGTGAATGCTTTGTGGCTTTATTACTTACAGGAAAAAGCCCCATAAAATGAATTCAAGTGTGTATGTGGTTTTATAAGAAGTCTTGATATGTAGTATCAAGTATTATTCTTTAAAACTTTGTTATTCATGAACCATTGATCTTCCAAATAAATTTTAGAATAAGCTTGTCAAGTCACACACAGAATTCTCAATATGCTAAATATTTACTTAGTGTATGTAAACATACATACACTAAAAATGCAATAAGAATTTGATTTGGGTTACGTTAAATATATAGATTTGTGGAGAATTGACAGCTTTAAGAATATAGAGTCCTTTCATCCATGAACACAATGTATCCATCCATTTATAAATGTTTTCTTAATGTTTTTCAACAAAGTATTATACTTCCCTTCATTAAAATCCTGCACATCTTATTTTTAGATTTATTCTAGGTTCCTAATGTTTTTGTTGCTACTGTTAAGTGGCATCTTTTGTCAAGTTGATGTTTGTCCTTTGTTGGTGGCAATGGGAATAAATTTGATTACTATATATTGCCCTTATTTCCAGCTGCCTTCTCTTAAAAGTGTTAATACTCTGTCTGTACATTCTCTTGAAATTTTCTTGTACACAATAACACTGTCTTATATCTTATGCTTTCTTGTCTTACTCTGCTGGCTAAGGCTTGATAAACTGAATGTTTAATAGAAGAGCTGATAGCCAGAAAACATGTTCTGTTCGTGACTATAAAGAGAACATTTGAGATCTGGGGAAATTTTAAATATTACCAAATATCACGAGTATTGCTTTCTCCCCTATTTAATGTTTCAGAATGTATGGAGGGTTTGTTTAGAGCACAATAGCTACACTCTAGTCTTCTCAAAAATCACTATACACCAACTATTATTACCAGTTTTCAGTATGCCTATGGCTGAGCTCCCCCCACACAAAGAACAAATAAAAATTACACAGATTGTTATTTTTGGCAAAGTTGGCCAATTTCATATAATCCTCAAATGCCACACTACACAGACTGAAAAGATACATAATCATAAATCTCAGCAGGCTGAAGTTGAGACATGCCCCTACCCCCCAGAAACTCTAAAACTATTCTGCATTCAAGCTCTGAATTGCTTCCCTTTGAGGCCTTTAAAATGTATTTGTTTGCAAAAAACAAAAGTTCATTGTTGGCATTTGGAGGTGGCTTATTAGTGGCTGTGAGAAATCAGGGTTAGAACTTGAGGTAGGAAGAGAAAAGGAAAGTTCTTAAATTTTAGTGCCTTAACCCAGTAAAACTGTCAGTTCTTAATACAAGAAACTACTTTGTTCAAGAAACCCAGTATAGTCATGAGGACCTAGGACCCCAATAGCACTGTTCTGGTAGCTATTCCTCATGCTAACAGTCATCACTTTTCTCTTCCCTACAGCAAGAAGCAGAGAGTAGCAGTTTTAAACCTCACCCCTCTACATCCTATTCAAAGATTAGGTTACAATTAAAAGTACATTTTAAAATCTACACCTTAAAACATAATTTCAAGTATGCTGCATTTTAAAGACACTTCATTACAAAAGTTAAAACTTAGAAAATTAAAGTAGAACATTTATCAATCAACAAATAATCTTTTACTTTTTCAGGATGATTTACTGCAAGATTTAAGACTCCCCTCTTATTTATTGAGTCTTTACAAGAAAAAAAAAGTGAGACTAAACATCAGCCACTGCCACCTGCAAACTAGAGAATAAAGTTGCTCCTACATGGCTGGGAAAATAATTCATCTTACAGAAATTTAACAAACGAGCTAACTTTTAGGTTCTCATTTGCTAAATCGACAATTCAGAATTTGTGAAGCAGGATCAACAAGCTGCCGAACCTGAGAGAAGCCTCTAAACGCGCTTGACTGTAGTTTATTTGTTTTGTGGTGTTTGCTAGTTCGGGTACAAAGTGGCAAAAACGTAAAGCCATCACCGCTTCCCCACTCTGCCCAGCTCAGGACAGAAAGCGCGCGCTCAGCGCCCAGCAGTTTCGGCGAGGAGATCTCGCCGCTTTAAGCCGCGGGGGACCCTCGGGCCCGCCCACAAGAAGGCGTGGCCGACCCGGTGTCTGCTGGGAGTTGTAGTTCTAGGCCCAAGCGTTTCTTGACTCTTTTCTTCCTACCTCCACAGCGTCCCGCCGCCTACGGACTTCTGAAGCTGCTGTGGCTTTAGCCCGAGGCACAACAGGAGATAAAAGGAGAGGCGATGGGCTCTGTTCAGTGTTTGGCCGCAGCGGCGCGCATGCGCAAGCCGGCCTGCTCCACCCGCACCTCTCCGGGCGCGTTGGGGGGCGGGGGACAGAGGTAGGGCCCTAGGCCAGCTTGAGGTGGTACGGCTTCCGGGAGCGCGGTTGTCAGCGGGGAGATAAGGGGAGCTGTCCGACTGTCTTCTCGCCCTACCTCATCCTGCCTTTCGGGACTCTCCCATCTCCTGCCCTTGTCCAATGTGCAGAATTGTAGCCACACGCACACCCGCCCTCTCCCATCTCTCCTTGGGAAGCCTTTCCCTGCTGTGTTGTGAAATCTGTTGGAGCCTCTCAGCCAAGGCCTTTTAGCCCGCCTGGAATTCAAACTGCCCCCTCCCTGCCAAATCCATGTCATGTGAGGCAGCAAAAGGCTTGAGGCACAGGCCCCACAAAGCAATGCTCTCAGCAGGTCTCTGAAATTTTCAGTCACCCCGTCCTCCTCCTGCAAAGCTGGAACCAGCTAGGTGATACATTAGATAGATGGATAGATAGAAAGATTACGCTTTTAAGTTTGAACAGGGCTTTCATAGCTTCCTTTGCTCTGGAAGGTGACATCAATATACGAAAAGACACCGAGTGACCCAAGAACTCACGAATGTAGTTGGTGACAAAGCCTCAGGACCACAGCCTCCAGGAGTTCTAAATCCACTGCTTTTTCCACCACTTCACAAATGTCTCACAAACAGCTAAAGGAGGTAACCAGCTGAACCTGATGCAAGTTGCCTTTCGGAATGGTCAAGCTCGGGTTCACCACAGCCTCTCTTAAATTAGTGAGCAGTTGCCCTCAGCTAGTGAGCCCTACATCAAACAGAGGATTTTGCTGAGGGAAATGTTTAAGATTAAACACATACTTTGTGCTGGGCTCTGGACAGATATACATCACATTTTAGCTTACAAGGTGCCCTTCCCCAAAGACAGGTTGAACCATAAATTACCCTGTGTTTCCCAGAAGATAGCACTAGGCATGCTACGTCTTGTTTGTCTGCCTTTCTTGAGAGTCTGCAGCACTGTTTTGTTCACCATGGTGTCTGCGGTGCTAACACATGGTGGTCTCTTGGTAAAGGTCCAGTGATTACATGCATGAATCCAGTGTCTGCCATTCAGGTCTGTGCTCAAAGTCTGTTGGCAGAGGTAGAGATGAGAGTAGAGACGCAGATTTACACAAAGCTTTGGGACAGGAAGGAAGAAGCATGTAACTGCCTGGAGAGGCCCCTGAGGCTGCATGGAGGAAGTATCCTCTAAGCTTTGGAATTGCCCCTCATTGACTTAGCAGATGGGAAGTTATCACACCAAAGCCTTCTCTGTGAGCTTTGCCTGACAGGGAAAGGGACTGATTGTTTAAGAGCCAACTAGGACAGGAACACAGATGCTACCCTCTTCCAGGTGGTCATCTGGAGAAGCCGTGCTTTCCAGGGACCCTGGCTTTCTTCAGACATCTCTGGAATGCTCTTTGTGGAAATGCCTTTTGAGTTTTACAGCACATTCTTTTGGACCTCCTCAGCACTGGAAGGAACATCTCGTTCCTTCAGGGATTTGATATTTGGGAACAGCCAGAAGTTATTTGGGATGAAAGTCTAGAGGATGAGGAAGACAATCATGCTGCATAATAGTTGCTGAAATTTGGGGGAAGGTGTTTGTTTGTCTGTTTGTTTATAGGAGTTCTCATCCTGGTGTGTGTGGAAGTTTTGAGTGTATGTGTATTTTTCTGAGGGATCATGTCTTTAGCTTTTATCAGATTCCCAAGGACACCATGATTTTAAAAAGATGAACAATTACTGCTATAGAGTTATAAGATCACTTCTGTGGCCTGTAAGTTCCTCGGAAGGAGAATCACGTGGAAGGAGAGCAGAGGGGGAGGTTTCAGCTGCTCCTGTAATTTTTTTTTTTTTTTTTTTGCGGTACGCGGGCCTCTCACTGCTGTGGCCTCTCCCGTTGCGGAGCACAGGCTCCGGACGCGCAGGCTCAGTGGCCATGGCTCACGGGCCCAGCCGCCCCGCAGCATGTGGGATCCTCCCGGACCGGGGCACGAACCCGTTCCCCTGCATCGGCAGGCAGACTCCCAACCACTGCGCCACCAGGGAAGCCCTGCTCCTGTAATTTGATGTGTGGTCTCAGTGGGTTCCAAAGCTCCCGGAGCCTTAGTGTCCCCACATACAAAGTGGAACAATAGCAGAATCCCTGGACTAGACATGTAATGCAAACTTCTCAGGTGACTCCTTCAAATGACAGCCCTAATTTGGATGTGTGTTACTGCTGTTGTGCTTGTTCGAGGAAATCATCCTCCTGATGTCAGAACCAGGGATCTAGCGAAAACAAAGAGGCCAAATCAGAGAGGGAAGTTGGGGGCTCAAAATCCAGCAAGACTTGCTGAGAATAGTACAAATGGTCAGGGAAGGGCTCATCAAGAAGGGGGAGCCTGGGCTTCCCTGGTGGTGCAGTGGTTAAGAATCTGCCTGCCAATGCAGGGAACACGGGTTTGAGCCCTGGTCTGGGAAGATCCCACATGCCGTGGAGCAACTAAGCCCGTGAGCCACAACTACTGAGCCTGTGCATCTGGAGCCTGTGCTCCGGAACGGGAGAGGCCACGACAGTAAGAGGCCCGCGCACCGCGATGAAGAGTGGCCCCCGCTTGCCGCAACTGGAGAAAGCCCTCGCACAGAAACGAAGACCCAACACAGCGGAAAAAAAAAAAAGTGGAAGTGTAGCAGTTACATAATACAATATCTTAAAAAAAATAAGGGGGAGCCTAGGAAGAGGGAAGAGGGTGCTGGAGCATCACCCTATCAGGGGCAGAATCAGCCCAGATAAGCAGTGCAGGAGGCCAGAAACAAGGATTCTGCCTTAAGAGTGAAGGCTCTGGTAGAGAACTCAACCTCCAGAAGGGCCACTTGGAATAAGCAGAATGTAAGCAAGACATTTATTTGGCAGGGACTGAGCTGCAGGCAGCAAGAGCCCCATTCTATGAACAGGGTGACCTGAGACTAGGTCAGGAGTCATGGCCCTCAGGATTGGTCCCAAAGCCTGCGCTAAAGGCTCTGACTTGGGCTTCCCTGGTGGCGCAGTGGTTGAGAGTCCGCCTGACACGGGTTCATGCCCCGGTCCGGGAAGATCCCACATGCCGCGGAGCAGCTGGGCCCGTGAGCCACGGCCGCTGAGCCTGTGTGCGGCCCACGTAACGCAAAAAAAAAAAAAAAAAAAAAAAAAAAGACTCTGACTCCAGCTGTGGTAGCAGAGAGCCTGGGGGGAAGCTGGAGCTGGGAAAGCTGAGGAGCGAGTCAGAGTCAGCACAGCCTAGGGCTACTCTTCCCTCCTGCCTTCACTCCCTCTCTCCCTCCCTTCCTCCCTACTTCCTTCCCTTCTGTCTTTCTTCCTAGTCTCCATGAGAGGGAAGAGATTTTTTTTAAAAAAACACTAGATGATGCTTTCTGACTTTAAGGGGCTTGCAGACTTGAGAGAAAGATTTCCCACTTCGGAGTAAATAGCTAAGTGCTTAGTCGGGCAGTAGAAAATAAAAATCCCACAAGGCAAAAAAGGTGAAGTTAGTGTGAGTGTGTCTGGTGGGATGCGGGGGGCAGGGGGGCGTCCATAGCTATTCCCTGCTTCTCACATTCCACAGAAAGAATGATTTCCAAGTCAATTCCCCGAAATGGAAAATTATGAAGGAACTCTCCGGCTTCTCCCTGCCCCAAGGGAAGGGGTGACTTACCCGACGGGTGAATCTGCCCCTGCCTTTTCTCTCTCTGTGAATCCTTTTAGAGCCAGCCTGTCCACAGGACACCTGCATTCTGTTCTGCCATGTGAGTGTGGCTAAGCCAGCTTTGAAGGGTAAGCGAAGATGAGGAGGGGCATTTCAGGAACCCAGCTGGCTGCAGGTCAGCTTTATCAATAAATAAAGCTGATATTTTGATCTCCAGTGGTCTGCCTCCTAGTCTTATTTCTCAGTCACTTCCAAACTGAGAAGGAGAAAACAGGCATGTTCCTTTTTGGCCTCCCCAGCCGCCAATGCAGGGCAGAGGTTTTGGTATAGGTCAGTCTGCATTGGAGCCTCAGGGCCCTTTCTGTCACAGGGCTCTAAAGCCATGTGATCTGGCGGCCTTAAAAACCAAGTTTGGTTTCCTAACTTCAAAAAAGTCTGAATCCCCAAGACTGAACCTTGAAGAAGAGAGAGGAGTGAATGGGGGCTATCCATGCTGTGTTAATTTGTACAGTGGTCAGAGTCAGGGCCAGACACATGGCATGTCTGGAATTAGACAACACAGGAAAAGCTGCTCCCATAGGCTTTCACTACTCTCTTCAGTCGTATGTATGTGTGAGCTTTCTGCTTTTGGCTCAAGCTGTTTTCTCTTCTTGGAATTCCTTCTCTCCATTATTTGCACCTATCAAAATCCAAGAAGAGGAAACTTCTTCCTGAGGAATGCTGTTTCTTCCTAATTGAATGCTTTTATCTTTCTGGTCTCCTAACAAGTTCCTTGACATTCCATTCTTCTAGCTGCAGGGCTTCAAAGCCCTCCACAATCTAGTCTCCATCTCCAGTACATCTTGACTCTTGCTTCTTATTCCAGCCGGGTCGTACAGCCTGCCTCAAATACCCTTCTCTCTCTTTACAACTACCTGGCAAAGTCCTTCATCCTCTAATATCCCCTCCACTGTGTTCCCCTCAGACTTCCCTAACCCCAGGAAGAATTAACTGTCCCTTCACCCTCCACCTTCTGATTTCACAATTAACATTGGCACCTAACACACTGGACTGAATTTTTTTGTTTATACGCCCATCACCTGAACTATATTATGGTTCTCTTTACCAGAAGGACCATGTTTATTTCATCCTTGAGCCTGGAACTTAACAGATAATAAATGTTAAAAAAATGAACGAATGGAGGAATGTTATCGTTTGTTTACATATGTGTCCCTCCCACTTTATTATTAAGTCTTTGAGGTTAGGAATATTGGTTCATTTATCTTTTATTCTTAATAGCTACCTTAGTGCCTGGCTTATAATAGGCACCTAATAAATATTTTTAATTGAATGGATGAATGGATGAGCAAGTAAAGTCTTTTGTAATATCTCCAACCTGATATACCCTTTCCCTCCTTTGAAACCCCAAGCACTTTCTTGTGTTTCTCCTGTGACATTTTCTTTAGCTTGTTCTTATCTCTGTGTCTAATTCCCCCTACTCTGTAGTCAGCTCCTTGAGGGCAGGAGTTGAGTCTTACTTCCCTTGTTGTCCCCTGCCATGTCTACAGCAGTACCGGGCATATAGCAGGAGCTCAAAATTGAGCTTTTCTGAGAAAGATAAAAGTACCTGTTATTGGGCTTCCCTGGTGGCGCAGTGGTTGGGAGTCTGCCTGCCGATGCAGGGGACGTGGGTTCGTGCCCCGGTCCGGGAGGATCCCACATGCCACGGAGCAGCTGGGCCCGGGAGCCATGGCCGCTGGGCCTGCGCGTCCGGGGCCTGTGCTCCGCAGCAGGAGAGGCCACAGCGGTGAGAGGCCCGCGTACCTCAAAAAAAAAAAAAAAAAAAAAATATACCTGTTATTCAGAGCCCCTGTTCCAGAAACAAGACGCCCAAGTACATGAGCTACACACATTGGGTCATCTAACCCACCACTTCACCTCACACACACTTAGCGTTGCCAACTCCTGGGTGATAAGAAAGCAAAGTTGAAAAGACCATGTTGTTTCAATATTGTGTTAGCCGTAATTCTCTGTACTAGTAGGTGCCCAGTAAATATAATTTTCAGATTAATAAAGGCTATGAAGCTCATCAAAATGAATGAACCCAAGGATACAAAGGAGCAGTTGAAAGATGGAAATCACATCAGCCGATGGAAAGGCAAATCCGTGCATTCCCCCTCAGAGTAATGGCTTAAAAAGAATTAAAAAGCATGTTTTTCTTCATAAAAGGAAGAGTGCACTGGAAGAATTTCAGCTTCAAAATGTAAAAGTCCCTCTAATTTCGCCATAACTAAATAGAGGAGAGCAATCCTCAAGATTAAAAATGGTTAACAAATGTGGGGATTTTTCATCCATTTGTTTTTTGCGGGCCTTCACTCCTCTTCCTTCCTCTTTCCCTTTCTTTTTCCTTTCCTTCTTTTTCTTTCTTTCAACATATTTTTATTGAGAAGTAACTATGTCCTTGATACTCATTCTTCTAAATGCTTTATGTTCATAATCTCTCATAACCCTATGACAACTCTGCGATGTAGGTATTAGTATCATCACTTAAAATGTGACAAAAGCTCACATAGGCTCACAAAGGCTCAGCTTAGTTGCCTAAGGCTTCACAGCCAGTTGCATAAGGCTTCCCAGGTGCTGGGATCATAATCTGAAGCCAGGTTTCATAAACTCTGACGCTTATATGTTGTTGCTTAATTCCTACATTATAATGCTTTTCTATGCCGTTCAATGGTTCTGTTCTCACATAGCTACAGACAACTGGAAGACAGAAAATGTAAGTCAAATATAGGGTCAGAGGTTAGCAAAGGATAACACTGGAACACTAAGAAGGCCATCTATGTCAGGGGGAGAGTAGGAAGATCAGCGATGGCTCCTCGGGGGAGGGGTCATGAATTGAGAGCTGAAGGATGAGTGGGAGTCCACTGGATCAAGCCAGGGGCATCACCTAGACAGAGATACAGCAAGTGAAAAGACCTAGGGGGTGGGAAGCAGCCCAACACATTCAAGAAACTGTATGTATTTCTTTGGGTAAGCATCTTAGTCATTCTGTTTTCAAAGCTGTGTGTGTGTGTGTGTGTGTGTAACTCACAGTGGCTAATTGTCTTTGCTTTTGTCTAAAAGTGCTGAAGTGTGAGGGTGAGTGGTCACTGGAATGACTTAGGGTTTTCATGTTGATTTCAAATGCTCTTGAGGGGACCAGTGTATTCTGATGTCCAAATGACATAGTGAAGTGGCCAATGCTATGTGCACATCTGTGAAATCAGATAGCTGTGAGAGTGCACTAGGACCCCTTAGGGACTAAAAAGTCCCAAATGTGAAGACATATGTATTATGCTTTTTAAAAAATTATCATTTATAATTTCCACAGAATATATAAATGTCAATCATTTTATTCTTATGTCAGTTGTAAAATCTGAAGTCAATTTAAAAAGAAATTATTTCACTAGTCACCCTGAACATTCAAATGATACTAAGATCTAAGGTGGTGGGTCCATGGGGATCCATTCATTATACTATTCTCTCTAATTTTGTATACATTTGAAATTTTGCATAATAGCTTAAAAATTTTTAATAGACTATTTTTTAGAGCAGTTTTTTTTTTTTTTTTTTTTGCGGTACGCGGGCCTCTCACTGTTGTGGCCTCTCCCATTGCGGAGCACAGGCTCTGGACGTGCAGGCTCAGCGGCCATGGCTCATGGGCCCAGCCGCTCCACGGCATGTGGGATCTTCCTGGACCGGGGCACGAACCCGTGTCCCCTCCATCGGCAGGCGGACTCTCAACCACTGCGCCACCAGGGAAGCCCTAGAGCAGTTTTATGTTCACAGCAAAACTGAGTTCAGGGTAGGGAGTTCTTATATACTCCTTGTTTACCCGCCCCAAAACACACAGCCTCTCCCACTATCAACATCCTGTACCATAATTTTTAATCTAATATTTAAATCTGATGTATATCATAGATACTTTGTTTATTTATCAAATACATAGTATTTCACCATTTGCTTGGCATTTTCCTAGGTCTTAGGGTTATAACAGTGAGCAAAACAGACATAGCTCCTGCCCTTATGTTGTTCATAGTCTAGTGGGAGAAAGAGCCATTAAAGAAATAATTTTATAAAAACTAGTTACAAACTGTGGTGAGGAAAAGCAGAGGATGCTACAAGTATGTGTTCTAGGAGAACTCCCTTACCCGGTGGTCAGGGAAGGCTTTCTCAGAGAAAATCAACAGGTAAACTGATATCTGAAGGATAAGTAGGAGTGGACTGGGCAAACATGACAGAGGAAAGCGTCTTATGCAAACAAAGTAATGTCTTCAAAGATCTTAAGGAAAGAAGGAGCCTGGTATATTTTAGGAGCTGAAAGTTGGTGGACAAGGACAGAGAGATGGGGCTGGAGAGGCAGGTAGAGGCTAGAACACATGGGCACTGTCGGCTCTGTTAAAGTGTGATCTTTGTCTTTACCCTGAATGATGGGGAACGGGGAAGGGTTTTACATAGGAGAAGACATGAATGGATTTTGTTTTAAATCGAAGGCCCTGACTGCATGGTAGAGAATAGATGGGAGTGGGGCTTCCCTGGTGGCGCAGTGGTTGAGAGTCCACCTGCCAATGCAGGGGACACGGATTTGTGCCCTGGTCTGGGAAGATCCCACATGCCGTGGAGCGGCTGGGCCCACGAGCCATGGCCGCTGAGCCTGCGCGTCCGGAGCCTGTGCTCCGCAGCGGGAAAGGCCACAACAGTGAGAGGCCCACATACTGCAAAAAAAAAAAAAAAGAATAGATGGGAGTGGAGTAAGAGTGGAACTGGGGAGACTCGCTGGGAAACTACTGGAATAGACCCAGAGATGATGGTGATGTACTAAAGTGGAGAGACAGAGAAATGCACCAATGCCATATTTATGAGTTATAAAGTCAACAAGATTTGGTGTGTGCTTCAAAAAGTTAGAAGGGTGCTGGGTTTCTAGGCTTGCAAAACTGGATAGATTATGGTGCATTTACAGAGATGGGAGTAAGGGTGAAGAGAAGATCAGGAATTTACAAGGGTTTTATAGCTATTTTTTTTCTATTCCAAATAATAACTACCCTGTGTTAGGCACCGTGCTAAATGATTCACATTCAGCATCACAGAAGTCCTTTTATCTAACAATAGGGACTGGCAGCAAGTGGGTTGATTCCCATACTACCACAGCTCAATGCACCTTAAGAGACTGTATTTACTGTCCTGTGTTATCATGTCAATTGCATGTTGTTTATTACCTATGCACATCCTCTTGGTATATGGATATCTGAAGCTCTAAGAATTGTATTGTTTCCAACTCCCTCCCCAATTATTTTCTCATGTGACTCATTGGGAAACTCCTACACCTTTTTTCTTCTCTCAATACTGTGTCTACTCCATGGTAACTTGCTTAACAGGTTGATCTAGGCCTTTCTCCCTCCCCAACCAGGGTTAGTTTAAAGTCCTCTTGATCAGGGCAGGTGGTCACTGGGCAATCATGTTTGCAAACCGAACATGGTGGAAGTTCACCTTTGATTCATTATTCCAAATCCTCTATCTCATTGACTGTTACAGTTCTAGCCCTCCCTGGCCTCACTTCTGTTCCTCTGGCACTGCAGTGACTTGACCACTGTTACAGGGAGCAATCCCCAAGTTCTCACCTTGCATTCCAAAGCCCTTATCAGAACAGACTATGGCACTATTTCCATCTTCTCCTCAGTCTAGACTGCCTCCTCTATTCTCTGAGACCCCTCTGTTACTGGTTCTCTTGAGTAGCAACCAAGAGTGTACCAGATGCTTTCATATATGTTGTGCCATTTAATTCCCACCATAGTTCTCCTTAGTTCCTGTCCCTATGTCTGGCTGATGGTAGTCATCTAACTATTTGTCAAATTAATGAATGAACTGTGTTACTGGAAAAGCAAAGAATGCCTTATTTGGAGGGAGATCAGGCCCTAATTTCTGTTTTTTTAAGATGAATTTTAATGTTTTTAAAATTTTCATGAATAACAGCTCATCTGTAATCTATTACTAATTTTAAACTATTAATTCATTTATAATAGTATAATTCATTCTGTATAAATGACTTACTATAAGTATGAACCTGATATTCTCAAGTGAATTATTGTTTAAATCAGAGGTAAGATGATACCAAACACCGCTAAAAAGTAACAATTAAAAATGAAAAATTAAAGTTTTCCAAAACACAATGCAGATTTTTGGCTTTGGGTGTCCGTTGAACATAGCTAGATGACTATTTTACAAGACTTCAGTGCCTCTTCTAGAGTTGCATCGAATGGCATATTTCAGACAAATGGAGCCACCTCATTGTTTTGTGCATTGTGGTAGCACTTTATATTTGTAAAGTGCATGACAATCATATTCATTAGTATTTCTGCAAAGCCCTCCTATGAGGTAGCTCAGCATTACTGAAGCCAAGCAGAAAAATAAGTGTGCATTTATCAGGAAGATGCTTATAGGATCCAAATGAAATGCCAGTGGACACTAATGCACACTATTCAAAATGGCACAGTTTGTCTAGATACATTTCAGCAGAACTATCAAAAGCTCTTTCCAAATTATTTGAATTTCCAACCCTAGAAGTGAATCCTAATTTTGAAGGAAATGATCTATATAAGATTATTATATTAGATCTTTAGGTGTTAGGGTTTATGTTACTATTTAAAACTTAAATGCACAGAAGTCTAAGTTTATGAAGACAATGTTTAAATCAGTATTTCAGGTGTAAGAAATCATTTGCATTCTTTACCAGAGCTATTTTCTAAGAGTCAGATTAAAGAAAAAATTAGAATCTCTTGTGACAGAGAATCTGAATTATTCAATTAAATGGTTTGGGGATAGCCTCAAATGGCCTGGAATTTACCATATAAAGATCAAATTTTAGTTAATTAGCCAAAACCATTCACCTATCATCACCTATATTCAGACCAGCACACTCCAAGAATCTGTTCTAGTGGAAGGGAGATCTCCAGTCCACAACAGACTGAAAGAAAGATAGGGCAAACATGAGTAAGTGAAGTGAAATTCTAAGTAGCAGTTAGGGATTGTATTTGCCTGCATGGAACAGAAAGCTGACAGTGAAGGCTTAATCAAATACATGTTTCTTTCTCTTGTGGGCGCTTGGGATTGTATGGAGGCTCCACAATGCCATCAAGTACTCAGGCTCCCCATCTGTTTGCTTCACCAGACTCCACACATGGCCTCAGTTTCATGGGTCAGTGCATGGGCCCTACCTCCAGCCTCTCACCCTTGTTTTAGATAAAAAGAAGGAGGAGGAGAAAGAAGAGAAAAGGCACAGCACAGGTATCAAGAAAGCAAGATTTTCCAGTAGCTGCCCAGAAGACTCCCCTGCAGATTCCCAAGTAGCCTCACTGGCCAGAGTCCCCCCCAACCCCAACCCTGCCCCCAGCGCAGCTGCATGGGAGATAGAGAGTAATGTGTTTGTTTTTTTTTTTTAAACTGGGCATGCTGCCATCCCAAACAAAACTGATGTTCTGGTAATAACGAAAGAAGGATGAATGGATATGAGACAGGAACCAGCAATATCCACCATGCCAGTTGTTTTCAGTGTGATTTACAGAAACACTTGAGTGTATGATGCAGAGAAGGAACATGCTGAGTGGTGATAAGAACAATTGGAGGAAGATGCTAGAAGGGTTTCGTGGAGGTTACTACCCCTTCAGGCAGCCTCTTGGGGTTGTTATAAGATTTCAAGGTAGAACTATGTATGTAAAGTCCCCTTTATAATTGTGATGAAGGTGGTAAACTTTATGTACAGTGTATTTTAAATTCCCCCAAGTGTGCACAAGGAGCTATATCCAAGAAGGTTCATTCCAGAATTATTTGTAACAGCCAAAAATTTGGAAAAAACCTAAATGTCCATCAATAGAAGAATAAATTTTGGTTTAAAAAGTGTGAAATACTTTACAACAGTTAAAATAAATAAAATTTGACAAAGCTCCATTGTATTTGTTATATTATTCATTTTGTTTTTCTGTATGGGATTGAAATATTTCATAATTTTATAAATTAGCAAAGTAAAACAAAACTTGGGCAGTGTTTCTCAATATGTAGTCCATAAATGCCCTGCACCAAAATCGCTGAAAGTATATGTTAAAATGCAGATTCCTGGGGGCCCCCTCCCAGGCCTAGTACCGGAAACTCCAGGCATGGGCCCAGCAGTCTGTATTTCAAAGAAGGACACCACAGGATTCTTAGAGGACCACTGACACAGGGTTCGGGAGGGGAAACGAGTTTAGTGGAAAACAGAAATGGAGAAGACCTCCAGAGATGTGACCCATGTAGAGCCTGGAGTGGGGCTGAAACCACCATACTTCTCAGAGGTTGAGGTGGAGCACACCAGCCACCGCCCCTCGACACGAGCAAGGAGGGGAGTTTAGTGGTGAGCAGGACCAAATAGTTCGGGTTAAACTGTGAGAAATGAAGAAGCCAAATATCAGTGGCTTAAACAAGCACACCTTGCATTTCCCGCTCATGTGGAAGAAGTCTGGGGGCAGTCAGTGCAGAGCGGGTGTAGCTCTCCATGGCACCAGGAACTCAGGCTGGTTCTCTGATGTTGCTCTGCCATGCTCAGCATGTCACATCTGCCTCGTGGCCTGAGGCGACTGTTGAGCTTCAGCCACCATGACTACACTGCAACCAACAAGAAGGAGGAAAGAGAGAAAAAGGGTATATCCCCTCCCTTTAAGGAATCTTCCTGAAAGTAACACAAACCACTTCTGCTCACCTCCAGAATGTAGTCTCACGGCCATACACAGCTGGAAGGGGGACTAGGACATGTCTTCATTCCACGGGGCCAGATACCCACTAAAGGCGGGGAGGGGAGGCTCTGTCACAGGGAGAAAGGGGTAGAATGGACATAGGAGAGCCTCCATCAGAGAGGGCCAGGGCTGGGGGCCTAAAGCCCAGCTGAAAAGACTCAGGAAGCTGCTGCGAAGGCTGCAGGATCAGAGCCGTGCTGGTCAGGTGGTTTCTGGGGTAGCTCACAAGCTAGATTCTCGCTTTTCAAAGCTTGGTCCTTGGGCTAGCAGCATCAACATCACCTAGGAGCCTCTCAGAAATACACATTCAGGCCCCGCTCCAGCCCTACTGAATCAGAATCTGCATTTTAACATGCTCCCCAGCACTGCACTAGAAGATTTCAGAGAAGAGAAAGGTGAGAAACTGGGGAGACTTGTAGCACAAGACAGGAACTAGAGGGGAGAGTGTTCTCGGTAGAGTGGTGGCTGAGCTCCTATGCATGGCAAGCCTGTTATGGAAGTGAATGCAGAGGCAGGCCAGAGAACTGAAGGTTCAGACTTGACTCAGGGATGTGAGTGGAAGAGACTGCCAGCAAAGGGGAACATGGAAGGGGAAGAGAAGAGATGCGTGAGAAACTTGGAAAGAACGTGGCCTTGAAAACACACTTTAAAAGAGTATCAGTGAAATACAGATTCAACTACCCTGTATTGTGCACTAGGCAGCTCTTAATCCTCATAACACCCCTGAGTGGTAGGAACTTCGATTCCCATTGGAGGTGATGAAATGGAGGTTTAGAGCTGCTGACTTGCCAAGGTCATACAGCTAGACATTTACATAGCTTACAAGAATACTTTGTAGAGATCTGGCCAGTTTCCAAAGCACTGTTATATGCATTATCTAATTTAATCCTCACAATGACTCTGTGGAGAACACAGAAAGTGGTTTTTATTTTAATTTTGCAGCTCAGGGACTCCAGGACTTTCTCGATCCATTTTTTTTTTTCATGTTTGTTTCCTGATTTTCTTACACATAATGCTAATGAAGAAGGGATGGGAGTGAGGGGGTTCACCAGACCTGATTTTAACTGTGTGAGAGTTTGGCCCCATGATAGGCATATAGTAGACCTTTTAATATAACTAATATTGTTATTATTATAATGATTGGGTTTGTTCAAGAGGAAAGCGGTATTACAAAAGTAGTTTATTGGAATGAGGAGTACAGACCCAGATATGGAGGGGGAAATTGACGATCTTGTGTCAGCAACAAAGGAAGGAATTCTAAATAGTGGTGCAGAGCAAGGATTCTGGAGCCAGACAAGCCAAGTCCACTTGTCAGCCCTGCTACTCATAAGAGTGGTGATGTTGGGCAAATTACTTAACATCCCCTTGCTTCCACTTCCTCATTTTCAAGATTGAGAGAAATAATACTTTATGTGTGTAATGGTATGAGGATTAAATGAGCTACAGTAAGTAAATAAGCCCAATACTCAAGAAGAAAACAAATATTCAATAGCTAGAGCTATTATTATGTCTGGTTATGGATGGAAGATTCGAATGAGGTGGAAGTTAAAGCAATAGCACGTTCGAGTGGTACTAAAGTGAGGAATGAAATAAACTACCCTACCTGTTTTGAGTGTTTATCAGTTTATAGGCTTCATATCGACTTCAATTTTTAAAAAGGATACTCTCTCTTCCTCAGGCCCACAGTCTTTACACACTGAGTACAATTAATTTGCCTTCTGATGATGCTGCATTCATGACTGATGATTCCAAGTTGCGTATTGTTAAGTTCCCGTATTTCCCAAAAATGTATTTGGTAATTCTGAATCTAGCAAATGAATACAAAACAAGTCATCACAGCTCTTTACCTTAAATGTTCATGAAGCGAAAGAAGTCAAGGGAAAATGCCAACGAACTTTGATTGTCTCATTATGAGAAGCTTTGGCACAGCAACTGTGATTTTCTCATTATGAGAAGCTTTGGCACAGCTTATGAAGGTGACAGATGTTCTGCTTCCTAGAACCTTTTTGTTCCACCCCAGAAATCTATATTTTCCTTTAGTATATTGATTTCTTATTATAGAGCAGGAATGGCTATTAAATATCTCTTTGGGAGCTGGGGGTGCCAGAATGTGAGAGGGAAAAAAATGCATCATTGCTGAAAGAAGAGTTGACGGGATGGGTGGAGAAGGACTCAAGAGATGGTAGTCTGTATCTGGGAAATTATTTACAATTTGAATGAAGGACAGAGAGACTTGTCAGAGGAAGAAAAGGGGGAGCAAATTAAAAAAGCATCCAATTGCAGGTAAGCCTTTTGATGGATGAGGAAGATACTTTAATAGATGAGAAAGCACTTTCCCCAGTGGCCAGTTGACTCACCTCATCTCTCTTTTTGGCTTGTAGCACAGTGGAAAGATTCAGTGTAACAAATTATGAAATATATATACAAGATAGTGAACCAGCTGATGCTACTGATTTCTCTTTTGAGGTGATGTTAGATATTCACTACCAAAATATAGCTGGAAATTGAGATGACTGATTATAAACAATGCCCACAAAACGGTTTCTCAGCAATAGAAATAACATTTCTGTAGTGTATTTATTTCAAAACATGCTCACCTGCAATGTCTCATTTTATCTTACAAATAACCCTGTGAGTTAAGTTTCATTATCTTCATTTTATACTTGAGAAAACTGAGGTTTAGAGAAGGTAATTAATAGCAGTATCCACACCCGGGTCTGTCTTACCATACTACCTTTCTTTGACCTCTCCAACAAGTGTCAGTCTACGGCTACAGTTGCCACCAGGGCTTTGTGTGTGGGGGGAGGGGGGAGGCATTCCCTAGGTCTCAAAAATGTTTTTCCCTCCAAGTCCATTCCATGGCCCTCGACAATTCTCAAAGGCCTTAGGAGCCCACTTGAGGTTGCTTTGGGGGACCTGCAATGAGGGTGGGTGCTAGGAGTGGGAGAGAGTAGTGCAGTCCTACCAGCAGCTAAGCTACAGCTTTCCTGGGCTTTGGAGGACCCTGTGTCCTTGGTGCCCCCCAGTTCCTCTGCAGCTCACACCTCCTACAGCACCCTCTCACATGTTCCCCTAGAGCCCCTGCGCTGCCCTCCACCCATCCTAAGCATACCATCCCTCAAAAGGCTCTCTTACTTCTACCACCTTTGGGACATTTCAGCAGTGTTTGGAGACCACTCACTTATTGCAAATTACCTTCTCTTTGAGAGAATTTCCAACATGGGGAACAAACAGCCTGGGGATAGGGGGTCTTCCTTAACCATACCAATACATGCTCCTTCATCCGTGGGCAGAAAGCCTCCAAACTTGAAGCTACTTCTCCACTTTCTTGTCTGATAACTTCCTGGTCTGAGGGAACCTCTTCTATCACCAGTGGTCAATGAGCTTAGAATTGTGCTTACAAGCAGAGGAGAGGGAGCAGCCTTGCCTCAGTTTGGCAGTGCAAAGTAAAGCCAATTATAGCTAGACAGACTTTGATAGTTCCTTGAATTCCCAACGGTACCTTATATTTCTTCATTAGCTCAGGCTCTAAATACCAGCTTCTTCAGAATTATTCTGTTTGAGGACTCTTGTTCTATACATTGTGTCCCCAAATGTTTAACTCAAACTAAAATCCACACAAAGTTTATCAAGGTGTTCCTATATGTAGCAAACTTTGCTGAACCTTTGGGAAAAGGGAGGGTTATGTTACAACACCCAATCAATTTTAAATTCAGTATCAGTCATCCCTATTCTTTATAATGTCTTTGACCACATCCACATTTTAGGATTCAGCCTTCTTCCAGGATCCTAAATCCTCCTCTCTCTTCCCTTTCCATACTATCTCTCCTCCTCAATCCTTGCCTCAGATTGCCTGAGACTCCAATTCTTGTTCCATTACACAGACAAACCCATTAAGTTCTTTCCAGTCCACTACTTAAAAAAAAAAAAAAAAAAACTGGCTAAACCCTTAAAGATCACCACTTCAGCCTCATAAATACCTTGCTGAAGATGTGAAATTATCCTTTTTAAGGACTTCATTAAACTATTTGGCCAAAGATTAAAATCATCCTTGCTTGGTGTTTGCATGGGGGTGGGAAACAGGGAGAGGATGGTTACTAAACATACATTATCTCAATAAATTCTCACAGCAATGCTGCAAGGTAGGTCTGATTCTCCTCACTTTATAACTGGGAAAACTGAGGTTCAGAGAAGTTAAGGAATATACCGAAGATGATCTAGCTGGGAAGGGATGAGCAGAGTCAAAACTCTGTGGATCTGGCTCAGAATCCCTTGCTGTTATCACTACAGCACATTGCCTCATATATTGTGCTTGGCCTTGGGAATATAAAGTGTCCCAAGGTGGTGGCAGAGGTCAGAGGAGCCAAATGCAGCTCTTCCATGGGCCCTTCTTCTTGGATAACCCCCAGCTCCTGGCTGTCATCTTATGGTAAGTGTCCATGTCTTCATAGATGGTGCCCAGATCTAAGCTCAGCCTCCCAGGTGGCCTCTGACCATCACATAGGAGAGCAGGACACTTCACTTCATTCTTTACCCTGTATTTCTAGTCACGCAACCTGAGGTCCCTTTGAGCTCACCTTCATTGCTAATTCATCCTGAGTTTTCAGCCAAGGGAAACCCCTAGAACGAAGGTCCTCCTTGAGCTCTGGAATCAGTCCCAGGGTGAATCTTTGCTTCACCACTTCCTGTGAGAACTTGGACAACTCACCTCTCTTTTTTAGGCCCCAGTTTCCTTGGCTGCTCAAAAGAGCCAATAATATTATTTAGGTCCTATTTCTGAAGAAGAGAGAGTGGAAGGTACACAGCAGAGTCCAGAAGAAATTTCATCCTGGCGAACGAGAGACTCCCTCTTGTGAGACCACCGGAATCAGAACTAACTGCTGAACAATCATCAACAGGAAGACACTGGAACTCACCAAAAAAGATACCCCACATCCAAAGACAAAAGAGAAGCTGCAATGAGACAGTAGGAGGTGCACAATCACAATAAAATCAAATCCCATAAACACTGGTGGGTGACTCATAAACTGGAGAAAAATTATACTACAGAAGTCCACCCACTGGAGTGAAGGTTCTGAGCCCCACATAAGTCTTCCCAACCTGGGGTTCTGGCAACAGGAGGAGGAATCCCTAGAGAATCAGACTTTGAAGGCTAGGGGGCTTTCATTGCAGGACTTTGACAGGACTGGGGGAAACAGAGACTCCACTCTTGGAGGGCACACACAAAGTAGTGTGCACATCAGGACCCAGAGGAAGGAGCAGTGACCCAATAGGAGACTGAACCAGATCTACCTGCTAGTGTTGGAGGGTCTTCTGCAGAGGTAGGGCTGCTGTGGCTCAGCACAGGGATAGGGACACTGGCAGCAGAAGTTCTGGGAAGTACTCCATGGCGTGAGCCCTCCCAGAGTCCACCATTAGCCCCACCAAAGAGCCAGGTAGATGCCAGTGCTCAGTCACCTCAGGCCAAACAACCAAAAGAGTGGGAATCCAACCCCATCCATCAGCAGGCAAGCAGAATAAAGTTTTACTGAGCTCTGCCCACCAGAGGAACACCCAGCTCTACCCACCACCAGTCCCTCCCAACAGGAAGGTTACACATTCACAGAAAGACAGACAAAATGAAAAGGCAGAGGACTATGTACCAAATGAAGGAACAAGATAAAACCCAAGACAAACAACTAAATGAAGTGGAGATAGACAACCTTCCAGAAAAAGAATTCAGAATACTGATAGTGAAGATGATCCAGGACCTTGGGAAAAGAATGTAGGCAAAGATCAAGAAGATGCAAGAAATGTTTAACAAAGACCTAGAAGAATTAAAGAAAAAAGAAACAGAGATGAATAATACAATAATTGAAATGAAAAATACACTAGAAGGAAACAATAGCAGAATAACTGAGGCAGAAGAACGGATAAGTGACCTGGAAGACAGAATGGTGGAATTCACTGCCACAGAACAGAACAAAGAGAAAGAATGAAAAGAAATGAAGACAGCCTAAGAGACCTCTGGGACAACATTAAACGCAACAACATTCTCATTATAGGGGGCCCAGAAGGAGAAGGGAGAGAGAAAGGACCCGAGAAAATATTTGAAGAGATTATAGTCAAAAACTTCCCTAACAGGGCTTCCCTGGTGGCGCAGTGGTTGAGAGTCCGCCTGCCGATGCAGGGGACACGGGTTCGTGCCCCGGTCTGGGAAGATCCCACATGCCGCGGAGCGGTTGGGCCCGTGAGCCATGGCCGTTGAGCCTGCGCGTCCAGAGCCTGTGCTCTGCAATGGGAGAGGCCACAACAGTGAGAGGCCCACGTACAACAACAAAAAAAAAAAAAAAAAAAAAAAACTTCCCTAACATGGGAAAGGAAATAACCACCCAAGTCCAGGAAGCACAGAGAACCCAGGCAGGATAAACCCAAGGAGAAACATGCTGAGACACACAGTAATCAAATTGACAAAAATTAAAGACAAAGAAAGATTATTGAAAGCAACAAGGGAAAATGACAAATAACATACAAGGGAACTCCCATAAGGTTAACAGCTGATTTCTCTGCAGAAACTCTACAAGCCAGAAGGGAGTGGCATGATATACTTAAAGTGATGAAAGGGAAGAACCTACAACCAAGATTACTCTACCCAGCAAAGATCTCATTCAGATTCGATGGAGAAATCAAAAGCTTTACAGACAAGCAAAAGCTAAGAGAATTCAGCATCACCAAACCAGCTCTACAACAAATGCTAAAGGAACTTCTCTAAGTGGGAAACACAAGAGAAGAAAAGGACCTACAAAAACAAACCCAAAACAATTAAGAAAATGTTAATAGGAACATACATATTGATAATTACCTTAAACATGAATGGATTAAATGCTCCAATCAAAAGACACAGGCTTGCTGAATGGATACAAAAACAAGACCCATATATATGGGGTCTACAAGAGACCCACTTCAGGCCTAGGGACACATACAGACTGAAAGTGAGGGGATGGAAAAAGATATTCCATGCAAATGGAAATCAGAAGAAAGCTGGAGTAGCAATACTCATATCAGATAAAATAGACTTTAAAATAAAGAATGTTACAAGAGATAAGGAAGGACACTAAAAAATGATCAAGGGATCAATCCAAGAAGAAGATATAACAATTATAAATATATATGCACCCAACATAGGAGCACCTCAATACATAAGGCAGCTGCTAACAGCCATAAAAGAGGAAATCAACAGTAACACAATATTAATGTTATTATTATATAATAATAATAACACCTCACACAAATGGACAGATCATCCAGACAGAAAATTAATAAGGAAACGCGAGCTTTAAATGACACAATAGACCAGATAGATTTAATTGATATTTATAGGACATTCCATTGAAAAACAGCAGATTACACTTTCTTCTCAAGTGCACATGGAACATTCTTCAGGAAACATCACATCTTCGCACACAAATCAAGCCTCAGTAAATTTAAGAAAATTGAAATCATATCAAGCATCTTTTCTGACCACAAGGCTATGAGATTAGAAATCAGTTACAGGGAAAAAAACATAAAAAACACAAACACATGGAGGCTAAACAATACATTACTAAATAACCAAGAGATCACTGAAGAAATCAAAGAGGAAATCAAAAAAAACCTAGAGACCAATGACAACGAAAACACTACGATCCAAAACTTATGGGATGCAGCAAAAGCAGTTCTAGGAGGGAAGCTTATAGCAATACAATCCTACCTAAGAAACAAGAAAAATATCAAATAAACAATCTAATCTTAAACCTAAAGGAACTAGAGAAAGAAAAAACAAAACCCAAAGTTAGTAGAAGGAATGAAATCATAAAGATCAGAGCAGAAATAAATGAAATAGAAACAAAGAAAACAATAGCAAAGATCAATAAAACTAGAAGCTGGTTCTTTAAACAAAATTGATAAACCTCATCAAGAAAAAGAGGGAGAGGACTCAAATCAGTAAAATTAGATACGAAAAAGGAGAAGTTACAACGGACACTGCAGAAATACAAAGCATCATAAGAGACTACTACAAACAGCTCTATGCCAATAAAATGGACAACCTGGAAGAAATGGACAAATTCTTAGAAAGGTATAATCTTCGAAGACTGAACCAGGAAGAAATAGGAAATATGAACAGACCAATCACAAGTAATGAAATTGAAACTGTGATCAAAAATCTTCCAACAAACAAAAGTCCAGGACCAGACGGCTTCACAGGTGAATTCTATCAAACATTTAGAGAACAGCTAACACCCATCCTTCTCAAACTTTGTCAAAAAATGGCAGAGGAAGGAACACTCCCAAACTCATTCTACGAGGCCACCATCACCCTGATATCAAAACCGATAGATATACGACAAAAAAAGAAAATTACAGACCAATATCACTGATGAATATAGATGCAGAAATCCTCAACAAAATACTAGCAAACAGAATCCAACAACACATTAAAAGGATCATACACCACGTTCAAGTGGGATCTATCCCAGGAATGCAAGGATTCTTCAATATATGCAAATCAATCAAGGTGATACACCATATTAACAAATTGAAGGATAAAAATCATATGATCATCTCAATAGATGCAGAAAAAGCTTTTGACAAAATTCAACACCGATTTATGATAAAAACCCTCTAGAAATTGGGCATAGAGGGAACCTACCTCAACATAATAAAGGCTATATATGACAAACCCACAGCAAACATCATTCTCAATGGTGAAAAACTGAAAGTATTTCCTCTAAGATCAGGAACAAGACAAAGATGTCCACCCTCACAACAATTATTCAACATAGTTTTGGAAGTCTTAGCCACGGCAATCAGAGAAGAAAAAGAGATAAAAGGAATACAAACTGGAAAAGAAGAAGTAAAACTGTCCCTGTTTGCAGATGACATGATACTATACATAGAGAATCCTAACGATGCCACCAGAAAACTACTAGAGCTAATCAATGAATTTGGTAAAGTTGCAGGATACAAACTTAACGCACAGAAATCTGTTGTATTCCTAAACACTAACAATGAAAGATCAGAAAAAGAAATTAAGGAAACAATCCCATTCACCATTGTAACAAAAAGAATAAAATACCTAGGAATAAACCTACCTAAGGAGGTAAAAGACCTGTACTCAGAAAACTATCAGACACTGATGAAAGAAATCAAAGATGACACAAACAGGTGGAGAGATACACCATGTTCTTGGATTGGAAGAATCAATATTGTGAAAATGACTATACTACCCAAAGCAATCTACAGATTCAATGCAGTCCCTGTCAAATTACCAATGGCATTTTTTACGGAACTAGAACAGAAAATCTTAAAATTTGTATGGAGACATAAAAGACCCCGAATAGCCAAAGCAGTCTTGAGGGAAAAAAATGGAGCTGGAGGAATCAGACTCCCTATCTTCAGACTATACTATAAAGCTACAGTCATCAAGACAATATGGTACTGGCACAAAAACAGAAACATAGATCAATGCAACAAGATAGAAAGCCCATAGATAAACCCATGCACATATGGTCAACTAATCTATGACAAAGGAGGCAAGAATATACAATGGAGAAAAGACAGACTCTTCAATAAGTGGTGCTGGGAAAACTGGACAGCTACATGTAAAAGAATGAAATTAGAACAGTCCCTAACACCATACACAAAAATAAACTCAAAATGGATTAAAGACCTAAATGAAAGACTGGGCAGTATAAAACTCTTAGAGGAAAACATAAGAAGAACACTCTTTGTCATAAATCACAGAAAGATCTTTTTTGATCCACCTCCTACAGTAATGGAAATAAAACCAAAAATAAACAAATGGGACCTAATGAAACTTGCAAGCTTTTGCACAGCAAAGGAAACTATAAACAAAATGAAAAGACAACCCTCAGAATGGGAGAAAATATTTGCAAATGAATCAAAGGACAAAGGACTAATCTCCAAAATATATAACAGCTCATGCAGCTCAATATTAAAAAACAAACAAGCCTATCAAAAAATGGGCAGAAGACCTAAATAGACATTTCTCCAAAGAAGACATACAGATGGTCAAGAGGCACATGAAAAGCTGCTCAACATCACTAATTATTGGAGAAATGTAAATCAAAACTACAATGAGGTATCACCTCATACCAGTTAGAATGGGCATCATCAGAAAATCTACAAACAACAAATGCTGGAGAGGGTGTGGAGAAAAGGGAACCCTCTTGCACTGTTGGTGGGAATGTAAATTGACACAGCCACTATGGAGAACAGTATGGAGGTTCCTTAAAAAACTAAAAGTAGAATTAGCATATGACCCAGCAATCCCACTACCGGGCATATATCCAGAGAAAACCATAATTCAAAAAGACACATGCACCCCAATATTCATTGCAGCACTATTTACAATAGCCAGGTCATGGAAGCAACCTAAATGCCCATGGACAGACAAATGGATAAAGAAGATGTGGTACATATATACAGTGGAATATTACTCAGCCATAAAAGGAATGAAATTGGGTTATTTGTAGAGATGTGGATGAAACTAGAGACTGTCATATAGAGTGAAGTAAGTCAGAAAGAGAAAAACAAATATCATATATTAATGCATATATGTGGAATCTAGAAAATTCGTACAGATGAACTGGTTTGCAAGGCAGAAATAGAGACACAGATGTAGAGAACAAATGTACGGACAGCAAGGGGGGAAAGTGGGGTGGGGGTGTGGGATGAATTGGGAGATTGGGATTCACATATATACACTGATATGTATAAAATAGATAATAAGAACCTGCTGTATAAAAAAAAATCCAATACAAGGACACATGAATATTACCATTATATGGAACCTTATTTTATATTTTGTCTTCAGAATAAAATCTTACCAATTTGAAAAAAATAATATTATTTACCTTATAAGGATGTTAAAAAAATTAAATGAATTCATGCATGCAAGGTGCTAATGCAGTACCTGGAACATTGTAAAGTTCAATAAATATCAGCTGTAATAATAATAATTATAATTATAAATGCCCATCCTCTGCCCACCTCCAGACAAATCTGTTCTCTCTACTTCTGCACGCTCCCACCTCCGTGATCGCCTGAGCGCGCACACACACACACACACACACACCAACCCATTATTGGAAGGCACTCTCCTCAAACAGAAGGCCTGGTCTTAGAAACCCTAGAGTTCGTTTTATCCCATGCTAGTTGTGTGACCTTGGGCCAGATGCTCAACCTCTCTTAGCCCCCGTTTCTTCCTTTGCAGAATGGAAACCATTATTTTGTACTCAACTCACAGCATTTTCATAGGTATTACATAAGGTAGAAATGTAAAGAAGCTCTGTATTTATTGCTGCTTTATTTCCATCCTCCACATAAAGTATGTCAGTAAATTTTTTAACTAAGTGCTGGACTTTATACTAATCTCTGTTAAAATGTATACTCATTTAGGATTTATCAGATTAACATTGTTCTAAATGGTTTCTCTATGTTCAGTCTTCACATTTTTTCCTCTCCTGATATATTTATCTGCTCATGAGTTTTAAAAATCTATTCATATTAAAATGAAAGCATAAGATCCCTATCCCTGCTAGTCACGAATTTTCTTTTACTCATTAAGAGAATAAACTGGCTGCATTATACACCATGCTGGAGGCAATGGCAGAGTTGAAGAAATATAATTTGGGGTAGGTGCTCTCATGTCTATTAGTACATTGGGAAAATGACCTAATATACTTAACCTTAAATGTAATGTGTTGAGACAGTTACACAACCTTTCAAGGAAACCTAGAAAACCTCAAAATGTCCAGTCACGGAACAACGTTGTAAGTCTGATGGTGATTCTCTTTAACAGCATTCCCTGCTAGCCCTGTGTGAAATGGAGGAGACATAACATTATGAAACTGAAAATCTTAGGATTCATCACCTAAACTTTAATGTTTAGGTGATAGCATTGAAGGGCCTGGGATCATCCGTACTAACCCCTACATCTTACACGTGAAGATACCCATCCTGGAGAGGGAACAGGGCTTATCCTAAATCACTCTGGTCGATGGTTGGGTTTGTTACTGTACTGCAGGAACCAGAAGAAGGAAGACGGGAACAGGCCACAGGAAGAAGAGGGATGTCTTTTGCACGCATCTGGTTCTTATTCTGTATCTTAGATCGTGTTCCCTGCCCCTAAATCGGTGGCATGTCAGGAGAGGGAGGACCCTGAAGCAGAAGAGATAACAAGGACTCCTGAAAACCGTCGTTGAGATTGTGTGATTGGGAACTGAAAACCTCGCCAGATGATTGAAAGCGTTTCTGTGACTGCGGCGTCTGAAGGCGAGGAAGTCTTTCCCTCCCCCAGCGCCGCTCACGCCCCGCCCGGTGCCCGGCAGTAACCCCGAGGCGCGCGGCAGCCTCGGCTATCTTCAACGTAGCCGTTTGAAAAGCGAAGAAAAAACAAACAAAAAACCCCCCGAGAATGTGCTCCTTTTCACTTCAAACCCGTCTTTAGAGTCCGGGCCCCTCCCTGGCAGAAATGGGAACTTTAACTTTGTGCCCACGTGGCTTTTCCGCGGGCGTGTGCTCCATTCGGAAGCCCGGAGCTCCTTTCCTAACCGCGTTTTGTGGAAAACGATGTGCCTAGAGGCCAGAGCTGAATCGCGGCCAGCTGTGGAAGAAGGCGGAACGTGAAGACAACAGATAGAAGGGGGATGAGAAGTTATGCGGTGTCCGAGGCAAAGGGATGCGCGGGGGTGACGGCTTAGGGGGCCTCGGTCGCCCCGCCGGCCTGAGATTGTGCCCAGCCTCGACAGACCTCGAAATTAGGGCACATCCACAAAGCCCACACCCTTCATTTCAGAGGGGAACGGAAACCACCAAAAAATAGACATTCTGGCCGCCCAGCGGCGGCTGGGATCGAGCTGCGCGCAGGCGCACAGGGCTCCGCGTCTGCCCTCGAGTTACCCCGCGCTGCTCGCCTGCCGAACTAGGTGAAAGGTAACTAGCAGGCGCTGATCCTGGCGGCGGCCCATGCGCGCGTGCGCGGGCTCCGGTGGCTGGTTCCCTTCTTCGCAAGTTTCTCCAAGTCTGCATTTCTTCGAGCTGCGGATGTGGCAGGGGGCAGGGCAGGAGGCGATGGGGCGGCGGGGGCGTCGAG